>NC_135237.1:542625534-543875534 GCF_051348905.1 Ranitomeya variabilis | reverse complement strand
CGTAGAATAGACCCGAGATCAGATTTCAGTGGAGACCTGCTTGAATCTGATAGAGAGCAGCCCAGAAGGATTCAGGCAGTGCTGAAAGCCAAAGGTGGATTTACAAAATACAATAGCACAATAATAAAAGTTAAAATGCAGATTTTTAGGATCAAAACAGTAACAATACAGTGTCATGACAAGAATCTGCATAACTAATCATATTTGCAAGTCAAATTTATGTATGAGATATCCAAGAAGATTGTCTATAAAATGATGGTAGTCTCACAATCAAAGCAGCAGTGAATAATGAAATATGGAGCCTGAAAGTCAGAAGTTTAATTTATTGTTACCCTTTGGTTCGTTAGTGTAAAGAAACCCACTGGTTGTCAATATTCACACTGATTTTAGATTAGTTTATTACTATTATTTAGCAAAGTATGTTGGTATTATTTCACCACTGTGTAATATGTACCTTTATACAAAGTCTAAATAGTACTATCATTCAAGTAGTATAGTGTGTAATTATATGTATATTGTATACTGGTATTGTTTAATTTTATGCTATCAATCAGTATTATATAAAGTGAGTTGAATGCAAAAAACTGTGAACTTCAAATTATCTTTGAAGCACTATTTTAGATTGTATGTTGGTATTATTTGATCACTGTGCGGTGGCATTATTTATACAATGCATTCTTCTATCATTTAAGCACTGTATGATGGTACTATTAATACACTGTATACTGGTTTTATATGGCACTGTATAGTGGCACTTTTATATACACTGTATATTGGCATCATTTAAGTACCGTAAGACAGTACTTTTTATACACTGTTCAGCATTATCATATATTGTGACAAATCTTTTGGCAATAATAATATCATACTGACTTTTGTAATATTAGCACAATGTGTTATTATTTAAGCACTGTTTGACGGTATTAAATTCTGTATACAGGTACAGTACATATTATTCAATTAGTATGTTGTAGTTCTATATATACACTGTGTACTGGTCTTATTTAAGTACTGTATGGTGGTACTATTTATACAATAAATAATACCATAATTTAATGAGACCCATGAGAGAGCAATAAAAATGTTAAAATAAATATATAATGTAGAGGTAAAACACTTGTTTCCTTCCTTTTCAACCTTTCTGGCAAAGTTCCTCTAATTTCCAGTCTTCTGATCAATTCTGTAAGAAAGGCTGATACTTTGTTAAGTTAGTGACAGCCCCAATAGTTGCTTTAAATGCTGTATGATGATATTCTTTGGATGTTGTATGTTGGTATTATTTTTGCACGGTATGGCGGTAGTATTTATACATTACATTTGTGATGAGGCACCACATTGTACTAATTTTGCTCACTATATACTGCACTTATGAAGGAACCAGTGAGCAGTACTGTGAGCAATGTATGACCATAGTTCTTGTGACTGTGTATAGCCCTATTACTATGGCAGCAATATGGCAGTATTATCTTTTAATCTCCTGCTTCTAAAAAAATTAAATAAGAAGAGGACCTTATCAATAAGTCCATATAAAACATTGCAAAAAGTAATCAATTCTCACAACCATTCAGTCATAAATGTTAAGAATATTGTGAAGAGATGAGGAATTTCTACCGCACCATGCACAATAAGGCGCCATTAATTTCAATATTGTCGGTGTCCTGCATGGTCGCAGTGAATGCTGTACTACGGTCTTATAAATGTGCCCCTGCCAGTTTATAAGCTCACCAAAAAGTTTTGAAGCCTAATAAATCATTCTTAATTCTGGGACTCGGAAACAAGTTTATAATAGACGGTTTGGAACAATAAGGTTTTTGTTACCAAACGCCAGAATGTTGCAATACATTGGCAAGGTGAAACGGGGTGAGCTTTGTGCAACATGCCAGTCTAATGAAGTGCGGCTTCCTACATGAATCAATACAGCTGGGAGGATGGCTGCTGTTTACTTTGCAAATTAAAACGAATTGTTTGCACGGCTCGTTAGCTTTCCTGTCACATGGTCCCAGAGATGTTGGATCCTGATGTTCTAACTCACTGGTGCACACCAACTTATCACCAGCCCGGTACCATTACATCTATCTACCAAAGACAGAAGGATGCAACGAGATAGATAGAAGACTGATCGATGTCCAGTGCCGTAACTAGAGTGCAAAATGTAAACCAGTGCCACCACCAGCTCGTGAGTCAAATCTATGGGCCACTGGAATAATGTCTTCCGTCCTGGCCCCTATACTAAAGTAATGTCCCCCATCCTGAAATAATGTTCTCCTTCCTGTAATCATGCTCCCATCCTGTAATAATGTCCCCATATTGGATAATGTCCCCTATCCGGTAATCGTGTCACCCATCCTGAAATAATGTCCCCCATCCTGTAATAATATCCCCATCATGAAAAATGTCCCCTATCCTGTAATCGTGTCCCCCATCCTGTAATAAGCCCTCCATCCTGTAATAATGTACATCATCCCGTAAAAATATCCCCTATCCTGGGCCCAATGCTATAATAATGCCCCCATCCTGTAATAATGTTCCTCATCCTGTAAAAATTGACCCCATCCTGTATTCATGCCCCTATCCTATAATAATGTCTCTCATCCTGTAAAATGTCCCCCATCCTATAATAGTGTCCCACATCCTGGTCCCGATCCTGTAATAATATCCCCCATTTTGTAATAATGCCCCCATCCTGGGCCCCATCCTGTAATCGTGTCCCTCAATCTGTAATAATGCCCCCATCCTGTAATAATGTCCCCCATCCTGTAATACTGGCCCCTTCCTATAATAATGGCAGTGACAATATGCAGGAGGGTGGGCAGTACATGGCAGTGAAGACATGCAGGAGGGTGGGTGGTACATGGCAGTGAGAACATGCAGGAGGGTGGGCGGTAACATGGCAGTGACGACATGCAGGAGGGTGGGTGGTACATGGCAGTGAGAACATGCAGGAGGGTGGGCGGTAACATGGCAGTGACGACATGCAGGAGGGTGGGTGGTACATGGCAGTGAGAACATGCAGGAGGGTGGGCGGTAACATGGCAGTGACGACATGCAGGAGGGTGGGCGGTACATGGCAGTGATGACATGTAGGAGGGTGGGCGGTACATGGCAGTGAAGACATACAGGAGGGTGGGTGGTACATGGCAGTGACAGCATGCAAGAGAGTGGGCGGTACATGGCAGTGACAACATGCAGGAGGGTGGGCGGTAACATGGCAGTGACAACATGCAGGAGGGTGGGCAGTACAGGTCAGTGACGATATGCAGGAGGGTGGGCAGTATATGGCAGTGAAGACATGCAGGAGGGTGGGCAGTACATGGCAGTGACAACATGCAGGAGGGTGGGCAGTACAGGTCAGTGACGATATGCAGGAGGGTGGGCGGTATATGGCAGTGACGACATGCAGGAGGGTGGGCAGTACATGGCAGTGACGATATGCAGGAGGGTGGGTACATGGAAGTGATGACATGTAGGAGGGTGGGCGGTATATGGCAGTGAAGATATGAAGGAGAGTGGGCGGTATATGGCAGTGAAGACATGCAGGAGGGTGCGCAGTACATGGCAGTGAAGACATGCAGGAGGGTGGGCGGTATATGGCAGTGATGACATGTAGGAGGGTGGGCAGTACAGGTCAGTGACGATATGCAGGAGGGTGGGCAGTATATGGCAGTAACGACATGCAGGAGGGTGGGCAGTAAATGGCAATGATGACATGCGGCACTTATAAGGTGCATGTGGATGTCAGCTGCTGGCCTCTGATAGGCCAGTGGACAGTATAGCTCTTGTGGTGTAGGGAGCTGGTGGATCTCTACTTCGCTACAGATTTCAGCTGAATATGCGTCTGAGAATGCACATTCAGTTGAAAATGTGGATGGCATCTGCGGACCTCCTTACTCCGCAGGCCTGTCCCATTAGTATCCCACATGGGACCCCTTTTATCATAACCGTAGGACACTGTTAGCTGAAGAGACCCTTTAATTACCAGGATGTTAGATGTTATCACAGATCTTTTTTTTGTCTGTAATTTTACTTGTTCTCCGTACTGATACGTAGCGCTCTGCCTCCTATTACTGCAGCCAACAACACTGGTAAACCATGGAAAGACAGGAACAGGCAGAGTTATCAGAGGGTTTTTTCTGTTAAATCTGTTAATGAGCTGTATCCACCCAATCCACGTGGGATTATACTGATGCCTCACTGATCAGTACAGCACGTGACTGCTGCAGCGCCTCATTCCAAGCAGGATATAGGAACGTTGCATCACACAAGTGTCGTGGATGAGCAGTCAGCTGGCAGTGCTGTGTCTGCAGTGTGAACCTGTACATTCTCATACTGTAGATCTGCTGCTACATGGTGCAAACGCAGCTCTGCTGTGCATCACATGCAATAACACCTCCTCAAAGGTGCGAAATTAGGAGTGCATGTAATGCGCACAGAGCTGTATGTATGTGTATGTGACTATTCCAATTCACACAGGTGTTCAATAAAATAAACTGTTAATACTATTTTTTTTTTAATCATTCTGACTCTGCACATATAAATTTATTTTTATTTATTTATTTTACTAATTTATATAGCGCCATTAATTCCACATCGCTTTACATACATTATTGGCACTGTCGCCGATGGGGCTCACAATCTAGAATCCCTATCAGTATGTCTTTGGAATGTGGGAGGAAAACCACGCAAACATGGGGAGAACATTCAAACTCCTTGCAGATGTTGTCCTTGGTGGGATTTTAAGTCAGGACCCCAGCTCTGCAAGGCTGCAGTGCTAACCACTGAGCCATCATGCTGATATACAGTGTATATATATATATATATATATATATATATATATATATATACACTCACCGGCCACTTTATTAGGTACACCATGCTAGTAACGGGTTGGACCCCTTTTGCCTTCAGAACTGCCTCAATTCTTCGTGGCATAGATTCATCAAGGTGCTGGAAGCATTCCTCAGAGATTTTGGTCCATATTGACATGATGGCATCACACAGTTGCCGCAGATTTGTCGGCTGCACATCCCAAAGATGCTCCATACAAGGCAGGATGGATCCATGCTTTCATGTTGTTTACGCCAAATTCTGACCCTACCATCCGAATGTCGCAGCAGAAATCGAGACTCATCAGACCAAGCAACGTTTTTCCAATCTTCTACTGTCCAATTTCGATGAGCTTGTACAAATTGTAGCCTCAGTTTCCTGTTCTTAGCTGAAAGGAGTGGTACCCGGTGTGGTCTTCTGCTGCTGTAGCCCATCTGCCTCAAAGTTCGACGCACTGTGCGTTCAGAGATGCTCTTAGGCCTACCTTGGTTGTAACGGGTGGCGATTTGAGTCACTGTTGCCTTTCTATCAGCTCGAACCAGTCTGCCCATTCTCCTCTGACCTCTGGCATCAACAAGGCATTTCCGCCCACAGAACTGCCGCTCACTGGATTTTTTTTCTTTTTCGGACCATTCTCTGTAAACGCTAGAGATGGTTGTGCGTGAAAATCCCAGTAGATCAGCAGTTTCTGAAATACTCAGACCAGCCCTTCTGGCACCAACAACCATGCCACGTTCAAAGGCACTCAAATCACCTTTCTTCCCCATACTGATGCTCGGTTTGAACTGCAGGAGATTGTCTTGACCATGTCTACATGCCTAAATGCACTGAGTTGCCGCCATGTGATTGGCTGATTAGAAATTAAGTGTTAACAAGAAGTTGGACAGGTGTACCTAATAAAGTGGCCAGTGAGTGTATATCAGAGGCGTAGCTAGGGGTTCAGCTCAGAGGGGGCGAAACATGTGAGTGGGCCCCTAACAGGCGGACATATCATTAGTGCAAACTATGCGGCCCAAGAGTTAAGGGGGCCCATTTCTACCTCTAAATAAGGTGCAATTTTGTATTTTTAGAAGTTCTTGGGCTGCAAAGGGCCCGTATATTGTTCTTGCACATGGGCCCTTTTCTGTCTGTGTCCACCTGTGGCCCTTAACCAGGTAACCATGACTGTAACTACGGTGGGTATAGGGGAACCTCAGGAGATGACCGCACTGTTATTGAAAATAAATCTCTATACAATAACCAGCACTGATAATACCGCCATACGGTAATACCATATAGTGGTAGATACCAGTCCTGCATGACATAGAGAGATCACAGTAGTTATAGATGGTGACGTACAGAGGACGTTCTTTCCGGTGGAGCCATTCACTTTTCCCATCTTTTCCACCTGGCCCAGACTGACAAACTGTGTATACTATTATTACTATTATTTCAACATTTTTCAGTCATTGCTCTGTGTATAGAGAGTGGCGGCTGTAACTGCTGCCCCGGGACAGACTGACAGCCGCTACAACACTATCTGCCACCCAGTGGCTTCGTAAGTGCCTACTTAGTATTTAGGAGTCCCCCTATGTACAGTAATAATGGCCCCAGCATCGCTGATGAGAGCAAGAGGTCGTTTGACGATTTTCTTCTATTGACAGAAGTCAAACTTGTCTAGTCAACATGTGCAAACAGCAAACGTGGTCGCATGACCGCCTGATCACACCAGTGGTCTTGGGGTCTCATGACGGCAGGTGCACCCCATCATGATTTGGCAGTCTGTAGAGTGACTGCAGACAATTATCCCAAGCATTTAATAACTTAAAGGGAACCTGTCACCCCCCCCCCCAGGGCCTATTAAGGTAAAAGAGCCACCTTCTTCAGCACTAAGGCTGCATTCTGTGTAGGTGGCTTGTATGATTTTTAACCCTAATAATGCTGAAATATTCACTTTTATAAATTGTGCGCCATACCTGTATTGAGTCCGGGGGGTACGTTTTCTCCCCCTGACTCAGCCGCCTCGCAGCCGTCCATCATCCCACCGAGCACCGCCTCCTTTCTGTCTTGTGCCGTCACCGGCGCTCTGCAATTATCTCTCGGGCATGCGCAGTGCGCGCTGCTCTGGAACTTATATCAAGTGATGTAAGTAGATCGCACCTATGCACAGCGCCAGATTCCCAGCTCCGCAGTGTGAATAAATCATAACACAGTGCGGGGCGGGTATCTGTTCCTCCGCTACACGCAGGCGCGATATCAGTACATCACGTGATGTAAGTTCACAGGCAGCGCACACGACGCAAGCCCGAAAAATGAGAGCCCAGGCATCGGCACCCGGTGGGATGATGGACGGCTGGGAGGCGGTTGTGTCCGGGGATAAAAGACGTACCCCCCAGACTCAATACAGGTATGGCACGCAATTTATAAAAGTGAATATTTCAGCGTTATTAGGGATCAAAAACATAAGAGCCACCTTCACAGAATGCAGCCTTAGTGTTGCTGAAGGTGGCTCTATTACCTTAATAGGCCCTGGGGGGGTGACAGGTTCACTTTTAATAATTTAATTATAAGCAATTCATTCTTATAACATAGAATGCAGCCCGTGGTTACTGTATTGTTATACTTGTTAGGGGGCAGACAGACGGACGTATTTCTCATGTGAGGATCGCATCGCAATCCTCGGACTGACCGTCGGCTCTCCTGACCTGAGGCTGACAGTTGCATAGTAATTTATCACGCTGTCAAGCTTATGTCAGGAGAGGTGTCAGGGCCAGTCCGAGGATTGCAATGCGATCCTCGCATGAGTTATACAGTGTCTGTCTGCGCCCTTATGCTAATACTTATCCTTGTTATAGTAATATTAACCTTCTTTGCTATGCTTGTTTTACTAATACTTATAAAAGACCCAGCTTGCAATAATAAAAAGCCCCCGACCTCCCCATCTCCAGCCCCCAAGACAGCAACTATTAGGGTATGTTTCCAAGGGGTGTATTGCTTGGGTTTTTGCTGGGGATTGGATGCTGTGTACATCCGCAGTGTCGAAGCTTCCAGATGTTACAGCATAGTGGAGGGGATTTTATGAAATCCCATCTCCACTATGTGTACATAGACGCAGGTGGAAGACCTGCGTAACCGGACATGTGGCGCGTCTTTCTAGACCACAGCATGTCTATTTATCTTGTGGAGATGCTCTGTCTCCACAAGATAAATAAAACAGTCTATGAATAGGATGTGGTGATTCCACCTGTGTTCAATGAATTATATGCGGAATCATTGTGCGTACAACAGGGGGCAGCGCTTTGGGTGGAGCGGGGTATCTGCTGCGTCCAAAGTGCTGCCAATACACCTCGAGGACACATACCCTCACATATGATGGAGGGAATATCTCATAACATTAAAGGGCCACTGTCACCCCCTCCAGCCGTTATAAACTAAAAGAGCCACCTTGTGCAGCAGTAATGCTGCAGTCTAACAAGGTGGCTCTTTTAGTTTTTGCTTCTGTTATTCCCAAAATAAAGCGTTTTATAATTTTGCCAAATACCTATCTTTATACCTGGAGGCAGGTCTTTGAAGCGCCCAACTGCCGTCAGTCATCTCTTCTGCGGCGCTGGTCGCCGCCCCCTCAGCGATGTTTTCCTCTGAAATCCGACGCCTGCGCTGTGCTCTTCTGCCTGGGGCAGGCGCATAGAGCATTGGCTGTCATAGCTCAGATGCCGGGTTCCGGACTGCGCCTGTGCGGGCAGTGCGGCCACCCTGCTACTGAATCCCCGTCCTGCAGTGTGTTATGCATTATGCACAGTACGGGGCTGGGATTCCTAGGCACGGCACAGGCGCAGTCCGGAACCCGGCATCTGAGCTATGACGGCCAATGCTCAATGTGCCTGCCCCAGGCAGAAGAGCACAGCGCAGGCGTCAGATTTCAGAGGAAAACATCGCTGAGGGGGCGGCGACCAGCGCCGCAGAAGAGATGACTGACGGCAGTTGGGTGCTTCAAAGACCTGCCTCCAGGTATAAAGATAGGTATTTGGCAAAATTATAAAACGCTTTATTTTGGGAATAACGGAATCAAAAACTAAAATAGCCACCTTGTTAGAATGCAGCTTTACTGCTGCACAAGGCGGCTCTTTTAGTTTATAACGGCTGGAGGGGGTGACAGTGGCCCTTTTAACAGTATAATGATAATCAGCCCCCCAGTGCCCCCTCACCCACGTCAGCCCTCACAATACCCTCAAACTCTCCCATTCACCCCCAGTACCCTGTCCCCCTACCACAATACCACCATCCTCTCTCATTCACCCCCACAGTGCCCTGTCCCCTGCACACCCACAATAACCCCCATCGTTTCACATTTACCCCACAGTGCCCTGTCCTCTCCCACTTCAGCCCCCACAATACAACAATCCTCTCACATTCACCCCCACAGTGACCATGATATGCCTAAATTGAATTACTCTAATAAATTCCATCCCCACTTACTGATGAAGTTTTCAGGCAGTGAGGAGAACCAGGAAGTGTCCAGATAGATGCAGGGAGGGCACTAGGACCCAGCGTGCCTCAGCCAAACCCAGCGTGCACACACTGCACAGCCAGAAAGGAACTGCAGCTGCTGCTGCCAGCCAGGAAGAGACTCCTCAGGTGAGACCACACTGCACGGAGGGAGGCTCTGCAGCCGGCATTGTGCTGCTCTCTCCCTGACACCTCAGACTCGGCACTGGATCTCCCGGTGGGCCCCTTCAGGTGACTGGGCCCGGGGCAATGGCCCCCTCTGCCCCCCCAGTAGCTACGCTACTGATATATATATATATATATATATATATATATATATATATATATATATATATATATATATATATATATATATATATATATATACTAGCTGCATACCTCCCAACTTTAGGGGAAGGGAAAGAGGGACAAAGTCAGCGGCGCTTGTAGCGCGCCGCGGCAAATTTTAGGCCACACCCATTTCACAACTAGCCACGCCCCAACCACACCCATTTAGCACTTCTGATCACAATGTTTCGTTAACAATAATTATGAACAAAAAAATATGGCCACACACGACGCTCCATACTGTACAATGGCCATTGGCCACATTATGCTCCATACTGTATAATGGCCCCACATGATGCTGCGTACAGTATACTTGCCCCACGTGATGGTCCATACAGTATAATGGCGCCACATGATGCTTTGTACAGTATAATGGCCCCACACGATGCTGGGTATAGTATAATGGCCACACAATGCTGGGTACAGTATAATGGCCCCACACAATGCTGGGTGCAGTATAATGGCCACACATGGTTACCCCACCCCCATCATTGCCTTCTCCATCAGTACACACAAACACCTTTCACCGCGCTCCCTCGCAGCAGCCGGCAGCTTCCACTCCCACGGCGCTGAATGGTGTCATCCAGCTGCGCCGCTGACTGCTGTATCCAGCATTACAGCTCAGTCCCCATAGAATGTAATACAACACAGCCCCCATAGAATGTAATACAGCACAGCCCCCATAGAATGTAATACAGCACAGCCCCCATAGAATATAATGCAGCACAGCCCCATAGAATATAATGCAGCACAGCCCCATAGAATATAATGCAGCACAGCCCCATAGAATATAATGCAGCACAGCCCCATAGAATATAATGCTGCACAGCCCCCATAGAATATAATGCAGCACAGCCCCATAGAATATAATGCAGCACAGCCCCATAGAATATAATGCTGCACAGCCCCCATAGAATGTAACGCAGGCAGGTGGCAGCCCCCATAGAATGTAACGCAGGCAGGTGGCAGCCCCCATAGAATGTAACGCAGGCAGGTGGCAGCCCCCATAGAATGTAACGCAGGCAGGTGGCAGTCCCCATAGAATGTAACGCAGGCAGGTGGCAGCCCCCATAGAATGTAAGGGGTGCTGCACCAGGTTGGTGGAGAATCCGATGGATGGGTACCAGGGGGAGAGTGGGAGCGGGGTGCGCTGCATGCCATGGGGAGACAAAGTTTAGTTTGTCAGTCCTCCTATGCTGTCAGAGTCTCTGCTGTAACCGCAGCAGGGCAGCGCTGCATGGAGAGGGGGAGAGACACATACATTCACTTACAGTCTGGAGATCCGCTCGCTGCTCCCGCGGTCACACAGACACGGAGTGTCTCACAACTCTGCCCCCGTGCCAGAAACCAGTCCGGGTGCTGCCGCTCTGTCCTCAGAGTCCGCCCACGTCTATAGTTGAGGAGGAAGCCGGAGGCGGGCGGTGAGGCAACTCAAGGGGGCGTGGCTACAACGCAGTCCCAGGGAACGGAACGAACAGCGGGTACTAATCGGGCTCTCTCTACGTCCCGGAAGTGGGCGGGGCTTCACCGGCGGCCGCAAATTCGGGATTTTAAATGCCCGAAGCGGGACAGCGGGACCCCGGTGCCAAAGCGGGACTGTCACGCTGAAATCGGGACGGTTGGGAGGTATGCACTGCACAGTACCATCACTCCTCCTGTATATATACACTGTACAGTACCACTCCTCCTGTATATATACAACGCACAGTACCACTCCTCCTGTTCCGTATATATACACTGCAGAATTTACAATAGCTTTCACTCATGTAAGAAGTGAAATCTGGCATTGTACTATACCTATATTTCTCTGCTGTATCTGGGCATCATGAATCGTGGTATGTGTTAAAGGGGGGGGGGGGGGCCCACTGAGACTCTTTCGCCCGGGGCCCTCAAAAACCTGGAGCCGGCCCTGCTTGCCCCTATAAGTTTAATGGAGGTCACGGGTGAACACTCTGTAAGTGGGCAGATAAGCCACACAAATGTTTCTGGTGGTGGGATCTAGTGGTCATGTCACCCGAATCAGCATTATACAGCCTTAGTCTTGTAGTTTTCCAAACTTTTCCAGAATTGGGGCCATAATTATGGAAAATTGGGCCAGAACTGCACTACGGTGACACAAGCTAATGGTGTGTTCACCTGTGTCACTAATCTTTGGATGTGTTCACAAGTTGCAAAATTCGCCAAAATGATGGCACAAATTCTGTTTTACTGCAACTTCTCACCAGGTGAACACAGCTCTTGTGATGTTCACCAGCGGCTGGAGATGGGTCAGAGAGCAGCGACCATGTAGCCACATCCCGGCCATGACCTTCCCTACTTGCAGGACTCCATGGTAAAAACCCACAAGCGGTTATATACAGAGGTCAGAGCTTTACAGGAACTTTTACATGGGGCTGTTTTATGGCCGCGGTAAAACCCAATTGACAGGCGATGTATAATGTTCCTCAGCGTGGGCAGCAGTGCCACATCACACACGGCCATGGCACATCTGGCACATCCCTGCTCCACACCCTTAGTTAGCCTGCTTCCCCGCTTCACACACTGGGTGGTGCACGGCTCATGGCTGCCCGGAGAGGACATGTCAGGTCCAGGCGTAGTCACCCGCAGCGGGACACATGGCAGAGAAGGCGGCATACATGTCTACCTGACTCCGAGCAGCATAGTCTCCCGGACACTCCACACTGACAGATGAGCCTTCGGCAATATGCGACAACAGTGCTCTGTGCTGCCCACTGCTGGCGACACGCCCGCCTGTCAATCTCCTCCGCCCGGTCCTCCCACACACCATAGAGAGCGCGGGGTAGAGCGGCAGCCACCATAGAGAGCTGCTGTGTCAGTGCTGTAACTGGTGAAGTGCTCCACATAAGTGTCTGTGTGACCTGGAGGAAATCGGGCTCTCTCTACGTCCCGGAAGTGGGCGGGGCTTCACCGGCGGCCGCAAATTCGGGATTTTAAATGCCCGAAGCGGGACAGCGGGACCCCGGTGCCAAAGCGGGACTGTCCCGCTGAAATCGGGACGGTTGGGAGGTATGTAGCTGTACTACCCGGCTTCGCCCGGGTTAATGACTGCTGTTAGCAAAATAGAATGTGTTAACAAAAATGTATTCTGCACACAAAAAACACAAAACAAATAGATAGAAATGTAATTATTAAAAGGCAAAAACTAAGCTAATAGAAGCATTTCACAACATATATTAGCTTTGTTATACTGAGAATGTCTTTGTTGCCTATATTAACCAATCAGAGCTCAGGTTAATTAACTGTAGCAAAATAGAAGCTGAGCTGTGATTGGTTGCTATTGGCAGCCTGATAAATCCCCAGCCAACAGTAAGCCCACCCCCTGGCAGTATATATTAGCTCACACATACACATAATAGACAGGTCATGTGACTGACAGCTGCCGTATTTCCTATATGGTACATTTGTTGCTCTTGTAGTTTTTCAGCTTATTAATCAGATTTTTATTTTTGGAGGACAATACCAGACTTGTGTGTGTTTTAGGGCGAGTTTCATGTGTCAAGTTGTGTGTGTTGAGTTGCGTGTGGCGACATGCATGTAGCGACTTTTGTGAGATGAGTTTTGTGTGGTGACATGCGTGTAGCAACTTTTTGTGTGTCGAGTTGCATGTGACAGGTTAGTGTAGCAAGTTGTGTGCAGCAAGATTTGTGCATGGCGAGTTTTGCGCGTGGCGAGTTTTATGTGTGGCGAGTTTTATGTGTGGTGCCTTTTGAGTATGTGCAAGTTTTGTGTGAGGCAACTTTTGTGCATGTGGCAATTTTTGTGCGTGTGGCAATTTTTCTGCGTGTGCAAGTTTTGCGTGCGGCGAGTTTTCCATGAGGTGAGTTTTGCACGTGTGGCGAGTTTTGCATGTGGAGAGTTTTGCGCGTGGCGAGTTTTGAGCGGCGACTTTTGTGTTTTGACTTTTATGTGGCGAGGTTGGTGTATGTGTGGTGAAATGTGCGCTGAGGGTGGTATATGTGTTCGAGCACGTGGTAGTGTGTGGCGCATTTTGTGTGTGTGTTCATATCCCCGTGGTGGTGTGGTGATTATCCCATGTTGGGGCCCCACCTTAGCAACTGTACAGTATATACTCTTTGGCGCCATCGCTCTCATTCTTTAAGTCCCCCTTGTTCACATCTGGCAGCTGTTAATTTGCCTCCAACACTTTTCCTTTCATTTTTTCCCCATTATGTAGATAGGGGCAAAATTGTTTGGTGAATTGGAAAGCGCGGGGTTACAATTTCACCTCACAACATAGCCTATGACGCTCTCGGGGTCCAGACGTGTGACTGTGCAAAATTTTGTGCCTGTAGCTGTGACGCCTCCAACACTTTTCCTTTCACTTTTTCCCCATTATGTAGATAGGGGCAAAATTGTTTGGTGAATTGGAAAGCGCGGGGTTAAAATTTCACCTCACAACATAGCCTATGACGCTCTCGGGGTCCAGACGTGTGACTGTGCAAAATTTTGTGGCTGTAGCTGCGACGGTTCAGATGCCAATCCCGGACATACATACATACATACATACACACATACACACAGCTTTATATATATATACTAGCTGTACTACCCGGCTTCGCCCGGGTTAATGACTGCTGTTAGCAAAATAGAATGTGTTAACAAAAATTTATTCTGCACACAAAAACCACAAAACAAATAGATAGAAATGTAATTATTAAAAGGCAAAAACTAAGCAAATAGAAGCATTTCACAACATATATTAGCTTTGTTATACTGAGAATGTCTTTGTTGCCTATATTAACCAATCAGAGCTCAGGTTAATTAACTGTAGCAAAATAGAAGCTGAGCTGTGATTGGTTGCTATTGGCAGCCTGATAAATCCCCAGCCAACAGGAAGCCCTCCCCCCTGGCAGTATATATTAGCTCACACATACACATAATAGACAGGTCATGTGACTGACAGCTGCCGTATTTCCTATATGGTACATTTGTTGCTCTTGTAGTTTGCTTATTAATCAGATTTTTATTTTTGAAGGACAATACCAGACTTGTGTGTGTTTTAGGGCGAGTTTTATGTGTCAAGTTGTGTGTGTTGAGTTGCGTGTGGCGACATGCATGTAGCGACTTTTGTGAGATGAGTTTTGTGTGGCGACATGCGTGTAGCAACATTTTGTGTGTTGAGTTGCATGTGACAGGTTAGTGTAGCAAGTTGTGTGCAGCAAGATTTGTGCATGGCGAGTTTTGCGCGTGGCGAGTTTTATGTGTGGTGCATTTTGAGTATGTGCAAGTTTTGTGTGAGGCAACTTTTGCATGTGGTGCAACTTTTGTACATGTGGCAATTTTTCTGTGTGTGCAAGTTTTGCATGAGGTGAGTTTTCCATGAGGTGAGTTTTGCACGTGTGGCGAGTTTTGCGTGAGCCTAGTTTTGCATATGGCGAGTTTTGCATGTAGCGAGTTTTGAGTGGTGACTTTTGTGTTTCGACTTTTATGTGGCGAGGTTGGTGTGTGTGTGTGGTGAAATGTGTGCTGAGGGTGGTATATGTGTTCAAGCACGTGGTAGTGTGTGGCGCATTTTGTGTTTGTGTTCATATCCCCGTGTGTGGTGAGTATCCCATGTCGGGGCCCCACCTTAGCAACTGTACGGTATATACTCTTTGTCGCCATCGCTCTCATTCTCTAAGTCCTCATTGTTCACATCTGGCAGCTGTCAATTTTCCTCCAACACTTTTCCCTTCACTTTTTCCCCATTATGTAGATAGGAGCAAAATTGTTTGGTGAATTGGAACGCGCGGGGTTAAAATTTCACCTCACAACATAGCCTATGACGCTCTCGGGGTCCAGACGTGTGACTGTGCAAAATTTTGTGGCTGTAGCTGCGACGGTACAGATGCCAATCCCGGACATACACACATACATACATACACACATTCAGCTTTATATATTAGATATACCTGTATGTAATCTCCTGTATATAGTATATACCTGTGTGTCATCTCACCTATATATAGTATATATCTGTGTGTCATCTCCTGTATATAGTATATACCTGTATGTCATCTCCTCCTATACATAGCATATACCTGTGTCATCTCCTCCTGTATATACTATATACCTGTAGGTAATCTGCTCCTGTATATAGTATATACCTGTGTGTCATCTCCTCCTGTATATAGTATATACCTGTATGTCATCTCCTCCTGTATGTAGTATGTACCTGTATGTCATCTCCTCCTCTATATAGTATATACCTGTGTGTCATCTCTCCTGTATATAGTATATATCTGTGTGTCATCTCCTCCTGTATATAGTATATACCTGTGTGTCATCTCCCCTGTAAATAGTATATACCTGTGTGTCATCTCCTGTATATAGTATATAGCTGTATGCCATCTCCTCCTGTATTAGCCCTCGTTCACACGTTATTTGGTCAGTATTTTTACCTCAGTATTTGTAAGCTAAAATGGCAGCCTGATAAATCCCCAGCCAACAGTAAGCCCACCCCCTGGCAGTATATATTAGCTCACACATACACATAATAGACTGGTCATGTGACTGACAGCTGCCGGATTCCTATATGGTACATTTGTTGCTCTTGTAGTTTGTCTGCTTATTAATCAGATTTTTATTTTTGAAGGATACCAGACTTGTGTGTGTTTTAGGGCGAGTTTCGTGTGTCAAGTTGTGTGTGTTGAGTTGCGTGTGGCGACATGCATGTAGGGACTTTTGTGAGATGAGTTTTGTGTGGCGACATGCGTGTAGCAACTTTTTGTGTGTCGAGTTGCATGTGACAGGTTAGTGTAGCAAGTTGTGTGCAGCAAGTTTTGCGCATGGCGAGTTTTGCGCGTGGCGAGTTTTATGTGTGGTGCCTTTTGAGTATGTGCAAGTTTTGTGTGAGGCAACTTTTGCATGTGTTGCAACTTTTGTGCATGTGGCAATTTTTCTGCGTGTGGCAATTTTTCTGCGTGTGCAAGTTTTGCGTGTGGCGAGTTTTGCACGTGTGGCGAGTTTTGCATGTGGAGAGTTTTGCGCGTGGCGAGTTTTGAGCGGCGACTTTTGTGTTTCTACTTTTATGTGGCGAGGTTGGTGTATGTGTGGTGAAATGTGCACTGAGGGTGGTATATGTGTTCGAGCACGTGGTAGTGTGTGGCGCATTTTGTGTGTGTGTTCATATCCCCGTGGTGGTGTGATATATATATATATATATATATATATATATACACACTGCTCAAAAGAATAAAGGGAACACTTAAACAACAGAATATAACTCCAAGTAAATCAAATTTCTGTGAAATCAAACTGTCCACTTAGGAAGCCACACTGTTTGACAATCAATTTCACATGCTGTTGTGCAAATGGAATAGACAACAGATGGAAATTATTGGCAATTATCAAGACACAATAAAGGAGTGGTTCTGCAGGTGGGGACCACAGACCACATCTCAGTGCCAATGCTTTCTGGCTCATGTTTGGTCACTTTTGAATGTTAGTTGTGCTTTCACACTCGTGGTAGCATGAGATGGACTCTATAACCCACACGAGTGGCTCAGGTAGTGCAGCTCATCCAGGATGGCACATCAATGCGAGCTGTGGCAAGAAGGTTTGTTGTGTCTGTCAGCGTAGTGTCCAGAGGCTGGAGGCGCTACCAGGAGACAGGTCAGTACACCAGGAGACGTGGAGGGGGCCGTAGGAGAGCAACAACCCAGCAGCAGGACCGCTACCTCCGCCTTTGTGCAAGGAGGAACAGGAGAACTGCCAGAGCCCTGCAAAATGACCTCCAGCAGGCCACAAATGTGTCTGCACAAACGATTAGAAACCGACTCCTTGGGGATGGTCTGAGTGCCTGACGTCCACAGATGGGGGTTGTGCTCACAGCTCAACACCGTGCAGGATGCTTGGCATTCGCCACAGAACACCCGGATTGGCAAATTCGCCACTGGTGCCCTGTGCTCTTCACAGATGAAAGCAGGTTCACACTGAGCACATGTGACTGATGTGACAGTCTGGAGATGTCGTGGAGAGCGATCTGCTGCCTGCAACATCCTTTAGCATGACCGGTTTGGCAGTGGGTCAGTAATGGTGTGGGGTGGCATTTCTTTGGAGGGCCGCACAGCCCTCCATGTGCTCGCCAGAGGTAGCCTGACTGCCATTAGGTACCGAGATGAGATCCTCAGACCCCTTGTGAGACCATATGCTGGTGCGGTCGGACCTGGGTTCTTCCTAATGCAGGACAATGCCAGACCTCATGTGGCTGCAGTATGTCAGCAGTTCCTGCAAGATGAAGGCATTGAAGCTATGGACTGGCCCGCCCGTTCCCCAGACCTGAATCCGATTGAGCACATCTGGGACATCATGTCTCGTTCCATCCATCAACGTCACGTTGCATCACAGACGGTCCAGGAGTTGGCGGATGCTTTAGTCCAGGTCTGGGAGGAGATCCCTCAGGAGACAATCTGCCACCTCATCAGGAGCATGCCCAGGCGTTGTATAGTAGGGAGGTCATACAGGAACGTGGAGGCCACACACAATACTGAGCATCTTTTCCTTGTCATGAGGCATTTCCACTGAAGCTGGATCAGCCTGTAATTTGATTTTCCACTTTGATTTTGAGTGTCATTCCAAATCCAGCTTTCTATGGAATATTAATTTTGATTTACATTGATAATTGTTATGTTTTATTGTTCTGAACACATTCCACTATGCAATGAATAAAAATTTGCAACTGGAATATTTCATTCAGAGATATCTAGGATGTGGTATTTTAGTGTTCCTTTTATGTTTGAGCAGTGTATATACCGTGTTCCAAATTATTATGCAAATTGGATTTAAGTGTCATAAAGATTTAATTGCTTTGTTTTTCAAATAAACTCATGGATGGTATTGTGTCTCAGGGCTCAATGGATCACTGAAATAAATCTTTAACACATGTGATAATTAGTTTTCCAGGTGATTCTAATTAAAGGAAAACTACTTAAAAATGATGTTCCACATTATTAAGCAGGCCACAGGTTTCAAGCAATAAGGGAAATAAAAAGGATCTCTCTGCTGCTGAAAAGCGTTAAATAGTGCAATGCCTTGGACAAGGTATGAAAAAATTAGATATTTCACGAAAACCTAAGAGTGATCATCATACTGTGAAGAGATTTGTGACTGAAACAGAGCACAGACAGAATTCATGCAGATAAAGGCATAATGAGGAAGGTTTCTGCAAGACAAATTCATTGGATTAAGAGAGCAGCTGCCAAAATACCATTACAAAGTAGCAAACAGTTATTTGAAGTAGTTCTTTAAAACATCAAATGTTTAGAAATTCTACTGTGCCTAATAATTCGGAACAGTGCATTTTGAGTTTTTATTCATTTTGGAGATTATACTGTTTTCATTGGGAGGTTTCTTCAATAAAATTCGATGTATAGTATAACGGGTGATGACTTTTATTAGACTGACTGTCATTTGCACCGACCATTTAGGAAAATCAGAGAAAAATATCATTTGCACAATAATTTGGAACATGGCGTGTATATATATATAATATATATATATATATATATATATATATATATATATATATATATATATATATATATATATAGAGTATATATGTTTATTTTTATATATATATACTGTATATATACTAGCTGAAGAGCCCGGCGTAGCCCGGGCATAGTAACTAACTGTGCTTAGTTATAACAAATTATAATGATTATATTGCACATAAAATTTAAACTTCAACCAAATACTGACCAAATACTGAACGTGCGAATGTGGCCTTATACACAGCCTCCACCTGCAGCGCCTCTCTCTTCTCTATACACAGCCTCATACTGCAGCACCTCACTTCTCTCATTTTCCCATCACGCCTCTCATTTTTCCCCTCACATCTCTCATTTTCCCCCTCACATCTCTAATTTTCCCCTCACTCCTCTCATTTTCCCCCTCACACATCTCATTATCCCCCTCACTTCTCTCATTTTCTCCCCTCACACCTGTCATATTGACTTCACACTGTCATTTTCCAATCACTCCATTATTTTCCCCTCACTTCTCTCATTTTCCACTCACACCTCTTCATTTTTACCTCACACCTCTCATTTTCACCTCACACCTCTCATTTTCCCCTCACTCCACTATTTTCCCCTCACTCCTCTCTTTTTCCCCTCACTGCACTATTTTCCCCTCACTCCTCTCATTTTCCCCTCACTCCACTATTTTCACCTCACTCCTCTCATTTTCCCCTCACTCCACTATTTTCACCTCACTTCTCTCATTTTCACCTCACTCCTCTCTTCCCCTCACATGCGCACAGCAATTTCCTGTTACAAGCACAGCGGTATAATCCATGAGGCTCCTCCCTTTCCCTTGACGTCACAGCCGGTGAGTTTTGCAGGGAGGCTTTCAAAGGTGAATGTGTCTCCGCCCGTGTGTGCTAACACCGTGGGCCGTGTGGACGGGGCTTTGCATGTGGAGTGGGTGTGGCTATGTGGAGTGGGTGTGGCTATGTGGAGTGGGCGTGGCTTGATACATACACACATACACTCAGCTTTATATATATAGATGTGCACATTGCATTAGATGTGCGACACTGGCAATTCTAAGGGCTTATTCAGACGTCATTGGTTTTTCTCATATGGTTCGAGTTTCATCAGTGTTTTTAATCCAAGTGTCATCAGTGTTCGGTCGGTGTCACCTTTTACCATCAGATATTCATCATTTTTTTCTCTACATTCTCATAATAGTCTGGATGACACATGGATGAAAACCGATTTTTTTCACTGATCCATAGACTTGCATTTGCAAGTTTGATCCGAGACTCAGATGAAAGTCAGACAAATCTCCATGATTTTGTGCAGACCGCAGTCTGCAAGAATCCCCGAACATGTGAACAGCCCCATAGACTCATTCACAAATCAGTTAGATCCCGGATCTATTATAGTCTATGGCATACCTCCCAACTTTTGAAGATGGGAAAGAGGGACAAAGTTTGTGGCGCGCAACGCGCACCACGGCAAATTTTAGGCCACGCCTCTGACCACACCCATTCATAACTAGCCACACCCATATTCACGTCCAAACCACACCCATTTAGCACTGCTGATCACACTGTTTCATAAAGAATAATTATAAACAAAAAAATATGGCCACACAGTGCTCCATACTGTATAATGGCCACACATAATGCTCCATACTGTATAATGACCCCACATGATGCTCTATACTATATAATGGCCACACATGATGCTCCATACTGTATAATGGCCGCACATGATGCTCCATACTGTATAATGGCCGCACATGATGCTCCATACTGTATAATGACTGCACATGATGCTCCATACTGTATAATGGCCACACATGATGCTCCATACTGTATAATGGCCACACATGATGCTCCATACTGTATAATGGCCACACATGATGCTCCATACTGTATAATGACCACACATGATGCTCCATACTGTATAATGGCCACACATGATGCTCCATACTGTATAATGGCCACACATGATGCTCCATACTGTATAATGACCACACATGATGCCCCATACTGTATAATGGCCACACATGATGCTCCATACTGTATATTGGCCGCACATGATACTTCGTACCGTATAATGGCCACACATAGCTAGTCCTACACATGTGGCTGCGCTCCGAACACATGCGCTCCGCTCCATACACCTCGTACACACTCGGCTCCGCTCCGTACACCTCGTACACATTTAGCTCCGCTCCATACACCTCATACACACACGGCTCCGCTCCGTACACCTCGTACACACACAGCTCCGCTCCATACACCTCGTACACACACGGCTCCGCTCCATACACCTCATACACACACGGCTCCGCTCCATACACGTCATACACACACGGCTCCGCTCTGTACACCTCATACACACATGGCTCCGCTTCATACACCTCGTACACACACAGCTCTGCTACATCCACACTGTAAACACCTCCTGACCCCACACACGGCAGCTTACCTCATCCAGCACCATGGCAAGTTGGCAACCAGCACAGCCGAGTCCTGCAATCCACGGAGGTCCCGAACATGTGACCCCCTGACTCCTCCCCCCTGTGACCTCATCACAGCTCCTGTGGCCACGAAGCAGCCAATATGTGGTGTGCTGTGCTCAGGCAGCTCTGTCAGTGCAGGGATGAGGCTGACCGCCTGATATTGCAGCACACCTCCCAACCACTGCGGGACAACTAATGTCCCGCCAAGGATCGCGGGGCTGACTGTCAAAATCAGGACAGTCCCGCTGGATCCGGGACGGTTGGGAGGTATGGTCTATGGTCTTTGCCAAATCGCAGACACATGTCTGACATTGATCCAAGTGTCTGATGAAACTCGGCAGTGAAAGTTTATGGGTCCGTGAAAAAATCAAACTGCGCTTGGATGCTATTCAATGTTTACGTACTGTTAGGTAGGAGAAGGTGATGAAAAAAAAATTGTCTTTAGTGAAAAAAACGCTGACCAAACTCTGATGATAACTAGTGATGAGCGAATATACTCGTTACTCGAGATTTCTCGAGCACGCTCGGGTGTCCTCCGAGTATTTTTTAGTGCTCGGAGATTTAGTTTTTCTTGCCGCAGCTGAATGATTTACATCTGTTAGCCAGCATAAGTACATGTGGGGGTTGCCTGGTTGCTAGGGAATCCCCACATGTAATCAAGCTGGCTAACAGATGTAAATCATTCAGCTGCGGCAAGAAAAACTAAATCTCCGAGCAATAAAAAATATTCGGAGGTCACCCGAGCGTGCTCGGGAAATCTCGAGTAATGAGTATATTTGCTCATCACTAATAATAACTGATGAAACTTGGGCCATTTTTCTCATATGTAGAAAAAAAACCTGACGTCTGAATTAGCCCTTGGTAAGACACAGTTGCTGACCCATCACTGCCATCATCTGAACTCCAAATGACTACATTCTGACATCAACACATCTGAAGACAAAAAGACTGAGGAAAAGTCAGGGCATGGAAGACACTTATGTGAAAAAAAATTTTACAAGAATGATTATAAAGTTATTTGAAAATTTTCAAAACTTTCAATGGTGGATAAAAATTCTGAAAAAAAAAGTTTATTTGCGCCTTTAAAAAAAATACGTTGTTGATCTGTCCAAAAATGGCAGAGAAAGTAAAGCAGTGTGCTGGGTTATTTTGTCCAGATAAATCGCAGGTCCTATAACAGAAGCCCCTATTTTAGCCAATGGGCTCCTTGGGAGCCGCTGATACATGACATGTAAGGGGTCTCTGGTAGAGATGAAAGAGAGGAAGAGGGAGACAGAGAGTGACTTCTATTGGATTCAGGTTTGGGTTTAAGTTCGGGTAGAATTCTGGTACCCGAACCAAACTTTGGGCTAAAGTTCAGTCGAACCCGACAAACATCCACGGGTTAGTGTATCCCTAGTATCTGGCTCTCACCTTGATATAGTTGTTCTGCTTCTATAACAGACTAATGAAATAAATAACGGCAAAGTGATCAAACTATTGGAAGCAAATAACATGTCGCAGTAAACCACATTCCCAAAACAAACCCCTATTTTACCCATAAATTTGTCTCGTATTTTTGGTTTGGAAAAGGTAGGAACCCTACATTTTGATAGTGTAAAAACTGCTAACCAGTGGGACTCAGAAGTCTCAGGAAAGCAGTGGTTTTTCTACAGTCCATATAGGTGGACCACCCTCGGCTGTCTTCATAATTTTCATAGACTATAGTTGAGATGGTCAATCATATACAAGGCCGTCTGAACCGTGGTCAGGTTCAGAGATGGGCTTAGTGTCTCCCACCAATCTTACTCTGACCTTGACTTACACAGGCACATTGTCCAAGGTCATTGACTGTTAATCGATGAGTGGTGCTGATGACAAGAATCCCAGATGGGCTTTGAGCACATGTGTCCTTCAGAACCATACATATATATAACTAATGTATAGACAGAACGAAGTAATGGCTGAATATGTGGTAGAGAGGATGACTTGAGGTTTTGTTGGGTTGGCGGGAATTCTCGTTGACAGAAGGATGGAATTCTTAGGAATTCGGAGCACGGCTGGTGACTTTGAGGCACCTTGGCCTCGTAGTGAACTTTTCTTTGGCGTCAGCCTGTTACAGTGACAGAGATGTTTAGATGTCTAGCACCATGATGTCATACGGTCACATACCTCGCCGAAATGGAGCCGTTATCTTGAAGCATTACGTTGATTAGGAGAGGATGTCAGAAGCGGAAGGCTCCAGTCATGATTTAGTGTCGAGTCTTCGGACATTTTCAGTCGTTTCGATACCTTATGCACTTCTGAACTCTCTTTCTCATTGCAATTGCAATTTGGAAGACAAGAAATGTTTGCGCATTTAAAAGGAAATAAAAATTGAAGAGTCCTGTGAAGACGGAGACTCGTCTGTGTATATTATGTCCATTTTGCAGCTGTGAAGATAACCGTTAAAGGCCTGTGGTCACAAACAGGTAATTTGTTATATCTGAGAGATGAGTAAACTCCAGACTTCTTCCATTACAGAGGACTCGTCGCTATTTCTAACATATCTGCTTCAATAAATACTTATATTCCCCATAATATAACAATGGGAAAACCAGGTGTTAAGGTACCTTCACATGAAACGACTTTGTAACGATATCGCTAGCGATCCGTGACGTTGCAGCGTCCTGGCTAGCGATATCGTTTAGTTTGACACGCAGCAGCGATCAGGATCCTGCTGTGATGTCGCTGGTCGCTGAATAAAGTTCAGAACTTTATTTGGTCGTCTGATCGCCGTGTATCGTTGTGTTTGACAGCAAAAGCAACGATACCAGCGATATTTTACACTGGTAACCAGGGTAAACATCGGGTTACTAAGCGCAGGGCCGCGCTTAGTAACCCAATGTTTACCCTGGTTACCAGCGTAAAATGTAAAAAAAACAAACAGTGCATACTTACATTCGCATCCCCCGCCGTCTGCTTCCCACACTGACTGAGCGCCGCAAAGTGAAAGTGAAAGTACAGCACAGCGGTGACGTCACCGCTGTGCCCTGCTACTGCCGGCGCTCAGTCATTGCAGGAAGCGGACGCCGGGGGACACATGTAAGTATGTACTGTTTGGTTTTTTTTACATTTTACGCTGGTAACCAGGGTAAACATCGGGTTACTAAGCGCGGCCCTGCGCTTAGCAACCCGATGTTTACCCTGGTTACCCGGGGACCTCGGCATCGTTGGTCGCTGGAGAGCGGTCTGTGTGACAGCTCTCCAGCGACCAAACAGCGACGCTGCAGCGATCGGCATCGTTGTCGCTATCGCTGCAGCGTCGCTTCGTGTGAAGGTACCTTTACTCTTCCTCTTGTCAAAGGGAATTAGACAACATCAGCCTGTGTAGGGACATACCCCCAACTGGTAACACCCATTTGGCAATTAATTCATATATTCCCAGGATGAAGACCAGGTAAAACACATATAGGTATAGGAAAAGATGTTTTAGAATTGTTAAATTATGAGCGATACAAGTATTTACTCAAATTGTCATGTCAGGAGAAACATCAGATCTATCAGCCATATGTCACCCTAGATCAGGGGTGGAGAATCTTTTTTCTGCGAAGGGCCATTTGGATATTCATGACACCCTTCGGCGGCCGTACAAACTCCCGCTACAAAGTACATCCTGACTCTGGCACTGGTTTCAGGACATAATCTTTCATTGCATGCCCTTCAATGTTCAGTAGTGAACACTTCATGTGTGTGCTAACAGAGCAAGAACAAATTAGTGAGCTGGTTGTAATCAAAATACACCTCCCTGCCCAAGAATGCGGTCCCTGAGAATCTGCTCGGGGGGCCTGATAAAAGGTCATTGAGGGCCGTAAATGGCCCTGGTGGCTGAGGTTCCCCACCCCTGCCCTAGATAAACCACACAGGACTAGACAGAGAGGTAGTACTATCTGTGCCTACTACATCTACAGAAAGAAACAGAGGCAATATTATTATTGCCTACTACATTTACAGTACAGTGAGGCTTTACTATTTGTACCTACTACATTTGCAGAAAGAAACAGAGAGGCACTACTATCTGTGCCTAGTACATTTACAGAAAGAAATAGAGAGGCACTACTATCTGTGCCTAGTACATTTACAGAAAGAAACAGAGAGGCATTACTATTTGTGACTACTACATCTTCAGTTAGATACAGTGAGGTACTACTATCTGTGCCTAATACATTTACAGTATGATACAGAGAGGCATTATTATCTGTGCCTACTACAATTTGCAGAAAGAAATAGTGAGGCACTACTATCTGTGCTTACTTCATTTACAGTGATAGGAATGTAAGTTCTGTTATTGGTGCCTGCTTCATTTACAGCAACAGAGAGGCACTAGTATTAGTGATGAGCAAATATACTCGTTACTCGAGATTTCTCGAGCATGCTCGGGGGTCCTCCGAGTATTTTTTAGTGCTCGGAGATTTAGTTTTCATCGCCTCAGCTGAATGATTTACAGCTATTAGCCAGCATAAGTACATGTGGGGGTTGCCTGGTTGCTAGGGAATGCCCACATGTAATCAAGCTGGCTAGTAGCTGTAAATCATCCAGCTGCAGAAAAAAAAAACGAAATCTCCGAGCACTAAAAAATACTCGGAGGACCCCCGAGCGTGCTCAGGAAATCTCGAGTAACGAGTATATTCGCTCATCACTAACTACTATCTGTGCTTACTTCTGCTTACTTCATTTACAGTGATAGAAATGTAAGTACTGTTATTGGTGCCTGCTTCATTTACAACAGAGGCACTACTATCTGTGCCCACTTTATTTGCAGGTAGAGACTGGCAGGCAGGACTACAGATGTGTCTTTCCTTTATGATCTCTAAAGTCTGCGTTTTCTGTGATTTACCATACAAAATGTAATACAACCTCTGACTGGCTGACAAAAAATTGTATTAAATTGCTCTGATGACAAATTGTATGACTTCACACAATAAAAAAAGAGTTAAAGGGACCTGTCACGTCATTTTTGTGCATTAAACTGCCCTCAATGTATTGTTAGTGATACATGTTTTTCCCATAGAAAAGGTACCAGTACATATCTTATAAAAACAGTTTTTATCCTTAGGTGATTACACCACCTACCTTCTATTTCGGTCATAGGGGTCATTATTGTAATTATTCACACCCACCGCATTGTCATTGATTGCCGTGATAGCAAATCCTTCGAGTGCCCTTCTGCTCCCAGGGCACGCGCACTCACTCTGGGTGTACAGCCCAGAAGAGACAGGAAGGCAGTACTATCTGAAATTATAATTTTTAAAAGAAGAGATGAGAAAGCATCACTACCTATGTCTACATAATTTACAGGGTTGGATAAGGAAGTAAAGCCATCTGTTGCTATATAATTTCAGGAAGAAACAGGAACACAGTACTATCTGTGCCTATATCAATTATACTATTTATAGAGGGTAGGGGGGCTACAAAGCTATCTGCATTGATATTATTTACAGAAAAGGACATAAAGGCAGTACTATCTGTCCTTATCGCACTTATAAGAAGAAATAGAGAGACAAAACTATCTATTTATAAGATGAGACTGGGAGGCGGTACTATTTGTACCTGTTTAATTTACAGAGAATGACGGGGAGGGATTACTACCTGTTTATACATTATTTATGAAGAGAAGCTGGGAGCCAGCACAATCTGTAACTATGTCATTTACTGGGAAAGATAAAAAAAAAAACAGTACTATTCGTACCTAACTGATTTACAGAAAGAGACCAGAAGGTAGTAAGATCTGTTCCTGCATCATTTACAAGAAGAACCAAGGGGGAAACACAATCTATCCTTAGATGCATCATTTTCAGTAGGAAACAGATCTTTCTGTGCTTAGAATTTTTACCAGGAGAACATAGAGAGGCATAACATTCAAACTTACACAGAAAGACAAGAAGCAGTACTATCTGCTTCTGTATCAGTTACAGTGAGAGACAGGAAGGAAGTACTATCTGTGCCTGTATAATTTTCAGATTCTGGGACTGTAAAATTCCTAGTTAGGTAGCGATATCCTGCTCACTCCTGTATGTCTGAATAAGGTGCAGTCACACATTTTCGGTACATTTTTTGGTGTGGGATCCCATTCACAGGGTTCAACTGAAAGAGATGCCATTTTATAACCCCTCGGCTTCTGTGCCATATGGAAATAATTTGACTTCTTGATAACAGAGGTTGTGGTAATGACTATATTGGTTGTCACTCGGTTTTTTTGAGAAACGGAGAAGAACATTTTCCTAGCCAGCACGATGGCAGAGCACAGCTCCCGATGAGGTCATGGCTCGATGAGGTCACCGGTCCATTTCCTCATGGAAAGTCCTCATTCCTTAATCCACAGCCGACTCGTCGGTCATACGTATGAGGCAGGAAAGGTGAAGTTTCCTATCAGGAAAGGATGAGAATCTTCCGTTTGCTGCTTCCTCTGATTAGGATTCATTGAACCGAACTAAATGACATCGTAACGGTAAATGGCTGGAGACATCGCCACCAGCCTTTCTGTCCCTAAGATTGGCGCAGTCCCACATACACTGAGGCAATCAGACCCAATATCAAATCAAGACCAAAAATGGCTACTGCTGATGCAGAGCTGATTGCCACATCCTACGTCCGTCCCTGTCTCCCTACGATTCTGCCTGTGTGACACCATTGTTTCACAGGTATTGCATTATATTATACTTGTATTATGTGGTTATTACCTTTTATTTGTGAAGTGCATGATCTCATTATGATACATCGGTGGGTGAGGCAACAATGGATTCTGTAAGGCTGCGTTCACATCTATGTCCTAGCTTATACCGCCCTGTATACACTATATGGACATCCCACCTACGGGAGCTTTTCTACATCTACAGCATTAGTATGGAGTCAGGCTCCTCTGCAGATCTCAAAGAATCATAGAATCATGGAATGTTAGAGTTGGAAGGGACCTCCAGGGTCATCGTGTCCGACCCCTGCTCAAAGCAGGATTCACTAAGCCATCTCAGACAGATGTCTGTCCAGCCTCTGTTTGAAGACCTCCATTGAAGGAGAACTCAATACCTCTCGTGCCAGCCTGTTCCGCTCATTGATCTCCCTCACTTTCAAAAAGTTTTTTTCTAATATCTAATCTGTATCTTCTCCCTTTCAGTTTCATTCTATTATTTCTCATGTTTCCATGTGCAAATGAGAATAAAGACAATCCCTCTACAATGTGACAGTGAGTCGCCAGTCAGGGCAGTGGGGTACTCGGTACCGGGTCCGGTCGCAATTAAAGGGGTGGTCATAGTGGTGACCCGGTCCGTGGCCCTTGGCGCCCAAGTAAAAGGTCTTTTAAAGGTATTATAGGAATAAAGTTTGTGTTCGTGACGCCACCTGTGGTGGGGTGATGTTACTGCAGCAAAGATGGTGATGCTTCCCACAGGTGAAGCGGTGTCCCCAGGGCTCCCAATGTGTATGGCAAGGATGGTGAATGCTGGAAAATAAATGGAGGACACAGGGTTGTAACGTCTTTACCAGGTTTACTAGTTGAATCAGGCCTCAGTCCAGGGTGCCAGGAACAGGTGGTGATATGGTCCGGCCGGCCTGGTGGCAAAGGTGGATCCCTCTCCCAGGTGTGGTCCGAAAGCCTTCCTGCTCGCACTCGTATGCGAGGTCCTTGCTGCCTGTGGCTTTCTGGCAAAGTCCCCTCTCTCCTGTCCTGGGACAGTTACCCATATGGTGGGCAATGTGAGCCTTTTTATAGGGTCTCTATCACGACCCGGGTTCTTCATGTACTGCTGCACCTTCAGGTGTGGGTGCGGGCAAATTACATAAAGTCCCTCAGGTTCTGCTGTGCGACCTGGAGTACAACGCAGCCTCTGGCTCCCGGTGCCCGGTTCCTACGCGTTGGCTTAGAGGGTGCCCGGTCACAGTTCCTCTCTATGCCCTTTCCTTCTCCTGTGCTCGTTTCCTCAGATGCTCACTACATTCCAACCCTTCAGGTTATCTTCCTTTCCTGGAGCTGCAGCACACACGTGGCTGCACGGCCCCACTCTCTGCTCTCAGTCCTCACTCCTCCACTGTCTCTCCAAACTGATCTAACTCCTCCTCCAGACCAGAATACTTAAAGCTGGGGAAGCTCCCCTGAATCCGGGTTCAGAGCTCCCCCTTCTGGCCTGGATTCAGATGTGTTGTATGTTGTATGTAGATGCTTACCTGATAAAGGGAATCCTCCTTGCCTCCAAGTATGAAAGGAAGGCAACATCACTGTAACAACCGGTTACCTGGGGTGTTACAACAGCCCTTCAGATATTTGTAGACAGCTACTAAGTCTCCTCTCAGTTTTCTTTTTTGCAAGCTAAACATTCCCAGATCCTGTAACTGTTTCTCATCGGACATGGTTTGCAGACCGGTCACCATTCTGGTCGCTCTTCTCTGAACTTGCTCCTATTTGTTGATGTCTTTTTTAAAATGTGGTACCCAAGACTGGACACAGTATTCCAGATTATGCCTAACCAAGGAGGAGTAGAGGGGGATAATTACTTCACATGATTTAGACTGTATGCTTCTGTTAATACATCCCAGAACTGCAACTGCACCAGCAAAATAGTGAGTGCGGCTCTGGAGTATAATACAGGATGTAACTCAGGATCAGTAATGTAATGTATGTACACAGTGACTGCACCAGCAGAATAGTGAGTGCAGTGCAGCGCCCCAGAGTCCTGGTCGTTGCAGTAGCATGGTTCAGCCACTAAGGGGGGCCATGCTGCGTTCGATGGCACGGAAGGAGTTCTCTGAGCAGGTATCACAGTCACCAATACATTTCACAGCTGGGCCTCCGGGGGGAGCTAAGGGTGCTATTCATTAGGCCACTCCCCACCATAGTGGGTAAACTGGGGGTCAGGCAGGAAGTTAGAGAGAACGCTGACGGGATTGAACGGAGCAACACCCTGTGGCAGGGGGTGTTGTGAAGGGAGAGACTGTAGGGTCTCTGCCAGGGGTGGGATCCTGGCAGAGGCTTGGCATGGAAAGAACGTAAAGGGACCGTGCCTGCTCAGCATAGCGGCGGTGCCCAAGGAAGGACTAAGAAGCGAGATAGATTGTGCTGAGTGAGAAACGAAATCAAGCGAAAGGAGATACCAGTGAGGGTTGTGCTGAAAGAGGCAGCACCTTACTGAGGCGCACTACCGGTGGCCGGAACGCCGAGGAGGTAAAGAGTTTCAAGCCATACCTCAGACCTACGGCAGGGCAGTTAGCTTGAGGCGGACTGTCTCACGCATCACCCAGGAAGGCAAAGGGGGGTACCAACAGGAGAGGGGCGCAGATAGAGTCCCGGAAGATCTCCGAGCCTCCCCGTCATACGGGTGCGTTCCTACCATAGTATCTGGAGGGACGAGGAAGATCATTGCGAATTAAGTTGTTGTGAGGGAACACGAGAAACAGACACAACAGTTGTGGGGTACTTTCCGTAAGCACAGCAGGGAAGGACTGCAACACATAGCGCTAGAAGGAAGGCACCGATTTCCACCTGCAAGGAGAGCTCTGGAAGTGCCATTGGACCGGCCGGACTTGCGCAGCCTGGTGAGCCGTATTCCGGACTGAGGACCCAGAGAGCTTCAGTAAAGAGGTAAAGAGACTGCAACCTGGTGTCCTCGTTATTTACCGCGACCTGCACCCCACAACTGCACCGCTACAACATCACTTATTGCACCGGACGTCCCCCACTGACAGACAGGGCCACGGACCGGGTCTAGCCACTGTGACAACCCCAGGACTGAGACCTAGAGGCCCGGCTCCGGGTACCCCTCGGCCCTGCGACGGTGTGGGGGCGCTCCAGCAGCTCTGGGGTATAATACAGGATGTAACTCAGGATCAGTAATGTAATGTATGTACACAGTGACTGCACCAGCGGAATAGTGAGTGCAGCTCTGGAGTATAATACAGGATGTAACTCAGGATCAGTAATGTAATGTATGTACACAGTGACTGCACCAGCAGAATAGTGAGTGCAGCTCTGGGGTATAATACAGGATGTAACTCAGGATCAGTAATGTAATGTATGTACACAGTGACTGCACCAGCAGAATAGTGAGTGCAGCTCTGGAGTATAATACATGATGTAATTCAGGATCAGTAATGTAATGTATGTACACAGTGACTGCAGCAGCGGAATAGTGAGTGCAGCTCTGGAGTATAATACAGGATGTAACTCAGGATCAGTAATGTAATGTATGTACACAGTGACTGCACCAGCAGAATAGTGAGTGCAGCTCTGGAGTATAATACAGGATATGACTCAGTATCAGTATTGGATCAGTAATGTAATGTATGTACACAGTGACTTCACCAGCAGAATAGTGAGTGCAGCTCTGGGGTATAATACACGGGGTAACTCAGGATCAGTAATGTAATGTATGTACACAGTGACATCACCAGCAGAATAGTGAGTGCAGCTCTGGAGTATAATACAGGAGGTAACTCAGGATCAGTAATGTATGTACACAGTGACTGCACCAGCAGAATAGTGAGTGCAGCTCTCGGGTACAATACAGGATGTAACTCAGGATCAGTAATGTAATGTATGTACACAGTGACTGCACCAGCAGAATAGTGAGTGCAGCTCTGGAGTATAATACACGGGGTAACTCAGGATCAGTAATGTAATGTATGTACACAGTGACTGCACCAGCAGAATAGTGAGTGCAGCTCTGGAGTATAATACACGGGGTAACTCAGGATCAGTAATGTATGTACACAGTGACTTCACCAGCAGTATAGTGAGTGCAGCTCTGGAGTATAATACACCGGGTAACTCAGGATCAGTAATGTAATGTATGTACACAGTGACTGCACCAGCAGAATAGTGAGGGCAGCTCTGGAGTATAATACAGGATGTAACTCAGTATCAGTATTGGATCAGTAATGTAATGTATGTACACTGTGACTGCACCAGCAGAATAGTGAGTGCAGCTCTGGAGTATAATACACTGGGTAAATCAGGATCAGTACAGGATAAGTAACGTAATAGATTTACTAATTAAGCTGTCTTTTTACGTAGATTAATTGTTTATGTAGATTATAATATGGCGATCTTTCAGGTTTAGGAATGTATAACTTGTACTTCTCTCTTCTGTCCACAATGTCTTTCTCGGTGACTCACTGTCATGTAATGATTTGTTTGACAGAATTATTGCCCGTGTTGGGTCCAGTAATAATCTCCCGTCTTCTCTACATTCCTGCTGTTGAGTGCGTTTCTCACAGCCCCTTATATGTAACCAGTGCATATTTGTACATGGGGGTCACGTCCAGCACTGGGAGCCCCTCGTCTAATGTAAATATGTCTCGTCTGCCGTCTTTCCTCGTGTTTATATAACATACATTTATGTGTAATCTCCAGGTTACATTTTTCTGTTTCTTGCACTAAAAGATCTAGCGCGTCCATGTAAGTAATGGCGTATAGAAGACTAATGGCTCTTTAGTGATTAATGTTTGGATTTTTTTAAATAATTGCGAAATCAGATGGAACATTGGCGTTGTAGCATTGACCCAAATGTTGGCTGTAGTGAGATGTGGCGAGGTCCTAAATGGTGGCGATTTGTCCTTTTGGATCAGGTCCTGGTCCAATATCTTTATACTAAGCCATAATTAATGATCCATCGATGGTCAACCTCTAACTTACAACTCCCGCTGTTATATTGGGTTTACGTTTTGGGATTGCAACCTTTCACCCATTATCCCCGTCCCTATTTTAGTATAGGGGTGCTTTGCAATGTTGTACATCTTCCATATCTTCTTCAGTCATTGGCTGGAGGGTATCGGAGGAGATGGGGTTTGGAGCGTCTTTAGGCTATGTCTACTTACCAGGGAGCCTTGACATCTCGGTGCATACAGTAGGCACCGAGGAGGATCCGAGAACAATACGTGCTCCTCCGTCATCCTCGGCAATCTTATGTAACTGTTCACATAGAGCTGAGACTCTTCCAGGAACTCTTAATTGCTTTCTGGAAATACTTTGAGAAATACGCATAGAGTATTATTAAACCTGTGATTGTGAAATGACTTGAAAGTGAAGAAATATGTGGAAGGTGACTCGGGAGAAGCTGATGCATGATCACATTTCACACTTCAGTCTCCTGAACTGATTTACTTTGACACCTAAAGATATCTTCAGTCATGTGCATTGGTATACAAAAAAAAGGAGCCTCATAGCAAAATGTCCTCCCCATTATGGGGGCCAGACTTTGCAAACCAGGACATAAAAATCTTAGAGGGAGTCTCGAACGGCAAGCAAGGGCCAGGCCAGAAGTTCCACGTGACGAGCTGCTCCTGCCACATTATCCGTGATCTCACCCAAAAATTTTGAGCATATTTCTCATGCCAGTCGACTCACGATTACTAACCTGAGGTTGTCATAGACATGAGATAACTATTGGCCAACTATTCGTTTCGGAGTGTCCTACACTCATGGCGCTCGGCTTGGCTTAGCATTCATCAGATTTCAACGGGGAGAAAGCCGGTGCCAGAGCTTCCGACAATCCGATCCTTCTCTTCCCTCTCATCATCTGTCTTGAAAAAGTCAAGATGCCCCTATACAGATCAGGTGGTTGTCTGTCGAGTTGGTCAACTTTCAGTTAAAGTGTGTGGGGTCGTCAGCCACTTGTAAGGGTATGTGCACACGCTGCGGATTTTGCTGCGGATTCCCATGAGTTTATAGTACAATGTAAACCTATGGGAAACGAAATCCGCAGTGCACATGCTGCGGAAAAAGCCACGCGGAAACGCAGCGGTTTACACTCCGCAGCATGTCAATTCTTTGTGCGGATTCCGCTGCGGGTTTACACCTGCTCCAATAGAAAACTGAAGGCGAAAACCCGCAGAGGAAACCGCAATAGAAACCGCGATAAATCCGCAGTAAAAACCGCAGCGGTTTTGCACTGCGGATTTATCAAATCCGCTGCAGAAAAATTCCGCAATGGAATCCGCAGCGTGTGCACATGGCCTAAGAGAACTTTCTTCTTTGGCGACACACAAAGTAAAAAATAGGCATCATATTCGGTGGTGGCTATCTCGATAGTTTCTCTTTATTACGAGGGGAAAATTCTCTTGCTCACTAGGTCTAAAGCACACAACCCGTAAATGGTCTGCTATTAATTTTTTGAGCACAATTTTTATTTCTTTATCTGCCTGGCACTTTTTTTTTCTTGGGGCCTGACTTCTATCCAACCCCAGGATCCGCACACTGGCCAGGTCAGAGGGAACTCACTTCCGATTGTTTTTCTTCCTTTTATGGCAGTCGACTACATCGAGGAAGGGATGAGCCACATAAAGACAGTGACCCTTATACATAGGGTCCTACATTTACCACCCATCAGAATACCAAGGGCCAACATCCAAGTGCCTCCTGCATTTCCCAACATCCTCCGAGAGTAGGAGGGCAGCCTACCGGCAGATTGGTGCTTGACACCACAGTTCTCACCACCATTATAATGGAACCAACAAGGAGGCTTAAACCATTATCTATTGCCAGTTCTATTCCTGCCTCTGAGGACAGCCACCACCGGGCTACAAAATAATAGAACCGACTAAATAAAGAAAATTGACTATCCTAAGGATTTTCACCCCGGCAAATACAAGCAAAAAATCTGCAGCATTCTTCTCCTGCCGTGAAAATACCCTGAACCATGTAACTTTTTTCTGCAAATTTGCAGAGAATTCTGTGGTAAACAAAGTCTACTATTTGTAGACTTAAAGGGAATCTGTAGGTTGTTTTTTGCTATGTAATCGGAGAGCAGCATGATGTAGTGGCTGAGACCCTGATTCCAGAGTTGTATCACTTTGTTTACTGGGTGCAGCATTTGTGATAAAATCACAGTTTTCTCTTCTGCAGAGCTCAGAATACTGAGCTGTCTATAACCACGCCCACACCACTGATTGGCACATTTTTGTGTATAACCACACCCACAACACTGATTGGCACATTTTTGTGTATAACCCCACCCACAACACTGATTGGTTGCTTTCTGTGTACACTGTATATTAACAGAAAGTTGCCAATCAGTGCTGGGTGGATGGTTGGACCAGGAGGCACGAGACACTTAGTCCTCTAGTGATAATCTCCTGCTGATGAAATCAGTGATTTATCAAAACAGCAGCACACAGCCTAGTAAGTGACACATCCCTGTAATCAGGATCTCTGCCGCTACGTCATGCTGCTCTCAGATTACAGAGGAAAAACCTACTGAAAGATTCCCTTTAACCTTAGGATATTCACTGATATGCTGTTGTACCATGTGTGATTTTTTGGGATGGTCTTTCTAGTCCAATCACTCAAAAATAAGCCCCATCTGACAGCCACTTGTATCCCTCCTGTGCACAATGTATTGGGATGAAATTGTACAGTGTATCTAAGCTGTAAAAAGGAAGTGTCCATCTGTAGAGTGAGATAAATCTGCATCAGATGATTAGATCATTGTGCAATCAGCATGAAATGTCATAACATCTCCACTTCTCCAGTCCTGCTGGCTGCTCCAGTGTGAATGCAGTCTGTGCAGCTGCACCGCTGATGTGTAAATCTATAGATATAGGAAGAAAGGGACGGAGCAAAGGTTAAACATTATGATAAGCATCTTTCATTTATGTAGTAATTTCTTATGTTTTGTAATAATTAGAAATATGGTACATTAGAAAAAATGTTCAAACACTGCTAGAGATGGTATCATGGTGTCTGCTGCATTGTGCGCACAGGCACAGGGGCTCGTTCACATGGGAGGCTGCGCCTGGTGCTGTAGCTTAGTGCCATTCAACTGAAAGGTCATTTCATTCTGCAGCGCTTACCATATACCTGTATGATTGATCTCTGCAAGGTCCTACTCAGCCAGTGCCAGGAGTGCGCTAGCTATATCCTCCAGACACCATGGCCAGGTGTGCGCTAGCTATATCCTCCAGACAGGCACGGCCAGGTGTGCGCTAACTATATCCTCCATACACCATGGCCAGGTGTGTGCTAGCTATATCCTCCAGACACCATGGCCAGGTGTGCGCTAGCTATATCCTCCATACACCACGGCCAGGTGTGCGCTAGCTATATCCTCCAGACAGGCACGGCCAGGTGTGCGCTAACTATATCCTCCATACACCATGGCCAGGTGTGTGCTAGCTATATCCTCCATGCACCATGGCCAGGTGTGCACTAGTTATATCCTCCAGACGCCATGGCCAGGACTGCGCTAGCTATATCCTCCAGACACCATGGCCAGGTGTGTGCTAGCTATATCCTCCAGACACCACGGCCAGGTGTGCGCTAACTATATCCTCCATACACCACGGCCAGGTGTGCGCTAGCTATATCCTCCATACAGGCATGGCCAGGTGTGCGCTAGCTATATCCTCCATACACCATGGCCAGGTGTGTGCTAGCTATATCCTCCATACACCATGGCCAGGTGTGCGCTAGCTATATCCTCCAGACACCATGGCCAGGTGTGCGCTAGCTATATCCTCCAGACAGGCACAGCCAGGTGTGCGCTAACTATATCCTCCATACACCATGGCCAGGTGTGTGCTAGCTATATCCTCCAGACACCATGGCCAGGTGTGTGCTAGCTATATCCTCCAGACACCATGGCCAGGTGTGCACTAGTTATATCCTCCAGACGCCATGGCCAGGACTGCGCTAGCTATATCCTCCAGACACCATGGCCAGGTGTGTGCTAGCTATATCCTCCAGACACCACGGCCAGGTGTGCGCTAGCTATATCCTCCATACACCATGGCCAGGTGTGCGCTAGCTATATCCTCCATACAGGCATGGCCAGGTGTGCGCTAGCTATATCCTCCATACACCATGGCCAGGTGAGTGCTAGCTATATCCTCCATACACCATGGCCAGGTGTGCGCTAGCTATATCCTCCAGACACCACGGCCAGGTGTGCGCTAACTATATCCTCCATACACCACGGCCAGGTGTGCGCTAGCTATATCCTCCATACAGGCATGGCCAGGTGTGCGCTAGCTATATCCTCCATACACCATGGCCAGGTGTGTGCTAGCTATATCCTCCATACACCATGGCCAGGTGTGCGCTAGCTATATCCTCCAGACAGGCACGGCCAGGTGTGCGCTAACTATATCCTCCATACACCATGGCCAGGTGTGCGCTAGCTATATCCTAAAGACACCATGGCCAGGAGTGCGCTAGCTATATCCCCATCCTCCAGACACCATGGCCAGGTGTGCGCTAGCTATATCCTCCATACACCATGGCCAGGTGTGTGCTAGCTATATCCTCCAGACACCATGGCCAGGTGTGCGCTAGCTATATCCTCCAGACACCATGGCCAGGTGTGCGCTAGCTATATCCTCCATACACCATGGCCAGGTGTGCGCTAGCTATATCCTCCATGCACCATGGCCAGGTGTGCGCTAGCTATATCCTCCAGACTCCATGGCCAGGTGTGCGCTAGCTATATCCTCCATACACCATGGCCAGATGTGTGCTAGCTATATCCTCCAGACACCATGGCAAGGTGTGCGCTAGCTATATCCTAATGACACCATGGCCAGGAGTGCGCTAGTTATATCCTCCAGACACCATGGCCAGGTGTGCGCTAGCTATAACCTCCAGACAGGCATGGCCAGGTGTGCGCTAGCTATATCCTCCAGACACCATGGCCAGGTGTGCGCTAGTTATATCCTAAGACACCATGGCCAGGAGTGCGCTAGCTATATCCTCCAGACACCATGACCAGGAGTGCGCTAGCTATATCCTCCATACACCATGGCCAGGTGTGTGCTAGCTATATCCTCCAGACACCATGACCAGGAGTGCGCTAGCTATATCCTAAAGACACCATGGCCAGGAGTGCGCTAGTTATATCCTCCAGACACCATGGCCAGGTGTGCGCTAGCTGTAACCTCCAGACAGGCATGGCCAAGTGTGCGCTAGCTATATCCTCCAGACACCATGGCCAGGTGTGCGCTAGCTATATCCTCCAGAGACCATGGCCAGGTGTGCGCTAGTTATATCCTCCAGACACCATGGCCAGGAGTGAACTAGCTATATCCTAAAGACACCATGGCCAGGAGTGCACTAGCTATATCCTCCAGACACCATGGCCAGGTGTGCGCTAGTTATATCCTCCAGACACCATGGCCAGGAGTGAACTAGCTATATCCTAAAGACACCATGGCCAGGAGTGCGCTAGCTATATCCTCCAGACACCATGACCAGGAGTGCGCTAGCTATATCCTCCAGACACCAAGGCCAGGTGTGCGCTAGCTATATCCTCCAGACATCATAGCTAGGTGTGCACTAGCTATAACCTCCAGACAGGCACGGCCAGGTGTGCACTAGCTATATCCTCCAGACACCATAGCCAGGTGTGCACTAGCTATATCCTCCAGAAGCCATGGTCAGGTGTGCGCTAGCTATATCCTCCAGACCACCATGGCCAGGAGTGCACTAGCTATATTCTCCAGATCTTTACCTTTACTGAAGGCTTTAGCATCCACAGTCCAGGGTACAGACCACAGGGTAGGCAGAGTCCGGTCGGTCTGAAGGCAAATCCAGAGTCCCCTTATCCAGGTGAAAATCAGTAGCCTTCCACTAGCGCCTGGGTGTTGTAGTACCTCCCTGCTGAGCTTCTCGGTAAGGTCCTCACAACTATTGTAGATGTTATGTCTCTTTCTCTCCGTCCCCCTGATGGAGAGGATAGGACAAACCCGTATGACTGATGGCCTGAGGCTTTTTACAGGGACTCTAGCACGCCCCAGCTCCCACAGGTTGCCACCGTGCCTCCTGGGTATAAGGTCGGACAGCTAACGTGGAATTAACTGTCCTGCCAGTCTCTGAAGTAAAGCGTAGAGATCCTTACTCCCTCGGTGTTCTGGCTACCGGATTCCTGCGCCTCAGAAAGGAGGCAGCCTTTTACAGCCTTCTACATGGCAGAACTCCTTCTGGATTCCTCTCCTTTTGATATGACTTCGTTTCTCACTCTCTGCAACACAATTCCCTTCTGATGTCTCTTCCTTAGGATGCTGCCGCACATGGGGCAGGTGCAGCTCTGTGGCCTTCTGTCTAGGCCTCTGACAGGATCCCACCCCTGTCAGGGACCCACTATCTGAGAGGAGCTCAGATAGCAGCTCACTGGGTGAAGCCCAGCTCGCTTCTGCCTAACTTCCTGTCCAGACTACCAGTTTTACCTAATTGTGGGGAGTGCCCTAATAGATAGAAGCATGGCTCCCCCTGGCAGCCTGGAGTGTTAAGTGTGTTGTGTGGTTTGTGATACCTGGTAAAGTGATCTCCTTTATTGCCTTCAGACGTACCATCACTCCCCCTTGTGGAAGAACGACATTACTGCAACGACCAGGACTCTGGGGCGCTGCATGGGCTAGCTATATACTCCAGACACCATGGTCAGATGTGCGCTAGTTATATCCTCCAGACACCATGGCTAGGAGTGCGCTAGTTATATCCTCCAGATAGCCATGGCCAGGTGTGCGCTAGCTATATCCTCCAGACACCATGGCCAGGAGTGCGCTAGTTATATCCTCCAGATAGCCATGGCCAGGAGTGCGCTAGCTATATCCTCCAGACACCATGGCCAGGTGTGCACTAGCTATATCCTCCAGACACCATGGCCAGGTGTGCGCTAGCTATATCGTTGAGACAGGCACGGCCAGGTGTGCGCAAGCTATTTCCTCCAGACAGGCACGGCCAGGTGTGCGCTAGCCAAATCCTACAGACACCATGGCCAGGTGTGCGCTAGCTATATCCTCCAGACACTATGGCCTGGTGTGCGCTAGTTATATCCTCCAGATAGCCATGGCCAGGTGTGTGCTAGCTAAATCCTCCAGACACCATGGCCAGGTGTGCGCTAGTTATATCCTCCAGATAGCCATGGCCAGGTGTGTGCTAGCTAAATCCTCCAGACACCATGGCCAGGTGTGAGCTAGCTATATCCTCCAGACACCATGGCCAGGTGTGCACTAGTTATATCCTCCAGACACCATGGCCAGGTGTGCGCTAGTTATATCCTCCAGACACCATGGTCAGGTGTGCACTAGTTATATCCTCCAGACACCATGGCCAGGTGTGCGCTAGTTATATCCTCCAGACACCATGGCCAGGTGTGCACTAGCTATATCCTCCAGACAGCCATGGGTAGATGTGCGCTAGCTATATCCTCCAGACACCAGTGGCCAGGTGTGCGCTAGTTATATCCTCCAGTCATAGACTGGTTTACGCTGACTGCGTCTTCCAGATAGGTTGGTTCAGAATTATGCTCACTTACTCCACCAGACAGCCAGGGACAGAAGCTTGCTTGCAGAACCCAGAAATTGGTGTAATAAATTAGGTTCTTTCCTATAGACTTTAAGTCGCCTTTCGCCATTTACATGAGCTAGATTGGCTGCGTTCTATAATCTACTAGGGACTGAGTCCAATAATAGAAAACTATTGCCAAATTTATGATACAATTGTTATAGTTTGTAGGAGCCCTGATTATTTAGGAATTGATATGGTCTTCATTACACATTAGACTTTTTGCCTTTGCATATTTGATTAACAGTACAGCGTGCAGTATATCAATAAATGGCACTACATTGAGTGATAAAATATGTGTCGATAATATCTCCAACCTTTGAATCAAATTTTTGGAAAACACATAAGCCGATAAATTCACAAGATATATCTATACATCTTTCCTAGCAACATTGCTCATTTCTGGGTTCTTAAATGTCATCATTACCAAACCCAACATGTACTTTTCATCATTTTCCTCTCTACACTCTCTATTTATGAATTTTTAGTTGTCCTTGAGCTAGTAAGTGATCTCAAACAGAAAACGTGGAGAAGAGGAGATCCTGCTCCCCTCTGTGGTACATGTTCAGAAACAGCAACATGATAGAGGTCAATAAATAGCAGTACTGAGCAGTGTAGATGTGAATGCAGCTCTGTTGGGTACTAGATATGCTAGAAAGAAGTGCTGGGAGTCAACAAATAGTAGATGCCATTGACGACAATCCATCACGTTTCGACCCTCTTGGGACTTTTTTCAATATTATAGCTGAATTATTGAGACATGGTGAAAAGTTGGAGTCCGACACCCAACTTAGTTTCCCACTAATTCAATGAAATACTAAGATAATCCCTGGAAGGGTCTAAACATCATGATTGACTGGTTGTCGCCTATGTTGACACCTTGCACTACTGTGATTTGTATATTACAATAAAGGACTGTTTGTCACTTCGCAGCTCATAAGGGAGTGTATAGTGAAGTCCTCAAGATGATGAGTGTAACGTCCATTGCAGGAACCCCATATGGTTTCCCTGCTCTCAGTGTGGAGACGCCGACATACTCACCACCACAGTGGCGGCAGAGTCCTTGTGCTCCATCTCCAACTTCCTCTGTGCGCCTCTCCCAGTGGCACACCTAGTGTGTGCGCATGCGCTCTCTCCCCTGCTATTAAAGGGGCAGTGTGCACATAGTAAAATGCCTCCAAACGGAATTTAGTAAATGAGTTCACCTACAAGATGGCTCCCAGCCGATAGTTGGGAGGGATTTTGTATAAAAGGCACCCTCTCCAATAGGGAGGTGCCTGAGAACCTCCTATAGTTAGTTTGTTAGTGTATGTTGCCAGGTCCCCTGTCCTTAGCCCATTATAGTTATACCATATCCTGCACTGTCCCTGTAGTCAGGTGTAGTTTATACGTTACGATGAAGCCACATCTGTGCTATTTGAACCCCATGGCCACATCAGCAGTACCCGAGCCATCTCCCGAGACCTGTCTGTCTGTTCCTGTCCCAAGTGGCTGTCCTGTCTGCTATCCAGAGCCGCAGAGTCCATATCTCTTCCAAGTGGCTATCCTGTCCCGTCTAGGACTCTCTATCTGAATTAACGTTTTTGACCCTTGGGGTCAACTGCTACTGCAGGACTCTGTCCTGGAGTGGTACCTGGCAGCAAACTGCCGCACAAGTCTGACCTCACCTCCAGGGGCTCCAGTGAACACCAAGGACGCTGCTTAGTCACACCCCTCCAGGGTAAGCCCTGTCCGTGGCACAGTGGGTCCAAGAACCAGGTGTGCCACACACGAGCATAACAATGAGTTTAATAAAGCTACTGTGACCATTTAGCTACTAGACTCAACAAATGAGTAATCCAAATTATTAGACACTAGGCTTACTTACGATAAGAATCTACTGAACTGAATATATTGAGCCTTCAGACACCAGGGAATTTTTCTTTGTTTTTACCAGTAGAGTATTTCTTGTTACTTTCACAGTGCCGATATCCTGCATAGCTCTGTACAGAGATTACCACTATTCACATCAGTCCCGGTGGGACTCACAAGTTCATTTCTAAACTCACACATACAAACTAGAGATAAGTACATACAAAACCAATTCACCTCTTCCTATGTTTGGTAGTGTGGAAGTAAAGTTAACAACCTGAAGAAATTCCACACGACACAAGGGCAAAAAAAACAGGTAGATCGTGCTGCAGCTTCAAGTAAATATATCTGACTCCAGTGCTGGATTCACAGTCACACTGCTCACTACCTCTGTGTAATGTGTTCCATGCTACTCCTTCTTGTGTCTGTTTGCCAGAGAGAAAGAAGAGCAGGAATCTCTCTTGTCTGTGTGTGCTGTGTATTGAAGACATCATGGGAGCTAATCTCTACCCGGTAGATCACACACAACTGAAAACTAGAGACAGAGCTTGCAGACCAGGGACTTGGACACTAGATTATGGGAAATAAAGGGGGCACGTTTGCTGTTTTCTTTTCTGCAAAACAGGAGCACATTTGATCTTCTATGTGGAATCTGTTCTTTTCCATGTTTTTGTATTAGGTGTTCAGTGATTACTTCGCAGACACATTTTACCAGCAGATTATTTTGTAACTTCATTTATTGTCCTTTTATTCAACACACATGTCGCTCTATTATGTGTGCCAACAATAATCCTGGTCGTGGCGGCCATGAAGGACTTAAAGCTCAGATTCCAAAGTATGAAAGCATCCTTTGAAAGTCTGCCCAAAGCCTGGCACACGTAAAGTCAGCATGAAAAGATTAGATCAGCACCACAGCGTGCAACTTACAGTATTACCTAAATATGGACATACGGTGATACTACACTCCTCACCATTAAAATGAAGAAGAAAAAGATGTGGAATGATAGAAATTAGAGGAGGGAGAGACAAGTTACTGATCTGCAAATGACGAAAAATAGAAAAAAAAAATGTCAAAATATCTCAATCTATCAAAGATAATGAGCACTATGGGCAGAAATCTCGGCACTTACAGCCTCGGCTGCTATGAATGAGGTTATTAATGGTTGATAAATGTCCGCGTTGCTGCCATACTATAGGATGAGCTTATTAAAAACAATTATACTGAAATACTATGATATTGCAGTATTTAGTGTAAGCGATTAGATGACTGAAAGTTCAAGTCCCCTAAGGGGACTGAAAGATCAAGCAAAAAAAAAAGAAAATTTACCGTACTTTTTTCTCGTTTTCCAGTGCATTACATAACAAAATTAATGGTGTGGTTCAAACCTACAACTTGTCCTATAAAAAAAACAAGCCCTTATATGACTATGCCAGCAGAAAAATAAAAACATTACGGCTCTTAAAAAAGGAGGAGGGAAAAACCAAAGCGCAAAAACAAAACTTGGTTGCGGATGCAAGGGGTTATTAATGCTTATAGCAGGGGTGGGGAACCTCCTACCCCTGAGTCGTAAGTGCAACTTCCTTTGCTCTGGCAGATTCCCAGGGATTACAGTGGTCAGGACTTTATCGCACTGCAAAACTATCCGCCAGTCCTTCAATGACTCCTGACACTGCGCACACATGCAGAGTTCGCTACTGAACATTGGGACACATGGAATGAAGGATCACGTACTGACGTGTGCCAGCGTCAGGATGTACTTTGCGGGTAGAGTCAGTGCGCTCTGTCCTCTAGTCCCACCAACAACAGCAGTGGCAGCCCCCAGTTCCTTTTGTGATTTATATATGCTGTAAAACAACCCCAAATCATCAGGCTTCCTCCACCGAACTTGATATTTCCTTCAGTTTCTCGATCCATTAGCCCCTTTTTCCCTTGTTTTTTTTCAGACCTATTTGCACCCAACCAAGCCTAGTCTATTGACCTTCATGTCATCGCTCTAAAGCATCCGTTTCCAATCTTCTACTGTGCACCTTCCATACCTCTTTTCAAACTTGAGCTGACGCATCTTATGACAACATTGACGTTGAGGTCTCTTCATCTTTTTTTGGGTCACCATTCCAGACTGTGTAACATGTGTCGCACAATGCTTGCATGGACGTCTGTGATCTCACTATATGAAGCAAACAAGCCTCCTCCACTGCCGTGTTTGTCGTGCCAGATCTGATAGACCTTGTGATCAGTCGACTTGTTGACCTCCAATATTTTGACTGGATGTCCACCTCTTGGCTTTTCAATGGATGGACGGACTTCATTTTGTATTCTTCCACCTATCGTGGTGCTCACATGATGCTGTTTGGCAATTTTCTTGGCTGAGAGACTGATATCGATGAGCTGGATGATGCTGTTTCTCTTTTCTTGGGAAATCATCTTCATGGCTGCTACTCGATTCAAACCAGTGACCTTTCGCTTGAGAATCAACCTAATAACACACTGAGCTATTAGAGAATGTGAGAACAGGTTATAATCTGTAGTATACAAGAAGAAAAAGATGTTTCCACCACCAGGAGCAAAACAGTAACAATGCAGTGACATGACGAGGATTTGCATAACTAATCATGTGCTAAACAGGTGGAAGTCAAATTTATGTATGAGATATCCAAGAAGATTGTCTATAAAATGATGGCAGTCTCATATTCAAAGCAGTAGTGAATGGTGAGATATGGAGCCTGAAAATCAGAAGTACAAAATATTGTTACCCTTTAGCTCGACAGTGTATGTGCCCCAGCGTCTCATGTTATATATGTGCCCCCAGCATCTCATGTGATGTATATGCCCAGCGTCAGACTGGAGCACCTTGGGCCCACCAGGGAAAATCATTCTTGGGGCCCACTATGTAGCTACATAGAAATAAGTTCAAGACCATCAATTGTACGGTAAAACACGCTAATATCAGAGTATAATATAAGATAGTACACATCTTAGTTATGTAGCAGGGGTTGGGGTAGCCCCCTCATAGAATATAAAGCAGCACCCCACAAAATATAATTCAACCCCCTCATAAGGTATAATGCAGCCCCCCATAGAATATAATGTAGCACCCTCATATGGCATAATGCAGCCCCCTCATATAGTATAATGCAGCCCCTCCACAGAATATAATGTAGCCCCCACAGAGTATAATGCAACTCCCTCATAAGGCAGCCCCCCATAGAATATACTGTAGCCCCCTCATAGGGCATAATGCAGCTCCCCTCATATAGTATGATGTATCCCCCTGAGAGAATAATGCAGCCCCACAGAATTATAATGTAGCCCCCTCATAGGGTATAATGCAGCCCCCCTGGACCACCATCATTGTTCTCCCCTCCACAGTATGACACTGTATATGCCCCAGCCCCTCCTGTGATGTATATGCCACCAGCATCTCCTGTGATCAGGTACGGACTGGGGCTGAAATTCAGTCAACACAAAGAGCCCGGAGTCAGAATGAGAGACACCTGTAAAAAGGCTCGCGTTGCCTGCCATGAGGGTACTGTCTTAGGACAGGGAAAGAGAGGACCTTGTGTGGAGCCATAGGCAGCAAGGGACTCGCCTTACAGCACAAGAAGGAAGGCTTCTAACCTCACCTGAAAGAGGGACCCATAGTTGCTTCCAGGCCGACCGGACCTCACCAACACCTGTTACCGGTACCCCGGACTGTGGTCATAAATCACCAGTAAACAGGTAAAGAGACTGCAACCTTGTGTCCTCTGTTTCTTTCTGGCACCACAGCATCCCTGCCTACACACCGGGAGCCCTGGGGACCCAGCTTCACCTGTGGGAAGCCATTCTTGCTGCAGTGCGATCACTCCCCAGAGGTCCCCTTTAAGCAGCGTCGGTCACTCCTGACCGAATACCACAGGTGGCGTCACGAACATTTCTTATTCTAATAGCCCCTTTAAAGACGTTTCCTTTAATTTGGATGCCCAGGGCCACTGACCGGGTCGCTGCCACCGTGACTTCCCTTTTAATGACGACCGGACCCCGAGTAGTCCCTAGGCCCTAGCGGGGCACCCCTGACAGGAATCCATGCGCACCACCGTGTTGGACTACTGGGGGCCCCCTGGGACTGGACCTGAGTCCCCAACATCACCATGAGTCTGTTCCTGTATGGTGCACCAGTTAGGGACTAGTGCAGGCTTCAGTAGTCAGTACATTGTGAGCTCTTGTCTGGTCTCGTCCTCGCATGGCGGTACTGGTACATCCATGGGATTACCGTCTCTGTGCGGCTGAGGACCCCCTACTGTGTCAGGGACGGTCCACCACTCTTCATCGATTTGGCCATCAGGCATGACAGATTCAGAAAGTGGAGTGGCGCCTTCAGGCGACAATGGCGTAGAACAGACCTCAGACCGGCAAGGCCGCAGCATATTTCTGTGAAGTACTCTAGGGGCGGATGCCCCATTCTCAATCTGTACCTTGTAGACAGGGCCGTTAGCATACACTCGCTCGATAACCTTGTACGGCTGTACTTCCCATCTCTCACTTAATTTTCCCTTAGGGCGTTTCTCTCTGACTAATACTCGGTCTCCAGGTTTTAGCGGTAACTCTTGAGTCGGTTTGCGGCCCATATGTTCTTTTTCTTGCAGTTGCTGACCCGCCAACCGCCGTATCGTTTGCAATCGTTGCTGATGCTCTTTCACCCATGAGGTGACAGTTCGCTCCATCAGCTCCTCTGGCTGTTCTAAATTCAGCTCAATGATCTCTCGTCCAGCTCTTCCAAACAACAGTAGATAGGGGGTATAACCCGTGGTGGAGTGGACCTGATTGTTGTAGGTCCAGACCAATTCTGGCAGATAGTCTGGCCAACACGTCTTCTTATCCTCCTCCATCGTTCTCAGCATTTGAAGTAAGGTTCTGTTGAAGCGTTCACAAGCTCCGTTGCCTTGAGGGTGGTAAGGGGTGTTCCGGGACCGCTCGATGCCATACATGCGATACAATTCTTCCATCACCTTGCCTTGGAAACATGCGCCTTGGTCGGAGTGGATGCGCTTTGGGCACCCGTACACCCGGATGAAGTCTTGACAGATGGCTCGCGCCGCCAATTCCGCAGTCTGGTCTCTAGTGACTACTGCAAACTTAGAGAAATGATCGGTCATCACCAAACAGTATTGCAGCCCCCGGGCCGAGTGCCCCACAAGGAGGTAGTCGATCATCAAGACTTCTAGCGGTTCCTTAGTTTGTATGGTCTGGATGGGTGCCCTCTGTTCAGTACTCTTAATGAGGTCACATACTCGACATTGCCGGCAAACCTCTTCCACCACAAGCTCCAACCGGGGGCAATACACATACCGCTGTAACCATTGGTAGGTCTTTGTGGGGCCGAAGTGCGCCCCGAATTCGTGGGCTTCTTTAGCTACTTCTTGAGCCATTCTTCCTGGGATGACCACTTGCCACCTTACTTCCATATCTTTTGGCTGTTGCCTCTTACGATATAGTACTGACTCTCGCACTGCCAGTCTATCCCACTGGTGCAACACACTCCTCATTTCAGAGTCCAGATCATCTCTCTCTTGTTTGCCAGGCTTCCGCTTTTGCGTTACCCACCATTTCATCTGTCTCAGCCCTTCGTCTTCATCCTGAACGTGTCCCCATTCCTCATTGGTTCTCCCCAGGGACCGGGGTAATGCGCAGGCCTCCCTTCTTGACTGGGCCACAACCATTGGGGGCTTAAACTTATTAAAGTCTGGGGTTTCCTCCTCTTCGAGTTGCTCATCAAGATCCCCCACTGGAGTCTCCACAGGCACTCTTGACAGCCCATCAGCATTTGCGTTTTCGGTAGCAGATCGATAACGGAGGGTAAAGTCGAATTTGGCTAGGCAAGCCATCCACCGTTGTTCTAAGGCCCCCAATTTAGCATTCTCAAGGTGGGCCAGGGGATTATTGTCTGTCTGAACTTGAATCTTGGTACCTGTCAGGAAGCCTGCAAACTTTTCTCTCATGGCCCACACCAGGGCCAGGAGCTCTAACCGGAAGGAGCTGTAATTGTGAGAGTTTCTTTCGCTGTCTCGCAGGGACCTGCTGGCATACCCGATGACTCTCTCATGTCCATCCTGTATCTGAGAAAGTACTGCACCGAGTCCATGAAGGCTACCATCTGTGTACAACAGGAGCGGTTGATCGAAGTCTGCGTAGGCCAAAATCGGGGCCGAAGTAAGGGCATTCTTTATAGCCTGGAAGGCCTCGTCTTGTCCCTGTGGGATACACTGGGTCTTCGGCACTCCAGCGGTCCCCCTCAGCAACTCATTGAGAGGACCTGCCACCTTCGCGAAGTCTTTAACAAACTGGCGGTAGTACCCAGCGAGTCCCAAGAAGGCCTGGAGTTCTCTCACTGTTCGAGGGACTGGCCACTTCTGGATAGCAGCCACTTTTTCTGGCGAGGGTAGAACTCCAACTTGTGACACTATGTGGCCTAGGTACTCGATCTCTCTCTTGAAGAGGTGGCACTTTTTTGGCTTTACCTTCAGGTTATGGGCCCGCAGTCTTCCGAGTACCTGTCCAAGCCCGGCAAGGTGTTCTTCGAATGAGGCTGAAAACACAATGATGTCATCCAGATAGATCAGGGTAGCCTCAAAATGTAAATCTCCCAAACACTTTTCCATCAGCCATTGAAAGCTACCTGGAGCATTGGAGAGCCCGAAGGGCATCCGGTTAAACTCGAACAGCCCCATAGGGAGGATGAAGGCGGTTTTCTCTCTGTCTGTCTCTGCTTTGGCCACTTGCCAGTATCCGCTTGCTAGGTCCAGGGTGGAGAAGTACTTGGCTTTCCCCAACGCTGTCAAGGATTTCTCAATGTGGGGCAACGGATACAAGTCTCGAACAGTGCAGGCATTGAGTTTCCTGTAATCTACACAGAACCGGATGGTCCCATCCTTTTTCTTGACGAGCACCACTGGGGCGGCCCAAGGGCTCTGACTACTCTGCACCACTCCTGAATCCAGCATCTGCCTCAGTAATGTTTTCACCTCTTGATACATCTTGGGCGGGATCTGCCGGTATCGTTCTCGAATTGGACGAGCTTCCCCAGTCGGTATCTCATGCGTGATGGCTTCAGTACAGCCAAAATCCTCGGCGTGACGGGCGAATGTGGCCTGATTTTCCCACAGCATAGTTTATATTGCTTGCACACGCTCAGGGCCTTCACATCCACTTCCATTTGATCAAGGATGACCCGTCCACTCCACTCTGGGGATGGCGTCTCTTCGTCCCCCGCAGCAACTGCTAGGGTCCACCCCACGCCTTCTCTCGGTGATAAAGACATCTCCTTCTGACTCACCACTTCACCCTTATGTAGGTACACCAGGGCCAGATCCTTCCCTCATGGCAAGGTGACTTCCCCGGGGCCCACATTCAAAGCCCTAATGGGGACATGTCCTTGCTGGACCACAGCTATCGTACAAGCTATCATGACTTCTTGGTCCACTCCTCTGCCTACCACAGGCTGAACAACCACTTCCAACCCATCAAGGTTGCGGTGAGTCCCCACTGGGAGATATACTATAGTTTCTCGCTCGGGAGGTAGGATTACAGGTTCTTTGCCAAGAGCCCAGATGACCCCTACCGTCTGATAAGATGGCACACTCTTCTGCGTCCCACAGACGCGGATCAGTCGTTGAAGGGCTTCTTGAGTAGGCTTATTTGTAGTAGCCTTCTTCCAATATCCAGGTCCCCGTTTGGTAAACATAATCTGATCGAGTTTACGTAGGATATTCATTCCCAGTACTACAGGCACATCTTCCTTGATAGGCTCAGGGACTAGCAGGATCCCTTTTCTCCCAACTTCTTGCCCACAGATTCGAATATTCATCCACACGACCCCTGTGACCGGGATCGCTTGTTGGTGGGCAGCAAACAACCGGATCAATGTTTCTTTTTCTGGCTTGGACAGGTCCTGAAAATGCTGCTTAAAGTACGCTTCTGGCATCGTTGTCACTTGTGACCCGGTATCTATCAGACAATCCACTAGAACTCCTTCGAATTCAGCAAGTAGGATGGGGCTCCCAGCAATCAAGTGTTTGTTATGATATGGAGCAGCCTCTCTTCTCGCCTCCCCCGCAGAGTGCCGCACTACTGCGGGGGTTGGTAGTTTAATGGCGGCTTCCACTGGCCTTGAGTATAGTTCCGACAGTCTCTGGCAAGGTGCCCCCGTCCTCCACATTCCCAGGATTGGATGCCTCCTCCTCACCGGGGGGTACTTCGAGCCTGTCCTCGTGTCTCCGATGCCTGACGGGAGGGGGCTTGCTCCCACTGATCCCTTATCGGTCGGGCTGAAAAATGGTTGCATGAGTACGGTGGGTCAGACTGTTGTAGTTCCCCCACTCTTCGCTCCACCTGGGTCAGTTTCTCTTGCACGTTGACAAGGGACTGCTGCAAGTCTTGCACCACCTGGACCAGCACCTCCTGATGGTTTGGGTCCCCTCTGGTATTGGCGCCCTGGACACACATCACCCCAGATGCATAGCTCTCTTCTTTACTTCGGGCCACTGTTTCCGCCAGGATTTGACGAAACGTAAGAGCCGGATCTGCCCCGACCCGTTCTGACAGTGCTCGCCTCAAGGATGTGCTGTGTAGTCCCAGTATGAATTGCTCCCGGAGTATCCAGTCTTTAGAGCCCATGCCGCCAAGTCCATCCGCCTCCTTTCTCTGCACCTCTGCTAACACTTCTTGCAGTGCTGTTGCATACTGAGAAATTCCTTCTTCTTCCCGCTGCAGCCTAGAGAAAAATTTGTTGCGAAGGTGTCCGGCGCTAGCAGTCTCGCCGTAGATCTCTTCCAGGAACTTCACTAGTTCCTTCAGGGTACTGCGGGTGAGTTCTGGTTGTAGGCAGATGTTTCTACGGGCTTCCCCCTCTAGGGCAGTTAACGCAATGTCCACTTCAAGGTCTGGGCTGATGTTATAAATCCTCAGGGTGCTTTGCAGCCGGGACACCCAGTCGGACAGTGGCATATTCTTGCCATCAAACTTTGGTAGCACACTAAATATGGTGCCCATAGGGAGTGTCCTTGCAGGGGTTCCACCAATGCCCACAGCATCTCCATTAACATTAGCATTCCCGCCATTACTGTCTGCTGCCTCCAGCTTAGTGACAGTACCCTGCTCGCAGCGCCACTTGAAGCGATGGCCGGGGGACCACCACTGTGCAGGAAGACTACTGTACACAAGATGAAGTGCAAACAACAAAGGGTAGATTTATTGGGAGGCAAGGAATGAAAGGAACAAGGAAGGTGCAAACAGGGGTTTACAATGGCAAAAGACAATGTACATGAGTTATCTTGTCTGTAAAATAGCACGGTGCTCCAACAATTACAGACTCAGAATTTGTCTCACAAGCAACTTTAAGCAATGAACAAATAACGATGCTACTCTATGTATAACCTCCCTGGCCTTTACTAAGCAGGCCACACGGCTCCTGTGTACTGACTACTGAAGCCTGCACTAGGCCCTAACTGGTGCACCATACAGGAACAGACTCACGGTGATGTTGGGGACTCAGGTCCAGTCCCAGGGGGCCCCCAGTAGTCCAACACGGTGGTGCGCACGGATTCCTGTCAGCTCTGCGAAGCGTGGTCTTCTCCTTGCTTCTGGATTCTAGGAATGCTCCTGGAAACTGTAAGTCCCCTTCTCAGTATCTTCGTGGCTTCACAAACTAGCACAGAACAGCCACCTTTGCTGTAACCGGAAAAGTCTATTTCACAAACGCAGTCCGTCTCAAGCTGTGTAACCTTTCTTGCAGAAAACAGCACTAAGTTCTCTCCAGCAGCTGCAGCTCACACACGCTGCTACAGCTCCACACGTGCACTCTGCACCGACCAGTTCATAACAACCATTAGAGCAGGGGAGAAGCAGAACATTCCATTCCCCAGGCAAGGGGGTGCAGCCTCTTAAAGTGACAGCGTGTTCCTTACTGTCCATAACAGCACCACTCTCTTACACCCCCCCACTGGCATTTGCCAGAATTGTCAGATGGCCAGTCTGGCCCTGCCTGTGATGTATGTGCCTCAGCCCCTCCTGTGATGTATATGCTCCAGTGTATCCTATGTGATGTATATGCTGCAGCCCGAGTGTCTCCTATGTGATGCAAATAGAGCAGATTCAGTGTTTCCTGTGTGAGGTATACACTGCAGACCCCCTACTGCTTGAGTTCTACATATGTAACATGAGCAGTGATTTCCCCCCGTGAGGCGACATGCAGTGTAATATATATATGTTGAAAAACGATAAAGGTTGCACTATTATTTACCAAAAATGATTATTCTAGAATATTGAAAATGCATTACTGCCATAGAAAATAGGAAAAAAGTGCTATATAATGTACACATGAAATATTTATCTGCAAAAACTGCTATGAAAAAAGGAAGGTACTTCGGGCATAAATTGGACAATGTATGTGAGCCCAGTTGCCATGTCAAGGCGTCCTTCGTAAAAGGGTCCCTGTCCTGTTTTGTCACCTCTCCTGGGCAAAAAGCCTACAAGTTATGGGGCAGGCCTGGAGTGGACCAGCTAATCACCTGTGGCTTTTGTGAGTGGGAGTATATTTCATGTGTACATTATATAGCGCTTTTTTCCTATTGCCTATGGCAATAATGCATTTTCAATATTCTAGAGTAATCATTTTTGGTAAATAATGGTGCAACCTTTATCGTTTTTCAACTTGTATATTTTTTTGGGAGGATTGGCGCCTGTTCACACTAGCTTGGATGTGCTGGTCTTGTTCTGTATTATCTGTGTTTAGAACTTACTATTGTGAGTAATTATAGCAGGATAAATTTGTACGGCCCCCTACTACTGGTATAAATATCCAAATGCTCCTTTGCAGAAAAACAGTTCCCAACTCCTGGCCTATAGTGACAACCTTGAGTGCAGCATTTCACATTGTTCTTATGAGAGGACAACCATGGACACATCAAGTACTCCAGAGCAAATTCGGCTTTTTTGAAGGACAAATGCTATGATATCCATTTAACAATTATCTTACCATCCAGGGCTTAAGCAATTGGCACATTAAGGTCAATCGAAGGATGGATATAACCTGTGATCAAACAGCCCCCTTACTTTCAGCCACTTTACCAGTGCTTGCCATGTAGACACATGGAAACTAGTTTTTCAATGTCCAAAATGAGGTTTGGAAAACACTTTGTCAGCTTCTAACTGAAGTTCCGACACCATTCAACTAAAATGCGTCGCCCCAAAAGGGTCCTGTTTCCAAGTAGTTGAAAAAAACTCCAGCTCCCTATTGGCAATTTTAAGACAATTGAGAGAGCAAATCAGTGCCCTTCTATCCAACTTTGGTGGAAGAACATCCTATAGAGTCACTCGGACCCTTAGTGCTCCCAATCTTTAGGGAGGACCTATGCAAAAAAAATCAACAATTGGTTTCTGATGTGTAAATTAAAGATTTAGGTCTGAAAATACTCATCAACTCTTGTTTCCCATCTATAATGGGGGGCACCATTTAAATTCCTCCAAAAAAGGCTTGAATTATCACTGTAGTCGCCAAAGGGGTAAATGTAGTAGACAGCACTAGTATAAATATGTTAGATGGTATAAATTAAATAATTTATACAAATTACAACAAACAGGTAACTTTATAAAAAAAATGTGGGCATCCTTCCAATGATGGCAATATAAGGAACATTATGGGGCTTTAAATGGTAGGTGTACAGCGATTTCCACACATAAATACACCCAGGTCTTCGTGAGGCATCTAGTGTCACAACCACCTATTGATGGCACAATCAGGTGACAATGGTTCATCACTTTCTTTAGAATCTATATTTAGGTGAGGGATAATTACGTGGCCTGACTCACCGCCACACTGACAATACCTCCTGTTAGTAATCACTTGAACATTTATCTTCCTTTTTTAGTGATTTTCAAGTTACCAAGAAAAGCTGAATGAGTTGCTTATCCTGTATGAGGCACACGGTACCGGTGTCTGCCTACATTGACTCACACACAAATATTTAACGAAGTAGCAGTGTCAGAACCTGTCCGTCAGGATCCCAGATAGAAATACATTATAAAGAGTCACAATCAAAAAATGTAGCCTGCCATTGCCCCTAAGTCACAAAACCTCCTACAGGTGCATGAGACGAGCTCAATGTACAGTGGGTACGGAAAGTATTAAGACCCCTTTAAATGTTTTACTCTTTTTGTCATTACAGCCATTTGGTGAATTCAAAAAAGTTCATTTTTTTTCTCATTAATGTGCACTCTGCACCCCAGCTTGACCGAAAAAAACCAGAAATGTAGAAATGTTTGCAAATTTAAAAAGAAAAATTGAAATATCACATGGTCATAAGTCTTTAGACCCTTTGCTCAGTATTCAGTAGAAGCCCCTTTTGAGCCAGTACAGCCATGAGTCTTCTTGGGAATGATGCAACAACTTTTTCACACCTGGATTTGGGGATCCTCGGCCATTCTTCCTTGCAGATCCTCTCCAGTTCTGTCAGGTTGGATGGTGAACGTTGGTGGACGCCATTTTCAGGTCTCTCCAGAGATGCTCAATTGGGTTTAGGTCAGGGCTCTGGCTGGGCCAGTCAAGAATGGTCACAGAGTTGTTCTGAAGCCACTCCTTTGTTATTTTAGCTGTGTGCTTAGAGTCATTGTCTTGTTGGAAGGTGAACCTTCGGCCACGTCTGAGGTCCAGGGCACTCTGGAAGAGGTTTTCATCCATGATATCTCTGTACTTGGCCGCATTCATGTTTCCTTCAATGACAACCAGTTGTCCTGTCCCTGCAACTAAAGAAAAAACACCCCCATAGCATGATGCTGCCACCACCATGTTTCACTGTTGGGAATGTATTGGGCAGGTGATGAGCAGTGCCTGGTTTCTCCACACAGATCACTTAGAATTATCACCAAAAAGGTCTATCTTCGTCTCATCAGACCAGAGAATCTTATTTCTCATAGTCTGGGAGTCCTTCATGTGTTTTTTAGCAAACTCTATGCGGGCTTTCATATGTCTTACACTGAGGAGAGGCTTCCGTTGGACCACTCTGCCTTAAAGGCCCGACTGGTGGAGGGCTGCAGTGATAGTTGACTTTGTGGAACTTTCTCCCATCTCCTTACTGCATCTCTGGAGCTCAGCCACAGTGATCTTGGGGTTCTTCTTTACCTCTCTCACCAAGGCTCTTCTCCAACGATTGCTCAGTTTGGCTGGACAGTTAGGTCTAGGAAGACTTCTGGTGGTCCCAAACTTCTTCCATTTAAGGATTATGGAGGCCACTGTGCTCTTAGGAACCTTGAGTGCTGCAGAAATTCTGGTGAAACCTTGGCCAGATCTGTGCCTTGCCACAATTCTGTCTCTGAGCTCCTTGGCCAGTTCCTTTGGCCTCATGATTCTCATTTGGTCTGACATGCACTGTGAGGTCTTATATAGACAGGTGTGTGCCTTTCCAAATCAAGTGAAGGAGTAGAACCATCTCAAGGAGAATCACAAGGAAATGGACAGCATGTGACTTAAATATGAGTGTCTGAGCAAAGGGACTGAATGCTTATGACCAGGTGATAGTTCAGTTTTTCTTTTTTATTAAATCTGCAAAAATTTCTACATTTCTGCTTTTTTCTCAGTCAAGATGGGGTGCAGTGTGTACATTAATGAAAAATGAACTTTTTTAAATTTACCAAATGGTTGCAATAAAACAAAGAGTGAAAAATTGAAAGGGGTCTGAATACTTTCCGTACCCACTGTTCCTCTTCGGCTCTAGATTTCCCCCTTTACTACTATGCTCCAGGTTCCCAACTTGAGAATTTATATTCAGGTTCCTCTTTTTGTGCCTTTGCTCCAAGCTCTCATTTCATGTATCTTCACCAGGTATACTTGGTGAACCAAGTGTTCCGGCCAACCCATATATGTAGGCTTTACTGAGAGTGGTGTCCACATTCACCCATGCATACAGACATTGGCCTTCGGTAAGTGTTCACATTTGGACAGGGAGGTCAGGGACACATCAGGTTAATGAGGCCACCTTGACGATGGTTGATGGGCTCACACTATTTGGCCAAATTCTGTGCAAAGCGTGTCGTAAATATTTTTCCTAATGTTCAAAAAGCCATTTTGCTATTCATATTTCATGCATTTCGTATTCGACATGCTTTGGCACTATAGAGTGCAACCTTTTTTTTGTATATTGTATATGGAGGTAGCTGCTCCTGGTATGCACCTTTTCACACTAGTTTGGATGTGCCAGTCGTTTTTCTGTCATTACCAACAATAGAGGTTAGACTTACTGGCCTATGATTTCCAGGTTCACTTTTAGAGCCCTTCTTGAATATTGGTACCACATTTTCTATGCGTCAGTCCTGTGGAACAGACCCCGTCCCTAGAGAGTCCCTAAATATAACAAATAATTAGTGATGAGCGAGTATACTCGGGTTTTCTCGAGCACTCACGGGTGGTCTCCGAGTATTTGTAAGTGCTCAGGGGTTTAGTTTTCATTGCCTCAGCTGAATGATTTACAGCTACTAGCCAGCTTGATTACACGTGGGGATTCCCTAGCAACCAGGCAACCCCCACATGTACTCAGCCTGGCTAATAGCTGTAAATCATTCAGCTGAGGCGATGAAAACTAAACCCCTGAGCACTTACAAATACTCGGAGACCACCCGTGAGTGCTCGAGAAAACCCGAGTAACGAGTATACTCGCTCATCACTAGAAATAATGGTTTGTCTATTACATTACTCAGTTCTCTTAGTACTCGTGGGTGCATGTCATCCGGACCCGGAGATTTATCTAGGTTAATCTTATGATGCCGGTTTCGCACCTCTTCTTGGGTTAGATTGGTGACCCTTAATATTGGGTTTTCTTTGTCTCTCGGCATTTCACCTAGCATTTTATTCTCCACCGTAAATACTGTGGAGAAGAAGGCGTTTAATATATTAGCTTTCCTTTCCTGATTTTTCAGCCTAACTAAAGTTTTTATAAGTTATAGATAGAGAAGTAAAACTATACAACCTCCCGAATTTACAAGCGTGACAACAGTCTCCTGCTATTCATTTGTTACGGCCCTCAGACTCATCTAGTACACCCTGTACACATACATTTGATTTGATACGATTCATATTTCACTCCTTCATTTCCCACATAGATATAAGATGATAAACTCACTGGCGAAAAATTCTATTACATACCTCCTGCAGGTTTCCTTGTTCTTTACGGCCCGCATTCCAGACACAATAGATCTGCTGGCCCACATAATTGTAATTACATTACAGCAACCTACGTCTTACTTTGTGGAATATTTATAGCTTGCTTTAATGATTTTTTTTTTTATCTGATTTTAGTTTGCGGTTACCCAACTTTAATTTTGCAAGGTACAGAGCACGTAATAGCCATTAAAATCACACAAAAAATCATGTCAGCAGCGGGGGAGGAGTAAACTGATTATGTGGGAGGTAGTAACCTGGACTGGTCTATTAAAGAGAACAGCAATGGGAATTTAAAGGCCAGGGTTGTAACATTTCGCAGCCGGAGAATAGAAATAATGGCAGCAACAGGAGATGAGTGCTGATCTTTTTGGAGAGAATGGACCATTTTGGAATCTTGGTTCTCACCACTTAGTTCTAACAGTGTTCTATAGGTATGAAAATATATCAACTGGAACACTGAACTGAGACTATGGGCATTGGGAACCGGTGTCCAAAAGTATTTTCCAAAACATTTATCAAAACCTCTCGCCACTAAAACACATTTCCGAAATACATTTCCAGATGAAACTATCCTAACGTTTCCCCGTATAATCAGGATTTTTTCTGTATTCACTTGGAGAACATGTTCTTAGCTTTTGTACCACTCCAGTTTCATTCAAGATCTATGAGATTTCTGTGCAATGGTCAGCTGGTCTAAGCGATAAAACAGTATATTAGTGGAAAACCATTGCAAGATATGGATTCCAGCAAGTTTTATTCACCAAGCAAGGTTGAAGCCCCAGAAGAAGCCATAAGGCGAAACCTTGTGTTGAGCTTCTGCAAGGTGTGCACTGTTTTTATTATTTAATGTTGAGCTTGTATTTTGTTTTTGTGAATATAGTGAAATATATTTGTTAAAATCTAGACTTTGTAATGGTTTTACAGTATGTGAACTTTATTTCTTAGAAAAGCTAAGGTTTGCAAAGAAATCCACAAAAATCCAGAAAAGATGTGTAGTGGTGGAAAATCTGAATTCCATCAAACAAGTGCATGGAACCAAAGGTAGACAACAACTGGAAAAGCGTACAAGATGTATCAAAGCACATTTTATACAGGGGAAGAAAATAAAAATCCTGATTATATGGGGAAACGTCAGGAGAGTTTCATGTGACAACGTAGAGCAGAGAGGTGTCTTTAGCGGTGAGATGTTGGGAAATAATTTTGAAATCCAGTTCCCGTTGACCACCAGCTCAGTCCATTGTTCCAAGATCTATTTGCAAAAAAATAAAAATGATGTTTCTATGCGAAAATGTCATTAAAGTTTCATGTGACAATATAAAGTGGTGAGATATCTATTACTAAAGGTAACAAGGCCTCCACCTACCTTGTGCAATTTATAGCATCATACTTGCCAACTCTCCCAAAACATTCAAGAGGTTCCTGGAAAAAAAAGGGAGAATTCCTAGATTTTTGGAAGATATACTACATAGAAAAAAGACAGTAACACTTTTCTGAGCATAGTAAATAAGTAATTGTGAAAACATTAAAAGAAAAGCCTTTCACCTGCTAAGGTTGTGCTTTGTACGAGATACAAATGGGTGCAGCCAACCTGGTTGTTGTGGAGTAATCCTCCAGGGAGAGTTCAGGCATGGCGTAATTGGGATGAGAAGATGCAGGTCACAGGTGCTCTAAAAGGATAAAAGTGGATAAACCCCGGGATTGATGAAAGCAAATATTTATTAAAAACACGACACGTTTCGACTGTATCCAACCTTCCTCAGGTGTATTTACAATTTTTACCTCTTTTGATAGTGCTGGTGACTGGATTTCCTTTCACTTCTTGGTATCTTTGCTTCCTGAGAACATACATTATCACCTAGCTATGCTTCATGTGACTGGTAAGGTGAGGCAGAGAAGGGAGGGTATCACCACTAGACATATGGATCCATCAGACTTCTACCTCCCGCCTAACATATGCCATTTATCTGGAGGCTCCTGGAAAAAAATGAGAGAATTCTCAGATTTCTGAAACTGCTCACATTGTCCCCAAAATACCATGTGAAAATTATAATACCATACCTGCCAACTCTCCCAGTTTTTTTATTATTATTATTATTATTATACTCTGGTAATTGCAAAGTTATGAATTAATGTAATGTTCTGAACATTATTATTGTTTGTTTCCCTCTCTCCCAAACAAGCAATGCTGTTTCAATGCTCCTTTAGAAGCCGCTTTCAACTGCTGCTCAGCAAAGATTAGCACACAGTATTCAAACAATCCGTGTATGGGAATTCTCCTTTTTGAATAGAGGTGTTGGGAGCAGAGAGGCTCAGACAGCGCAGACTATTTGAATTCAATGTACAGATTTTAATGAACAGCAGTTGAAAGCAGTTTCTAAAGGAGCATGAACTGAGCATTGAAGCAACACTGTTTGTTTGGGAGAGAGGGAATCAAAATAAGGTAATTAAATATATTAGAAAAATTCAAAACTTCGCAATATCTGGAGAGTAAACTTTTTATTTTATTATTTAATTAGCTACTCTAAAACTCCCAGAGCAGTTGGCAAGTTTCCTGGACGCTGCACTAAATGGTGTTCTCCCAACTTTCTCTTGCTGATCCCTGGCTCCCACACTCACATTTAGGGATCACTAAAAGGAGGCCCAAAATTTTTTCTAATTTCTCCTTGACAATAGGTTAATAAAAGTTGACAATCAATTCAAAAACTATTTTTTTCCTATGCAGCAGTTGAGCCATAGAGCCCCGCGAGACACAAGAGTCGAGTACAGCTGATGCTTCTATATCTACGCCCCTTGGAACAGATGATGGGGTATTATGGACTGTTGGAGTAAATTAACTAATTGCAAAGAGTAAATACAGTATGTGGGGTTCACCATGTGCAATCTGAACATATATAGGCATATCTATACATTACTGCGTCTTCTCTGCCTTCTGCTATAACCTTCCAGCATTATCTTATATTTGGAACCAATGAGTCATGTCAAGTGTCATTTGAAAGTCCTGTAGGAGAATGGGTGTATGTATGTAATGATAACAATTAAGGCCGTGTAGGGCAGTAATTCACACGTTATCTATAGATTCTGGCTGAGCAAGTGATGACCTCACCTCTTGTATATGTAAAGTTACTCCGCACATTGTTATTTCTTCAATAGAAAGTAGTCAGACTTCACAAGAGTGAACAGGGATGATGATGATGAACGCATTGTAAGGGTATCTGGAAGAAGAGGTTATTGTGTTGCTGGACAGGATTTTAGAAAAACAGGATGAACACACCCCGATTACCATACAACTCCACCGAGCTAACGCCACCAGAGAAAGTCAACGTAATGTAATGGCTGATCGGCGCAATGTTTGCTCACGGCATCCCGGATTCACAACAGGGTCAACTAGTTGTAAAAATATTTTGCACCGGATGACATTGGTTCACGTTCATGGGTGGATATGCTTACCATCGGGGCATTTTCTCCATCACTAAACATTAATGATGTTGGCACACAATTGTTTCATATTCCTTACTTCTTGGCTGATCGTCCTACACAATGTGGCCCCATCATACATCTCCACTCTCATCTCCTACTACCAGTCCCAATAGTTACTCACTTATTCTTCCTTTTTATATCCTCCTGCTGTCGTCTGCAAGACTGCTCCCGTGCTGCACCCCTTCTGTGGAATGCTCTTTCTCTGACCATTAGACATTTCTTCTAAAGTTCCTAGTTTTAAACATGCATTAAAAACCTAAAGTCTATGTTCCATAACTACGGTCAATGGTGTTGGCTCAGACACTGGGGAAGTGAAATGTTCATGACAACACAAGGGGCTGGATCTCTATTCAAAATTAGCACCATGGACCTATTGTGTCAATTCTCCCAGTCTATGTAGACTGTTAGTTTTCTGGGCAAGGACCCTCTCGTGTAGAGTGTATGCTCTTAAGGGTAGAATCCACCGTCCTGTAGAATGTCACCTCTTATGGGAAGGAAACTCTCTCCTGTAGAGTGTCAGCTCTTATGTACAGGGACCTCTCTCCTGTAGAGTGTCAGCTCTTATGTACAGGGACCTCTCTCCTGTAGAGTGTCAGCTCTTATGTACAGGGACCTCTCTCCTGTAGAGTGTCAGCTCTTATGTACAGGGACCTCTCTCCTGTAGAGTGACAGCTCTTATGTACAGGGACCTCTCTCCTGTAGAGTGTCAGCTCTTATGTACAGGGACCTCTCTCCTGTAGAGTGACAGCTCTTATGTACAGGGACCTCTCTCCTGTAGAGTGTCAGCTCTTTTGGGCAGAGTCCACAGTTCTTTGGAGTGTAAGTCCTGCTGGCAGTTATGGGCAGGGACCTGTATGTAGAGTGTCAGTTCTGATGGACAAGGACCTCTCTCCTGTAGAGTGTCAGCTCTTATGGGCAGGGCCTTCTCTCATATAGTAAATAATCTCTTAAGAGCATAGCCGTCTCCCCTGCCGAGTGTCAGCTTTTATGGGCAGAGTTCTCTTTCCAGTAGAGCATAAGTTCTTATGAGCAGGACCCTCTCTCCTGTAGAGTGTAAGCTCTAAAGAGCAGGAACCTCCCTCCTGTAGAATGCAGACCTTATGGCCAGGCTCCTGTAAAGTGGCAGCTCTTATGGCCAGGGCTCTCTCTCCTGTAGTAGCTCTCTGTAAGGCCCAAGATATATCCACTGAAAGCATGAGCTCTACAGTATACTACATCGTTGCTGAATAAAATGTACTTACAAAAATGAAGGTTCTTAGCGCAAAAATTGGCCAATTCATGTGCCCATCAACCATGGCAAGGTGACCTCCTTCTGATGGGTCCTATCATCCTGTCAGAAGGAGGTCACCTTGCCATGGTTGATGGGCATACATGAATTGGCCGATTTAAGCGCTAAGTACCTTAATTTTTTGTAAGTACATTTTATTCAGCAACAATGTAGTTTAGCTCTCATTCTATCACTGTTTGCATATATCTTGACCCTTACAGAGTACTGCTGTGTCCTTTTTCTGTGGTACCTCTCTCCTGTAGTGTCAGCTCTTATGGGCAGGTTCTTCTCTCCTGTAGAGTGTCAGCTCTTATGTACAGGGACCTCTCTCCTGTAGAGTGTCAGCTCTTATGGGCAGGGTCCTTTTACCTGAAGGGTGACAGCTATTATAGGTAAGGACCTCTCGCCTGTAGACCTGTAGATTGTCAGATCTTAGATACAGGGTCTTCTCTCCATTCTCGTTGGAGCGCCATTATGAGAAATTAAAAGATAACGCAATTAATCATTTGACATTAAACAGTGGTATAGATTAGATAGAGGACATTGGGCACCACAGCCAAGATACATACTAGGCCCATTACCACTTGTAATAAGGAGCCATGGTGCCCCAATACTATTTTTCTGTTCACTTTTGCAGATCCCACCTCTGTGCAGGTTTCCATTACTAAGACTAAGACCAACCTGGCGTGGACCAGCCCTCTGGTGGCCCCATAGAAGCCACGTTGGCTGCCTCTTTAGTACAAGACGTGTCCTCTTGCAGGTAACATGAGGCTGATATCTATGTATCTTACTGCACATTGTAGATCAGATTCATTAGCTAATTGTTACCATGTGCCGTTTGCTTGATGAACTTTTATCACCTGATGATTCTGCTTCTATTTTCAATGTGATCTAATGAGTAGGTGCAGTTTAACAGGATGACCAACTGCTGTGATTAAACCGGGGTAAACAAATGCTCACAGGAAATGTCAATCTTTCCGAAAATTTGGCTAAATGCAAAAGCCATAGTGACAGATTCACTAAGACTGGCTCACTGGGGTGCGATGTACAGAATTTATTAAGTACCTCACAATATTTAATGAATTCAGGGAATCTTCTATGTAGCGTGTTCCTCTCTAAAAATGCTCCTCAAAAAGGCATTTCTGATGTAAGAAACGTCAGGTATTTCCATGAATTTGACAGGCGGGCGTAGGTACGCACCGTTCTGCCCAGACTCCCCCCCATCTTCACCCATTTTGCCAAAAAAGTCAAAAGTAAAAAAAAAATTGCAGAACTCTGCATTATTCAAAATTTTTCAAATTTTTGTTTCAAAGTGTTTTATCCCAGTTTTCTTGCAAAAACATATTGACGAATCACTCCCATAGTGTCTTATAAATAATGCGATTGCTGGGGGTTCGCTTTACATTAGAGAGGTTCTACTGGTTCAATACATTTTTCATCATGAAATGTGTGATTGCTCAGGGTCCAACTGTTGGAACCTCTATTGAATCTGAGAAGAGGAGTCCCAAAATCCCTTGTGTAAATGGAGCGGTGGTTCACACATGGATATTCGTTGATTTTTTATATGCGGAGGCTGATCAGAATACTTACTGGCATATTATAGCTGGTATATGACTACTGATCTCTGTTGCTCACAAAGCCTTGCACAGTACATTTGTAATGTGGAGTTCCCGTGATAAATACCTGCAAAGTTTCCGGTATTAATAGGGAAAATAAAATATGTAGCCCTGAAAAGGACTTTTGTTTTTAGGTTGCAGCAGCAGCAGACCTTACAAAGGACTGTAAGGCAATCAACCCTGCCTTTATGCCTCTAATCCCAAACTATCCCTCCCAGATCAACTATCCCTACACTGAATGCAGGTAACAGCGGGAGTAAAGATTATGTAAGTAAAGCTGCATTTATGAAATGGATGAAAGGCCCAAAATAAATCTCTTGTGCCCCAGGATACCTTGGAGAAGTTTCCCCACACTGTTCAGGACTTTTCATTCGCAAATGTCTCCAAGGAGATAAATTAAGATATATTTCAAGGCCTCCTTCAGTCTGTTTGAAGCTTCGGGGCAACCAGATGCCCTGAGGCAGCACAGGAGAAACTATCGCCCACATTAGATGTAAAATTAGTATAAAAAAATCTCATTTACAAATACTGTCCGCCAAGGTCATAGTTCCTTGGTAAATCAAGGAGGAGAGATGAGGGAGACACACCAGGTCCAACAGGGGAAGACTATAAAACATCTGGGATAGGTTTATTGCACCCTCCCAGTGCCCAGGCCCTGATGCTCGGGGTGTTCGGTCAAGTTGGGAAAAGTTTTGGAAGATAGTGAAGGATTACCTTGCTGATCGTATCAGCATTCTCCGTGATTCCTCTGTGTCGTACAACTATTGGGTATCAAAGTTGGACACGTGGCATCAACTGTCTCTCTATGCCTTGGAGGTGCTGGCCTGCCCTGCCACTAGCAGGTTTTTAGTGCCGCTGGGGCATAATAGATAATAATTGACAGGCACATCTGCCTGTCAACTGAAAGTGCTGACAGGCTGACTCTTATCAAAATGAACAAGGCCTGGATTGGCTCAGTCTTCTCAACCCAAGCGGATGACACAAGCGGAACATAAAGCCACTTAAAATGTTCCTTTTTTTCTGGTGTATTCCCATTCACACCTTCCCGCCCAAACAGGTGATTACGGTTCATGGTTTACTCTTTTTCAAGTCCTCCTCTTCCTCCTCATCCCCCATATCAACAGAGTGATCATGAGACCCTCGCTCTTAATTTTTACTGGTTGTGTATGATGGCCTCCTCTGTAATTTTTAGAGGCCTGCCTCTAAAAATTTCTTACATTTTTATGCATACCCCACAGGGGTAAATGTTTTTCAGCCCTTGCACTTAGTGAATTATCCCACTCCTTCCAAATGGAAAAAAAATGTTTTTTGAGGCCCTCCTCTCTTCCAGGGGGTATTGCAGTCCCTCTTTCTAATTTTTGGAAACCCTTGCACTTAGTGCATATGTAGCGCCCCCACACTGCCGCAGGGCCGAGGGGTACCCGGTACCGGGCCTCTGAGTCTCTGCTCTGGGGTTGTCACGGTGGCTAGGCCCGGTCCGTGACCCTGCCGAGGGGTGTACAGTGAATGGTAGATGTGGGTAGATGATGGTAGTGCTGTAATAGTGCGGTGCAGTAAATAATGAGGACACCAAGTTGCAGTCTCTTTACCTCTTTACTGAAGATCTCTTGGTCCTCAGTCCGAAGTCCAGATAGCCAGGCTGCGCAAGTCCGGCCGGTCCAATGGCACCTCCGGAGTTCTCTTAACAGGTGGAAATCTGTGCCTTCCTTCTAGCGCTATGTGTTGCGGTCCTTCCCTGCTGTGCTTACGGAAAGTCCCCACAACTGTTGTGTCCGTTTCTTAAGTTCCCTCACAACTCAATTAGATGATGTTCTGCTAATTCTCCGTTCCTCCCTGTTGTTACGGTTAGAACGGCACCCGTTTGACGGGTAGGCTCGGAGCTCTTCCGGGACCCTAGAGTCGCCCCTCTCCACAAGTTGCCCCCCAAGACTGCATAGGTGATTTAGGTGAGACAGCCCGCCTTAGACTGACTGTCCTGCCGCTGTTTAGAGTATTGCATGAAGCTGAATATTGTAATACTCCCTCGGCGTTCCGGCCGCCGGTTGTGCGCCTCAGTAGAATGTTGCCTCGATCTTACAGCACGACCCCTACTGGTATTCTCCTTGTTGCTTTGATCTCGTTTCTCACTCAGCACAATCTATCTCGCTTCCAATCCTTTCTTGGGCACCGCCGCTATACTGAGCAGGCACGGTCCCGTTTCGTTCTCTCTAGTTGCCAAGTCTCTGCCAGGATCCCACTCCTGACAGAGACCCTACCGAATCTTCTCCTGCAACACCCTCTGCCACAAGGTGTTGCCTGGCTCCAACCCAGTCAGCTCTCTCTCCAACTTCCTGCCTGACCCCCAGTTTTACCAGTGTGTGAGGAGTGGCCTAATGAATAGAACCCTTAGCTCCCCCTGGAGGCCCGGCGGTGAAATGTATTGGTGTCTGTGATACCTGCTCAGATGAACTCCTTCAGTGCCATCAGACGTACCATAGCTCCCCTTAGTGGCGGAGCCACAGTACTGCAACGACCAGGACTCTGGGGCGCTGCACTCCCCCCTGGTTAAATCCAGTACTCCGGGACTGGGAAGAAAACAACAATACAAGTTAGCGAAAAGACATACAATTTTTGTTGAGTGCAATAACAATAAGTATACTTGAACAGAGCTTCCCTTTATGGGAGGTGAGGACACTTGAACGTTACAAACATGGTTAAATATCATAGCAACATGCTATAAATAACTTTTCTTACCCAACCGGGTATTCTACTTAGTACAAATTCTTAAACAATAGTTTAACATCGTCTTTAAGGATGTACACTCTGAATCCGCTAAAGACCTTCTTATAATCACATTATAAGGCAATTTAACTTTTACATTCTCCTTCTTTAAATCTGCAGGACCGCCTGTCCTAACGGCACCAGACCTACTGCCTCTCCTTTCTTACAGGACCGCTCCTTTCAGCCCGAGCCTTCTGTCTTTTCAACTACTATACACAGTATAGAACATAACATTACTTTCAATTTTAAGAGCACTGAGCCATCTCTATATGGCTTCTAGGAGGACTCAGGGTTTACCTTCTATCCTCATTTTCTATCAACGTTATCAACATTTTCTTAAAGCATTAACTTCCATCATTACTTTCTTACTAGCAACTATGCAGGACACTACGTCTACCCCTACGGGCCCACTGCATCTTTCTTCTAACTTTCACTTTCCTTTGGGGAACATTATCAGCATTCTTTTACAATTAACTAGTTAGTTACATTAACGATTACATATCAACAGCATCATTAACTTTCTCTTTTAAGACATTATTGCTATCTCGCAGTCTTAAAGCAATACCATTCTTTAGATGCACAAGTGAACATCCCCTTTAAGAGGGGACCAAGTCTTTATGAGGTAGCATATCTTCTCAAGCTACCAGTCCGTACTTAGCAAAGGTTCCAGTGTGGTATCTTCACAAAGAGTCCTTTTTGAAGTAAAACCAGTAGGGAGCACCTTTAATAAGGTGCAAACTATTTACAGAGAGTTTGTATCATGCACTGTTCATGATTGCGGCAGTTCTGGAAACTTGTGCAAAATTTAGAAAAACAAACAAAACAATAGGGATCCCGGGTCAACGAAGGGATCCCCTTTAAAAGTTAACCCAAAACGGGTTTAGCAGCAAAACAGTAGACAAACAGTTAAACAAGGAACTATTTACATTCTCATGGTATCGAGGTTTATCTTCATAGTAATTCACAAGACATCAGCCGAAAGTGGGCACCTTTCGACTGTACAGGCTTTGATTCTAGATCAGCAGCTGATGCCGCACCAGTATCACTAGTGGATTTCCCTGGTGCAGTCAGACCACCTGATGTCTGAACCCGAAGGCGGACTCTAGCCGCCAGCTCAGTCGCTGCAATGAGACGTACGGCGGCAATGTTGGTAAGATCCGTCACGTCTGGTTCCATCATGGTTGAAGTAGCAGATGACGCTTCCCCAAGCTCACAGCGGCGCACGTCCCGGGCATACCACCCGTATGCATTCCGATGACGGGTGTAAGTCACCGGATCCCCCCTTTGCAATGGATCACCACTTCGGCCGCAGCAGGGAGTCTTCACGTTGCAGCTGGCAACGAAGACGTCAGTTGGTAGACCCGGTTCCTGTATGGAGCCCCATCCCCTCTTCGGGTGGAAAGCCAACACAGTGCCCCACCTCACCATGTCCCTGTCATCACATGCAAGAGGTGGTTGTGGTACCCTGGGTGGGTTAGTCAGCTCTGCCTCTTTTTGCCTTTTCCAATGTAGGATCAAGCATTGTTTGTATTGCTCCCAAGTAAGCACAGCAAGGGTGAATCCTTCTTCCCGAACTCCATCGGGCCCAACCCGGGGGGTGTCCCACTGGAGGGTCACCCCGTCTGGGCCCAAGTCTACGGGTTCCCCCATCCTAGTCGGCAGCGGTGGTACCAGCTTCCCCATGGCGTCAGGGGGTAACACCACCAGCTCTGCCGAGAGGAGGCGGTTTCTACTAGGGTGAGGGCCGGTCGCAGGAGCGGGATCGAGCGGGGGCACAGGGGCGTCTTCCATACCTGCGCCCGATGTGATTCCACCGATGCCGATCCGGTCCGTTGACAAGGACGCTGGAATCGGCTGCAGCCTGGACCGCGGCTCCTCCACTGTGGTCCCCGGATGCGGCTCCGCCCACCATGGTTCCTCCTCCGCTGGCTTCGAGGATGGGATGGGTAAGCTCAGTTCCGCGGCCGGTTCCAAGGAATTCAGATCCTTCCGCTGCGGTGGACATAGGTCCGCCTCTGATGGATGAGGGCAAGCCGGGATTGCTCCTTCTTCGTTCAGGCGCTTGCTGTTCGTCATCGCTGTCTGATAGTCGGTGGCAGTGCATGCACCTGGCTCCGCCATTCCTCCAAGGTCGAGCTTCTCCGTCACCTGCTTCTCACCGTCGCAAATCAAGGGGTCGTCCTCTGCTTTGGGGCAAGTCTCCGCTTTGTAGCAAGAGGCGCAGGGGGCGGTCGCCGCTTCTGGCGCCACTTTGGTAGTCTCCGCCCATGGCACGCCCTCCTTCTTCTTTGGTGTAGCAATGGCGGCGATTTTTTTTTGCCGGGAACTTCTGGCGGCAAACGGCAATACACAATCCTCTCAATAAAGCACAGCACAGTCTTTACAATAAAGTACAGTCCAAGCACAATAGATCACAGTTCCAAGGCACACATGACCTGATTCTTCAGGCTTAAGTAGATCCTGTTCGTGACGCCAAGTTGTAGCGCCCCCACACTGCCGCAGGGCCGAGGGGTACCCGGTACCGGGCCTCTAAGTCTCTGCTCTGGGGTTGTCACGGTGGCTAGGCCCGGTCCGTGACCCTAGAGTCGCCCCTCTCCACAAGTTGCCCCCCAAGACTGCATAGGTGATTTAGGTGAGACAGCCCGCCTTAGACTGACTGTCCTGCCGCTGTTTAGAGTATTGCATGAAGCTGAATATTGTAATACTCCCTCGGCGTTCCGGCCGCCGGTTGTGCGCCTCAGTAGAATGTTGCCTCGATCTTACAGCACGACCCCTACTGGTATTCTCCTTGTTGCTTTGATCTCGTTTCTCACTCAGCACAATCTATCTCGCTTCCAATCCTTTCTTGGGCACCGCCGCTATACTGAGCAGGCACGGTCCCGTTTCGTTCTCTCTAGTTGCCAAGTCTCTGCCAGGATCCCACTCCTGACAGAGACCCTACCGAATCTTCTCCTGCAACACCCTCTGCCACAAGGTGTTGCCTGGCTCCAACCCAGTCAGCTCTCTCTCCAACTTCCTGCCTGACCCCCAGTTTTACCAGTGTGTGAGGAGTGGCCTAATGAATAGAACCCTTAGCTCCCCCTGGAGGCCCGGCGGTGAAATGTATTGGTGTCTGTGATACCTGCTCAGATGAACTCCTTCAGTGCCATCAGACGTACCATAGCTCCCCTTAGTGGCGGAGCCACAGTACTGCAATGACCAGGACTCTGGGGCACTGCACATAGGCTTTACCAGCCTACGAGTCCCACTACCTAATAATTTTAACAGAATGTGTATGAGGCTCTCCTTTATGTCTAATACAAGTTGTATTTGAGTCCCTCTTCCTTCTAATTTTAGGCAGTTCTTAATAGGAAAAATAAAATGTCGCCATGAAAAGGACTTTTGTTTTTAGGTTGCAACAACTGTACTTACTGCATAGGCTTTACCAGTCTAGGAGTCCCACTCCTTACAAATGGGAATACATTTTAGAAATCTCATGCACTCGATTCCTTTTTTTTCCCTGACTGAAATGGAAAACTGCTGCGTTTGTGAAGCATTTTTTCATCAATGAAAGCAATGAGAAAGTGCAAAAACGCTAAGTGTGAACACAGTCTAAGGGGTGGAGGAGGCTTTTTTCTCTCTCTTTTCAATTTTTCCTTATATACAAGTCATTATACAGCAAATAATGTTTCTTAAAATGGATTTTACAGGAAAAAAATGTTATCTTCGGTTTTGTAGGTTTTATTGTCAGTCCGAAAAGTGGAACAATACTCTGACAACATTGCTCCGAGCAGCGACCTGGGAGTCAGAGATGCTTCCAGGCATCTTCCGCAAGCGGTTCCCATTCCATTGGAGCTCTGGTTCCATCGTTTTCAGTGATTTTCCTGACCTCCCCCTCCTTCATGTTAGGGTCTGGGGGAAAAATGCTCATGTTTGCCATTGAATTCCATTATACTCGTTACTCGAATCGAAATCTCCCGTGCAGCCGACCTACTCGATTCAAGTACTGAGCACTCGAACATTTTAGTGCTCGCTCATCACTACTCATCACTTGATATATTTTCCAAGTGACAAGTAGTAAATTTGACTGTTAATCTCAGTAATTCAGGGCCTAAATATAATGTCGGCATAACAGGAAACTTTCTAAGAGGCTCCACGTCTCAGAGGTTGGACCATGCTTAACCTCTAATGGATACAGTCTATTTTGGATCTCCAGGGGGTTATCTCATAAACGCAATCCATTGGCGCAGTGATCAGTTGATCTCCATAGATCTGACTTCCTGAAACCCAAGTAGTTACCTACAATCCAAATCTGGAGGTGCTAAGGGGAGCTGCACAGAAATTACAACCTTTACTACAAAAAGATGCCCGCTTACAATCCATTTTTACAGACCCACCACTACTGTGTTGTAGGCAGCCCCCAAATCTAAGAAGTATCATTGTCAGAAGCTCCCTGTCCTCTCAGACAGCTGCAGGAACATTTCCTTACAACCAGAAAAAATGTAAAACCTGTCCATTTATAATGACCACGGACAAGATAAAGATCCCCAATTCACATCAGGACTACAAGATCCCAGGTACATTCAGCTGCATCACTTCTAATGTGGTGTACTTAATTATTTGTACTAAATGTCCAACTGGGGGTCTGTATGTAGGGGAGACAGGGCAGAAACTGAGAACAAGGATGAACTCTCATCGCCACACAATAAGAGAAAAAAGAATAGCTCTACCTGTGGCAAAACATTTTTGTCTCCTTGATCACAGCACCATGGACATGAGATTACTTGTATTAAAGGGTAATTTCAAATCTCAGAGAGACAGAAGGGTCTGGGAGTATAAGCTGATGAGGACCTTTGACACTCTCAGTGCAGGAATGAATGTGTCTCATGGATTTATGTCTTTCTACATCAATTAAGGAATTCGCTCCTCAGACCTTGTGGGGGCATCATAACACAGAACCAGACCCCAATCAGGGGACAATAAAACATTCACACTCCTTATCTATGAACTGTTCCAATGTTTATGGACACAACTGTTTATCACTCTCCCATAATGCTTAGCTCTGCTTCGCATCACTTGTCTTATCCATTGCATTATCTTGCTGCTGTGTTGTGTATAAATATGTGATTCTTCAGAATTTGTATTTAAGCCTGATGAAGAGGCCTGAGTAGTCTCGAAAGCTTGCAATTTGTTACCTTCTTTTCAATTAGCTATTAAAAGGTATCAACCACTGAGGACTCTCCATTCTAAATATTTTTCTATCTACTGTCTAACACTGTACCAAGATATATATCTTTCCTGTTCCTGAAACCCAGACGCACAGTTTTCCTCGAGGAAATGTAGCATTACTTGCAGGTCATGAATGGTCATCAATGGGCTGCATAGGCTTGCCAGGTCTACTAAAACATTTACAGGTCGACTATCTACTTTGGCACAAAATCACGCACTGTAACGTCCACATGTCCCAAGAAGCTGTATAGAGAGGGGGGATGTCATGTGGGACAACCACTTTAAATCCCTAAAAACTACTTTGGGCTAGCCAATCAATAGATTATTACTTATACCATTTTATTCCCCAGAAGCCTTCATCAACTTTGACGCAACCCTAAATACCATAAACAAAAATATGAGTTCAGTAAATTGGCCTCTGACTTCCAAGGAATCTTTACGAAATCTCTGATTTTTGTTTTCCCAGTCATAACTATAAGCAATTATAATAATGCAAGAATCGAAGAATAATATTATGTCACTCGCTGATGTCTGATCTAGGTACTTACACAAATGAACACATATGTGGTTTATAGCAAGGATCTCAGATGTAAGAGGAAACGTACAGAAAATATCTCTTAATGTCAGTATCAACTTACTGTGTTGTAACAGGAATATTGGCCAAGCCAAGACTAGAAATATGCCTTTTTATCTCTGGTTTTGTCATTTATTATTGCTCCATTTGCCATTGAGGAACATCGCCGTGCAACAGATTTGCAAAGATGTGATAAAGGATATATAAACTATTAGTGACAGACGAGAACTTCAGCTCATCTCAGAGATATCAAACTGTATTATTAAAAAATAACATTGGTACAATAAACTGAGGCGCAACCAAAATACACACAACTGCCCATTGGTAGAATTATAGTACTTACCTTATATTCTTGTACATAGGAGCAGCATTATAGTAGTTAGATTCTTGTACATAGGAGCAGTATTATAGTAGTTATATTCTTGTACATAGGGGGTAGTATTATAGTAGTTATATTCTTGTACATAGGGGCAGTATTATAGTAGTTATATTCTTGTACATAGGAGCAGTATTATAGTAGTTATATTCTTGTACATAGGGGCAGTATTATAGTAGTTATATTCTTGTACATAGGGGCAGTATTATAGTAGTTATATTCTTGTACATAGGAGCAGTATTATAGTAGTTATATTCTTGTACATAGGAGCAGTATTATAGTAGTTATATTCTTGTACATAGGGGCAGTATTATAGTAGTTATATTCTTGTACATAGGAGCAGTATTATAGTAGTTATATTCTTGTACATAGGAGCAGTATTATAGTAGTTATATTCTTGTACATAGGGGCAGTATTATAGTAGTTATATTCTTGTACATAGGGACAGTATTAGTTATATTCTTGTACATAGGGGCAGTGTTATAGTAATTATATTCTTGTACATAGGGGCAATATTATAGTAGTTATATTCTTGTACATAGGAGCAGTATTATAGTAGTTATATTCTTGTACATAGGGGCCATATTATAGTAGTTATATTCTTGTACATAGGAGCAGTATTATAGTAGTTATATTCTTGTACATAGGGGCAGTATTATAGTTGTTATATTCTTGTACATAGGAGCAGTATTATAGTAGTTATATTCTTGTACATAGGGGCAGTATTATAGTAGTTATATTCTTGTATATAGGGGCAGTATTAGTTATATTCTTGTACATAGGGGCAGTATTATAGTAATTATATTCTTGTACATAGGGGCAGTATTATAGTAGTTATATTTTTGTATATAGGGGCAGTATTATAGTAGTTATATTCTTATACATAGGAGCAGTATTATAGTAGTTATATTCTTGTACATAGGAGCAGTATTATAGTAGTTATATTCTTGTACATAGGGGCCATATTATAGTAGTTATATTCTTGTACATAGGAGCAGTATTATAGTAGTTATATTCTTGTACATAGGGGCAGTATTATAGTTGTTATATTCTTGTACATAGGAGCAGTATTATAGTAGTTATATTCTTGTACATAGGGGCAGTATTATAGTAGTTATATTCTTGTATATAGGGGCAGTATTAGTTATATTCTTGTACATAGGGGCAGTATTATAGTAATTATATTCTTGTACATAGGGGCAATATTATAGTAGTTATATTCTTGTACATAGGAGCAGTATTATAGTAGTTATATTCTTGTACATAGGGGCCATATTATAGTAGTTATATTCTTGTACATAGGAGCAGTATTATAGTAGTTATATTCTTGTACATAGGGGCAGTATTATAGTTGTTATATTCTTGTACATAGGAGCAGTATTATAGTAGTTATATTCTTGTACATAGGAGCAGTATTATAGTAGTTATATTCTTGTACATAGGAGCAGTATTATAGTAGTTATATTCTTGCACATAGGGGCAGTATTATAGTAGTTATATTCTTGTACATAGGGGCAATATTATAGTAGTTATATTCTTGTACATAGGGGCAGTATTATAGTAGTTATATTCTTGTACATGGGGCAATATTACAGTAGTTATATTCTTGTACATAGGGGCAGTATTATAGTAGTTATATTCTTGTACATAGGGGCAGTATTATAGTAGTTATATTCTTGTACATAGGGGGCAGTATTATAGTAGTTATATTCTTGTACATAGGAGCAGTATTATAGTAGTTATATTCTTGTACATAGGGGCAGTATTACAGTAGTTATATTCTTGTACATAGGAGCAGTATTATAGTAGTTATATTCTTGTACATAGGGGCAGTATTATAGTAGTTATATTCCTGTACATAGGAGCAGTATTATAGTAGTTATATTTTTGTATATAGGAGCAGTATTATAGTAGTTATATTCTTGTACATAGGAGCAGTATTACAGTAGTTACCGTATATACTCGAGTATAAGCTGAGATTTTCAGCCCACTTTTTTGGGCTGAAAGTAACCCTCTCGGCTTATACTCAAGTCATACCCACGGGTCGGCAGGGGAGGGGAAGCGGAGCTGTGTAATCATACTCACCTGCTCCTGGTGCAGTCCCTGCATGTCCCTGGTTCCCCGGAGCCGGCAGCTTCTTCCTGTAGTGAGCGGTCACATGGTACCGCTCATTACAGTAATGAATATGGACCTGACTCCACTCCCATAGGGGTGGAGCTGCATATTCATTACTGTAATGAGCGGTACCATGTGACCGCTCACTACAGGAAGAAGCTGCCAGCTCCGGAGAACCAGGGACATGCAGGGACTGCGCCAGGAGCAGGTGAGTATAACTCAGTGCGCGATACTCACCTGCTCCCCGTTCCACCGTCGGCGCCGCTGCGTCTTCCGCATCCTCTGCAGTGACGCTCCAGCGATTAGTGCGCGCCACCCTCTGCCTGAACCTCAGTGCAGAGCACGGGGAGGCAGGTGAATATAAGCCATTTTCCAGTCGGGACTTGAACCACACTAAAAGGATCTTTAACTACAGACTGACCAGGGCCCGAAGAACAGTAGAGTGTACCTTTGGTATTCTAGTCTCAAAATGGCGCATTCTTGCATCAGCCCTTAATCTAAAAATGGATTATGCAAATTGCCTCTTCTGAGAAAAAGAGGACTTAACTCTATAGCGTCACCTGTTGGAAGTAGCTGTCCTACAAGTCACAATCAACCCTTTAACGAGTCGTGCAATATGACTTAGAATAAAAGACAAATCAGTATCCTAATTCGCAGACACGGTGTTTCGGGCTTTTGGCCCTCGTCAGTGCGAAGCATGAGAACTGATTAGGCTAGGTGAGAGGCTCTGGACTGGGGTCTAAGGGGTAACGTTTCTTCTTATGGAGAGTGAGAGTGATTTCCCAGAGGAGCATTGCACGGCGAATAAGCCTCCTTACCTTGACAAGCCAGCTGGTATGTCACTCTCCATAAGGAGAAACGTTACCCCTTAGACCCCAGTCCAGAGCCTCTCATCTAGCCAAATCAGTTCTCATGCTTCACACTGACGAGGGCCAACAGCCCGAAACACCGTGTCTGCGAATTGAGATACTGATTTGGCTTTTATTCTAAGTCATATTGCACGACTCGTTAAAGGATTGATTGTGACTTGTAGGATCGCTACTTCCAACAGGTGACGCTATAGAGTTAAGTCCTCTTTTTCTCAGAAGAGGCAATTTGCATATATAATTTCCCAGAGGAGCATTGCAAGGCGAATAAGCCTCCTTACCTTGACAAGCCAGCTGGTATGTCACTCTCCATAAGGAGAAACGTTACCCCTTAGACTCTAAAAATGGAGACAGTCGACGAGGTGGTCAAAGCCTGTGTGGATCTGCACAATTACATAACGGTTAAGGAGCGACCCAACATTGAACTGGATGAACCAGTTGCACACCCATTGCCCGATTACCAGCATCACCCACTGCGGTCAACTGCTGAAGTTGGCCACATGCGGAACCAATTTGCTGCCTTTTTTGAATCAGATATTGGACGTGTGTCATGGCACGACAATGTAGTGTAAATGTCTTGTTGGGATTTTGTCTGTACCAGTTATTTTCTTAAATGTTACTAATATTTCTTGTTAATAAACTTTATTTTTTGGTATCTTGACCGTGTCTCCTATGTATTTCCTCTACAAACCAAGGCTGCCCTCACACTAGCAGTATTTGGTCAGTATTTTATATCAGTATTTGTAAGCCAAAACCAGTGAGTGGGTCGGCAGTGGAACGGGGAGCAGGTGAATATCGCAAGTGTCGGGGGCCTGAGAGGTGAGTATGTGATGTTTTTTTTTTTATCGCAGCAACAGCATATGGGGCAAATGTCTGTATGGAGCATCTTATGGGACCAAGTGCAGCATTATATGGGGCAATTATCTGTATGGAGCATCTTATGGGGCCATGTGCAGCATTATATGGGGCAAATATCTGTATGGAGCATCTTATGGGGCCATAATCCACATTTGTGGAGCATTATACGGGGCAAATGTGTCTATGGAGCATTTTATGGGGTCATAATCAACATTTGTGCAGGGGCAGTATTATAGGAGTTATATCCTTGTACACAGGGGCAGTATTATAGTAGTTATATTCTTGTACATAGGGGGCAGTATTATAGTAGTTATATCCTTGTACATAGGGGCAGTATTATAGTAGTTATATTCTTGTACATAGGGGGCAGTTTTATAGTAGTTATATCCTTGCACATAGGGGCAGTATTATAGTAGTTATATTCTTGTATATAGGGGCAGTATTATAGTAGTTATATTCTTGTACATAGGAGCAGTATTATAGTAGTTATATTCTTGTACATAGGGGCAGTATTATAGTAGTTATATTCTTGTACATAGGGGGCAGTATTATAGTAGTTATATTCTTGTACATAGGGGCAGTATTATAGTAGTTATATTCTTTTACATAGGAGCAGTATTACAGTAGTTATATTCTTGTACATAGGGGCAGTATTATAGTAGTTATATTTTTTTACATAGGGAGCAGTATTTATAGTACTTATATGTACTGGTGCATTGGGGACAGTATGTCTAAAAGAAACATGTCCTTGTGTAGGTGACATGGGGCTTTTGTATGGGCCATAGCAGTTCCCATAAATGTTCTTTCATGTATTTTTTATCACTTTAAATTACGTACTCATGATAAAACACTATAATATCTATTCCAGCATATCTGTCATTCCCTGCATAGACTGGGGTTTCATTTAATGCCAATCTGAAAAAGAGCAAGTTATATGGCCGCTCTCCAGCATGTTTGTGAAATCTTTTCTTGGAGGCAGATGAAAGAGAAATAATTGCTTGATGTTTTTTTTTTTCATGTGAATGTGGCTTATGTGTATGGATTTCAGCTGTATAAATATTTCTCATTGGCATATCCCGCACCACAGGAGAACAGGGAAACATGTAGCCACACAAGAATTATGCTGTGATAGTTGCTGGACATTGCAGATAACTAAGATGCCCAATAACGGACAATGGCATTGACGGAAATGCTTACTTCTGGTGTAAAAGCCCAGTACCGTTCCATCCTTTTTTTCCAGCCATGCACCCATGGTCAAAGGGAAAGTTGTCATGCCTGCAGTGGTCATGGATGAATTTAGCAATTTTTGGATAGTCCAGTGACCCTATCCCTGGTTAAGAGGTCAAGAGGGAGCCTTATTACTAGGGGTAGTGATGAGCGAGTGTACTCGCTTGAGTTTTCCCCTAGCATGCTCGGGTGACCTCCGAGTATTTATGACTGCTCGAAGATTTAGTTTTCATGGGGCAGCTGAATGATTTACAGCTACTAGCCAGGCTGAGTACATGTGGGGGTTGCCTGGTTAATAGGGATATATACATATATTGTTGCATGGCATGGCAGAAGTCAGCCAGGCATGAGGTATCGGGGTCTGGGATGGCATTTACAGCTTTAAATTGAATGTCACAGTAAGATGAGGTGGGTGAGGGATCGGTGTAAAGTGTATATGTCCCAATACTTGTGTCCATGTGATGAATATGTGGTGCCGCTAATCTAGGAAAAAATGTAGGATTTAACAGGTTTAAATATCTTATCAGTTACCCATTTCCATTCAAGTGCACTGACGCTTCGCAAAAACAACAGACTTTTTCGGGAAATACTCCAGAGTTGAAGACAATGGAAGACACAAAAAAATGTAAAATTATCAATAACAAATCCGCAAGGCAAGATGTTTAATTGGTGGTTGAAGCCTCGAGGCTGAGATGCTTCCACATCCAACTTCTGACATGCAATATAAAAAGGGGTAAAAAAAAGATATGGGATAGGATCGCATCATATGGTTTTTGCTCTTAGCCAAGAGATCTGGGACCTGAACCTACGCTTGCATTTAGGACCCAATGGAGATCCGAGAGTTCAAAAGCTGACAGGTAGACAGATACCTTCCATCGTCATATGGCTGACAACCAAAAGCATTAAAGCTCTGGACCTCCCCCCCATGCAAAGTTCAAAATAGAGCCTCTAATTTACCATGGAATCCACCAAGGTGGCAGTCCACTGCCGAAATGCGTAGTGGTTCAATAAAAGGTTTGTATACCACTAATCTATTGCAGTGTGCTCTATAGCCATAGCGCTCCATAAATTGATCACATTTTTTCCAAAAAAAAGTTTACATTCCCCTTGAGGGATTGTGGCTGGAGGAGCTTGGGGCCATAGAGTTCATCTCCAGGCAACAGGACCTGAAGTGATGTCACATCATGTGAAGTGACATCACGTGACTGGATCCTGGGCCCATGTGACCAGACCAGGAAGCACAGCACAGGAGCGGTTCTGGAACAACAGAGCAGGAGTGCACGGAGACTTCTGCTACCGGAGGTGTGCAGGAGTGCACAACCCTTCCAGGTGAGAGGTTAATCCCCCCACCTTCCATTGAAACAACCCAATCAAACCACCTGGTGCTTCTCGTGCTGCGCTCTTCCATGTTTATTGTCTTATTTAGAATATGTTTGTCTTCTTATGTGACCGAGGGACCTTTAGGCTACTTGAGGCACCAAGGGCATCGGTGTGACTGTTTCTTCTTCACCCCCCTATTATCATGACTCTATTGTCAGATGTTTCCGGGACCAGGGGCTCCTTCCCTGTCCCTACCGCTAGGGTTGTCCTAGCTCACCCTGTTCCCCAGATTACATGTTATGGTGAAGACGCCGCTGCCATGTATCTTGCCTTAGCTCTTGAATTCGCTCAGTCAGTACCCTTCCCCCACCCTGGGAAGAAGGGAGTAGAAGTGTACCGTAATACACCAACAAGACTAACAAGGTAATACGAACAGGGGTAACAAAAAATACCAAACATACTAATATACTCACACATATAACAGAGGAATGAACCAGGGAGTGGAGGATGGGGGTAAACCAAAGTAGCAGAAGAAAAGGAATTATGAAACACTCAAAACCTAGCAACAGTCACCGATAAATCCACCAAACGGCTTCTCCAATAATAACTACTAACAACCTCCAGCCATGCAGCATAAACTACTCTGACAGTGAGTACTAGACAGGACCCAGGTTAGGCTAGTTTCACATTTGCGTTAGAATCCGCAGCGTTTAATCCGCATCCGCAAGTCAAGGAAAAAACGCATAGAAACACGTACAAACGCTGCGTTTTTTAGACTCATGCGGGAACGCATGCGGTTAGAAAAACGCAGCATTTGCACACTTTTCCATGCGTTTTCTCATGCGTTTGCGTTTTCGTTTTTTGTGCGCATGGTGAAAAAATTTACAGGAGAAAAATCTAGATAACCAGACACCGCCAATGTGACTACAGAGGGCGTGTATTATGGCATCTCTATATATAGACCCTATGGCTGCTGAAATCTTAACAGTGTGCTACTGTATCCTGTGTCATGATGGATCTTCACATGGAGAGCTTTCATTTCAACCTGGATTTAAGCATCAAGCTGTTTCCTGCCTGTGTGTTTGCCTGGGAGCAAGACAGAAATCGCGAAAGATGGAGATGGAGACGGCGTAGGTGTTTTTGGAGACACCCCATTATCAAACTACGTGAGAGCCATGGAGCCTATCACACGCTGTATGGTGAGCTTAATGACAACCCGGAGAAATTCCCGGAATATACAAGGATGTCTCAAGACTCGTTCCGGGATTTGCTTGCTCGTGTCCAAGGAGCCATATGGAGACAGGACACCCAGCTCCGTAGAGCGATTCCACCAGAGGAACGTCTGCTGGTTACATTAAGGTACGTAACAAATCTAAACAAATGCCAGTGCTAATTTTGGGTGTTCTGACATGTATTTTTTTGTATTTTCCTTTATGTCTTTCCACCCTGTCTGGAATAGTTGCGGACACCTGCCGGGCTTTGTGGAATGTACTCCGGGATGAGTTTATACCCCTACCCACCGCGGACATGTGGATGGCAATTGCTGAAAAATTCTGGAGTGTGTGTGATTTCCCCAACTGTTTGGGAGCGGTGGATGGAAAGCACATCCGCATTATCAAACCAGCCAGAACAGGATCGGAGTACTTCAATTCTAAAAAATATTTTTCTGTTGTGCTCATGGCAATAGCCGATGCGGACTGTCGCTTCATCACCGTGGCCATTGCAGCTTTTGGTCGTGGCAACGATTCCCAGACTTTTAAAAACCCGGATATGGGCCGCCGTTTGTATGGCAAAAATTTTAATTTTCCACAGCCACGACCTCTCCCCAACACTCAAGGTCCACCTATGCCATTTGTTATGGTTGGGGATGAGGCCTTTCAGATATGTGAAAACCTACTGAAGCCATTTTCCAGTCGGGACTTGAACCACACTAAAAGGATCTTTAACTACAGACTGACCAGGGCCCGAAGAACAGTAGAGTGTACCTTTGGTATTCTAGTCTCAAAATGGCGCATTCTTGCATCAGCCATTAATCTAAAAATGGATTATGCAAATTGCCTCTTCTGAGAAAAAGAGGACTTAACTCTATAGTGCCACCTGTTGGAAGTAGCTGTCCTACAAGTCACAATCAACCCTTTAACGAGTCGTGCAATATGACTTAGAATAAAAGGCAAATCAGTATCTTAATTCGCAGACTCGGTGTTTCGGGCTGTTGGCCCTCATCAGTGCGAAGCATGAGAACTGATTTGGCTAGGTGAGAGGCTCTGGACTGGGGTCTAAGGGGTAACGTTTCTTCTTATGGAGAGTGAGAGTGATTTCCCAGAGGAGCATTGCACGGCGAATAAGCCTCCTTACCTTGACAAGCCAGCTGGTATGTCACTCTCCATAAGGAGAAACGTTACCCCTTAGAACCCAGTCCAGAGCCTCTCACCAAGCCAAATCAGTTCTCATGCTTCGCACTGATGAGGGCCAACAGCCCGAAACACCGTGTCTGCGAATTGAGATACTAATTTGGCTTTTATTCTAAGTCATATTGCTCGACTCATTAAAGGATTGATTGTGACTTGTAGGATTGCTACTTCCAACAGGCGGCGCTATAGAGTTAAGTCCTCTTTTTCTCAGAAGAGGCAATTTGCATATTTAATTTCCCAGAGGAGCATTGCAAGGTGAATAAGCCTCCTTACCTTGACAAGCCAGCTGGTATGTCACTCTCCATAAGGAGAAATGTTACCCCTTAGACTCTAAAAATGGAGACAGTCGACGAGGTGGTCAAAGCCTGTGTGGATCTGTGTTATGACCCCAATGGCGAGGGTCTCAGAGGAACGTGGAAGTCTGCAGAATACAAAAATCCAGCTCATAGGGCAGTGGTAACTGGGTTGACCATATATCTACTCCTAACGCCAACACTAGAAGTAGCCGGGGATCATTCCTACGTTGATTCTAGATGACACGCGCCAGCCGGAGAATCTAGCTACCCCTAGTAGAGGAAAACAAAGACCTTTCTTGCCTCCAGAGAAGGGGACCCCAAAGCTGGATAGAAGCCCCCCACAAATAATGACGGTGAGGTAAGAGGAAATGACAAACACAGAAATGAACCAGGTTTAGCACAGAGAGGCCCGCTTACTGATAGCAGAATAAAGAAAGGTAACTTATATGGTCAACAAAAACCCTATCAAAATCCACACTGGAAATTCAAGAACCCCCGAACCGTCTAACGGTCCGGGGGGAGAACACCAGCCCCCCTAGAGCTTCCAGCAAAGGTCAGGAAAAAGATTTGGAACAAGCTGGACAAAAATACAAAACCAAAACAAATAGCAAAAAGCAAAAGGCAGACTTAGCTGATATAACTGGAACCAGGATCAGTAGACAAGAGCACAGCAGACTAGCTCTGATAACTACGTTGCCAGGCATTGAACTGAAGGTCCAGGGAGCTTATATAGCAACACCCCTAACTAACGACCCAGGTGCGGATAAAAGGAATGACAGAAAAACCAGAGTCAAAAAACTAGTACCCACTAGAGGGAGCAAAAAGCAAATTCACAACAGATCTGCACAATTACATAACGGCTAAGGAGCGACCCAACATTGAACTGGATGAACCAGTTGCACACCCATTGCCCGATTACCAGCATCACCCGCTGCGGTCAACTGCTGAAGATGGCCACATGCGGAACCAATTTGCTGCCTTTTTTGAATCAGATATTGGACGTGTGTCATGGCAGGACAATGTTGTGTAAATGCCTTGTTGGTATTTTGTCTGTACCAGTTATTTTCTTAAATGTTACTAATATTTCTTGTTAATAAACTTTATTTTTTTGTATCTTGACCGTGTCTCCTATGTATTTCCTCTACAAACCAAGGCTGCCCTCACACTAGCAGTATTTGGTCAGTATTTTATATCAGTATTTGTAAGCCAAAACCTGGAGTGGGTGATAAATGCTGAGGTGCTAAATATGTTAATATTATACTTTTCCTCTAATTGTTCCACTCCTGGTTTAGGCTTACAAATACTGATGTAAAATACTGACCACATACTGCTAGTGTGACGGCAGTCATGTTGTTTTAGTGGTAAGGTTGTTGACGTCATTGCGTCCTGATTCTGTTCTGCAGTATCCATTGGACGCAGACTGAAGAGACAATGGCTGTAATACAAAAGAGATCTATACTCATCAAGTCAGGTGTCAGAAATAATGAATTCATGATGCACATATAACAGCCTCATGAATTCACTATTTCTGACACATGTGCAGGTGAGCATAGATATGCCGTGTATGACCGCCATCGTCCCTTCACTTTGTGTGAAATAGATTATGTACACTGAAGAGAAAAAGGAGGTTATACAAGGCAGTTCTCAACTCACCAGGTCAGGTGTCCTAACGAATGAGTTTTTGGACACATGACCTGTTGAGTATAGTTCTGCATTGTATTGCCGCCATTTTCTCTTCAGTCTGCAACACTAGTCACAGACTAAGCAGAAGGAAGAGATTATGGATAAAATACAAGTATACATTTTTTGGCCCACCTCATATCTCTATATTAAAGACACACAAAACTGCAGTGTTGTACTTGCTAACTACTGGAGCTATGAAGTGGGCCAAAAAATAAAGTGTGCGGCGCATCTTTTTATTTGGCGCACGGTGTGTGTTGCCGGAGGCGAAATACACAATGAACCAAAAAACATTATTATTTATTTTTTTACCAAATAAAAGAAAAATTAACTGGGATCTGGCAGATCGGGGATGGGGCTCGACGCATGAGAGGGCTGAGACACACTGGAAGGACGAGACAAACCTGACATTACAGACACATTGGGAGGTGAGGGGGAGGAATTGAAATAGTCCGCTGTTTTTTTTTCCCTTTTTGGGATCAGAGCTGCGGTCTGGGGAGCCTCGGCAGGCTCATTTCTTGCGGCCTGGACGTGGTGGCCGAACTGTCAGGGTCCGTGTGCCGCTGCATGGTTGTGGTGGTGGGAAAGGTCATGCCAGGGTCCGAGTGCTGCTGTTGCTGCATCCTAGTGGTGGTGAAAGCCATTCCAGGGTCCGAGTGCTGCTGCTGCATGCTGGTGCTGAAAAGCATGCTAGTACCTGGGTGCTGCTGCTGCTGCTGCATGCTGGTGCTGAAAAGCATGCCAGGATCCGTGTGCTGCTGCTGCTGCTGCAGCTGGGACCTGGTGATGGTGGCCGACCTGTCCTGATCTGGGAGCTGCTGCTGCATGGTGGTGGCAGTGGAGGAGGTCCAAGCAGGAGCAGCGGTTGTCATGGTGGTGGCGGTGGGCTGTCCTACAGCACTCAGCATGGTGGTGGTGCCGTACTGGTGTCCGGCAGTGCTAAGAATAGAGGTGGCCGTGCAGTGGTATGCAGCAGAGGTCAGCATTGAAGTCAATCGTGACAGTGTTGCCACAGGTGGATATGCCGCCACTGTCTGCTGAAAATACCGACTCTGCTGCATAGCCTGAACGTAAGCAGCATTGCAGGCCTGCATGACACTAAGCTGGAGATCAGGAGTAAGGTGTTCCGACATGCCTTGTTCAATTTGGTTAAAAAATGATGTGCTGGCCTCTGGAGGTCGGCTTTTACTTGGTCAAGGCTTTTGGTGACCTCCTGGATACGTGTATTCATATGGCTAATGGCAGTGTCCAGTCCAGTCGGTCACCCAAAGCCTTGAGTCCATCGTGAAAAACCGAGCTCAAGTGCAAAAATTCGGGCATGAGTGGCCTGTCCGATGCCCTCTGCCGCTGCCGGGAGGAGCCCCAAAAAAAGGGGCAGAGGCAGAGGACTGGGAAACAGGAACACCTGATGGACCAGCTTCCTGGTCTCCAGTTAGTGTAGCAGGCCCACTTGCTGCAGCGCTGCTGGATGGCTGGGACGGATCCGTGGCTGTCTGATGAAGGACTGCTCCAGAACCTGGGTCAACAGTGCTGCTCCATGTGCTATGAACAAAGGAAAAAAAAAATAAAACCCAAAACTGAATAAACGCCAACTCCTGTTGAATAGAAGCATACAGATTATGGCAATACAACGCAACCTAATGCACAGGAGAAATACTTACGTTCTCTGGGAAAGGACCGGTCTTAAAAATGCCAAAATGTGATGGTATTTATACTTTCGGATCCTTGCTCCAGAACCACTGGGAACACGGCTCTCTTGACGCAGGTCCTTGTTGAAGCGGTCCTTCATCGAACGCCAATGTGTTTTGACTTTGCCCACTGTTGAAAAAACAAAACATAATGGTTAGACAATGTACTTTTGGCCGTGCTCACACAACTGTGTGTGATGAGAGAAACTCCTGAGAGTTTCTCTCATCACACACAGTTGTGTGAGCACGGCCAAGGTCTCTGCTGCTTCACACTGCATTGCAATACTTACAAAATGCATTTCGGACCCGAATCGGGGCATTGTCCCAGCCATCCCACATCGTTTTGGCCACCTCATTCCATAGGCGCTGGATCGTCATGTTGTCTGAGTGATGTGGAACCCGGGTGTCCCACAACGGGACTCGCTCATGGACCAGGGAGATGAGGATATCGTTGTCAATGAGGTCCTCATCCCGTTCTGGAACCTAAAACATAAATGAAGACATTAAATGTTGTACACATTAACATAAGGAAAAGAAAGAAAACAGAGGCTGAGAAATGGCATGAATAAGGAAAGTCAATATAAAAAAGGAGTCCAGAAAAAAATGTAAAGAAAGAGGAAAGTAAAGAAAGGAAGATTCAAGAATACTAAAGTGAGGATACAGTAAACAGTCAGCCAGGTATACTTACACGCTGGCGCCTTAACAATCGACCGTGACCCCGCTGCTCCTGCTCAGCCTCTGCCGCAGTGGAAGAAGTGCTCTAAAAAAAGGAAAAAAAAAATTGTCATACGTGTAGATGTGACAGTGAATACTTACCAATCTGAGGAGGTGAATACTCACTTCACTGACATGTTCTACTTCAGAAGGCCCAGGACGTTGCTCCTCATCAGAAGAAGAAGACATTCTGATGCAAGCAGAAAGAAAGAAATGGCAGAAATTAGGACATGTAGAGACAGAAAATAGAAAATAAAGGCATTGGCTAGGATATACTCACATTGTTCAGACTCTTGTTTCCTCCAAGATCCTTTTGTCTGTCTGCTCTGCTTCTCTGTCTGATGAGTAGTGACCTGCAAATGTCCACTCCCTCCCTTTATCACCTTGTATGTGGGGGGTGGCTAATCAGTGCTAGACATGTTTTTCTCTGGTGCAACGCATGCTTTCACGAACGCAAGCAAACGCATGTGCTTGCGGCCGCATGCGTTCAAAAAGACAGCAATGCGATTTTTTGCCGCACTTCTTCCGCTATCAACCGCATACGTTTCTAGGCGTTAAATTGACGCCTCGAAAATTACTACATGTAGCGTTTACCGCTCCAAACCGCAGACAACGAAACGATGCATGCGTCGTCAAACGCGGCAAAACGCAATCAAACGCAGACACATGCGTCCCTAATGTTAAATATAGGAATACACAACACATGCGGATTATTGCGGAAGAAACGCTGCGGACTCAACCGCAAATGTGAAACCGGCCTTATATAGGAGTTGGGTGTGGCTAATAGAGTACAGCTGAGAGCCTTAATGCAGGAAAGATTCCAGGAGCTCTCAACTGAGCAGATTACCCCTGCTCTGCTAAAATAAACTTGAACCATTTCATATGAAGGTGAAGTGCTTCTAATCAGTGTAGGAGTAAGAAAAATCAGATGCTGCGGTCTTCTGGCTCCTCTCTGCTGCGATAATCCAATGGCAGTAACCCCTTTCTATGAGGGACCCCCAAACCTCAGAACTGGGTGCAATGTGAAAAGACTGGATCAGCCTGGCAGCATGGATGTCATATGCTGGAACCCACATCCTCTCACAGGACTATATCCCTTCCAGTGTTCCAGATACTAAACCGGCCGATGAACTAATTGAGAATCAATGATCTTGGGTATCTGAAATTCCAAATCTCCATCCACAATGACTGGAAATAGCGGCGGTGTTGTTACAGAGGATGCAACATATTTCTTGAGTAGAGATCGATGAAGCACATAATGGATCCTAAAAGAGGGCAGCAAAGCAAGGTGGAATGCTATGGGATTGATGACGGCCACAATCTTATAACGACCGATAAACATGGGACCCAGTTTACAAGAGGGAAACTTCAACTTAATGCTCCTTGAGGACAACCACACCAAGTCACCAGCACACACCTACCCAATGTCTCTGATCATCCACACTCTTATATTTGGACCCCATATTCCTCAAATTATCAAGAAGCCCTTGCCACACAGATGGAATTGATTATGAAAACCGTTCCTCTTCAGGTATTCCAGAAGAACAATTCATTTTAGATGTGCATAACTGAGACTGAAACCCGTATGCCACGAAAAACAGGTGTAAGGAGTTAAAACACGGGCTTTAACGTCTAGTGCAGAATCGGCTGCAAGAATTGGAGCATCCCCAGGTAGCTCCTCAAAAGGGGACAGCCCTGCGGCCTGGAGACCGAGTGAGGGAAAAGCGCCCACACAACAAACTAAAGTACCGGTGGGAGAAAAGGCCATACCGAGTGAAGCGACGGCTCGGCAACGGGGGTCCCGTTTATGAGGTCCAGCCTGAAACAGAAGAAGGGACTCCCACCCGCACGCTGCACAGGAATATGTTGCATCCATGTTTGTCTCGAGATCCTGAATCAGTCCAATTGGCTCCAGCGCCCCCACCGGCTGCGCCAGTGATCAATGTAGATGTGGAAGACGAGGAAGACTCCGAATCTCTCCCAGGGAACCCAGGAACAGGGCTGGTGCCTGAAACTACCAACGTATCGGAGGAAGCCTCGACTCCTCCCACAGCAGTTGACACCACCGCCCCTGCTGGTTTGAGACGCTCTGAACATTCGACGGCTGGTGTATCCCCTGTTCGCTACAATCAGGACGAGTTCATCTGGCAGCAGATTGTGCAAGGACTGGAAGATTGCCAACAGGAACTCCTGAAGATCTTGCCAGTGGAATGGCGAGCAGGCTCTGTGCCTGGAACCATTGAGCTGTGCTGCAGGTTCCCCAGGGGGCAGACTTGGAGATTGGGACAGGAAGGAAGCAGGCAGACAGCGGGAAAGGCACGCGCGCAGGGGACAGAGCAGCGTGCAGAGCAGCGTGCAGAGCAGAGTGCAGCTGCGCTCCGGGAGAGAGAGAGCTCCCGGTCTGAGGACAAATAGAGGGAGACTGCCCAGAAAGACTGCATCTTGTGAGTACATGAAAATGGACTCTGCTGTGACTGGAGAGGGACGCTTTGAGACCCGTGTAGAGACATTGGCCCGTGCAGAGACTTCGACCTCCTGGTCCCCGCGGTATCGGTACAGAGACTGTGATTCCTGGTACAGAGACTTAACAGTGCAGAGCCCCTGATTCCTGGTACAGAGACTTAACAGTGCAGAGCCCCTGATTCCTGGTACAGAGACTTAACAGAGCAGAGCCCCTGATTCCTGGCTGTGCTGTAAAAGCTAAAGACTCAGAGCCTGTGCATACCACATTAACTCCCGAATCGCAGGCAGCAGGCTCCTAGAGACTACTCAGCCCACGGACAACAGAGGGACGACAAGTGCCGCTGTTTCTCGGCGCCTCCAAGCAAGTCCTCATCAGACTGATAAGTGTTCTTTTCTCAAGAAATCCTGCGTAATTCTGTTATATTGTTTGACTCCCATATTTTTGCACTGTTTTATTGCTAGTTATTTTTCATTGCTTCCTCCCTGCGAGGAGAACCTTATTCCTGTTATTAAACCCCTCAACTGTTGGTCTGTCTGTTCCACGGTGACATACTCAGTACCTGCATACTATTACATTGGGACTTACCAGTAGACTCATGACTAGAAGTAGAAGCAGGTAACTAAATCCTCCTAATTCTCAGACAGAAAACACCTAATAAGTCTGGTTAACCCGTTCAGTTTGCCCATTAGACTATGGGTGAAATGCTGAAGAGAATGACTGATGGATCCCCAAACAAGTGCAAAACACCCTCCAAAATTTGGAAATAAACTGCACCTCCCCGGCCAGAAACCATATCGGTAAGGATCCCATGTAATTTTACAATCTCACTGAAGAAAATTTGCACCAAGGTCTTGGCATAAGGATAAGCGGGAAGCGCAATAAAATGTGACATTTTACTGAATCTGTCCACCACCACCAAAATTACAGTATTACCTGCCAACACAGTAGGATTAGTGATTTAAATCAACCAATAAATGAGTCCAAGGTCTACTGGGAATTTCTAATGGTTGGAGAGACCCAGACAGACGAGTATGAGAGGTTTTAGAATGCACACAGACACTGCAGATCGCTACATGCTCCTGGACATCCTAATGTACCCATGACCACCAAAAATACTGAGTTAGAAGATATGTGGTGACTTTATTACTGGGATGTCCAGCCAAGACTGAATCATGATGTTCACCAAGAACTCTCAGATGGAGATTCACTAGCATAAAAAGTTTTCCTAATGGACTGGCAGCAGGGGCGTCCCCATGAGTATCAACAACCACTTTCTCAAGATTGGAGCATATAGGCGCAATAAACACCCCTTTTTGTAGTATAGGAACCAGTTCACAATTATCTTCTTCCCCCCAGGAAAACAACGAGATAAGGTATCTGCCATAATGTTCTTGTTCCCTGGCCTATATGTAACAAAAAAGTTAAACCTGGTGAAGAACAATGCCCATCTTTCCTGTCGAGGCGTTAGATGTTTCGCAAACTCTAGATATACAGTACGATATTCTTATGATCTGCGATTACCATAACCGGATGAATTCCCCACTCCGAAAAATGATGCCACTCTTCAAAGGCCCACTTGATTGCAAGAGTTCTTTGCTACCAATGTCATAATTTATCTCGGTAGATGACAGATTTTAACAAAAGTATGTGTGGCACCCAAGGAGTCCGGATGCCACAGTGGCAATGCCTCCCTCACAGGGGGTGATGTCATGCTTGGAAGCAAGAAGTGATCCCCTTAGCAGGTAACACTGGCATACAACATCTTTCCTGACTCCAGACCAGAAGGGGGAGCTCTATACTCGGTTTCAGGGGAACTTCCCTATAAATTCTGGCCTGGAGGCGGGGTTAGGGAGTTCCGGGTGAGTGTAGTGTGAGACAGTGAAGGAAGAGGAAGCAAGTGAGGAGAATCTGGGGACAGGAGCTGCGACTGAGCTCACCCCAGGACTGAGCGCAACAGACTGGGCACCGGAGATCGTGGTTGTGTGGGAACTGCATGCCCTTCAACTGAATCCGGAGAACAGGAGATTGCAGGTCTCCTGGCCACATCTGATGCACAAAGGCACAGCAGCAAACTAGAGCCCAGAGTCACTACGAGGGAGTGATATCAAGAAAAGGCTCGAGCTGCCTGCCATGCGGGTAGTGTTCCACCTAAAGGACAGACTGAGTGAGGGACTTGAAGAGAGATTAAAGCATCAAGAACCTAAAGAACAGCGCAGTAGGGAGGCCCTGTCAGAGCAGAGTTAGGATCCATAATGGATAAAAAAACGGTTTGGGTCAGAGCTAATGTCACAATTCTGTTGTCGGGTGTCCCAGGACCAGGGGCTACTTCCCTGTCCCTCCAGCTAGGGTCATTCTAGCTCACCCTGTTCCCCAGATTACATCTGATGGGGAAGATGCCGGGGCTCCGTACCTTGCCTTAGCTCCTGAATCTGCCCTCAGTCTGTACCCTTCTCCAACCCAGGGAAGAGGGGAGTAGTAGTGTACTGTAATACACCAGCCAGACTAACAAGGTAATACGAACAGTGGTAACGAAAAATACCAAACATACAAAAATACTCACACATACAACAGAGGAATGCAACGGGAAGTGGAGGATGGGGTTAAACCAAAGTAGGAGAAGAAAGGGAATTATCACACACTCAAAAGTTAGCAACAGTCACAGATAGATCCACTAGACGCCTTCTCCAATAATAACCAACAACAACTTCCAGCCATGCAGCATAAGCTAACCCTGACAATGAGTGCTAGCCAGGACCTAGGTTACATAGGAGATGGGAGTGGCTAACAGTACACAGCTGAGAGCCTTAATGCCTTAACCCCTGCACTGCTAAAAAAAACTTGCACCATTTAATATGAAGGTGAAGTACTTCTAGTCAGTGCAGGAGTAGGAGAAATCGAACACTGCGGTCTCCTGGCACCTCTCTTAAACCCGTGACACCTATATCTACACCATGAATAGTCCTAGGAGGGCTTCTGGGTTTTCATGTCATCAGGTCTCCATCTGTCTGGCGTTTGTGTTCACCTTATTCTTGATTGCTTCTCATGTGACAGAGGGATCTTTAGTCTCCTTGAGGAACCAGGGTGTAGGTGTAACTGCTACCTCTACTCCTCCTCTATAGCTACACCATTGATGGTCCTAGGTGGGCTCCTGGGTTTTGATGCTACCAGGTCTACATTTGTCTGGAGTTTTTTCTTTATCATTCTTGAGTGTATTTTATGTGGCAGAGTGACCTTTATGCTCTTTGAGGCACCCGGGCTTGGGTGTGACTGCTGCCTCTTCTTCAACCCCCACCCCTATGGCAAGACTACTAATGGTTCTAGGGGGGCTCCTGGCTTTTCATGTCACCAGGTCTCCATATGTCTGGAGTTTGTGTTCACTTCATTCTTGAGTGCTTCTTATGTGACAGAGGGACCTATAGGCTCCTTGAGGTGCCATGGTGTGGGTGTAACTGCTGCCTCTACACCCCCCATCCTATAGCTACACCACTAATGGTCCTAGGTGGGCTCATGGGTTTTCATGTCACCAGGTCTCCATCCATCTGGAATTAGTGTTCTACTCATTGTTGAGCATCTCCTGGAAACTATTGACAGAGATCATGTTTGTGACTAGTGTTGTTGTGCTAGGCGTCCATACGTTTAGGAATAAAATATTATCAAAGCTGGTAGAAGACAGTAAACCTTGAATCCAGTCCAGCATGTTGTAGAAAAAGCGAACGCCAGGAAAAGTAAAAATAACTCATTAGGTGATTAACTATTGAGGTTTAGTCATTATATGGAAATCCAGTCATTGTATATTATATACGCCTACAGAGAGAAGGGACAGCGTAGGCGCATGATTACGGCCAGTAATGAAGAAGGCGCTAATTGTACTAATATAAGTTATTAGAAATTACAGCAATCAATGAAATATAATTAGCAAAGTTTTTGTGAAATTTCTCTGTAAAAGTTAATTCGATCTGTAAGTTTACAAAACTATTGGCAACTTTTTTAAGCTGAAGAAAGATGGGCAATCGGTAGTTCTATATGGCGCCCAGTTCAATGAATGCCCGACCATGTAATACCAGAGCCATTCATGGCTGATAGGAGTAGCGTCCAAGGAAGCTGAGATATGGGGAGGTGTTTGGTAGAATTCTCACCACATCATATGGTCTCATCTCTGACAAATAAAGAGGATCTATAGGTTCAAGGGACTTTTTTATTGTGGTTTTGTAGAATCATTTATTAGTGAATTTTTTTAATGATGGTGCAAAAAAGAATTGAAGTGAACCAGCCTGAGAGATGAATCTATGGAGGTGCTGAACATGGTGAAACGTGTGGTCAATCTTATAAGGTGTGGGTAAACATACAAATGCCTATTTATCATGCAGAGAGGAATAGGAAATGTGCACAATTACCTGCCGATTGTACATGTATCAGCAGGCATGATGCTGATCTTCTGATGCAGAAGTAAGTGTTGTCGAAATATTCTTTAAGGTTTTCACCAGAAAAGTAGCTGCAATTGGTTTGGGACTGGATATAATGTTTAGTCCGAAGAATTCCCTGTTCTTCAACCTCGAGACACATAAGGAGGGTTGAACTTTTCTAATTAGATCTTTAAGTCTTGGTCCCCAGAATAGTCACTGATTGGCTTTGTCTCATAAAATACAAATTTCACGTCATTTTTACATTTTCTTTTTTACTCTAGTGGATTTTTCTCCAAAATTCATCAATGTTTGATGAAATGGCACAAATTCAAATAGGCAAATTTTTTTATTTTTAAGCTCCTTTCTAGAGTAAAAAAAAAATCACAAGATCCTTTGGATAAGATTTTGTGCACAAAAAAAATTAGACAGATATGGTGGTCCAGAGGGTACTGGAGTGCAATTGGGCTGGATGCTACCGACCAGGAGACAAGATGGTCAAAACCCAGAAGTCAAACCACATATGGCAAGCATGAAACGACAGAAATGAGACAACTGCTGATTTTAGAAACAAAGCAAGGACAAGTTCACACAAACGTATGTTTGCTCCGAGTGTTGACCGTGACAAACTGACATCACACGGATAGCGCTCTTACTAATATTAATCAATTGGGCTGTTCAGATTACAGATTTCTTTTCATGGACCGAATCAGGGAAAAAACATGGCAGCATGCACTTGCGTACGTCAGATGAGACTCGCCCATTCAAGTCTATGGGTGCGCCAAAAAAATCTGATCCCATATGGAGTCACCGTATAACATACGATTATTACAGAAACATTGCAATACTGTAACATAAAAAACTTTAAGATCTGGAAATGTATGAAAACAGATGATAAAAGACAATTCAGATGAAAATGGCCATTTTTTGTGGATGAAAATGGGACAATTTTTTTAAATACACTTCTGTGAACTTAGCCACAGGCAGGGACTTGACAGTTGTGGAGTTAGGGAGATGGTCAACATCAATGCCTTTGGCTGCCTGCCGACCTATCCCCTTCCATCAGCTATGGAGAATGAAGAAAACAATGCTCACTCGACAATGCTGACAGGTAAGAAGAATTTTATTTTATTTTTTTTATGCATTTTACAAAAGTACCAAACCAAGGGACATTATTATATAAGCGGGCCCAGGATGAGGGACATTATTACAGAAAGAGGGAAAATAATACATATTGGGGACATTATTACAAGAAAGGGCCAGGATAGGGGACATTATTACAAGAAAGGGCCAGGATAGGGGACATTAATACAAGAAAGGGCCTGCATGGGGAACATTATTACAAGACAGGACCTGGATGGGGAACATTATTACAAGAAAGGGCCAGGATAGGGGACATTATTACAAGAAAGGGCCAGGATAGGGACATTATTACAAGACAGGGCCAGGATGGGGAACATTATTACAAGACAGGGCCAGGATGGGGGACATTATTACAAGACAGGGCCAGGATGGGGGACATTATTACAAGACAGGGCCAGGATGGGGGACATTATTACAGGATGGAGCCCAGGAAAAGATTTTTTTTTACAAGATGGGGCAAGGAAGGAAGTTTTCAAACTGAGGCTGGACAGACATCTGTCTGAGAAGGTTTAGTGAATCCTGCATTGAGCAGGGGCTTGGACACGATGGCCATGGTGGTCCCTTCCAACTCTAACATTCTATGATTCTATGGTGAGTTCTCCTTCAACGGAAGTCTTCAATCAGAGGCTGGACAGACATCTGTCTGAGATGGTTTAGTGAATCCTGCATTGAGAAGGGGGTTGGACATGATGACCCTGGAGGTCCCTTCCAACTCTAACATTCTATGATTCTATGGTGAGTTCTCCTTCAATGGAAGTCTTCAAACAGAGGCAGGACAGACATCTGTCTGAGATGGGTTAGTGAATCCTGCATTGAGAAGAGGGTTGGACATGATGACCCAGGAGGTCCCTTCCAGCTCTAACATTCTATGATTCTACGATTATAGAATTGGAGCCATTATTACAGTAAGGGGGCATTATAACAGAAAGGAGCCGGAAAAGGGGATATTTTTACAGGAAGGGGCCAGGATAAGAGGCATTATTACAGGATAAGGGACAAAGAAGCTGACCAAACAGTGTGAGGGTTCTTTTTGCCATGGTAATCTAATAGCAGACAAATGAGAATGAGTCACTGTCTTTTGGAGAGGTCAGAGTTTGGCTTAGGGTCTAGGGCATGGTGCTTAGGGGCACGGCACTTTCGACATGCTGAGGATCGGGGTTAATGGTGGTGCTATGGTCATGGCTAAGCTTGGTGAGTACCCTGTTGCATTAGTATGTTATGCATATACTATTTTGCATACTTTATACTAAATTATTTATAATTTAAGGGTATGACCACACCAGGCAAAACGTGCCCACATGTATATGAACTGTATACCGACCATCTGACAATTACAGGGTGAAGGTTTTGTAAGGTATTTTGTGGTCATTTGATTGCACACAGTTCCCCAATATGTAAAGTGTCATAGAGATTAGGAATTTTATCTCTGAAGTGTTTGCATCTGATATGATAGATGTGGAGATGAGGAAGTTATCAGCGATCGGAAGTCGTACGGCAGCATTATTGTAATTGAGTTTTATTAAAATTGTGGCACCGTTTGCCTTTTATAGCCTCTGTGATACCCTGTTTATGGCTGGCTGCAGAATGAGTCAACTGAGAATCAATCAGGGACCTCCTTCTGACAGTCCAACTGGAGTTTATAGCCCCTTTATATTTTTTAACCTCCTCTCAGCTGATTTATGATCAGAGACCACATCAAGGTTGAATGTAGATGGAGGGAAACAAAGGAAACGATTCATCCTAAATCTGGAGTAATGCACTTTTTGAAAAGCTGTGAACTTCTTTTGCACAGCATGAAGTAGCACAACATTTTGCAACTTTCTCCATTTTCAAGCGATTTTCGACTATCTCCAGCATCGCGGGAGGGCAGGACAGAGCTCCCTCTAGTGGAGGCAGCAGGAAGGCAGAATATTGTCATTTACTGTAAGTCTATATACTGTATAAAAAAAAAACATAAAGAGATTTTAGGAAACAAATAAGCTCTAGTTTTTGTATCCGTTTCAATTAAAAGTAAAAATCGGGCATAAAAGTAGAGACTCCGCAGCCACAACTGCCAGCGACTAAGTTCCTATTTGGCATGAAAATACAATCATCGAATCTTTAACAAAATTTGTAACCCCTCTCGGTTTTGGTCACCTTCCTCTTTCATTTTTCATAAAGAAAGTGTCTGCCATGACTAAAATTCACCATAGTTTTTGTACTGAAAATAGCTTTTTTTAGTAAGTTCCCTATTGAGTGTATTTGTCACCGATTTCCACAGGTTCTCATTTGTCAAATTCACGGCTTCACATTACTCTGCTCATTACCACGCTGAGATCTGTCAGTGATTTGTAACTCAAATTCCCCCACATCAGTCTGTCACCACATAGCTCTCAGCGAGACCTCATGATCCTCATCTCTAGCATTGGTTTCGCTAATAATCCCTTTAACTTGTTCAGGCTGCATACTTATTTCAATATTATTTTATACTATTTCTGCAGTTTTTATTTTACATTTATTATTATACTTTCTTTTATACACTATTTCTACAAATTTTTTAAATTACACATAAAATCACTGTACAAAAAAAGTCAATTTGTAAAATAATATACTTCACCGGTGTACAAGAATATAGCTACTATAATACTGCCCCTATGTACAAGAATATAACTACTATAATACTGCCCCTATGTACAAGAATATAACTACTATAATACTGCCCCTATGTACAAGAATATAACTACTATAATACTGCTCCTATGTACAAGAATATAACTACTATAATACTGCTCCTATGTACAAGAATATAACTTCTATAATACTGCTCCTATGTACAAGAATATAGCTACTATAATACTGCCCCAATGTACAAGAATATAACTACTATAATACTGCTCCTATGTACAAGAATATAACTTCTATAATACTGCTCCTATGTACAAGAATATAGCTACTATAATACTGCCCCTATGTACAAGAATATAACTACTATAATACTGCCCCTTTATACAAGAATATAACTACTATAATACTGCTCCTATGTACAAGAATATAACTACTATAATACTGCCCCTATGTACAAGACTATAACTACTATAATACTGCCCCTATGTACAAGAATATAACTACTATAATATTGCTCCTATGTATAAGAATATAACTACTATAATACTGCCCCTATGTACAGGAATATAACTACTATAATACTGCCCCTATGTACAAGAATATAGCTACTATAATACTGCCCCTATGTACAAGAATATAGCTACTATAATACTGCCCCTATGTACAAGAATATAACTACTATAATACTGCTTCTATGTACAAGAATATAACTACTATAATACTGCTCCGATGTACAAGAATATAACTATTATAATGCTGCTCCTATGTACAAGAATATAGCTACTATAATACTGCCCCTATGTACAAGAATATAACTACTATAATACTGCCCCTATGTACAAGAATATAACTACTATAATACTGCCCCTATGTACAAGAATATAACTACTATAATACTGCTCCTATGTACAAGAATATAACTACTATAATACTGCCCCTATGTACAAGAATATAACTACTATAATACTGCTCCTATATACAAGAATATAACTACTATAATACTGCTCCTATGTACAAGAATATAACTACTATAATACTGCTCCTATATACAAGAATATAACTACTATAATACTGACCCTATATATAAGAATATAACTACTATAATACTGCCCCCTATGTACAAGAATATAACTACTATAATACTGCCCCCTATGTACAAGAATATAACTACTATAATACTGCTCCTATGTACAAGAATATAACTACTATAATACTGCTCCTATATACAAGAATATAACTACTATAATACTGCTCCTATGTACAAGAATATAACTACTATAATACTGCTCCTATGTACAAGAATATAACTACTATAATACTGCTCCTATATACAAGAATATAACTACTATAATACTGCTCCTATGTACAAGAATATAACTACTATAATACTGCTCCTATATACAAGAATATAACTACTATAATACTGCCCCCTATGTACAAGAATATAACTACTATAATACTGCTCCTATGTACAAGAATATAACTACTATAATACTGCTCTGGGTCAGTCAGGTGGAATTAGTAAGTTTTCCACTATCCTATGATAGGGGGTTTATTTCAATTCTGGGAAAAGCAAGTTAACACTGACCCTTAGCATAGAAAATGTAGTTTTGCAAAAGAAATAATGTTTCTATCCCAAGCTACCAAAAATATTGGCCTGAAAACAACACAAAGATGTCGGCTCTGACTGTGATCTTGTCCACTCTAATGCAGACTGAAGTGAGAGCTGTCTAAATTTACAGCTGCTGTCTCTGCCTGTGAGAATGGCAGTGCAGTCTCAGTGCGAGAGGTAATATCAATCTTTGGACACTTTTGCACTCTAATTATGGCAAATAAGTTGTTTTACAAATTTTTGCATTTATACTTTCTTTATTGTTTTTATTTTTCTTATAAATGGATATTGAGGCTGCATGTTTGTTTGTTAGTTTGTTTTTTTTTGGGGGGTGAGAGGTTAATATTTATTTTATTTGTCAATGTCAAAAATTGACTTGGCCACCAGAGACACAAAATGGCCAAAAACCTCTGTCTGTGAGAAGGTTAGCGAGCCACGCCTGTTCTCTTACCTGAGGCGGCTACTGTCATGACTACTCGGTTGGATCAGTGGTGGCAGCAGAGAGCAATACGGGTTTGTCCGCTCCCACACATATGTGCAGTCTTGTGGTATAGGTTGTCAAGTCGTTTTAGGCATCTCAGCAAGTTAAAGTTTCAACATCATTTTCTTTCCACTTTCCTATTTTCAGCCTGTAGCTTCAGAATTAATTGCTTAACTCCCTGGAGGAAAGAATTTACAAGGTCAGCCATTTATAAAGACGTGTTTACACACAGTGATTCCCGTTATGTAGTGGCCGAGTTGTAATTGCATTCCACTTGCTACACGGACCTGTCGCCAACGTAATGTTTAAACGCTCTAAGAAATATTAATAATGGCATATTTCTTGCTATCTGAGTATGAGCAATTGGTGCCCAGAAATTTGTCCGACCAACTACATAAAGAACGGGTGCAGAAGTCTGACCTTGCTCTTTTTTATTGGCTGGAGAGTGACCTTGGTCTTTTTTTAATTGGCGGGAGAGTGACCTTGCTCTATTTCATTGGCGGGAGAGTGACCTTGGTCTTTTTTTAATTGGCGGGAGAGTGACCTTGGTCTTTTTTTAATTGGCAGGAGAGTGACCTTGCTCTATTTCATTGGCATGAGTCTGACCGTGCTCTTTTTCATTGGCGAGTGAGTGACCATGCTCTTTTTCATTGGCGAGTGAGTGACCATGCTCGTGTTCATTGGCGGGAGTTTGACCATGGTCTTTTCATTGGCGGGAGTCTGACCTTGCTCTTTTTCATTGGCGGGAGTCTGACCTTGCTCTTTAACATGGGCGGGTATCAGGATTCGAACCTAGCAGCTCTTATGCACCAGGCAGCAGCTCTTCCCTCTGAACTATTCAACTCTCTGGACAGTTGCTAAATCAGATACTTGTACCTGTGTTGTTCATGATGTCTCCAACCTGAGCTCCTCATGTCTCCACCCCAAGTTCCTGATTGGCTTACCCTGTGATCTCCTGATTGAGTACCCTACTTAAGCCTGGCACTGCGCTTCCTTCATTGCGAGATTATTGAGCTCCCAGCCTTAAGTCTAGCTTCTTCCCACCTGCTGCTTATCCTCAAGATCCTACTGTTGCTCCATGTACCGACCTCTGGCTATATCCTGACTATGTTACCTGCTTATCCTCCCAACTATACTGCTGCTCCGTGTACCGACCTCTGGCTATATCGTGACTATGATTCCCACTTATCCTCAGGATCCTACTGCTGCTCTGTGTACCGACCTCTGGCTATATCCTGACTATGATTCCCGCTTATCTTCAAGATCCTACTGCTTCTCCATGTATCGACCCCTGGCTATATCCTGACTATGTTAACTGCTTATCCTCCCAACTATACTGCTGCTCCGTGTACCGACCCCTGGCTATATCCTGACTAATTAACCTGCTTATCCTCCCAACTATACTGCTGCTCTATCTACCGACCTCTGGCTATATCTTGACTACGATTCCTGCTTATCCTTCCAACTACACTGCTGCTCCATGTACCGACCTCTGGCTATGTCCAGATGACGCTACCTGCCGCTGCTGCCTCTAGTGGTTGCAATATCGCTACACCAACTCAGGTCAGTCCTTAACACCGGGATTCTTTAATATGAGAAATATAATAAGAAAGAAATATAATAAGAAAGAAATAAGAAATAATTAGGTAACATGAAGCAACGATTTGTACAATTTTCAGTACAATTTTTCAAATTTTCCAATTTGGTAATTTTGATTACTAGACAAATTTCTCTGAGCCAGTGTAACAATTATAGCTATAATACTGTTTTTACCTGTAATATTTCCTTTATTTAGCATTTTTTTTGACACTTGCATAATTTTATTTACTTACAATTCAGTTTAAAAATGGGCAATTCCTATCCCCCACGTAATGTTTTTGGAACTTTACTATGTATTTTGGAGTTATTGGGTATGCATACCATGTATACATTATGTACAGTTGCATAGTGGCCCAGTAGTTAAAGGGGGCAGCGTGCTGATTAATGCAGCCTCCTAAAGACTAAAAGATTGCATTTATAAGGCCATTTTAAAGGGGTTGTCCAGGATTTAACAATTATCAATGGGGTACAATGATCAGCTGAAAACCACTTTGTCCCTGGCTGGAAGTACGTTAAAAAACAGTATGTGTCTGAACACTATGGAATTGATATGGCTGTTGTGTTGTATGCAATACATCACTTAGTGCAACTGCTGGAGAAGTTTTCTGATGATCGGTAGGGGTACTCAAATATTGTTAGGTTCCCTTTAACAGGGTTTTTCAGGAGCTGTCAGTAGGATTGTGTTCAGTAACCCACAGACAGTGTCAGGTCGGTGCCGTTATACTGATTACAATGATACCTGATGATGAAATCTGTCTTGTGGTTGTTCTATAATCTTTATTTTCAGTTTTGAGTTAATGATATGCTCGTGCTCCGGGGCGGCCTGTGGGGGGCTTCATGCGGTGCTCTGATTAGGTATTCACCAGTATGGCTTCTGACAGGACAGGTCACTGATCCCTTACTGACCTGCCACCTCTTTTACATACTGTATATCTTATTGTTTTGGGGAAAAAAAATACATATATTTTTTACAAATCCATATATTTTATTTTGTAATACAAATTTGTTGAGAAAAAAAATTCTTCCTCAAAATGGCGCCGACCGCACCTGCGCAGTAGCATAATTCAGAACGCGATTGCTCCTGTGCCCTGGTGCCTGAGAGGACAAAAGGCCCCTCCAACACTAGACCCCAGTATTATAAATGGAACATGATAGTTGTGATACCCAGCTGTGTATTATTCTAAACAAATTTGTCAATCCTCCCGAAACATCCAAGAGACTTCAGAAATAAGGTAAGATCAAGTTGGCAAATTTCTGTTAAGACCCTCCCGGTGAGGTGGATCCTCTGAGCTTTAGGTCCAGGTGGGCACACAGACCCGGGGTGTGGATGCAGCAAGCAAAAAGGCAAATGGGCAGCGAGGACTGTAAAGGCTCACCAGGAATCTCAGGATCAGCAGGACGGATGAAGTGGAATCCAACAGGGATGAATGCAAGCACAAACACAAAAAATCACAAATGGTGAAGCACACTTAACATAGGACTAGGAGTCTTAATCCTAAGACACAGGTGTGTATCTAAATGGGCATTAAATAGGTCTAGGGAGATAATGTCATTGGGCCACACTGGGCAAACTGCAAAACCCAAAGTGTAGCGCAACAGAGGGCAGTGGACCCAGAGGAACAAAGTGGAGCCCAGAATATCTGGGACAGGTATGTAACTAGGTGCCCCAAAAACCTCTGGGAAGATGGCACTTCTAAAGTTTGATGATACCGGGATGCTCATTAGATACATTCTCAGCCTTCCATTTTATGGGGCTTATAGTTGGGGAATGGAAGGCTGGAAACTGGAGTTTGGTGTATAGAAAAACGTCCGCCTTCCACTTTTTATGCTGCAACCAGCGACTATCCAGTGCCATATCTCTGAAAGTTAACAAGTATAGTAAGTAATGTCTCATCTGAGACCCCTCAATGCAAGGTACAGATCCAATGTCAGTGGCCTTCCTTGGTGACATCGATAGGAGACGGCCATAGGTACTGGATATCTATTCTACTTGACTTAGGCCTGCAGGGTCAGTAAGTATATCTGGAAAAGGGCATAAAGTTCTGTTAGTCTTCTTGTTATTTTTAGTATAATTGCTGTGCGACTTTTCCAGTTGAACGGATTAAAGGGCAAAAACAATAAGCTCAGTGAGTTCACGAAGCTGTAAAATTCACAGCGCTGTTTATTTTTATCCTGAAGATCTGTAGTCTCCACTCAGCAGTATCTCAATGTAGGAAACCTGGGATAATGTCACCTCAGGAACCTGATCCACAGGACTGACATCTAAAAGCCCCCTGTAACCGACGCCTCAGCTCTGCGCAGATGACATGTGCGGGAGATGGGACCTGTCGTCGTAGGATCTATTCACCACAAGGGTCACCCTCCTCCGCCTCTGACGTCCAGCCGTCTGTCCTGCTGGCCGACAACATGTTTAGTCAACAGTGAGAACAGCGGATCCCACGCGGGAGCGTTTAATGGGGACGTAATGGAAAGGCAGCAGGCCCTGTTTGTTTTACAGGCCGGCTGTTATATGGTAACATCTAGTTAAGCTAATAAGGGATCGGTGTCACACGCGGGGACTTGGAGTAGTTCGAGAGCCGTAGAAGAAATGCATACTGAAGTGTGCTGCAAGGATTGGTCACCAAGGGCAGGACTGAGTCAAGATTAATCAGGATACCTCACTCAGGATACCTCAGTGGTGAACTGCTAATATCAGCAGACCATGCGGCCGCTATGAGGCCTGTAGGTCAGGGGAAGAGCGGAGCTGGTGACAAACGACACCCTGTCCTCTGTTTCTCAAGTTTAATGATATTTGCATCCTCCGAATGTAGATACAGTTGAATACAATGGTGGAAAAGCCTAAACGTCTGCGTCTCAGCACAGCATGCGCAATACATCACTAGATTGCACCTCCAGTGCGGGGCCAAGCGCAGAACAGACTGGAGTGGGGTCCGGAGCTAGGTGAGTAATTATTATTTTTTGTTTTATCATTCAGTATTTATAGGGGGACTGTGGAGGTATTATAATATGTGGGAGACTGGGGGGCCATAATACTGTGTGGGGGACTGTGGAGGTATCATACTGTGTTGGGAGCTGTGGGGACATCATACTCTGAGGGGAACATACCTGGTGGGGAGCTGTGAAGGCCTAATACTGTGGGAGGAGGTCACTGTGGCAGCAAGATACTGTTTTGGTGGCTATGAGAACTTGAGGGTAATAGTTTTGTACTGGATTCTGGAGTGGATGGGTAACCAGTGTAATGAATGGCACAGGGTAGAGGCATTGGTGTAACGGTTGGTGCATATGTGTTAATATTGTTGGGAAATCACTGTGTGGGGTATTATACTGTTTGTAGGTGTGATTTGGGGGGCATCATACTCATACAAATGGGGGCCATGAAAAAATGTATTGTAATTTGTGAGAACACTAATTGGCTTCAACAGGGACAAATGACTGTTCCGTAACACATCTCTTTCTCCCTGTCTTTAAAGATTGGTAGGTATACCCCTTTTTGACTAGGTCTATGCGCCGTGACACTACCTATTCCACTGAATTTTTTTTGCGAGGAACAAGGACCCAATTGGAACTTTTTTAAGGAGCTCGATGATTTCTATGTATGCCCCTTAGAGACCTCCTAAACTTCTGGAAGAGTTGGAAATCTCCTAAAACCTGCATTTTTGGGAGGTTTCTTGTGCATGACGCCGGGATGCTCTGTTCTGTGAAGAAGTCCAAGTGGCCACACAGACATTCATAAGTAAAAAGAGAGTGGAAGAGGAGGGGAAGGGTGCATCAAAGAGGCATGAAGGGGACAAGTCCTGGAACAGGGATGTGGTTATGGAGAAACACATGCTGCTATCAATATCCTCCCAGATGGGCATCCTTAAATGTTGGCACACATAAGTTAATCATAAAGTCATAGAAAGAGAATACAGACAGGACAGCAGGGGGACACGACAGTATACAGACAGGACAGCAGGGGATCCCAACTGATTCTTTTTTTAAAATATTTCACTGCCTGTTTTTAAACAATATTTTACCTCAAAAAAAGAATCAGTTGTGATCCCATGCTGTCCTGTCTGTATACTCTCATGTGTTCCCCTGCTGTTTTGTCTGTATAGGCTTTTGCTTCCTCCCCTGGCCAGTAGCTGTGGTATATCCGGCCATGTTCCTGCACGGTCAGACATAGCCATTACACTGGGGCACATTTATAAGATTATCTTGGGACAGGAAAACGTTTTTTTTTAAACACATCCAATTGTGGAGTTTATTTTTATTCCAAGATCTATTGATTAAAATATACTTTTGTTAGTGGCACAACCCCTTTAAGAGGCTTCAATATGGCTGCCATCACTTCTGGGTGCCAATTGGTTGTCATGGCAGCTGAGGGCAGTCTGAAGGCCTCCGTGCCTGCCATATGAAAGCTGTGATGAAGCCCAGCCTGTGGCTAAATGTCACAAGAGACCAGTGATTTTACAGTACACTGCAATACTCTGGTATTACCATGTATTGTACGGGTAATCAAGTGATCACAGTTTCAATACCCCTAAGGAGACTAATTAAAAAGGTTAAAAAAAAATTAAAATAACCAAAAAAAAATAGTAAAGTCTAAATCACCCCCTATTCCTTAAATGAAAATAGCAAAATATAATTGAATTTTTTTTTGTTGCTTAAATTCCCCCCAAAAAATGCTATAAAAAATGATCACCTGAAAATAGTATCAATAAAAACCTCAACTCAACACACAAAAAAATAATCCCTCTCACAGTTCCATCTATGTAAAAAAAAACAAAAAAACCAAGAGTCTGAAAAAACTGGCATTACAAACCTAATTTTTTTTTTTTTTGCAAAATTCGGAATTCTTTTTAACCACTAAAATCTAAAAGATTTTAAAAGTTTAGTATACCTACAGTATAATTGTACTGACCTGAAGAATCATAGACAGGTAAATGTTACAGCACAATGAATGCCGTAAAAGAAAACCCCCCAAAAAAACAATTTCTTGACATTTCCAATTCTCTCCCCTTTTTTTCTGTACATTATATGATTAAATAAATGGTGTCAATCAAAACTACAACTAGTCCTGAAAAAAAAAAAAAAACAACTCCTGGAAAAATGCAAAGATGAAAAGAAAAATGTAAATAATGGAATCGTAAAAAAAAATAGGAAAACTAAAAGACATTCCTTACTCAAAAAATAACCTAAATATACATTATACACTATGACAATTCTATGCTCTCAATGTAGTGTCTCTACAAATGTAAAATCTGATTTAACTTGATGTTTTTAGGGTTGTGGTGCTGGTCAGGCGTCATCTGACAATAATACGTTTTTACATTTCCTACAGTGCCTCCACAGGGGAAAAGAAGTATTACATTGTTCTTATTGAAATCAATACATGAATATTTATACATGGATGTGTCGGGTCCTCCAGGGTGAAATATGTTAGTTGTAGCCATTCCAATTAATAGGTGCGATAATTTCCCCATAATAGGTCTAATTACAACTCTGGATGATGCCACATGGGTGTAATTGATCGGGACAAAGCCTCTTTTGCAGGGCACCATTTGCTGCCCGTATTTTGGCACATGGGAAATCGCAGTTGCACAGTAAGCTACTATTACTTTTCAGCCCTCTCAGCATAACACATTTAGTTTATGGACAACTATACCTTTGTCTGCCCAGGGAACTGCTGTCGTAGGCTGGGGCCGTCAATCCATACTCTGCAGAGCCCTGAGCTATAATTGACTTGTTAGGCAATGTCAGCTATTGCATTCCTTGGTTTGGAGCCAGCTCTGTGTGTAATATCTCAGCCAGCCTGTTACTAGTTAATCCTTTCCTAATCTGTTGTTTTGCGCAACTGGGATGCAAGGAAAAAAATAGCTTCAATATAGGAAAATTTTCAAAAAAAATTTTTTTTGTAGAGCATCATCTTATGTCACCATCAATAGAGCACCGGAACCGGATTATAAATGTTAACCGGTGCCCCTCCACTGGCTGTGTATCTTCCGGTTAGAGGCTTGCTTAACCAGCGCACGTGTGCTGACTTGTGTGATTCATCCATGGTTTCATGTAACGAGCAATAACTGCAACTGGGGAGTTTCTATGAAGCAATAGAGCATGTGCTCAGACCTTCTCATCAGAGACTTTCACCATTTATATTGCATTTATATAGCTTGATGGCACCGAGCAACCTGACTCTCCAAAAACAAGTTTGGAACAGGGCCACTAACAAGGTTACATCATATATGGTATCTGGCCACCTTATTCCACTTCATCATGGTGCAGTTCTTTTAGGGGTAGATGTCCACCTTGACCGAGATGCTCTGCTCATTCGGACACCTTTCTCATCCAACAGGAACTATTTCAGATGAGAACATCTGCTGCTAAAAATGTGAAATCTCCCCACTTCTGTGGCATTGAAAACTATCGGAGCTTCTAGATGTTGGGCAATGTTGCATCTCACAACAGATGGACATATTTGCTCTTTTTCCTGGCATGGCTTGTTCTTATAAGGATGACTACTCCGGTATAAAACTTTCCTAAAACAAACAATAACCCTGTATTTACAGCAAATATCAGGATGATCCGAGCGATATCCATTCATGTGATACATAATGCACCTTTGTTTTATTAATGGAGCGTCACATATTTTTCGAAACATTGGGTCAGAGGTGCCAACTTGACTTTTTATTTTGCCTGGACGGCTTATCAAAAAATCTCAAACAGAAAATATTTTTAAGCCCTTATGCTTGTTTCACACTAGCGTTCGGCAGGGCTGTGGACGGCAGCCTTCTTCCTCCGTTAAGCCCCACCCACTGCCGCACCTCATCCTTCAGCTCCGCCTATGTCTGCATGCGTCCTGCGTACCTTATCTTTAATATTGGGTACACAGGTCATGCAGATGTATGCCGATGCCTCCGCATGCTTAACGGAGGAAGAAGGCTGCCGTTCGCAGCCCTGCCGAACGCTAGTGTGAAACTAGCCTTAGTGATCAAACCAATTTTTACATTTCTGACCACTGTCACTTTATGAAGTTATAGCTCTGGAACGCTTCAACGTATCCCACTGATTCTGAGATTGTTTTTTCGTGACATATTGTACTTCATGTTAGTGGTAAAATTTATTCGATATAACTTGCTTTTATTTATGAAAAAGACGGATATTTGGCAAAAATGTTGAAAAATTAGCAATTTTCAAATTTTTTATTTTGTACTCTTAAACCAGAGTTGTCACACGAATTAGTTAATAAATAACATTTCACATATGTCAACTTTACATCAGCACAATTTTGGAAACAATTTTTTTTGTTAGGAGGTTATAAGGGTTACAAGTTGACCATCAATTTCTAATTTTTCCAACAAAATTTGCCAAACCATGTTTTTGCTGACCACCTCACATTTGAAGTGATTTTGGGGGGTCATTATAACAGGAAATACCCAAAAGTGACACCATTCTAAAAACTGCACCCCTCAAGGTGTCGCAAAACCACATTCAATACGTTTATTAACCCTTCAGGTGCTTCACGAGAATTAAAGCAATGTGGAAGGAAAAAATGAACATTTTACTTTTTTCACAAAAAATTTACTTTGGAACCAATTTTTTTTATTTTCACAAGGGTATCAGGACAAAATTTGTTGTGCAATTTCTCCTGAGTACACCGATATCCTGTATATGGGGAAAGCCACTGTTTGGGTGCATGGCAGGGCTTAGAAGGGAGGGAGCACCATTTGACTTTTTGAACACAAAATTGACTAGAATCAATGGTAGGCATCATGTCATGTTTGGAGACCCCCTGATGTGCCAAAACAGTGGAACCCCCCAATTCTAACTCAAATCCTAACCCAAACACACCCCTAACCCTAAACCCAACCCTAACCATAACCCTAACCCTAACACACCCCTAACCATATTCCCAACCATAACCACAACCATAACCCTAACCACAACCCAAACCCCAACCCTAATCATAACCCTAGCCCCAACTCTAACCCTAACCCAACCCTAACCGTAGCCAAACCCTATCCCTAGCCCCAACCCTAACCCTAGCCCTAGCCCAACTCTAACCCTAATGGAAAAATGGAAATAAGTACATTTTGTTTATTTTATTATTTTTACCTAACTAAGGGGGTAATATAAGGTCTATCACAGTGATCAAAATGAACCAATAGGAAAAATTTCCTATTGTTGCCGAGTGCCGGCTGGCAGTCCTTGGTGGGCACACTGCGCATGCGCCCTCTATTTTCTTCCCAGAAGAAGACACCGACGGCTGGAGGACAAGACCGGGGGATGCAGGAGGGTTCAGGGACACCAGAGGTACCGGGGGGGCTTGGGGGACCCCATTTCTTTCTACTCTGATGTGCTAGATCATATCAGAGGAGAGAAAAATTAAATGGGAAATCTGACTTTTTTTGCGGTCGTCATTATTCTGTGAATAACGATGATTGCAACGACGGACCCGAATCATGTTCTTTGGGGTGTCAGCTACCCCCCGGTAGCGAGCCCCTGGAGAATTTCCGACCCTGGGGGCACTATAACCTTATTTCTTAGCGCCATTAAAAAGCGGTGCTGAGGAATAAGTACCCTTAACAGTCGCCGTTAAAAGGCGTATCGCCGGTCGTTAAGGGGTTAATGACACATTGGAAAACCATAATAAATCATTATGATTAAAAGTGATCCATGTCTACAGAACATAATTCTGACACAGATATCAACTTCATTCACTATAAACTATAAAATGATAATTACAGTCATAATAATCTGTATAACATTCTTCAACTTCAAATAAATTATGGATGGACAGGGCAAAAAAATGTTCAATTTTTATGAACTGTCCTGAAATTTCTGAATGGTTGATAACCCTGAATTGGGGACTCGATTCTTTGACCTGTTGCTCTGTGGTCAGGTCCTCATTCTGCTGAGCTATTGCCTTTTCTTCCTTGTCCAAATGCTGATGGTTCCAGTTGCCTTTGTTCTCCCCTTCTTGGTTTCCTCCTCTCCAGGTGTTTTCCATTTTTGGCTTGCCCTATCATATTCTGGGTTGGGTTTTATATGTTCACCCTTCACTGAACTTCTTTGCTGGCTATACTTCTAGCTGTACTTAGGCTTAGGAGATCTGGCCCTTCAGCTAAAGAGTTTACCATGCATAGTAAACACCAGTGAGTCTGTTTGTTTTCCTTCCCAGTTCCTCTTCCTTTCAGCGCTTTAAATTTCTGGGAGGTTATACTTGTTCTGTTTAGTTTTGGTTCTCCTTAGCTTTCCCTCTCTACCCTATATGAAAGTGGTTTAATTTTTTAACCCTGGGTTTTGCATCTTCCTGCACAATTTCCTCTCCTCTTGGTGGCAGTGTGTTGCGGCATACCCTCTGAGGTACGAGAAACCCCTCGATGGCCTTTTAGAGAGCCAGGTCCAATGTGGTGTTTTTGAGTTGTACGGCTAGGGACATTCTAGTCTGTACAGTGACATGTTGGGTGTAGATACGGTATCTCCCTATAGTAAGTCTTCCCTTTTTCTGTCACCTGTAAGTGTGTTATATTCATAACAGCCACAACGTGTGCCAAAATTGCAACAAAATTTTGGCATAAATGATTAGCAAAAAGTAAGTCAAGAGAGAATTAGATGAGTGTCTATCCAGTATACCCTTACCTTTAGATAAGGGTGAGTAAAGTAGTAGCTAGTGTACATACGGTCCATCTTATGGTGGTATTAAATATTATACTTCCCCAATTTCTGTTGGGGCAAAAGATGCATTTAATTCTTTTTCTTTTGTTGTTTGTCCAATTGTGGGGTCCAATTACATTATTGGGGAAAAAAAGGTCATATGTAGACCCTAACTATGTCACAGGGACAGGATGCAAGTATTAAAAAAGACTACTCCTTTATCAGTGGGCCTCAGTGCAATAAAAGTAGGTGGACCTATTGATGCTCACCAGATAATTTGTCAAGAGTAAGGGGTTCATCAGAAAGGTCCACTCTCAACTCTCTAATTGATTTAGATCTTTTTTTTAGTGTTGAACACAACTTACCTGGTCTCATTTTTACAATTTACTGTAGCAGACAGTCCAAATTATTGTTAAGTTCCTACAGGGTCATTTTGCTCATATGGAATGTACGTCCCCAGGGCCTTTTCAGTTCTGTAATCAGATAAGATCATGGAATCTGGACACCTAGAAATCTAAAGTTTCTCACGTCCTGGAGCAGAAACTCCTATACCTTCCTTGAGAAAAAAGAAATAGACCCATATTCAAGACTTAGAAAATGTTTGCTTCATAATTTGGAAATATTAAGTCATCTAGGTCCCAGAAGCTTCCAAAATATTCCCCCCGAAGAAGATAACGTGAAACGCGCGTTGGGGTAGCAGTCCTCATTCCCTCCAGGTGTCTCAGTTGAGTATTTTGTATGTGGTGTTCGCCTTGAGCTGTATACCTTTGCACTAGCTTGAATATAAGAGATACACTGAATGGCCTGATATTATTGGGTTGATTCCATGGCTTCCTTATCTTAATACTCCTCAATAGAGACAGGATTAGGCTGAATAGACTATTTGAAATGCACTTGCTTTATTTTATGGCTATTATCTAATCACTGTATATTACCTGTCATGATATCTTTACATGTATATTTACCTAATTATGATTTGCTGTACTAACTCATACATGTTTTGTGTGGTAATGACCATTCATTACCTACTTTAGATATCTAATTTACTTGTTTTACCACAGTTATACACTATTTGATACCAATTGTATGCCAATGTGTCCACTTGCAAGGCTGTAATGTTATTACTATTGTCACCTGGATACGTGAGGGCTTCCTTGCTGCTTATCCCCCCTATTATATCTATTTTTAATTGCATGTTATGAATTAAATAAAACATTTCAATTTTAACATTCAGTGGTATTCTGCTTCCTTTTTCTTTGTTGGGTTTCTATATTTATTGGAAGTATGACCTTAATACTTAGCAGCACTCCCTTTTGAAAGTATCACAGTCTGTAAATGCTTTTTGTAGGCATATAAGAGTCTTTCAATTCTCGTTTGAGGGATTTTCATCCATTCTTCCTTGAAAAATTAATCTAGTTCTGTGGGTTTCATGGGTTATCTTGTTCCCTTTGCAGAAAAGCACCCCCAAAGCATGATGTTTCCCTCACCATGCTTCAAAGTTGGGACAGTGTTCTTGGGGTTGTACTCATCCTGCAGGGCACGCAAGGTCCCCCTGCTCACACCAGCACATGTCCAGGTCCGTTTGAAGTTCGCCAATGACTATCTGGATGATGCAGATGAGGCATGGGAGGTCATGTGGTCAGATAAGCCAAAAATAGAACTTTTTGGTATCAACTCCAATGTCGTGTTTGCATGAAGAAGAAGAAAAAGTACCAACCCCCAAAACGCCATTCCAACAGTGAAGCATGTTGGGGGGAAACATCATACTTTGAGGGTGTGCTTTTCTGCAAAGGGGACAGGATGACTGCACCGGATTGAAGGGAGGATGGATGGGGTCTTGTATAGCAAGATTTTGGCCAACAACCTCCTTCTCTCAGTAAGAGCATTGAAGATGGGTCGTGGCTGGGTCTTTCAGCATGACAATGATCTAAAACACACAACCAGGGCAACTAAAGAGTGGCTCCGTAAGAAGCATTTCAAGGTCCTGTAGTGGCCTAGCCAGTCTCCAGACCTGAACCCAATAAAAAAAATTTGGAGGGAGCTGAATCTCAATGTTGCCCAGCGACAGCCCCGAAACCTAAAAGACCTGGAGAAGATCTGTATGGAGGAGGGGGCCAAAATCCCTTCTGCAGTGTGTGCAAACCTGGTCAAGAACTACAGGAAACGTCTGACCTCGGTAATTGCAAGCAAAGGTTTCTGCACCAAATATTTAAGTTCTGTTTTTCTATTGTACCAAACACTTATTTCATGCAATAAAATGCAAATTAATTATGTAAAAATCATACAATGTAATTTTCTCTTTTTTTATTTTTAGATTCTGTCTCTCACAGTTGAAGAGAGACTACTGTAACGCTCTATTAATTGGCCTCCCCCTCACTCGACTTTCCCCTCTCCAGTCTATCCTTAATGCAGCAGCCAGGGTCGTCCATCTGGCTAATCGTTACTCGGATGTGTCCGCTCTTCGCCAGTCGTTACACTGGCTGCCCATTCATTACAGGATACAATTCAAAGTACTTGTTCTCACCCACAAAGCTCTCCACAGTGCGGCACCCCCTTACATCTCCTCCCTCATCTCTGCCTAACCGACCTCTGCGCTCTGCAAATGACTTTCGACTAACCTCTGCACTAATCCGTACCTCCCACTCCTGACTCCAAGACTTCTCCCGTGCTGCGCCAATCCTCTGGAATGCTCTACCCCAAGACATTAGGACCATCCACAACTTGCATAGTTTTAGGCGCTCGCTCAAAACACATTTGTTCAGAGCGGCCTATCACGTTCCCTAATCAAACTCATTTTATGTTTTTGTGCGTGTGTAACCCATTCACTACTTCCATCTACCCCCACCCCCGGAAGATGGCTGGACCATCATTGTAAATACATCATTGTACTTTGTATCTCCCCACCTTTACTGTAGATTGTAAGCTCTCACGAGCAGGGTCGTCTTATTTTGTCTTATTTTTGCTTTATTACTGTATTGTTAACGTTGTTACCTATGACTGTTGTGTTTGAAACTGTTAAACTGTAAAGCGCTGCGGAATATGTTGGCGCTATATAAATAAAGATTATTATTATTATTATTATTATTATTATTATTATTATGTGCACCTACGATAAAAATTACAGACCTCTCCATTCTTTGTAGGTGGGAAACTTGCAAAAGGACAGTGTATCTAATACTTATTTTCCCCACTGTATATATACAATAAAAATTATATTTTGTAGCTTAAAAAAACTCCTTGTTTTATTATTGTAAAAATTACATATTAAAATGAAGCAGAGCACTTTTTTCAAGGCACTTTATTCTCCAGTAAGTAGAAACTTAACCAGATGAAAAGTTCTCACAGATTATTGTTCCATATCAGATTTATTTATCCTTTATATTATCATATCATTCTTTATATTTTTTGTCCTTTTTTTCTGTGATTTTTTTTGAAGAAAAAAAAATACAGGACCTGCTTGCAAATCGTTTTGTAAAGGTTTATTACCACTATGATCCGTGCAAAATGAAACATAATTATTACCGACTGTCTACAAAATCTCTCATCAATTACCACCTCAGCCTCCGCAGCGATACACGCGGGTGTGATTATTTTCAACTACGTTCTATTTTCGTCTTTTTCATTACCAATCTCATCGCTCACTTTTACTATTTTTGGCCACAGTGAATATAAAGAACATTTGGAGCCCGATGCGTGAAGAAAATGTGACATGTGAAAATGAAATTCTCCACTAGTTGCGTTTTAGGATTTAGAAATGAGATGTAAATTTAATTAGCAGTGAGATGAGTTGTTGGATCGCACTTTTGCTAAATTAGTAGCGTAGCGCAGAATCTATTTGCCATCGTGACTGTAAATGTGGAACCGATAAAAAAATAAATGGAAGAGTAATATCTGCCCGTATAAAAAAATAGTAATGGTGGTATATACTGTGATTTGTAAAAGTATTACCCCCTTAGGTTGTCCTCTATCAGTTAGCTGTTAACTACCATAATATGACCTTGTTCAAAATGTCATCTTTTGTATAAGGCAGAATAAAAGAAGTTTTGAGTGGAACATCGCCTGTTTAGATGCTGTCTATTGCCTTTTGACCTATATCATTTCCAAATGGGTTCCTTGTTTTTTTTTTGGACTTTGTGTCCTTCCGAGAAAGCTGCAGGCAATGTGTCTACCATACTGTCCATCTGGGGTTCTATTATTTTTCAGGTTTGTTTTGTAAGAAACTAGTTGTAATTTTTTATTGTTTTTTTTTAATTTATTTTAGCCTTTAGGTCAGTCTCTCACCATGGTGACAATCTGTAGGAAAATCGATCTCGTGCAAACCTAGATAGGACCACCAGGGTCTTCTCCACTGTTATCATGATAATGTGAAGCCATCAGGCTGCTGGTCTTCCTCTTCACCTTGTTCCTTTTATTCTTCCTACCATGATGTCCTTCTCCAGTGATTGCTCTGTTCTTATGAGTTGTCCAAGTCGTAGATTGGTGATCCTTGCTCCAGGAGACATGTCTGGCTTGATTTGTTCCAAAATTGATCTGTTTGTTCTTCTTGCCATCCATGGTATTGATAACATCTTTCTCCAGCGCCACATTTCAAAGGCGTCGATTATTTTTCTTCTTTGTTTCTTTATCGTCCAGGTTTTGCATCTGTACATAACCACAGAAAAGACCAAACTATGAACGAGCCATGTGTTCTTCGCCAGTGAAATGTTCCTCGATTTGAACACCTTGGCCAGTGACTTCATTGTTGATTTGTCCATAGCTCTTCTCCTATTGATCATTTACTATTATTAGAAAATGTATTTCCTAATATTTCATTTCTTTTTTTAGTAGATGGGTGAACAAAGCTACAAAAACATGCAGTTTATTTGGGAAAGCATTATGGCTGGCTCTATAGAGGAGGACTTTATGGAATGACAGTGGTCAGAGGGTTCTTTGGTCTCATAAGGCTCCACTAAGCTCTTGTGATGGAGGCCCTTGGATTGGCGTAGTATTGGTATGGGGGCATTTAACCATTGTACTCTAATAGGGGCACTTGTGTTACTTGCCAACTCTCTTGAGGTGCATATAGGGGCACATTTTGATGCCTAGGGCATCAGAAAAGTTTATCTATCCCCTATAGGTATATACCCTGTAAAGGTAGTTGGCCTCAATGCAAAATCTCCAACAGTGCCTCCAACTATCAGGAGTCTTTAATAGTTTAATAGTTTATTGCAAATTTCATCATACGAGCTCCTGTTTTTTTAAATATCATTTTGCCAAACAACTATGTTATTGTTACATTTATGTTATCTTTCTTATGGGTTAAATGTTGAAAAAAAAACCAATCACCCCATTTATTGACTCCATTTGCCAATCACCATATTCTGTTTACTTTTTTTTTGTTCAGCAGCAGAAATAAGGTGCACTCACCCTGGATGTGACATTACGCGCTACTTTTATTAAACTGACATATGAAGTGGTCAGTGGGAGTTAAGCATGCATTCCATTTTGCGTTATGCCTAGCACTTCCTCTGGCCCAGAAAGCTGCTCACATTATTTTACAGGTTGTTATGATTACAGCGATACCAAATATGTGGATGTTATTTACTGATTTGTGACATTTATTTTTACAAACTGTATTAACAAATGCTATTACTGTAATTGATTTTCATTATTTTTAGTGACTTTGTAGGAGAAAACAAAATTCCTAATATACAGTCATATAGTAATCTATTGCAGTATAGGGGTTTATTTCTATGTACCAGTACAATATGCCTGTAAAGTCAAAGAATGCTTTCCGCCTGCCGTGCTAGAAGTTGTGAGTTCGACACTTCAAGAAAATATATCTATGTACCAGTACAATATGCCTGTAAAGACGAAGAATACTATTTAGATCTTTAGGCAGAAACAATTCTCCTATACTTAGCAGTGCACTGTTACGCTTTCTGCTTTCCGCCTGCCGTGCTAGAGGTTGTGAGTTCGACTCTTCAAGACAATATATCTATGTACCAGTACAATATGCCTGTAAAGACGAAGAATACTATTTAGATCTTTAGGCAGAAACAATTCTCCTATACTTAGCAGTGCACTGTTACGCTTTCTGCTTTCCGCCTGCCGTGCTAGAGGTTGTGAGTTTGACTCTTCAAGACAATATATCTATGTGCCAGTACAATATGCCTGTAAAGACGAAGAATACTATTTAGATCTTTAGGCAGAAACAATTCTCCTGTACTTAGCAGTGCACTGTTACGCTTTCTGCTTTCCGCCTGCCGTGCTACAGGTTGTGAGTTTGACACTTCAAGGAAATGTACTTATGTACCAGTACAATATGCTTGTAAAGACGAAGAACACTATTTAGATCTTTAGGCAGAAACAATTCTCCTATTAGCAGTTTAGCCTGTGACTCACTGCTAATCTTTCTGCTTTCTTCCTGCCATGCTAGTTGTGAGTTTGAGACTTCAAGAAAGCAGATAGTTGATTAAATACATATAGGCACCTACTGAGCAGAGACAGATGCTGGGGGCACTCCTCCACTGCCCTTAGTTTGTGGAGATCTGCACTGGAAAAAACATAATTAATACAGCAGCATTTTGACTCAGAGATATGCAGTATATTTGCTCCTCTAGGTTCCAGGGCCCAGGTACAATTGCAATCTCTACATTCACTACAGTTAAGCCTCTGTCTCTACAGAAGATCTGATGCTTTGCATATATTATTATATTAGTTGTGGTTTTGCTTTTTTAGGGGGTGGCGGGGGATTTGCCCTATGGACCTAAGAAGTTATCGACCATCCATGAATTGATAAAGGGGTCCTTGTGTGATGTCAAATGGTTAATGAGCAGGAAGCAGCGGATAGAGGTCGTCTGTGTAAGATAAAGCATTTCCTGAAGGACAGTTCTCATGTAATCAGAGTTGCGTTAGTAACACAGAGGTCAGCGGGCCGGATATCTTCTGTTACAAGGCAGGATGGAGCATTTCTTGTCCTCCCCTCTGGTATCAGATGAATGTACAAGTTCATTGCCTACGGAGCTGAGGTTGGGGGGGTCTTATTGTCATATCCTGCAGGCTTCTCAGATAAATGTTTCGGCAGAGGAAGAGTCTACCTGATACTGAGGAGGCCTTTCATCTCCAGGAGGGAAATGACTGAAGACTTGCCTACGGAGGCTGCAAGAAGCTGAGAGTTCATGTTTCTAGAAGGAAATTCAATCTTTTGGCCTCCGTTCATTTTTTTCTTTTTGCCCAAAATTTCCTTAAAGGCCACGGGAAAAGGCACCAGCATTTTAAGTCAGTCTAAGCGGTAAAACTTCAGCGAGGTTGATGCACAATTTCAGCACAAATTCCGGATAGAAAAAAAGTTATTTGTATGCATAAATTCATTTAACAATTTTTAATTATAAATCTCATTTGATGTTTTAGATTTATATTTTTAGTATTTGTTTTACACAGCATTTACACTTAATGAAAGCTAGCACTAGTAAATGTAAGTCCTTGAGTCGTCTATTTATGGTTTCAAGTGACCTTTCAGAGTAAGCTGTTGTGTATGTACATGAGGAACAATCCTATATCTGGCCATTATATGCTTGTATCCTGCATTTGTCGCCAGTTTTCACACTCTGTAAAGCTCCTTCTATAATTTTCAGTTGTCTCTGAGCTGCTTCTTATACATAGCTCATGTAGATATTAATGATTCCTGCTCCCTTTAGTCTGTGCAGTACATGTTCAGAAGCAGCAGTAGAATGGAGGACATTATATAACTTGTATCCTGCTTTTGCCTCCAGTTTTCACACTCCGCAAGGTTCTTTCTATCATTTTTAAATGTTTCTGAGCTAGTGGGTGGAGACTTGCTCCTATAATGGTTTTGATACACTGAACACACAGACATTAGGGATACCCCGTCTACTGTGTCTATGTAAAAAAATGTTCACAAGCAGCAGCATGGAGGACATTATATACAGCGGGGAAAATAAGTATATGACACACTGACGATTTTGCAAGTTTTCCCACCTACAAAGAACGGAGAGGTCTAATTTTTATCATAGGTACACTTCACCTGTGAGAGACAGAATCTTAAAAAAAAATCCAGAAAATCACATTGTATGATTTTTCAATAAATAATTTGCATTTTATTGCACAAAATAAGTATTTGATACAATAGAAAATCAGAACTTAATATGTGTACAGAAACCTTTCTTCTTAATTACAGAGGTCAGACATTTCCTGTAGTTCTTGACCAGGTTTGCACACACTGCAGCAGGGATTTTGGCCCCCTCCTCCATACAGATCTTCTCCAGATCTTTCAGGTTTTGGGGCTGTCGCTGGGTAACATTGATTTTCAGCTCCCTCCAAAGATTTTCTATTGGGTTCAGGTCTGGAGACTGGCTAGGTCGCTCCATTTTGTCCCTGCTGTCCTTAGAAAGGTTTTTGGTCTTGGCCATGGTGGAGAGGTTGGAGTGTGATTGAGTGTGTGGACTGGGTGTCTTTTATAAAGGTAAACAGGGGCAATTAATACAGGAAATGAGTGCAGAGTAGTTAAAGAAAAACTGACAGGTCTGTAAGAGCCAGAATTCTTGCTGGTTGGTCGGTAATCAAATACTTATTTCATGCAATGAAATGCAATTTATATATTTAAAAATCATACAATGTGATTTTCTGTTTTTTTCTTTATTATTTTTAGATTCTGTCTCTCACAGTTGAAGTGTACCTACGATAAAAATTACAGACCTCTCCATTCTCTGTAGGTGGGGAACCTTGCAAAATCGGCAGTGTATCAAATACTTATTTTCCCCCACTGTAACTTGTATCCTACTTTAGTACTAGTTTTCCCTTCTGCAGGGTCTTTGCTTCATTTTCTGTGTCTCTGAGCTGGTGGGTGAAGAGGAGCTGCCTTCATGTCTCCTATACACAGCACACAAACTGTACCCATTAGGGATTCCTGCCAGGGATGAGCAAACCCTTGGAAATTTGGGTTCTGATATCTGACCCAAACTTTAGTCCAAAGTTCAGTAGGGGTACCAGAACTGTACCCAAACTTTAACCAGAACCCAAATTCTATTAAAAGCAATGCAGACCCCAACTTTGAATCTGGGAAAAACAATTCTCTCTCTCTTATCCCCGAACTCCGAACTTTGCAACAGGCTTCCAGAAGAAGTCCGTGTTCGGTGTTTAGCGCCAGACACTATCTGTCCTGTATAAACCTCAAGCTTCTAATTCCTGCTCCCCTGTGTCTATGTAGTACATGTTCACCCGCAGCAGCATGGAGGACATTATGTAACTTGCATCCTGCTCTTACTACTAGTTTCCCTTCTGCATTGTTGTGCAGTCAACAATGTCTTGTTTTCATGATCTCTGAGCTAGAGGGTGGAGAGTAACTGATTTGATGTCTCCTATACACAGCACACACAGACATCAGGGATTCATACTCTCTTGTGTCTATGTAGGACATGTTCAGCAGCATGGAGGGCATTATACTGTAGAACGGAGCTGAACAGTGTTTTACTGAAATGACAGTGACAATATATAACGTTTTTATTTTATTTTAATAAACTTTTTACAGAGCGTTTATCCTTAGTAAAGGAAGCAGTCAGTGTGAAATATTATGTAAGTTCTTGATTCATCCTTAGTTAAGGAATGCTCAGTTACATCTGATTCTGCAAACGTTATGTAATAATCAATATGGGAGCCATTAAAGATCAATAGGAAGCAATACACCCCAGCAGAATTTTTGCTTTCTTGGCCTTTTTTTCAGAGAATATGAATGATAACACCAAAAGTTTTTCTCCACTCATGGTTAGTGGTTGGGTGAAGCCATTTATTGTCAAACTACTGTGTTTTCCGTTTTTAAATCATAATGACAACCCAAAACATCCAAATGACCCTGATCAAAAGTTCACATACCCCATTTCTTAATACCGTGTATTGCCCCCTCTAACATGAATGACCGCTTGAAGTCTTTTGTGGTAGTTGTGGATGAGGTTCTTTATTTTCTCAGATGGTAAAGCTGCCCACTCTTTGTGTCAAAAAGTCTCTAGTTCCTGTAAATTCCTGGGCTGTCTAGCATGAACTGCGCGCTTGAGATCTCCCCAGAGTGGCTCAATGATATTGAGGTCAGGAGACTGAGATGGCCACTCCAGAACCTTCACTTTGTTCTGCTGTAGCCAATTACAGGTCGACTTGGCCTTGTGATTTGGCTCGTTGTCATATTCGAAGGTCCAAGTACGTCCCATGCGCAGCTTCCGGGCTGATGAGTGCAAATTTGCCTCCAGTATTTGCTGATAACATGCTGCATTCATCTTTCCTTCAACTTTGACCAAGTTTCCTGTGCCTTTGTAGCTCACACATCCCCAAAACATCAGCGATCCACCTCTGTGCTTTACAGTAGGAATGGTGTTCCTTTCATCATAGGCCTTGTTGACCTCTCTCCAAATGTAACATTTATGGTTGTGGCCAAATAGTTCAATTTTGGTATCATCACTCCAAATTACCTTGTTCCAGAAGTTTTGAGGCTTGTCTCTTTGCTGTTTTGCGTATTGTAGTCGAGATACTTTGTGGCATTTGAGCAGTAATGGGTTTCTTCTGGCAACTCGACCATGCAGCCCATTTTTCTTTAAAGTGCCTCCTTATTGTGCATCTTGAAACAGCCACACTGCTAGTTTGCAGAGAGTCCTATATTTCAGCTGATGTTATTTGTGGGTTTTTCTTTGCATCCCGAACAATTTTCCTGGCAGTTGTAGACGAGATTTTTGTTGGTCTACCTGACTGTGGTTTTGTTTTTACAGAGCCCCTGATTTTCCATTTGTTAATCCCAGTTTGAACGCTGCTGAATGACACTATCAATTCCTTGGATATCTTTTTGTATCCCTTTCCTGTTTTATACAGTTCAACTACTTTTTCCTGTAGATCCATTGATAATTCATTTTCTTTCCCCATGACTCACAATCCAGAAATATCAGTGGCTGGATGAAAGATGCAAGAGTCTGTCTGGATCCCAGAAATTCACTCAGCTTCTATGCACACACACTGATTACAAGCAGACAGGTCACAGGTGAGGATCTTACCTTTAGTAGCAATTCAAACCCATTTATGTCAACTTCTGTGCATGGACTTGGACATTCCAACATGACAACGATCCTAAACACAACAACCACAAAAGACTTCAAGCTGTCATTGATGTTAGAGGGGGCAATACACGATATTAAGAAATGGGGTATGTGAACTTTTGATGAGGGTCATTTGGATGTTTTGGGTTGTCATTATGATTTAAAAAGAGAAAACACAGTACTTTGACAATAAATGGCTTCACCCAACCACTAACTATGAGTGCAGGAAAAGTTTTGGTGTTATCTTTCATATTCTCTGAAAAAAGGCCAAGAAAGCAAAAATTCTGCCGGGTATGTAAACGTTTGAGCACAACTGTATTTAATGATAAGTATAGTGCAGTTTGCATCATTTTTTCAGAAAGACAGTACCAGAGCCCTGACAGGCACCATGAAGCTAGCGGCATCCATAGGGATTTGTCAGTGTCTCCTATTAAAAATAATTCCTTGACAATAAATTGTGTAGGGGCCTAACTTCAACTGCGTGCTCTCTCGAGTGAATGGTGGTCCTGCAGGCTTGTCTAGATGGGGATGTGATGGACTATGGGGATTGTCTGGTTGTCACTGAATCTGTTGCAAAACAAAAAACGTTAAAGATGCGCAAGACTTAAAGGGTTTGTCTGGTCACAACATATTAACGACCTATCTGTAGGGTAGATCATCAATATCAGATCTGTGGCAACCAATGACAATGCAGCTTCCATTCTTCCACAGCAGAATAAAAGATTAAAGCTGTGTTGTGATTGGTTGCTAAGGGTAACAAGGCCTGTCCCTCTGTTTTGGTAAATGAGGCCGTTAGTGCAACTATGTCACATTGGCCAATGGCTGAGTATACCTCCCAAAATCAAAATTAGGGAAATGAACTAAAATTCAGCTAGGAAATTTGTAGCAAATTTATTCGTTGTGTATCGCAAAAATTCCCTGAGTAGCATCAAATTATGTTTATTAAGCTCTGAGGTCTCTAAAGACCCTAAAGCAAAATTAACGGAGGTCCAGGAAGGGGTCGTCCGCTCACTCCTTCCAGTCTCCCACACTAACGTATAGGATTCCTGCACATTATTACTTTATGGAGAATGAGGACAATGTACCAGGATGGAGGATATTATACCAGGAAGGGGCCCAGGAAGGGGGCCATATGTTACTGGAAGGGGCCAGGATATTGGCCATTATCACTGTAAGGAGCCCAGAATAGGGGAAAATATTACCTCAAGGGGCTCAGGATGGGGACATTATTACCGAAAGGAGTCCTGCATGGAGACATTGTTACTGCAAGGAGTCCAGGATGGTGGACATTATTACCTGAAGGAGCCCAGGATGGTGGACATTATTACCGGAAGGAGCCCAGCATGGGGACACTATTACTGCAAAGAGCCCAGGATGGTGGACATTATTACCAGAAGGAGCCCAGGATGGTGGACATTATTGCCAGAAGGAGCACAGGATGGCGGACATTATTACCAGGAGGAGCCCAGGATGGTGGACATTATTACCAGAAGGAGCCCAGGATGGTGGACATTATTACTGAAAAGAGCCCAGGATGGTGGACATTATTACCAGAAGGAACCCAGGATGGTGGACATTATTACCAGAAGGAGCCCAGGATGGTGGACATTATTACCAGAAGGAGCCCCGGATGGTGGACATTATTACTGAAAAGAGCCCAGGATGGTGGACATTATTACCAGAAGGAACCCAGGATGGTGGACATTATTACCAGAAGGAACCCAGGATGGTGGACATTATTACCAGAAGGAGCCCAGGATGGTGGACATTATTGCAAGAAGGAGCCCAGGATGGTGGACATTATTACCAGAAGGAGCCCAGGATGGTGGACATTATTACCAGAAGGAGCCCAAGATGGTGGACATTATTACTGAAAAGAGCCCAGAATGGGGGAAATTATTACCAGAAGGAGTCCAGGATGGTGGATATTATTACCAGAAGGAGCCCAGGATGGTGGACATCATTACCAGAAGGAGCCCAGGATGATGGACATTATTGCAAGAAGGATCCCAGGATGGTGGACATTATTACCAGAAGGAGCCCACGATGGTGGACATTATTACCAGAAGGAGCCCACGATGGTGGACATTATTACCAGAAGGAGCCCAGGATGGTGGACATTATTGCCAGAAGGAGCCCAGGATGGTGGACATTATTACCAGAAGGAGCCCAGGATGGTGGGCATTATTACCAGAAGGAGCCCAGGATGGTGGACATTATTACCAGAAGGAGCCCAGCATGAGAGACATTATTACTGCAAGAAGCCCAGGATAGTGGACATTATTACCAGAAGGATCCCAGGATGGTGGACATTATTACCAGAAGGAGCCCACGATGGTGGACATTATTACCAGAAGGAGCCCAGGATGGTGGACATTATTGCCAGAAGGAGCCCAGGATGGTGGACATTATTACCAGAAGGATCCCAGGATGGTGGACATTATTACCAGAAGGAGCCCACGATGGTGGACATTATTACCAGAAGGAGCCCAGGATGGTGGACATTATTGCCAGAAGGAGCCCAGGATGGTGGACATTATTACCAGAAGGAGCCCAGGATGGTGGACATTATTACCAGAAGGAGCCCAGGATGGTGGACATTATTACCAGAAGGAGCCCAGCATGAGAGACATTATTACTGCAAGAAGCCCAGGATGGTGGACATTTATAGCAGAAGGAGCCCAGGATGGTGGACATTATTACCAGAAGGAGCCCAGGATGGTGGACATTATTACCAGAAGGAGCCCAGGATGGTGGACATTATTACCAGAAGGAGCCCAGGATAGTGGACATTATTACCAGAAGGAGCCCAGGATGGTGGACATTATTGCCAGAAGGAGCCCAGGATGGTGGACATTAGTACCAGAAGGAGCCCAGGATGATGGACATTATTGCAAGAAGGAGCCCAGGATGGTGGACATTATTACCAGAAGGAGCCCAGGATGGTGGACATTATTACCAGAAGGAGCCCCGGATGGTGGACATTATTACCAGAAGGAGCTCATGGTGGTGGACATTATTACCAGAAGGAGCCCAGGATGGTGGACATTATTGCCAGAAGGAGCCCAGGATGGTGGACATTATTACCAGAAGGAGCCCTGGATGGAGGACATTATTACCAGAAGGAGCCCAGGATGGTGGACATTATTACCAGAGGGAGCCCAGAATGGGGAAAATTATTACCAGAAGGAGCCCAGGACGGTGGACATTATTACCAGAAGGAGCCCAGAATGGGGGAAATTATTACCAGAAGGAGCCCAGGACGGTGGACATTATTACCAGAAGGAGCCCAGGATGGTGAACATTATTACTGAAAAGAGCCCAGAATGGGGGAAATTATTACCAGAAGGAGCCCAGGATGGAAACATTACGGAGGGACTTTTATGTCTTTATAGGTTTTAGAACACTACAAGGGCCAAACATCTGACTAATAAAAGACCTAAGAATCATCGAGAAGGGGACTGGGACGGGAGGAAGAGATTAGGTGAACTAAGGCTGATTATTTTAATTCATATTAATATTTTATGAATTTTTTAACGCTTACTCCGGAAAAAAAATTGGCGAAGAAGGCGGTTTTACTATTTCCTGGGAAATAACTGTAAAAGATAGCGAGTGTAACCCACGTTTGTGTATCCCCACTTTCATGTATGGCCCACATGTCCACCATGTGATGTAAGGTCACGTCTTTTCTATTTCCAGCATTTCCCCGCACTGAGATCATCGCTCCCCACAAGGAATGTCCTGGGGGGCAGTAACCTGCGTGTGTCAGGACGCTCGTCTTAGTTCATTACTCATTCCTCCATGCCCCGGACATGTAACTGACACCTGTTGTGATTCACCTTGCAGCCATATTGGGTATGAGGAACGAGTGTCGCTCACTACCAGAAATACAAGCCTTTTATAGGTTTCAGGAATTAGTGAGGAGACCCCACCAAAGGATAGGACCGCGGGCGTCACACTAGGCACACATCCGCCGGTGTGGCAGGTGGCAGCCACAGTACGACCGAGCAGGGCCCACGTCCCTTCATGTGGATGTCAGCACAGCTGTGTTTACTCATGGGAGTATTTATAGGGCGCAGTGGGGATGCTGCCATGTTTCAGCCCGTGGTCTATAAATTAAAGGACTCCTCAGGGACATAGTATTGTCTGCAGACGGTCGTTTCTTCTCACCTGTTTGCAGTTTACATGACTATATTTTCAGATGCAGCAGAGTTGAGCTTGTCATTTAGTACCGTTTATTTTATGCAATGGGTGTAAGTTACGCTATGACAGCTCTGAGTCATAGAGGCGCGTAACATACACCGAATCTGCGCATAGGAAAGGAGCATTCACCCTGGATGCACAATGTGGTCTCATTACGGGAGCATTAACTGAAAACTGGATGTTATTATAGGAAATAAATGGAGTATTATGAGAGTATGTGCAGTATTATGTGGGCATGGTGTGGTGGTAATATGAAGACACAGAGCAGCAGTATTGTGTGGGCCGTATATATGACACCATGATGTGGGCATGGTGTGGTGGTAATATGAAGTTGCAGAGCGGCAGTGTTGTGTGGGCCGTATATATGACACCATGATGTGGGCACAGTATGGTGGTAATAAGAAGTTGCAGAGCGGCAGTATTGTGTGGACCGTATATGACTCCATGATGTGGGCACAGTATGGTGGTAATATGAAGTTGCAGAGCGGCAGTATTGTGTGGGCCGTATATATGACACCATGATGTGGGCACAGTATGGTGGTAATATGAAGTTGCAGAGCGGCAGTATTGTGTGGGCCGTATATATGACACCATGATGTGGGCACAGTATAGTGGTAATATGAAGACGCAGAGCAGCAGTATTGTGTGGGCCGTATATATGACACCATGATATGGACACAGTATGGTGGTAATATGAAGTTGCAGAGCGGCAGTGTTGTGTGGGCCGTATATATGACACCATGATGTGGGCACAGTATGGTGGTAATAAGAAGTTGCAGAGCGGCAGTATTGTGTGGACCGTATATGACTCCATGATGTGGGCACAGTATGGTGGTAATATGAAGTTGCAGAGCGGCAGTATTGTGTGGGCCGTATATATGACACCATGATGTGGGCACAGTATGGTGGTAATATGAAGTTGCAGAGCGGCAGTATTGTGTGGGCCGTATATATGACACCATGATGTGGGCACAGTATAGTAGTAATATGAAGTTGCAGAGCGGCAGTATTGTGTGGGCCGTATATATGACACCATGATGTGGGCACAGTATAGTGGTAATATGAAGACGCAGAGCAGCAGTATTGTGTGGGCCGTATATATGACACCATGATATGGACACAGTATGGTGGCAATATGAAGTTGCAGAGCGGCAGTATTGTGTGGGCCGTATATATGACACCATGATGTGGGCACAGTATAGTGGTAATATGAAGTTGCAGAGCGGCAGTATTGTGTGGGCCGTATATATGACACCATGATATGGACACAGTATGGTGGTAATATGAAGTTGCAGAGCGGCAGTGTTGTGTGGGCCGTATATATGACACCATGATGTGGGCACAGTATAGTGGTAATATGAAGACGCAGAGCAGCAGTATTGTGTGGGCCGTATATATGACACCATGATATGGACACAGTATGGTGGTAATATGAAGTTGCAGAGCGGCAGTGTTGTGTGGGCCGTATATATGACACCATGATGTGGGCACAGTATGGTGGTAATAAGAAGTTGCAGAGCGGCAGTGTTGTGTGGGCCGTATATATGACACCATGATGTGGGCACAGTATGGTGGTAATAAGAAGTTGCAGAGCGGCAGTATTGTGTGGACCGTATATGACTCCATGATGTGGGCACAGTATGGTGGTAATATGAAGTTGCAGAGCAGCAGTATTGTGTGGGCCGTATATATGACACCATGATGTGGGCACAGTATAGTGGTAATATGAAGACGCAGAGCAGCAGTATTGTGTGGGCCGTATATATGACACCATGATGTGGGCACAGTATGGTGGTAATATGAAGTTGCAGAGCAGCAGTATTGTGTGGGCCGTATATATGACACCATGATATGGACACAGTATGGTGGTAATATGAAGTTGCAGAGCAGCAGTATTGTGTGGGCCGTATATATGACACCATGATATGGACACAGTATGGTGGCAATATGAAGTTGCAGAGCGGCAGTATTGTGTGGGCCGTATATATGACACCATGATGTGGGCACAGTATAGTGGTAATATGAAGACGCAGAGCAGCAGTATTGTGTGGGCCGTATATATGACACCATGATATGGACACAGTATGGTGGTAATATGAAGTTGCAGAGCGGCAGTATTGTGTGGGCCGTATATACGACACCATGATGTGGGCACAATATGGTAGTAATATGAAGTTGCAGAGCGGCAGTATTGTGTGGGCCGTATATATGACACCATGATGTGGGCACAGTATAGTGGTAATATCATACCTCCCAACCGTCCCGATTTCAGCGGGACAGTCCCGCTTTGGCACCGGGGTCCCGCTGTCCCGCTTCGGGCATTTAAAATCCCGAATTTGCGGCCGCCGGTGAAGCCCCGCCCACTTCCGGGACGTAGAGAGAGCCTGTTTTTTTTTTTTTTTATATAAAAGCTGCCTCCTGACCGCCCGCGCAACACCCCCCCCCCCTCCCGCCCCCTGTGCGGCGCTGCCACGCTGAAGGAGAGAGCCTGCAGCAATCAAGAAGAAAGGTCAGCGATTCACTACCTCTGGCTGTGTGTGCACGGAGCTCCGGCTTCTGCTCTTAGCTGCTATCCCGGCAGAGAAGGAGAGACGGGGGAGGTGCCGGGATAGTGCAGAGCTGTGAGCAGGAGACTGAAGACTTCAGCAGAGAGCTGCACATGGACATCAGCCGCCCCTGCATCACAGAGGAGATTGTGTGTGTGTGATGTGTGTGATGGCTGCGTGTGTGTGTGTGTGTGATGGCTGGGTGTGTGTGTGTGATGGCTGTGTGTGTGTGATGGCTGCGTGTGTGTGTGTGTGATGGCTGCGTGTGTGTGATGGCTGCGTGTGTGTGTGTGATGGCTGTGTGTGTGTGATGGCTGCGTGTGTGTGTGTGTGATGGCTGCGTGTGTGTGTGTGTGATGGCTGCGTGTGTGTGTGTGATGGCTGCGTGTGTGTGTGATGGCTGCGTGTGTGTGTGTGATGGCTGCGTGTGTGTGTGTGTGATGGCTGCGTGTGTGTGTGATGGCTGCATGTGTGATGGCTGCGCGTGTGTGTGTGTGTGTGATGGCTGCGTGTGTGTGTGTGATGGCTGTGTGTGTGATGGCTGCGTGTGTGTGTGATGGCTGCGTGTGTGTGTGTGATGGCTGCGTGTGTGTGATGGCTGCGTGTGTGTGATGGCTGCGTGTGTGTGATGGCTGCGTGTGTGTGTGATGGCTGTGTGTGTGTGATGGCTGCGTGTGTGTGATGGCTGCGTGTGTGTGATGGCTGCGTGTGTGTGATGGCTGTGTGTGTGTGATGGCTGTGTGTGTGTGATGGCTGTGTGTGTGTGATGGCTGCGTGTGTGTGATGGCTGCGTGTGTGTGATGGCTGCGTGTGTGTGTGATGGCTGCGTGTGTGTGTGTGTGTGATGGCTGCGTGTGTGATGTCTGCGTGTGTGTGTGATGGCTGCATGTGTGTGTGATGGCTGCGTGTGTGTGTGTGTGTGATGGCTGCGTGTGTGTGTGTGATGGCTGCGTGTGTGTGTGTGTGATGGCTGCGTGTGTGTGTGTGTGATGGCTGCGTGTGTGTGTGATGGCTGCGTGTGTGATGCATTTGTGTCAAAGCTGCATGTGTTTGTGAGCTGCGTGCGTGTGAGCTGCGTGCCTGTGTGTGAGCTGCGTGCCTGTATGTCATTATACAGTATGGAGCATCATGTGTGGTCATTATACAATATGGAGCATCATGTGCGGTCATTATACAGTATGGAGCATCATGTGCGGTCATTATACAGTATGGAGCATTATGTGTGGCCATTATACAGTATGGAGCATCATGTGCGGTCATTATACAGTATGGAGCATCATGTGCGGTCATTATACAATATGGAGCATCATGTGCGGTCATTGTACAGTATGGAGCATCATGTGCGGTCATTATACAGTATGGAGCATCATGTGCGGTCATTATACAGTATGGAGCATCATGTGTGGCCATTATACAGTATGGAGCATCATGTGCGGCCATTATACAGTATGGAGCATCATGTGTGGCCATTATACAGTATGGAGCATCATGTGCGGCCATTATACAGTATGGAGCATCATGTGCGGTCATTATACAGTATGGAGCATCATGTGTGGCCATTATACAGTATGGAGCATCATGTGCGGCCATTATACAGTATGGAGCATCATGTGTGGCCATTATACAGTATGGAGCATCATGTGCGGCCATTATACAGTATGGAGCATCATGTGCGGTCATTATACAGTCTGGAGCATCATGTGCGGTCATTATACAGTCTGGAGCATCATGTGCGGTCATTATACAGTCTGGAGCATCATGTGCGGTCATTATACAGTCTGGAGCATCATGTGCGGTCATTATACAGTCTGGAGCATCATGTGCGGTCATTATACAGTCTGGAGCATCATGTGCGGTCATTATACAGTATGGAGCATCATTTGCGGTCATACAGTATGGAGCATCATGTGCGGTCATTATACAGTATGGAGCATCATGTGCGGTCATTATACAGTATGGAGCATCATGTGGGGTCATTATACAGTATGGAGCATCATGTGCGGTCATTATACAGTCTGGAGCATCATGTGCGGTCATTATACAGTATGGAGCATCATTTGCGGTCATACAGTATGGAGCATCATGTGTGTTCATTATACAGTATGGAGCATCATGTGTGGCCATTATACAGTATGGAGCGTCATGTGTGTTCATTATACAGTATGGAGCATCATGTGTGGCCATTATACAGTATGGGGCACTGTGTGGCCATATTTTTTTGTTTATAATTATTGTATATGAAACAGTGTGATCGGCAGTGCTAAATGGGTGTGGTTGGGATGTGGATATGGGTGTGACTAATTTTGAATGGGTGTGGTCAGAGGCGTGGCCTAAAATTTGCCGCGGCGCGCAAAGCGCGCCGCAAACTTTGTCCCTCTTTCCCATCTTCAAAAGTTGGGAGGTATGGTAATATGAAGACGCAGAGCAGCAGTATTGTGTGGGCCGTATATATGACACCATGATGTGGGCACAGTATGGTGGTAATATGAAGTTGCAGAGCGGCAGTATTGTGTGGGCCGTATATATGACACCATGATGTGGACACAGTCTGAATGTAATATGGTGATATTATGTTTGCACTGAATCGCTCTATTGTTGATGTTCTGCATATGTATCTGTGCGTTACAGATGAAATTTGCGTTTCTTCACCAGCAGCATCAGTTTCTATAAAAACTAAATACTGATCTATCTATTATCCATCCATCTTCCTAATTGTCATCTTTCCATCTATTATTGATCAATTATCTACCTACGTAAATATCTATTATTTATCTGGTATATATCCTTCTATATATTGTTTATCTTTCTATCAATATATCTATCTGTTTATCTAAATATTATCTATCTTTCTAAGCATCTATTATTAATCTCTGATCCATCCATGTAGCTATTATCGGTTTACTCTCCATCATTGATCTATTATCCATGTAGTCTCTGTGCAATCTCTCAGTCATTTGTGGGGTGATTGCTCAGCTCGCTGTGTTCGCGATGTGACATTATTGATCCCACTCATCTCCGGTGTCGCAGACCGCGGTGCCCCATGTGTCATCTGATGATCACAGCCGGTGGGCGACAGCGCGAATTTCATTACAATCAGACTGTTTCCTTTTAATCATCTGTAGCTGCACATGTCCAATACTGAAATCCCAGCCTGAGTCTGCATCCACCCAGAGGTGCAGCGAACCGTGCCACACAATACACAGCTCAGCACATAGTATCACACAGTCTAGGCTTAGATACACAGCTCAGCAGACAGTATCACACAGTCTAGGCTTAGATACACAGCTCAGCAGACAGTATCACACATTCTAGGCTTAGATACACAGCTCAGCAGACAGTATCACACATTCTAGGCTTAGATACACAGCTCAGCAGACAGTATCACACATTCTAGGCTTAGATACACAGCTCAGCATATAGTATCACACAGTCTAGGCTTAGATACACAGCTCAGCAGACAGTATCATACATTCTAGGCTTAGATACACAGCTCAGCAGACAGTATCACACATTCTAGGCTTAGATACACAGCTCAGCAGACAGTATCACACATTCTAGGCTTAGATACACAGCTCAGCAGACAGTATCACACATTCTAGGCTTAGATACACAGCTCAGCATATAGTATCACACAATATAGGCTTAGATACACAGCTCAGCAGACAGTATCACACAGCCTAGGCTTAGATACACAGCTCAGCAGGCAGTATCACACAGTCTAGGCTTAGATACACAGCTCAGCATATAGTATCACACAATATAGGCTTAGATACACAGCTCAGCATATAGTATCACACAATATAGGCTTAGATACACAGCTCAGCAGAATGTATCACACAGTCTACGCTTAGATGTAGCAGCTCAGTATATAGTATCACACATTCTAGGCTTAGATACACAGATCAGCAGACAGTATCACACAGTCTAGACTTAGATGTAGCAGCTCAGCATATGGTATCACACATTCTAGGCTTAGATACACAGCTCAGCAGACACTATCACACAATCTAGGCTTAGATGTGGCAGCTCGGCATATTGTATTACACATTATATGCTTAGATGTAGCAGCTAAGCATATAGTATCACACATTATAGGCTTAGATGTAGCAGCTCAGCATATAGTATCACACATTATATGCTTAGATGTAGCAGCTCAGCATATAGTATCACACATTCTACGCTTAGATGTAGCAGCTCAGCATATAGTATCACACATTCTACGCTTAGATGTAGCAGCTCAGCATATAGTATCACACATTATAGGCTTAGATGTAGCAGCTCAGCATATAGTATCACACATTCTACGCTTAGATGTAGCAGCTCAGTACATAGTATCACACATTATAGGCTTAGATGCAGCAGCTCAGCAAACAGCGTACATGAAAGGATAAAATACAATGGCTCAGCTGATAGTACCACACATGATATACTTAGATACTCTGACAGCAAACAGTATTATGATAGATTTAGATGCACTGGTTCAGCAGACAGTATCGTGCATAATTTGTTTAGATACAGCATCTCATCAGACAATATTATAAATTATAGGATTAGATATAGAAGCTCAGCAGGAGAGTATCATTCATAATAGACTTAGATACACTGTCTCAGCTGACAGTATCACATATGGTAGATTTGGAAGAAGGTGGAGGTGTTGCCCACGGTTCCCCCCGAAGACACGTGCATTGTTACAATTTATGTGTTTAGTGATGTGCGTTATTAGTAATAGACTTGTGTTCTGCCCAGCTACGGGTAGTTGGTAGGGACAGGTAGAGTTAATGGTAGGTACTAGCCCAGATTGGGAGCGGTAAAGTGAAGGGACAGAGACACCTTCCTGTCAGAAATCAGATAGGGCCTATTGTGCAGCAGAAGCAGACCTGTGGTCTGACCAGCAAGCAGGGCTCCATGAGGGTGTTCCTGAAATAAGAGGAGACTGAGGCTACAGATAGCGTGATCAAGGGTAGAGGAGTACTAGCGGGATGGTCTTGAGTTCGCAAGCCAAAGAGGCAAAGGGACGAATCAGAGGTGGGAACGGCCGATAAAGAGTGCCCCATATGGTAGTTCCAGGGCGCTGGCAAGCAGTGAAGCTAAGTAAAGACCATAGTGGCAGAAATAGATTGCCTAAGGGAAAAAGGACGTGGAACTTCGGGTTGAGAAACTGGACTCTTGCTTACTGACTGTAGTGCCGTTATTAGGGACAAGGGGGAACTCCCGAAGCACTGTGCTTGGTTGTGGTGAGGGCAGAGGAACCGAGGCAGAACCGAGTGAGTTTAGGAAGGAAAGAAATAATGTGTATGAAGATGTTCCATATGTTAAGGGAAACATCCATGAAGATTTGCACGCTCTATTCACAGTACATACTCTTCCCTACAGTGTTGTTGAGTAAAAGACAGTTTATTGTTGAGTAGTGATCCCTCTGATTGAACTTTATAACATCTAGTCCTGGCCAGCTGGAGTCACCGGCATCATGCGGTCTGCAAGGGTATAACATCACTACAGTTAAAGTCCACACAACCAGCCTGTACCCCCATTTTCCTGTAGTGTTTTGGGGAACACAAGTACTTCACCTATGGCTACTGCCCTGCACCACGTTACATTTGGCATAGTCAGCAGGATCGAGTCTTTCGAGAGGAAGAACGAAATAATGTGGGGAAGACTAATGTTACATGGAAGATGGGGACTATTATGCAGTCTAAGACGGCGCTGAGTATGAACTCTAAGATAGTGGTTAGTGGCACAGTGCGAAACCGGGGACCCACCCATTGTGGGTCGAGAAAATGGTCGAGACTGAGCATCTGCCCTGGAGAATGCACAATCTTTCTCTGGGTACACAAGTCATGTTCTTTAAGATGGATTGCCATGAAAACCTGGAAAACATTGAAGATTGTCCTCGCCGTCACAAGGGTCGGTCATGATTCAAGTCATGACCAGAGCAGTGGCTCATGTCAACATACCGGAGGCCACTATGGTATTAGAGGGTGGACAGCCTGCAGAACCGGCACAAGGAGAAGGAGCTCTAGAAAGAAAAGAGGGATCATCTCAGAGTTCCCCAGAGGAGGAAGAAGGAACCTTTAAGAACAAACGAACAATGTCTAAAGGAGTCAGAAGTTGGAAAGGTTCACGTAATTCCCGTTGCATGCCAAATTTGAGGTTCCAGAGATCCGAAGCTCAGTGGATGGGATGATGGACTGGTGCTGGGTTAAAGGACTTGGTTTGGTGCTGTTCCTGAGTCCTTACTGAAAAGGTCCTGGTCCATGTTGCTCTATGAGAGGACGAGGATCCAGTATTGTTTAATAACTGTTGTGTCATGTTGAGACTATTTGATGTATTTCAGGTTCCGGATGGCCATTGTTAAAGGAGAGGGAAATGTAAGAGGGTGGAGGTGTTGCCTACGTTTCCCCTTGAAATCATGTGTATTGTTACAATTTATTTGATGTGCAATGTGCTTAGTGATGTGTCTTATTAGTAATAGAGTTGTGTTCTGCCCAGTCACATATAGATGATAGGGACATATAGAGTTAATGGTTGGTCCCAGAGTGGATGTTGTTGAAGTGAAGAGTCAACAGGAGTTTCTTGTCAGAAGTCAGATAGGGCCCATCTTGCTGAAGAAGCAGACCTATGGTCTGAGCAGCGAGCAGAGCTGCATGAAGAGGGTGTCTCTGAAGTGGGAGGAGACCGAGGGTACAGATAGCGTGATCCAGGGTAGAGACGAGGAAAAGTGATAGGAGGAGTGAGTAATTCACAGGAAAAAGAATGTGTATGAAGATGTTCTATGTGTTCAAAGAAACATCCATGAAGATTGGCACCTGCTGTCCACTGTACATACTCTTCCTTATGTTATTCTTCAGTAAAAGACAGTTTATTTTTGAATGGTGGCCTTCCTCATTGAACTTTATAACATCCAGTCCTGGCCAGCCGGAGTAATCGGTATCTTGTTGTCTGCAAAAGAATAACACCTCTACAGCTAAAGTCCACACACCCAGCCAGGACCTCCATTTTCCTGTAGCGTGCCAGGGTGTAGAAAATGAGTACCTTACCCACGGCCACCGCCCCACGCCACGTTACAGATTAACGGACTCAGCACTGGTTTAGCATACAGTATCACATGCAATAAGCTTAGAGACATCAGCTCAGAAATCAGTATCTCCAAATGCTGCAATGTTTGCAAAAATGGTGGATAATGTAACCATGGTGGCTCCAGAACTTCCTGTTGGGTTAAAGTGTAGTGGTGTCAAGCAGCACCTCTAAAGGGCCTACATTTTTATAGTTGTTGTGCAGGGGGATTCCACTATCACTGAACAGGAGTAATTAAGTTCATTGACAATCACCATTAATATCAAAATAGGGCATGCATAGAGTCTGTGATGGCAAAAAATATAACTTTGGTCCTGGAGTATGGATCTGCAAATGATAAGAAGCAGATTAATGTAGCCCCACATGGCCCATACATCCAGAAGTCCGAAACTCAAGACCTTGGCCTTAAAGGATTAATCTCATCTTCATAGATGGGTATATTTTGTAATTTATTGCTTATTAAAATTTGTAGCTGCCTCGAGATATTAACACTTTTCTTTTGTTAACAGCTTGTTGTCTAGGAGACCGACCACTGCTGCTGTCTCGCTTGTCAGCACTGTACTGAAGCTGCATGACTGTACTCCAGAGATCCTGCCAGCTTCAAAATCAGTACCTACAGGCTCAATAGAGAAGAGCTTTGTAAGCGCTGCCCATGTTCTGCTGTCTAGCGGATGTGGTCGGTCTCCAAGGCAATAGTGATAAGCGAGTATACTCGTTGCTCGGGTTTTCCTGAGCACGCTCGGGTGGTCTTCGAGTATTTATGACTGCTCGGAGATTTAGTTTTTCTTACTGCAGCTGGATGATTCACGGCTGCTAGACAGCTGGAGTACATGTGGGGGTTGCCTGGTTGCTAGGGAATCCCCACATGTAATCCAGCTGTCTAGTAGCCACAAATCATCCATCTGCGGCAAGGAAAACTAAATCTCCGAGTAGTCATAAATACTCAGAGACCACCCGAGCGTGCTCAGGAAAACCCGAGCAACGAGTATACTAGCTCATCACTACAAGGCAACCATCTATAAACAAATGAAAAGCGTTAATAACTCGAGAACGACTGAAAATTTTAACAGGTAGAAAATTGTAAAACTACTTGCATTTACAAGCTCTATCCAACAATAACCATTTATGAAGATGGGCAAAAAACCCTTAAATAGTTGTAATTTGACGGGAAAACTGGCCATTTATTAATAAGTACCTGTCACACAATGTGTAGGAAAGGCTAAGTGCAACATGAAGAGATAAGGGAAAGGGAACCAAACACTAGGGAAGGGGGAATGAAGACCCCTAGACAGATCTAATGTGACCCTGTCTGTCCTATCGTCCCTATATAGGTTCCGCAGTTATCGCCGAGCAGGATACCTAATCTCTGCCTGACCCTGGCGATAAGCCCTGCAGCGGGAAGGACAGGATGAGCACTAGTCAATCCCCACTACCACAAAAGACAGATGACATACAAAAACAAGGCGGAACGCTTAGGCGGAGTAGACTCAGAGAGAAACATGGACGTCCTCCAAACACCAGAGAGGAAGATACCGACTGCTATAGCTCCAAGCCGCAACATCAACCGTGCATTCCAGCAGCCAACTGGGAGTTATATACACCCAGGTCCAGGTGTGTCAACTAGAGTCGGGGGAGGTTGCAACTGGGGGTCCTAAAGTCACAAGGCGTAGGAAAAAGTTCTGCAAAGCAAACTGTTGAGACCTTCTGCAGTCAGATGCAGAGAGACGGTCTGCTGCCTCTGCCACACCCGTAAGATGACTATAAATTCAAGACCAAGACGACAAATTTTAAAAAAGAAATATTTATTACAACAAACTTTACAAATGTTCCCGCCATGGGGAATTTTTCACATATTTACACAACATAATAGTGTTTTTTTATTTTTATTTCTGTTTTCAGCAAACGCTTACTGTCACTATTTACAGGCTCATCCATATACAGCGTATCACAGATACGAAAGAAACAATCGCGAGGCAGTTAGTGCAAAAAGGGCCAAAGTCGCCCCCATAGGTCACTCACGATTTAAAAAGAAAAACTTAGTTGTTTTTTTTGACTGATGCTTTTTTGCCAACAGTTATTCACATTTCAATTGTTGATTATTTTGGGGATTATTTTCTTTTTTTCCCTTCTTAATTTACAATTCAAATTAAAAAAAAGAGAAAAAAAAATTTAACTTCTCTGCCGTCGTGACAGATTGTCGAGCACCATCTTATAACTGGACTCCGGGGCAAGGCAAACGCACAGGCTGTAACATATAGCAAACCATTAAGGGTAGGGCCACAGTGTGCAGTGGTGGTGCGGCCGCAGTACGGTGGAAACTCCACTCAATGGCCACACGATTGTAAAACAAAATCAGGTGACAATTGGGCAAGTTTTGGTGGCATCATCTGGCCCTACCCTAAGCGGGTGATATCAGTTACATCCCATGATGTAGCAGAGCTGAGTTTATTATCGTGGCTCATAGTGATAACATGTGGCTGACCATAGGAGGTAACGCCGCTGAGTTATCTCCCGCAAATGATGCAGACCTAAAAAAGCAGGAAGACAAATTCAGCTCTACTACATCTGTATTTAGTGAAAAAAGCGTCCATTACGGGTCTATGAAAAAGAAAAATTTAGTCACCATGAACATATTTACAAAAGAATCTAACTTATAACTGAAGTTGTGAAATGCATGGCACCGAGGCCAAAAATAATGAGGTATATGTGTCATCATCGTCACCATTTATTCACTCTGCTAGGACACCTGTAGCACTCTTCAAAAATTTTATGACCATAAAGTATGAATTAGATTTTAGTTTTTTTTTTTCAAAAACATTCAGTTCTCTTCAAGGCCCTTTTTTCGGATATAATAGAGGAGAATAAAATCACATAGAACCCAAAAAGAGACCCATATTTCCCACACTGCACTTCACTGGCCAAAACAATATTTATAAAAAAAAAAAAAATAACAATTACAAAAAAATTCTTGAAGTGATTGACACCAGCTCGAAAAATTTAACGATCACTCGAATATTTTGAAACGCCACATAGCAGTAAAGCCCACCATATAGGGTCAACCACCTACACCTTGATAGGAAGCCTTTTCTCAACCTGTACCATTATACCGTTCACCGATTTATGGCTGCTTTCATTGAGTAGTCCATGGGTCCATTCTTAAATTTCCCAAAAACCATAATGAGGGTTTGTAATTTTTCTTCTAAAAATACCCTACAACAAGAAGAAGCACCAACCTACCCCCCAAGACAAAAGCTCTTGCAATAGGATAATTGTTGGCAAAGACCAGAAGGGCATTTATCTAAGGGGTAAAAGACAAGATGGTTGTCCAATTTTAAAGTTTATAAAAAGTCTTTACAAAGAGGCAACCGTGGTCCGTGAGATGGGATAAGCTAGCAGAAGAACGACTCCAGGTCATCACAGTTCGGAGGGATATCTGGGACTAGTTGGTCAGTGTTACTCGATTCCTGGTCCGCGTAACTGGGTTGCGTTGCAGCCTCAAACCAGGGATGCAATAATATCTCATCTGCAGTCAGTCTTTCAGAAGGTTCTTTCCTCAAAAGGCTTCGTATAAGGCACCTGGCTTTCGGAGATACATGGTCCGGAATACAGAACTGTCCACGGCGAATTTTTGAAAAGAGGGAACTCGGATCTGAGTCATGGAAAGGATAGCGTCCCACCAGGAGAGTGAAGAGCATGACTCCCAAGCTCCAAACATCGGCCGATCTCCCGGAATAAGTCCCAGTGGTGTTCAGAATCTCCGGGCTCACATAAGCTGGGCAGCCATGCTTGTCCGACAAAGCGTCGTCTTTTCCTTTCATGATATGAGCGTCCTCCAAGCTTTCCAGTCTGAGTTGAGTCCTAGGAAACAAAAAAAGCAAGAACTTAAAAAATGGTTCCAAAAAATGAGTTGAACATTTAGAAGTTAACGAGAACTCATGCCCCATAACTCCCACCCCAGTGAGAAGTTGCTCAATGGTGGCCACTTCTTTTGTTTTGCCACATAGAAGAAGTGCCAATTCCTCGGTCTTCTATGGAGTGGGAATGTCCTCAGATAGTGCCATGCTACTTAAATAACACCTCCTTCTCAGATGGCACTGGTTGTCATCAAGATCTAGACTACCGTGGCCAAAAATTCAGGCAATGCAAGATAAAAGGGCATCAGTATTTTGAAGTTCTATAAGACGGGCGAGATGAGAGGCTCATGGAGGGGAGAAGTGGATTTTTTTTCACCTTGTAAAGTGTTCCTCATTCTGTCCTTACCGTGAACTTGAGTAATGCAAAGAGAGGACGGAAAACATGACTCAAGAGTGGCAGCAGTCTGGCAGCAAGTGACGGGTATCATACCAAAAACCTTGCACCTGTACTAGTCAGATACAAAAATTCCTACCGCAATATGCTGTTGAACCCACTCCCCACCACAGGAAACATCTACAGTTTTTTTTACTTTCTGACCGAAAAGTTGGTGTAATGTGGCCAGTGCTGTCCCACCCTTGCACTCTCTCTCCATAGCACAGAAATAAAAAAGGACATTTAAAAATACATCTGGCAAAACCGACTTCTGAAATCACCACCATGACCACAAATTTGACACCCCACACCCTCCCCTCCGCTCACTCTTGGCATAGATCTTCTCTAACATCAGTTTACATACCAGTGACATGACGTGGGCAAATATCCCTAGTGGAACACCATGAACACAATGTATTCCTGATGCGGCAGGATTTCCAAACGTTTTGGCCGAGAATTTAATACCTTCCGCCATATAGCGTTAATTTCATTCACCCATAAAAGATGATTTTGAATAACATAAGAATGGGCAACGGGCCAGTGTGGAAAACCAATGTATCAACAGGTATAAGACATGCCCTCTGACGGTAGGCGTCTTGTTAGTGCCCATCGTTGTCCCCACTTTCCTAACAATCTGATGTAGCAGGGCAGAATGTGTTATTTCTGCACCGACCAAGTAAAATCATGCAGAACCTGTGCCGCTGCTGATAATAATGTAAAATGACAACCTCAGCTCTGCTCCATCTACACCACTCAATCCAAGCCAATTCACTCTATGCCATATTTCGTTTTTAGTCTCACTTCCCCCAGCCATGACTAAATGCAGTAAAAACAAAACTTCACTCGCCCCCTCTATCAGGTCATCGCCTCTGCGAGCTGCCAATGTTCCATTACATGAAAGAATTTGGCCTGCGTTGCTCTGGAGGGGAATCCGAATAAGGCTGTCAAATGATACCGACCTAGCAGAGCTGAGATGGGAAAGATTCAGCAGAGATAAGTTTGCAATATGGTCATAGTCACTGACGTACATTGCCATTTTGAAACCTCCAGCATAATCTAAGCACGGATTGAGAAAATAGACAAACACAGCTCTGCTATTTCAGCATCTGTTCGTTTTCCGGCGCCTGTTTTGCTATGAGCAATACGAGTGTAAACAGACAGAGCAAACACTCCGATGGAAATACTAATATTTGGGAGCAATATGGAAGGGAGGAGGAATAGCAGATTACGGACCATTGCACAACACCGCTGCACCTGTCCTTAACATTAAGGAAAGAGGCACCTCATGACTCGCGCCTTCGTGAGGACGTGTCTGTTCCTGAGGAACCAGTCATCTCAACCAGAAATTAGGCCCTTATTATCTCCTGTCTCACCTTTCTTTGTCGGAGAAGACAAACTTCCTCAGCTTGAGGTCCCCTAAGACAATAGAAGATCGATGGCAGTGGGAAACAGCGCTGATGATCTGCTTAAATAACTTGGCCGCTTCCTCTTCGCCCAGCCGCTTGCAGCTTCGCACGTAGGAGTGCATGTCGCCAAACTCCTTCTCGAAGAATACGTAGGCCCTGCTCTCTCCATGGATGATCTCTACAATCCCGGTGATGTTCCGGTGCCAAGGCAGGTGGATGTACGGCTGGATTTTTTTCTGGTAGTGCTTTAAGGGGAAAACCTGCAAAAATGGGGAAAAAGATGACGTTTAATACTTTAGCTACACGCAAAGTGCACATCATCAATAATTCTAATCTATAGAGGTAAGAAGCTCCAGAGAAAAACAGCAAATGGACCCTTTGTTTTCTGACAACTTATCATCATTTTACAGGGATGAAAGTGGCTTTTGAATGAATGGTGTCCCCCTTCTGGCGGCTGCACAGGTTGCCCATTTTGCATGCTCAACTACCCCATATTTTCATATTGTGAGTGCAACCAAAAATAAAATCCAAAAATTATCTCGGTATCTAAAGAGGCTCCAGGACAAATGCAGCTCTCCATATATTCCCCTGTCACTCAGCTCCACGCAGGATTAAGGTTACCGGAGGGGATCAGCATTGACGTAACTTGTCGAGTCCAATTAAAAATCTGCAAAATGAGACGATGGCTGAAGAATGTGGTTGTGTCATTGCATGAAAGCGGGGCAGATATCACATGGGAAGTGCAATTATTAACCACCTGGTGCACAGAGAGAAGGCAGCAGGGGCCACCAAGGTCTGGTATGAGGTGGTGTTTCATGCAGTGGGCCTTAAGGCTGGAGTCACACATGCAGTTTTTGGAGCTAGAATTGTTTTTTTTTTTCCAGAGGTAACATCTTTTGGCTTTGTCTCAAAAACTGCATGTGTTTCCATGACCAAAAATTATGACGGTTCAGTGCGACCACTACTGTAGAGCGGAGAAGACTCTGAAGAAGGGCAGATGACGTGACAGCACTGTGCACATAACCAACGCTCAATCTAGGCCATCCTAACAGAAGGCCACAAGCAGACAGTGGCAGCTAGGGGTAGTAGTTCTACAGTCAAAGGTGATGGTCTACATCTCAAGAATTTGGAAAAGGAAGCAATCCATTCAGAAGTCCAAGCACTCATTCTTACGGGAAGATATCCTGTGCCCTGGAGGGGCAATCACTTAGCCAAACTAATTGTTCTGGGAAAATGCAGGAAGCGGAAAAGACGGTTCCCCAGAGACACAGCATGGAACTAGAAACTGTGCACCCCTGAGGCAGCGCAGGAAGCAGAGAGGTGGCCCCCAGAGGCCCCCAGGATGAGGAACACACTAGACATTGAGGTTTGTTGTCTACTTCAGACAATGAAATAACTAGCGTCTGAGAGGGGGTCTATTGGGACAACACAACATGCAGACCACCTAGGGAGGTCCAACCCAGTCCAATACAGAAAGCATTTTAGGTTCCAGCAACGTGAGGTCACCTTAGTTTGGCCAGACCTGAAAGTCAACAAAGAGTGACGATAACTCACCCTAACAATGCAAAAGCATTGATAAGTCACCGATCCGTTACTGTGCCCAGCTGGTAGGAATGATTTTCCCAAGAATGTAAATGTCTATATATTGGAAGCTCCTTTCTGTTTGGGCTCTCCTAGGAATACTGCAGACAACACAATGAAGACACACCGCTTTTCTCAAGCTTCCCATGAAGCTAAAGACACCAGACTGAGGTCACCCCACAGCTCGTATCCCCCACTGTAGACCGCAAACTAAACATAAGCTTATGTAGACTCAAAAAAACCTCCCAAAATATTCAGGTTACCTCGCTCCTTTGGACACTCATAATTGATTACTTTTGCTTTCGGGTTCCCAAAGCTTCAGGGCACCTCTTACAGAAACTGAGTAATGTCACCTTGACCCTATAGATAAACTATGGAGGTCCTGGTGCCTTCAGATTCAGCAGCCCTCAAGGTTTAAGGCTCCCATGAGCTGTCCAAGAATTTGGGTCTCCCATTGACTGTACGAGGCAGCTTAGACCTTAAGGTGTCACCTCGGTACTTCCATGAGATCCTACAGACAGAATTATGAGCGCTCCCCTTCCTTGAGACACCAGATCACCCTATGAATGGTTCTTTGAGATTGAGTAGCCCTTCTGGCTCTCAGACTAAGTTCTCCCAAGATCTTGGGGTTATTGACTGTACAAGGCGTAATGAGCTCAGCTAAAATCTTGGGGTTCCCATGAGGGTAAGACATTGAGGGGGCACCCCTGGCCTCCAAGTGGTGGTCCTCAGCCCCTGGGCTCACCTTACACTGCAGCTCCTCGCCCGTGTGCAGGTTGAGGGCTCTGGTCACGTTGTCCCGGTCGCCAGCCGGTAGCAGCAGGTAGTTTCCTATGCAGGTCGGTCCTTGGTGTTGGGGGGACGCGCTGTGCAGAGCGGGGGGCTGTGGGGAGCCCGGGGAGGGCAGCAGTCCGCTGTCTGGGGGGCACTCGCTGAGCCGGGGGCATTTAGCAGGGGGCTCATCGCTCTCCAGCCTCTTGGAGTGGGCTCTGCAGGTGACCAGACGGGGGGCTCCCAGCCGGCTCTGCCTCTGCACGTTGGCAATCATGAGTGAGTGACAAAGGGTCCTAAGAAGGAGAAGGAGAAATCATCCAGCAAGTGTGCGGGGTCCAAGCCAAGGAGGGCAGCAGGCAGCAGCAAAGGGCGCATCCAGGGTCCTGGAGCCGGGGGCACAGGCTTCCCTATGGGAGATGCAGCCTGGGCGAGCTCCTGACTACATCTGCTGCGGAGGTCCCACTGACTAGGACACGTCCAGCTGAATGCAGCCTCCTCCTGGGTGACTGACACCCTGACACACACCGTGCGCCCTCCTCCGGGTGACTCACCGCCTCTGACACACAGTGTGTGTAGTGTAAGGGACCCACCTCCAGGGCTTGTGCAACACATTCATAATCACATCACAGTCATGGAAAGAGGAGGAGGAGGAGGCCACTGCTGCAGGGGAGGCCGGCTCCTTCCTCCGCTTGCATCATCCCTCCTGGCTCCTCTCTGCCTGGGACTCACTTACCTTCATTTTCATCATGCAGCCCCTGAGCGATCGCCCACCAGACGGATTGCACCTGCAGAGGATAATGCAAACAGATGCAGCAGAGCTGCAATGTATGGCATTCATTTATGCATTACCTGCAGGATGCTGATGTGTGCCAAATGGCCAACTCAGCTCTGCATCTGCTCAGTATGGTGCATGACATGGTCTCATAATAACTCACAGATGTAGCAGAGCATCAAGTATACCTTTTACTGGTTACATGACCAATTAGCCTTTTAGGGAACTAACAAAGGTAACTCTGCTACATCTGCAGTCTGAGCAAGTTCCAGTCTGCAGGATGTAATTCCGCATAGTGTCCACCAGGGGGCGCGGCTGTGACAGAGGAATGGCAGGTTACAGTGCAGCCCTGTAATGTTATGGAGCTGCTGAGTTGGGGCCAAGTTTTAGTTATTTTTATAGTGTAACTAAACTTTGGGAAAGTTGTGGCCACATTGTAGCCGTATGGACACATCTGCTGCACTTCTAATCTGACCGCTGAGCAGGATCAATAAGCCTTGGGGTCCGTACATTACTGTATCCCGATCCTAAAAAATTAAAATCTTTATTTTGTCCCCGGTGTTTGGTGTCAGGGGGCATCAACAAGGTAGAATCACGTTTCCAGGGGTATTTAGATACAGCAAAATGAATCTTTGTCCTTGTGATGGAGGAAAGAAGAGCTACGCTTCTGCTTCCATGGGCCCAGACGGCTCCTTCGGGGTTCTGACGAGGAGCGAGAACCCTAAAACCCGTGCAGTTGGGGAGAAGATTCCGGTTTGGCTTCATATCCTAAGAATCAAGATTCCCGGGCCCAACTCCAGTCCTCGAGATCAAGTCTAATGATTTCCTGTAAAGGTTTTCTAAAAGAGTCAGTATTTCCTCCTCCAATAGGTGGCGCTAGAGACCCTGCGTAGAGGATATTTGCATATTTTATTTCCCAGGGAGCATTGCATGGCCTAAAAGTCTTCCCCCTCTTATGTCAGCATAGGCCATCACAGATGGGGGCCACCACTAGGGAAAGAAGGAGCAGCCGCAAGTCATTGGGCATGTTATTGGTCTGAGCGGCAGTGAGAAAACCCCCTTAAAGGGAACCTGTCATGATGAGCATGCAGGCCCCATGTTATAGAGCAGGGGGGGGGCGGAGAAGATTGACGTGTAGTTTTGTGAGAAAGGACCATGCGCTGCAAGGGTTCTGAATGCAGCTTCGGATGTGACCGGAGAAGAAAACACAAAATATAACATACGAAAAACAGTTTTCACAAAGTCTCTCCACATGTTCTAAGGCCATGTTCACACTGGGTGTTTTTTCTGCAGGAAAACCTGTTCTTTCGGCAAGAAAGGAGCAGCAGAAAAAAGCAGGTTTTGCTTGTTTTTTCCTGCTGTTTTTTGTGCGTTTTTGTTGCTTTTTTGTCAGGGTACATTTGTCTCTTGTGCTTGTTGCTGATAAAGTTTAGTGCAAAAAAAAAAATCTGATTCTACTTAATCAGGTTTTGGCACAAAAAAAACACAGCAAAACCTGGTACCTGCTCTTGGTGCGGATTATCAGCCCTTGTTTTAGAACCTGTTACTTCTATACTGCTCCAAAAAATAAAGGGAACACTTAAACCAACAGAATCTAACTCCAAGTAAGGGCTGTCCCACACGTCCAGATAATTCCGGTACCGGAATAAATCGGTACCGGAGTTATCCGTGTCCGTGTGCCTGGGAACTCACGGAGGCCATACTTGCGGCACACGTGTGCCGCCCGTATGGCGAGTGGGTACCACACGGAGCGTGTGGTACCCACTCTGCATGGTGCTGAAGCTGCTGAAGCTGTGATTCATATCCTCTCTGCAGTAGCGTTTGCTGCAGAGAAAATATGAAGAATAGTGTTAAAAATAAAGATCCATGTGTCCGCCGCCCCCCCACCCCCTGTGCGCCCCCCCGCTGGTCAGAAAATACTTACCCGGGTCCCCCGTCGGCTGTCGCTCCTTCCTGGTCTGGCCGCGGCTTCTCCTGCATGCGGTCACGTGGGGCCGATCATTTACAGTCATGAATATGTGGCTCCACCCCCCATAGGGGCGGAGCCGACTATTCATGATTGTAAATGATCGGCCCCACGTGACCGCATACAGTAGGAGGCGCGGCCAGACCAGGAAGGAGCGAGGGAGCGGGTAAGTATTTTCTGACCAGCGGGGGGGCGCACAGGGGGTGGGGGGGCGGCGGACACATGGATCTTTATTTTTAACACTATTCTTCATATTTTCTCTATAGCAAACGCTGCTACAGGGAAGATATGAATACCGGCTTCAGCACCATGTGGGGGGGACAGCGCTTACTGTAGCGCTGTCTCCGGCACGCACACGGACCCCAGACGGAGAATGTCCGTGTGAGGTCCGTGTTTTACGCGGACCCATTGACTCTATTGGGTCCGTGTAAAACGTGCGCTCCCACGAACACTGACATGTCTCCGTGTTTGGCACACGGAGACACGGTCCGCAAAAAATCAATGACATCTGAACAGATGCATTGATTTTTATGGGTCTACGTGTGTCAGTGTCTCCGGTACGTGAGGAAACTGTCACCTCACGTACCGGAGCCACTGACGTGTGAAACCGGCCTAAATCAAACTTCTGTGAAATCAAACTGTCCACTTAGGAAGCAACACTGATTCACAATCAGTTTCACATGCTGGTGTGCAAATGGAATAGACAACAGATGGAAATTATCGGCAATTATCAGGACACCCTCAATAAAGCAGTGGTTCTGCAGGTGGGGACCACAGACCACATCTCAGTACCAATGCTTTCTGGCTGATGTTTTGGTCACTTTTGAATGTTGGTTGTGCTTTCACACTTGTGGTAGCATGAGACGGACTCTACAACCCACACAAGTGGCTCAGGTAGTGCAGCTCATCCAGGATGGCACATCAATGCGAGCTGTGGCAAGAAGGTTTGCTGTGTCTGTCAGCGTAGAGGCTGGAGGCGCTACCAGGAGACAGGCCAGTACACCAGGAGACGTGGAGGGGGCCGTAGGAGGGCAACAACCCAGCAGCAGGACCGCTACCTCAGCCTTTGTGCAAGGAGGAACAGGAGGAGCACTGCCAGAGCCCTGCAAAATGACCTCCAGCAGGCCACAAATGTGCATGTTTCTGCACAAACGGTTAGAAACTGACTCCATGAGGATGGTCTGAGTGCCCGACACCCACAGATGAGGGTTGTGCTCACAGCCCAACACCGTGCAGGATGCTTGGCATTTGCCACAGAACACCAGGATTAGCAAATTCGCCACTGGTGCCCTGTGCTCTTCACAGATGAAAGCAGGTTCACACTGAGCACATGTGACAGACGTGACAGAGTCTGGAGACGCCGTGGAGAGCGATCTGCTGCCTGCAACATCCTTCAGCATGACCGGTTTGGCAGTGGATCAGTAATGGTGTGGGGTGGCATTTCTTTGGAGGGCCGCACAGCCCTCCTTGTGCTCGCCAGAGGTAGCCTGACTGCCATTAGGTACCGAGATGAGATCCTCAGACCCCTTGTGAGACCATATGCTGGTGCGGTTGGCCCTGGGTTCCTCCTAATGCAGGACAATGCCAGACCTCAAGTGGCTGGAGTGTGTCAGCAGTTCCTGCAAGATGAAGCTATGGACTGGCCCACCCGTTCCTCAGACCTGAATCCAATTGAACACATCTGGGACATCATGTCTCGCACCATCCACCAATGTCACGTTGCAACACAGACTGTCCAGGAGTTGGTGGACGCTTTAGTCCAGGTCTGGGAGGAGATCCCTCAGGAGACCATCCGCTGCCTCATCAGGACCATGCACAGGCGTTGTAGGGAGATCATACAGGCACGTGGAGGCCACACACACAGTACTGAGCATCATTTCCTTGTCTTGAGGCATTTCCACTGAAGTTGGATCAGCCTGTAACTTTATTTTCTACTTTGATTTTGAGCATCATTCCAACTCCAGACCTCCGTGCTATATTAGTTGTGATTTACAATGATCATTTTTAGGTTTTATTGTTCTCAACACTGCTTCCTTTTTTGGACTACTACATGCAAGGTTTGGTATATGCCTGTGGAAGCTCTTTTGCACACAGATTCTTTCCATGCTGAATGTGCTGCTCTATTTTTCTATTTCTTATCTATCTTTCTATCTATCATCTATCTATTATCTATCTATCTATCTTTCTTATTATCTATCATCTCCATGCACATTCATACATTTTGTTCTTACTCGCGCCGTTTATCATCCCCCGCACACTGTAGCCCTGAATTCTGTCAGAAAGGAATCGGCTTCTATTTCTGACTTACCGCAGTTATCTGACAACTCAAAATAAAGTGACAAATCCGACATTACAGGATGTGAGCCGATCGTCTAATGTTAGATGGAGACCTGGAGCGGCGTACAAGCCACGGTGTCTTGCACCCACTGTGAAATTTGGTGGAGGATCAGTGATGATCTGGGGATGCTTCAGCAAGGCTGGAATTGGGCAGGTTGTTCTTTGTGAAGGACGTATGAATCAAGTCGCATACTAGGCTATCTTGGAAAAACAGTTGATTCCTTCTGCTCAGGCAATGTTCCCCAACTCTGAGGACTGTTTTTTCCAGCAGGACAATGCGCCATGCCACACAGCTAGGTCAATCAAGGTGTGGATGAAGGACCACCACATCAACTCTCTGTCATGGCCAGCCGTATCTCCAGACCTGAACCCCATTGAAAACCTCTGGAATGTAATCAAGAGGAAGATGGATAGTCACAAGCCATCAAACAAAGAAGAACTGCTTACATTTTTGCGCCAGAAGCAGTGTGAAAGACTGGTGGAAAGCATGCCAAGACGCATGAAAGCTGTGATTAAAGATCATGGTTATTCCACAAAATATTGATTTCTGAACTCTTCCTGAGTTAAAACATTAGTATTGTTATTTCTAAATGATTATGAACTTGTTTTCTTTGCATTATTTGAGGTCTACATGTAATGCATTTTTTTTGTTATTTTGACCATTTCTCATTTTCAGAAAATACATACAAAATTTATTGCTTGGAACTTCAGAGACATGTTGTCAGTAGTTTATAGAATAAAAGAACAATTTACATTTTACTCAAAAATATACCTATAAAGAGAAAAATCAGACAAACTGAACATTTTGCAGTGGTCTCTTAATTTTTTGCCAGAGCTGTATGTGTAAGGCCATGAGGGGCCACATGAGACGGGCACCAAAGGTTTTGGAAGAAGTATTTTGTTCTAACCACTGTTCTTGTGAGCGATACATGCGTGCGGCAATCCTTACTTATAGGCGACTCTGGACCTTATAAAGTGATATGTGAATTATAGGTCACATTATATTGTACCGTCCCTCCCCCGTGTGGGTTATTTCGAGCTGGCGTGGGCCTAGAGTGGGCACAAAAGAGAGCTGAGTTCAGGTCGACAACAGACGCAGGTTGAGCACCCAGGTATTGTTCCCACACATATCAGGCTATCAATGAGTGATGTAAACACATTGTTCACAGAGGTAAAATTATCTGTAAATGTCAGCGGGCCGTCACTGGCAGCGGAGCGCAGGCCGTGCACACATAATTACACTGCTGCTCCATACGTGCCGTCAGCTATAGAGCGGAGCATTCTGGGAACCGCACGCAGCTCTGCAGCTCAGTGACTCACCGGATGGCAGCACATATAATGTCTCTGAGCTCCAAAGTCATGTGTCAAAGGAGAGAGGATTATCCGCAGGCGGAATGGGCTTTCTTGAAAAATGAAAAATAGAATCTTCATGGAAGTCTGCGGAATATTGCAGCTAGTAACAATGGGGTGATCTGTTCTCCCTCGTTTAGATCTTAAAAGTCATATGTAAAACTCAGCAGAGCAAATGTGTATTCGAAGACTTCCGTGGTTAGAATTTTATCTGCAGTGAACAGTATTATACAACCCCTGCCAAAAAAAATGATGGAATCACCGGCCTTGGAAGATGTTCATTCAGTTGTAGAAAATTTTGTAGAAAAAAAAGCAGATCACAGACATGGCACAAAAGTAAAGTCATTTCAAATGGCAACTTTCTGGCTTTAAGAAACACTAATAGAAATCAAGAGCAAAAAATGTGGTAGTCAGTAATGGTTACTTTTTTAACCAAGCATAGGGGAAGAATTATGGAATCACTCAATTCTGAGGAAAAAAATTATGGAATCACCCTGTAAATTTTCAGCCCCAAAAATAACACCTGCATCAAATTAGATCTGCTCGTTAGTCTGCATCTAAAAAGGAGTGATCACACCTTGGAGAGCTGTTGTACCAAGTGGACTGACATGAATCATGGCTCCAAGACGAGAGATGTCAATTGAAACAAAGGAGAGGATTATCAAACTCTAAAAAGAGGGTAAATCATTACACAATGTTGAAAAAGATGTTGGTTGTTCACAGTCAGCTGTGTCTAAAATCTGGACCAAATACAAACAACATGGGAAGGTTGTTAAAGGCAAACATACTGGTAGACCAAGGAAGACATCAAAGCTTCAAGACTGGAAACTTAAAGCAATATGTCTCCAAAACAGGAAATGCACAACAAAACAAATGAGGAACGAATGTGTGGAACCTGGAGTCAACGTCTGTGACCGAACTGTAAGAAACCGCCTAAAGGAAATGGGATTTACACACAGAAAAGCTAAACGAAAGCCATCATTAACACCTAAACAGAAAAAACAAGGCTACAATGGGCTAAGGAAAAGCAATTGTGGACTGTGGATGACTGGATGAAAGTCATATTCGGTGATGAATCGCGAATCTGCATTGGGCAAGGTGATGATGCTGGAACTCTTGTTTGGTGCCGTTCCAATGAGATTTATAAAGATGACTGCCTGAGGAGAACATGCAAATTTCCAGAGTCATTGATGATATGGGGCTGGATGTCAGGTAAAGGCACTGGGGAGATGGCTGTCATTACATCTTCAATTAATGCACAAGTTTATGTTATTACTTTGGACACTTTTCTTATCCCATCAATTGAAAGGATGATGAAATCATTTTTCAAGATGATAATGCATCCTGTCATAGAGCGAAAACTGTGAAAACATTCCTTGAAAAGACACATAAGATCAATGTCATGGCCTGCAAATAGTCCGGATCTCAATCCAATTGGAAATCTTTGGTGGAAGTTGAAGAAAATGGTCCATGACAAGGCTCCAACCTGCAAAGCTGATCTGGCAACAGCAATCAGAGAAAGTTGGAGCCGGATTGATGAAGAGAACTGTTTACACTCACTAAGTCCAGGCCTCAGAGACTGCAAGCTGTAATAAAACCAAGAGGTGGTGCAACAAAATACTAGTGATGTTTTGGAGTGTTTTTTTTGTTTGTTTGTTTTTCATGATTCCATATTTTTTTTCCTCAGAATTGAGTGATTCCATAATTTTCCCCCTGTGGTTGGTTAAAAAAAGTAACCATTACTGACTACCACATTTTTTGTTCTTGATTTCTTTTAGTGTTTCTTAAAGCCAGAAAGTTGCCATGTGAAATGACTTTAGTTTTGTGCCATGTCTGTGATCTGCTTTTTCTCTACCAAATTAAACAACTGAGTGAACATCCTCCAAGGCCGGTGATTCCATCATTTTTGCCAGGGGTTGTAGTAGTTATATTCTTGTACATAGGGGGCAGTATTATAGTAGGTATATTCTTGTACATAGGGGGCAGTATTATAGTAGTTATATTCCTGTACATAGGAGCAGTATTATAGTAGTTATATTCTTGTACATGGGAGCAGTATTATAGTAGTTATATTCTTGTACATAGGGGGCAGTATTATAGTAGTTATATTCTCATACATAGGGGGCAGTATTATAGTAGTTATATTCCTGTACATAGGAGCAGTATTATAGTAGTTATATTCTTGTACATAGGAGCAGTATTATATTAGTTATATTCTTGTACATAGGGGCAGTATTGTAGTAGTTATATTCTTGTACATAGGAGCAGTATTATAGTAGTTATATTCTTGTACATAGGAGCAGTATTATAGTAGTTATATTCTTGTACATAGGAGCAGTATTATAGTAGTTATATTCTTGTACATAGGGGCCGTATTATAGTAGTTATATTCTTGTACATAGGAGCAGTATTATAGTAGATATATTCTTGTATATAGGGGCAGTATTATAGTAGTTAAATTCTTGTACATAGGAGCAGTATTATAGTAGTTATATTATTGTACATAGGAGCAGTATTATAGTAGTTATATTCTTGTACATAGGGGCAGTATTATAGTAGTTATATTCTTGTACATGGGGCAGTATTATTGTAGTTATATTCTTGTACATGGGAGCAGTATTATAGTAGTTATATTCTTGTACATAGTGGGCAGTATTATAGTAGATATATTCTTGTACATAGGAGCAGTATTATAGTAGTTATATTCTTGTACATAGGAGAAGTATTATAGTAGTTATATTCTTGTACATAGGGGCAGTATTATAGTAGTTATATTCTTGTACATAGGGGCATTGTTATAGTACCGTATTTTCCGGCGTATAAGATGACTTTTTAACCCCTGAAAATCATCTCAAAAGTCGGGGGGTCGTCTTATACGCCGGGTACGGCGTGTGCAGGGAGCGGTCCTGGATTGTTCCCAGAGTCAGGAGGAGAGGAGACTCTCCTTCAGGCCCTGGAATCCATATTCATGTTAAAAAAAAGAATAAAAATAAAAAATATGTGATATACTCACCCCTCCGACGGCCCCCGGCTCTCAGCGGTGCAAGCGGCGGCCTCTGTTCCTAAGGATGCATTGAGCGAAGGACCTTAGATGACGTTGCGGTCGCGTGACGTCATCTAAGGTCCTTCACTCAATGCATCTGCAGCGCCCCAGAGTTCTGTTCGTTGCAGTACTGTGGCTCTGCCACTAAGGGGAGCCATGGTACGTTCGATGGCACCGAAGGAGTTCCTCCAATCAGGTATCACAGACACCAATATGTTTCACAGCTGGGCCTCCGGGGGGAGCTAAGGGTGCTATTCATTAGGCCACTCCCCACCATAGTGGGTAAACTGGGGGTCAGGCAGGAAGTTAGAAAAGAACGCTGACGGGATTGAACGGCGCAACACCCTGTGGCAGGGGGTGTTGTGAAGGGAGAGACTGTAGGGTCTCTGCCAGGGGTGGGATCCTGGCAGAGGCTTGGCATTGAAAGAACGTAACGGGTCCGCGCAGGCTCCTGGAAGCGGCGGGACTCAAGAAAGGACTAGAAGCGAGATAGATTGTGCTGAGTGAGAAACGAGATCAAGCAGAAGGAGAATACCAGCAGGGGTTTTGTTGAAAGAGGCAGCACCCTGCTGAGGCGCAATACCGGTGGCCGGAACGCCGAGGGAGTGGATTAGAATACAGCTTCAAGCCATACTCCAAACAGCGGCAGGACAGTCGGTCTCAGGCGGGCTGTCTACCACATATCACCTATGAAGTCTTGGGGGGCAATTGCGGGAGAGGGGCGACTCTAGGGTCCCGGAAGAACTCCAGGCCTACCTGACAAACGGGTGCCATTCCAACCTGAATACAGGGAAGGGGTGGATTACAGAGGAACATCAAATCGAGTTGTGAGGGAACTTAAGAAACAGACACAACCGTTGTGGGGTTACTTTCCGTGAGCACAGCAGGGAAGGACTACAACACATAGCGCTAGAAGGAAGGCACAGATTTCCACCTGAGAGGAGAACTCTGGAGGTGCCATTGGACCGGCCGGACTTGCGTAGCCTGGTGAACCGTGTTCTGGACTGAGGACTCAGAGATCTCCAGTAAAGAGGTAAAGAGACTGCAACCTGGTGTCCTCGTTATTTACCGCGACTTACACCCCACAACCGTACCATTACTACCACCTATTATACCGGACGTCCCCCACTGACGGACAGGGCCACGGACCGGGTCTAGCCACCGTGACAACCCCGAGACTGAGAACTAGAGGCCCGGCTCCGGGTACCCCTCGGCCCTGCGGCGGTGTGGGGGCGCTCCAACTTGGCGTCACGAACAGGATCTACTTAAGCCTGAAGAATCAGGTCATGTGTGCCTAGAGACTGTGATTTACTGTACTTGAACTGTACTTTATTGTAAGACTGTGCTGCGCCATTAGCCGCCAAAAGTTCCCGCCAAAAGGCGCCGCCATTGCTACACCCAAGGGGAAGGAGGGCGTGTTATGGGCGGAGACTCCCAGTGTGGCGCGAGAAATGGCTACCGCCCCCTGCACTTCTGGCTGCAGAGGAATGACCTGCCCCAAAGCAGAAGAGAAACACCCCTTGATATGCAACGGCGAGAGGCTGGTGACGGAGAAGCCCGACCTCGGAGAAATGGCGGAGTTAGGTGCATGCACTGCCACCGACTATCAGGCAGCGATGATGAACGGCGAGTGCCTGAGCGAGGAAGAAGCAGTTCCGGCCTGCCCTTCTTCACCGGAGATGGACCGGAAGCCTGCGGACCCGACAGCGGAGTTACGTCCACCAATCCCGACCTCGGAGTTAGAGGAGGAGGAACCACAGCCAGCGGAGCCGAATCCGAGCATCCCATTGGAGGAGCCCCGGTCCGGGCTGCAGCAGACTCCAGCGTCCTCGTTAACGGACCGGAGCGACACCGATGGAACCATATTAGGCGCAGGTATGGCCGACGTCCCTGCTCCCCTCCGCGAGCCCGCTTCCATGACCCACCTCTATCGCAGTAGGGAGCGACTTATCTCGGCAGGGCTAATGGTGCTATCCCCCGATGACCTGGGGAGGATGGTGCCACCGCTGTCGACTGGAGTGGGGGAGCCTGTGGATGTGAGCTTAGATGGAGTAGTTCTTCGGTGGGACACCCCCTGGTTTAGAGCAGATGGATCCCGGGAGAACGGGTCCACTCTTGCGGTGCTTACATGGGAACAATATAGACAGTGCTTGATTCTGCAGTGGAAAGGACGGAAAGGAGCTGAGTCGATGGGCCCATCGAAAGTACAACAACCCCCCCCGGCATGGGATGACAGAGACGCGGTAAGGCGGGGCACTGTGTTGGCCTACCATGTAAAAAGGGGGTGGGGCCTCATACACGAGCCGGGACTGGATACTGATGTTTTCGTTGCGCATTGTAACGTGAGGGCTCCCTGTTGTGGCCGAAGCGGAGAACCATTACAAAAGGGGGATCCAGTGACCTACAGCCGCCACTTGAACCCACTCGGGTGGTATGCACGGAATGTTCGGCGGTGTATGTCTGGAGCCGCGGCACTTGCTACCCCAGCCCTGGTCCCGGGAGCACCTGAACTTGTCACCATCGCAACGGTACGTCTAGTAGCAGCCCCAGAGTTGGCCGGTCGAGTCCATCTGCATGTTCGAACCGAGGACACTGGCGCTACAGTGGCCGGGGGCCCGGAGCCCCAGCCACCGGAAAAAGAGTAAACCTCGGAAACCTGAAAATGTAAATAGTTACTGTTTGTTCTTTTGAGTTGCTGCTAAACCTGTCTAGGGTTAATGGATCCCTTTGTTGACCCGGGATCCCCTTTGTTTGTTTTTCTTTTTCTTGAAGTTTTTGCACCAAGTTACACAAACTGCAGAAATCATGGACTGTGCATGATTCGAACTTTCTTTTGTAAATAGTTTGCACCTTCTTAAAGGTGCTCCCTACTGGTTTTAGCCAAAGACACTTTGCGAAGATATTTGCCCTATTGGTTTGAGCCAAAGACACTTTGCGAAGATACCGTTCCTACTGATTCTAATTAAAGACACTTTGCGAAGATACCATACCGGAACCTTTGCATGGACTGGTAGGCTGAGAAAACGAGCTACCTCAGAAAGACTTGGTCCCCTCTTAAAGGGGATGTGAGAAACTGAACTTGAGAGAGATACTGTTGCAGAACAGTAATGCCATAATGATGCTTTGAAAAGAAATGTAACTGTTTTACATGCTAAGTTATATGTGTTGAATTTGTTGAAATGTGAAATCTAAATAATGTTTTGCAGAAAGAAAAGATGCAGAGAGCCCGTAGGGGTAGAGATAGAGATCTGCATAGCTGAAAGTAAGGAAGTAATGATGAAGGTGAGGATAGAAGGTCAACCCTGCGTCCCCATAGAAAGTTACTTTGTTACTAAGGACAGAAGGCGAACCCGTAGGGGTTAGAGAGTGAGTCCTTAAAGGAGCCGAGTAGAGCTGGCTCAGAGTTCTTTAAACGAAAGGAATGTTATGTCTATACTATGTATAGTAGCGAAAGGCAGTAGGCCCTGGCTGAACGGGGCGGTCCTGTAAAAGAAAGGAGAGGCAGTAGGTCTGGTGCCATAGGGACAGGCGGTCCTGCAGGTTCAAAGTAGGAGAATGTGAAGTTACCTTACCCTGTAATGTGATTATAGGAAGGCCTTTGGTAAACTAAGAGTGTATGTTTCTTAAAGGCAATGTTAATTTATTGTTCCAGAATTTGCACTAAGTAGAATACCCGGTTGGGTAACAGGAGTTATGCATAGCCTGTAATTTATAATGTTGACCATGTTTGTAACGTTAAAAGTGTCCTCACCTCCCATAAAGGGAAGCCTGTTCAAGTATACTTATCGTTTTGCACTCAACAAAATTGTATGTCTGTTTACTAATCTGTATTGTTGTTTTTCTTCCCAGTCCCGGAGTACTGTGTTTAACCAGGGGGGAGTGCAGCGCCCCAGAGTTCTGGTCGTTGCAGTACTGTGGCTCTGCCACCAAGGGGAGCCATGGTACGTTCGATGGCACTGAAGGAGTTCCTCCAATCAGGCATCACAGACACCAATATGTTTCACAGCAGGGCCTCCGGGGGGAGCTAAGGGTGCTATTCATTAGGCCACTCCCCACCATAGTGGGTAAACTGGGGGTCAGGCAGGAAGTTAGAAGAGAACGCTGACGGGATTGAATGGAGCAACACCCTGTGGCAGGGGGTGTTGTGAAGGGAGAGACTGTAGGGTCTCTGCCAGGGATGGGATCCTGGCAGAGGCTTGGCATTGAAAGAACGTAACAGGTCCGCGCAGGCTCCTGGAAGCGGCGGGACTCAAGAAAGGACTAGAAGCGAGATAGATTGTGCTGAGTGAGAAACGAGATCAAGCAGAAGGAGAATACCAGCAGGGGTTTTGTTGAAAGAGGCAGCACCCTGCTGAGGCGCAATACCGGTGGCCGGAACGCCGAGGGAGTGGATTAGAATACAGCTTCAAGCCATACTCCAAACAGCGGCAGGACAGTCGGTCTCAGGCGGGCTGTCTACCACATATCACCTATGAAGTCTTGGGGGGCAATTGCGGGAGAGGGGCGACTCTAGGGTCCCGGAAGAACTCCAGGCCTACCTGACAAACGGGTGCCATTCCAACCTGAATACAGGGAAGGGGTGGATTACAGAGGAACATCAAATCGAGTTGTGAGGGAACTTAAGAAACAGACACAACCGTTGTGGGGTTACTTTCCGTGAGCACAGCAGGGAAGGACTACAACACATAGCGCTAGAAGGAAGGCACAGATTTCCACCTGAGAGGAGAACTCTGGAGGTGCCATTGGACCGGCCGGACTTGCGTAGCCTGGTGAACCGTGTTCTGGACTGAGGACTCAGAGATCTCCAGTAAAGAGGTAAAGAGACTGCAACCTGGTGTCCTCGTTATTTACCGCGACTTACACCCCACAACCGTACCATTACTACCACCTATTATACCGGACGTCCCCCACTGACGGACAGGGCCACGGACCGGGTCTAGCCACCGTGACAACCCCGAGACTGAGAACTAGAGGCCCGGCTCCGGGTACCCCTCGGCCCTGCGGCGGTGTGGGGGCGCTCCACATCCTTAGGAACAGAGGCCACCGCTTGCACCGCTGAGAGCCGGTGGCCGTCGGAGGGTAAGTATATCACATATTTTTTTTTTTTATTCTTTTTTTTAACATGAATATGGATCCCAGGGCCTGAAGGAGAGTCTCCTCTCCTTCAGACCCTGGGAACCATCCAGATCGCACACGCCATATAAGATGACTGGGCGTATAAGATGACCCCCGTCTTATATGGCGAGTATATCCCAAACTCCATATTTTATATGGAAAAGTTGGGGGTCGTCTTATACGCCCAGTCTTCTTATACACCAGAAAATATGGTAGTTATATTCTTGTACATAGAGGCAGTATTATAGTAGTTATATTCTTGTACATAGGGGCAGTATTATAATAGTTATATTCTTGTACATAGGAGCAGTATTATAGTAGTTATATTCTTGTACATAGGAGCAGTATTATAGTAGTTATATATTTGTACATAGGTGCAGTATTATAGTAGTTATATTCTTGTATATAGGAGCAGTATTATGGTAGTTATATTCTTGTACATAGGGGCAGTATTATAGTAGTTATATTCTTGTACATAGCAGCAGTATTATAGTAGTTATATTCTTGTACATAGCAGCAGTATTATAGTAGTTATATTCTTGTACATAGGAGCAGTATTATAGTAGTTATATTCTTGTACATAGGAGCAGTATTATAGTAGTTATATTCTTGTACATGGGGAAGTATTATAGTAGTTATATTCTTGTACATAGGGGGCAGTATTATAGTAGTTATATTCTTGTATATAGGAGCAGTATTATAGTAGTTATATTCTTGTACATAGGAGCAGTATTATAGTAGTTATATTCTTGTACATGGGGCAGTATTATAGTAGTTATATTCTTGTACATAGGGGCAGTATTATAGTAGTTATATTCTTGTACATAGGAGCAGTATTATAGTAGTTATATTCTTGTACATAGGGGCAGTATTATAGTAGTTATATTCTTGTACATAGGGGCAGTATTATAGTAGTTATATTCTTGTACATAGGAGCAGTATTATAGTAGTTATATTCTTGTACATAGGGGCAGTATTATAGTAGTTATACACTTGTATATAGGAGCAGTATTATGGTATTTCTATTATTGTATTATTATTAGTGTTGTATTATTGTGATTTTTTTCTTACACATAAGGAGTGATAAGTTGTGATTTTCAGTATTTGTAAGAAAAAAAAATCTGTACTTTTTCATGTACTGTAGACTTATTTGCCTTGTGCTGAGAAATGTATTTACTGTCACAAGGAAATGTATGTTATGGCACAGTGCAAAAAAATGTTGCGTGCAAAGTCACATTTCCTGGAAAACCTATTTATGCCAGAAGCAAAAAAAGAAAACACTTAGATTTCAACCTTATAAACAGCATCCGTCATGTTTACAGTTAACCCTTCCATTGCATTTCTTTAATTGGATAAAATAACTGGGGCTGCATTGCATTATTTCACCCGGGACCCCTATAAGAACCTGGAAGCTGATGCAATATCTCTATGTAATGCGGAGTGAGGCTATTTAATTGTCTATGGATAATACTGGCAGGGAAGTGATGTCACTGAGCTCACACAATGTGTACACTCACAGCACCGTCTTCTTGACAAACAGTATATTATTTGTTTTATTAGTAATGTGCAATTAAATCTTATGCTGCTCCTTGAAAAGGACGCGTCAACCTTAAGTTACGAAAGTTTACAAAGTTCTAGAAGACAGGAAAAACTTTACTGAACTGATCTTGTGAGATATACTTGTTTCAGTAAAATAGTGTATGTAGCCCGACTATGAAACAACTGGACAATAAAAGGTGAATCCCAACAAACTAATGCATTGTCAAAAATTAACATTTGTTAAAAAACATTTTAATACTAATATACTAATTAGTGATGAGCGAATTTACTCGTTGCTCGGGTGTCCTCCGACAATTTGTTAGTGTTTGGAGATTAAGTTTTCATCGTAGCACCTGAATAATTTACAGCTATTAGCCAGGCTGAGTACTTGTGGGGATTCCTGTCATGTCGGACGCTGTTCAGACCAGGTCGTTCGACAGACAGCGGTAATTCCGCTTTTGTCCACTATGCGCTCATTGGCGTCGGCTAGATTTTATCTAGCTGGTCCGGGGTTAATTTAGCTGGTGCTCGGATTGGAAGCTGGGCCACGTCCACTGCCTTTAAATAGTTCTCCTGAACATTGGGCGTCGCCGATTATAGCTTCTGTCTTGTGCATTGTTATCTCGGTCTGGAGTGGTGAGCTAGTAGTTGGAGTATCGTTGCTGGTGGTGTATTTCCCTTTGTCTTATTTTCTCCTTCCCATATTTGTATTTGTTTTGCCCTTTGCACTTATAGTGTATTCCTGAGTGACTGCGGCGTGTTGCTTATTTTTCCGTTATCCTTGTCTGTGCTAACTGTGGGTATTGGAGTGTGGTCTCTTCACTGGGTGGTGGGTGGTGGTTTCAGCCTAGGGTTGAAACAGGAGATAGGGCGAGGGTGGAGGCTCAGACATGCACACCATCAGTGTAAACTCTGGGAGAGGGTCAGTCGGGGTTTCCCTAGTCTGAGGGAAATCGCAGGGGCCCGGGTTATTAGCTCTTTCCTACCTAGGTCTCCCGTGACAATTCCCTAGCAACTAGGCAACCCCCACATATACTCAGCCTGGATAGTAGCTGTAAATCATTCAGCTGCTGCGATGAACACTAAATCTCCGAACACTAACAAATACTTGGAGGACACCCGAGCAACGAGTATATTCGCTCATCATTAATACTAACACATTTTTCTTAATTTACCATGTCACAATCTGAGAGAAATCTGTAATACTGCCCCTATGTACAAGAATATAACTACTATAATACTGCCCCTATGTACAAGAATATAACTACTATAATACTGCTCCTATGTACAAGAATATAACTACTATAATACTGCTCCTATGTACAAGTATATAACTACTATAATACTGCACCTATGTACAAATATATAACTACTATAATACTGCTCCTATGTACAAGAATATAACTACTATAATACTGCCCCCTATGTACAAGAATATAACTACTATAATACTGCTCCTATGTACAAGAATATAACTACTATAATACTGCCCTTTGGTACAAGAATATAACTACTATAATACTGCCCCTATGTACAAGAATATAACTACTATAATACTGCCCCCTATGTACAAGAATATAACTCCTATAATACTGCCCCTATGTACAAGAATATAACTACTATAATACTGCCTCTATGTACAAGAATATAACTACTATAATACTGCTCCCTATGTACAAGAATATAACCACTATAATACTGCTCCTATGTACAAGAATCTAACTACTATAATACTGCCCCTATGTACAAGAATATAACTACTATAATACTGCCCCTATGTACAAGAATATAACTATCAGTATTTGTTTAGCGGTTTACAACAGTATTTGTAAACCAGAACCAGGAGTGGGTGATAAATGCAGAAGTGATGCATATGTTTCTATTATACTTTTCCACTATTTGTTCCACTCCTGATTTTGGCTTACAAATACTGATGTTGAACACTGACCAAATACTGAATGTGTGAGTGTGGCCTAACACTGCCCCCTATGTATAAGAATATTTTTTGTACGTTGTCAGTCAATTATTAACCCCTTACCGACATCGGACGTACTATCCCGTCCGATGTCGGCTCCCCTGCTCCCCTGCTCCTCCGCGGTGAGCCCGCATCAAAGCTGGGATATCGCGATTCACCCGCCGCTATTAACTAGTTAAATGCCGCTGTCAAACGCAGACAGCGGCATTTAAGTACCGCATCCGGCCGGGCGGCCGGAAATGACGTCATCACCGACCCCCGTCACATGATCAGGGGTCGGCGATGTGTCATGACAGTAACCATAGAGGTCCTTGAGACCTCTATGGTTACTGATCGCCGGTAGCTGTGAGCGCCACCCTGTGGTCGGCGCTCACAGCACACCTGATTTTCTGCTGCATAGCAGCGGTCTGATGATCGCTGCTATGTAGCAGAGGCGATCGTGCTGTGCCTGCTTCTAGCCTCCCATGGAGGCTATTGAAGCATGGCAAAAGTTAAAAAAAAAGTAAAAAAAATGTGAAAAAAATAAAAAATATATAAAAGTTTAAATCACCCCCCTTTCGCCCCAATGAAAATAAATCAATAAAAAAAAAAATCAAATCTACACATATTTGGTATCGCCAAGTTCAGAATCACCCGATCTATCAATAAAAAAAAGCATTAACCCGATCGCTAAACGGCGTAACGAGAAAAAAAATCGAAACGCCAGAATTATGTTTTTTTTGTCGCCGCGACATTGCATTAAAATGCAATAACGGGCAATCAAAAGAACATATCTGCACCGAATTGGAATCATTAAAAACGCCAGCTCGGCACGCAAAAAATAAGCCCTCAACCGACCCCAGATCATGAAAAATGAAGACGCTACGAGTATCGGAAAATGGCGCAATTTTTTTTCTTTTTTTTTTTAGCAAAGTTTGGAATTTTTTTTCACCACTTAGGTAAAAAATAACCTAGACATGTTAGGTGTCTATGAACTCGTAATGACCTGGAGAATCATAATGGCAGGTCAGTTTTAGCATTTAGTGAACCTAGCAAAAAAGCCAAGCAAAAAACAAGTGTGGGATTGCACTTTTTTTGCAATTTCACCGCACTTGGAATTTTTTTCCCGTTTTCTAGTACACGACATGGTAAAACCAATGATGTCGTTCAAAAGTACAACTCGTCCCGCAAAAAATAAGCCCTCACATGGCCATATGGATGGAAAAATAAAAAAGTTATGGCTCTGGGAAGGAGGGGAGCGAAAAACGAACACGGAAAAACGAAAAATCCCACGGTCATGAAGGGGTTAATACTATACTTTTTTGAGTATCTTGGGAGCATTTGTACTGTATGGAGATTGTGGGGGACAACATACTGTATGGGGAGCTGCAGTGGACCATCATACCTAATATGAGGCTGTGTGGCCATCTTGACAGCCATTATACTGTATGTGGAGGGACTCTGGGGGTCATCATACTGTGATGGGATGTCATTACATTAGGATTTTACTGTTGCGGCCACCATACTTTTTTGGGGCGTTGTGAGGTCCATAATACTGGATGGGAGGCTTTAAGAGCGATCATTCTGAGTTGGGGGCTTTGGAGGCCATAAAACTGAAGGGGTGGGTTGTGGGGGCAATATACTAAGTGGGTGGCTGTTGGGGTAATCAAACTGAGTGTTGGGTGGACAGTGGGTGCATCATGCTGAGGGTTCATGGTGGCCATCATACTAAGTTAGAGGATGTGGAGGCATCATACTAAGTGGGATGCTATGAGGGAATCATACTAAGTGATGGGCTGTGGTTGGCCATCATTCTGAATGATGGTCCATGGGGTCCATCATGCTGATTGAGTGGATTGTAGAGCCACCATACTGAGTGGGGGTGAGAAGAATATTGGAGAGATAATTTCATGCCAATCCTTTGCATCCTATCTGGCATGGGATTATTAAACCCCCATTCAGCATGCAGATGTTTGAGAACACTTAGCTCAGCAGGAATGGGGGGTCCAGCCATAGTTTATAGGACTTGGCTGTTCCAAATTGTTTTCCCACACACTTGACTTTACTACAGCCATATACAGTTTTTGCCTGTCTACCCGTCTCTGCTGTTCTAATGTGCTGTGTCTACCCGTCTCTTCTGTTCCAAGGTGCAGTGTCTACACGACTCTACTGTTCCAAGGTGCTGTGTCTACCCGTCTCTGCTGTTCCAAGGTGCTGTGTCTACCCGTTTCTGCTGTTCCAAGGTGCTGTGTCTACACGACTCTGCTGTTCCAAGGTGCTGTGTCTACCCGTTTCTACTGTTCCAAAGTGCTGTGTCTACACAACTCTGCTGTTCCAAGGTGCTGTGTCTACACGACTCTGCTGTTCCAAGGTACTGTGTCTACACGACTCTGCTGTTCCAAGGTGCTGTGTCTACCCGTTTCTACTGTTCCAAGGTGCTGTGTCTACACAACTCTGCTGTTCCAAGGTGCTGTGTCTACCCGTCTCTGCTGTTCAAATGTTCTGTTACATCAAGGTACCTATCTCTCTTGCTGTTCCAAGGTGCTGTCAATGTACTCTGCTCTGCTATACAAAGTTAACAGACTGCACACAATGTTCCAAAATGCTGTCCGCACACTCAGTTCCCTTATTCCAAGGTTCCCAACTGCATATTCTACACTGTTGATCCTTGCAGTCCTACGTGTTGGCCAACATGTCCAGCTCTACTAAGCCTCATAGTTCAACATGAGAGTCAGTGATGAGCAGTCATATAGGAGCACCTAGGAAGCAGCCCAGGGGTGGACAGGATGTCAGGTGTCCACCACAGCTCCAGCCAAAAACCTCCAATGGAGGATGGGAGCGATGAGACAATTATAAACGGTCTGAGGAGCGCAGGAAGGAGACACAGATGAGAGATGGGGTTAAACCACAACGCATTTCGATGGAGGATCCGTCCTCATCAGGTGGATGTTCCACCTAATGAAGACAGATCCTCAGTCGAAACGCGTTGTGATTTAACCCCATCTCTCATCTGTGTCTCTTTCCTGCGCTCCTCAGACCGATCATTGTCTCATAGTTCAACATGGCGTCTGGTCTATCCAACTCCGACTCCAACGTCTCTGACCCGAGTTGCTCACCATGAAATATGTCTTAGCAAACCCACCTCTTTGGACAATCACTTTTGATGAAGGAGTCCCGGAATGATTAGTAAACGTCCAGCAATCAGCTGCAACTGTTCTGTTCCTCTGCGGCCCCCCATATAGTCTATGTATTATTATGACCCCTGACACCAAGAAGGAATGTCTCCATGCTATGCGTTGGATGATCTTTGTCCTTTACTGACTGAGATTCTAAGAATCTTAATATTAAGCATAACCTCTTCTTTTATGATGGCAGATGATCACACCCTTGATACACAGACTGAGCGCATTGCTCCAGGCAGGGGTGGAGGCCAACACTAAAAATTAGTGAGGAGACCCTAAAGTGATCAGTGAGTCATGCTTTTGTCAGAGGATGGGTGTATAAACCACAGTGACCTTACTGCTCTGATAACTATAGAGTGAGAGAACCATGTATATGACACATGCACCTGACATAAAGGATTATCACACCGATAATAAGCAACCTATGTCCAAACATGAAACTGCAGATAATAAACGGACGAGAAAATCCCACTGATCTATAACATCCTTTCAGAATCTGAATAATAGAGAAAATGCATTGCTGTTATATTCTTATACAGAGAGGGCTGTATTATAGAAGTTATGTTCCTGTACCTACAAAGTGCGAAGGGTTTCTGCACCAAATATTGAGTTCTGTTTTCTACTGTAACAAATACATATTTCATGCAATAAAATACAAATTAATGATGTAAAAATCATACAATGTGATTTTCTGGATTTTATTTTTAGAATCTGTCTCTCTCACAGCTGAAGTGAGCGTATGATAAAAATTACAGATCTCTCCATTCTATGTAGGTGGGAAACTTGCAAAATCGGCAGCGTGTCAAATACTTATTTTCCCCACTGAACGTGGCCATATTATAGTAGTTATATTCTTGTACATAGGGGAAGTATTATAGTAGTTATATTCTTGTACATAGGGGGCAGTATTATAGTAGTTATATTCTTGTACATAGGGGCAGTATTATAGTAGTTATATTCTTGTAGATATGGCAGTATTATATTAGTTACATTCTTGTGCATAGGGGCAGTATTATAGTAGTTATATTCTTGTACATAGGGGCAGTATTATAGTAGTTATATTCTTGTACATAGGAGCAGTATTATATTAGTTACATTCTTGTGCATAGGAGCAGTATTATAGTAGTTATATTCTTGTACATAGGAGCAGTATTATAGTAGTTATATTCTTGTACATAGGAGCAGTATTATAGTAGTTATATTCTCATACATAGGGGCAGTATTATAGTAGTTATAAACTTGTACATAGGAGCAGTATTATAGTAGTTATATTCTTGTACATAGGAGCAGTATTATAGTAGTTATATTCTCATACATAGGGGCAGTATTATAGTAGTTATAAACTTGTACATAGGAGCAGTATTATAGTAGTTATATTCTGGTACATAGGAGCAGTATTATAGTAGTTATATTCTCATACATAGGGGCAGTATTATAGTAGTTATATTCTCGTACATAAGGGCAGTATTATAGTAGTTATATTCTTGTATAAAGGGGCAGTATTATAGTAGTTATATTCTTGTACATAGGGAGCAGTATTATAGTAGTTATATTCTTGTACATAGGAGCAGTATTATAGTAGTTATATTCTGGTACACAGGAGCAGTATTATAGTAGTTATATTCTTGTACATAGGAGCAGTATTATAGTATTTATATTCTCGTACATAGGGGCAGTATTATAGTAGTTATATTCTCGTACATAAGGGCAGTATTATAGTAGTTATAATCTTGTACATAGGGGCAGTATTATAGTAGTTATATTCTTGTACATAGGGGCAGTATTATAGTAGTTATATTCTTGCACATAGGGGCAGTATTATAGTAGTTATATTCTTGTACATAGGAGTAGTATTATAGTAGTTATATTCTTATAAATAGCGGCAGTATTATAGTAGTTATATTCTCGTACATAAAGGCAGTATTATAGTAGTTTTATTCTCGTACATAAGGGCAGTATTATAGTAGCTATAAACTTGTACATAGGAGCAGTATTATAGTAGTTATATTCTTGTACATAGGGAGCAGTATTATAGTAGTTATATTCTTGTACATTGGAGCAGTATTATAGTAGTTATATTCTGGTACACAGGAGCAGTATTATAGTATTTATATTCTCGTACATAGGGGCAGTATTATAGTAGTTATATTCTCGTACATAAGGGCAGTATTATAGTAGTTATAATCTTGTACATAGGGGCAGTATTATAGTATTTATATTCTTGTACATAGGGGCAGTATTATAGTAGTTATATTCTTGCACATAGGGGCAGTATTATAGTAGTTATATTCTTGTACATAGGAGTAGTATTATAGTAGTTATATTCTTATAAATAGCGGCAGTATTATAGTAGTTATATTCTCGTACATAAAGGCAGTATTATAGTAGTTATATGCTCGTACATAGGAGCAGTATTATAGTAGTTATATTCTTGTACATAGGGGCAGTATTATAGTAGTTATATTCTTGTACATAGGGGCAGTATTATAGTAGTTATAGTTTTGTACATAGGGGCAGTATTATAGTAGCTATATTCTTGTACATAGGGGCAGTATTATAGTAGCTATATTCTTGTATATAGGAGCGGTATTATAGTAGTTATATTCTTGCACATAGGGGCGGTATTATTGTAGTTATATTCTTGCACATAGGGGCAGTATTATAGTAGTTATATTCTTGTACATAGGAGCGGTATTATAGTAGTTATATTCTTGTACATAAGGAAGTATTACAGAATATATTTTCATGTATGTTTTAGGCAGCATGTTTATTTTATTCGCTTACATAGAACAATTAATTCCACAGTGCTGTACGACATTATCGACACTGTCCCCATTGGGGCTCACAGTCTAAATACCCTATCTGTATGTCTATAGAGTGTGGGAGGAAACCATAGAACCAGGAGGAACCTGACACAAACACGGGGAGAGAGCATAGAAACTCCTGGTAGGTTTTGTCCTAGATGGGGTTTGAACCCAGGACCCAGTGCCTGTCAGGCTATGGTGCTAACCACTGAGCCACCATACTGACCATTAATTAAGCTTAAAAATAATATTACTGTATACAGTTGTTGAGATAGTGCCGCCATGAAATTTAAGTCATTATGACTTGGATTTCTGATCTGTTTGTGTTCTCTGTTGTTCTTGTTCAGGGCCTGATGTCATCCTGGTGAGATAAGCGGATCCTTCAGTGATGTTTCTGTCTAGGTCTGGTGGAGCCGGGCCTGGGCTTATCTAATTAACACATCTCATCATTCCAGGCTGGATGATCGCAGACAACAATGTCTTCTCCATGCGGGATTGATACAAAACCACAAATCCATCTTTGTTATTATCAGAAGCACCAACCATTGGGAGATGCAGAACACCCTGCAGAATAAAAGCTGCAGATCCTTAAACTGGAACACTGGACAGACAGACGACATTTAAAGGGATACGCCAAGAATTTAACATTACAAACAAATGGTAAAAAAGTGTGTATGTCCATGGGTATATGGCAGTATTACATCCAGAATGGTTTCAAATGTAAACCAAAAAAAAACCTATGGATTTTTTTGCAGATTTGAAAAGGTTATTTGCATTTTTTTCTTTCACGTAAGAACCAAGTTTTGTTGCCGTCACATCGTGGTCATTCCATGATTCTGGAAGTTCAGGAAATTTACTGCTATTTTGTACTATAATTTAATGTCATAGGTTTAACGACATTTGACGTTTAAGGATATTTTCCAAAATAACAAGTTACTCCATATCCATGGTCCGGACATTGAATGGAGCGGAGGCTAAGCATGCGGGGACTTTGTGGCCCCGTTCTCAGATTTCCAGAGCCTCGATCTTGCTTTTGCAGAGGTCGGATCCTCAGTGATCAGCAAGTTACCCTCTATTCTGCTGGTATATTGTGCCCCAAACTGAGACAAAGCCACAACTATCATTATGCCCTGACAATCCGCAAAGAGGCGATCTGGCTAACAATCGGGGCTCCACTGCGTCCTAAAGGATCAGGATGGGGATGAGGTCAGATCCACTAGTGGTGGTCTATGGGGATTACGGGGCTGTGTGCTTGATTTTATGCAACTGTTTGCACCCGGTGTGGCTGAATAAGAATCAGAAGTGGTGTCCAGATAGTCTTGGCCATAGGGTGATAGCATGCACCACATCTTGTGATGCCCAATGGGTTCAATGTCAAGAAGCTGTTGACCACCATGGTTGAACTAGTTTCAGATGCATGTAGCCAGATGCAGCGTGTTTTTACGACATACAACAGTAGAGAGCCTTCAGAACAAAATCCAAATATCCTCTAAATTCAGGTTCACCTTATAGTAGTTTGATGCCAGGTATCTTTAGGAGATGCAGGATTACAATAATTTTGCACAAAAGTAAATTATATATATATATATATATATATATATATATATATATATATATATATATATGTATCGAGCATGTACAGGTGCTTCTCACTAAATTAGAATGTCATCAAAATGTTAATTTATTTCAGTTCTTCAATACAAAAAGTTAAAATCATCTATTATATAGAGTCATTACAGAGTGATCTATTTAAATTGTTTATTTCTGTTAATGTTGCTGATTATGGCTTATAGCCAATGAAAACCCAAAAGTCATTTTCTCAATAAATTAGAATAATTAACATAAAACACCTGCAAAGGCTTCCTAAGCGTTTATAAAGGTCCCTTAGTCTGTTTCAGAAGGCTCCACAATCATGGGGAAGACTGCGGACTTGACAGATGCCCAGAAGGCAGTCACTGACACACTCCACAAAGAGGGTAAGCCACAAAAGGTAATTGCTAAAGAAGCCGGCTGTTCACAGAGTGCTGTATCCAAGAATATTAATGGAAAGCTGAGTGGAAGGAAAAAGTGTGGTAGAAAAATGTCCACTTGTATACATATATATAATATTCCAAAAGTATAGAGCACACTATGACTCCTTATGGCTAACACATACAGTGGTATGTAAAAGTTTGGGCACCCCTGGTCAAAATTACTGTTAGGCTAGGTTCCCATTGCGTTAATAGGATAGCGCTAACGGACAGCGTTGCACGGCGAAATTAACATCGTGCACCGCGTCTGTTAGCGCTCCCATTGCCGGCAATGTTAGAGCGCATTGCTAGCGCGTGTCATTTTCGGCACGCGCTAGCGATGTGCCGGTCTTTTGTAGCGCGCCTCGGACGCTGCTTGCAGCGTCCGCGGCGCGCCAGAGGTCCGTTCCCCACTCTCGCAGATCGGGGATCTGCGAGAGCGGGGACGTTAACGCGACCCCTGAACGCGGCCCCGAAAAACACATTGCGTTAGCGCAATCCGCTAGCGCTCGCGCTAAACGGATTGCACTAACGCAATCTGAACCTAGCCTTATTGTGAACAGTTAAGCAAGTTGAAGATGAAATGATCTCTAATAAACCTAAAGTTAAAGATTACACAATTCATTCATATTTTAGGCAAAAAAAAATATTTTCATCTTTTACATTTTAAAAATAACAAAAATGAAAATGGGCCGAAAAATTTGAGCACCCTCCATGGTTCATACCAGGTAGCACCTCCTTTTGAAAGTTTCACAGCTTGTAAACACTTTTTATAGCCAGACAAGAGTCTTTCAATTCTTGTTTGAGATATTTTCATCAATTCTTTCTTGGACAATTTCAGTGAGATTACTGGGGCGTCTTGCATCCTCTGCTATTTTGAGCCACAGATTTTCAATGATACTCAGATCAGGGGACTGTGAGGGCCATTGTAAAACCTTCAGCTTGCAACTTTTGAGGTCGTCTATAGTGGATTTTGATGTGTGTTTAGGACCATTATCCATTTGTAGAAGCCATCCTCTTTTCAACTTCAGCTTTTTTATAGATGGTGTTATGTTTGAATCAAGAATTAGTTGAAATTTAACTAAATCCGTTCTTCCCTCTACCCGTGAAATGTTCCCTGTGCCATTGGCTGCAACACAACCCCAAAGTATGATTGATCACCCCCCATACTTAAAGGTTGTCGAGATGTTCTTTTCCTTAAATTCTGTGCCCTTTTCTCTCCACACATACCTTTGATCATTGTGGCCAAAGAGTTCTATTTTAACCTCATCAGTTCACAGGACTTGCTTCCAAAATGCATCAGGCTTGTTTATATGTTCTTTTGCATACTTCTAATGCTGAATTCTATGATGAGGATGCAGGAGAGGTTTTCTTCCATAAAGGCCACATTTTTGCAGATGTCTCTGAACAGTAGAATAATGTACGACAACTCCAGAGTCTGTAAAAATCTTCCTGAATGTCTTTTGCAATCAAGCGGGGGTTCTAATTTGTCTCTCTAGCATTCCTACGAGCAACTCTCACTGAAATTTTGCTTGTTTTTCCAGACCTTATTTTGACCTCCATTGTTTCTGCTGCCATTTCTGAATTACATTTCGAACAGAGGAAACGGCAAATTGAAAACGCTTTGCTATCTTCTTATAGCATTCTCCTGCTTTGTGGGCCTCCACCATTTTCATTTTCAGAGTGCTCAGCCACTGCTTAGAAGAACCCATCGCTGCTATTTTTGGCACAAGGTTAGAGGAGGTTTGGGTTTTAGAAAGCTGTGAATTTACATCACCTGGCTTTTCCTAACAAAGATAGTGAACAAGCCATAACTCTAACAGGCTAATTAAGGGTCTGACACCTTGATCAAACTTATGTGAACACACAAATCTGTAAGGGTGCTCAAACTTTTGCACTGGCCCATTTTCCTTTTTGTAACTTTCAAAATGTAAAAATTATAATATTTTTTTGTAGCCTAAAATACAAAGGAAAGGAGTCATCTATAACTTTAGGCCTTTCAGTGATCATTTCACCTTCAACAGTAATTTTGACCAGGAGTGCTCAAACTCTTACATGCCACAGTATGTATGTGTATATATATATATATATATATATATATATATATACACTGCTTAAAAAAATAAAGGGAACACTTAACTCCAAGTAAATATATAACTCCAAGTAAATCAAACTTCTGTGAAATCAAACTGTCCACTTAGGAAGCAACACTAATTGACAATCAATTCCACATGCTGGTGTGCAAATGGAATAAACAACAGATGGAAATTATTGGCAATTATCAAGACACTCAATAAAGGAGTGGTTCTGCAGGTGAGGACCTCAGACCACATCTCAGTACCAATACTTTCTGGCTGATGTTTTGGTAACTTTTGAATGTTGGTTGTGCTTTCACACTCGTAGTAGCATGAGACGGACTCTACAACCCACACAAGTGGCTCAGGTAGTGCAGCTCATCCAGGATGGCACATCAATGCGAGCTGTGGCAAAGTTTGCTGTGTCTGTCAGCGTAGTGTCCAGAGGCTGGAGGCGCTACCAGGAGACAGGCCAGTACACCAGGAGACGTGGAGGGGGCCGTAGGAGGGCAACAACCCAGCAGTAGGACCGCTACCTCAGCCTTTGTGCAAGGAGGAACAGGAGGAGCACTGCCAGAGCCCTGCAAAATGACCTCCAGCAGGCCACAAATGTGCATGTGTCCGCACAAACGGTTAGAAACCGACTCCATGAGGATGGTCTGAGTGCCCGACGTCCACACATGGGGGTTGTGCTCACAGCCCAACATCATGCAGGATGCTTGGCATTTGCCGCAAAACACCAGGTTTGGCAGATTCGCCACTGGCGCCCTGTGCTCTTCACAGATGAAAGCAGGTTCACACTGAGCTCATGTGACAGACTCTACAGAGTCTGGAGATGCCGTGAAGAGTGATCTGCTGCCTGCAACATCCTTCAGCATGACCGGTTTGGCAGTGGGTCAGTAATGGAGTGGGGTGGCATTTCTTTGGAGGGCCGCACAGCCCTCCATGTGCTCACCAGAGGTAGCCTGACTGCCATTAGGTACTGAGATGAGAGCCTCAGACCCCTTGAGAGACCATATGCTGGTGCGGTTGGCCCTAGGTTCCTCCTAATGCAGGACAATGCCAGACCTCATGTGGCTGGAGTGTGTCAGCAGTTCCTGCAAGATGACGGCATTGAAGCTATGGACTGGCCCGCCCGTTCCCTAGACCTGAATCCAATTGAACACATCTGGGACATCATGTCTTGCACCATCCACCAACGTCACGTTGCACCGCAGACTCAAAATGTTCCATTCCCTCCTGCGCCATAAAGTACAGACCCCCATCACCAGCCTCAACGCTGATGATCTGGCCACTTATTTCCTAGAAAAAAATCATCAACCACATCTGCCAGGACATTTTCAAGCAATTCCCTTGCGCACCTCGAGTTAACTTTCCATCTTTGAACCTGTCACAGAAGGAGTGACCAGGCCCCTCGCTTCTTCTTGCACCTGTGACCCTGTTCCCTAGTATAGAGAGTGCTATGACTATGTGGAATCGCTGACTATTCCTCGTGGCTAGCACACATATATACATGTGTATATATTTAGACCTGTACAATGCACAGTCATCCTGTTCATTCTTAAACGTTTCCGACTTGTTCTCAAACCTCCCACATCCCCCTAGAAGCGACTTGATGAATCCTCCTACATGTCTGCAGAGCAACGTTCAAGCCTTTCCTGTTTTAAAATTAAAACAAAAAAGAAAATCTAAAAATCTTATGTGAGCAGCTTGTTCTCACATTGTACATCTCGCCATAAATGTCATCTGGGCTCAGATCTGTCTGATCTCTAGAACTTGTTCCATCCGTGGGTTAAAGTTGGCCTTACATAGGGCAGATATAGCAGCTGCCAGGTGCACAAATAATTAGTCGCCATTTACACACTGGAACGAATAGCAGGAGAGGTTACTATTGTTCACAGGCAAAGATCTTTACATGCAGTCAACAGGAGACTGGAAATAATATATATTTAAATATTTGTAAATAAAGTTTTGGAAAACGAATATTAATTTGTAATATTTGATTAAATTATGAAATATAAATATGTTTAATATTCCCAGATATGTACAAACCTCATAACATTAAAAAAGTTGTCCACTACTTGGACAACCCTTTCTTGATCTAAATGTTTGGCTCCGATAACTGAAAAAAGACTATACTCACCTCCCGTGCTAGCGCCTTCCAGCAGTGTCAGTACAATACTGGGGCTCTCGTGTGGTGTTGTGACATGTGACCCCAGCGCCCAATCAGCACTGACGTCACTGTCTCCGCCTTCGGACAAATCACACATGGAGAGGAAGTCCGGGCTGATCTCCCACTTCCTCTTCCTGTTCAATTCGACAGGAGGCGGGGACAGTGACGCCAGAGTTGATTGGGCGTCAGGGTCACATGCCACAACAACAGCAGGGGACCCCCGGTGAGAGCGAGTGTCGATACCGCGGTAATGGCGCCAGCATGGCAGGTGAGTAAAAGCTTCTTTATTTTATAGGAGCCAATTGAGGGGTATGAGAAGGTGTTCAAGTAGCTTACAACTTCTTTAAGTAATTTGGTAAATTGTTGGTGCAATGTTCCTTTATTAATGTGTCACATTTTTATCAATTCCCCAAATTCTGATCCTCACCCCCAAAAAATCCTCATGGCAGTATAATATTGGAAAAAGTTGTAGCCGGTGGGAAAGAACAAGGCAAACACAAAAGGACCTCGACATCAAAAAATGGGCTTTGGTTTCAGGTGAGGTGACGCCCCGATCTCCATTTATTACACCGTGAGCAAGCCTTATAAAGGCATTATAATCCATTTTGGATTTTCACACAGAGGGTTTTTTACGTAGATCTTGGAGCAGAGTTTGCTCCAACATACTCGTGAAAGAAATGCTTCTTATGCTCTTTGAATCAGCTTCCAATTCATTTCAGTGGGATAATGTGGCCGTGGTGGACATGGGGCTGTTTTCTCCACATGGAGAAGAAGAAAAATGTGAATTTTTGTGAAGTTTTTTTATTTCAAAATGCTCCAAATTTATCTTCAGAATTAAGTTAAACAAACAAAAAATCAATATACAGAAAAGGGATATTCTTCCTTCCCCCTCAAAAAAATCTAAATCAAAGAACTTTGCGTGAATATGACCTAAAAGGTAGAAAATGATGAGACTTAAAGGGGATCAGTCACCAGGGCAAAAATGTCCAGTTTTTATTCTTATTTTATTCCCATTGCGCCCCTGAATATTTCATTTTTTTCCTCTTCTAAATCCACCATACGATTCCAGAGATATGAGCCTTTTTATTTAGTGCAAATTTGTATGATCTTTACAAGGGGGCGTGGTTTAAAAGACTCTCTGGGGGCGTGTCTTTAGGTTCCGCTGCATAAATAACCTATGAGCCACGCCTCCTTGAAAAGACCATAAAAGTTAGCAGCGAATAGAAAGATCCATATCTCTGAAGCCATATGGCAGATTTAGAAAAGGAAAAAAATGAAAGACTCAGGAGACCAGCGAGAATTAAGAAGAAAAAACTACGTCTTTTGACCTAGTGACAGGTCCACTTTAATTTAACTATTTAAATGCTGATATTTTAGGGAAAGTGACTTATTGACCGAAGTCACTGAAAGGAGCTTAATACCAATATTGGTACCAGCCTCCAGTCATTTTCACCATTATGATTCACAGATTTGTGGATTCCATTTGATTCAGCAAATTTGCAGATCAGGAGATAGGACAGTATAAAGTTATACACCGGCAGGGCATGCGTGTTTCTCAACCTACACATTACAGAGGGAAGGAGTGTGAAGTTGCCCACAAAGTTTCTGTTATGAACAACCCATCTAGTTTCCCAGGGTTTGCACCTTTTGCAAGGTTTTGGGTTGGCAGAGTGGGTAAGAATAGGAGTTGTATTTGCTCTGGGCCCCTGGAGCGGAGAACAATCATCCTGCAACATAAGAGGACAGGGGCTGCGGCACTAGGTCCCCAGGTGTCATCAAGCATGGGTAAGGACAGTTTTTGACTTACTGTGCGCACTTGTGTTCCCTTAAAGGGATATACAGTTGTATGAAAAAGTTTGGGCACCCCTATTAATCTTTAGCTTAATGTTTTATAAAAATGGTTTTTTTTGCAACAGCTATTTCAGTTTCATATATCTAATAACTGTTGGACACAGTAATGTTTCTGACTTGAAATGAGGTTTATTGTACTAACAGAAAATGTGCAATCTGCATTCAAACAAAATTTGACAGGTGCATAAGTATGGGCACCCTTATCATTTTCTTGTTTTAAATACTCCTACCTACTTTTTACTGACTTACTAAAGCACTTTTTTTGGTTTTGTAACCTCATTGAGCTTTGAACTTCATAGCCAGGTGTATGCAATCATGAGAAAAGCTACTTAAAGTGGCCACTTGCAAGTTGTTCTCCTGTTTGAATCTCCTATGAAGAGTGGCATCATGGGCTCCTCAAAACAACTGTCAAATGATCTGAAAACAAAGATTATTCAACATAGTTGTTCAGGGGAAGGATACAAAAAGCTGTCTCAGAGATTTAACCTGTCAATTTCCACTGTGAGGAACATAGTAAGGAAATGGAAGAACACAGGTACAGTTCTTGTTAAGGCCAGAAGTGGCAGGCCAAGAAAAACATCAGAAAGGCAGAGAAGAAGAATGGTGAGATCAGTCAAGGACAATCCTCAGACCATCTCCAGAGAGCTGCAGCATCAACTTGCTGCAGATGGTGTCACTGTGCATCGGTCAACTATACAACGCACTTTGCACAAGGAGAAGCTGTATGGGAGAGTGATGCGAAAGAAGCCGTTTCTGCAAGCACGCCACAAACAGAGTCGGCTGAGGTATGCAAAAGCACATTTGGAGAAGCCAATTTCTTTTTGGAAGGACGGATGAAACCATGATTGAGTTGTTTGGTCATACAAAAAGGCGTTATGCATGGCGGCCAAAAAACACAACATTCCAAGAAAAACACTTGCTACCCACAGTAAAACTTGGTGGAGGTTCCATCATGCTTTGGGGCTGTGTGGCCAATGCCGGCACGGGGAATCTTGTTAAAGTTGAGGGACGCATGGATTCCTCTCAGTATCAGCAGATTCTTGACAATAATGTTCATGAATCAGTGACAAAGTTGAAGTTACGCAGGGGATGGATCTTTCAGCAAGACAATGATCCAAAACACCGCTCCAAATCTACTCAGGCATTCATGCAGAGGAACAATTACACTGTTCTGGAATGGACATCCCAGTCCCCAGACCATAATATCATTGAACATCTGTGGGATCATTTGAAGAGGGCTGTCCATGCTCGGCGACCATCAAACTTAACTGAACTGGAATTGTTTTGTAAAGAGGAATGGTCAAAAATACCTTCATCCAGGATCCAGGAACTCATTAAAAGCTACAGGAAGCGACTAGAGGCTGTTATTTTTGCAAAAGGAGGATCTACTAAATATTAATGTCACTTTTCTGGTGAGGTGCCCATACTTATGCACCTGTCAAATTTTGTTTGAATGCAGATTGCACATTTTCTGTTAGTACAATAAACCTCATTTCAAGGCAGAAACATTACTGTGTCCAACATTTATTAGATATATGAAACTGAAATAGCTGTTGCAAAAAAAACAATTTTTATAAAACATTAAGCTTAAGATTAATAGGGGTGCCCAAACTTTTTAATATAACTGTATACCCTTTTAACTTTGCCTGTCTTAAGGTACATTCACACGAAACGACTTTGTAACGATATCGCTAGCGATCCGTGACGTTGCAGCGTCCTGGATAGCGATATCGTTTAGTTTGACACGCAGCAGCGATCAGGATCCTGCTGTGATGTCGCTGGTCGCTGAATAAAGTTCAGAACTTTATTTGGTCGTCCGATCGCCGTGTATCGTTGTGTTTGACAGCAAAAGCAACGATACCAGCGATATTTTACACTGGTAACCAGGGTAAACATCGGGTTACTAAGCGCAGGGCCGCGCTTAGTAACCCGATGTTTACCCTGGTTTCCAGCGTAAAATGTAAAAAAACCCAAACAGTACATACTTACATTCGCATCCCCCGCCGTCTGCTTCCCACACTGACTGAGCGCCGCAAAGTGAAAGTGAAAGCACAGCACAGCGGTGACGCTACCGCTGTGCCCTGCTACTGCCGGCGCTCAGTCAGTCAGTCAGTGCAGGAAGCGGACGCCTGGGGACGCGAATGTAAGTATGTACTGTTTGTTTTTTTTGCATTTTACGCTGGTAACCAAAGTAAACATCGGGTTACTAAGCGCGGCCCTGCGCTTAGTAACCCGATGTTTACCCTGGTTACCCGGGGACCCCGGCATCGTTGGTCGCTGGAGAGCGGTCTGTGTGACAGCTCTCCAGCGATCAAACAGCGACGCTGCAGCAATCGGCATCGTTGTCGCTATCGCTGCAGCGTCGTTTCGTGTGAAGGTACCTTTACTTGACCCGTTTGGGATTGAGTTGTAGTACCTGATATATGTCCTACTGCTCTGCATGAGCTGACTGATATTTAGTGATCTCTAAGAGTTTCACTCCTTTTCCATTTGGTGCTATATCTCGATTGATGGAGATTTATATGGAACAACCCAATATGGGTCGCACTTGCACTTTCGCTTTAAAAATAGCAGAACATACCAGAACAGATGAATAAATAGGTCCAATCTCTTGGTGACCCTCCGGACTCCTGTCTTGTGTTACTAGGTTGCTGTAAATTAACAAACGCATTAATGGAATATGTTTCCATAGTGAAGCAAATGACGTAAAAAAGGAGGAAGATCAGGTCAGGTGGTTATTTGTACAGCGGCACGTCCTTTCCCTGGATGTCAGGATCCTCTTATACAATAAGTTCATTTTGCTTAGGAAGGAAATTCTTGGTTGCTGACATAAGTAGAATAGATAACCGGTCGCTTCATGGGCCCAGAAAGCCTGGTCAATGGTAAGTCACAAGAGCGCAGTCTCACGTAGATGGGCAACGATGCGTGAAGCTTCTTGCGCTGCCTCCATGGTGTATTACGCTCGGTGAATGTTTAATATCATTTCAGCATCTGGGAAAAAAAAAGAATTACGAAAATGAAGCTGAAAACCTACTCTCATATTTACCCCGCAGTGTGAAAACCGAAGAACTGTTCTCATAGTCTGCCCCGTAGGGACCTGGCGATCGCCGAGGATTCTACACTGTACTGGAAGCCGGGAAAGCACCAAGTCACAAATCAGTGGGAACGTTGTCTGTGACGTTATACTACTTACAATGTATGAATCACAGCGTCGTCCCCCCCAGCAAAACATAAGCTCAGAGCTTCCATCATCTCTAAATATTTAGAAAACCCACTTTCATATTTGGGAACCTGTGTGCATATCAGTCATTAAGCCTGCCACTATTCATTCATTGAGCGTATATAATGCATATTCCAGTGACTATTGTTGTGGTTACAGTGATGGTGACCACCATCAACAGTGATCATACATTTGGTCAATAATTATTATCTACTTTTCATCTATAATATACAATAACCAGAGATGTGCCCTTCTATCTGAAGCATCCGGCGCATGCGCAGGAGTCAACGTATGCCAGGACGTTGGTTGGAGCGGCAGCAGCTTCACCGGCGAAAGGGGGGAGGAGAGAGGGAGGGAGGAGAGAAGAAGGGGGAGGGAGGAGAGAGAGGAGGGGGAAGAGAGAAGAGAGCGAAAAGGGAAGTGAAAGATAGGAGGGGGAAGAGAGAGAGGATGGAGGAAAAAGAGAGGAAAGAGAAAAGAGGAAAAAGAGTGAGAGGGAGAGAAAGAGTGATCAAGCAGGTGGAAGAGAGGGGGAGGAGAGAGGTGTGAGAGGAGGGGGAAGAGAGAGGGGCAAGACAGAGGGAGAGAGGAGGGGGAGAGACATAGGGTGAAGAGAGAGGGGAGGAGAGTTAAGAGAGGAGAGAAAGGGGGGAGGTGATAGACAGTAGGGGGAAGAGGGTGGGAGAGGGAATAGAGATGGTGGGAGACAGAGGAGGGGGAAGAGAGAGACGAGGGGGAAGAGAGTGAAAAGGGAAGCGAGAGAGAGGAAGGGGAAGAGATAGAGGAGGGTGAAGAGAGAGGGAAGAGAGAGGAGAGGGAAGAGAGAGAAGGGAGGAAAAAGAGAAGGGAGGAAAAAGAGAGAAAAGAGGAAAAAGAGGGGGAAGAGAAGGTGGAAGAGAGGGTGGGAGAGAAGAGAGAGAATAGAGATGGTGGGATAGGAGGGGAAGAGAGAGGAGGGGGAAGAGAGCGAAAAGGGAAGCAAGAAGAGGGGGAAGAGAGAAGGAAGAGAGAGAGGGAGGGAGAGGGCAGAAAAGAGAGCAAGGAGGGGGAAGAGAGAGAGGGAGACAGAGGAGGTGTGAGAGGGGGAAAAGAGAGAGGGGGAAGAGAGGAGGGGGAAGACAGAGGGAGAGAGGAGGGGGATAGAGAGATAAAAGGGTGAAGAGAGATGAGAGAGATATGGGAGGAGAGAGAGGGGGTGGTGATGGAGAGAGGAGGGGGAAGAAAGAGAGGGGAAAGATAGAGGAGAGGTAAGGGAAGAGAGCGTGGGAGAGAGAGGAGGGGGAAGCGAAAGATAGGTGGAGGGGGGGGGAGAGAAACTGAGACTCGCCACCTGGGCATAGAACAGTTTCAATAGCTAGCATGACTATAAAGTGTTTAATCTTTTCCAACAATTATAATTGTTGGAAAAGGTTAAACACTTTATAGCTAAATGAAAAGTTGTCCACAAACTCTGTCTCTACAATTTTAGGTATTTAAAACGATGGAATCACAGGAATCATACCACAGACCTAATCAGTAAAGAAATGATCGTGAAATCAATGCATTGATTGTCCATCCCGGTTGACCGATTTAGGAGACAGGGCATCACAAATGTTATCACATCCAATGCACATACAGAGTTTTAGGATTTTGATTGTATTCCACAGTGATTGCCAAACGATGAAAAATAATGTGTTTTTAATTTTGATCCATTGGAGATCAGTTCTTCTTATGTTCCAGATGTTTAATATTTGTCATATGAATAATAGCAATTACTTATTTGAGTATTTGTCTTTCTCGGTTCCCACTGATTTGCAGATATTGTGGTTTCCTTTCCTGCTGCTAGAATCAGGTGATGTTACTCCACTTCATGGTTCTCCTTTCGTAATCTGGTTCTTAGTAATCAAGACATCTTTCCACCTATGTATTTTGTCTCTTCCTCAATAATTGTACTTCTATTTGCAGAATGCTTACCTATGCCCGCAACTTCCTCAAGGCTGGTTGGATTGATTCAACACCCTCTCCACCTACACATCACATGACTTGTGGTGGTTCTTATGTGTTGTCGAATATTCTAGTCACAACTTTCAGATGAGGGTCAACAAATTAAGAATTCTCACCATATATAGGTAATTTCTGTGTTCCTCGGAACTGTAGTTCTCATTCATACTCTATGGTTAGACACATAATAGACACAATCTGTTTTTAACCTAATGGCCACTGTAATAGCAACCATCATTATTTTCTGAATCCAAGCTAGCCGTTTTGCTTCTATGTCATATACAGCGGCTAATGTGATGGTAATCACTATCACTTTTTAATTGAAAGATTTCTTCTTTGTATCCATATTATATCTCAATTTACCACATTATGTAAAGTATGATGAGAACAGTAGTGGTGAACTCAAGAGTTCCCCGAAGGGTAGATCGTCACCTGGTTTCCATACTACAAGCCAATTAAACACATGTTGTATAGTACGAACAGAACAGTGATGATGACCAATTCAAAACTTCTTCGAGGATAGATCATCACTTGGTTTTCATGCTACAAGCCAATGTTGTAAAGTTCAATCAGAACGGTGATGGTGACCAACCCAAGACTTCTTCGAGGATAGATCTTCACTTGATCTTCATGCTAGAAGCCAATGTTGTATAGTTGAATCAGAACGGTGATGGTGACCAACCCAAGACTTCTTTGAGGATAGATCTTCACTTTGTTTTCAAGCCAACTAAACACATTGCGTAGAATGATCAGAATGGTGATGGTGACTAAACTAAGAGTTCAAGGGTAGATCTTCATGTGGTGTCCATGCTACATGCCAATTAAACAAGGCGTATACTTCAATTAGAATGGTGATGTGATCAACCTTAGAATTATTTAAAGGGTAGATCATCATAGGGTTTCCTTGATACATGTCAATTAATCATAGCATAGCATATGATAGTACGATCATAACGGTGATGTGATCAAGCCAAGATTTCTTTAAGGTAGGTCTTCACCTGGTTTCCACTTATTGATTAGTCTAGTGACTACAGTGATAGTGGCCACCATAACTATAGTCCATGATCTCTTCAGGAAGCCAGCCAATTGGTGCCCGAGATATATTTTGGTTTAATACGATTGGCAATCTTAATTGAAGATTTACACACTAGCTTCAAAGTAAGCAGATATTTATTTACTTTTTTCTTCGGGTTTAAGTTACTTTGGTTCTTAACAATAGAGTGATGTAAGATCACTGTCAGCCCTAGAAAGAATATTATAAATTGGTTCATTGTTCAGTTCCTTCTTACTGACCTGTCCTCTATTTGTATACTCATCAATGGCCATCTGGGCTCATGTGCAAGAACTTGTGTGATTACATAGTATTTGTCATCTCAGTTCCTTACTTTTCACAAGTTTTTGTCTACTTGACCTCTGCCACTACCTTACTGCTTTAACTTCCTTACATTCTGTTAGATGCAAGTTCTCATAGGCAAGGTCATCTTCATTGTCCTTTCCAAATAAATTTCCCTTCTTGGGTTTGCAAAATTCTGAATATTTTTGTATTAGGGAAAACCTGGTTTTCTTTCTCTCGACAACCACCATAATGTAATATGGCTTAATAGCTTTAGTATCATGCTCTTATATAAACTTCTTCCCAAACTGCAAGAACCACACGCTCAACACCTTACAATAGTCATCTGGGAGGTGCCTTTCCCGTCAATACTCACAAAGAACGGGTTGGAATCAAGACCCTTGAGGTTTAATTGATGTCCCTTTATAAAAAGGAAATGTACTCAATTTGGCATATGTAAGAAAACAAGGTGTACTTGCCACATTGACTGGGCGATCAGATCATTTATGCCACCATAAAAATCATTATCCTCAGTCCATTGCCCTACACAGAAACTGTGCTACTGACAACGTGATGCCGTATGGGGATAGAAGAATCATATTGACGATCATTCTGTTCCCATCGAGCTATGTTAATTCAAGCTGCCTAGTAAGGAAAGCAAACTCACGCTGATGGAAATAACTGCAGTCTTGAAGCGCTGGGGTCCTGGGTTTAAATCCCACCAAGGACAACGTCTGCAAGGAGTTTGTATGTTCTCCTCGTGTTTTCGTAGGTTTCCTCCAGGTTCTCCGGTTTCCTCCCACACTCCAAAAACAATCTGATAGGGAATCTAGATTGTGAGTCCCAATGGGGACAGTGATGATAATGTCTTTAAAGTGCTGTGGAATTAATGGCGATGTATAAAGGTACCTTCACACGAAACGACGCTGCAGCGATAGCGACAACGATGCCGATCGCTGCAGCGTCGCTGTTTGATCGCTGGAGAGCTGTCACACAGACCGCTCTCCAGTGACCAACGATGCCGAGGTCCCCGGGTAACCAGGGTAAACATCGGGTTGCTAAGCGCAGGGCCGCGCTTAGTAACCCGATGTTTACCCTGGTTACCAGCGTAAAATGTAAAAAAACCCAAACAGTACATACTTACATGCGTCCCCCGGCGTCCGCTTCCTGCACTGACTGAGCGCCGGCAGTAGCAGGGCACAGCGGTGACGTCACCGCTGTGCTGTGCTTTCACTTTCACTTTGCGGCGCTCAGTCAGTGTGGGAAGCGGACGCCGGGGGACGCATGTAAGTATGTACTGTTTGTTTTTTTTACATTTTACGCTGGTAACCAGGGTAAACATCGGGTTACTAAGCGCGGCCCTGCGCTTAGTAACCCGATGTTTACCCTGGTTACCAGTGTAAAATATCGCTGGTATCGTTGCTTTTGGTGTCAAACACAACGATACACGGCGATCGGACGACCAAATAAAGTTCTGAACTTTATTCAGCGACCAGCGACATCACAGCAGGATCCTGATCGCTGCTGCGTGTCAAACTAAACGATATCGCTAGCGAGGACGCTGCAACGTCACAGATCGCTAGCGATATCGTTACAAAGTCGTTTCGTGTGAAGGTACCTTAAGTGAGATAAATAAATTACTGTTTTTTTTTTTTTTTTAATTAAAAATGTTTCTATATATGTGCTCTCTGTCCAGTAAGTGAATGATGCAGCTCTCTCCAACCCTCTCACAGCAGAAAGTTCCAGCAGTGTCTCAAGCAACAATCAGCCACATAGAAGTAAAATTATAGCTCAATATTTATGAACCTCAGGAAATTGATAAACAATGCCATGCGTTATTTTATATAGGCTTTTTTATAAGGCTATTTTTAACCCCTTCACAAACCCCCCCCCCCCAAGCAGGTTTTCACCTTCATGAGCAGGCCAAATTTTACAAATATGATAATGTGATAATACCTCTGAAACGCTTCAACGGATCCCAGTGCTTTTTTTTTTTCGTGAGATATTGTATGTCATGGTAGTGGTAACATTTGTTCGATATGTCTATTTGTGAAAAAAAAAAAAGGAAATTTGGCGAAAATTTACCAATTTCCAAACTTTTCATTTTTATGTTCTTAAATCCAGAGAGCTATGTCACACAAAATAGTTAATTAATAACATTTCCCACCTGTCTACTTTACATCAGGACAATTTGGCCTATATGACAGAAACTACCCAAAAGTGACGCCATTCTAAAAACTGCACCCCTCAAAGTGCTCAAAACTACATTCAAGAAGTTTATTAACCATTCAGGTGCTTCTCAGGAATTAATGGAATATGGAAAGAAAAAATGAACATATAACTTTTTTTTCTGAAAAAATGTTAACTTAGACTCAATTTTTTTTATTTTTACAAGGGCAACAGGAGAAAATGGACCCCAAACTTTGTTGGCAATGCCTCCAGAGCATGCTGATAGCCCATATATGGGGTAAAACCACTGTTTGGTGGAACGGCAGAGCTCGGAAGGGAAGGAACGCAGTTTGACTTTTTGAGCAGACGCCATCTCGCGTTTGAAGAGCCCCTGATGTGCCTAAACAGTGGAAAACCCCCACAAGTGACACCATTTTGGAAACTAGACCCCTTAAGGAATGTACCTAGATGTGTGGTGAGCACCTTGAACCCACAGATGCTTCTCAGAAGTTTATAACGTAGAGCGGTGAAAATAAAACAATCTAAACAGCAGAATCCGCCCATAAGTGACCCCATTTTACAAACTACACCTCTCAATGAGTTCATGTAGGGGTGCAGTGATCATTTTGACACCACGGGTGTGTCACAGAATTTTATACCATTGGGCAGTGAAGAAAAAATAATTGCATTTTTACCACTAAAATTTTGTTGTAGCCCCAGATTTTACATTTTCACACTGCGAAATGGGTAAAAATGGCACCAAAATTTGTTCCAAAATTTCTGCTGAATGTAGAAATACCCCATATGTGGCTGTAGAGCACTGCTTAGCCATATGGCGAGACTCAGGAGGGATGGAGCACTATTTGCCTCCTGGAGCGCAGATTTTTCTAGAATTTCTGGACTCCATATACAGAGCCCCAAAATGATAGAAGAGCAGAATCCACCCTCAAGTGACACCATTTTGGAAATGATACCCCCTTGGGTAGTGACAATTTTGACTCCATAAATGTTTTCCAGAAACAAGCAGCAGCAGATGTTCCGGAGTTAAAATTGCAAACTGCCGTTGTAGTGACCAGTACGTTGTAGTGCCCAGTACGTTGTAGTGCCCAGTACGTTGTAGAGCCCAGTACGTTGTAGTGACCAGTACGTTGTAGTGACCAGTACGTTGTAGTGACCAGTACGTTGTAGTGACCAGTACCTTGTAGTGACCAGTACGTTGTAGTGACCAGTACGTTGTAGTGCCCAGTACGTTGTAGTGACCAGTACGTTGTAGTGCCCAGTACGTTGTAGTGACCAGTACCTTATGTCCAGCTCATGCTTCTGGAGACTAGCACCCATAAATTAAGCGTGCTCATGTGGACGATAAATGTTTAGGCACACTTTGGGGCTCAGAAGCGAGGGGGGCATTTGGATTTGGGAGCGCAGAATTTGCTGAATTTCTTTTGGGGAGAGAGGAACTATTTCACGGGCGTCGGTCCTGCCACTGAGAGCCCGGTGTCAGCTATATCATGCTCATGTGTGCGCAATATCACCAGGATGTACCTAGTACTTTCAAGGTTGGGAAGTCATTCTCAACCACCACATACTAGGTACATCCCCGGTCAGGAAGGGGTTAGTTTGTTGTGTATCTTTTTTACTTTAAAGCTCAAATGGATTTTTATAAATTAGAGAAATAAGCGTATGCCGGCAAACGCATGTCCCCAGCTTTTGCAAAAAGGCAAATTTCATATTATAAAATGATATTTAGCCAACTAAGGTTAAAGGGAACCCGCCACCTGGGAACTCGCTATTTATCTGTATATATAGGGTGTGTGTGGAGCGGCTAGTTACAGCTCACAGCACTGTGGGCAGCAGCTCTAAGCATACCCCGGCACTTTGAGTGACAGCTTGCTCTGCACAAACACGATGTAGAGCAATCAACTTACCAGGGCGCGCTTACAGCCGCCACTTATAGTATAGTAAACAGTGACTGTAGTCGATCCAGCCGTGCCTCTACGACTGAAAACCGGTAGCTCCTGAGAGAAAATACGTTCATTTTCTCCCAGTAGCCGCTCTGTCTGGAAGACAGACGGACATAAATGTAATACTAGTTACCTGCAGACTAACACATAAATAACGTTTTGAAAATTGACAGGTTTCCTCTAAAATAGTAATTGGAACTAAAGAGCTTCTTAGTAAAGACTATGAAAAAAAAAGGCCATTATCTTTCCAGAAATAACCCCGCACCGGTCCACGGGTTGTATCTGGTTTTGCAGATTGTTTCCATTGAATTGAATGACATGAGCTGCAATATCACACGCAGCCTGTGGATAGGTTTGGTAATGCTCCTTGAAAGCAAGCAGCATTATTTTTCCAATCTTGGACGACCCTTTGGACAACTTCTTCTCATACACCTCGCATGGCCACCATAAAATAATAAAGCTTATACTCAACCTTCCGTGTCGGCGCTGTTCTCGCGGTGTCGGTACTCGCTCTCCCCGGGCTCCGGTGTTGTTGTTGTGACATGTGACGTCGATGCACCAATCAGCACTGTCATCACTCTCCCTGCCTCCTGTCGAAGTTACATGAAGTCCGAGATAAGCTGCAGCCCGGACTTCATCTTCATTTTTGATTTGTCCAAAGGCAGCTACGCCAGTGCTGATTAGGAGCACGGTAGCCCAGGTATAGTGAATGCCAACACCGCGTTAACAGTGGCAGCACTGGAGATGAGTATAGGCTTTATTATTTTATGGCGGCCAAACATTTTGATCAAAATGGGGTTGTCCTAGTAGTGGACAACCCCTTTAAAGTATTACCTATTTCTTAGGCAGTTTAGTTTTTGGTTCATCTAATCATAACCACACAATGGGACCATTTAGCGATGCAAATATGTGAGTTTCCAAGAGTAGCTGCGTGAAAGCTTCAGAGCCTTTGGATCATTGATTGTACCAGTCTCACAAACACTGTTATGACTTTGGCTCTGGTACATCCGTATATTTACAAAGCGTAAACACCAAGAAAGCCATAGCAAAATTTGCTTGACGCTCCTCAACGGCTCTAGGCTGTATTCAGAGCGTCAGAGACCTGACGCAAGAGGCGGGTAACAAAGGAACGAGGATGTTCTCTGGGCAACATTTCACAGTACTGAATAATGATGCTACATTACCTGGAGCATCTTATGCAATACCTCGAAATGATTAACTTTTAACCAAGAATTTGAAAGTTCAAAGATGAGAAGACATCGCTAGATATCTGCAAGAGTTACGACACCTAGCACCAATACAAACAGTAAACCTGGAGACTACATACATGTCAAGGCGAGAAGATATTTTTAGTTAAAGTTTGTACCCCGGAGCAAGTTTCTGTGAAAGAATAGAATTGTGCATAACACACATTTCCAAGAATAATACTGCAGAGCTGTGAAGCCATTTCCTTCATTCTTCTGTAACGTCTTCAGATTTCTTGTTACAGGAGTGCGGTCCCAACTCTACACCAAATCCCACCAAGAAGATGATCTCAACTGCTGGCCTGGGAACCAAGAATTCTGCATCAGCCAACAGTCCGGACCAAATGGATCTAGAGATCACAAACTACGCCACACCTATAATGGATCAAAAGTTAAAGGGCGACTTTCAGGCTATGTGTAGAGGGACTTTTTTCGACAAGTGTTTCAAGATGAAACCACTTCTAGAAATGCTCCTTCTGTGAGGAGCTTTTGAAATCAGGAAACAGTGACTGGTTTGGAGCAGATTCCATCAGGAGCCGTTTCAAAGAAGTCACATGCATTTTTTTTTTTCCTACCAGGTGTTTTTTAAAACCTGAAAATGGGGGGGAAAATGCTCAAAACAATGAACATATAAACAGCAAAGAGTAAAATTTATAATAGAAACGAATAGGCTACGTGCACAGTTTTCAAGGAGTTTTTGAAGAAGAAAAGCTCTGGAGTATAATACATGGTGTAACTCAGGATCAGTAATGTAATGTATGTACACAGTGACTGCACCAGCAGAATAGTGAGTGCAGCTCTGGAGTATAATACAGGATGTAACTCAGGATCAGTAATGTAATGTATATACACAGTGACTGCACCAGCAGAATAGTGAGTGCAGCTCTGGAGTATAATACAGGATGTAACTCAGGATCAGTAATGTAATGTATATACACAGTGACTGCACCAGCAGAATAGTGAGTGCAGCTCTGGAGTATAATACAGGATGTAACTCAGGATCAGTAATGTAATGTATATACACAGTGACTGCACCAGCAGAATAGTGAGTGCAGCTCTGGAGTATAATACAGGATGTAACTCAGGATCAGTAATGTAATGTATGTACACAGTGACTGCACCAGCAGAATAGTGAGTGCAGCTCTGGGGTATAATACAGGATGTAAATCAGGATCAGTAATGTAATGTATGTACACAGTGACTGCACCAGCAGAATAGTGAGTGCAGCTCTGGGGTATAATACAGGATGTAACTCAGGATCAGTAATGTAATGTATATACACAGTGACTGCACCAGCAGAATAGTGAGTGCAGCTCTGGAGTATAATACAGGATGTAACTCAGGATCAGTAATGTAATGTATATACACAGTGACTGCACCAGCAGAATAGTGAGTGCAGCTCTGGAGTATAATACAGGATGTAACTCAGGATCAGTAATGTAATGTATATACACAGTGACTGCACCAGCAGAATAGTGAGTGCAGCTCTGGGGTATAATACAGGATGTAACTCAGGATCAGTAAAGGATCAGTAATGTAATGTATGTACACAGTGATTGCACCAGCAGAATAGTGAGTGCAGCTCTGGGGTATAATACAGGAGGTAACTCAGGATCAGTAATGTAATGTATGTACACAGTGACTGCACCAGCAGAATAGTGAGTGCAGCTCTGGGGTATAACACAGGATGTAACTCAGGATCAGTACAGGATCAGTAATGTAATGTATGTACATAGTGATTGCACCAGCAGAATAGTGAGTGCAGCTCTGGGGTATAATACAGGATGTAACTCAGGATCAGTACAGGATCAGTAATGTAATGTATGTACACAGTGATTGCACCAGCAGAATAGTGAGTGCAGCTCTGGGGTATAATACAGGATGTAACTCAGGATCAGTAATGTAATGTATGTACACAATGACTGCACCAGCAGAATAGTAAGTGCAGCTCTGGAGTATAATACAGGATGTAACTCAGGATCAGTAATGTAATGTATGTACACAGTGATTGCACCAGCAGAATAGTGAGTGCAGCTCTGGGGTATAATACAGGATGTAACTCAGGATCAGTAATGTAATGTATGTACACAGTGACTGCACCAGCAGAATAGTGAGTGCAGCTCTGGGGTATAATACAGGATGTAACTCAGGGTCAGTAATGTAATGTATGTACACAATGACTGCACCAGCAGAATAGTGAGTGCAGCTCTGGGGTATAATACAGGATGTAACTCAGGATCAGTACAGGATCAGTAATGTAATGTATGTACATAGTGACTGCACCAGAAGAATAGTGAGTGCAGCTCTGGAGTATAATACAGGATGTAACTCAGGATCAGTAATGTAATGTATATACACAGTGACTGCACCAGCAGAATAGTGAGTGCAGCTCTGGAGTATAATACAGGATGTAACTCAGGATCAGTAATGTAATGTATGTACATAGTGACTGCACCAGCAGAATAGTGAGTGCAGCTCTGGGGTATAATACAGGATGTAACTCAGGATCAGTACAGGATCAGTAATGTAATGTATGTACACAGTGATTGCACCAGCAGAATAGTGAGTGCAGCTCTGGGGTATAATACAGGAGGTAACTCAGGATCAGTAATGTAATGTATGTACACAGTGACTGCACCAGCAGAATAGTGAGTGCAGCTCTGGGGTATAATACAGGATGTAACTCAGGATCAGTACAGGATCAGTAATGTAATGTATGTACACAGTGATTGCACCAGCAGAATAGTGAGTGCAGCTCTGGGGTATAATACAGGATGTAACTCAGGATCAGTAATGTAATGTATGTACACAATGACTGCACCAGCAGAATAGTGAGTGCAGCTCTGGAGTATAATACAGGATGTAACTCAGGATCAGTAATGTAATGTATGTACACAGTGATTGCACCAGCAGAATAGTGAGTGCAGCTCTGGGGTATAATACAGGATGTAACTCAGGGTCAGTAATGTAATGTATGTACACAGTGACTGCACCAGCAGAATAGTGAGTGCAGCTCTGAGGTATAATACAGGATGTAACTCAGGATCAGTACAGGATCAGTAATGTAATGTATGTACATAGTGACTGCACCAGAAGAATAGTGAGTGCAGCTCTGGAGTATAATACAGGATTGTAAGTCATAATACTTAAAAGATAAATAATGTATTCATTAAGAAAATAGACATAAATACCAGCAATTAGGTACCAAAATTATTTGTTGAACATCTATTTAAAGCTTCAGACCTCCCCTGGGGATGAAGGGTTAAACATTCCCGCATAGTGAAGGGCTGTGTGTGAAGCTGTTGGCAGCGGTGACAAGCTTGACATGTAACGTCTATTATAAGAAAAGGTATAAATAGAACTTTCACTCCAGTTTTGCGGTAATTTCCTGTACGATGTGGTTGTGCACCCACTCCCGTCAGTGTGTGAATCATAGCCTGCATTACACGGCCCCTCCACCTGCTTCGCTCTCTGCTGTGATAAAGTGGGAACTACATATGTCACTTTCAGCTTGAGCCGCAGACATATTCTGCAGAAATGCTGTCATTCAGTGGTGTCAGCGCATCAAATGTTCTGCATGTCTGTTAATAAGTTTGTTACCAAGTTGCTTAAAAAAAAATTCTACCTTTAATGTCACCCATAATCTGTACAAATCAATTGAGAAACAAACTGACATCATTTTGAGGGGAAAATGAAAATAACAAAACTAAAATAATGTGGTTGCATAAGTGTGAACACCGTCTTATAACTTGGGATACAGTTGTGTCCAGAATTAACCAATCACATTTACACTCATGTTACATAGTTGTCTGTATACGGCCGCCGTCAATTACAGGCATTCTAATTAACCTCATATAAAGTTTAGTTGTTCTAGGATTTTCCTGAAATTTTCTTCATTTGCTAACATTTTACAGTAAAAGCCATGGTCAATAAACAGCTTACAACACAGCAAAGGGATCTCATTGTTAAAAGTTATCAGTCAGGGAAAGTTATCAGTCAGGGAAGGGGTACAAAAAATATCCAAGGCAATAGATATTGTACCATGGAGCACTGTGAAGACGTAGCTTAAATTTGGCACAAAGGTCACATTACCCAGAACGCTTATCTTTATTACACAGTCCCTCAAACATTGAGGAAGAAAAAACAAAAAGAAAATTGGTCCAAGAGGCTGCCAAAAGGCCTACAGCAACATTGAAGGAGCTGCAGAAATTTCTGGCAAGAAGTGGTTGTGCATTACATGTGACATCAATCTCCCGTATTCTTCATATGTCTAACCTGTGCAGTAAAGTGGCAAGATGGAATCCTTTTCTTACAAACAAAAACATCCAAGCCCGTACATGTTTTGCTAAAACTTGCATCACGTCTGCCAAATGCATGTGGGAAAACGTGTTATGGTTTGATGAGAACGAGGCTGAACTTTTTGGCCATAATTCAAAAATGTTTGGTACAAAGCCAACACTGGGCATCAGCTAAAGAGCACTATACCTACAGTGCAGAATGGTGGAGGCATTAAGCTTTGGGGCAGATTTTCAGCAGTTGGAACTGGGGCTTTAGTCAAGGTGGAGGGAATTGTGAGCAATTCTAAATACCAGTCAGTTCTGCATCAAAACCTTCAGACAGGAATGGCCCAGCCAGAGCCCAAACCTGAATCCAGTTCATGTGTTGAGACCTGAAAAGGGCAGGGTACACAAGAGATGACCCCGCAATCTGATTGATGTAGAGCTACTACAACGAAGAGTAAGCAAAGATTGGCAATTCTAGATGTGCCGTACTGAGACTCCTACCCAAAAAGACTGAACAGAGTCATAAATTCAAGGGAAACTTCGACAAAGTAATAGTTTAAAGGTGTGCATATTTATACAATCAAATTATTTTAGTTTTTTATTTTTCTTTTGCCACCTGAAGAGCTTTCAGTGTGCTTTTCAATTGATTTGTACATAATATGGATGACATTAAAGGTGGAAAAACTTCTGAAAGGATTCTTCTTATGACATTGTTTTTTTTTATATTACACAGTATCCTGCCAATTTCACAAGGGTATGTAGACTTTTTTCAACCAATGTGAGTAATTTATTTTCCCTATTAAACTTGGGTGCTGGGGAAAATAGCCACTAGTCATGTATTTAGTCACTAGCAGGCCTAGTGTGGATTCTAGACCAAGTAGCTCTGCAAAGGGAGTGGCAAGTGGCAATCGTGATCCCCAGGTCCAATTTCCACATTTCCGCTCACTACATGGTGCTAAATTATTGTCTCTAATTCCGAAGAAAATAATATTTATATTTTATTATATGTTGGAGGTAATTATTTTTGATATGTAAGAATTTTCTTGGGGACCGCTATATTGGAGGCACGCACTTCTTTTCGGTACTGCCTGAACAGAGAGCACAATAATTTGCTTAATTGCAATAAATGAGAGCTAAAAGTAAAAAAAAGTGCAACACACTGAACAGTCTTCACTGTTTAGTAGCTGTCAGGAATCAGCTGTCAGGAGGCCCAGGACCAGGGGTTCCTTCTCTGTCCTTAAAACTAGGGGGCGCCCTTGCTTGCCCTTTTCCCCGAGATACTTATGAAGGTGAAGATGTCGGGGCCGCCACCCTTGCCTTATCTCCTGAGTTAGCCTTCCGTCTGTCCTCTTCCTCCACCCAGGGAAGAGGGGTGCTACTGTGCACCGCAGTACACCAACCCGATGAACAAGGAAACACAAACAAGGGTAACTGAAAACAACAGGCATACAAATATTCACTCACATATACCAGAGGAATGCACTGGGGAGTGGAGGACGGGGGAAAAACGAAAGCAGGAGAAGGAAGGGAATTATCACACTTACAAACCATGCAATAGTCACATATAACTCCTTCTCATATAAACACCTCTCCTCCTAAGTCATGCAGCAAATGCTAGCTCTGACATGGATTAGAATCAGGACCCAGATTATAAAGGGTCTGGGAGTGGCTAGCTGAGCTCAGAGTTTCCGACATGGCAGATTATCCTCTGTTCTGACAAAATAAATAAATACCATTAAAACGAAGGAGAAGTGCTTCTTCTCAGCGCAGGAGTAGGAGCAATCAGACTCTGCGGTCTTCTGGCTCCTCTCTGTTGCGGTAACCCCGTGACAGTAGACACCTCTGTTATGGACATCAGGGAATTGAAGAGGACCTGCAGACTGAGCTATACCTTTGCAATAAAGGCTCTTGCCAGAGGCCAGTGACTCAATGGAGTGGCATACGTGTGTGTATTTTGTTCTTGCCTCATTGTCATAAAATCTTACAGACTCTGCTAATCTTGCCCCAGTCTACACAGCAAAGTTGAAAAGTAAGCTGCAGGAAATAGAAAATATCTAATGGCCAGAATAAAATAATTCAATCATTTTATACATGAAATCACATAAAACAAACACCCACAAAATTAGATTTATTAATACATAATGTTTTGATATTTCATGTTGAAGATCATTTTGACCGAGTATCAGGAGCTCGATTAGGATTTTTTTTAAATTTATTAATTATTTTTTTTTTAACTTGGGTCGGCAGGATCTTGCACGTCATTATCAGACTTATCGCAATCTTATGGATCACCCCCAGGCGCAGGACAATGGGGTACTCGGCACCGGGTCCCTCGGTCTCGGTTCTGGGGATGTCACGGTGGCCCGACCCGGTCCATGGCCCTGCTAAAGGGCGCCCAATTAAAGGTGTAAGTTTGTACGGTGTTCGTGACACCACCTGTGGTATTCGGTCAGGGTGACCGACGCTGCTGGGGGTCCGCTGGGGTGATGGAATGGCAGCCAGATGGTATACCTTCCCACAGGTGAAGTATGTCCCCAGGGCTTCCCAAAGTGTGTGGATGATGATAGTGGTCGTTGTAAGGCGCGATGAATAACGAGGACACAAAGGTTGCAGTCTCTTTACCTTTTACTGAAGACTTCAGAGTCCACAGTCCAGAGTACAGATCACAGGGCTGGCAGAGTCCGGCCGGTCCGGAGGCACATCCAGAGTTCCCTTAGCCAGGAGGAAATCAGTAGCCTTCCTACTAGCTCCTGTGTGTTGTAGTACCTCCCTGCTGAGCACCACAGGAAAGTCCTCCCAACCTTTGTAGATGTTTCTGATGTTCTCTCTCTCTGTCCCCCAGATGATATGGATAGGACAACCCGTATGACGGGGTAGGCCTGGAGTTAATTTATAGGGACCCTAGAGATGCCCCTCTCCCACAATTGCCTCCGTGTCTTCTTAGGTATTTAGGTTGGGCAGCCAACTTGGAATTGACTGTCCTGCCGTTGTCTGGAGTAATGCGTAGAGTTAGTACTCCCTCGGTGTTCCGGCCACCGGCTACGCGCCTCGGAAGGAGGCTGCCGATCTCGGGGCAGGACTCCTCCCGGTATTATCTCCTTGTGCTGTGACTTCGGTTCTCACTCTCCACAATATACTTCGCTTCGTGTCCTTTCTTAGGATGCTGCCGCAATGATGTGCAGGCGCAGCTCCGTAATGTTCTATCTCTTGCTAGGCCTCTGTCAGGATCCCACCCGACAGGACCTCTCTGGGTCAAACCCAGGCTGCTTCTCCCTCGATGCTATCTGGTCGAAGCCCAGTCTGCTTCTCTCCCTAACTTCCTATCCAACCCACCAGTTTTACCCGTGTGTGAGGAGTGCCCTAGTAGATAGAAGCTTTTCTCCCCTGGTGGACTGGAGTGTAAAGTGTAGTGTGTGACTGTGATACCTGGCAAGGTGAACTCCTTTAGTACCATCAGACGTAACATCACTCCCCCTGGTGGAAGAGCGACATTACTGCAACGACCAGGACTCTGGGGCGCTGCACTTACATAGGTACAGATGTGTCCCTTCGGGTTACTACTACCTTCTCATTCCCTAAAATGGCAAATTAAAAGGCATTGTCCGAAGCGGTCTACTCTTTAATGCCTTCTTCATTAATAAACTAAAAGTTTCTCAGCCATGAACCAGTTTTAAGTAAAAACGCTATAAAAATGTACTACGGTTATTGCTGTAAAGGAAACAAGAAGCTGAAAAGCAAAAACCTTTTAACTTTATTAACAAATGTTTTTTATATTATTTTTTTTCAGAACTGAAATAATCAGAGTGGTCAATGTTCCTTCACCTCTTACCACTCAGCAGCACAATGTATCGCTGGACTATAGGTTAGCCCTTGTTCCTTTATTGGGGTTCAATGCTTAGTCTGTCTTTGCTTCTTGTGTATATCAAGGGCTCTTCTGAGTGCATTATCTGGCACAAGATCTGAAATGTCCATGTCAACCACGTCACAGCCAATTTTTGGACACCTATGAAGACCACAGAGATTGAAACCATTGTAAATCCTTTACAAGCATTAATTTATTATTAGCAATGATCAACAAAGTCTTTTCTAATGATTTTTCACATGATCAAGGTCTGGAGTCCAATTCGTACTCGGCAGCAGCCAAACCAAGGCAGTGCGAAGTTCTTTGGCATTCCCTTGTATACCGGCATCCTGGATTCCTTTACAATGTCTCTACGACATCGTGATGTTGCTTGAGGTCTAGTGATCTCAGGGAGCCCCCCCCGAACCAAGCCATTGCGAAGTTCTTTGGCATACCCTTTTATGCCAGCATCCTAGACACCTTTACAATGTCTCTACGACATCATGAAGTTGCGTGATGTCTAGTGATCTCAAGGAGCCCTGAACCAAGGCAGTGCGAAGTTCTTTGGCATACCCTTGTATGCCGGCATCCTAGACACATTTACAATGTCTCTACGACATCATGACGTTGCATGGGGTCTAGTGATCTCAAGGAGCCCCGAACCAAGGCAGTGCGAAGTTCTTAGGCATACCCTTGTATGCCGGCATCCTAGACACCTTTACAAAGTCTCCACAACATCATGAAGTTGCATGAGGTCTAGTGATCTCAAGGAGCCCCGAACCAAGCCATTGCGAAGTTCTTTGGCATACCCTTGTATGAAGGCATCCTAGACATCTTTACAATGTCTCTACGACATCATGAAGTTGCATGAGGTCTAGTGATCTCAAGGAGCCCCGAACCAAGCCATTGCGAAGTTCTTTGGCATACCCTTGTATGCCGGCATCCTAGACAACTTTACAATGTCTCTACGACATCATGAAGTTGCGTGAGGTCTAGTGATCACAAGGAGCCCCGAACCAAGCCATTGCGAAGTTCTTTGGCATACCTTTGTATGCCGGCATCCTAGACATCTTTACAATGTCTCTACGACATCATGAAGTTGCGTGAGGTCTAGTAATCTCAAGGAGCCCCGAACCAAGCCATTGTGAGGTTCTTTGGCATACCCTTGTATGCCGGCATCCTAGACGCCTTTACAATGTCTCTACAACATCATGACGTTGCATGAGATCTAGTGATCTCAAGGAGCCCCCAAGATGCCAACATTCGAGTGATGGCGAGTAAGTTCCCACTGCGTTGATTCGGCACTCTTTAGCTGACAGAGTGCCCTTCCTCTGCCTGAGATTCTGCGCAAGTGCTGGAATCATTGCCTGAGGACGTCTCATGAGATGGGACAGAGCAGACACAGTACGCTCCTGATAACGAAGTGGGAACTGGCCTAAGAACAGAGAGGGCTCTCTCAGTTTGTAACTGATACATCACTCTGGTCTCTTCCCTTGTCCGAGATCCTGCGTAGGTGCCGAATCATTGTCAGGGGTTGTATCAACAGAGACTAGACAACTCCAGGCAGCAATTAAATATTCATGTCTTTAGTAGCTATGCTCCTACTGTGCACGGCTACATCCTTTCTGGATTCCTATATCACCTGACTAATTCAGCTCTGCCTGGACTCCCTGGCAAACTCAGCTCTGCCACTACATCAACTTTGCTATACTGCTGGGTTAGTTCTGCATTGCATTCTGTGACAAACTTAGCTCAGAGTAGACTCTGCTATACCGCTGTATCTACTCTGCTACAAACGGGGCTCAACTATACGGCTTAGTCTACTCTACTGCCTTTTCGATTACAACCCTGCTACATCATTTGCTTTTGTTTTATCGTTTTTTTATGATTCCAGTTCTGATTCTAGTGCCCCCTTCCAGCCACCTCAGCATCCATTGTCCCGGTCATAAGCAGGGGACCAACACAATGGGCAGAAAACCTAAAGCCGGTCATTTCTGAGGGGGCACATTATGATGACCATAATCTGCCACATGAAAGGAAAATGTACTAAAGCTTTAATTATGAGGAAGCAGCAACGGCCATCATTCGTTTCACTCAGACTTTTCTTCCATATAATCTCAAGAACGAAAACTGATTTTTGGGAACCCACCTGGCATATTTAGACTTCTCGTGTTTGTTCTTAATCATCCGTACAATTGCATCTTTCTCATACGAGTGACCGCATACTTTGTTTTTCACTGGGTTCTCCATTTCCATCTGCGATGAAACCACAATATAACATATTATAAATCCGAATTAGCAGAGAAGATGTGCATGATGCTGTCCAATAAACCTAATCTAATTCCAATGCTCCCTTTAAAGACAACCTATCATTTGCCATAAGTATGTAATATTTTCACCTGATGTAAATGCCACTGTTCTCCTGAATCCGGCGCTGTTTTACTTTTGTTCCTGCGCCTCTCCATTCCTGAGATATGGCCTCCTCTTCTCTGTGTTTAACTCTAGTCTTTTTTTTATCTAAGTGGGTGTGTGCATCAACTATTATGTGTGGGCATTTTCTTGATGACCACGCCCAGTTGACTATATAAACTGGATTTATATACAGGGAAGAGGCCATAAACTGAAAAACTACCACTGGAGATACCCAGGCGTCCCCTCACCCCGACGCACGTTTCGCCATCAGTTTTTTTAGGGGCGTGGTGGCGAAACGCGCATCGGGGTGAGGGGACGCCTGGGCATCTCTAGTGGCAGTTTTTCAGTTTCAGGTAACTAATCTCTAATCATACCTATACATTTATGTCCAAATGTCTGGCCATTAGGAATGTGTTAGCGGCCTTGCTGCATCCATCCAAGATTTTATGTTAGCATACGTTTAGAACATTATTTAGGTCACAGTGTTTACACCTGATTTGCATTTGTAGCCACAATTAAGTGGTGGTTTGGATATTGGGGTTAAAATTGCATGGCAGGGAGTTATTGTATGAGTATATATCCTCTTTTCGATCTTAAATTATTATCCCTCCATATATACAAAAAAAAAACACCACCATTTCTTTCTTTTATTTATACCTTCTGCTTTTGCTCAGCATACCATACAGCTATTCTGCTTTTTATATTGTATGGTTTTAAATTTCTTGAATAAAAATACCTTAACTTTTTAATATTAAAGTTTTGGATCTCTTCTTTTTCCCCTTATTTATTTCTCATATGTGGTTGTTGTTATTCGTTTTGACCAAGAAGGATTTTAACTATAAGAAGTGGCTCATAAGTGAAGAAAAAAAAAGCATATTTCTCTGAAAAGACATATTACAAAGCTTCTTATATTTGTTTGTAATACTTACTACTCAAGGTGTGTGAAGATTTAAGCACGTAAGGGGCCTACAAGATACACATTTATGTCTAACTTCATAATATAAATTCTGTGTATTTTGCATATACAGGAGGATTTACATCCCTATGATAAATCGATACTTGGGTATCTCAAATTCATTGACTATCCTCCATAACATCACACAGGCCTTCATCGTCTATACTGGAGTAACCACCATTCCAGATTTACCTCCCTTATGGCTAAGTGAAGGCATACGGTTTCTACAAATGCGAACGTTGAAGAGGGCTGAGTGTGACATCTTGATCATAGCGCTATGGTCTGATGATGAAGAAGATAGATCTTTCTGAAACTTCAATGACCACTTCCATGGCCCCCAGAAAATAATTGCACTGATGATCACTGCTCTGGAGGTTATCGAACCTAAACACATTGCGTAATAAAAGACCGGAGTGCAGCAATGCTGTGAAATCACTGTTCTACATATTTTCAAAAGTGGTCATGTTCAGTTATGGAACGAGCCATTTCACAATGATTTTGACTTCCCGAATTCAAATCTGACAATGATTTTTTTTTAGTTGTCTCTTGTTTATAAAAGTTTTCCTGTTTCTGCTACATATAATTAATACATACAAGTTTCAGTACATTTCATATTTTTGGAAATATAAAGATGCAGAAAATGTTGTTATGCCAATTCTCTGATATTTATTTAGAAACTTAGCAACAATTTCAATAACTAAAACATTTCAAACACTATTGCAAATTATAAACAGTCACAGAAATTGAACTACAAAATTTGCTCCTCATTCAGCGACAATTCTTTTTTTGCTTGTCTCTTGTACTCCTGAATCGGGATCATATCTTACAACTGTCTAACAATAATCTGCACGCATTGATGGATTCCATTTTCCTTGATATCTTTTCTCCATATTTTGGTGAAATCTCTACCCATTCTCATAGCTCACTGGTGGAAAAAAAGTCTAGATGCGAATGTAAGTTATCCTCAACTTCCTCCCCTTCATCTTTTGCTTCCTAGCGATCATTTGCCGTCAATGGACCACCCTTTTGGGATTGGTTCTTTTGGTTCAAAGTCACCAGCCTCTCAGCTGTCGGTCTCCGCCAAGTCTTCCCGCTGCCGCTACGGCTCTTTTCGGAAGTTAAGGATAAATGAGATGATGAGGAGTAAGCAAAAAATAAACAAGAACCTGAGAAAATAGAAGCGAATGTAAGAAATGAATCTTTAAGGACATATTATAGCCAAGATCCTTATATGTTTGAGAACATTTTCCACCAACTCTTCGTAGTCATCTGCTCATACGTTTCCCCAAAAAAGTTACCACATGCAGCCTTTTCTGTGCCCAGCAATAAACAGAAAAACTCATCATCTTGAAGAAGCTTTCGAATCTGAGGTCCAATAAAGACTCCTTCCTTTATCTTTGCTTCACTAAACTTTGGAAATTTCTCTATAAGATACTTGAATGCTTTTGAATTTTTATCCATTGCCTTTACAAAGTCTTCATTAGAGCTCACCCTTACTGCTGTAACCAGGAACCTAAGAGCTCAGCCTTACTGCTGTAACCAGGAACCTAAGAGATCAGTCTTATTGCTGTAACCAGGAACCAAAGAGCTCAGCCTTACTGCTGTAACCAGGAACCTAAGAGCTCAGCCTTACTGCTGTAACCAGGAACCTAAGAGCTCAGCCTTACTGCTGTAACCAGGAACCTAAGAGCTCACCCTTACTGCTGTAACCAGGAACCTAAGAGCTCAGCCTTACTGCTGTAGCCAGGAACCTAAAGATCAGTCTTATTGCTGTAACCAGGAACCAAAGAGCTCAGCCTTACTGCTGTAACCAGGAACCTAAGAGCTCAGCCTTACTGCTGTAAACAGGAACCTAAGAGCTCAGTAATACTGCTGTAGCCAGGAACCAAAGAGCTCAGCCTTACTGCTGTAGCCAGGAAACTAGGAGCTCAGCCTTATTGCTGTAGCCAGGAACTAAAGAGTTCAGCCTTACTGCTGTAGCCAGGAACCTAGGAGCTCAGCCTTATTCCTGTAGCCAGGAACCAAAGAGCTCAGCCTTACTGCTGTAGCCAGGAAAAAAAGAGCTCAGCCTAACTGCTGTAACCAGGAACCTAAGAGATCAGGCTTATTGCTGTAACCAGGAACCAAAGAGCTCAGCCTTACTGCTGTAACCAGGAACCTAAGAGCTCAGCCTTACAGCTGTAACCAGGAACCTAAGAGCTCACCCTTACTGCTGTAACCAGGAACCTAAGAGCTCAGACTTACTGCTGTAGCCAGGAACCAAAGAGCTCAGCATTACTGCTGTAGCCAGGAACCTAAAAGATCAGTCTTATTGCTGTAACCAGGAACCTAAGAGCTCAGCCTTATTGCTGAAGCTAGGAACCACAAAGCTCAGCCATACTGCTGTAGCCAGGAAACAAAGAGCTCAGCCTTATTGCTGTAACCAGGAACCTAAGAGCTCAGACTTACTGCTGTAGCCAGGAACCAAAGAGCTCAGCATTACTGCTGTAGCCAGGAACCTAAAAGATCAGTCTTATTGCTGTAACCAGGAACCTAAGAGCTCAGCCTTATTGCTGAAGCTAGGAACCACAAAGCTCAGCCATACTGCTGTAGCCAGGAAACAAAGAGCTCACCCTTACTGCTGTAACCAGGAACCTAAGAGCTCAGACTTACTGCTGTAGCCAGGAACCAAAGAGCTCAGCATTACTGCTGTAGCCAGGAACCTAAAAGATCAGTCTTATTGCTGTAACCAGGAACCTAAGAGCTCAGCCTTATTGCTGAAGCTAGGAACCACAAAGCTCAGCCATACTGCTGTAGCCAGGAAACAAAGAGCTCAGCCTTATTGCTGTAGCCAGGAACCTACGAGCTAAGCCTTACTCTTAGGCAGATAAAAATCTCATAACACAAAGTAAACTGAACGATGCTGTTAAAGAGTGGTTCAATTGAGGTTACTGACAGAAAGTCTGGGTCATGAGAGGAAGATGCTTCATGACACCAAGCGCCCTCTTCTTTCTCACTTGACCAGATTGACAATGTTTTTGGTGCTTTAGGGACCGGCAGTTCTTCTGTATGTGGTAGTGGGCATATTGCAGATGGACTGTTTGAATACTGTAAAGTCCACTTCTTCCTTGAAACTCCTTTCCTAATGCAGGCACCATACAGAAATAGCAATTAGTAGTGTGATTGGTTGGTTCACAGTATGAGGTCTGGTTTTTTTTCATGTGGGACGAATTGTAGTTTTGAGCGATATCATTCATTTTATCTTATAATGTGCTGAAATAGGGAGAAAAAAAATCCAAATGGAATGAAATAGTTAAAAAAAAAATCCATCATTTTTTGGGGGTTTTGCTTTTATGTTGTTCATTGCGCAGTTACATGAAAATATGGATTGTGATTACAAAGACACAAAACCTATAAGGACTTTTTATGGTTTAAAATAACTCTGAAACTTGTAAAGGAGGAAAAATAATACAATTTTCCTTTAAAACTTGAAACTATTTTTTTTTTCATCCATGGCAGCTTTTCTTTTGATTGCTAAGCTGTATTTTTTTTGAGACCATAATATATTTTTTTTTTTACTTTATTAGCCCAACTAATACCATATACTGCAATTCTCTCTCTTATGTACCCTAAAATGGAACAAAATAAAAAAAAACTACAGCTAACAAAAAAACAAGCCCTCAATATTCCATCGACTGAAAAATAAAGAGGCACGGGAATTGGACAAACCTAATGGCGTCACAAACCAAATTTTTCTTTTTTTCAAATTTCAGAAATTTTGAAGCCATTAAAATATTATTTTTAAATAATAATAATAAAAAAGTATATAATAATAATAATAATAATAATAATAATAATAAGAAGAAGAAGAAGAAGAAGAAGAAGAAGAAGAAGAAGAAGACCAACAATAATAAAAACTAAAAAAACAATAATTAAAATAATAATACTGATAAAATTGAACAAGTTTGGTACTGATCTGGAGAAAAAATGGTTGCCAGGTCAAAAGGTCATATTTACTGCACAGTGAATGCAGTAAAAATTAAAGCAAAAAAAAAATAAAAAAAATAATTAATGGAGAAATTATGTTGTTTTTTTTTTGCCATTTCACTTGACTTCCTATTTTTTTTCAGTCTATTATATGGCAAAATTAAATGTGTCATTTAAAAGTACAACTCTTCCAGCAACAAATGAGTGCTAATATGGCTATGCTGATGAAAAAGTAAAAAAAACAAAAACAAAAAAAAAAACATGACGTTTGGAACAAGCAGAGGAAAAAAAAACAAAGTGCAAAAATGAAAACTGAACGTGTCCGTAAGGGGTTAAAGAACTCGATAACCCCTTCATGTACTATACCTGTGTTATGGGACAGATGAAATTAGCAATGGTCTGAGTGACCGCAATCTCTTCATCTTCATCCTCAAAGGCTGGACTGCTTGACTCCTGAGAAACGCCCACTAGGAGAGAAAAGAAGGACGAGAGCATGAAACATGTCCCAATAACCATCGGGGGAATTTCTTTTTTTAATACATTCACTTTGTACCAGATTGTTAAATATACTAAATATACTTAGATTAATGATCCACAATAGAAAAGCAGATGAAACTCTCAGCAACCGGTTGTTTCTGAAGCCTTCCATTCATGTCTGCAGCCGGCTGGTCCCACTCCTTGGCTGACAACAAGAGCTTGGAGACCCTACTTTTCTTCAACAGTTGGGCCTCCAAAAAGTCAGTCTCTCCCACCCCTTCTTCATGCATGATTGACCTCCACCAAATTGGAACGCTGTACTCCGCTATTACCTACTGACGATGAATGGAGCAGAAGTCAAGTGTGAGCTCCTCCTCTCCACTCAAGACGTTGGGTGCAAAGCCCAGATCTTCTGATCCTGGAAGATCTTCTGGTCCTGGTTGGACCTCCAGGCATCAACAAGTTATCGGTTAGGAATAATTTTCTTTTCTTTTTGGATGTGGAGTGGGGAGGCGGTTGGGAATAATCTCATCCATTGTTATTATAACTTTGATAACAACTGTCTTGAGAAGATTTCCATTTCCGGAATGATTGTCACTTCTCTCCACTCTTTCGTGGAATCTGTCAGCAGGTTTTGCTATGTAATCTGAGAGCAGCATGGTGTAGGTGCTGAGGCCCTGATTCCAGTGATGTATCATTTACTGGGCTGCTAAATAATGAATTAATAAGAGAAAAAGGCTGGTAGTCTGCGCTGCCATGTAAGACTCAAGGACTCAAGAAACCAAGGACGATGGGGAAATTTTAATTTGACCAGTGGATTACTCTCTACATGTTTCGAAGTTGGACCAACTTCTTCATCAGAAGACCCACAATTTCCATATAGTCCATGGTTTCTTGAGCCCTACATCAGCAGCACAGATAACCACCCCTGTTCTCCTATTATTTATTCTACATGACGGGATTTCACGGCTCGAGATTGCTGCAGAAGATGTTATACTTAATTTGCTCAGTGGTGGGTCACACAACCCAATAAGGTCAGAAATTCCCTCTCCCTCACCTTGATCCTCCTATTGGGCACTTGGTGTCTCTTTTTTCTCTAGTTACTGGGCTGCTGGCTGCAGTTTTGATAGAATCCCTGTTTTTCTCTGCAAGTAAATCTAGCGCTGCTCGGAATGCAGAGCTGTGTGTAACCCCGCCCACAAAAGCTGTGGGTAAGCTGCCAATCAGCGCTGGGGGAGGGGTTTCACATAGCTGGACTGCCTGGCACATGGCACCTAGTCCTGTAGTCATGATCTCCTGCTGATAAGTCACTGATTGTACTGAAACCACAGCACACAGACTAGTAAGTGACACATCCCTAGAATCAGGGTTTCTGGCCCTATGTTATTTTTCTCTCAGATTAAATAGTAAAAGCCTGCTGACAGATTCCTTTTAATAGAAGACCATACTACACTCTTGTAGGTCCATGTGCCTCCTGCTGTAATGAAGGAAGAATCTAAAGCTATGGTCCATCCTGAGGCATGATGGGAGTGACATTGAGAATAAAATTACATGTGTAATGTCAAGCCTATAATTAAAAAGAAGTCTTCACTGTTTAACTTCAGCCCATTTATTGCACCATTACTGCTAACGTGAGTTTCTAATAAACCTGCCCTTTAAGCCCGTCAGTCCTCGTCTGATATATACCGGGTAAGTGACCTATATTTCCAGGTTTTCAGAAAGGTGCTTGCTCAAACAGTAATCACAGATAACACATCTTCAAAACAAGTTTGGTGTATGAGAATTATTGGCCCGTTTCCTGGAAGACCTTTGCTGTAGATAATCTAAAGCTTTGAAATTCTTCCCTGGGAAAAAGTTAAGCAACCTTCTCTGCCCCGTCATCGTGAGCTGTGTCACCGGGGACAGATTCTAGTCTCGCTGCGCAGCATTCTTCTCCAGCCTGATGTCATTTCTTCTAAATGTTACTTTTTGAAGAAAAAAATTTAAATGAATAGTTTATATTTTGCCTAAAGGAAAAAAAATTATTTAGAAAGTCCCGAAACACAAATGATGAAATGTTCTGAATAGATGTTTTCATTCTACAGAAAGCTAACAGCCCTCCACCATTATAACCTGTGGATAAATCTGTGGATTTCCTAGTACCCACAGATGAAAGGGTCTGTAGAACTGGTGCTGGGTTGCTGAAGGGTGATAGTTTCTCTTGGGGGTCTGCTGAAGGGTGGTGATGTCTACAGTGATAAGCTAAATGGGAGCTGATGTTTGCTGAAAGTAGTCCATGAGCCGGGCCAGATATCGGTACCACCCGGAGTGACTAATTTTCTTTGGTATTTTTAGGTAGATGCATGTCTGTAGTTTATTTTTTGATATGATAGCCCTTACATATACGTAGCTTATTAACCCCTTCAGCCCTAGGCCTATTTGTACCCAAGTGCCTAAGCCAATCTGACCTGTGCCACTTCATGGGCTAATAACTTTGGAACGCTTTCACCTATCCAAGCCATTCTGAGATTGTTTTCTCGTGACATATTGTACTTCACGTCAGTGCTAAATGGGAGTCAATATATTTTACCTTTCTATATAAAAAAATGCTAAATATTCGGAAATTTTGGAAAAATCGCAATTTTTTAACTTTGAAATTCTCTGCTTTTTACAAAAATACTGATACCCCCCATAATAGTTATTAATTTACACTCCCCACATGTTTACTTCATATTGGCATCATTTTGAAAATGAAACCTTATTGTTTTACGACGTAATAGGGCTTATAGTTTTATGCGCAATTTTTCACATTTACAGCAAAACCCACTTTTCAAAGGACCAAGTCACTTCTGAAGTCACTTTAAGGGGCTTACATAACAGAAACCACCCATAAATTACCCCATTTTGCAAACTACACCCCTCAAGCTGTTCAAAACTCATTTTTAAAAACTGTTAACCCTTTAGGTGTTCCACAGGAATTTTAGCAGAATGAAGGCGAAATTTCAAAATTTCATTTTTTTTCCAGATATTACATTGTAATCCAATTTTACCTGCAACCTAGCAAGGGTTAACGGCAAACCCAAACTTGGTTACCCTAATTCTGCAGTTTATAGAAACACCCCACATGTACTCGTAAACTAAAGTATGGGCACACAGCACAGCTCAACACGGAAGGAGCGCTATGTGGTTTTTGGGTGGCGGATTCACTGGAAGAAATCTAGGGGGCCATGTCACATTTGAAGGCTGCCTGAGGTACCCCCACAGTGGAAACCCCAAAAAGTGACCCTATTTTGGAAACTACACCCCCAAGGAATCTTTTAGGGGGTATAGTGACCACTTTGACCCAACCAGTGTTTCACAGTAGTTGGAAACACTTGGTTGAGAAAATGGAAAAAGTGCATTTTTTACATGAAGGTGTCATTTTAGGCTCATTTTTTTATTTTTAAGAGGTGTACCAGCAAAAAATGCACCCCACTATTTGTTCACCAATCTCTCCCGAACACAACAACACCCGATATGTTGTCGTACACTGCAGTATTGGGGAACGGCAGGCCTCGGAAGGGAAGGAGCGCCAAATGACTTTTGGAGTGCAAATTTTACTGGAAGAAATCTAGGGGGCTATGTCACATTTGAAGACACCCTGAGGTGCCCCAACACACGCACACACACTGACACATACACGTTCTGTGCTGAACAGGACTCTCCGGTCTTCTCTGCAGAGCTCCTATCTCCCTCTGTAGAGGCTGACACCTCCCAGGCTTGTGACTGATCACATGGCCGTGACATCACCACAGGTCCTGTAGTCCTGTACTGTGTGCTGCTGCTGGTAAGGAACTTGTGGAGAGAGGGGGAACAGTCACCTAGCACCAGCGCTCCCAGCTCTAAGAACGAGCGCCTCATGAAGGTGGGCCCCTGCCTCCTCCTTCCCTGCGCGGCGGCCTTTCCCCCCGGCGGCTGTATTCGGCGTATAAGACAACCGCCCTCTTGGAGCCATGTTTTTCATGGCTAAAAAGTCGTCTTATACGCCAGGAAATACGGTAAATAAAATTTTAATGTTTTTCTTTGTGTTTGCAGGTGTTTACTGACTATCTAACGGCATGATGGAAGTACCAGCAAGGAAGAAATCACGGATCGACTGTATCATACACTGCTCTAATGATGACAGCGATGATCTGGCGTCCCTTAAGGATTTGGACTCCTGGAAAACATTGCTTAGGGCTGCAGAGATCAGGCAGCATGAATCAGTCCTGGTAGCAGCTAAGGGCCTTGAAGAAGGAGAAATACCACACATACAATATCACCGTAAATGTCGTAGTATCTTTACAATGAAGAAGTCACTGGATTCTATCCTTGGCAAGGGTGTCAATGTCGAAACAGCAAGCAAAATCTCCATGAGGAAGCTACCGAGGGGTGCCCCCAGTGATAGCAGGGTGTATGCCAAAGTATGTATCTTCTGTGAGAAGTCAAGCAAGTACCTAAAAGGAAAACAAACAAGGGAGCCAATTGTCCAGTGTGTTGAGCTACGAGCAGATGAGACGATCCGCAGAGCAGCGATAAGGAAAGGCACACAGAGAATACTTGGTTTACTTAGCAGAGACCTTGTTGCTGCAGAGGGGCACTACCACAAGTCGTGCTACAAACTATTCACAAAAGATGATTCCCAAGTGGCCTGTAGGTCTAGTGCAGCTGAAAATCAGGTCGAAAGCGAGGAAGTACGCTACGAAGAGGCAGAGAAAGAGGCCCTTGAAGAACTCTTCTTGTATATAAGGACTAAATTGTTCCCAAACCCAGAAGTACTGCCTATGATAAACCTCACATCTAGGCTTGAGAGATTAATGATATCCCGTGGTATCATCCAACTGAAACCATCGACAAAGAAACATGTTCGACGAAAACTTGAAACAGAGATTGGGGAATCACTCCGCTTTCTCTCAGATGAGAAAGGTAAGCTTCTAGTCTATCCATGTAGCCTATCAATGGACGACCTTGTCCGGCAAGTACACAGCATGACAAAAGATCTGCAAGAAGCAAGAGCTGCTAACTCTGGAGATATCGTAACCAAAGCAGCAATGCAGCTAAGGAATGAGATCAAGAAGCAAGATGTGAGTCAGCCATGGCCTCCCAATACAGATCAGAATGTCGTTCCTGCATTAGTCACTCAATTCCTGCAAACCCTGCTTACAGGAGATTGTGAGTGCCAAACTACCTGTGAAAGAGCTCAACGTCTTGCCACATCCTTCGGCAGTGACTTGGTTTTTGCTGTTACCAATGGAAAGACAAAGCCACCAAAGCACGTACTGCTATCCTTTGCAGTTAAGTCTTTGACCGGCAATACAGAACTGATTCGAACTCTGAATCGTCTTGGCCACTGTGTGTCATATTCAATGGCTGAGGAGATCGATACAGCCCTTTGTATCCAGAAGTTGGAATGTTCAAAGGATGACATCCCAATGCCAGCAAGTATCTACCCAGGTGTGTTCACAACCCTGGCCTGGGATAACATTGACAGACTTGAGGAGACACTAAGTGGAGCAGGTACATCTCATAGAGTCAATGGCATTGCTGTTCAGTCCAATGTTGCATGCTCTGTGACAAAGAAAGTCCTGCCAGATGTAACCAAGTCGAAGAAAAGAAGCATAACTCTGACAGAATTAATGCTACCGATATACAATGTTGGGCAGCGGGGAGAGCCACCCAGGATTGAGACTTCGAATGTTAACACTACCAAGGAGGTCCAGGATTCAAAAACCAAAAACCATATCTGGCTTCTGGCTAGAATGTCAGACCATGAGGATCAGACCACCAGCAGTTGGACTGGGTTCAACATAAAAATCCGCAGCGACATTGTAGTGGCCCAGGACACTGTAAGCTACCTGCCCACTATCAATGCTCCTGCAACAGCCATGTCCACTGTGAATGAAGTCTTGGAGCAAACACATGCCATCATGCAGACCCTGAAGCTTAACAGAATTGTGTGTGTGTTTGATCAAGCACTCTATGCCAAAGCTGCCGAGGTTATCTGGAAACAGGAGAAGTTCAAGAACATTATAATTAGAATGGGTGTCTTCCACACAATCTGTAATCTCCTCTCTATCATAGGGAACAGATTTCAGGATGCAGGCCTTAGAGATCTGTGTGTTGAATCCGGTGTAATCGCTGAAGGATCAGTGTCTGGAGTGATGGACGGCCGGAGGTACAACAGAGCAGTGAGACTACACAAGCTGGTCTATGAAGCACTTATGAGGCTTGCATGGAAAAACTTCCTTCCATGGCTAGAAGAAAACCATGCAAGGGACCTTCACCATCTGGATGAAACACTGAAGAACATCACAAACTTTCGCATCAGTGTGTCGCAGGGATCCTTCGAAAAGCTCTTGGATAATGAATCTTGCACACTTACCCTGAAGCTCTTTCAAGTTTATCTTGAGACCCTCAGAAATGAACAACTCTCAGCATTCTGGATGTCATACTTGGACATGGTCGAGACCATGCTGGCCCTGGTTCGAGCTTCAAGAGAAGGCAACTGGATGCTTCACCTAGGAGCAATCCGACAGATGATACCATGGTGTTTTGCCTATGACAAGGTCAACTATGCCCGATACCTAACCTATTACTATGCCACAATGTCTCGGCTGCCCATAGAACACCCAGAGGTCCATGAATACTTCATGCAAGGTGGCTTTTCGGTCCAGATCGGTAGCAAGAATCCTTTTGGACGAATTCCTGTGGACCAGACCATTGAAGAGACAATCAACAAAGACACCCAGACACCAGGGGGCACAAAAGGCTTCAGCCTCAAAGTTGGAGCTGTTTCCAGGTTCTACCTGACATCAGAGTACCGCAGTATGTACTTGAGGCAGCTGAGGGCCCTGGTAGGCCAACAATATACTGACTTCAGCCATTCAGACCTACAGGTGTCTAGGATTAGAAGAGATGAAGCCGATGTCCAATCTTTCGTTCAACTGCTGGAGACAGGTTGGGTGAACCCCTTCAACAAAGAGCATAATGGTGAACTTATTAGTTTGTCAACAGCGACTGTAGCACCACCAGATGTAGCCAAAGACCTTCAAGGGGCATACAGTATAGGAGAGGATGCATATCAAACATTCAAGGATGAGCGTTTGGGTACCGATAAGCCAACTACATTGTTTCATGACAAGATGACGAAGAACAAACTTAAAACGTTCTCTAACATCCAAATGAAGACACGCAGACAAGGTCTTGGCAAGGAGGTAATTTTGAAGGCTGACAGAAACCTATTTGGCCAGATGATACTTGTAGCTGAGAACAGAAAGCTACAAATGAGTGATGTCTTGACTCATCCCCTGGGTCCATTGCCATGGGCACTTGCCAATGGTGATGGGTCTATCCGCAAGACCAACAAGGCTGCCCTCGCAAGGGAGTTGGAGAGGAATGCTCGTCCTGCAGAAGTGATCCCCGAGCCCTCTGCAACCATCATTGATGGGATGAGCCTGGTTCAGAAACTGAAGGGAAACAATGCAACATTTGGCCAGCTAGCAGGCACAGCAATGAGTCGCGCTATCCATGAGGGTGCTAAGAGCAAGCGCATTGATATTGTCTTTGACGTCTACAAGGAGACATCCATCAAAGATACAGAAAGAGTCAACAGATATGAAGGCACAGGGATCCATTTCAAGAACATTCAACATGGGCACAACATCCAGCAGTGGAAAAAGCTTCTAAGTAGTTCCTCCAACAAGGCAAGTCTCATAAAGTTTCTGGTAGAAGAATGGAAGGCGAAACACCACAGGGAGAAGCTTGAGGAGAAGGAGCTGTATGTCACATGTGAGCAGCTCTGCTTTAAGATCACCAAAGAACAGTGGGAAGAGGCTGCTGACCTTAAGTCAAATCAAGAAGAAGCAGACACACGCCTCCTTCTCCATGCTCTTCATGCAGCAGAATCTGGTTACAAGTCGGTCATCATCACTTCGGAGGATACTGATGTCATGGTCCTGTGTCTGGGCATGTGCCACAAAATCCCATCCCACCTGTTCCAGAAATGCGGTACACAGAACCGGACAAGATTCCTGGATATCACCACTCTGAGCCGAACATTGGGAGGCAGCGTATGTGATTCATTGATTGGTATGCATGCATTTACAGGCTGTGACACCGTCAGTGCATTCGCTGGCCGTGGGAAGATGACGACACTCAAGCAGTTGAAGATGAACAAGACATACCAGGATGCCTTTCAGGAAGTTGGTCGTTCATGGGAAGTGTCTACCGAACTTTTTGAGAAGTTACAGGAAATCACCTGCCACATGTACCTGCCAACTACCCAAACAACTGAGGTAAACAGGCTCCGTTATCAGCTGTTCTGTGCCAGACGTGGAGTGGTAGAGTCAAGTCAACTCCCTCCTTGCCAGGACTGCCTTTTCATGCATGCACTGCGTGCAAACTACCAGGCTGCGATCTGGAGGAGAAGTCTGCAGAGCCAGCCATGGGTTGCAAACCCAACAGACTGCGGTTGGATGATAGATAACGACGGAAAGCTTGTTGTCAAGTGGATGCAAGGGGCACCAGCACCAGAAGCTATTATACAGCTACTGTCCTGCAAGTGTGTGCGGTCATGTGAACTTCCTCAGTGTACTTGCCTCAGCAATGGCCTGAAGTGCACAGACATGTGCAGATTACAGACATGCCAGAACAAGGGTACTGAAGACGAGCCAGTAGAACAACAGTCAGATTCAGAGTCCGATGTTGAAGATATTATGGAGTAACATATATATATATATATATATATATATATATATATATATATATATATATATATATATATATATATGCACATGACATGTTCAGTGTGTATTTACATAACTTGGATTAAATTTTGTTACAAATACTACATCTAGTCACTCCGGGTGGTACCGATATCGTCATATTTGGTTCTTGGCTCATGCTAAAATTCCTGTGGAACACCTAAAGGGTTAACAGTTTTTAAAAATGAGTTTTGAACAGCTTGAGGGGTGTAGTTTGCAAAATGGGGTAATTTATGGGTGGTTTCTGTTATGTAAGCCCCTTAAAGTGACTTCAGAAGTGACTTGGTCCTTTGAAAAGTGGGTTTTGCTGTAAATGTGAAAAATTGCGCATAAAACTATAAGCCCTATTACGTCGTAAAACAATAAGGTTTCATTTAAAAAAGGATGCCAATATGAAGTAAACATGTGGGGAGTGTAAATTAATAACTATTATGGGGGGTATCAGTATTTTTGTAAAAAGCAGAGAATTTCAAAGTTAAAAAATTGCCGATTTTTCCAAAATTTCCGAATATTTAGCATTTTTTTATATAGAAAGGTAAAATATATTGACTCCCATTTAGCACTGACGTGAAGTACAATATGTCACGAGAAAACAATCTCAGAATGGCTTGGATAGGTGAAAGCGTTCCAAAGTTATTAGCCCATGAAGTGGCACAGGTCAGATTGGCTTAGGCACTTGGGTACAAATAGGCCTAGGGCTGAAGGGGTTAATAAGCTACGTATATGTAAGGGCTATCATATCAAAAAATAAACTACAGACATGCATCTACCTAAAAATACCAAAGAGAATTAGTCACTCCGCTTGGTACCGATATCGTCAAATTTGGTTCTTGGCTCATGGACTAAAGGTGATGTCTGTTGGGTCTGCAAAAGGCTGCTGATATGGGCAAGGATCTGCTAAAGTCTACAGTGGTCTGCTGAAGCATGCTGAGATTACCACAGGCCAGCCAAATGTCTGAAAAGATCTGTTGCAGAGGTCTGCTGAAAGGACTGCAAAAGGGTGCGGAGATCAGTAGGGTTCTGCTGAAGGGTGCTAAGATTAGTCGGGTTCGGCTGAAGGGTGCTGAGATTAATAGGGTTCTGAAAAAGGGTGCTGAGATTAGTAGGGTTCTGATGAAGGGTGCTGAGATTAGTAGGGTTCTGATGAAGAGTGCTGAGATTAGTAGGGTTCTGAAAAAGGGTGCTGAGATTAGAAGGGTTCTGATGAAGGGTGCTGAGATTAGTAGGGTTCTGATGAAGGGTGCTGAGATTAGTAGGGTTCTGATGAAGGGTGCTGAGATTAGTAGGGTTCTGATGAAGAGTGCTGAGATTAGTAGGGTTCTGAAAAAGGGTGCTGAGATTAGAAGGGTTCTGATGAAGGGTGCTGAGATTAGTAGGGTTCTGATGAAGGGTGCTGAGATTAGTAGGGTTCTGATGAAGGGTGCTGAGATTAGTAGGGTTCTGATGAAGGGTGCTGAGATTAGTAGGGTTCTGATGAAGGGTGCTGAGATTAGTAGGGTTCTGAAAAAGGGTGCTGAGATTAGAAGGGTTCTGATGAAGGGTGCTGAGATTAGAAGGGTTCTGATGAAGGGTGCTGAGATTAGTAGGGTTCTGATGAAGGGTGCTGAGATTAGTAGGGTTCTGATGAAGGGTGCTGAGATTAGTAGGGTTCTGAAGAAGGGTGCTGAGATTAGTAGGGTTCTGCTGAAGGGTGCTAAGATTAGTCGGGTTCGGCTGAAGGGTGCTGAGATTAGAAGGGTTCTGATGAAGGGTGCTGAGATTAGTAGGATTCTGCTGAAGGGTGCTGAGATTAGTAGGGTTCTGATGAAGGGTGCTGAGATTAGTAGGGTTCTGAAAAAGGGTGCTGAGATTCGAAGGGTTCTGATGAAGGGTGCTGAGATTAGTAGGGTTCTGATGAAGGGTGCTGAGATTAGTAGGGTTCTGATGAAGGGTGCTGAGATTAGTAGGGTTCTGATGAAGGGTGCTGAGATTAGTAGGGTTCTGATGAAGGGTGCTGAGATTAGTAGGGTTCTGATGAAGGGTGCTGAGATTAGTAGGGTTCTGATGAAGGGTGCTGAGATTAGTAGGGTTCTGATGAAGGGTACTGAGATTAGTAGGGTTCTGATGAAGGGTGCTGAGATTAGTAGGGTTCTGATGAAGGGTGCTGAGATTAGTAGGGTTCTGATGAAGGGTACTGAGATTAGTAGGGTTCTCCTGAAGGGTGCTGAGATTAGAAGGGTTCGGCTGAAGGGTGTGGAGATTAGTAGGGTTCAGCTGAAGGGAGCTGAGATTAGTAGGGTTCTGCTGAAAGGTGTTCAGATTAGTAGGGTTCCATGCTTAAGGATGCTGAGATTAGTAGAATTTTGATGAAGAGTGCTGAGATTTAGTAAAGTTCTGCTGAAAGGAGCTTAGATTAGTAGAATATTGCTGAAGGGTGTTGAGATTAGTAGGGCACTCCTGAATGGTGCTGAGATTAGTATGGTTCTGCTGAAGGGTGATGAGATTAGTTGGGTTCTCCTGCAGGGCGCTCAGATTAGTAGGGTTCTGCTGAAGGGTGCTGAGATTAGTTGGGTTCTGTGGAAGGGTGCTGAAATTAGTAGGGTTCTGATGAAGGGTGATAAGATTAGTTGGGTTCTGCTGAAGGGTGATGAGATTAGTATGGTTCTGCTGAAGGGTGATGAGATTAATTGGGTTCTGCTGAAAGGTGCTGTGATTAGTAGGGTTCTGCTGAAGGGTGTTGAAGTCTACAGGGGTCTGCTGAAGAATGCTGAGATTAGCAGGGGGCTGGTTGAAAGATACTGAAGTCTCTAGGGATCTGTTGGGAGAGGTCTGTGAAAGTAGAACAAGACTGCTGAAGGATACTGAAGTCTGTAGTGGTCAAACGAATGTTGCTGATGTTTGTTAGGATCTGCTGAAGGATACTGATGACTGCAGGATTCTGCTTAAGATTGCCGACATCTGCAGGAGTCTACTGAAAAGTGCCGAGACCACCAGGGGTCTGCTAAAGGGTGCTGAAGTTACATGGCTCCGCTAAAGTGAGTAGTATAAAGTGGTTTGCTGGAGACTGCAGGGGTCTACTTAAAATTGTTGACCACTGAAGGGGTCTACTGGGTTTCATGAAATATACAAAAAAATTATGGTAGAAATAATGGTCCATGTCTTTCAGCACACTACTCACCTGGTAAGAATATGCAGGACATTTTGTAGATATTGTGAACATAAAGGAGAAGGTAAATAGCTATAAATGGGTTACACTTTTACTGGTTTTTCCATGAAGACACTACTAAACATGAGGCAAACACAGCCCCTCAGATGAAATTCTGAGACCACACACCTTCATGTGTAGGACAGTGCGGCTCATAGCACTGGGAGCACCACCAACCAGACCTACATGGCACAGCAATTTCATAGGCCATAGATATGAGTCATGGGAAAACTCAACCGATCATTTTCTAACCTGCGAGATGAAACCTGGTTCTATGGAAACCATCTATTCTCATTAGTGTTCATAAACCATTATTTCAGGATTATCTGATTGTGTAGGAACCTGCAGGTTGTGACCAACTTTGTATCCTAATCTTTTGCTTTTTCCAATGCATCTAACATAAAAAGAATTAAGCAACATTGCAAAGAGTGTTGAAATTACTAAGTTTTCCCCGACTGATGTATACAGCTCTAATGAAACACATGGGTTTATCATGAACAAAAATGGTTCAGTGTAATAAGCTGTAATTCTGTAATCTGGAGCAGACTGACCACTGAGACTCATACTTGTCCTGCATGGGAAAAAAGTATAATGTATGTACACAGTGACTGCACCAGCAGACTAGTGAGTGCAGCTCTGGAGTAAAATACAGGATGTAACGCAGGATCAGTAATGTAATGTATGTACACAGTGACTGCACCAGCAGAATAGTGAGTGCAGCTTTGGGGTATAATACAGGATGTAACTCAGGATCAGTAATGTAATGTATGTACACAGTGACTGCCCCAGCAGAATAGTGAGTGCAGCTCTGGAGTAAAATACAGGATGTAACTCAGGATCAGTAATGTAATGTATGTACACAGTGACTGCACCAGCAGACTAGTGAGTGCAGCTCTGGAGTAAAATACAGGATGTAACTCAGGATCAGTAATGTAATGTATGTACACAATGACTGCACCAGCAGAATAGTGAGTGCAGCTCTGGAGTATAATACAGGATGTAACTCAGGATCAGTAATGTAATGTATGTACACAGTGACTGCACCAGCAGAAAAGTGAGTGCAGCTCTGGAGTATAATACAGGATGTAACTCAGGATCAGTAATGTAATGTATGTACATAATGACTGCACCAGCAGAATAGTGAGTGCAGCTCTGGAGTAAAATACAGGATGTAACTCAGGATCAGTACAGGATCAGTAATGTAATGTATGTACACAGTGACTGCACCAGCAGAATAGTGAGTGCAGCTCTGGAGTATAATACAGGATGTAACTCAGGATCAGTAATGTAATGTATGTAAACAGTGACTGCACCAGCAGAATAGTGAGTGCAGCTCTGGAGTATAATGCAGGATGTAACTCAGGATCAGTAATGTAATGTATGTACACAGTGACTGCACCAGCAGAATAGTGAGTGCAGCTCTGGGGTATAATACAGGATGTAACTCAGGATCAGTAATGTAATGTATGTAAACAGTGACTGCACCAGCAGAATAGTGAGTGCAGCTCTGGAGTATAATACAGGATGTAACTCAGGATCAGTAATGTAATGTATGTAAACAGTGACTGCACCAGCAGAATAGTGAGTGCAGCTCTGGAGTATAATACAGGATGTAACTCAGGATCAGTAATGTAATGTATGTACACAGTGACTGCACCAGCAGAAAAGTGAGTGCAGCTCTGGAGTATAATACAGGATGTAACGCAGGATCAGTAATGTAATGTATGTACACAATGACTGCACCAGCAGAATAGTGAGTGCAGCTCTGGAGTATAATACAGGATGTAACTCAGGATCAGTAATGTAATGTATGTACACAGTGACTGCACCAGCAGAAAAGTGAGTGCAGCTCTGGAGTATAATACAGGATGTAACTCAGGATCAGTAATGTAATGTATGTACATAATGACTGCACCAGCAGAATAGTGAGTGCAGCTCTGGAGTAAAATACAGGATGTAACTCAGGATCAGTACAGGATCAGTAATGTAATGTATGTACACAGTGACTGCACCAGCAGAATAGTGAGTGCAGCTCTGGAGTATAATACAGGATGTAACTCAGGATCAGTAATGTAATGTATGTAAACAGTGACTGCACCAGCAGAATAGTGAGTGCAGCTCTGGAGTATAATGCAGGATGTAACTCAGGATCAGTAATGTAATGTATGTACACAGTGACTGCACCAGCAGAATAGTGAGTGCAGCTCTGGGGTATAATACAGGATGTAACTCAGGATCACTACAGGATCAGTAATGTAATGTACGTACACAGTGACTGCACCAGCAGAATAGTGAGTGCAGCTCTGGAGTATAATGCAGGATGTAACTCAGGATCAGTAATGTAATGTATGTACACAGTGACTGCACCAGCAGAATAGTGAGTGCAGCTCTGGGATATAATACAGGATGTAACTCAGGATCAGTACAGGATCAGTAATGTAATGTATGAACACATTGACTTTTGTTTGTAATTAATTTTATATATGATATGAAAATTGATGTGCCCATGTTACTCTGAGTCTGGAATATAGTATTACTTGTATTAACAAGAATGCTGAACAATTTCTTTTTGCGGTGCAGTAATTGTCACATACCTCCCCTATGGTTAGCTGACGTTATCTAAGACAGTGATTATAGTAGGAAAAGTCCTTACCATCTCATTTGCGGAGTCTATGCTGAAAAACCAGTTTACTTATTATGACTGCACAAGCTGCCATGTACCTGTAACCTCCCGCATAACAGAAAGCTGCGGTAAATTCCGGTAAATATGTAAATAAATGTATTTGATAAATTGCCTGGTCGAGATGGACACAAACCCATTGCCTGAAGCGATGACTGTGCACTTTCTATACAGAAAATACAGGCAAGTCTTAAAACTGCCACGTGGGACAAAAATGAAATATCATGCGCCAAGAATGATAGACCACCACTAAAAAATGTCCTTTATATAAAAAAAAAAAAAAAAAAAACCCATGGAAAAATAGCCACGTATGTGACACAGATATCAACGAAGTAAAAAAATAAATAAAAAGACTTGTAAACCACCAGGGATGGGGGAAAGGGTGAGAGAGGGAGGGGGCAAAATTGCAAAATATATATATATATTTTTTCAAACTGTTAGACATGCAGTTTGCATCCTGATCCAAGATTTAAGTTTCTCCATAAGCTGAATGTGAGCTTTGTGTCCCTCTCAGTACTATATAGGCTTTGTGTGTCTATCCCAGTAACATAGGCTGGATGTGAGCTCTCTGTCTCTCACAGTAATATAGGCTGGATGTGAGATCTGTGTGTCTCCCAGTAACAGTCTGGACGTGAGTTATGTGCGTCTCTCTCAGAAATATAGGCTGGAAGTGAGCTCTGTGCCTCTCCCAGTAATATAGGCTGGATGTAAGCTCTGTGCCTCTCCCAGTAATATAGGCTGGATGTGAGCTCTGTGTCCCTCCCAGTAATATAGGCTGGATGTGAGCTCTGTGTGTCTCTCCCAGTAATATAGGATGAATGTGAGCTCTGTGTGTCTCTCCCAGTAATATAGGCTGGATGTGAGCTCTGTGTCTCTCCCAGTACTATAGGCTGGATGTGAGGTCTTTGTCTCTCCCAGTAATATAGGCTGGATGTGAGCACTGTGTCTCTCCAAGTAATATAGGCTGGATATAAGTTTTACATGTCTCTACCAGAAATATAGGCTGGATGTGAGCTCTGTGTGTATCCAAAGTGCAGCTGTTTTCATTAGACCACATATCAGCAGAGCTTTTATCCTAGCCCTTAGTTCTACTTCAAGTGCCTTACTTCTTATCTGCAGCCTGTTTTCTCTCACCTCCCCGAAACTGAACATGCTTTCTCTCCTCTCCACACTGTAGAGATACAGCTGAAACTAGAAGTTTCCATACACTATATAAAAAGTCGCATCTGCATGTTTTTCTCAATATCTGACATAAAATCAGAATAAACCTTTCCTGTTTTAGGCCAATTAGGATTACCATAATTATTAATATTTGCCAAACCCCAGAATAATGAGATACAGAAAATGTTTTAAGGCATTTTTATTACCTCCTACAAAGTCAAAAGTTTACATACACTAAGATTACTATGCCTTTAAACAATTCTGGACTGCCCATATGATGATGTCATCTACTTGGAAGCTTCTTTTTTTTGGCAACATCTGAGTTAATTAGACACACCTGTGAATGTATTTTAATGCACACCTGAAACACATTGCTTCTTTGTGTAGCATCATGGAAAAGTCTCAGGAAACCAGCCAAGATATCAGGAAGAGAATTGTGGACTTGCACAAGTCTGGCTCATCCTTGGGTACAATTTCAAGATACCTGAAGGCGCCTTGCTCATCTGTACAAACAATTATACAAGAGTACAAACAAGACGGGAATGTCCAGCCATCATACAGTTCAGGAAGGAGACGGGTGCTGTGTCCAAGAGATGAATGTGCTTTGGTCTGACAAGTGCATATCAACCCAAGGACAAAAGCAAAAGACCTTGTGAAGATGATGGCGGAAGCTGGTAAGATTGTGTCAATATCCACAGTGAAACGAGTACTGTATCAATATGGGCTGAAAGGCCACTCTACAAGGAAGAAGCCATTATTCATTATGAAACATGAAAAAGCCAGACTAATGTTTGCAAATGCACACAGGAGCAAAGACTTTAATTTTTGGAGACATGTCCTGTGGTCTGATGAAACTAAAATTGAACTTTTTCGGCATAATGACCATCGTTACTTTTGAAGGAAAAAGAGAGAAACTTGGAAGCCTAAAAACAGCATCCCAACCGTGAAACATGGTGGTGGCAACATCATGTTGTGGGGTTGTTTTGGTGCAGAAGGGACTGGTGCACTTCACAAAATAGAAGGTATGATGAGAAAAGAAGATTATGTGGCAATACTGAAGCAACATCTCAAGACATCAGCCAGGAAGTTAAAGCTTGAGCGGAAATGGGTCTTCCAAATGGACAATGACCCGAAGCATACTGCCAAAATGGTAATAAAGTGGCTTCAGAATAACAAAGTCAATGTTTTGGAGCGGCCATCACAAAGCCCTGATCTCAATCCTATTGAAAATTTATGGAGAAAGCTGAAAAGGCCGATGCGAGCAAGACGACCTACAAACCTGGATCAGTTACCCCAGTTTTGTCAGGAGGAATTGGCCCAAATTCCGACCAACTATTGTGAGAAGCTTGTGGAAGGACATCCGAAACGTTTCTTCCAAGTAATTCAGTTGAAGGGCAATGGTACCAAATACTAATGAAATGGATGGAAACTTTTGACTTTGTATTAAGTAATAAAAATGCCTTAAAACATTCCCTCTCTCATTATTCTGGCATTTGGCAAATATTAATAATTATGGTAATCCTAACTGACCTAAAACGGGAAAGGTTTATTCTGATTTCATGTCAGATATTGAGAGAAACATGCTGATGTGTCTATATATATATATATATATATATATATATATATACACATATATATATATATATATATATATATATATATATATATATAGTGTACGGAAACTTATAGCTTCAGCTGTATGTGGAGAACTCAATCCCCACTGCGATCTATAAAATGTAGAGAAGGGAAATGGGTAGCAGAGAGATCTGTCAAAACCAGGACCTGTGATGGATCTTTAACAGTTTTGCAGAAAAAAAATAATGCAGATTATTTAGACAGTTACCAAACTATGGAACTAGGAAGCAAACAAACAATAAAAAAAAACCACGTCTGTAGAAGTACATAACCTGTCAGGTTTTATTATCTCCAATTGATCTAATCTGTGCAACATCGATGAAATGTAGATTCATTTCGTAGCTTTTTTTCCAATCCTTCATTTAAATCCTGAACAATCACTTTGATAATTTTTATGTAATGGAGCCGCAAGGGCAGGGGTTTTGGCCCTTCACTTACAGTACTCTAGTCTCCCTCCCTCTTTTCCTACAGTCATTGAATGAGAGGTCACTTTTGTCTGGAGATCTCGTGCAGGTGCCAAGAGTTTACCATAAAGAAGTCAACAGGTTGAATTTTAAAATGAATTTTCAGAATTTGCAAAATTCACATTTATTATTTGTTTTATTTTGTTATTTTCTTTTCTTTGCTTGCGACCGAGCTTTTTATGAAAAATATCAACTTTTACTGCATTCTCTAAATCCAGATTACAGGTAGCCGTGAATGAACCCAGTCCAATAAATCCCTCTGAGCAGTCAGATGTATGTAGAGGAATGCTAGAAGTCACAGATCATTCTCCCCACCCAGCTACAGGAATCCGGAGACATGAGGAGTATACCGTGCTATTTTTTTTACAATAGTAAGAGAGAGGGCTTCATTAAAACTATCAAAAACAGAGAGTTTACCTAATGTTAGATGATTACCATTGATGCTGATCCTGTGGGAACAGTTTTTTGTGTTCAGTGGTTTCACTTGTGATTTGGGAAGCCTTCTTGGGTCAGACAAATTTTTTTTTCCATACAATCAATTGACATGGATGCCCCAAATAAATCACTCCAAAATGCTGGCCACTAGGTGACTCCCTACTGTCTATGTTTCTGTTTATTGCCTGGTGACAAATAGTAAGTCAACGGGATCCATCAATCCATCCATTCATTGGGCTCCATCTAGCATCAGAAACACCAAGACAGATTACAAGAGGTGGGTGTGAGTCTTTCATTTTCTACAGGAAGGGGAGAAAGGTTCCCCTAAGGCCCCCATATAGTATGATGTTCTCCCACAGCCCTCATATAGTATGATGTTCTCCCACAGCCTCCATATAGTATGATGTTCTCCCACAGCCTCCCTATATTATGTTCTCCCACAGCCCCCATATAGTATGATGTTCTCCCACAGCCCCCATATAGTATGATGCTCTCCCACAGCCTCCATATAGTATGATGTTCTCCTACAGCTCCCATATAGTATGATGTTCTCCCACAGCCCCCAGATAGTATGATGTTCTCCCACAGCCCTTAGATAATATGATGTTCTCCTACAGCCTCAATATAGTACGATGTTCTCCCACAGCTCCCATATAGTATGATTAGCGCCTATATAGTATGATAGTCCCCACACAGCCCCCAACATATAGTATGTTTCCCAACAACCCCAATACAGTATGATGTTCCTCCACAGCCCCCATACAGTATGATGTTCCCCACAGCCCCCATATAGTATGACGTCCCCCCCAGCCCCCATATAGTATGATGTACCTCCATATAGTACGATGTTCCCCCACACAGTAAGATATTCCTCCACAACCACCATATAGTATGATATTCCCCCACGGCACCCATATATCTTCATGGTCCCCTCACAGCCCCCATAAAATATGATTGTTCCCCACAGCTCCCATATAGTATGATGTTCCCAGACAACCTCCATATAGTATAATGGTCCCCCACAGCCTCCATATAGTATGATGGTCCCCGACAGCCTCCATATAGTATGATGGTCCCCCACAGCCTATACATAGTATAATGTTCCTCCACAGCCACCATATAATATGATGATCCCCCACATAGTATGATGGTGCGCCACAGCCCACAAATTAAAAATCTTACACCCACTTAATTCAGTCATAACCTTCATCTTTTTTTCTTTGCAGTGGACGCGGGAGGCACGATGCAGTAACGTAATCGCGCCAAACAGTGGCACCAGCCTCCCAACTGACCGCAGGCCGGAAGTATCCTGCTGTCTGCTGGTGTCCCTGAGGTCCTGAGGACACAGATGCTGTTAATAATGTTGCAATTGATGAGGCCTACGGCCGGACAGGCCCATCTGTTCTTTTTCCTTGTTGGCCAGTCCGGTCCTTAGGGACACAACTGAAACATCTGAACCCAGCTGAAGGGAATGCACTGTTATACAGAAATTACAAAAGGGGAGATCCATAAACAATTCCTGTCCATGTCCTATCACAGAAATAAAGGAGCAGACATGACAGCATGTAAATCTACATCTCTCCAGCAGTGGCTACTTGTCAGGACTCTGAACATTTTGATTACCTTTTGTGCATTACTGCCCTTTTCCAAGATGGCGTCTTTGGTCTCATGTGCACTGTGTCTTCCTGCTATATTACTCCACCCCAGCCTTTAGTCTGTGCTAGAGTATTCGGACTTGAGTTTCTCTCTGCACCTGTTTGAATCACCGTGTGATAATATAGACTTTACCACTTTTAAAACTGTGTCCTGTAGTTGTCTTGTTCCATGCAAAGAGTCTCCTGAGTTATCCCTTATAATCTTTACACTACTGCAGAAAAACATGCCTGGCTAGAAGTGTTTTTCTCCTTGATCAGTTATTTCCTATGGGCGGAGGGTAGGACCCAGTTCGATCAGCTGATCACTCTGGGTAATAAATAGCAAAAAGGGTTGTCTCTGATAATCAGATATATTTGTATTTGTGTATTGTCGTGTTTTTCTTTTTCCCCTAAAAACAATTCTTAAAATGTTATTATTATGAAGAGCGTGGGAATGAAAAAAAAAAAAAGATTTTCTTTAATTTTTTTTATCACAGCCCAGGAAAAACTGATGCAACGGATGGTAACTTTTGTATCTGACTCATTTACCAGCGGCTACTAAACCAAGGAAGAAAAGAAACAACTATAGATCAGGTGACATACCAGGTGTGAACAGAGCCACACAAATTACAAAAGGGATGGTGCAAATGGCTGCCATCCGTGGTGTGATCGAGCGTGTGCGCCATCACTGCATTTATTGTTACTTGGCACGGGCCGCAGATACATAAGGAAGCCCGAGTAAATATGATCCATAACCAACATGTATAGGGGTAAATGGAGCATAGCGTGTGCTGCAAAAACTCCTGAGGACGGGATTATCTAGGTCAGAACTCGATGAAACATTAACAAATGAATGCCCGCATCCCATCACATGTGCCAGCCGCAATAATTAACTCCGGGAGCACCCAAGGACCTGGCGGCTGTATAAATAGCCTCGTTTGTGCTAATGAAGGCAGATTGTAAGCAGCACAGTCGTGGTTAATTGATGATGCTTCCATCTCTCCAGCGCATCCTGGCCTGTAAGCTCCGTCACCTCTGGTGACCCAGACGGGCGTTACATTACACGCTAGCATGGTGGGAAAAACATTGACAATAGTACAAAGAACACAAAATGTGACTTCAAGGTCTGAAATGTTATAATAGCCAATTACAGAAGTATTTTATGCAGGTTGGTAATGGGACATCAACATCAAGAATCCCTTCACAATTGCCCTACAAGTAGCAACCTATAGTAAATCTCCACCATTGTCCGTGATGACTGCACAGCCAGCCTGGGTCCAATCGCTCTACCAAAACCCTACACCACCTACCCGAGTCTCCTTCACATTGCCAAGACTGGGTCCATTCGTACTACCATAACTCTACACCACCTACCCGAACAAATCTCCTTCACATTGCCAAGACTGCATCCATACGCTCTACCATAACCCTATACCACCTACCTGAATCTCCTTCACATTGCCAAGCCTGTGTCCATTCGCTCTACCATAACCATACACCACATACCCGAGTCTCCTTCACATTGCCAAGCCTGTGTCCATTCACTTTACCATTACCCTACACCACCTAACAATCTCCTTCACATTTCCAAGCCTGTGTCCATTCGTTCTACCATAACCATACACCACATACCCGAGTCTCCTTCACATTGCCAAGCCTGTGTCCATTCACTTTACCATTACCCTACACCACCTAACAATCTCCTTCACATTTCCAAGCCTGTGTCCATTTGTTCTACCATAACCATACACCACATACCCGAGTCTCCTTCACATTGCCAAGCCTGTGTCCATTCACTTTACCATTACCCTACACCACCTAACAATCTCCTTCACATTGCCAAGACTGCGTCCATACGCTCTACCATAACCCTACACCACCTACCTGAATCTCCTTCACATTGCCAAGCCTGCATCCATAAGCTCTACCATAACCCTACACACCTACCCGAGTCTCCTTCACATTGCCAAGACTGCGTCCATAAGCTCTACCCATAACCCTACACCACCTACCCGAGTCTCCTTCACATTGCCATGCCTGTGTCCATTCACTTTACCATAACCCTACACCACCTACCCGAGTCTCCTTCACACTGCCATGCCTGTGTCCATTCACTTTACCATAACTCTATACCACCTACCCGAGTCTCCTTCACATTGCCAAGACTGGGTCCATTCGCACTACCATAACCCTATACCACCTACCTGAATCTCCTTCACATTGCCAAGCCTGTGTCCATTCGCTCTACCATAACCATACACCACATACCCGAGTCTCCTTCACATTGCCAAGCCTGTGTCCATTCACTTTACCATTACCCTACACCACCTAACAATCTCCTTCACATTTCCAAGCCTGTGTCCATTCGTTCTACCATAACCATACACCACATACCCGAGTCTCCTTCACATTGCCAAGCCTGTGTCCATTCACTTTACCATTACCCTACACCACCTAACAATCTCCTTCACATTGCCAAGACTGCGTCCATACGCTCTACCATAACCCTACACCACCTACCTGAATCTCCTTCACATTGCCAAGCCTGTGTCCATACGCTTTACCATAACCCTACACCACCTAACTGAGTCTCCTTCACATTGCCAAGCCTGTGTCCATTCACTTTACCATAACCCTACACACCTACCCGAGTCTCCTTCACATTGCCAAGACTGCGTCCATAAGCTCTACCATAACCCTACACACCTACCCGAGTCTCCTTCACATTGCCAAGACTGCGTCCATAAGCTCTACCCATAACCCTACACCACCTACCCGAGTCTCCTTCACATTGCCATGCCTGTGTCCATTCACTTTACCATAACCCTACACCACCTACCCGAGTCTCCTTCACACTGCCATGCCTGTGTCCATTCACTTTACCATAACTCTATACCACCTACCCGAGTCTCCTTCACATTGCCAAGACTGGGTCCATTCGCACTACCATAACCCTACACCACCTACCCGAGTCTCCTTCACATTGCCAAGCCTGCATCCATATGCTCTACTATAACCCTACACCACCTACCCGAGTCTCCTTCACATTGCCATGCCTGTGTCCATTCACTTTACCATAACCCTACACCACCTACCCGAGTCTCCTTCACATTGCCATGCCTGTGTCCATTCACTTTACCATAACCCTACACCACCTACCCGAGTCTCCTTCACATTGCCAAGCCTGTGTCCATTCACTTTACCATAACCCTACACCACCTACCCGAGTCTCCTTCACATTGCCAAGCCTGTGTCCATTCACTTTATCATAACCATAAACCACCTAACTGAATCTCCTTCACATTGCCAAGACTGCGTCCATACGCTCTACCATAACCCTACACCACCTAACTGAATCTCCTTCACATTGCCAAGCCTGTGTCCATTCACTCTACCATAACCCTACACCACCTACCTGAGTCTCCTTCACATTGCCAAGCCTGTTTCCATTCACTTTACCATAACCCTACACGCCTACCCGAGTCTCCTTCACATTGCCAAGACTGCGTCCATAAGCTCTACCATAACCCTACACCACCCACCCGAATCTCCTTCACATTGCCAAGCCTGTGTCCATTCGCTCTACCATAACCCTACATCACCTACCTGAGTCCCAATCACATTGCCAAGCCTGCAACCATTCTTAACTTAGAATAGCATCCAGTGAGGCATCTGATGACACCACCTAACCCTCCCCCCATATATTAGAATGCTTCAAAGGTTATTCCACAACATAAGAGATAACTAATTGCTAGGTGTCATCCACTGGCACCATCCTGCGATCAGAGCTCTGTGTCCCAAGAACTGGATCTCTGGAGAGCCAAGTCAGAATTGCATATGCTCGACCTCTGATTCTTTCATTTTCAATGGGACTTCCGCAGAAAGCAATATACAGTGTTCCGCTATTTCGGACAGACCCATGCAATTAATGATGGGGAGTCAGAGTAGGTGCATCTCCGCTCCTATCAAAATGGAAGTCCCAGGTCCCAAGATTTAAAGCCATGTTCTCAGCACCGATGGAGGTCCCAGCAGTCAGACTGTCAGTGATCAGTAAATTATCTCCTATCCAATGTCATAGTAGATTTCCATATATTTCAGTGCTGGAGCAAATCAAAATATTATCCGCCATGTTCTCTACAACCATGAACCAGGATGGCTGTTCCCAAAGTCTGTGGGATCTCCACTGATCTGTTCTTATTCTTTAAAGGGGTTTATATTGATGACCTATCCTATTAATTCGAATAGGGGGTGGTTCTGCAGTACCTCGCTGCGGCCAATGTGCAGTTGATGAAGCTGTGTCGCGCAGCTCCACAACTGATCACATCCAGATGCTGCCGGCTACGGTAACGGCTGATGGGTGGGAGTGCCTGGTATAGCACCACCACCAATAAGATATTGATGACCTATCCTATTCATTCGAATAAGGGGTGAATCTGCAGTAGCTTGCAGCGGTCACTATGCAATTGATGGAGCTGTGTAGCTCTACAACTGATCACATCCGGACGACGCCGGCATCAGTAACAGCTGATGGGTGGGGGTGCCTGGTATAGCACCACCACCAATAAGATATTGATGACCTATCCTATTAATTCGAATAAGGGGTGAATCTGCAGTAGCTCATTTCAACCACTATGCAGGTGATGGAACGGTGTTGTGCAGCTCCACAACTGATCACATCTGGACGCCGCCAGCACTGGTAACAGCTGATGGGTGGAAGTGCCTGGTATAGCACCACCATGAATAACATATTGATGACCAATCCAAAGTGTAGTCCATCTATATAAAAGTACTGGACAACCCCTTTAATTATGCAAAACATTTATTTGACCTTAGATATGTCAAGCAAAATGTGAGGCAAAAGACCAAAATCGTCTCATGTTTTTGACCCGTGTTCCCCTGTAATTTGGGATTTAAAGAACATTTTATCATCTCTAACCTTTGTTCTCATCACAGCTGAAAATTCAGCTTTTTTCTCTATCTTACAATAGTAAAGTGAGAAAACACAAGATTGCCGAGCAGAGGGAGAGAGTGCGAGAAGAACGAGTGATGAAGTAGATTCCAGCACCCTGAATCATATGGCGTTGCAATGCCTAGAGCTAGGAGTAATCGCTGAGACGGATGGAGGGTAGATGGACTATGTCACCTGATTCAGCATGACCACATTTCTATTGCATCTTGGCCCTCTCCATGTGTTTACATTGTGAGTAACGGGAGCTTACATCAGACTTAGGGAGACTTTCGAAAGCTGAAAAGGTCTTGGAAGTCACACAGCGTCTATGTTGAGGCATCTCTACGGCTGGGGCCTCACCGGTAAAAATCTGGTAGTTGGCAAGTACTCATCCTGATTATAAGTTAGTAGAGCCCAAAGCGGAAAAATCTGATGGATGATTCATATTTAGCCCAATATAACTTATCAAAGATTCACTTTATGTCCTTTACCAAAGACTTTACAAGCAGTGTCATGCAATGAATAAAGTCCTCTGTCGTCTGCAAATGACTCTCCAAGAGTCTGCTGGGCGTTTCTTCAGTAGGCGAGGGTCCTGTGATCTCTACAATCTAGTCTCGACTGATCCATTTGCAAAGGGATGGTGGACGACGCAGGAGATGTAAAAGATGTAAAGTTGTCTGTACACATGAGATAACTGTTGGCTGTACATTCAACTGACAGATAACTACAGTCATGGCCAATAGTGTTCGCACCTTTGAAATTGTTCCAGAAAATGAAGCATGTCTCCAGGAAAATTATTTCAATTACACACATTTTGTTATACACGTTTTTTCCTTGGCGTGTATTGGAATAACGCAAGAAAAAAAATGACGAAAAAAGGGAAAGTGGACAGAATTTCACACAAAACTTCAAAAACGGGCAGGACAAAATTGTTGCCAGCTTTCCAAAATTGTGGATAAACAACTTTTCTTCAAGCATGTGAGGCTCATTCAAACTCATCTGTGGCAAGTAACAGGTGTAGGCAACATGAAAATCACACCCAAAACCAGATAAAAAGGGGAGAAGTTGACTCAATCTTTACATTGGGCCTGTGTGTGCCGCACTAAGAATGGAGAACAGAAAGAGGAAAAGAGGACAGTCTGAGGACATGAGATCAAAATTGCTGAAAAATATCAACAATCTGAAGATTACAAGTCCATCTCTAGAGATCTAAATGTTCCTTTTCCCATGGTGAGCAACATAATCAAGAAGTTTACAACCAATGGCACTGTAGCTAATCTCCCTGGCCGTGGACAGCAGAGAAAAAATGATGGAAGGTTGCGACGCAGCATAGTCCGGATGGTAAATAAGCAGCCTCAATCAAGTCAACAATCTGAAGATTACAAGTCCATCTCCAGAGATCTGGATGTTCCTTTGCCCAAAAAGAGACAAAAACTGCAGCGTCAAAAAAACACAATGAAAAACCGCAAGTAACCTAATTTAAATAATAGGTGAAGAAATTCTATAACATCAAAAACTCACCAAAAGCTTGTTGTGGGAAGCTAGCCTAAAGGAACTTTTAACCTGCAGTGACACGTATGCTCATAAGGCAGGACTAGTCTGAAGGTGCGTCTCTTTCCCCGGACTAGTCCTGCCTTGGTTCTTCTCATCACAGCACCCTGGACATGTTTGAATGCCTGCATGCAATACTAATTATGGCGAAAAAAACCAGCTCAATGATTCCTTGTCTAGGGACTTTAAAGATGGAGTTGGACAATTGTCGTGGTTTGAAAAGTTATAGAAATGCTGTTCTGCTTCGTGTATCTTACATTCAAGGACATGGTCCCAGCATGACTCCCATTCTTATAGTTCTGAAAGTGGGCAACACAAAATGTGCACTAAGACTCATGGTCTCCTTTTAAGCAGAAAGTTACAAAAATTTCAAATTAGCGATTCAGCAAATCTTCGCGATTACAAAACTTGTTGTATATTGCTAGAAAAGCCCTGCGTGTTGAAACACAGAAGTTAGGCGAAGACTTGTCCGTGCATCCCATGACACGAAATGGTTAGGAAGTACTAAACAAGGGGTTGTCAGACGTCACTCAAAATATTTGAAAGACTGTGACCCCTGTTGCTCCAGCGGTCTCTGCCAGGACAGGAAGCAATGGCGCCTTACGTCATTGGATAATGTCATTTTTGAAATAACAGATTCATTTTTATTAACTTCTTTTTGGAGAAAGTTCGGGAACAGAGTAAAATCAGGACCCTGGTCTGTATTCGATGCGCCAGGCTGGCTAATCAAAAGAGGAGCTGTGGGTGCAGAGTAGTAGGAGGCGGTTTTGTGGAGAGCATCAAGTTAGCGTAAGGAGACTTATAGGCCACAAAATGCTCCCTTGGGAAATGAAATATGCAAATAACGTCTTTGAGAAGAAGAGAACAAAGTGTCTAATACTGTCTAATAGAGGTAGAAATCCTAAAAGTCAACATGGACTCTTTGAAAGGGCCTTGCCACATGACTAAGGATTAGAAGCCAAAGCTCAAGCTCCATTTGCTCACGTGTTTCGCGGGTGTTTGCAAAACAGAGAATTGGTTTGGCTGTGTGAAAGGCTTTGGAAGAAGGTTTAATGGGTAAATTGTAATTGGGAAGAGTGCCAAGCTGGCTTAGAGAGACTTTACCCCTTATATCCCCTGTTAAATTTTTTTTAAAAAGGCCTCTCACCCAGCCAACCAGTTCTCTCTTGCTTTGCACTAACGAGGGGTGAAAACCCAGGAACAAGTATCTCCAAATGGAGCTTCTGGTTTGACTTTGCATCTGAAGTCATGACTTTTAGGATTTCTACCTTGTTCTCATGCTCGGCCCCTGTAAGTCCTGCACTTGGTAGAGTACAGCACAGTGATTTTTTTTCTTCCTGTCCTGTTACTTTAAGGTTACAGTCGTGTTCCTGCGCATTGTGATTAATATAATGACTGGATGATACATTTACTCTGAAAGCAGCGTTACAAAACAACAAGTGATTTCCACAGGGTGACACTGAGTAAGCGCAGCCTGACATCACTCTGCAAACAAAAGCTACTTCTGTGCAATGGGGCAATTGCCGGCCTATTGCAAAAGAGTTGTGCAACCGAACGCTTAGCTAATTATTGCAAGATCAAATAACTGTTACCATGGTTACTGCTCAATGTTTCCCATAACAACATTTATCTGTTACATAAATCTGGGTGAGAAATGGGGATAAAAGTTTTACGGCGACCTGTTTGTCAGGCGCTTATCTCTTCCAGCGGTCGGACGCACGTTTAGCACCCGGCTCTGCATTCGGTGACACTATAAAAAGATTTAGGAAGTCAAATGTTACGTTGTGCCGAAAATAGAGAATCGTCTAAACCGCGCAGCAGTCAGGATTGTGTAGTACGTGAAGGGCAAGTCGCCAAGGCAGCAAAGCTAAAAAAGTGATCACCCAAAAAATTCTCCATCAATATCAAGGTGAGATAGGTGTTGGCGAAATTCAATGTTTTCTGACTCCTCCAGACACTCGAAACTTCAATACAGAAAGCTCCTGCAGACCAGGGATGTGGAGTCAGAGTCTGAGCTTATTTTGGTGGAGTCGGAGTCATGGAAATTGAGGAGTCTGAGTCTGAGCTTTGGCTTACCGGCTCCACAGCCCTGACAGTCAGAGTCGTGGAGTTGGAGCCCATTTTGGTGGAGTCTAAGTCATGGAAATTGAGGAGTTGGAGTCGGAGGTTTGGCTTACCGACTCCACAGCCCATGCAGGGCTGTGAAGTCGGGAGTCGTGGAGTTGAAGCCCATTTAGGTGGCGTCATAGTCATGGAAATTGAGGAGTCGGAGGTTTGGCTTACCGACTCCACAGCCCTGCTGCAGACAACTCGGGCATCGGCTTATCGAGTTGTCTACTTTTGGAACCAATTTTTATTTTTTTACTTAATTGCATGCATTTGAGGCTAAAAACAATTTTTTTGCAACTGGATTTCATTAAAAATGTTGCCCCATTTTTCTTCTACACTCTTTGTGTTGCACGGCTGCAGAACGAGGTAACTGAGAATCCATCAGTTAGATCAGTTCTGACAGTCCTGAGGGCTAAAGAGAAAGTTCCCATAGACAGGTGTCTGAACAGTCGGGCCCTGTCCAGCTCTGCCCTTATCTACAATGGTGACGTTTTACTACTAGAGACAGGATAGGTCCGTCCCGATGGATACACCTTGCACCTTATCGCGATGGGATGGCTTGTCATGCTTTTTTTTTTTTTTTAAATCAAAATATTGTTAACTAAGTCCCCCATGTTATTTACATGTACTATTTACTTACTACAGGGTTTATGCTCATTTTGGGTTTTTTTTTGTCTTGTTTTTTTTTTCTAAAGGGAGAGTTTGTAGATCTTTTATTTGCTTCTTGGCTGAGTGATGACCACATCAAAGTTCAATGTGTCCGGAAAGAAAAAAGACTTGTAAAAGCCGAACGGTGCAAAATTTTTAATGAAACCCAAGGACAAAAATCATTTTTAGCCCCAAATACATACATTAAGTAAAAAAAATTAAATAAACAAACCTTCCCCCCAAAGGTGGACAACCCATTTCAACTGTCCGATGCCTCTATTCCCTGGTGAAGTCAGGAGGGGCTTATATACTGCAGCTGATTAGCGTTCCTCCTCACAATGGGGCCTTCAGGCAAACTGGGCCACACTTCCAGAAAAAGGGAAGATCTCCAGGGAACATTTTATTATTTTTTTTTTCATACTCTTCACTTCCTTTTGATTCTGGGCACCACTGCAGAATGTCCAGACACTGGTAGTAAAGAGGGAAGCAGAGTGGTCTGGTGTAAAATGGGGTGTTTGTAGAACAGGGGCCACTGAAGTCTATGTAGCGCATCCGCTTCACCCGGAGGAGTAGCTTAAAAATTGGTTGTACCAGATAAAGCAGCTCAGTCCCGCGTAGCACCAGGCACAAGCAAAAGAAAAAACAGCTCCCTGCCCTTCAATGTTTACCGGGCCATATTCTGTAAGTGTAGGCTAAATAGTGCGTGGCGCTTTTTGGAGAGCCACGACCCCGGCATTCAGCTGGGTGAAGAGAGTCGGACTCCAATGGGTCAGATATTGGTGGTCAAAAAGACCCCTTTGAAATACCTTGTGCGAGTACATTTTTCTCAACACTGACGTTACCAATTCAATGAAATGTACATATAAATCAGGATGCGGAACAGTCCGTCTCCGCTTACATCTCTACCACCCGGGAACACATGTTCACCAGTCTCTTTACTGACGCCGTGGACATTAATGAAATGCACCACATTTGCCAGGATTGCATAAGAGCAATAAACCCGCCACACTGTCCCTAAGTCTATCTTACGTACACCGCGACCAGACGACCCATATCTAATCCACGCACACGGTCATATTTCCGCTCCGTACAGTTATGAGACATAACACATCTAAGCCCCTAAGCCTCCAAATGCATGCACGTAATGTAACCTGAAGTATTACACAAGCATTCCCCTTCTGTTTAAAGGGGTAGTCCACCTTTAGGAATATACATATATACAGTTATATGAAAAAGTTTGGGCACCCCTATTAATCTTGAGCTTAATGTTTTATAAAAATGGTTTATTTTGCAACAGCTATTTCAGTTTCATATATCTAATAACTGTTGGACACAGTAATGTTTCCGCCTTGAAATGAGGTTTATTGTACTAACAGAAAATGTGCAATCTCAATTCAAACAAAATTTGACAGGTGCATAAGTATGGGCACCCTTATCATTTTCTTGTTTTAAATACTCCTACCTACTTTTTACTGACTTACTAAAGCACTTTTTTTGGTTTTGTAACCTCATTGAGCTTTGAACTTCATAGCCAGGTGTATGCAATCATGAGAAAAGCTACTTAAAGTGGCCACTTGCAAGTTGTTCTCCTGTTTGAATCTCCTCTGAAGAGTGGCATCATGGGCTCCTCAAAACAACTGTCAAATGATCTGAAAACAAAGATTATTCAACATAGTTGTTCAGGGGAAGGATACAAAAAGCTGTCTCAGAGATTTAACCTGTCAATTTCCACTGTGTGGAACATAGTAAGGAAATGGAAGAACACAGGTACAGTTCTTGTTAAGGCCAGAAGTGGCAGGCCAAGAAAAACATCAGAAAGGCAGAGAAGAAGAATGGTGAGATCAGTCAAGGACAATCCTCAGACCACCTCCAGAGAGCTGCAGCATCAACTTGCTGCAGATGGTGTCACTGTGCATCGGTCAACTATACAACGCACTTTGCACAAGGAGAAGCTGTATGGGAGAGTGATGCGAAAGAAGCCGTTTCTGCAAGCACGCCACAAACAGAGTCGGCTGAGGTATGCAAAAGCACATTTGGAGAAGCCAATTTCTTTTTGGAAGAAGGTCCTGTGGACTGATGAAACCAAGATTGAGTTGTTTGGTCATACAAAAAGGCGTTATGCATGGCGGCCAAAAAACACAGCATTCCAAGAAAAACACTTGCTACCCACAGTAAAATTTGGTGGAGGTTCCATCATGCTTTGGGGCTGTGTGGCCAATGCCGGCACCGGGAATCTTGTTAAAGTTGAGGGACGCATGGATTCCTCTCAGTATCAGCAGATTCTTGACAATAATGTTCATGAATCAGTGACAAAGTTGAAGTTACGCAGGGGATGGATCTTTCAGCAAGACAACGATCCAAAACACCGCTCCAAATACTCAGGCATTCATGCAGAGGAACAATTACACTGTTCTGGAATGGCCATCCCAGTCCCCAGACCTGAATATCATTGAACATCTGTGGGATCATTTGAAGAGGGCTGTCCATGCTCGGCGACCATCAAACTTAACTGAACTGGAATTGTTTTGTAAAGAGGAATGGTCAAAAATACCTTCATCCAGGATCCAGGAACTCATTAAAAGCTACAGGAAGCGACTAGAGGCTGTTATTTTCTCAAAAGGAGGATCTACTAAATATTAATGTCACTTTTCTGGTGAGGTGCCCATACTTATGCACCTGTCAAATTTTGTTTGAATGCAGATTGCACATTTTCTGTTAGTACAATTAACCTCATTTCAAGGCAGAAACATTACTGTGTCCAACAGTTATTAGATATATGAAAATGAAATAGCTGTTGCAAAAAAAAACAATTTTTATGAAACATTAAGCCTAAAATTAATAGGGGTGCCCAAACTTTTTCATATAACTGTATATATATATTTTTTTTCAGGCTTTTTGTTTCACTGCGGATTTTACTTTGATGTGGTCTGTGGTCACAAATTAGCTGAGAGGAGCTCAGAACAAACCATAAAAGAGTAAGAAGCTCTCTGGTCAGAACGAGCTCACTGATGGATTCCAAGTAAACTCATTATACAGCCAGCAATCGACAGCACAGAGGGTACAGGAGGGAAATGGTGCAAAAATGTTCATGAAACTCAGCTGCAAAGACGATTTTAAGTCCAAAATACATTCATAATACGTCCCGAAAGATGGACTACTGTGCACTATATGGCAGAACATACGGTGCTTTCATCCCCATAGTACAGAGCTGCATCTGCTTCTTGGACAGATGTTGGAAAGCTACCTGCAATTATCTATCAGCCGCCATGTTCTGTTTTCGGGAGACTTTTCAACCATTGACCTTGGACACGATTGACATCGAGATAAATTTGAAAAGTGTCACAGAAATCATCACTGAGATACTTTACAGGAAACCTTTCACTTATTCACCATAAAAGTTGTTTGCAAAGCATGAGAATTACTCGTCAGGAGTCAAGAGTCGTTCATAGGTGTGTCAATATAACCATGAGGACATCTGAAGGATCTCACGCCATGGTCCTAAGGAACAACACTGCAAGATCAAATCTTAAGTGGTGACTGTTCTTTCAGGTAAAATTGATTTCAGAGCGGATGATACATTTAAAAAAAACACAAGAATCAGGAGTGTTTTCATCATCAGCATTCTGCCAGCTCTATAGGTGCTGGAACTTCATTTCTGAGTATGTGTTTTGTTTGTTATTGTTCAATGGGTTGCCAGCTTGGATTTGAAAGACCCTCTCTGTAACATCAATATGCAGTTTGACAGACAGGAGAGCTGAAGCAGAAAGGCAAAGACCAAGCACTACTTCCTGTAGGGAGGCACTGCTTCTATACAGAGACAAAGACCCGCCCACATTTCCTATACAGAGACAAAGACCCTCCCACACCTCCTATACAGAGACAAAGACCCTCCCACTCTTCCTATATGGAAACAAAGACCCTCACACACCTCATAGAGACAAAGACCCTCCCACTCTTCCTATATGGAAACAAAGACCCTCCCCACACTTCCTATAGAGAGACAAAGACCCTCCCACACCTCCTATACAGAGACAAAGACCCTCCCACTCTTCCTATATGGAAACAAAGACCCTCCCCACACTTCCTATAGAGAGACAAAGACCCTCCCACTCTTCCTACACAGAGACAAAGACCCTTCCACACATCCTATAGAGACAAAGACCCTCCCACACTTCCTATAGAGACAAAGACCCTCCCACACTTCCTATAGAGACAAAGACCCTCTCACACTTCCTACACAGAGACAAGGACCCTCCCACACTTCCTATAGAGAGAAAGACCCTCCCACACTTCCTAGAGACAAAGACCCTCCCACATTTCCTATACAGGGACAAAGACCCTCCCACTCTTCCTATACAGAGACAAGGACCCGCCCACACTTCCCATACAGAGACAAAGACCCTCCCACACTTCCTATACAGAGACAAGGACCCGCCCACACTTCCCATACAGAGACAAAGACCCTCCCACACTTCCTATACAGAGACAAGGACCCGCCCACACTTCCCATACAGAGACAAAGACCCTCCCACACTTCCTATACAGAGAGAAAGACCATCCCACACTTCCTACACAGAGACAAAGACCTCCCCACACTTCCTATACAGAGATAAAGACCCAACCACACTTCCTATACAGAGACAAAGACCCTCCCACACTTCCTATACAGAGACAAAGACCCTCCCACACCTCCTATACAGAGACAAAGACCCTCCCACACTTCCTATACAGAGACAAAGACCCTCCCACACCTCCTATACAGAGACAAAGACCCTCCCACACTTCCTACACAGAGACAAAGACCCTCCCACACTTCCTAGAGACAAAGACCCTCCCACATTTCCTATACAGAGACAAAGACCTGCCCACACTTCCTATACAGAGAAAAAGACTCGCCCACACCTCCTATACAGAGAAAAAGACCCGACCACACTTCCTATACAGAGACAAAGACGCTCCCACTCTTTCTATACAGAGACAAAGACCCTCCCACACTTTCTATACAGAGACAAAGACCCTCCCACACTTCCTATAGAGACAAAGACCCTCCCACACTTCCTATAGAGACAAAGACCTGCCCACACTTAATAGAGACAAAGACCCGCCCACACCTCCTATACAGAGACAAAGACCCATCCACACTTCCTAGAGACAAAGACCCTCCCACACTTCCTATAGAGACAAAGATCTGCCCACACTTCCTAGAGACAAAGACCCGCCCACACTTCCTAGAGACAAAGACCCGCCCACACCTCCTATACAGAGACAAAGACCCTCCCACACTTCCTATAGAGACAAAGACCCTCCCACACTTCCTATAGAGACAAAGACCTGCCCACACTTAATAGAGACAAAGACCCGCCCACACCTCCTATACAGAGACAAAGACCCTCCCACGCTTCCTATAGACAAAGACCCTCCCACACCTCCTATACAGAGACAAAGACCCGCCCACACCTCCTATACAGAGACAAAGACCCGCCCACACCTCCTATACAGAGAAAAAGACTCGCCCACACCTCCTATACAGAGACAAAGACCCTCCCACACTTCCTATAGAGACAAAGACCCTCCCACAGTTCCTATAGAGACAAAGACCCTCCCACACTTCCTATAGAGACAAAGACCTGCCCACACTTCCTAGAGACAAAGACCCTTCCACACCTCCTATACAGAGACAAAGACCCTCCCACGCTTCCTATAGACAAAGACCCTCCCACACCTCCTATACAGAGACAAAGACCCGCCCACACCTCCTATACAGAGACAAAGACCCTCCCACGCTTCCTATAGACAAAGACCCTCCCACACCTCCTATACAGACACAAAGACCCTCCCACACTTCCTATAGACAAAGACCCTCCCACACTTCCTACACAGAGACAAAGACCCTCCCACACTTCCTATAGACAAAGACCCTCCCACACTTCCTACACAGAGACAAAGACCCTCCCACACTTCCTATACAGTCAAAGACCAGCCCACACTTCCTATACAGAGACAAAAAACACCACTACAATTCCTGTAGTCAGACAAAGCCCCATCCCACTTCCTGTAATGCGTCTCCGAGTCTCTGCTGCTATAAACAGATTACACTTGACAACAGGCAGTGAGCAGAAAGTTACACAGAACGGAGAGACCGAGTGGCAGTCACTGTACAGTGATTCTTCTGGGGGTAAGACAACATAATTTGCAAATAAAGTTATTGGCAGATTGTCTATCCTATTATATATCCAGTGAAATCAAGTCGTCTAAAACTAAAGGGACCATAAAAGACTAAATCATTTAGTCCTGAATGAGTAAAGCAAAATTAAGTCAATAACTTTAGTTTCTCAGACCTCATTCCTGGTTGATGTATCCAAGAAAGCACTGGGGTAATTTTATGAGCTTAGTTCCTGGAAAGAACAGGTAAGTACAAAGCGCTAAGTCAGTGCAGAGTCAGGTTACAGTCACAGGCAACAATTCAAAAGTATTAGGCAATGTAGTCTAATTTGACAATGCTCAAACTATTTATTTTTCCCAAAATCTGATTTAAAATTGAGAAAAACGTTTGGTCCGCAGATGGCATTTTTACATAGAAGTACGGTAACTCTTGGAACTAAGTTCTGCTTCTCGTAAAACAAAATAACAGTGACCAAACAAAAAAAAAGAAAAAGAAACAAACATGGTGCAACCGTGTCTAAATGTCATTTAAGGAACACAAGAGCCACCCTGGAATCGAGGGCACAGATTTCCTCACTTCCAATAAACAACGGATTGCATAAGACTTTTATATAAAGAGCATTACAGCATCGCTCAATGACACAAACTGCATAATAACAGAGAGCTCAGTGCGCCCGGCCTGGAAACCTCTGTTCTGCCCATGCCCACGACCCGTCCATCACCCAGGAGGTCACGTAGCTTTATGCCATTGTGCTGCCTAAATAATTAGTAACCTATTTGTGGACAATGTAGCTCACGACTATTATCTTCCAGTCCGAGTTCCCAAGATCTCCGCCATATAATGCGCACGTAACACAAACATAAATCCTACACATCCGTAACACGGCGCTCGCGACCAATGACCCCTCTCATTGTCCGGGAAGTGTAACAAAGGTGGTACGAGTAGTAGCCTAAAAGACTGGCCTGGTGGAATATGCCTCCATATTAGACCAAGAGGATACGTGATCACTGTATGATCGCGGAGGGCTGGCTACCACGTCCTCCACCGGTCAAGAGAATGGGGCAGTAGCATGGATGGAGTGGTGGTCAATCACGCCATTCCCCTAGGCTGAAGATCGGGGGGTCCTAACAATCAGTCATTTTTCATCTATCCCATGTTGAGTAAAAAAGTTTGCAGGACCCTGGTCTAGTAGCCATGTTGGTAGTCCATTGCCCTGTGTACCTCCTCCTCTTTGCCGGCATGCCTCGCTCTTCATCTGTGCACGAACGGGAACGAGCTACAACACTGGTAACAGCCAGATGGGAACGAGCTACAACACAGGTAACGGTCAGACGGGAACAAGCTACAACACCAGTAATGATCAGACGGGAAGGAGCTACAACACTGGTAACAGCCAGACGGGAACGAGTTACAACACAGCTAACGGTAAGACGGGAAGGAGCTACAACACCGGTAACAGTCAGACGGGAACGAGCTACAACACAGGTAACGGTGAGACGGGAACGAGCTACAACACCAGTAAAGGTCAGACGGGAACGAGCTACAACACCAGTAATGATCAGACAGGAACGAGCTACAACACCGGTAACAGTCAGAAAGGGAACGAGCTGCAACACCGGTAATGGTCAGACGGGAACGAGCTACAACACCAGTAACGGTCAGACGGGAACGAGCTACAACACCGGTAACGGTCAGACGGGAACGAACTACAACACCAGTAATGATCAGACAGGAACGAGCTACAACACCAGAAAAGGTCAGACGGGAACGAGCTATAACACCGGTAACAGTCAGAAAGGGAACGAGCTACAACACCGGTAACGGTCAGACGGGAAAGAGCTACAACATCGGTAACGGTCAGACGGGAACGAGATACAACAGTGGTAACAGCCAGACGGGAACGAGCTACAACACCAGTAATGATCAGACAGGAACGAGCTACAACACCAGAAAAGGTCAGATGGGAACGAGCTATATCATCGGTAACGGTCAGACAGGAACGAGATACAACACCGCTAACGGTTAGACAGGAACGAGCTACAACACCGCAAATGGTCAGACGGGAATGAGCTACAACACCGGTAAAGGTCAGATAGGAACGAGTTACAACACCGGTAACAGAAAGGGAACAAGCTACAACACTGGTAACAGTTAGATGGGAACGAGCTACAACACCAGTAATGATCAGACAGGAACGAGCTACAACACCAGAAAAGGTCAGATGGGAACGAGCTACAACACTGGTAACGGTCAGACGGGAACGAGCTACAACACCAGAAAAGGTCAGATGGGAACGAGCTACAACACCAGTAATGATCAGACAGGAACAAGCTACAACACCAGAAAAGGTCAGATGGGAACGAGCTACAACACTGGTAACGGTCAGACGGGAACGAGCTACAACACCGCTAACGGTTAGACAGGAATGAGCTACAACACCACAAACGGTCAGACGGGAATGAGCTACAACACCGGTAACGAGCTACAACACCGGTAACAGTCAGATGGGAACGAGCTACAACAGCGGTAACGGTCAGACGGAAACGAGCTACAACACCGGTAAAGGTCAAATGGGAACGAGTTACAACACCGGCAACAGAAAGGGAACGAGCTACAACACTGGTAAGTTAGACGGGAACGAGCTACAACACCAGTAATGATCAGACCCTAAGGGAGTGCGGTGGATCTACTATAGCACGGACATTGGACCCCATGGTCTGTCACACCAGCACCCCGACCTAATAGAGTGCAGGCCAATATTTCTATATTTATGCTGGTAACAGTTAGACGGGAACGAGCTACAACACCAGTAATGATCAGACAGGAACGAGCTACAACACCAGAAAAGGTAAGATTGGAACGAGCTACAACACCGGTAAAAGTCAGAAAGGGAACGAGCTACAACACTGTTAACGGTCAGATAGGAACGAGCTACAACACCGGTAACAGTCAGACAGGAACGAGCTACAACACCGGTAACGGTCAGACGGGAACGAGCTACAGCACTGGTAACGGTCAGACGGGATCGAGTTACAACACCGGTAACGGTCAGACGGGAACGAGCTACACCATCGGTAACGGTCAGACGGGAATGAGCTACAACACCGGTAACAGTCAGACAGGAACGAGCTACAACACCGGTAACGGTCAGACGGGAACGAGCTACAGCACCGGTAACGGTCAGACGGGATCGAGCTACAACACCGGTAACGGTCAGACGGGAACGAGCTACACCATCGGTAACGGTCAGACAGGAATGAGCTACAACACCGGTAATGGTCAGAGAGGAACAAGCTACAACACCGGTGAGGGTCAGACAGGAATGAGCTACAACACCGGTAATGGTCAGACAGGAACAAGCTACATCACCGGTAACAGTCAGACTGACACCGGTTTTCTATTTCCAGGATTGCAAAAGTTTTTTGTATAGAAAAATAATTTTTTCAGGCTGGACAAATAATAACCCATGCTACTGTCCTCTGCTTCTAGCTCCAGAAACAATGGCATTTTGGACATTCCCTACAGGACAGGGGGGAAATCTCCATAAAGTGTGCAAGAGGCACCCAAACATTTAGGAATGCCTTCTAATATTTAGTGTAAGATAACATAGACCCAACAGCACCTGGTGACACCTTAAACCCAGCAGTTCTCAGCTGAGTTTCCCTTTCATATTTGCAATGTCACGGTCTATATATACAAATAATGACCTAATTATTGTCTCCAGAAAATGATCTATTGCAGAAATCAGGTTTCTACTTTAAAGGTATATTTAAAATATATTTTTTTTATTAGTTTTCAGATTGCTATTTATATTAGAAAAAAAGAAAATATCTTGCTATTTTCACACTGGAGACTCGGGCCTAATATTATTCATATACGTCCTGTTCTTCACATGGACATAAGCAGCAATAAGCTGATTCGGACCCTATCTGATTGTACGGAAGTGTCATATGAGCATGCTTTACATGGGCAAAGGTTATTGTGTAGAAAGGGAGGAGGTGATTGGTGAATGTGGTTACCGTATTACCAATCACTATTCAGGAGGAGGGGGTCAGCTGTGACATCACCTATTGTGAATGGTGGATCCTGTGTTATCTACTGTATATAGAGGTGTTATCAGTCATTGTGCAGGAGGAGGAGGTGAGCTGTGATATCACCTATTGTGAATGGTGGATCCTGTGTTAACTACTGTATATAGAGGTGTTATCAGTCATTGTACAGGAGGAGGAGGTGAGCTGTGATATCACCTATTGTGAATGGTGGATCCTGTGTTATCTACTGTATGTAGAGATGTTATCAGTCATTGTACAGGAGGAGGAGGTGAGCTGTGACATCACCTATTGTGAATGGTGGATCCTGTGCCATCTGCTGTATATAGAGGTGTTATCAGTGATTGTACAGGAGGAGGAGGTGAGCTGTGACATCACCTATTGTGAATGGTGGATCCTGTGTTATCTACTGTATATAGAGGTGTTATCAGTCATTGTACAGGAGGAGGAGGTGAGCTGTGACATCACCTATTGTGAATGGTGGATCCTGTGTTATCTACTGTATATAGAGGTGCTATCAGTCATTGTACAGGAGGAGGAGGAGGTGAGCTGTGACATCATCTATTGTGTATGGTGGATTCTGTTTTATCTACTGTATATAGAGGCGTTATCAGTCATTGTACAGGAGGAGGAGGTTAGCTGTGCCATCACCTATTGTGAATGGTGGATCCTGTGTTATCTACTGTATATAGAGGTGTTATCAGTCATTGTACAGGAGGAGGAGGAGGTGAGCTGTGACATCACCTATTGTGAATGGTGGATCCTGTGTTATCTACTGTATATAGAGGTGTTATCAGTCATTGTACATAAGGGGTCAAATATTTGTAGCTCCTGAGCCCCTTCTATACACAGGAAGCAAACTTCAGACGAGTGTGCCCAACGTCTTTATGTATGGGGTTACCAGTTTTGCCACATGACTTAGGATGTTTAGCAAAACTAAAGTCTTCTCCAATAGAAAAACCACAGCCATTTGCAGAAAGCTGTTTGAGGGTCCCTACTCTTTGTAGTCAGCAGAGTAGGACAATGACTTGTTGGGGGCGGCTTTCTCAAACCTGGTGGAGAGCTAATCTTACATACATTTTCCCAAGCAGCAATGCTGAATCTATAAGTCTCCCCACATCAGCGTATAGTTTTCATAGAGTGACACAAGCAGGGGGTAAAACCTCTCGGGAAGTAATGGAGGCTGACACTGGGTGTTAGAGACCTTTATCAGATGACCAAAAATGGATTAGATTTTGATAACTAGACGACTCCAGGACTATACAATTACCACTGCCATTTTTTTTTTTTTTAGGTGGAAATGTTCCTGAATGCTCCATTTTTCAAGAGGATAAAATAATGACATTTGGAGCATCCTACATATTACCAACGCTCCTCAGAAGTAAAACGAGACGAGTTGCCTTCATTATATAAAAAGAAAGACTGACCCAGAAAAACGTGTCCTCGTTCTGGTGAAGTGGCATAGACACCTTGGTAACATTGAAGTATTGGATGTCCTCATAAAAAGCAGGTCGCCGCGGACTTACACCGCCCTCCGTTACATTAATCCTTTCAGATTACGACGGAAAACCTTCCTGTTAGTTAGGTTAAGAAAAAAAGACAAAACTTCTTTTGAGAGCCCAGAGACATCACTGGTGAACTTACCGTCTTGCTATTTCTTTTTCTATTCAATTAAGGATAAAAAGGAGTGAAAATCTGATACAGGAATAGACCGACAAGCCGGGAAGGAAGCGGCGGAAGAGCCAACAAAACCTTGGAGACTCCAGGTATAAACACAATGATATCTTGGCAGCGAAGAGAAGAAGCTCAGTGACTCTGGACACAGAGACAACCGAGAGGCAAGAGCTAAACAAGAAGTCTTAGAGGAAACATGGAAACTAAAAATATCTTGGGTTTAAAAAAAAATGGAATTAGAAGGTCAAGAAAACTCGGCCAAGCCAAGAAACATCTATATTGGAGATCGGAAGGATGGATGTCTAACAGCTAAGTGAGATTTATCGGAAGGATGGACGTCGTCCTCGACTAACAGCAATGTGAGATTCATGACAACCTTGAAGGGTTTGTTCCAAAATAAAACTTGTGGATAGCACACAGTACCGTTCTCGTATACCGAGACAACACACAATATTAATGATAAAAGACAGTGCGCATGCGTAGCCTACACTGAATTCGCACTGGAGGACTGTGGTCCACTATTCTCGAATATATCGGGACAACACACTGTATTAATTAAAAAAAAAAAAAGACAGTGTGCATGCGTAGCCTGCACTGCATGGTATCAGAGGCCTGTGGTCTACCGTTCTCGACTATAAGGACCAACACACTGTATTAATTATAAAAGACAGTGCGCATGCGTAGCCTACATTGCATTCGCACCGGAGGCCTGTGGTCTACTGTTCTTGAATATATCGGGACACCACACTGTATTAATAAAAAAAAGACAGTGCGCATGCGTAGCCTACACTGCTTTCGTGCTGGAGGCTTGTGGTCTACTGCTCTTGAGTGTGGGGACAACACACTGGAATAATTATAAAAGACAGTGTAGTGAATGGAAATGAAAAGGCTTACAAGGAACAATTAGTCGAAATCTTGCCTGTAATTGTTTAGAAAGTTTAAGGAAAACGGAGTAAAGGTCATGGGATGGAAAAAGAAAATAAAGCTCTCTAGAAAAGTCAAAATGATGTGGGCTCCTTAGGCTGGTTTCACATTTGCGTTTTTTTGCAGCTGTGTTTTAGCGCAAAAAAACGCATGCGTTCTTTTCCCTATATTTAACATTAAAAACGCATGCGTTTTTTTGTATGCGTTTTGCCGCGTTTGATGACGCATGCGTCGTTTCTATGCTTGCGTTTTGTTGCAGAAATGCATGCAACATGTAGTAATTTCTAGAGGCCTTTTTTTGCCGCAAAAAAACGCATTGCTATGTAAACGCATGCGTTTTTAAGCACATGCGTTTTGTTGCGTTTTTAAACGCATGCATTTCAATAGAAAAAACAAGAATACACACTGATAAGCCACCCCCCACCATCAAGGTGATAAAGGGATCCAAACCCTAACCCTACCCCTAACCCTAGTGATCCTAACCCTAACCCTAGGGATCCAAACCCTACCCCTAACCCTACCCCTAACCCTAGTGATCCTAACCCTAACCCTAGGGATCCAAACCCTAACCCTACCCCTAACCCTACCCCTAACCCTAGTGATCCTAACCCTAACACTAGGGATCCAAACCCTAACCCTAACCCTACCCCTAACCCTACCCCTAACCCTAGTGATCCTAACCCTAACACTAGGGATCCAAACCCTAACCCTAACCCTACCCCTAACCCTAGTGATCCTAACCCTAACTCTACCCCTAACCCTAGTGATCCTAACCCTAACCCTACCCCTAACCCTAGGGATCCTAACCCTAACCCTACCCCTAACCCTAGGGATCCTAACCCTAACCCTAGCTATTTCTATTTATAGTGGGTTTTCTAGTTGATTTTGATGATTGGCAGCTGTCACACACTTCTCAGCATGCGTTTCAAAAGCGCGAACGCAGGAAAAAACGCATGTAAACGCGTCAAAACGCCGCATTTTTTTACCGCATGCGAAAACGCATGCGTCTAAAAAACGCAGCGTTTGCACGCATTTACATGCGTTTTTTTCACCACCTGCGTTTGCGTTTTAAACGCTGCGTTTTTAAACGCAAATGTGAAACTAGCCTTAGGCTTGACAGAAGTAGTAAGATTTTAGACAATTTTGCAAGGTTGGAGAACGCACGACTAAAAAACGTAGAGCATTCGAGAAGAGAGGGGAAGCACGAGAGAAGCTGTGTGCGTCAGACTGTGAAGGAGGTGATTAGTGTAGGGAGATTGACTTCTCGTCGACAAGAGCCTTGTATGATTCCCCGGTGGTGAACTGGTGGAGGGGAATGAAATGGATAACTTGAGAACAAAGATACTGGGAAGAACCTGGGCTGTGGAGTCGGTAAGCCAAACCTCCAACTCCTCAATTTCCATAACACCGACTGACTCCGACTCCACCAAAATGGCTTCCGACTCCGACTCCACAGCCCTGAAGAAAACTACATACGGTAAATATTTGCCAGTCCTCCATTGCAAAAGTAACAAAAGATACGAATTGGTATTTTTTTTTTTCTTTTCGACTCCTAATAGCTCTTATCATTTCTAATGTATGTGGATGTGGATGGAGTTCTCGTCTTACGCAGGAGAAATTGACATTTTTATGCCGTTTGTGAATAAATAGAAATTATTGTGCCACTAATAAAACATGTCCGGAGCTACCGGCTCTTCTTTTCAATCTTCTAGCATTCATTTACTATTTTTAGGAGTTTTCCAATTAATTCATCTTGCAGGAAGCCAGAGCTGAACTTTTGACAATGAGATTCTTTGGACTTACAACATAATTTAATGACGGAAACCTTGAATGGCGAAAGGGGCGCACGACGAGCTCGGACACAGGAAGCGCGGCAGAGATTATTGGGAAAATGGACACGGACGCTTCTTCCAAACCGCCCTGATAAAAATACAGCTGAAGAGTTATGCAAGACGGTGACACAGAAATCAGCTCACGCTTCACTTACAGGAAGACGAAACTTTACGGTTTGTATTTTTTTTTTTCTTTTAGTGAAATAGATCTTTAAGATTATTTTATTGGCTTTTATGCTCCATTTTATTAAAGTGTTAAATATAATACAATTGATCAGTTCATCAATGTGACCCATTGCATACCGCTTACCTAAACATGATATACTGTGTTCTAGAATGGTGCGAATCGATCCACATCAGTAATCTGTGGCTGCTGGACGGGAGATCTGGATGGCATCCATGGCTCATCTTTTGATTAGCAAGCCTGGTGTTATGGCATTGTTACCCCATTAAACACATGTGACGTTGTGGTGGGCCAGGTAATAAAAAGGAGAGACGTGGATGTCAACAGGTAGAAGTGATGTGACTTCAAACACAGGAACACTTGGCCACTGCTCGACTTCTCTGGCCAGCGTATTTTCTCCAGGGAGAATAAAAGTATTGGCTGCTGAAATTTAACAGGCCGGATCCTTTTTCCTCCAGACATCATCAGCTGGGAAAGAGTTGGCACTTCAGCCTAATGTGTACGGTGTACGAGGACTTTAAAGGTCTTTGTTCAGGAGCACACAACTCCCCTGTCCTTGGCAAGCAAGAAGGAGGAGGGGTGTGCTCCTGATGACTGACAGCTCACACTAGCGGCATGGTTTAGTCACTGACCCCAAATGTGTGGAATCCGGACAGAATCGGCTGCACTTGCAAACTAGAAAACGAAAAAGCTTGCCGGCCCTTCTCTGTTAAGCAAAGTGATTTGCAGATGGTTAATTATCTATCACATTAGATCAAGCGGTCTAAAAGTACAATAATCACAAAATCAAGATTACGTTATGTGTATGCGCTACAGCAATAAAAATAATGTACGTGTCCTGTACGCCGAACATCACTGCCGTTCAGCAGGTATACGGTATATTTATTAGTACTTTGGTGAACTCAGTAAATCTTGGCATTTGACCCATGTGTTCTCTCGCTGATTAAATAATGGCATCAATGACGTAAAGAGGAGATAAACCTCATACCGCACTATAGATAAAAGCTGTAAAATATTTTCTGAGCTATAACCTATAGCTACCCCATAATGCACTCATCATTATCGCTTACATTATCAGTCAGCACCAGTCATATACAGTCAAGGGTTATTCCCAACATTTAAAGTTAGCATCTGTCCTAAAGATAGGTGATAACTCATAAGTCAATGGGTGTCCGACCAACGGGACCCTGACCAATCCAGAGAATGGGGCCGTGAAATGCCCTAGCACAAGCCACCATTCCACTGATCAACTTTTTCTAGCAATCCCACGAGCATAGTTTAGACCTGCAGACAACCATGCCGCTAGTCTGAACGGCCAATATGCAGGAGCACAGGGTTACCGGTAAAGCAAGAAGTCAGGGCCTGGGAGCGGCGTGCTCCTGAAGAAGTTTAAAGTCTGTCCCCAATTTCTACACTTTTCACTCAGTAAATCAGTGGGGGTTTAATACTACAGGGCGGGGAAACACATGATGGCAACGACGCAAACGCAACGTAGCCAAATAGTAGACAGTTGGGCAACCTGCTCCAGCTTTCCAATGGCGGCACGGTTTTCTAGGTTTTCCTGCAGAAGCACAGGAACTCTTTAAAAACGCGCGGAGGCTCGCCCTGCCACGCAGTCAGTAGCCACAACGCCACCGTGTGTCAGACCCCTGTACAGAGCTGCACATCCACAGCAGAAGTCCCGGAGTCAGCCTTGGATTTCTCAAGAGGACACTCATGTTGCACAGGGCAAAAAAATAGATTTTATAGTCTCCATTATTAGGCTTATCCAATAGTAAAATGATTTTGAGATACTCTGTCACGAAAGGTTTGTGCTCTGTGTGCTCAGTCGCAGCCCTTTTAAGATTTTGCTAGTATGTCGCGATAAAATTATTAAATTTGCTTTGTGAGAGGTTGGAGTCTTCCACCATATTTGTCTTGTCTCCTCGATGCCCGGCAGTTCTTCGGCCGTTCGATTTTCGGTATCAGCTGTGATCCTCCCAAGTGCAGCTCTGATGTGTCAGGATCAAGATCACTTTCACTCGACTTCCCCATTAAACGGGTTTTAAAGAATAAGTCACTGGTGGGGAAAGACCTTTGTTTTAATTCCAATTATTTTTATACAATTCTTTCTATAAAGCCATAACTTTTTCTTATGTTACTCAGCAGCAGCCGCATGAGGGCTTGTTGAATTTTTATTTTTGTGCAAAACTAGTTGTACTGTTTTGTTCTGTTTTGCACACAAAGTTGTGATGTTCTAATGGCATCATAATAATGTATTGTATGGGGTGGGAAAAACAGAAATCGTACACACACAATCACCGCGCCATGCTATTATGTCAGGACAAAGGGCGAAAAGGGGTTTATAACCTGAACATGCAGTCATGTGTTACCCTACTCACACTCACCGCTTTTCTTGCTAACCTGCAGACAATAGAAGAGAACAATGATAGAAGTGAGTAACAGATTATTACAGAATCGCACTGCGCATGGAGAGATGGGATGTTGGCTGTAGAGACACATAGGTCAGCATAGGAGCTGTGTACACAGAACGGTCGGAAAGTTTAATATATGCCTAACTGCAAATTTACCTTTTTTTAATAAATATTTTATTTGCACTGGAGAATTAAAATGGCTACAAAGTGTGCACCCTTTCAATAGGACCTGTCACCGGATCGAAAGTCACCAGTTTTTGCTCTAATCGCATTCCTGCTGTTCCCCCGAGTATTTCGTTTTTTTTTATAAATCAACCAAACGGTTCCAGAAATACGGGGCCTATTTATTTAGTGATAATTTGCATTGTCTTTACAAAGGGGGTGTGACTCGCAGGGTAGCCCCCTGAGAATTCTGTAAGCCACACCCCTTTGAAAAACACCATAAGGCTATGTGCACACTTTGCGGATTTTGCTGCGGATCCGCAGCAGCTTCCCATGAGTTTACAGTTCAATGTAAACCTATGGGAAACAAAAAACGCTGTGCACATGCTGCGGAAAAAAACGTGCGGAAACGCAGCGGATTACATTCTGCAGCATGTCACTTCTTTTCTGCGGATTTTCACCTGCTCCAATAGGAAACTGCAGATAAAAATCCGCAGAAGAAACCGCAGTAAAAATTGCGATAAATCCGCAGTGAAAACCGCAACGGGTTTTCACTGCGGATTTTGGAATTCCGCTGCGGAAAAATCCGCAGTGGAATCCGCAAAGTGTGCACATAGCCTAAAAATGAGTATTAAGTAAAAAGAATCCTTGGAATTGTAGATGTGTCCATCAGTGGAAGCTAGAAACTGATGTCTCCGTATCTTCCAGGGAAAAGCCGCAGATCTTTGCGGTCTACATCCATCATACAGCAGGCTGGAGATAAGGGACGTGACCGTGTCTCTGCAAACTTTGCACATACCAAGCCCCGGCAATCTGGCATTAGCCCGCACTGTCCTTTCATCAGACAGGACTCAAAGATTACGCAGAACAACAGTGCAGATTAGAGGAGGGGGTTCTATAAAAGAAGTGATTCCGCGATTACCTACAACTAAAGGGCTGGAAGAGGAACTAGATCACCCAAATACCAACTGGTGGAGACCATAAAATCTGCGCACCTGTTTGTGGATCATACAATGATGCCCACAGCACGGGATGCAGTTTGTTTAATAAACAAACTGTGCTTTATTCAACCCTCCCCGGTCCGGCGTTGAGTCTCTGCTGCTGAAGACTCTGCCATTGACTGCAGCACCTACATCATGTCAACAGCGCTGCAGGCAATCAGTGAGCTCAGCGGTCCTGCCTGAGTCAACAGTTATTGGCTGCAGCACCGTTGACGTGATGACGTGATAACCGACTCCGGAAGCAGTGGTGGAAACTCAGTGCTGGACCTGGGGAGGGTGAATATAGCAAAATTTGTTTTCTTAAAATAAACTGCAGCCGGAGGACTGGGGGTTTTCTGAAACTGGAAAACCCCTTTAATGACATATCAATATCTGATCAGTGGGAGCCTGACCCCTACCAGGCGCTAGGATTAAAAGGGCTTTTCCATTAACAGAGTAAATTTCAATCAATAGATCTTGAAATAATAATAAATCCCACAAGTGGATATATCTAAATAAAATATTCCTGAGCTGAGTCGCAGTCATAATGCTTTTTTTTTTATTGCAACCCCCCACATCCTAAACACAATATCAAAACTGAAGCATTTTGTTACCGTTTTTGGCAAAAATTGTTGCAAAATCCACGATGTATGACTAAACCATCAATCATGTGTCACTTTTTATGTTGTGCTCAGGCTCGTCGGATGTGCGACCGCTATCTCTGCGCCCCCGGAAAATAAAACCTGGGTCCTGGGCTTTGTGTTACAGTGGACGTCTGCAGAAAGCTTGGAAAAGTCTACGAAATCAAGAACATTCAATAGAAATGTGTGTGCACTGACTTGGCGGCACGCCGATATATCGCGGTGCACAGCACCGGGGCATTTCTTACATTCAGGCTCGGGCCCTGCAGGGGTTCCAACTATTGCACAAGAGTCTTTGCAAAAATTAAATGTATTGAGAGATTTCCTAGAAAAAAAAAACTGCATTGAGCCTGCGAGTCGGCCGGCCTGCCAGCTGGTCAGATGTCAGAGTGTGCAGCCGGGCAGGCTCGCTGGGGATGACTCACGGTGACTCACGCTGCAGCTATTCTTCGCTTTTCATGTACTGCCAGTCACTACGTTAATATTCAACTCCAGAGTAAATTTAGCAAAACCGGGAAAACAACTGTTTCTATGGCAGCGAGCGAATAATGTTTATGTTATAGACGGTAATCGGCGGAAGGAAATCATGGCGCTAAATGGTGGGAAAATCTTTGGATCAGGACTTATTACGCAAGGTCCATACAAGTTTAGTTTCGCTTCCCGATAGCAAATCCAGAGTATCTAATCATGCTGCAAGTGCAGATAGAAGGCCAGGCTGATGGCTCTTAAAGGGGGTTTTCCACAAAAAACGAAAAAAGAACAAACCCACTGCATTACTTGTAATATAAGATATGTTAGTATTTTGGTCTAAAAATTACTTTTGCAATTGGGTGTCAGTAACATTTTTGCATCGTTTGCTTTCGTTCCCAGAATGAATTAACTGAAAATCCGCCACTGATTGATTATCCGTTAACTCATTGTGTAGCCTGCAATGTGCAGGAGAATAAAGTCTGTAAAATCCAAACTGTACAACATTTCTAATGAGATCCAATAGCAAAAATTTTTTTAGACCAAAATACAATCACTGATATCCCCTCTATATACAGTAGATAACACAGGATCCACCATTCACAATAGGTGATGTCACAGCTCACCTCCTCCTCCTGTACAATGACTGATAACACCTCTATATACAGTAGGTAACACAGGATCCACCATTCATAATAGCTGATATCACAGCTCACCTCCTCCTCCTGTACAATGACTGATAACACCTCTATATACAGTAGATAACACAGGATCCAAAATTCACAATAGGTGATATCACAGCTCACCTCCTCCTCCTGTACAATGACTGATAACACCTCTATATACAGTAGATAACACAGGATCCACCATTCACAATAGGTGATGTCACAGCTCACCTCCTCCCCCTGTACAATGACTGATAACACCTCTATATACAGTAGATAACACAGGATCCACCATTCACAATAGGTGATACCACAGCTCACCTCCTCCTCCTGTACAATGACTGATAACACCTCTATATACAGTAGATAACACAGGATCCACCATTCACAATAGGTGATGTCACAGCTCACCTCCTCCTCCTGTACAATGACTGATAACACCTCTATATACAGTAGATAACACAGGATCCACCATTCATAATAGCTGATATCACAGCTCACCTCCTCCTCCTGTACAATGACTGATAACACCTCTATATACAGTAGATAACACAGGATCCACCATTCACAATAGGTGATACCACAGCCCACCTCCTCCTCCTCTACAATGACTGATAACACCTTTATATACAGTAGATAACACAGGATCCACCATTCATAATAGGTGATATCACAGCTCACCTCCTCCTCCTCCTGTACAATGACTGATAACACCTCTATATACAGTAGACAACACAGGATCCACCATTCATAATAGGTGATATCACAGCTCACCTCCTCCTCCTCCTCCTCCTGTACAATGACTGATAACACCTCTATATACAGTAGATTGCACAGGATCCACCATTCACAATAGGTGATGTCACAGCTCACCTCCTCCTCCTGTACAATGACAGATAACACCTCTATATACAGTAGATAACAGGATCCACCATTCATAATAGCTGATATCACAGCTCACCTCTTCCTCCTGTACAATGACTGATAACACCTCTATATACAGTAGATAACACAGGATCCACCATTCACAATAGGTGATGTCACAGCTCACCTCCTCATCCTGTACAATGACTGATAACACCTCTATATACAGTAGACAACACAGGATCCACCATTCATAATAGGTGATATCACAGCTCACCTCCTCCTCCTGTACAATGACTGATAACACCTCTATATACAGTAGATTGCACAGGATCCACCATTCACAATAGGTGATGTCACAGCTCACCTCCTCCTCCTGTACAATGACTGATAACACCTCTATATACAGTAGATAACACAGGATCCATCATTCATAATAGCTGATATCACAGCTCACCTCCTCCTCCTGTACAATGACTGATAACACCTCTATATACAGTAGATAACACAGGATCCACCATTCACAATAGGTGATGTCACAGCTCACCTCCTCCTCCTGTACAATGACTGATAACACCTCTATATACAGTAGATAACACAGGATCCACCATTCACAATAGGTGATGTCACAGCTCACCTCCTCCTCCTGTACAATGACTGATAACACCTCTATATACAGTAGACAACACAGGATCCACCATTCATAATAGGTGATATCACAGCTCACCTCCTCCTCCTGTACAATGACTGATAACACCTCTATATACAGTAGATTGCACAGGATCCACCATTCACAATAGGTGATGTCACAGCTCACCTCCTCCTCCTGTACAATGACTGATAACACCTCTATATACAGTAGATAACACAGGATCCATCATTCATAATAGCTGATATCACAGCTCACCTCCTCCTCCTGTACAATGACTGATAACACCTCTATATACAGTAGATAACACAGGATCCACCATTCACAATAGGTGATACCACAGCTCACCTCCTCCTCCTGTACAATGACTGATAACACCTCTATATACAGTAGATAGCACAGGATCCTCCATTCACAAAAGGTGATATCACAGCTCACCTCCTCCTCCTGTACAATGACCGATAACACCTCTATATACAGTAGATAACACCAGATCCACCATTCACAATAGGTGATATCACAGCTCACCTCCTCCTCCTGTACAATGACTGATAACACCTCTATATACAGTAGATAACACAGGATCCACCATTCACAATAGGTGATGTCACAGCTCACCTCCTCCTCCTGTACAAGGACTGATAACACCTCTATATACAGTAGATAACAGGATCCACCATTCATAATAGGTGATGTCACAGCTCACCTCCTCCTCCTGTACAATGACTGATAACACCTCTATATACAGTAGATAACACAGGATCCACCATTCATAATAGGTGATATACAAAAAAAGGTTGCACTCTATCATGCCAAAACACGTCAAATATGGGCTCACACTATTTGGCCAAATTCTGTGCTAAGCGTCTCAAAATTTTTTTCCTAATGTTCAAAAAGCCATTTTGCTATTCATATTTCATGTATTTCATATTTGACATGTTTTGGCATGATAGAGTGCAACCTTTTTTTGTATATTATATATGGAGGTAGCTGCTCCTGGTATGCACCTATTCACACTAGTTTGGATGTGCCAGTCGTTTTTCTGTCATTCACAATAGGTGATGTCACAGCTCACCTCCTCCTCCTGTACAATGACTGATAACACCTCTATATACAGTAGATCACACAGGATCCACCATTCACAATAGGTGATGTCACAGCTCACCTCCTCCTCCTGTACAATGACTGATAACACCTCAATATACAGTAGATAACACAGGATCCACCATTCACAATAGGTGATATCACAGCTCACCTCCTCCTGTACAATGACTGATAACACCTCTATATACAGTAGATAACACAGGATCCACCATTCACAATAGATGATGACACAGCTCACCTCCTCCTGTACAATGACTGATAACACCTCAATATACAGTAGATAACACAGGATCCACCATTCACAATAGGTGATGTCACAGCTCACCTGTCCCTCTTCCCTTCACAGTAACTTCTGCGCTCATTAGATAAATACAATACACATGGTCAGAGTCCGTTCATTGCTGCTAATGTACATGTTCCTGAAAGATAAGGAAGTCAGAGTCTAAAATAGCCCCGGTGGCCAGAGTATGAATTGCAAGATTTGTTTTTTAAATTTTTAAATTGTGATTCAAAAAATTGTCAAAATTAAATAAAAAAATGTATTCAACACAAAAACATTTTCTGATGATAACTTCCCTTTGTGGACCCACAAGTCCCATAAACTCTAATAGAGAGACGGTTTGCCATTCTCCTCCTCCCTAAAATTGTAATAATTAGCATATATCTACTTACGGTAAAAAAAAAATCATTAATGCCGCAAATAGTCAGAAGTTGTATAAATGGCACAGACAAGAGCATCATGGCTGAAACAGTCGCTCCATCAGAGCTGGCGCCGCTCGCAAGCTGCGATTATGGCGTGAACCCGGCCTTATTGTCCACCTTCACGGACATTCTCAGAGGCATCAGATTACATAACTTTTCATATTGCATTAAAAAATAGCACAAAACGGTCCACCACAGCTTTTTGTGTGTACTGTGCATAGGCAGAAAGCTGCCAGTCAGAGGTGTGGTTTGCTTTTGGACTAATTGGCAGCAGGCTTTCTAGTCCTCTACTGATCATCTCTTGCTAATAAATCAGTGATTTTATCAAAACTACTGCAAGGAGCCCAATAAGTGACACATGACTGGAATCAGGGTCTATGTCTCTACATAAGGCTGCTTTCAGATTGGCCTGTTGAAAGAGGGTTTTTACTTTAAGAGCAGTACGGCGGCTGATGGACAAAACTGAAACGGTAATTGGATGCAACTGTTTATACACTCTGCGATTATCGGGATTGAACGTTTGTTTCATGATAATCGTGCCGAGGAAACAGACTGACGATCACCCGGCAAATGAGCAAAATGTACGCTCGTTCATTGGGTGCTGATCTTTTGGTTTGTAAAAAAAAAAAAAATAATAATTCTTCTCAGCAGCGCATCGTTCTGTGTAAACAGGACTTGTGCTGCGAAGAACAATGACAGCCTATGCATACTGAAGGTGATCAGTCCATGAAAACAGGCTTCTATCAGCCCGTGTAAACAGGCTTCTATCGGCACGTGTAAACAGGCTTCTATCGGCCCATGTAAACAGGCTTCTATCGGCCCGTGTAAACAGGCTTCTATCGGCCCGTGTAAACAGGCTTTCATCGACCCGTGAAAACAGGCTTCTTTTGGCCCATATAAACAGGCTTCTATCGGCCCTTGTAAATAGGCTTCTATTGACCATTGTAAACAGGCTTCTATCATCCTGTGTAAACAGGCATCTATCGGCCCTTGCAAACAGGCTTCTATCGGTCCTTGTAAACAGAATTCAATCGGTCCTTGTAAACCAGCTTTTATCGGCCCGTGTAAACAGGCTTCTATCATCCAGTGTAAAAAGGCTTCTATCATCCCGTGTAAACAGGTTTCCATTGTCCTGTGTAAACAGGCTTCTATCGGCCCTTGTAAACAGCCTTCCATCGTCCTGTGTAAACAGGCTTCTATAGGCCCTTGTAAATAGGCTTCTATCATCCCGTGTAAACAGGCTTCTATGGGCCCATGTAAACAGGCTTCTATCGGCCCCTGTAAACAAGCTTCTATCAGCCCGTGTAAACAAGCTTCTATTGGCCTGTGTAAACAGGCTTCTATCGACCAGTGTAAACAAGCTTCTATTGGCCTGTGTAAACAGGCTTCTATCGGCCGTGTAAACAAGCTTCTATGGGCCTGTGTAAACAGGCTTCTAATTTGATCGGTTGTGGTTTAATGCTGCTAATCCATTCATTTCTATATTCAATGGATGATTGATTGGGGGTTATTGTGGCATCTATGGAACCAGGAAGGAAGATCTGCACCAATTTGCAAAGGGATTTCCCCTCGGGAAGAGCGAAGTGTCAGAATGCAGAGCGCTGAACCCGATGGACCTTTCATCCTGCACGATCCAGGTGACACCGGCTCTCAGTGTGGGTGACGGGTGCTACAGATAATGGAGGCGATACCACCTGTAAAGCTGCCGCCAGACACATGCAATCCACCTCGGTGACCACTAGGGGCACATCTACAGGGCCATGAAGCCCAGAGGGAGGTCGGAGGCTGAATTTGTAGGAAATTTTGCACTGGGGCTTCACGTTACAGCACCGGCGCCCACAACCTAAAAATAATAAGTTCTGCCCCGCTACGGCTTCAGCACCCGTTCAGCGCATCTATGGGATCACTCTGTGGCTATACAAACACCAAAAATGCGGTATATAATATTTAATATCTTTATTTTTATATAGCGCTAACATATTCCGCAGCTCTTTACAGTTTATGTCTTTATATACAGGTATATGACTGTACAAAGCGGGAGCCGCCATCCGGCAGGATCACCCGGTGCGGAGTCACCGCAGTGCAGCACGTTTCATCTGATGAATGATTAACCTCCATCCAGTCACGTCCACAAACCTCAGGAGCTGAACTCACCGCTGTGTGCAGCAATACTGGGCCGTCAGTCAGCATAAAAACACACGGGCGCTGCCAGCGAGCCCTGCAAACATCACGTGCCCGAAATATAGCCCGCATCCGTCACCTTGGTGGAGGTGGGACGCCGCACTCATCCATCCGCCAGCGGGTTATCTGTATTATTATTACAGATATTAGTGAGGCGACATTCTCATTACGGTATACGGTATTTTCTTTGTTTTTAACTTAATTCAAGTTGTTATCAGTCATTGTACAGGAGGAGGAGGTGAGCTGTGACATCACCTATTGTGAATGGTGGATCCTGTGTTATCTACTGTACATAGAGATGTTATCAGTCATTATACAGGAGGAGGAGGTGAGCTGTGACATCACCTATTGTGAATGGTGGATCCTGTGTTATCTACTGTATATAGAGGTGTTATCGGTCATTGTACAGGAGGAGGAGGTGAGCTGTGACATCACCTATCGTGAATGGTGGATCCTATGTTATCTACTGTATATAGAGGTGTTATCAGTCATTGTACAGGAGGAGGAGGAGGTGAGCTGTGATATCACCTATTGTGAATGGTGGATCCTATGTTATCTACTGTATATAGATGTGTTATCAGTCATTGTACAGGAGGAGGAGGTGAGCTGTGATATCACCTATTGTGAATGGTGGATCCTGTGTTATCTACTGTATATAGAGGTGTTATCAGTCATTGTACAGGAGGCGGCGGTGAGCTGTGACACCACCTATTGTGAATGGTGGATCCTGTGTTATCTACTGTATATAGAAGTGTTATCAGTCATTATACAGGAGGAGGAGGTGAGCTGTGACATCACCTATTGTGAATGGTGGATCCTGTGTTATCTACTGTATATAGAGGTGCTATCAGTCATTGTACAGGAGGAGGTGAGCTGTGACATCACCTAGTGTGAATGGTGGATCCTGTGTTAACTGCTGTATATAGAGGTGTTATCAGTCATTATACAGGAGGAGGAGGAGGTGAGCTGTGATATCACCTATTCTGAATGGTGGATCCTGTGTTATCTACTGTATATAGAGGTGCTATCAGTCATTGTACAGGAGGAGGTGAGCTGTGACATCACCTAGTGTGAATGGTGGATCCTGTGTTAACTGCTGTATATAGAGGTGTTATCAGTCATTATACAGGAGGAGGAGGAGGTGAGCTGTGATATCACCTATTCTGAATGGTGGATCCTGTGTTATCTACTGTATATAGAGGTGTTATCAGTCATTGTACAGGAGGGGTAGGTGAGCTGTGATATCACCTGTTGCGAATGGTGGATCCTGTGTTATCTACTGTATATAGAGGTGTTATCAGTCATTGTACAGGAGGAGGAGGAGGTGAGCTGTGACATCAGCTATTGTGAATGGTGGATCCTGTGTTATCTACTGTATATAGAGGTGTTATCAGTCATTGTACAGGAGGAGGAGGTGAGCTGTGACATCACCTATTGTGAATGGTGGATCCTGTGTTATCTGCTGTATATAGAGGTGTTATCAGTCATTGTACAGGAGGAGGAGGTGAGCTGTGATATCACCTATTGTGAATGTTGGATCCTGTGTTATCTACTGTATATAGAGGTGTTATCAGTCATTATACAGGAGGAGGAGGTGAGCTGTGATATCACCTATTGTGAATGGTGGATCCAGCTTTATAATAAGGTAATAATAAGGAAAATTAAGGAAAAAATATACGGTATTTAAAATATAAACCTGATTAAACGAGGTTATTTTCTGATGACATTCCCGGTAAGTAAGAGCAGATTTCTAGAGCGATGTGTCGTCTTCAGGTGGATGTCAGTCATGTCGTACTCACACAAATCCCAGCAATGTGAGAGAAGTGACAGTGTGCGGCGGCAGTCCTCGGCTCAGCACATGAATCACTGATCCCCACGCTCTTCATGGAGTCATCCTCTCCTGTCATAGGTGAAGGCTCCAGCATCACATGCCAAGGCTCGCTCTTGGTGAATCAGCCCGGCGCCCTTTAGGAACCCTGCGATCAGTGCCATGACATACAGGAAATACCAACATCTCCTCCGCAAGGAGCCAGCCCTGTCCTGACGCCTGCTCATAAGGAACATTAATGACCTGGCTGGAATTAAATATGCCATTTGGTCATTATATTGTTTTCCCAGTTACTCCCTGTACAGGTCATATATTCCACTAGGGGGCGCTACTAACAATACCCAAATGCTGATGAACGCACTATAACAATTGGAGAAAACCGTCTTTTCTTCCTATTAGGTGATTTTAAGGATGTCAGAAACGTCCCTTTACCTACTGGGACCCCAGCGATCTGTGAGCGAACCTGGCAGTATGTGTTCAACTTCCCTACAGCTCCTCCAGTGGGCAAATGAAGTATTACACTGTGCCCGTTCGAAAAAAAAACCTGTGTGGGTAGGGTAATTCAGGACAGGACGGGTCCTCTGGAGTAACAGACGCTTCTTTGCAACAAGTCTCCGCAAGGGCCCCGTCTAACTCTAAGAGTTACCTAATAGGGTGTATAAATGGGTTTACTAGCCATAATAGGGTGTATAAATGGGTTTACTAGCCATAATAGTGTGTAGCCAACCCCTTTAAGTGATATTGTCCGACAGGTGAGGGTCCGATAAGATGTCCTAAGACCCTCATCACACATTTATGGTATATCAGTGACAACATCCTGACGCTCGTTCTTCGTATTTCCAGAGCATTTTGCAGCGAGCGAGCCGCCAGTGCGAGGAATCACTCGCCTGGTATCCTGACAGTGAGTCCTGCCCTACGGCGGTACACAACCACCATCACAGCTGTCTGCGGCACCGGCCCAAGTTATGTAATGTGGTATTAATGATCCGAGCGCAGATACGTCTCACCACACTCTGCAGTTCTTTGCACCAATGTTTTCCCTGTAGAACAATCCTCGTAATAAAGATTTCATGGCGGTAACGCCAACAATGCAATTTATATTTATGACTGTCTATTTGATTCCGTGTCCTGCAGCTTTAATGCACAGATGTAGCAGAGCCGATTCTGCTACTTGGCACTCGATCACTGCAGGAAAAGCTGCTGCTGAGGATTTCTCCTTAGGATAGCTCACCATATCAGATCTGTGGGGGTCCGACACCCTGCACCCCCTGCAGTGACCCCATAACGAATATCCATCAATATCTCAGTCCTGGACAATCCCTTTAAAGCCATCTTCTGGCCTTGAAAGGACGTGTATACTTTTGCATCTCATTGCTTTAATAAGTAGTAACTTTATGGACAGATTTTTATTTTACGTCTCCTGCCGTACTGTGTATGCAGCTCCTGTGCAGAACTATGTGCCTCTATCGTAACAGGTTACAAGCTTTACAAAGTCTGATCCTGCACCAAAACAGAGGGGAAAGTGGCCCCCTTACATCTTACTAACACACGGAATAGAAGAGGGGGCGAAGCGAGTCATACAAGACGGCGGGATCAGACTAAACAGATTTTTGGTTGTAGCTCGTAACCAGGAGGACACATCGGTTTGCATAGGAGCTTTGTACATAAACTGGGAATGTCTATGGTAATCAAGACAAGTTTCAGAGCAGCTTCTGATTCTTTTTATGTAAATGCAATGAAGCAATAAAAGAAAGATTTGTTTCAAAAGCTCACAAACCCTTTCATTTCAACTTTAGAGAACCCACCGGTCATTTATATAAGCAGGAATTCATTATCACCCCTGAGCTTTCACACAACTTGGTCTCATTTGACAGATAATGTGAGCAATATTCTGCAAATAACTTTACACACAAAGTATATTCTATTACCACTGAGAAATCCCTCTAGAGTGCCGGCCGCCCAGATCTCTCCCTTCGCTGTACCTTCCTGTTCACTGCCTGTTGTGAAGTGTAATCCCTCTCTAAACGCAGACAGCATGATGGATTACAGAAAGCAGGAGCTGGGCTCTGTCTGTACAGTAAGCGGGGGCGGGCCTCTGTCTCTGTACAGGAAGCAGGGGCGGGGCTCTTGTCTCTGTACAGGAAGCGGGGCGGGGCTCTTGTCTCTGTACAGGAAGCGGGATGGGCTCTTGTCTCTGTACAGGAAGTGGGGGCGGGCCTCTGTCTCTGTACAGGAGGTGGGGGCGGGCCTCTGTCTCTGTACAGGAGGTGGGGGCGGGCCTCTGTCTCTGTACAGGAGGTGGGGGCGGGCCTCTGTCTCTGTACAGGAGGTGGGGGCGGGCCTCTGTCTCTGTACAGGAAGTGGGGGCGGGCCTCTGTCTCTGTACAGGAAGTGGAGGCGGGCCTGTCTCTGTACAGGAAGTGGAGGCGGGCCTCTGTCTCTGTACAGGAAGTGGGGGCGGGCCTCTGTCTCTGTACAGGAAGTGGGGGCGGGCCTCTGTCTCTGTACAGGAAGTGGGGGCGGGCCTCTGTCTCTGTACAGGAAGTGGGGGCGGGCCTCTGTCTCTACAGGAAGTGGGGGCGGGCCTCTGTCTCTGTACAGGAAGTGGGGGCGGGCCTCTGTCTCTGTACAGGAAGTGGGGGCGGGCCTCTGTCTCTGTACAGGAAGTGGGGGCGGGCCTCTGTCTCTATACAGGAAGTGGGGGCGGGCCTCTGTCTCTATACAGGAAGTGGGGGCGGGCCTCTGTCTCTGTACAGGAAGTGGGGGCGGGCCTCTGTCTCTGTACAGGAAGTGGGGGCGGGCCTCTGTCTCTGTACAGGAAGTGGGGGCAGGCCTCTGTCTCTGTAGAGCAGTGTTCCCCAACACCAGTCCTCAAGAGCCATTAATAGGTCATGTTTTCAGGATTTCCTTAGTATTGCACAGGTGATTGAATGCTTGCCTGTCCAGGTGATGCAATTATCACCTGGGCAATACCAAGAAAATCCTGAAAACATGACCTGTTGGTGGCTCTTGAGGACTGGAGTTGGGGAACACTGCTGTAGAGGAAGCTGGGGCGGGCCTCTGTCTCTCTACAGGAACGTGGGGCAGGCCGCTGTCTCTGTAAAGGAAGCGGGGGCGGGCCGCTGATTCTGTACAGGAAGGTGGGGCGGGCCTCTGTCTCTCTACAGCAGTTTCTCAACTCCGGTCCTCAAGACCCACCAACTGGTCATGTTTTCAGAATTTCCTTAACATTGCATTGGTGATGGAATGAATGCTTGAGCAGGTGATTAAATTCTCACCTGTGCAATACTAACGATATCCTGAAAACATGACCTGTTGGTGGGTCTTGAGGACTGGAGTTGAGAAACACTGCTCTACAGGAAGCTGGGGCGGGTGTTGTGAACTCCGTTTTCAGGCTCCCTCTTGTGGTCACAGATGGTATTGTGTGACTTTGGTTTTTTGGCTCCCCCTGGTGGTTTGGTTTATTATCCTGCGGGTCTGGCTGGATCAGCTGCCTCGTTATTCACCAGGGAGGTTCCTATTTAGCTCTGCTTCACTTCCACTTGTTGCCGGCTGTCAATGTATTCAGTGCTATTTTGATTACTCCTGATTATCTCGTTTTCTGCCTCTTCAGGATAAGCTAAGTTCTGTTTGAATATTTTTTGCTCATCTGCCTGCAATATGATTTCTGTGTAAGATGAGTCTAGTCCAGCTTGCTAATATGTGATTTCTTGCTGCTGGTAAGCTCTGGGGTACGGAGTTGCTTCCCCCGCACCGTTAGTTGGTGCGGGGGCTCGAGCAATCTCTGCGTGGATATTTTGAATAGGGTTTTTTATTGACCGCACAGTTTTCTTCCTATTTTCTGCTATCTAGTATTAGCGGGCCTCATTTGCTAAATCTGATTTCATCTCTGTGTTTGTGCTTTCCCCTTAACTCACCGTTAATATTTGTGGGGGGCTATTCTATATCTTTGGGGTCATTCCACTGAGGCAAGAGAGGACTTTCTTTCCCTCCAGGAATAGTCAGTTTCTCAGGCCATGAAGAGACGTCTAGGATTTTCAGGTAACGTTCCACGGCTACTTATAGTTGTTTGCGGATAGGATCAGGTTGTGGTCAATCTAGTTACCACCTCCCCAGAGCTAGTCGTCTGTTCAGTTACTTAGCTAGTCCGTCCTGCGATCCTTGCCACTAGGATCATAACAGTACAGTCGGCCAGTAAAGTGTTAATTGCATGGCAGAAGCAGGAGAAAAGAAGCTTGGAGAAATTTTTTTTTTCTTTTTTTTTTGCTGCCGTGTGTCTAGCTGCTGTGTGTCTGGCTTCTCTTCTCCTCTTAATCTTGGTGTGGCTCTGAGTTCAGCTGCTGATATGGATATCCAGAGTTTAGCCTCCAGTGTAGATCATCTTGCTGCAAGGGTACAAAGTATTCAGGATTTTGTTGTGCACAGTCCTATGTCAGAGCCTAGAATACCTATTCCGGAGTTGTTTTCTGGAGATAGATCTAGGTTCCTGAATTTTAAGAACAATTGTAAATTGTTTCTTTCTTTGAAACCTCGTTCCTCTGGGGATTCTGTTCAGCAAGTTAAGATTATTATTTCTTTCTTGCGTGGCGATCCTCAAGATTGGGCCTTCGCATTGGCGCCAGGGATCCTGCATTGCTTAGTGTGGATGCGTTTTTTCTGGCCCTTGGATTGCTCTATGAGGAACCTAATCTTGAGAACCAGGCTGAAAAAGCGTTGTTGGCCCTCTCTCAGGGGCAAGATGATGCAGAGGTGTACTGCCAGAAATTTCGGAAATGGTCGGTGCTTACTCAATGGAATGAGTGTGCCCTGGCTGCAAATTTCAGAAAAGGTCTTTCTGAAGCCATTAAGAATGTCATGGTGGGGTTCCCTACGCCTGCAGGTCTGAATGAGTCAATGACTCTGGCCATTCAGATTGATCGGCGTTTGCGGGAGCGCAAACCTGCGCATCATTTGGCGGTGTCTGCTGAACAGACACCTGAGTCTATGCAATGTGATAGAATTCTGACCAGAAGTGAACGGCAAAATTATAGACGGCAAAATGGGTTGTGCTTTTACTGTGGTGACTCAGCTCATGTTATCTCAGCATGCTCTAAGCGCACAAGAAAGATTGATAAATCTGTCACCATCGGTACTTTACAGCCTAAGTTTATTTTGTCTGTTACCCTGATTTGTTCCCTGTCATCTTACCCGGTTATGGCTTTTGTGGATTCAGGTGCTGCCCTGAGTCTGATGGATTTGTCATTTGCCAGGCGCTGTGGTTTTGTTTTGGAGCCTTTAAAATTCCCTATTCCACTAAGGGGAATTGATGCTACACCATTGGCTACGAATAAACCTCAGTACTGGACACAAGTGACCATGTGCATGACTCCTGATCATCAAGAGGTGATTCGCTTTCTTGTATTGCATAATTTGCATGATGTTGTCTTGTTGGGCCTGCCATGGTTGCAGACTCATAATCCAGTCCTGGATTGAAAAGCAATGTCTGTGTCAAGTTGGGGTTGTCAGGGAATTCATGGCGACGCTCCTGTGGTGTCAATTGCTTCATCCACTCCTTCTGAGGTCCCTGCGTTTTTGTCGGATTACCAGGATGTATTTGATGAGCCCAAACTCAGTTCTCTACCTCCTCATAGGGATTGTGATTGTGCTATAAATTTGATTCCTGGTAGTAAGTTTCCTAAGGGACGACTTTTCAATTTGTCAGTGCCGGAGCATGCTGCTATGCGGAGTTATATAAAGGAGTCTTTGGAGAAAGGACTTATTCGCCCCTCCTCCTCCCCTCTTGGTGCGGGGTTCTTTTTTGTGGCTAAGAAGGATGGTTCCCTGAGACCTTGTATTGATTATCGCCTTCTAAACAAAATCACGGTCAAATTTCAGTATCCTTTGCCATTGTTATCTGATCTGTTTGCTCGCATTAGGGGGTCTAGTTGGTTCACCAAGATAGATCTTCGTGGTGCGTATAACCTTGTGCGTATTAAGCAGGGTGATGAATGGAAAACTGCATTTAATACGCCCGAAGGCCATTTTGAGTACTTGGTGATGCCTTTTGGACTTTCTAATGCTCCTTCTGTCTTTCAGTCCTTTATGCACGACATCTTCCGTGAATATCTGGATAAATTTATGATTGTGTATCTGGATGATATTCTAGTTTTTTCGGATGATTGGGAGTCCCATGTTAAGCAGGTCAGGATGGTGTTTCAGGTCCTGCGTGCCAATGCTTTATTTGTGAAGGGCTCAAAATGTCTTTTTGGAGTCCAGAAGGTTTCTTTTTTGGGTTTCATTTTTTCTCCATCTGCTATTGAGATGGACCCAGTCAAGGTTCAGGCTATTCATGACTGGACACAGCCTACATCTGTTAAGAGTCTTCAGAAGTTCTTGGGTTCTGCTAATTTTTACCGTCGCTTCATCGCTAATTTTTCTGGTGTTGTTAAGCCATTGACGGATTTGACCAAGAAGGGTTCTGATGTTACTAATTGGTCTCCTGCGGCTGTGGAGGCCTTTCGGGAGCTGAAGCGCCGGTTTTCTTCGGCTCCGGTCTTATGTCAGCCAAACGTCTCCCTTCCTTTCCAGGTCGAGGTTGATGCTTCTGAGATTGGAGCGGGGGCTGTTTTGTCGCAGAGAAGCTCTGATGGCTCTGTGATGAAGCCATGTGCTTTCTTTTCAAGAAAGTTTTCGCCTGCCGAGCGGAATTATGATGTCGGTAATCGGGAGTTGTTGGCTATGAAGTGGGCATTTGAGGAGTGGCGACATTGGCTCGAGGGAGCTAAGCAACGTGTGGTGGTCTTGACTGATCATAAGAATTTGATTTATCTCAAGTCGGCCAAGCGGCTGAATCCTAGACAGGCTCGTTGGTCGTTGTTTTTCTCTCGTTTTGATTTCGTGGTCTCATACCTGCCTGGTTCGAAGAATGTGAAGGCTGATGCTCTTTCTAGGAGTTTTGTGCCTGACTCTCCTGGTGATTCAGAGCCAGCTGGTATCCTCAGAGAAGGGGTGATTTTGTCTGCCATCTCCCCAGATTTGCGACGAGTGCTGCAGGAGTTTCAGGCGGATAGACCTGATTGTTGTCCACCGGAGAGACTGTTTGTCCCGGATAGATGGACCAGCAGAGTTATTTCCGAGGTTCATTCTTCGGTGTTGGCAGGCCATCCTGGGATTTTTGGTACCAGAGATTTGGTGGCTAGGTCATTCTGGTGGCCTTCCTTGTCGCGGGATGTGCGTTCCTTTGTGCAGTCTTGTGGAATTTGTGCTCGGGCTAAGCCTTGCTGTTCTCGTGCCAGTGGCTTGTTGTTACCTTTGCCTGTCCCGAAGAGGCCTTGGACGCACATTTCCATGGATTTTATTTCAGATCTCCCTGTCTCTCAGAGAATGTCTGTCATTTGGGTGGTGTGTGATCGTTTTTCTAAGATGGTCCATTTGGTGCCCTTGCCTAAGTTGCCTTCCTCCTCCGAATTGGTTCCTCTGTTTTTTCAAAATGTGGTTCGTTTGCACGGGATCCCTGAAAATATTGTTTCCGACAGAGGATCCCAGTTTGTGTCTAGATTTTGGCGGACCTTTTGTGCTAAGATGGGCATTAATTTGTCTTTTTCGTCGGCCTTCCATCCTCAGACGAATGGCCAAACCGAGCGCACTAATCAGACTTTGGAAACCTATTTAAGATGTTTTGTTTCTGCTGATCAGGACGACTGGGTGACTTTTTTGCCATTGGCCGAGTTTGCCCTTAATAATCGGGCTAGTTCTGCTACTTTGGTTTCGCCTTTTTTTTGTAATTCAGGGTTTCATCCTCGTTTTTCCTCGGGTCAGGTGGAGCCTTCTGACTGTCCTGGAGTGGATGTTGTGGTGGATAGGTTGCATCAGACTTGGAATCATGTGGTGGACAATTTGAAGCTGTCAGAAGAGAAGGCTCAGCGCTTTGACAACCGCCGTCGCTGTGTGGGTCCCCGACTTCGCGTTGGGGACTTGGTGTGGTTGTCTTCTCGCTTTGTTCCTATGAAGGTCTCCTCTCCTAAGTTTAAGCCTCGGTTTATCGGTCCTTATAAGATTTTGGAAGTCCTTAACCCTGTGTCATTTCGTTTGGACCTCCCGGCATCGTTTGCTATTCATAATGTGTTCCATCGGTCGTTGTTGCAGAGGTATGTGGTGCCTGTGGTTCTTTCGGTTGAGCCTCCTGCCCCTGTGCTGGTTGAGGGAGAATTGGAATACGTGGTGGAGAAGATCTTGGATTCTCGTATTTCTAGACGGAGGCTTCAGTATTTGGTTAAGTGGAAAGGCTATGGTCAGGAGGATAATTCCTGGGTTGTCGCCTCTGATGTTCATGCGGCCGATTTGGTTCGTGCCTTCCATGTGGCTCACCCTGATCGCCCTGGGGGTTTTGATGAGGGTTCGGTGACCCCTCCTCAAGGGGGGGGGTACTGTTGTGAACTCCGTTTTCAGGCTCCCTCTTGTGGTCACAGATGGTACTGTGTGACTTTGGTTTTTTGGCTCCCCCTGGTGGTTTGGTTTATTATCCTGCGGGTCTGGCTGGATCAGCTGCCTCGTTATTCACCAGGGAGGTTCCTATTTAGCTCTGCTTCACTTCCACTTGTTGCCGGCTGTCAATGTATTCAGTGCTATTCTGATTACTCCTGATTATCTCGTTTTCTGCCTCTTCAGGATAAGCTAAGTTCTGTTTGAATATTTTTTGCTCATCTGCCTGCAATATGATTTCTGTGTAAGATGAGTCTAGTCCAGCTTGCTAATATGTGATTTCTTGTTGCTGGTAAGCTCTGGGGTACGGAGTTGCTTCCCCCGCACCGTTAGTTGGTGCGGGGGCTCGAGCAATCTCTGCGTGGATATTTTGAATAGGGTTTTTTATTGACCGTACAGTTTTCTTCCTATTTTCTGCTATCTAGTATTAGCGGGCCTCATTTGCTAAATCTGATTTCATCTCTGTGTTTGTGCTTTCCCCTTAACTCACCGTTAATATTTGTGGGGGGCTATTCTATATCTTTGGGGTCATTCCACTGAGGCAAGAGAGGACTTTCTTTCCCTCCAGGAATAGTCAGTTTTTCAGGCCGTGAAGAGACGTCTAGGATTTTCAGGTAACGTTCCACGGCTACTTATAGTTGATATAGTTTGCGGATAGGATCAGGTTGCGGTCAATCTAGTTACCACCTCCCCAGAGCTAGTCATCTGTTCAGTTACTTAGCTAGTCCGTCCTGCGATCCTTGCCACTAGGATCATAACAGGCGGGCCTCTGTCTCTCTACAGGAACCTGGGGCAGTCCGCTGTCTCTCTACAGGAACCTGAGGCAGGCAGCTGTCTCCATACAGGAAGCGGGGGCGGGCCCCTGTTTCTGTACAGGAAAGTGGGGCGGGCCTCTGTCTCTACAGGAACCTGGGGCAGGCCGCTGTCTCCATACAGGAAGCAGGGGTGGGCCTCTGTCTCTGTACAGGAAGCTGGGGCAAGCCACTGTCTCCATACAGGAAGCGGGGGCGGGCCGCTGTTTCTGTATAGGAAGCTGGGGAGGGCCTCTGTCTCTCTACAGGAAGCGGGGGTGGGTCTCTGTCTCTGTACAGGAAGCTGGGGCAGGCCGCTGTCTCCACACAGGAAGCGGGGGCGGGCAGCTGTTTCTGTATAGGAAGCTGGGGAGGGCCTCTGTCTCTACAGGAAGCAGGGGTGGGCCTCTGTCTCTGTACAGGAAGCTGGGGCAAGCCACTGTCTCCATACAGGAAGCGGCAGCGGGCCAGTTTCTGTATAGGAAGCTGGGGAGGGCCTCTGTCTCTACAGGAAGCGGGGGTGGGTCTCTGGCTCTGTACATGAAGTGGAGGTGGGCTTTGTCCCTCTACAGGAAGTGGGGCGGGTTTGGGCTTTTATCTCTGTACAGGAAGTGAAGGCAGGAATTTGTTCCTCTGCAGGAAAAGGAGGTGCTGCTTGGTACCTCAACAGAAAGTGGGGCAGGTATTTATTTCTGTACAGGAAGCAAGCCTTTGTTTCTACAGGAAGTGAGGCGGGCTCAGGTTTTTTGTCTCTGTACAGGAAGTGAAGGCGAAGCTTAGCCCCTCTACAGGAAGTGGGGAGAGTCTATCTCAGTACAGGAAGCAGGACTTTGTCTCTACAGTAATAGGGGCGGACTTTTGCCTTTCTACGAGAAGTGGAGATGAGTCTTCGTTTCTGTACCTGCTCTACTGTCTGATAAATTTCATATAAGCAGAACAAAGATGATCTTTTTCAGTTCAGGGCAAGCTACTACTGGACATTGACAGGTTGCAATGCATGCTGGTTAGTGAGGGAAAGGAATATCCTAACATCTATAGTGCCTGTAGAATGCTGCTAACTGCTAATGCTAATTCACTTAAAAAGACTGTACGGCAAGTTATAAAACATGAGAATTGGCACAGTTCCTGGACATATTAAATTAATTTCAAATTAATCGCTGCTTTTCTGCCAGCTGTTTTGCAATATCAAGTATTCCAGATATGCAGCTGGATGACATTTTTAAAGGTTGTCCAGAATTAGAAAATAAAAAATGCTATGTGCTTTAAGAAACCGCTCCACATCTGCCCATTGACGTGAATATGAGTAAACCACTACCAGACACAACCTATGATCAGAGTGGAGAAGTTTGTAAAAGAAAGAAGCCATGTTTTTCTAATAATGGACAACCACTTTAAATATTAACATACTTAACGAGGATCTGTCACCAGGTCAAGTGTGAACAGTTTTAATACGGTTTTTAATATTACTTTTTTTTTTATTCACTATACGGTTCCAGAGTTTGAGGCCTTTTCAGTTAGTGTTGATTTTGTATGGGCCTTACAAATTGGGCAGTGCTCACAGGATCCTCTGGGGCGTGTCTATTATTACTCCCGTGATGCACGCCCCCTTGGAACCGATCACAAAAATCAGCACTAAATAAAAAGGCCTTTGGAACCGTATGGCAAATTTAAAAAAACAAACAAACAAACAAAAAAACAAAACAAAACAAAACAATGCTCAGGGAAGAAGAAAGAATAAAATAAGAAAACAACTGTCCTCTTGTGACTTGGTGGAAGGTCCTCTTTCTTGCTGTTTTTTTTTTTTTGTTTTGCTTCAGGTCCTGGAATATTTTGAATTTTTAAGACATTTTGTACCGGACAATGGAAATTGTGAATTAAAAGGGATGTTTGTGATTTATAAACAGCTGATGCAGGCGCAGGGTTAGGAAAGTGATCACGCTGGTTGAGTTCTTGGAACACGTCCATTTGTTTGGTGAACTAAGAGCTGGAATTCACTTCTCTTACATAATGTGAACATTACACTGGGTGCGAGAGAAGGACAAGCACGCTCTGTCCTCTGAGCTCCATGTAGCAGGGGGGCACATATATATGCTAGATCGAGCAAACCTTTATACTGACGGAGACTGGAGGTAGTGATTACATAACAATCCAAGAGGACCATTCCAGGTCCCAGAGGTTTCTCCACAGGACTATATGAAGACTACTGACTGCAGTCTGGGAATGGTGGACTCTGTGGCCATCTCCCAAACATCCTACAAGGCAATGTTGAATTAAAGTAGAGGAGACCTCCACTCAGGACCCTCATCTAAGTCTCAGATTGGAGGATCTGGCACATTTTGTGACAAACCATTGCTTCATAAGTGAACCGTGTAACGCTTCATTTAACCTGCGGGGGAAAGGGAACACTTACTGAAAGCAGTTAGATTGTGTCACCCCACGATCAGCTTCCAACAATCAGTTCCTTTCCAAAATGGGAAGACCCTTGTGATTCATAGGGATTTTATAAAATATAATAAACACCAAGGTTACTTTCCAGTAGCCGGTTTTTCCGGAACCCATGACGGCACCTGTATATCAGGTGTGCCGTCATGGGGGAAGGGAAAACACCAAGGTTACTTACCGGTAGTCGGTTTTTCCGGAACCCATGACGGCACCTGTATATCAGGTGTGGCGTCATGAGGGAAGGGAAAACACCAAGGTTACTTACCGGTAGCCGGTTTTTCCGGAACCCATGACGGCACACCTGATATACAGGTGCCGGCATGGGGAAGGGAAAAAGCCAGCTATCACATTAAGTGGTAATAGCAGAAGGTGGTTTAAAGGGATTGTCCTTTCTTAAAGGAATATGCACATTTTGCAACATTATGGCTTACCCAGTCAAACTTCTGGAATAATCAAGGATCCTAAGAAAAAAAAAAGCTTATTGTTGACGGACACAGCTATTTTCCTACGTGAGCAACGGTTGTGGGGTTTAGAAACCCCATCTTCGTATGTATTTCCTTGTTAGTGAATTATTCAGGATCCCCAGATCCTGACTTGAATGGACACTGCCTACAAAGAGTGTCCATCTCCCTGGAGGACCCATCCTGTGCTGCACTACACAGACACTTCCACTGATGTGAATGGACACGGTGTAATGCTTCATCTGCCCTGTGGTGGCACTGCAGGGAAATTAAACACTTACTGCCAGGTTTCACCACAGATGGCAGATGATCGCTGGAGATCTGAACGATAAGAAACTTTATGATCAGCTTATTGTTAGAAAATCCTTCTAACAAGTATATATTGTCCAAAGTGGAGAACCCCAGAAATTCCTTCATATTTCCAAAATGATCTCCAATTCGACATTAAGTGTCCGTGATGAAGCGGATGTTTCACCTTCCCCTGGTCAAGATCTCTGCTGGCTTGTAGTGGATCACATCTGGTATCAGCACTTACATTTCCCATTGTGTAAAACAGCCATGAGATCAGGTTCTCACGAGACCTGCAGACTTCACAAGAGGCAGATGATGGTTTCTGTGGATCCGTATGTGCAGTGTGATGACAGACCGATATGCAGGAACCTGACAATGAGGGATCCCGCGGGGGGTGTAATACGGTATTACATGCAGGACGCGGTCTCACAGATCCGGTCATTATACTGTCTGGAGCGCTCTGGAGACATTTAACAGAAACCTCTTACACTTTATTGTGAATTTGCGCCTGTTCAGACAAGTACTCATAATTGGCAACCATCCAATATACTCTATGGTCTGATTGAGACCACCCCAACAAATGTAACGCCACCCCGGAGTCTCCATAAGGACAGGGAATGTGGCCCTCAGATGTGGCCCCGAGGGGAAATACCTAGAGATGAGCAAATCGATTCACAGGATCCTGGTCAGTAGCCCAAGATGGAGCCCTGCGCACCGCCTCCTACCTGCCATGTTGCTCCCGATCAGTAGGCTTGGCACAACGTCATGTGTGAGTCACTGCTGAAGTGGCCGCTGAACTGGGGTCCTGAGAATTGATTCACTCATCTCCAGAAATATCCCATTCCATTAACTTACTGATAGTCTTTAAATTGGCCCTCACGACTTGCCATAGACTGGGCGGGCACCTGATCGGACACCCCTCTAGGATTGCACCACCACTGGAGACTGACAGGGGCATTTAAGTGGTTAAATATAATTGATCGGGTCGATTGCTGTTGTCATAGGCAAGTTCCGGCACCTCCACTGTGTGGAGCGGTCTCAGCTCCTGAACCTGCTCTACGTCGGGACGGGAAGGGGTTTACGGCGACAGACTTAAAGGGGTTCACGTCTCTGGACAATCCCGACTTGTTAGAAGGGTCTATTGACAAAAGGATGATCATATAGTGTTGCCTCTCCAGAGAGGAAAAAGACTTGAACTCTATAGCGCCACCTGTTGGAAGCAGGCTATTGGCCCTTCAGTGCAAAGTACGAGATCTGATTTGGCCAAGTGAGAGGCTCTGGACTGAGGTCTAAGGTGTAGCGTTTCTCCTTGTGGAGAGTGACTGCAACAACTCTGCTGGCATCACGGCATGGCCTCTCATCTCTCACACTATCTTACCCACTGCTCCAGGTCATGTTGTGGTTTCTGTTTCTCGCCAGCTCCATATTCTGTGACTCTGCTCTCTGCATGCTTCCTGGCTGTGTGCATAGGGAGGCGGCGCCTGAACTCTCTGGATCTTATAGGAATCAGGTGCATCTGTCTAATCTGTTCCTGACCAATTGCCAGGAGGCCTCCAGTATTTAGTGCAGCTCCACCCAGTGGTCTGGGCCTGTGCAATGTGTTAGCTCAGTTTGTGTTTAGCTTCTGAGTTTGCCAGGCCTTGCTCTGTGTTTCTCCCTCTCTAGAGGCTTTTCTCCTTGCCTTGATCTTGTTGTCCGCCCTCCAGGAGGCAGAATATCCTGGTCCCTGTGTCTTTGTTCTTGTACCTTGTCTTGCTCCACTACCTTGTCTGAACGTAGTCCTATCTCGGTCTCCTTGTCTGTGGCTTCCTTCCCTGCTGTGTCTTTCCTTGTGTTCTCAGTCCACTTATGCTCCGCACTCTTGCGGCTCTGCCTGCTCTGTACCTTTGTGGCTTTACCCCTGCTCTGCACTCCTGCGGTTCTGCTCCGTTCTACTCTGCTCTGCTGCTGCAGTAATCTCTTGCTGCAGCTCCTCTCCGCATTCCTTGCGGTTCTGCTCTGCTTAGCTTTTGTTGCTGCGCTATCTCTTGCTGCTCTTCCGCTCCTATCTGCAGCCTTGCACTTCTCTTCTTGTGTGAACAGGTCCCAACCTGTTCCTTCACACTCCATTCCTTCCTGCTCGTTTCCGTACCTGCATCTTCTGCGTGAACAGGTCCCTACCTGTTCCTTCATACTCCTTTCCTTCTGGCTTGTTTCCGTACCTGCATCTCCTGTGTGAACAGGTCCCGACCTGTTCCTACATACACCACACCTGCCAGCCCTGTGTCTCTGCCGTACCTGGCCAGCCCTGTGTCTCTGCCGCACCTAGCCAGGCCTGTGTCTCTGCCGTACCTAGCCAGGCCTGTGTCTCTGCCGTACCTGGCCAGCCCTGTGTCTCTGCCGTACCTGGCCAGCCCTGTGTCTCTGCCGTACCTGGCCAGCCCTGTGTCTCTGCCGTACCTGGCCAGCCCTGTGTCTCTGCCGTACCTGGCCAGCCCTGTGTCTCTGCCGTACCTGGCCAGCCCTGTGTCTCTGCCGTACCTGGCCAGCCCTGTGTCTCTGCCGTACCTGGCCAGCCCTGTGTCTCTGCCGTACCTGGCCAGCCCTGTGTCTCTGCCGTACCTGGCCAGCCCTGTGTCTCTGCCGTACCTGACCAGCCCTGTGTCTCTGCTGTACCTGCTAGCCCTGTGTCTCTGCCAGCCCTGTGTCTCTGCCGTTCCTGCCAGTCCTGTGTCTCTGCCAGCCCTATGTCTCAGCCGTGCCAGCCTACTCATCTGAGTTTTAGCCATGCTCTTCTGCCAGTCCTGCCTGATGCCCGCACGTGTCCTAGTGTTCCTGTTCTCCAAGTGGGATCAGCAGCCACAGCCAGACACCACCCTGGAGTAGCACCTGGCAGCTGCCTGCTGCACAAGCCTGACCTCACCATCAGAGGCTCCAGTGAAAACCCAGGCAGCTGTCATAGTCACGCCCCTTCCAGGGTAGTCTGGTTTGTGGCACAGTGGGGCCACAAACCCCCGACTTCACGCCCACCAGTCAGGGAATGAGCGTGACAGCGACCTTCCAGCTCTGGCATGCCAAGGTAAGGAGGCTTACTTGCCATGCAATGCTCCTCTGGGAGAACGAGATGCGTAAAACAAACGAGCCATATCTGAGAAAGGCTTTTAGGATTTTTTTATGTTTTTTTTTTTTTTTAAAAGATGCCAAAGAGTAGGTAATATTATAAAAAAAAAAGTATTTCTTAAAACCACCTGCTATTCTAATGCTGCCATACTGGTACTGCCCACTGGTTGTGGAGTGATGACCTCCAGTTCATTACTCATGTGACATCACGTGTTGGACATGCAAACGTCAAAGTTGACACCAGAAATTGGTCAGGACTGATTACTGTGATTTGGAGGGGTAACATCCTTTCTTTTTTTGCCAACTTTTGAACAATCCTGCAAAATCCCTTTAAAGAGAACCTTTAATATATTGAAGTAGTAGTATGACTGTATAGAGTTATAGACGCTCCTTCACCAACAAAAATGACACCTTTTGTGTCCAGATGTGATGTTCCAGTCACGAGAAAACTAGTATAGAAGTCACATACAAATCAGACTTGAAATGCCCTAGGGGGCGTGTCTAACCAAGTGCACTGACACGCCCCCAGTGCACCTCGGATTATACACTAGATTTCTCATGACTGGAACATCGCATCTCTACAAACAAGGCATCATATTTATCAGGAGAGGAGCGCTATACAGCCATATGACTACTTCGATATGTGAAAAATGTCCTACCAGTTTCCCTTTAAGGGGTCAATATAAATAACGCAGTGGCACGCGTGGTGGCCGCCATCATTACTCTGTGTGGCATTTTAATAAAAAGCATCATTATGCACGAATATAAACCCCACCGTCATACTGTTCACTTATTTTTAGCCGCCCTCAAGCAAACAAGCTCTGTTAAACTTTGCCACCAAATATAGGCAACGCGCAGCGAGAACGAGCCGGGTTTCATCATCAGACATGCTTGTTTACTGGACCAAGATTCCTGGAAAGAATGGAGGCAGGAGGGGAGGACAGAGACGCCGGCTCAATGTGCTACATCTACTGGGAAAAAAGGATGAAAGTATACGAAATGTGTTTTCCGCTCCATAATGTGTATAGCGCTCACATTTATGAGCACTCTAGTTAGAGTTTAGGGTTTTCCATTCTATGACAATCTGAACAATGAATATTGCTTGAACTTTACTCAAATGTGGTGTCCAAGTATTGTATGTAATTTAGAGGGGAAAAGCCGAAAAATTATCTTATGACGTAATAAGTGCCGATGGGAAGATTTCATCGGTAAAGTCTGTGATCTCGGATTCACCACTTACTTCCAGAATGGAATAGGACCAGTAACCCTAAACTGTGGGTTTCCCAAAAGCCTCACATGTGCCTATGAGGCTGCAAGTTCGGGTGAGGAGACACGAGGTCACATCAGACATTGGGGTCCATAAGGACTTTGAAATACGTCAATACTTCAAGAAATCCCGCAGAGAACACCGGGGTTATTCTCCTGATGATCAGTTCCATCCTCGCCCAGGTAAAGCCATGCTCCTCTGATCGAGGGGCTGGGCTCAGGAATCCAACAGGGCAAACAGGGGGAGGATCCAGCTGCAGAAGCTAGTAATGCGGCACACCAGAAAGTGAGGAGGAAGAGACACAAAAAAGAATTAAATTGTAATGTGAAAATTTGAATTCTAGGAAATTAAGGGAGGAATGGCTAGGATACATACTGTATATTTTGTGCATTGCTTGTGTTCAGTTTTTCTTTATAGGTTTATAGGGGTTTAGGACCTGTTAGTTTGCCAGAAATGAACGACAGATAAGTCCAAAACATCTGAAAAATCCCAAAAGATGACTTTTCAGCAAATTTGATAGTGGCTACAGGGAAGAATACAATGTATATATACCATATATATTTATTAATTTTGCTTCTCTGTTGCACAGCTATTAATAATCAAATGTTTGGCATCTAACGAGTTATCTTTGGTGCTAATATAGGCTGCGCACCCCAGCTGGTAGGTTCTGTGCACTCCGGTCATGTGACATCATCACAGTTCCTTCTGCACTTCTATGTTGCTGCCTGCTTCTGATTGGTCAGTATCATACAGGAGGAGGAAGTACACACCCCCAGAGAAAAATATCTAACAACATCCCCTTTGACTTAACAAAAGTTAACTTATTTTGTGAGAAACATTTGATTGCTAATATCTCCGCAAATGAAAGGCGAAATAATAATAAAAAACTAAGATTTATTCAGCCCTGAAGCCAATATTACATCGTGTTTAGAGCAGCATGAAAAATTCGGTGAAAACCCCTCCTGAGGCCATTACATAACAGGCAGATGATGACAACAGCTGCTTGGGTCCTGGACTTTTTGCCTTTGTTACAACGACACCTGTGAAGTTGTCAATTTTTCATGGATGAGACTTTTGGATTTGGGTGGACGCCTCCACTCCTTCATAGTCATTGATTTCAATGGGCCAGTGCGTAGAACGTTGCGTTATAGGACCAGAAATCTGGAGGTCTGATGCTATTCGATGAGTCAATATCTTGTTATTTTCACAGTACTTGTTAGGACATGCCTAGATAATTTGCCAAAAGTTTGGAGCGGAGGTCAAACATTACGACGGAGAACTCTGTTGACAAACTTGGAATGGGTCAGGAACGAAAAAAAAAAAAAAGAAAGGCCGCAGAGACTGGCGGAATACATCAGCGTCCAAGTCAACTGAGGTCACGCCGGAAAACAAGCACAGTGCTGAACCCTGGTGCTGGAAGACCATTTTACTTTTCTATTCCACCGTTTGGGAGTATATATCATTTACAGATGAGCTTTTTTTAATATTGTGGATTTTTTGCAATGCATCTTTTTCCTAAAAGATACGTGCAGTGGTGTATGCTGCTGCAGGGGGTCTGTGTATAGGAACGTAGCCGTAAAAAAACCAAAAAACAATAAACAGATTTTGCAATACTCTGTCGAAAGATATTTGCACTTTATATCTATTAAATAGTGCTTAATTTCTCCAGGTCCAGCGCCAACTTCCCACTGATGCTCCTGTTGGCAGCTGTGATGTCATGTTAACATCGTAACTCACCGCTGCAGCCAATCAGTGGCTTTGCCGCATACCGGAAGAGCTGTTGTGACTGGCTGCAGCGGTGCTGCAATGATAGGGACCCGGTGAGGGCGAGTACAACCTGGATCTATGTAAAGTATGGGGACCCTTTTCAAAATGTAAAAAGCCCCTTTAATGTGGCCACCTAGTGGCTGTGATATGCTTTGCAGCCTGTAAGGATTTTATGCATTTTTCTTTTTTTGGGGAGGGAATAGGCCTCAAAAATTTCAAACCCCATAACTTTTTGATGTTTTTCTTCTTGACAAGCTTGTTTGATTGTATTTTGGGGTACGTATAAAGAAATGAATTATTTTTCTACATTGATTTCTGTGGTCCCCAGCACGTTACACCCACGAGAGATTTCGGCTGCTGGTGTATTTCACTTATAGAGGATTAGTCTAGATTGGACGCGATTGCAACAAACTCTCAGCAGTGAGAAGTATTACGTCTTTATGGGCTGAAAGCCTCAGGAAACGAGAACGAAGATCTACAGATCAGGGTCAGTTGTTAGCAAAGTCCGGATTGCCGATGTATGTCCTAGATTTAGCGGGATGCCAAAGTTGAGTGCAAACACATGTTTAACGGGATGAAACAAGGCAGAAAGAAAGCATGTCCTGGACATCTGGAGGGCCCGCTGCCTGCAGGTTACTAGGAGTAATCGCATGCCTCGGAGATCAAGTCACAGCATGGCTTCATCACAATCATCTGCTATTGTGCTAGGACCTGGGCACGTCTCCCCTCCTAATGGCGATGCAAGGAGACATATGTGTTGCTTTATCTCCTCTCTATAATAATGAGCATCAAGTGCAATTACTCATCACCACAATCATATGAGAGCAATCAAGAACACATGTTGCACGCTCATCGCGGGGTCACGGGTGCTGCCGCCAGCTTGAGAGAATTACTGTAGAGTTGTTCCCCAGCGCGCGTCGCGGTTACAGCGCAGCTCCACTTTCACTGGGATTCACTCATGACATTTACAGTTCTCACAATTGTTCCTCGGCAAACTGCGGCCCTGTAATTAATGGCTTATTCCCGGGGACATTAATCACAATTTCTGTGCTGCCTGTGTTTGTCCTCCCGCTTTTTGAGGATTGACCACAGGTTCTTAATAGGGAGTTTCCTGGCTACAAACTCAAAATGTCAAGGCTTTCTTCATGGAGCCACTTCGCTATCACTTGGTCTCCATCATGTTAGAAATGGCATTGTTCATCACCACTTTGCACCCGGATGATGGGACAAGTTGCTCTTGGAGATTGGTTAGATCCCATTCTTTATTTATGACTGTGTTCTTAGGGAGAATTGTGAGTGAGCCCCTCCATGGGTGAGAAGCCATGGTCTAAGGTCTCAGGCCATGATCTCAGCCCTGGTCTCCAGATGCTTTGCTGCTGGCAGACACAGGACTCATGGTAGTGTTCAACTCTTCTTCTCCAATCATTCTTCCAGTCTGAAGGCGTTCATTCTTCTCCAATCATTCTTCCAGTCTGAAGTTCACCTTTTCTTCTCCAATCATTCTTCCAGTCTGAAGGCGTTCACCTCTTCTTTTCCAATCATTCTTCCAGTCTGAAGGCGTTCACTTCTTCTTCAATCATTCTTCCAGTGTGAAGGAGTTCACCTCTTCTCCAATCATTCTTCCAGTCTGAAGGCGTTCACCTCTTCTTCTCCGATCATTCTTCCAGTCTGAAGGCGTTCACCTCTTCTTCTCCGATCATTCTTCCAGTCTGAAGGCGTTCACCTCTTCTTCTCCGATCATTCTTCCAGTCTGAAGGCGTTCACCTCTTCTTCTCCAATCATTCTTCCAGTCTGAAGGCGTTCACCTCTTCTTCTCCGATCATTCTTCCAGTCTGAAGGCGTTCACCTCTTCTTCTCCGATCATTCTTCCAGTCTGAAGGCATTCACCTCTTATTCTCCGATCATTCTTCCAGTCTGAAGGCGTTCACTTCTTCTTCTCCAATCATTCTTCCAGTCTGAAGGCGTTCACCTCTTCTTGTCCAATCATTCTTCCAGTCTGAAGGGGTTCACCTCTTCTCCAATCATTCTTCCAGTCTGAAGGCGTTCACCTCTTCTTCTCCAATCATTCTTCCAGTCTGAAGGCGTTCACCTCTTCTTCTCCAATCATTCTTCCAGTCTGAAGGGGGATTTATTAGAGAAAATAACTTTACCACCATCCTCTGCAGTCTGATACCTGCACAATGTCAGTCTGTCCCTGATGTTTTCTTTCCAGAGAGGTTTCTTTTTTCCTGACGTTATTACCACTAAACTACCTCCATAATTCTTCACCATACTGACACCTGCCTGCTGCCATCTCGGAGCAAGCTCTGCACTGGTATTGGACCGATCTCATAGCCGGATCCTTTATAGGAGATGGCCCTGGCACTTGCAAGACCTTTCTGGGTGAAGTCTTCTTCTACTTCTACTTCTGCAACTGAACCTCTCTCTCTCTTTGAAGGCGGATTTTGAGGCCTAGTTAATTTTAATTGTAAGGACTGACTTTGAACTTTTTTTCCAGTTCATCTGATCGCTCATCATAACAATCTAGAGTTAAAGTAAATCGTCACAATAAAAACTGAAGCAGCAAACTTTATGAAAACCAAAACTTGGGTTAGACTGAAAACTTTTGGAAAAGATTGCATAAGCCTGGTTTCGGCTAACCCCAGTCCACCGGAGAAGAGAAGCTAAGGTTAGTGATCAGAAGGGGTCTCAACACCTGGACACAAACCCATCCAAACTTCTGATGTGATGCTATTAAATATGTCAAATGATTTCTTTTTTTAATTAAAGCTTCATTTACTAAGGCTCAGTTCTGATGGCCTTATTGAAAAAAAGGCCTCAGTCGCGTTTGCAATTTGCTCTGTACCACTATATTGCATTATTATGGTCTGTAAAATTTTTCCACGTGGACCATCAGTGAGAAGGAACCCTAAAGCCCGGACAATACTAGGCCTTTGGACAAGTGTTTGTTTTCTAAAAGTTGCAACTTTTCATTTCTTGTGGACCGAGCTGTATAAGGCTTGTTTTCTTACCTGATAAGTTGGAGAGACAAATAGTTTATTAACTTTTATTAGATTTTTGAGCAAGGAAATAGAAAAAAAATGTAATTTCATTATGGGTCGGTACCATTATGGGGATACAAAATTTATAAAAGTTATTTTATGTTTTCGATCTTACTATAAAAAAATGTTTTGTGGGGGGGGGGGAATTGAAAAATAAATAAACATTTGAGTCACTGATTGTTTACATATCCTCTATTTCTTTACCTTAATTAAATGCTTTCAATTTTTCTTTAAAAAGGAACGGAAAAAATCCCCTTCCGGTCAAAGAATGATTATTTATACATCCCCTTTTTTAATTTTTCTGTTGACATAGCCGCGTCAGGGTTGGCTTTTTGCAAAACGAGTAGTAGTTTTCAAGGTAGATGAACAGACATCTACATTTAGCCTCTGGCTGGAAACCAAGGCCAATGGACCTCCGTATTCCGGATAGGTGGACGTCCCATAGGTGTGACCCCACTTATTAGGCCTTCAAGTCGTCTCCAGTGACTATTCTATTCTTGCCTCCGTCACACGATGTACACAGCACAGCGCACGGCTTGTTGTGCATTATATAAGACCTTCTTCAGCTTCCTGTTCACCCGCGGGGTATTTATATTCCATGAATGGACATATTCATATCAGGAAAGAGCCGCAGTCACATATTATGTACCTCACTTTATGATGTTTGTTTGCCTGTAAGACACGAGTTATATAAGCTGAAGAACGTGCGGAATAAAACGTACCATTGTAGGAGAGGCTGGAGGACATGGCGTATACCCGCATACCATATATCAGTATGACCCGTCCTATACGAGGGTGCAGTATAGTAGAGGCCGGAGGGTAAGGAGCGCATCTTCACATGTATTTTTGTTAATCTTGTGCCCCGTCATTTCTTGTCTTAAAAAAGGAATCTTCTTGTAAAATATAGTTCTACCTACATACAGTATCTCTCAGTGTAAATAAAGTTACCACCAACTGAATTGTCTTCTTGTCTCTATGTGTAAGTAATCATGGCACAGATAGTATTGTCTCCTTGTCTCTTCCTCTAAATAGCATTGGCACAGATAGCACTATATACAGGGAGGCAGCACTATCTGTGTTAGCACTATATACAGGGAGGCAGCACTATCTGTGTTAGCACTATATACAGGGAGGCAGCACTATCTGTGTTAGCACTATATACAGGGAGGCAGCACTATCTGTGTTAGCACTATTTACAGGGAGGCAGCACTATCTGTGTTAGCACTATATACAGGGAGGCAGCACTATCTGTGTTAGCACTATTTACAGGGAGGCAGCACTATCTGTGTTAGCACTATTTACAGGGAGGCAGCACTATCTGTGTTAGCACTATTTACAGGGAGGCAGCACTATCTGTGTTAGCACTATATACAGGGAGGCAGCACTATCTGTGTTAGCACTATATACAGGGAGGCAGCACTATCTGTATTAGCACTAGTTACAGAGAGGCAGCACTATCTGTGTTAGCACTATATACAGGGAGGCAGCACTATCTGTGTTAGCACTATATACAGGGAGGCAGCACTATCTGTGTTAGCACTATATACAGGGAGGCAGCACTATCTGTGTTAGCACTATATACAGGGAGGCAGCACTATCTGTGTTAGCACTATATACAGGGAGGCAGCACTATCTGTGTTAGCACTATATACAGGGAGGCAGCACTATCTGTGTTAGCACTATATACAGGGAGGCAGCACTATCTGTGTTAGCACTATATACAGGGAGGCAGCACTATCTGTATTAGCACTATATACAGGGAGGCAGCACTATCTGTGTTAGCACTATATACAGGGAGGCAGCACTATCTGTGTTAGCACTAGTTACAGGGAGGCAGCACTAACACAGATATTACTGCCTCCCAGTCTCTACCTGTAAATAGTGCCGACACAGATACTGATTCCTTGTATAAATATAGTTGGCACAGATAGTGCTACTTCCATTTCTTTCCATATAAACAGTATTGGTGTAGAATAAACTATATCCTGTTTTTGTTTATAAATGATGTAAGCACAAAAAGTACGGCCTCCCTGTATATAGCGTTGGCACAGATCACACTGGCTCCCTCTCTGTACCTGTAAATAGTATTGGCACAGATAGTACTACCTTTCTATCTTTCCATATGAATTATTTATTTACAGAAACATCTACCTACCAGTAAATAGTTTTGGCACAGGTAGTACTATTCCTCTAGTTTTCCATGTAAATGATAGAGAATGCACTTACTCACTGTAAATAGTGCTGGCACAGATAGCACTGGTGCCTTGAATCTCTGTATAAATAAAATTGGTATAGACTTTTTTCCTGTAAATATTGATGGCACAGATAGCACTGCCTCCCTGTTTCTCAGTCTAGCAGGCTAGGTTATTCAACAGTTAGTCAGCAGAGCAAGCGCTCCTGTGTATGGAAGAACCAGGAGAGATCGCTGCCGGCCAAATAATGAGCCAAAAGCTCTCTATATGATAAGTTAAAGGTCTATCTTGGTGGGCCTCCAATAAGGACATTGCTGGATATAAATCTATGATCTGTGATTGCCAGACCCAACAGTTAGCAAAACTCAGCACTGAAATAACTGGCACAGCGCCATCCATGTCCATTGTGGCTCTGTCTGGTACTGCAAGTGACTGGAGCTCAGCTTCATAACCAGGCACGGTCACAAGGAGGAACACGGTGCCATTGTCCATTTCATAAATACATTATATATGTATTGTATACGTGTAATCACTGACTTTGCGCACGTAACTTTATTACATATTTTATCATAATACTATTCTAATTCATTGCATTTATAATGTGCAGCATGAATCACCTGTTTGTTCTGTAGATGGGGTGAGGCTCCCATCCTTTGGAAAAAATGTCAGAAAAAACAACATTCTTTAAAAAAAAAAAAAATCATCTGGTAAGACTAAAAGGATTTCTTACACTAACATTAACACGTGTTCTCATAAGGGCTAATCTGGAAAACATATGGTGAGGCCAAACAGGGGACTTATTCAAGGACCATTATAATATTCCACTAATATTGATAAAAGGGTACGGTATTTCCAATTTCCTTATCTATAGTAGATCCTCAGGACCCCCTTCTATTGGGAGGGAGAGGGTCCTGAGGATTGGCGTTTATGGCAGCGGGCCAGAAATGAGCTCTGAGACTCGGTCAATGCCCCAAATGGCCCAGTCCTCTGATGAAGACAGACATCCCCCTTAAGAAGGGCCCTGGCCTTGGCACTGAACTCGCCCGCTGACTTTATAAAGCAGCTTGACAATATATATGGTCATCACTACAGTCCGGCTGCTCGTAGGCGGAACCAAATAGGTAGTGATCCCTCCCTTGCTTAATATCTGATCATTGTGAAGGGGAAAGGGTCTGACCGAGAACTCTGCCAGACACAGAGCCTAAGGCCGCAGGTACTGCACCTCGGCACCAAAAGCCATCGCTTACCCAATTTATTGATCGTAGGGACCTGGTAAATAAGAAGATTTTCCGTGTTTCACGCAAATTTTGCTGTGGATATCATTTTAAAGGAAATCTGTCATCAAGTTTTTACTACTCCATTTGAAAGTAGCGTGATGTAGCGACAGAGACCCCGATTCCAGCGATGTTTCACTTACTGGGCTGCTTGCTACAGTTTTGATACAATCATTGTTTTCTCTTGTAATGCTGAGGGGTGTATAACCCCGCCCACACCACTGATTGGCTGCTATCTGTGTACACTGTGCATAGGCAGAAAGCGGCCATTCAGTGGCGTTAGCAGGGTTAGACTAAATGGCAGCAAGTTTACTAGCCCTCTAGCGATAATCTCCTGCTGATAAAACATTGAATTTAATAAAAATTAAAGCAAGTAGCCCAGTAAATAACACATTGCTGGAATAGAGAGAGCAGGATGAACAGAATGAAAAAGCAAGGAAAAGACAAATAGAGGTGTTGATTCCTTGCAAGTATTTTATTTCATCCAAATGCTGGATTCACAGATACACTGCTCAGTCTGAACATGTGACACAGAGACAGGAGAGCAGTAATTCTTCAGGTCTGTATGGGAGAGATCAGAGCAGCAAGCCTTCAATCATAAGATCGATGTGACGCTCACGCCCTGACTGGTGGGCGTGAGCTCGGGGGGGTTTGTGGCCCCACTGTGCCATGAACCAAACAACCCTGGAAGGGGCATGACTATGACAGCTGCCTTGGTCTTCTCTGGAGCCCCTGATGGTGAGGTCAGACTTGTGCGGCAGGCAGCTGCCAGGTGCTACTCCATGGTGGTGTCTGGCTGTAGCTGCTGATCCCACTTGGAGAACAGGAACACTAGGACAGGTGCGGGCATCAGGCAGGACTGGCAGAAGAGCACGGCTGAAATTCAGACAAGTAGGCTGGCACGGCTGAAACACAGGGCTGGCAGAGACACAGGGCTGGCAGGTATGGCAGAGACACAGGGCCGGCAGGTACAGCAGAGACACAGGGCTGGCAGATACGGCAGAGACACAGGGTTGGCAGAGTCACAGAGTTGGCAGGTACGGCAGAGTCACAGGGTTGGCAGGTACGGCAGAGACACAGGGCTGGCCAGGTACGGCTGAGACACAGGGCTGGCAGAGACGGCAGAGACACAGGGCTGGCAGGTACAGCAGAGACAAAGTGCTGGCAGATACGGCAGAGACACAGGGTTGGCAGAGTCACAGAGTTGGCAGGTACGGCAGAGTCACAGGGTTGGCAGGTACGGCAGAGACACAGGGCTGGCAGGTACAGCAGAGACACAGGGCTGGCAGGAACGGCAGAGACACAGGGCTGGCAGGAACGGCAGAGACACAGGGCTGGCAGGAACGGCAGAGACACAGGGCTGGCAGGAACGGCAGAGACACAGGGCTGGCAGGAACGGCAGAGACACAGGGCTGGCAGGAACGGCAGAGACACAAGATATGCGGGGAGGAGCTGAAGCAAGAGATTCTGCAGCAGCAAGAGCAGTGCTAAACCGCAAGGTATGCAGAGAGGAGCTGCAGAAAGAGATTCTGCAGCAGCAAGAGCAGAGCGAAACCACAAGGTATGCGGAGAGGAGCTGCAGCAAGATATTCTGCAGCAGCAAGAGCAGAGTGAAATCACAAGGTATGCGGAGAGGAGCTGCAGCAAGAGATTCTGCAGCAGCAAGAGCAGAGCAGAGTGAAACTGCAAGGTATGCGGAGAGGAGCTGCAGCAAGAGATTCTGCAGCAGCAGAGTGGAATGGAGCAGAATCGCAGGAGTGCAGAGCAGGGGTAGAAAAGTGGTTCAGAGTAAACACAAGTAAGGACACAGTACGGAAAGAAGTACAGACAAGGAGACAGTGATGGGACAGAGTTCAGACAAGGTAATGGAATGAGACAAGGTACTGGAACAAAGACACAGGGACCAGGATATACAGCCTCCTGGAGGGCAGACAGACAGGTACAAGGCAAAGCAAAGAGAACAGCCTTCAGAGAAGGCAAGACACAGAGCAAGGCCTGGCAGCTCAGAAGCAAAACACCAACTGAGTTCACACATTGCACAGGCCCAGTCCACAGGGTGGAGCTGCCCTAAATACTGGATGCCTTTTGGTAAATGGTCAGGAACAGATTAGACAGGTGCACCTGATTCTATAGGAACCAGAGAGTTCTGGTGCCGCCCCCCTATGCACACAGACAGGAAGCATGCAGAGAGCAGAGGCACAGAATATGGAGCTGACAACAGACAGAACACAACATGACATGGAGCAGTGGGTAAGATGGTGTGAGAGAGATGAGAGGCCATACCGTGATGCCAGCAGAGTTGTTACACTCGACTGACTATCTCTTCCGAATCCCCCATATACCTGAGCGCTCTGTTTGTAAATGAAAGGATTCTTATCTTTCCCGATATTATTTGTTAGGGAAAATTTGGGACTTTTACTCATTAGGTATGAGGAGGCCTTAATGTAGGTACATTATGTTACGACACAGGCCAAGAAGATGGTTTAACTTGCTCATTTCCTATACAAGAAGGGATGTGGAATTATTTTTTTTGCTCTAAAAGGAGCAAAAATAGGTAAAAGAAAAAATATATATATTTTTTTACTTTTCTGCAAAAAAAACCTGCCTGTGGCGTTTTGTAGAAATGTTAACGAATACTGGAAGAGGAAAAAAAAAGTAACTCTAAGGAGGTTTTCTAGTCTTGGGGCTGAAGTCTGCAGTCACTTTATGTGACTGCAGATTTGTGAATCCTCACAGCGCACCCAGTGGACAATGTCAGGATTCTCCAATGCCGACATCGAAAGCTGGCGGGCGAGTGACCACAAGTATGCGATTTGCATTCATGCGGTCACCTGCCAACTAGACATGGGCAACCACTCTCGATAGAAGTGAATTGAGCAAGGCCGAACACGTCTAGTCAGAATGTGTCCAGAAGTATGCAATTCGCTGGAGAATCCCGACGACGATTCACAAGTCTGCAGTCAGAAATGAGCCCCAAGCCTGGCAACCGCTTTTAAAAAAACAAAACCTTTCAAATAATAAATGGGCCCCAATATTTTTATCGGACATTGTTTAGTAGTCGATGCCACCTTCGCCTAACAGGTAATGCCCATACATGTATACTGTACACACCGAGGCGCAAGTAAGTGTCAGTGCTTCCATCTAAATTAGCACCTGTCGGCTCATTTTCACCTGTTACGGCCTTCGACATCGCATGGAATAAACATGCGACACTATTTTGGCAGCATTGCCGTCGTCTATTGTTCTCCGTGACTTAACTGTTCCGTTCATAGATAGACGCTGCTGTCCTGCTGCCAAAGACAAAAGGTGTGGAGCAAGAACGCACAACAGCCGCCCTTTATTTTGTGTTAGAAGTGGAAACAGATGTGGTATGAGCAGAGCTAAACACTGCGCGTTATGTCATCATCAGCCCATTACGTCTGATAGGGACACCGGTGAGTGGTGGTGCCGCCAGGAAGGCGAGGAACCTGGAAATACAAACACGGCCAGAACAATGTGCCAACTACGTAAGGAAGCGCCGAAGCTGACCGGACTCTGCTGGGTCACATATGTGTACGGCAGATCGGGGCGTTCTGATACACCCATGTGGCTCACCCAGTGCACACCCACATTCCAAAAGTCAAAATCTTTGTGAAAAAAACATAAACATCCTATAAAAGTTGGCCCTACAAAGAGGAAGAGTTCAATAGAATCTTATTGCAGTAAGAACATTTTTAGCTAAGAGAGGTGGGCTCCTTTATTAGCCAGAGAGGAGGAACACAGCCACAAAGAGTGGGGGAAGCAGCAGATAGCTGTGCAATACTTATTTTCTCCTGCGGAGGAGCAATAGGGATATTGAACACTTCCTAAGTTTCCTCATCGATAACAGCAGATTGCCGGGAGGGGATCCTATCGATAGATCTGTGATCGGCTTATCCTTGTAGCAAAAATAATTTGCCCCAAAAATAGCAATCCCCTAAGTTTGAGATTTTTGATGTTTCATTGATCTTAACAGTGGGTCAGGCCCAAATGGTTAAGAAAACTAATAAGATTTGCAGCACCCTGATCCTGTAGCTGTGGTGATTGGCCACCAGACTAGGACTACTATTGAGCCATCTTCTATCTGCCGGAACCTCTTCTGATTAGAAGGTCCAGAGAGACCTCATCGTCGTAGCGTGACACGTCAGGCCTATTAATCAGAAGAGATGTTGGGAACCCCAGCAGGTAGTCTTGTTTCTCGACACCATCCTGTCCGGTCTGCTGTTTGGATCTCAAAGGGGTTCTCCATGAATGATCTTTCCCACCTATTCTGGTCTAAGGATCTGATGAAGTTAGACCAGTTTGGCATCCCGCAATCTTCATCAGTTGCAAGGACAATAAGTGGAGTAGCAAACCTCAGTAGTGTCGGTCATTCATCTCAAGTTGCTATGAAATCCAAGTGGCTCCAACTTTATCGTTGTCGTATCCTGCCGGTTGCTTCATCCACCTGCATGTCACATCTGTGTCTCAAGTACGGCCTGGCTGCAGGTCTCCTCGCCTGAATTCGACAGGCTTGTAGACGTATACCAGGCTGTCGAGTTCGGGTCAGTGGATTCGAGGGCAGTTTGTGCATCACAATCCGTACTCAGACCACGAAAAAAGGATGTGAGAAACCGGTCAGTTGACCTCTGGTCGGGATCCTCACCTCTTTCAAAGTGGAGAGAAATTATAAAAAAAAACATTTGTCTCCTTGGAGGACCTATCCAGTCCTGTACTACACAGACATTGTGTGTAATGCTTCATCATGCCAGTGGAGGCGCTGCAGGGAAACACTTACTGCTACATTCCACCACAGATTAAAGCGATCACTGGGGATCACACTCCGGGACCAAACTTATTGTCAAGGAACTTTTCTAAAAAGAAAAAAAATAGCCTGAAGTAGAGAACCGTATTACAGCTCTAGTTTACCTCATCTTCTGGTGCAGAGGACATAACCCAGCGCTGTTCAGATGAGAAATAAATCCAGGACTGGGAGTGAAAGATCAGAGCGTGACCTTCCCAATAATCAATCTATGGTCCAGGGCCTAAGGGCTTGGGGCTGTTTGCTTTCTCAGCAGCTGTATTAATAGTTCTCCATGCGCAGTCTCTGACGTTCTCCAGTAAAGATCCTGACATTGATTATTTTACTTCTATTCTCGTCCTGTGTATACGGAAGAGCGGCAGAATATCCGGCTGCATCCCATGTTCTCAGAGATAGAGCAGAGCTCGCACAGAGAGTAGACCTTGAGAAAAATGGACACATATCATTCGCGATCAGTCCATTTATCCTCAAATACTAATATTAACAACAATAACAAAGACCAATATGGTTCACATAGATTTAGGCTCCGTCGGGGCTAACATCCGAACCCCCCGCAAAACGGGATTCACGCATGTGCTGACGTGGCCATGGACTATAATGATCTGGAGTCACAGGGTGCTCTGTCCGGCCTAATTTACATCCTAATAATAGTCATCTGCGTCTTACTGCCCATCTCAACTGGGTGTCACCAGACTAAAAATGTCCAGTTTCTCTCTTATTTTATTCCAGCTGCTCCCTCGAGTACTCCATTTAAAAAAATAAATAAATAAATCCACCACACTTTTCTAGAAATATGGGCCTATTTAGAGCTAATTGTTTAACACTTTTTCCGAGGGGGCGGTGCTCACAGGCTCCTCATGGGCGTGTCTTTAGGCTACTCTGTATTATTACCATGTGAGAACGGTCCACTTGGCAAAGGTCATAAAAAGCAGCATTAGCTAAAAAAAAGGCTCATATCTCTGGAGCAGAATGGTGGATTTTTAAAAAACAAAAAGCGGAATACTCAGATCAATGGGAATAAGAGCCAAAAATGGCCACTTTTGACTCAGTGACAGGTCCTCTTTAAGCCATCACTAAAAAAAAAAATGGTGTTTTTCTAACTCTTTCGAATTTTATTTTAGCAGAACATCTACAACTTCCATGCTCATCATAAGGTCCGCACCGTCATTCCTTTTGACTTAAATAGTCATATTTGTAATGCCGATATTCCTTGATTTCGGGGTAGCTATTCTGGTATTAGGGTGAATTGTAGAAATTGGCTTTTCCATCTATATTATTCGTAAAATAAAACCCTTTAAGAGCAGAAGTGATTGAGAGAAGGTCCTATTGTATCGAGAGATACCAAAATAACAGGTGAAGTAGTATTTCGATTGGCGCTTGTTACCCACCATTTACAGGCGGCAATCACATGCAATGACTGTTACGATGACCGTACAATATGGAAGGTAGCCACTCTATAAGTTAGTCAACCCTTTAACAAGCCTTGCCATACGACTGGATACTCAGCCAAACTAAAGGTCTTTTCTGAACAGAAAATGCCTCCATCTTGTGGGCAGCTGTTTTGGGATCTGGCCTCTCGTCGGTGCAGAATAGGGCACTGGTTGACTGGGTGAGAATCTAATATGTTTACCTTTTTTTCCCCATTGGGCAAGTTTCCTTACACCAGCTTTCAGTCTCACAAAGGAAAAATAGAACATTTATATCCTGTAGACATCTCGATAAGACCCTAGAAATCTGCTAAGTACGTTGTTCCCTATAACAGGAGGCTTCCGTCACTACACTAAGCCTCGGCTATTTACGAAGAAGAATGAAGACTATGCAGACACTTGCCGTAAACCTTCTCCACTGAACTTTCAACATATTTTCTTTAGTCTTTTCTGCTTCCTCAGGTTAATCCTCTTAAGGTTCTTAGGGAGGAATCTGTGCCTATTTTGCTAATTTTCTTGTCAAAACAGCAGTGTTATTTCCTAAGTCGGGGATGAAAAGAGCGGGTGGGCGGCCCAACTTCCTCTGCCCGGTCATGTCTAGATAATAGACGCCAAAGGTGGAAAGTATCGGTGGAGCATCACCTACCGTACCTGCTATAGGTTTGCTAGCATAGGTCGGACGCGTGACGGCGGGTTTACGGATGTGACCTGCTGCGGTGTAACTTTCTGTCTACGTCACTACATTGTCCGGATGATGAATGACGCTTTTGTTGCCATCCTGCGCGGCTTTTCTTACCTCGGCTGCTTTTGTTCTAGGAATGTACACAAGAGCTTCCACCTGTGAAACAATCCTAAGGTGGCGTGCAAGATTGCGTGAAAGCAACTCCGGAAAGGGAACTGTGTCTACACGCTCCTGAATTCAACGCCATGTTCAAGACGCTTCATTGTCTTCTCTCCTTCTGAGGAGGAGAACTGGAACGTCTACTTTGATTTGAGACGCCTCAACCTGGGCCTCCATTCCTATTATTTCGGTTAAACTTCTTTTTTTTTTTTTTTTTTTTTTCCATATCTAATAAAATATATGAAAAATATTGGTCTGGCAAAAAGACACAATCCCACAGGACCCATAATAAATAAAAGATTAGGGTCCAAATATTGACATAGTACAGAATAACACTATCAGTGCATCGAATGGAGCGTGCCACCATTTTTTTTTTACTGGCAATGAGAAGGAAGTGCTGCAAAAACTGCAAGAGAAGGAAGTGCTGCAGATGATATTCCTAGCAGGTTTATGCACAGATTTCCGCATCAGGATACATTAGATGGAAAGTAGATGAGATAGTCACAAATCTGATACACATACGATGTGAAAAATTGGAACGAAATTGACATTTGGTTTGGAAATCCACACGATCGACCCTTGTATACGTCCTAGGGAAAAAGATTTGTGCGGACGTATACTAGAGATGTGAAAAAAATAAAATAAAATAAAACACTCAGACAATGTTACCCCAGATGTCAGTCATTTCCAGGACTTTCTGTAGATGGCAGCAGGAAACATGAAATACTTGAAAATTTTCTGTCCATTCATGCGGTTAAGCAGAATAAACATCTCTATAAATACAGCAGCTCGACAAAATGACAGATGAAAAGACACAAAGATCACAGAGACGGGGAAAATTTGCGCATCCAGTGGTGGTCACTATAGACATACTCTAAGTATGGAAAGATGGTCGACAGCCTCCGAGTCCGTAATCTCTCCAAGAACATAAAAGAGGCGGCAAATGAAGACGCCCTTACTGACCCCTAATAAAGACCCTGTTTTCAGATGGGTCAGTGACGACATCTTCATTATTTAGTACTGACTGATCTAGTTTTTTGTAGATAGAGAAATAGATATGAAAGAGATCAATAGAAATCTCTCCTATCCATCCATTTCATGCAGGTATCTATGCATCGATTAGAGGTGATCTTATACCTATCTGCGCCTTATCTATCATCTATCCTATACACGCCTCTCAGTATGTCTTTGGACTGTAGGAGGAAACCAGAGAACCTGGAGGAAACCCACACAAACACGGGGAGAACATACAAACTCCTTCCAGATGTTGTCCTTGGTGGGATTTGAACCCAGGACTCCAGTGCTGCAAGGCTGCAGTGCTAACCACTGAGCCACCATGCTGCATCCATCTGAACATCCATCCGTCCGTCCATCCATCTACCCATCCATCATTATCCATCCATCCATCCATACATCAATCCATCATTATCCATCCATCCGGACATCCATCCATCCGGACATCCATCCATACATCAATCCATCATTATCCATCCCTCCATCTATACATCCATCCATCCGTACATTCATTCATCTGTACATCCATCCATACATCAATCCATCATTATTCATCCATCCGTACATTCATCCATCTGTACATCCATCCATACATTAATCCATCATGATCCATCCATCTGTACATCCATCCATCCATACATCAATCCATCATGATCCATCCATCCATCCGTACATTCATCCATCCGTACATCCATCCATCCATCCGTACATCCATCCATCTATCTGTACATCCATCCATCCATCCATACATCCGTACATCCATCCATCTATCTGTACATCCATCCATCCATACATCCATCAATCCATCATGATCCATCCATCCGTACATTCATCCATCTGTACATCCATCCATACATCAATCCATCATTATCCATCCATCCATCCATCCATCCATCAGTACATTTATCAATCTATCTGTACATACATTTGTACATCCATCTACCATCCATCAACCTATCCAACCATACACCCATCTACCCATCCATCCATCTACTCATCAATCCACCCAGCCATCCATCATCCATCCACCTACCTATCCGTCATTATCTATCTGTACATCTATCAATCTATCCATAGATCCGCCGTTTATCTAAGTAAGGTGTAAGTTCCTTTAAGTGCGATTTCTTCACCTACCCCACTGCGAGTAGATGACAAGCGAGTCCTAATTGCGGGCACACGGCACGGCACACACTTCATAATCAGCATATTATTATTTTTGCAGCATTATTCTATTCCCGCAGTTGGCGGGTGCAGTGGAGCATGTTGGGGGCTGGTGGTCGGCCCCCGCACGCCTCTGTCTGCGCTGTAACCTCTCACATGTCGCTCTCTATTGTTGATGGAAGTGGCATGATAATGGCAGGTACCTGCAGTCACGACAACCAACGCACCCCAAGGTAGCTCTTTGGAAAGTGTGTGCTTTCTATTTTTAATATGCATTTTTTCCCGCTAATTGCTGAACATCGTTTTCCTCCCTTATTTATAGAATTTCTTCCTTTCACGTTTCCGTGGCTTTCAGAGAATAAACATCTCAGGAAGTAGATAAAACATCGGCCCTGAGCCGCAGCAATGTGTGATCACACAACACACACACACACTGACATTTTGGCTGTGGGATGGATATTATTAACCTTTTACGGTTTGGACAAACTTTTATATATTTTTTTTTTATTCTCATATTTTGGATGTTAAAATTCTCCCCTTCCTTCTCACAGTGTTAAAAGAAAGCATTAATGATGAGGTTATACACATAGCTCTTCAGAATGGAGAGGGGAGAAAGCATTTATGTTCTCAGAGAGGGCAGAGAAAACTGGTTGTGGATAAGAAGGAAAGCACATGAAGAGAAAATATGGGTAACATTTAATTTACATTTCTTTGTTGGGTTAATAGAGAAAATAATCACGTTGTTTTTTTTACGTCATTTTCCAATCAATGTAAATCATCTTTTCACTGTATTGTACGGGTTGTTACGATTACCAGGATACCAATTATCTCTGTTATTTGCTGAACTAAGATGTTTTATTTAAAAAAAGAACATTAAAAATATAATTATTTTAGAAACTTTATAAAAGGAAAAAAAATCTCTTGACTTTTATTTACCCTCTAGAACAAAGGTAAAAAGAAATGCAGTGCTATACAGAGATGTATCTCTATGTACCAGTACAGTCTGCCTGTAATGAAGCAAAATACAGTGCACATTCACGCAGAGAAAATTCTCCTCTCCTGGACAGTGCAGCCTGTGACGCCTAGCTTTTGCTGCTACCTTTAATGATACAGGTTGGGGGTTCAAAACCTGTCAAAATCACACTTCAAGAAAATAAGATGAATGAGTTATCTAAATTAATGTAAGTATGAAGATAGCAGAGAGACATCGGGCCAACGTCAGATTCAGGGGAGGGGTAGGAACTAAGCAAAAATTAACACGTAGTGAAGACTGAAGAAGAAGAGACATCGCACAATGAGTGTAAGTCGGGACATTGCCCTGACTTCCTGGGACATTTTCCCCAAATCGGGACTGTCCCGCTAGGCCCAGGACGGCTGGGAGCTATGGTGTTTGTAATCAGACATCGCACTGCTCTTCTCTTCTGTATGTAATAACTGTAGATGTAGGAGGAAACAGGAGAAAGCTTAGTCATTTTTGCCCCTGTATGACGCCTCCTGCCTAGGATTGGTCAATGTCAGTAAATGCTCCTGGACACTATGCTGACGCCCCCTTGAAAAGAATATATGACCTATAAATCTATAGTTCTTTTATAGGAGCATAAACAATTCAAGCAATCGGTAAAGGGGCTTATACAAATACTTACCCTTTAAATCACCCACTGTCAACCACTGGCCTCAGCAGCTACGTTTCTCAGGGCTGTGGAGTCGGAGTCGGTGTCATGGAAATTGAGGAGTCGGAGGTTTGGCTTACCAACTCCACAGCCCTGGTATGAGGGAGTCGGAGTCGTGGAGTTGGAGTCGGTGTCATGGAAATTGAGGAGTCGGAGTCAGAGGTTTGACTTACCGATTCCACAGCCCTGGTATGAGGGAGTCGGTGTCATGGAAATTGAGGAGTCGGAGGTTTGGCTTACCGACTCCACAGCCCTGGTATGAGGGAGTCGGTGTCATGGAAATTGAGGAGTCAGAGGTTTGACTTACCGATTCCACAGCCCTGGTATGAGGGAGTCGGAGTCGTGGAGTCGGTGTCATGGAAATTGAGGAGTCGGAGGTTTGGCTTACCGACTCCACAGCCCTGGTATGAGGGAGTCGGAGTCATGGAATCGGAGTTGGTGTCATGGAAATTGAGGAGTCGGAGGTTTGGCTTACCGACTCCACAGCCCTGGTATGAGGGAGTCGGAGTCATGGAATTGGGAGTTGGTGTCATGGAAATTGAGGAGTCGGAGGTTTGGCTTACAGACACCACAGCCCTGGTATGAGGGAGTCGGTGTCATGGAAATTGAGGAGTCGGAGTCGGAGGTTTTGGTTACCAACTCCACAGCCCTGGTTCTATGCAAGGTATGTATCCACTTAAAACAGTGATTGGCTGCAGCGGTCAGGTAACTGATGTATGGGATGTCATCACTGATAAAGCCTGGAAGGACAGGAGCAGCAGGTGATTCAAGGGGTAAGTAATTGTATTACCGGACACTGGAATCACGGCACACGTTTCCGCTTGCCTTCACCCTACTGCCCTGTTCAGTTCTCCATTCAACAAAATAAATAGATCCAGCAAAAGAGACATTTTCCAGCAACATTTCACTTCTCCGACATATCAAAAGGTTTCTAAAGTGTTACGCCGCCCCAGTAACCTCATAGTAATATGCAAAGCCATTAGGTTTTCCCGTAGAAGCCGATCCCTCGCCCCATTGAAGAGTTTATCGAAGTTAAATTCACGGCTGAGGGCTTACATGCGAAAAATGAAATGATCACCACCATATTGTAGCTGGCAGGCCTGGTTCATAAACCTCCGCAGGAGAGAGCGCAGGGATCTTTTACATGACGCAGGATCAGACTACACAGGCTTGTTTGTAGTCTGTACCCATGGAAACTCACAGTTCTGCATGGGAGCTGTGTCCACTAAACAGAAGCAGGATTTTTTGAATTGCCTCAACGGTATACAAAAATGGATCAATTCATTTATATTCCTCACCAAAGAAAGGATGCCCAAGACCAAGTCAAGCGTGAAAACCGAGCTACATGAATATATACATAAAAAGAAAAATCTATCTTTCTTACATTGCTTCTTAAGGTCTCGGAGTTGTTCTTCAAACTGGAGGAATTTATCATTTTTCTTCAAATCTTCATCCGTATTCTTTCGCTGTTGGTCTTCGTAGGTTGCTTGTACGAGCTGCCTTAAATCTGGGATCTCCTCGGGGGGGTGTCTCCGGACCTGCAGAGCAGGAAAGTAATTGGATAAAACAGGTGTGATACAAAAAACCCACTCTAATAATGGTGATGATAAATGATGATGGGGTTACACCTCATGTTATCTAACATCAGGAGCCAATAGAGATGAGTGAAACGATTTAGTACTGGAGAACCGACCTCGCGTATTCTCCGATGTGCGTCACATGGCAATAGTGACGATACACCAGGCCGGCTAATCAGAGGGGCCGCGGATGCTGTCAGTAGGAGGCGGTTCTCGGGGATCCCCGTCCAGCACCCACAGAATACTGATCTGACCTGCAAATGTATTTTCTCATCCCTAATAAGATATTTATCGTTTTCATTTCGATCTATCGACAGTTATAAACAGCGGTCAGACCACCACTAACCACCATCCTGTGGATAGGTGATCACTGGACAACCCCTTTAATATCCATCACCTCTCGTATATATCTCATTATTGATCTATCTAATCTGTTTCACACCTGCGTCCTGAAGTCCTGACCGTGTGATGGTAACGCTCAGCATCTGGGGTTATCTCATTACACAATCCTCTATGGTGGATGTGGCACGGCCTCTGCTATTGTCTGTGTGCTTTGGCACATGCAGACATGACGTGTTCCAGTTTAGCTGCTACCGCAAAGCCCATGTTCACATATAATCAATTATGACATGTTCGTTTTAGATCGCAATAAACCCCCAGACCTCAGATCATAGCATGGAATAGCACAATGTGTTTTCATATTAGAGAAGTAGTGTAGCTGACTCGGCGGCGGGAATGCTAGAGGAGAACAGATACACACAAATGTATCAATACTATATTTCTTCATAATAAAGGAGGACACTATAGTTTCTGTGGGGTATTTTATGTAAATTGATCCCTTTTTCAGGCAAGAACAGGTACATTAATACCTTTTATACCTTTTTCTGACACATTAAAAGGTACATTATACACAAATATATCTATACTATATTTCTTCATAATAAAGGAGGGCACTATAGATTCTGGGGGGTATTTTATGTAAATTGATCCCTTTTTCAGGCAAGAACAGGTACATTAATACCTTTTATACCTTTTTCTGACACATGTAAAGGTACATTATACACAAATATATCTATACTATATTTCTTCATAATAAAGGAGGGCACTATAGATTCTGGGGGGTATTTATGTAAATTGATCCCTTTTTCAGGCAAGAAGAGGTACATTAATACCTTTTTCTGACATGTAAAGGTACATTAACAATAAATAAAAGTACATTAGAGTTAGAGTCATATGTGCCATATTTAGGAAAGATGGGCGGCATCTGTGATCATGTACAAAAAACTGGAGAAACATCTAAGCAACTCCCAATGGTTGGGCCAAATTTATAGCATTTTTGGTCCACATATTTAAAAAAAAAAAAAAAAAAAAAAAAAAAAAAAAAAAGGGGGAACATTAAGGCCCCAATAACATACAGTACTGAAGAAAAAGAAAAAAATAGAAAAGAAAAATACTACTTTATTTTCACAGCCACACCTTTTGTTCTCTGGGTCTGGTCTATGTGAGATCATAAGAACAACATAATCTTGTTTCCGACATAGCAGAACTCGACGGCCAGAGAAAAGCACACCGGGTCCGGCATGTGGAAGCCACTTCCTTTTATCTTTACAGAGGAAGGAAGAAAATGTCGGGTCCAATTAATAAACAACCAGAAGCTGCAGGGATTGCATGGAGAGAGCCAGAGGCGCCAGGATGCGCGCTGCTCGTGACTTTGTCCCCGACAAAGAGCAATTCAATTCCATTACCAGTTCGCGGACAGGAGAGCTAATTGGCTCGCTCATTACAACTTATAATTGCCGGCGTTAATTTATCACGCTTGGAAAAACTAAATTATTTTATGACAAGTGGAGAAAATTAAATCACATGCAAGGGAAAAAAAGGGAAAAGCTGAAATCTGTAGAATTAGGCTTTCTACCTTCTGGCGCTGGGTGTACTGTAACGATCAAAGACACGAAATTCATGGGGGGAGATATAGGCGACGCCGGGAAACACTTTGTCTTTCTTTACGCCCTCACTTTATAAGGCTATATATGGTTCCCAATGCTTTTCAGAGAGCATGACAGCTGCTGCCCGCCAAGGTATGCTGTAATATAAAGCAACTGCACCCAACTGCAGAGGCTGCACAAATAGATGGCCATCCATGGTCTCAATGGATGGGGTCCGCCATAGTATCTCATGGAAAGGCAACTCGAGAAGAAAACCCACCTCCTCTATCATGTTCATTAGAATTACTCAGCCTTTTCCAGGGTTAAAATATTGATCACCAAATTGGTGACGGTCCAACACCCGGCATCCCAACCGGTCAGTGACTGGACTATAACATTAGCTTCTGCTGTGGGTTACTGTATGTGGGAACAGATTATGGACACTTACTGTTATGATCCATTTTTTTTTACCTTGTCTGTCTCGTGCTTGTCACCACCCCATTTGTACCATCCGCAGTGGTGAGGCTAGCGCCCTTGCCGGCCAGTGCACTAGCCAGGGCAGTGCGAGGTGAAAGCGAAGGACAAGGATCCTGACGACGGTGGGGGGAAGGATCCGCTTAGGGCATTAGGGGAGTGCAGTGACAGGCTCAGGAGGTGTCCTGTCCATCATTCCCTATCAGTTAGGCCTTCCTCTCCACATTTCTATCCCGTTGTGTGTTTGTAGTGCCGTCCGCTGACTGACCTCCTGGTAGGATCGTGACACTTACTTTCCTCAAAGTTTCCTGTGGGACTTATAGAAATGGAAGAGTGATGTACTTGGCCATCTCAATCAGCCCCATAGACTTTGATCACACGTTCTCACTGTGGTCATGCACTAAGTTGGAGCTCAGACTCTTATTGTAATGATGGGTGGGTATCACCAGGAAATGGACATTTATTACCTACCATTAATTTCCCTAATTAACCATCACCCAGTTTTCTGCCCTATGTGGCCCCCTTTTACTTATATTAGATACCTATACTGTGACATACAGTCATTACGAGATAAAACAAGCATCACGTAGCTCTTCCTAGATCCGGATGATGGATTCACTGCTACTTTGGAATCATCTTTTCTCCAATGATTCTGGTAGAATCCTATGCGCTCCTCAAACATTATGACAGAAGATCCTTCCAATATACAAAAACTCCGGTGGAAAAATTCCACCCAAAACAGCTGCCTGCAGGTTTGTGGAATCATGTTTAAGTGGTTCCAAAAAGCAAAGCAGGATTGGCGATGGTATTGATGGAGTCTCCAAAGATGACGGTTAATCATCTGATGGGTTTCTCCAAGGTGTCCAGGGAAAGACCCAATTATATACCCCACGTTAGGCCTACCAGAATATCGCCAAGGGGCCAGACAGTACCCAAGGAGGGGACATGTCTGCCCAAAATGTTATCTGCTGCCAGATGGCTTTACCAGTACTGAACAAAGCTGAGCAACAAAGCCATAATCCTGCATATGGCCAAGAGTCGTTACGTGAGACAACCTCAGAGAATCTCGTTATGCAGCAAGTAATACGTACCGTACTGTAATTCAAATTAGATATTTCTGTGATGTAATTATGGGAAAAAAATAGAAGCAATGACATAACAAAGTCCTAGCAGGCAGAAAGGAATACACGGAAAGCTTGGCATTCCACTTCTAAGAAAAAGCAGTACAAACACTAAAAGGTTACAGGGAACAGCGAGTAACCCAACACCGGGGGAGAAACCGGCGAGACATGAAATGTGCAGAGAGCCGATTCCCACATATCTGTCAAGCCATTAGATTTCCCTGCAAATGGAAAAATACTGCAAGTAATAAGCTGCAATTCACACCGAACTCAAACTAGCATTAAACTTGTCTCCAGTTTGGCAAATGTTAAGCTTCACTTTCAATAGTTTTATTGAAAAAAATTAATTATTCTATAACCCAAATCTAATAATTTTTGAAGTCACAAAATTTGGAGCTATTCCAATCCAAGTCCCCCTGGTGTATTTTGGAGTATGCCAGTATTTTGGAGCAATTTTTACACCATTTTGATAAACAAGTAAAAACTGGCGTCAAAAGGTTGCAAAAACAGTTCCGAACAGGAAAAAAAAAAAAATATATTTTTTTAACAAATTTTTTTTTGCTGATCACGATAACACCGACATCACTGTTGCAGCTGATCACGGAGTTCAGTGTAGTTTTACCATATACACAGGTAGGACAACTGAGCCCAGGGACCGGCTGCAGAGAACATGTGCAGTGATGTCACGGCTGCGGACTGTCAGTAAAGACCGGCGGCAGCAGAAGCTCAGTTACATTACTCCATATCAGTACGATTTTGGCGATGCCAAACTTGAGTCATGTTCTTTTTTTTTTTTTAGTATTTTATCGGCTGAAAAAAAGTTCTGAACTTCAGGAAAAAACAATATAAAATAGTTTTGTGTCACCATTTTCCTAGACCCATAACTTATTTTTCCGTTGATACAGCTGTATTTTGGCTTGATTTTTTTGTGTGCCAGGCTGTAGTTCTTATTACTGGCATTTTAGAATAACAACAAGGTTTTTGATCATTTTTATTGCGCTTTTTGTTGGAGGTGAGGCTATTGAAAGAAAGGCTATTTTGGCATTCTTTGAAATAATTTTATATATTTTGCTACAACAAACTTTTATGAATGCAGAAATACCAAATAAGCTTTTTTTCTCTTTAATTTAAAAAATATATGTTTTTTTATTATACAAATGTATTGTTTTAGACCTTGAGGGGGCCTTGAGCTGGATCTTGGGTGCCAGCTGTACAACACGCTGTACAACACGCACGCTGTATGGCACGTGCTTCGTACAAACACACATTGCCAAAGGGTCGATATATGTGCAATACATCAAAATGAAAAGTGATAGGTAAAACTCTCCTGCAGTTTTCTGCATACAGCTCCTACAAAGACTAATGGTGGTCATGCACGTTATGGCTGAAAGCTTATTTGGCCAAGATATTCCGGTCAAACCACTACACAAATGTACAAGCAATCCACAGTCCGATACTTCTGATGACGGCTTATCTGTCTTGAAAAAAAAAAAAAGAATCAGGCTTGTTGAAAACCAACATGTCCGATCCTTCTGTCTCCCAACATGTCATGAGGGTAGAGTCAAGAAATTCTAATACACATTAGGTGAAAGGTAGAGATGAGGGAACCGATTTGCAGGACGGTGGTCCATCGGCCAGGTCAGTAATCTACGACCGCTGGACAAAAGGCCTGCGCCTTGTACTATCCAACTCTGGGTCATCGAGATGGTTCCTAATCAGAAGACCCTGCCTACGATGCTCATTTACGAAGAAACCAGGGCTTAATGAAGGACTCTTGTACGGGGCAGCAGAGGGATCTGCTTCTCACCAGCACAACAGGCAGGAGGAGTTATGTAGAGAATTTACTTAAATGCTTGGAATAGTGCACATGCGAGCACATTCCCACCCTTCCTGATGTTTACTCGGCACGACTTTCCCTACAGATCTGTGTCTTGCGGAGAGGAAGCCTTCCTTGGAAGTTCTAAGAATTCGGCTTCTGAACTCTTTTGTATGGAAATAACGCGGACAAATAATGTTCCGCGTCTTCCCATGCAGCCAGAAATAACCGCTGGCTCGGACTGTTGATGTCCTGAGCGACCTATGTGTTTGCCCCCACTGCGGTATGACGATAACACAAAAGAGGTCCCGCTTAGATGATCGCCCTGAAGAGGAAGCAAACGTTTCCTGTTTCCCTGCCAGTCAGGCGATGAGAACGTTTTTTTTCTCGTGAATTTGAACAGATCGTTATGGACATTCAGAACTGACTGCAGATGATGGAGAGAAATGTGCAACCGAAAGCCCCAGGTTTCCTGAAACAAACACGGCACCGTGACTAATAATGTCACAGCTGCACAGTCAGCGCCATGCCGAGGCTCCGGGTCCTTTATACCCAAGTGTCTGCCATAAATTTGCATAAAAACATGACGGCTTAGTTCACTGAGAGGGCAAGGTGGCACAACACCTGGTCTAACCTCGCAAATAACATTTTATTAATCAGCCTCTAAAAGCCCTGTTGTGCCTCTAAAACAGCTCTGACCCATCAAGACCTTGACTCCACGAGAGGCACCAAAATGTTAGCAGCAAAACCGTTAAGTCCTGTAAATTGCTCGGTATGGCCTTCTTGGATTGGATTTGTTTTTCCAGACCTTCCCACAGGTTATTGACCAAACTGAGTTCTGGGTAATTTGGAAACAAGTCATCAGCTTGATCTCGGGGTCATGTTCCTCCACCATTTCTGATCAGTTTAGGGAATACCGCTACTTGGTCTGTACGCGTCACATTCACATCCAGGACTCAAGCTTTCCCAGCATGGGTTTGCCTCATCCACTGTCTCAGTCAGCTTGTATTCTTCCCATCAGCATCCTAGTATCATTGTTTCCCTAGGTAAGTGACGCACACCCAGCCAAGCCATCCACATAGAAAAAAAGCATTGTCCATCACACCAGCTCATCTTCTCCAATGCTTCACGGTCTAGTTCTGCTGCTCCCACCCCCATCGTTAACACTTTGGGCAGTGGACAGGGGTCAGCATGGCCACTCTGACCGACATACAGCATGGCCAGCAGGAACTTTTTCAGAAATTTGCACTACAGTAGCTCTTCTGCAGGACTGCACCAATTGGGCTAGTCTTTGCTCCTGTGGCATATCAATGAGTCCTGGGCGCCCATGTCGGCACTGGTTAAGCTTCCTTTGACTATTTTGGTAGGCATTAAAAATTGCATTGCATAATGGGAACCCTTCACAAGACCTGACTTCTACTGCGAACACCTCACGAGACTTGGCATGTACTCCAAACACCACTGTATAACTGAAGAACACCACACAAGACCTACCATATGCCAAAAACTGTCCACAAGACCTGCCATATACGAGGAGTACCCCACAAAACCTAGCGTATTCAGGGCACACCTCAGAAGACCAGCTACATACTGGAAGCAACCCACAAGACTCCCCGTATACCAAAAACACCTCACAAGACATGCTGTTTACCAAGAAGACACCACAAGACCTGGAGTATACTGGGAACACTCCACAACACCTAACATATTCAGGGAACACCCCAGAAGACCTGCCAGATACTGTGAACACCCCACAAGACCCTTCGTAAAAGATATGCTATAGCACAGTTGTTTAGCCATCATAATTTGACCTTCACAGAGTTGTCAACACCCTCACGCTTTTCCATTTATTGTTTTCAACACTCAACTTCAAGAACTTACTGTAAATTAATTCATTTGATACAGGTGAACAACATCCTGTGGGATGCAATCACAAAGTACATCTAATGGAAACCTAATGTTAGGCTGAAGGAATCCCAAAAATTGGGCAGCCAAGTAGTAATTTTGCTCTTGTCGACTATAAGGTCTAATTCACACAACCATATGGTGCCTGTACTTTTCAGTCTGTGTTATGGCTGCACTTCTCAGTCTGATCGCTACTCTCCTGACTGTAGCCAAGAACCTCGTCTATGCCTATGATGCACTCGCCTCACGTCAGGAGACCTGTGATCGTGGTGGGATTTGCAGCTGTAACTATCGGGGATCCAAAATGCAGATTTTCTTGCCATTTTTGAGCCAAACATAAGAGTGGTTCCAAAAAGGGGCAAATAAGTAACGGTCTTGTCTTTTCAACATTTTCCATGCACCGTCACGTGTATATGCTGGGATGATCAATGCAGAATGTGGAGAATATCGATATCATTGATTGATATTGGTTTCCCACACGATACGTAGAGCGCAGACTCGTCTTAACATTACTACTAGCAGAGGAGTAGTAGACTCGAGGTGGGGTGGGGTGGATTTTAGAATTTTTCTTATCAGCTTTGAAACAGATCAAGAGAACCTATCAGGAAAGACGAGGTTTTCGTAGCGTATCCCTAGTACTTCCCCTCAGTGAGATGAGGACGTCAGATTATTCATGTCTGTACATTCACATGTCTGTATCGCACCACATCCTCACCGAGCGCCGGGGGCGAGATAACCCAACAGACAAACCGTCAAGCCTGGAGGGACGTCCGGGTCACGATTACTCATTTTACTTTTCCCTTTTTGAAATATGGAAAATACATTATATAATAACCTATTTCATCACCCTCATTTTTCAGTTTGTTAAAGATCTTTTTTATCAGTTTATTAGTTATGTGAGGTCCTAAATGGTCACGCTGTGTGGTTATGAAGATGTATCGGCTGCAGGTGATATTAACTGGGCTACTAAGCTGATATATGGTGACTCTGAATTCACCATCGGGAGATGAGAGGTGCTACTGATGTAGCATCTGACGGCCATTGAGCACCCATCCTATTCAGGGACCTGGCAAGACCTGCTGTATACAAGAAACACACCACAAGACTTGCCGTGTACAAAGAACACCACACAAGACCTGCCGTGTACAAGGAACCCCAACATCATGTCTCCTACACAAGGAACCCCCACAAGACCTGCTGTGTACAAGAAACACTCTACAAGAACTGCCATATACAAGGGACACCCCCCCAGACCTGCCATGCATAACAAACACCTCACAAAACCTGCCGTGTACAAAGAACACCCCACAAGACCTGCTGTGTACAAAGAACACCCCACAAGACCTGCCGTGTACAAGGAACACCCCACAAGACCTGCCGTGTACAAGGAACACCCACAAGACCTGCCGTGTACAAAGAACACCCCACAAGACCTGCCGTGTACAAAGAACACCCCACAAGACCTGCCGTGTACAAAGAACACCCCACAAGACCTGCCGTGTACAAGGAACACCCTACAAGACCTGCTGTGTACAAGAAACACCCCACAAGACCTGCCGTGTACAAGGAACACCCACAAGACCTCCCTTGTACAAGGAACACCCCACAAGACCTGCCGTGTACAAAGAACACCCCACAAGACCTGCCGTGTACAAGGAACACCCCACAAGACCTGCCGTGTACAAGGAACACCCCACAAGACCTGCCGTGTACAAGGAACACCTCAATAGACATGCCGTTTTGGAGATCCTAAAAGCCATACATATCTGCAGGTGCGAATTAGTGCACGAGTTGGAGACAACACTAAGTTGTGAACATACCCTTAATGTTATAGTTGTTGGCCATATAATGAATATAGTAAAAGGATCATGGGCGCTATCTAGGAGGAACGTCATAAACTTCACTCCACCAAGCACAACAGAAAAAATCCACCTGGCAACTAGATGACTTGTTCATTTTTCATGACAGCTACAAAGTATATAAAACATATAAGTACTCTCTGCACGTCAATAAGATGGACATGTAATAAATGTACAGCCTGGCACAGCTCCTCCGGACTGACCTCATCGAGGATAGCACCAGGTGAGGCTAGGAAGGGCCGGGTACTGTACACATTAACATGCCCAAACCATCCATCCGAGGGAGGACTTGTTATCACTCGTCACCATGACTCTATGGCATACATATACCGAGGCATTGTGACAATGGCGCAACCCCACTGCTGATCGAGAGTGACGAGATAAAGGGAAGTTCATTATCAGTCCATTACCACCAGTAACAAGTGAGGAAACCCCCGCATCCATACACTACATTCTCATTAGGATTATGCAGTATTTTTTCTTCTAAGTTTTTTTTTTTAATAATCATTCAGGTTGTGCAACATATATTTTACTGCTTCAAAATAGTCCACAAGAAGATCTATTTTTTTACTTTTGTTTTGTAATACTTGTAAATTCTTTAAGAATTCAACTGATCTGATCATTCTGCCTATACAATTATTTCAAGACAAAATAGTACTTATTTTTTTGTAACCTGTTTTTCTGTTTTTATTTTCTAATATGCTGCAGGTTTTTCTTGTTCTGTTTTCTGTACATGATCTTGTCAGAACGGCTGTTAACAGAGGCCACTCAGATCATAGATAACAAAGAGATGGATATCTACATTGACTTCTATGGGATAGTGATGTGTGTATAATCTGTGCTGGGAGGGGGAAGGAGGCGAGCTGTGACATAACCTGTATAGAGGTGTTATCAGTCATTGTACAGGAGGAGGTGAGCTGTGACATCACCTATTGTGAATGGTGGATCCTGTGTTATCTACTGTATATAGAGGTGTTATCAGTCATTGTACAGTAGGAGGAGGTGAGCTGTGACATCACCTATTGTGAATGGTGGATCCTGTGTTATCTACTGCATATAGAGGAGTTATCAGTCATTGTACAGGAGGAGGAGGTGAGCTGTGACATCACCTATTGTGTATGGTGGATCCTGTGTTATCTACTGTATATAGAGGTGTTATCAGTCATTGTACAGGAGGAGGAGGTGAGCTGTGACATCACCTATTGTGTATGGTGGATCCTGTGTTATCTACTGCATATAGAGGTGTTATCAGTCATTGTACAGGAGGAGGAGGTGAGCTGTGACATCACCTATTGTGTATGGTGGATCCTGTGTTATCTACTGTATATAGAGGTGTTATCAGTCATTGTACAGGAGGAGGAGGTGAGCTGTGACATCACCTATTGTGAATGGCGGATTCTGTGTTATCTATTGTATATAGAGGTGTTATCAGACATTGTACAGGAGGAGAAGGAGGAGGTGTGATATCATCTATTGTGAATGGTGGATCCTGTGTTATCATAGTTACATAGTTACATAGTTACATAGTTATTGAGGTTGAAGGAAGACTTTAAGTCCATCTAGTTCAACCCATAGCCTAACCTAACATGCCCTAACATGTTGATCCAGAGGAAGGCAAAAAAAACCCATGTGGCAAGGAGTAACTCCACCATGGGGAAAAAAATTCCTTCCCGACTCCACATACGGCAATCAGACTAGTTCCCTGGATCAACGCCTTATCAAGGAATCTAGTGTATATACCCTGTAACATTATACTTTTCCAGAAAGGTATCCAGTCCCCTCTTAAATTTAAGTAATGAATCACTCATTACAACATCATACGGCAGAGAGTTCCATAGTCTCACTGCTCTTACAGTAAAGAACCCGCGTCTGTTATTATGCTTAAACCTTCTTTCCTCCAGACGTAGAGGATGCCCCCTTGTCCCTGTCTCAGGTCTATGATTAAAAAGATCATCAGAAAGGTCTTTGTACTGTCCCCTCATATATTTATACATTAAAATAAGATCACCCCTTAGTCTTCGTTTTTCCAAACTAAATAGCCCCAAGTGTAATAACCTATCTTGGTATTGCAGACCCCCCAGTCCTCTAATAACCTTGGTCGCTCTTCTCTGCACCCGCTCCAGTTCAGCTATGTCTTTCTTATACACCGGAGACCAGAACTGTGCACAGTATTCTAAGTGTGGTCGCACTAGTGACTTGTATAGAGGTAAAATTATGTTCTCCTCATGAGCATCTATGCCTCTTTTAATACATCCCATTATTTTATTTGCCTTTGTAGCAGCTGCCTGACACTGGCCACTGAATATGAGTCTGTCATCCACCCATACACCCAGGTCTTTTTCATTGATGGTTTTGCCCAGAGTTTTAGAATTAAGCACATAGTTATACATCTTATTACTTCTACCCAAGTGCATGACCTTACATTTATCCCCATTAAAGCTCATTTGCCATTTATCAGCCCAAGCTTCTAGTTTATCTACTGTATATAGAGGTGTTATCAGTCATTGTACAGGAGGAGGAGGTGAGCTGTGACATCACCTATTGTGAATGGTGGATCCTGTATTATCTACTGTATATAGAGGTGTTATCAGTCATTGTACAGGAGGAGGAGGTGAGCTGTGACATCACCTATTGTGAATGGTGGATCCTGTGTTATCTACTGTATATAGAGGTGTTATCAGTCATTGTACAGGAGGAGGTGAGCTGTGACATCACCTATTGTGAATGGTGGATCCTGTGTTATATACTGTATATAGAGGTGTTATCAGTCATTGTACAGGAGGAGGAGGTGAGCTGTGACATCACCTATTGTGAATGGTGGATCCTGTGTTATCTGCTGTATATAGAGGTGTTATCAGTATTGCATGAGTGATGCACATCAGCCTATATATTTTAGCATTGATGACACCAAGAAATGAGCCTCATGAAGGACCGTAGACTCAGTGATCAACCATGGGAACTAAGTGCTGCAGATGAAAGACACATCATAGTTACTTCCCTTCAAAATCTGTAATTGTCCAGCAGCACCATCAGCTCATAACTGGCAACAACCAGTAGACCCATTAACATCTATCTGTTGCTCGGAGAAGTCAGGCCAGAAGTCATCTTCATTGAGGAATTGCAGCCAAGAACCATAGGTCCACAACACGTACAGTAAATAAGGCCAAGCGACAAATCTATGCACAGAACCATAGGAGTCGGGGGCAGAAAAATGGCAGAAAGCGCTCTGGACATGATGCGAAATATTTGGCTGTGACAGAAGGCAGATTGTTGCTGAAGGGCTGCAGAGCGGCACAATAATGAGGGTCTTCAGGAGCAGTGATGCTCGGTGGAGGGGCCTGCAAGGCTGTGGCTGCATTTTAGCAATTTTTTTGGATGTTTCAAGCAAAAACATCTTTGCCTCTGCAGCATCGGAGGGGCGCTGAAGTGGGCCGGGGCGAGAGATCCATCTGTTACTAAGCTCTCGTACTGCTCTGAAAATAAAGAGCTTGTAAATGAGTGCTTGTTGCCTAGAAACCGGCCTCCTCTGACAGACTGCAGAAGTGACTGGTAACCTAGGCAGCGAACAGAAAACGCTAGAAATAAAAATCCCTCTGTGGCTGAGACGGGAGAGGATTTTTAATAAGAGGTAAATTGCAATGTTACTTGTTTTCAAAGGGCATTTTGCAATTTTCCTCATTACTGATGCACGGTAACATTTTTGGGGGATGGGGGGTTCCCTCGTTAGCGTAAATGCCCCTTTTAAAAAAGTAAAAGGAATAAACAATGTGTTTAAAGGGACATTCTGGCCTGTAACCCAACAAGTTCCCTTCCGCACTAGTCCAGGAGTTTTCAATAATTCCCCCTAAGGCCATAGTGACTTGTATCTGTGAAGGCAGGGGCCGTCGTTAGCCGTGGAAGACATCAGGACGGTCGGCATTCCTGATCCACGGCACACATCTGCCAGCGATGGCTCTCGTGACTACCTGCGCACACTCCGGCCATTTTCTAGAAAACCTGAGCGGAAGGTGGAGCGAGTTATTACCCGGTGTGTGGACTATGTAAGGCTGCATCTCATGTGTAACGAGGTGCAGATGTCATGGAGCCCGGAGCACAAGAGCTGACGATCTACAGGACGGAAGATGGGAGACAGTCTGCACAGACGGCTCCTGATTTCTGATCTTACAAGGGTTTCTGGGCCTTACACACTGATTGCAAATCCTTAGGATAGGAAACTAATGCCTGATCGATAAGGACCAGCACCCCGGGACCTCCAGCACGATGTGTCCCCGTTCCTACCTTCCGCATGGTCTCCTCCACCGCACTTATATACTGGTTCAGATCTCGGTTCATCGTGGCGTATTCCAGCATGACGGACTCCATGTCGTCCACCTCGGCGGCCTCACCTGAGAAGACACAGAAGGGTTGCCAGGTTTATTCGTAACAGGCTTCCTAACCTCCGCCTAGATTGTATAACTGGAGAGATGCAACAATACAACTAGTAAAAATAATACAAATGCTCGTCCCCACGCTCTGTAGAAAAAAAACACGGCCTTGCTCTCCTCTTTGGTCAAAATAATTTAAAACTGTTTTTGGTGCACACTGTAGTGTGATTGCCATACAATTTATTTCTGTGAGTGAATCCTCTTCTTCAGCACTCTACCAGCACTATTGGTGCTAGAGCTTCTTTTACCTTACATTCCAGTATGCCACTGTCCAATGGCTTCACTGCAAGGGAGTAAAGAGGACAATAATACACCCCAATTCCTGTAAAGAGACAAAACTCCTCCAACATTTCCAGCAAAGAGACAAAACCACACCTACACTTGTAAAAAGATAAAAACTGGCCACACTTCCTGTAGAATCAAATATACACCCTACTTTCTGTAGAGAAAAAACCCGCCCATAGATCCAAAAGAAAGGACAAGCCCCATCCTACTTCCTGTACAGAGACAAGACCCCGCCCATACATCCTAAAGAGAGGAAAAGCCCCACCCTACTTCCTGTACAGAGACAAGACCCCGCCCATACATCCTAAAGAGAGGAAAAGCCCCACCCTACTTCCTGTACAGAGACAACACCCCCCATACATCCTAAAGAGAAGAAAAGCCCCACCCTACTTCCTGTACAGAGACAACACCCCCCATACATCCTAAAGAAAGGAAAAGCCCCACCCTACTTCCTGTACAGAGACAACACCCCCCATACATCCTAAAGAGAAGAAAAGCCCCACCCTACTTCCTGTACAGAGACAAGACCCCGCCCATACATCCTAAAGAGAGGAAAAGCCCCACCCTACTTCCTGTACAGAGACAAGACCCCGTCCACACATCCTAAAGAGTGGAAAAGCCCCACCCTACTTCCTGTACAGAGACAAGACCCTGCCCATACATCCTAAAGAGAGGAAAAGCCCCACCCTACTTCCTGTAGAGACAAGACCCCGCCCATACATCCTAAAGAGAGGACAAGCCCCACCCTACTTCCTGTACAGAGACAAGACCCCGCCCATACATCCTAAAGAGAGGAAAAGCCCCACCCTACTTCCTGTACAGAGACAAGACCCCGTCCACACATCCTAAAGAGTGGAAAAGCCCCACCCTACTTCCTGTAAAGAGACAAGACCCTGCCCATACATCCTAAAGAGAGGACAAGCCCCATCCTACTTCCTGTACAGAGACAAGACCCCGCCCATACATCCTAAAGAGAGGAAAAGCCCCACCCTACTTCCTGTACAGAGACAAGACCCCGTCCACACATCCTAAAGAGTGGAAAAGCCCCACCCTACTTCCTGTAAAGAGACAAGACCCTGCCCATACATCCTAAAGAGAGGAAAAGCCCCACCTTACTTCCTGTACAGAGACAAGACCACGCCCATACATCTTAAAGAGAGGAAAAGCCCCGCCCTACTTCTTGTACAGAGACAAGACCACGCCCATACATCCTAAAGCCCCACCCTACTTCCTGTACAGAGAAGACCACGCCCATACATCCTAAAGGAAAAGCCACACCCTACTTCCTGTACAGAGACAAGACCCCGCCCATACATCCTAAAGGAAAAGCCACACCCTACTTCATGTACAGAGACAAAACCCCCCCCATACATCCGAAAGAGAGGAAAAGCCCCACTCTACTTCCTGTAGAGACAAGACCCCACCCATACATCCTAAAGAAAGGAAAAGCCCCACCCTACTTCCTGTACAGAGACAAGACCCCGCCCATACAACCTAAAGAGAGGAAAAGCCCCACCCTACTTCCTGTACAGAGACAAGACCCTGCCCATACATCCTAAAGAGAGTAAAAGCCCCACCCAACTTCCTGTACAGAGACAAGACCCTGCCCATACATCCTAAAGAGAGGAAAAGCCACACCCTACTTCCTGTACAGAGACAAGACCTCGCCCATACATCCTAAAGCGTGGAAACGCCCTGCCCTACTTCCTGTACAGAGACAAGACCCCGCCCATACATCAGAAAGAGAGGAAAAGCCCCACCCTACTTCCTGTACAGAGACAAGACCCCGCCCATACATCCTAAAGAGAAGAAAAGCCCCACCCTACTTCCTGTACAGAGACAAGACCCCGCCCATACATCCTAAAGAAAGGAAAAGCCCCACCCTACTTCCTGTACAGAGACAAGACCCCGCCCATACATCCTAAAGAAAGGAAAAGCCCCACCCTACTTCCTGTACAGGGACAAGACCCCGCCCCTACATCCTAAAAAGAGGAAAAGCCCCACCCTACTTCCTGTACAGAGACAAGACCCCGCCCCTACATCCTAAAGAGAGGAAAAGCCCCACCCTACTTCCTGTACAGAGACAAGACCCCGCCCCTACATCCTAAAGGAAAAGCCCCACCCTATTTTCCATACAGAGAAAGATCCCGCCCACACATCCGATAATAAGGAAAAGCCCCACCCTACTTCTTGTATGGGAAAAAACACGCCGACACATTCTAAAGAAAGAAAAAGCCTCGATCTACTTCCTGTGAGACAAATTTCCACCCAATTTCCTATATAGAAAAAACCCCACCCATATTTCCTGTAGAGAGACAAATATCCAACCTACTTCCTGTAGAGAGAAAACCCCATCCACACTTTGTGGAGACAAAGACCTGCCCTACTCCTGTAGAGAGAAAAAGACCTAACCACACACTTCCTGTAAAACCAAATATCCGTCCTACCTCCTGTAGAGACACAACCCCTCCCATACTTCCCCCCAAAAAAGGAAGCCATGCCCTGCTTACTGTATATAGATAACCACACCTACTTCTTGTGCATGGCCACACCTACTTCCTGTTTAGATAGATAGCCACATCCTACTTCCTGTTCCCTACTTCCTGTATGCAGATAAAGCCTCGCCCCACTTCCTGTAATCTGTCCTGGCATCTTTGCTACTAGAGAAGGATTACACGTGACAACTGGCAAGTTACACAGATGGGAGACACCTGATGGTCGGCAATAAGGAGGGATTTCTGCTTTGTACAAATCCATGGTGAAACTGACACACAGCGAGATTAAAGGGAGTCATCACCCCCCGAAAGCAAATACACCAATAGGGGACTCAGCCACTATATAAACCATACATTTCCTGTATTAATCTCTCCCGCCACTTTGCAGGAATTGCTTTTTTCATTCCCTTATGCTAATTAGTGTGCACGGTGCACCGCCGGTGTGGCCGAGCTGTGAAAGTGCGCCGCTCTGACCCCTGAATTTGGATATCTAAATCTTTCTGGCTTGGGAGAAAGAGCATGTGAGACATGGAGAGAAGATCAAGCCGACTGTAACTAGGAGGTAAAAAGCGTTTGCTTCACTCCAGCTACAATATCTTACAGTGTGAACAGCAGCTCTGAAGCACAAACTGCTGCTTTACCAAATGGTCCCATACACACTGTGCTGGGCAGTTAGGAACCACAAATAAAAACAAAACACAGCATGTGGTTTCCCTTAAATTGCCTCAATATTATGAAGCCATTTTGTGGCGTGTGACCAGTAAAGGGGAAAGCTTGTGTTTTTATGTCCTTCCCCACGTTTGCTGCACTGCACTACCCAACAGTGCGCGGGCATACAAACTACACACGTACGGCTCTGTTCACACTTGGAGTGATTGTTTTTGTATCCAGCAAAAATGTATGTATCCAACAAAAAAAAAAAAAAGAAAAACTCACAGAAATTGGACTTATCACCCATCCGGTGTACGATCGCTGTGACCCCCACCGATCCCAAGAACAGGGGTGGTGTGTCACATGCACAATATCACTCCATGCAGCGTCTATGAGGCTAGAGGAGTGCAGCACTCTGGTATTGCGGAGAGTCCCATAGACAATGACTCGATCGGGAGCTTGTGCTACCACTGGTGCCATATTGGGGGACGTAGGATCTCCCTTCTCAGGATCAGTGGTCGGTCCCGCGAATAGGTAATAAACTGATCAACCACTGAAGAGATGATAAAGGTATCATCGGTGGGGGTATGACTTCTGGTATCCACAGCAACCACAAACACAGGGGTCCCAACGTCCCTGTGTGAATATAGCGGTCATGAGTATGTGGGACCACCGCTCCACAGCTGTGTATAGAAGTGGCCATTGCACATACACACTAATGCTGCATTTCCAAAAGGGACGTTCTTGGGATGGTGGGGGGTCTCGACAGTCACAATCACAGCAATCATACATTAGAATAGGGACCCCATTAAGGCTTGTTCATGGAATAAAGGAAGAGGGCAGCATGCAGCGCTATTCTTCCCAAAGGCCCCGAGTGATCCCAATAGACGTCAATGGGGATCGGTAGGGAAACGGTGGATCCAATAGCGCAAACGGGATCAGTCCAAAAAAACCCCCCAAAATAGATCTGTGAGACGGAGCGGCCATAGCGCCCATGAAATGTGCTGGTTTTGCAGCACGTGAGTGGCCTATGGCCGAGCGCCACAAATCTGCCGTGTGTATGTGTACCCTTACTGTTGTGTCAGCTGACCATGACAGCCATGCGCTGCATCATACCAGTCTGTACGGGTCAAGCCGACACACTCGGAGAGCTGCCCCCTGCTGCGCTCAGAGAGCTGCCCCCTTCTGCGCTCAGAGAGCTGTCCCCAGCTGCGCTCGGAGAGCTGACCCCTTCTACTCTCAGAGCTGACCCCAGCTGCGCTCGGAGAGCTGTCCCCTGCCTGCATTTCTGGCATTCTTACATTATACAAGGTATTCTGCAGCTCACCTGATATAACATTTATAGCACCCACTACCTGTAAGAAATGGAACTACAGCAGCAGGAAATGCATGCACGAAGGGAAGCCTCCTCCGACCCTACTCCATGTATTCTCCGTAAGACTCATCTTCACATTCAGCTTTTTACCACTGATATTTCCTGTAAACTTATTTCAGCTTTTGTGAATGAAATCAGATCTCTCGCTCCCGGCGTCTGAATTGTAGGTGTTTTCCAAGTTCCTTAAAAAGCTGAGAGTTTTGCAATAAGAGCTTCTTTTTTATTCATTAGGCTCGGACACTTCCTTCAGTTATTTTTATTCACTTGTTTTTGGGTGACGATGAGGCAATCGTGTATCTGATGTGACTCACTGGCCAGAATCAGCAAAAATCGGAGCAACCGGATGGTGATCGGGTTATAAAAAAAAATGATGGTGAATTGTGAAACGCCATTCTATTTGCCAGACAGGGAATAAACAATGAAGTGAATAACCGGGGACGTTCACCGGGGTGGGCCGAGGACACGGGAGAGTCAAAAGGTCAAGGTAGGTAGAGCTGAGGATCCTAATCCAGTGGCCATGTCAGTAGTCTACAGGAGCCGGACCAGAACCCTACGAACCTTCTCCCGTCTCCTCTTCTGATTAATGGGCATAGGGTGGTGCAATCAGAAGAGGCGCCAAGGATGTTGGCCCAAAATGTGACTTTCCTCAACCAAGTGCAAAAAAAAAGACCCCAAGTGAGTCCCCATCTATCCGGACCTCAAGCCACAAAGCTTGACTGACTTCTTCTGGTCAAAGCCTCCACCTTGGCTTCTACCTCCGTTTCTGTAGAGTCTTCATCATCATTATATAGTTTTGAAGCAAGAAATAAAAAGATGACTCCTTTAAAAAAGGGTCCTTGGTGGAGCAAGAAACCGCAATGTGGGGAACTGCTATAATGTGCGGAGAAGAAAAGGTTCATCAAAGGTGAGCCCCGGCTTTACGGCCACTGATGGCCGCCATCCAGGACGACTGGCACTTTCCGCCATCAGCAGATTAACAAACCATTTACTGTATTGTATTGTCTGATATCTGAACAGGAGGAGGATTATTCTGGATGAAGACAGAAGAGGGAGAGCGGAGACAAGGTCACCCCCTAATATTTACATTAGACAGACAGGTCTTGGATACGGCAAACTTAGTATATTGGACTAATGCATGTGCCGGTGTGGTCACGACACAACTGAGGACTTTTTGAATTAAATCATCCATTTCTACCACATAATGTAGTAAGGATACGAAAAAAAAAAATCCACGTTTTAATTTTTTTTCTGTTTGATGATTAATATGCAGCAGAAAATAATTTAATATTTTGATATATTGGAAATAATATTATTTTTTAAAACAATTCTTATACTTCTCGATGGGGAGAAACAAGATGATATAAACATTTATAGATTATATTTTTTCAAACTGTAAGAGTCATGTCGGCCTGGTAGTCGGGGGCAGGTATATCTCGCCCAGGTATTTGTCCTATATGAATTAGATCGCTCAGTATCTGCAGGATACTGATGGGTTAATAACTGCAGGAATAAAAGATGACCAGCTGGGGGTTTCGGGCGTCAGCCTGGGGCACACAGAATGCCTGTCTGTGTGAGACAAAAGTGAGTGAGAGCTGAGCTCATGAACTGTGTAATGTTAGCTGGGTGGGAGAAGCCCCCCCAGTTGTTAGATAGCAACGTATTTGTTTAGTTAGTGCCGGACAGGCTAGGATTTATGTTTATGTTTTGTTTTGATGATTGCTTTCACTTGAATAAATCTGACCTACGGTCAGTCTACTCAGAATCCTGCTGTACGCCTCAGAGTTTAATGCACAAACCACGTGACCTTTGACCCCAGCAAAGGCGATCCCGGAGTGTTTTGTCACATTGTGGTGGAGAACGCGGGCACTCCGTGGTACAGGTGACAGTATGGAAGACGTGGTGAAAGCCCTGGTACAGTCCGCTGCCGTACAGCAGGAAGCTAATCGCTTGATGGCAGCACAGCTGAAGGAGTTAGTGGACAAGACGGCTGCAGACCGCCAGCTTCTCCAACAGGTGGCGCAGCGCTTGGTAAGCATGCCTGAGGCTAACCCGGAAGCAGAGTCCAGGAGGATCCATGTGAGTCGATACTGGCAAAAGCTGACTGCAGAAGATGACGTCGAGGCGTACCTGACAACGTTTGAGCGGACAGCGTTGAGAGAGAAGTGGCCGAAGGAACGATGGGCCGATCTGATTGCTCCGTTTCTCTCCGGTGAGGCCCAAAAAGCTTACCATGACTTGGACCCGGAAGTCGCTCAGGATTTTGAGAGGCTGAAAGCTGAGGTCCTGGCCCGGCTGGGGGTGACAACGGCTGTCCGTGCACAGAGGGTACATCAGTGGACCTATCAGCAAGATAAACCGCCGCGGTCTCAGATGTTCGACCTGATCTACTTGATAAAGAAATGGCTGCAACCCGAGGTACTGACAACACCGGAGATAATCCAGCGGGTCGTCCTGGACAAGTATCTGAGAGTACTACCACCAGCGCTGAAAAAGTGGGTAAGCCAAGGAAATCCCGCGACAGCGGATCAACTTGTCGACTTGGTGGAGCGTTATTCCGTGGCGGAAGGACTTCCTGATGATACCGCTACTACCCGAACTGTACCTCCTCCTCGTGGAACCAGTAAGACTGTTCCAGGGACTGCGGGGGAAGGAAAATTGCCAAAAACTGTGGGGGAGGAACACGGGACTGCTCGCACCCCGAGATCAAGGGTGTCGGACTCTGGTTTCAATAGGGAGCTTGTTAGGTGTTTCTGTTGTCATGAGAAGGGCCATGTTTCTGCGAACTGTCCTGTCACCACTGAACCCATGCAGTGCGACGTTTCAGACTCTAAAAAACACGTCTTTGGTTACACGGCTAGTAAGTGTGAATGCGGGTCAAAATGATACAGTGAAACATCTGTGTGAATTGTCTGTAGATGGGAAAAATGTTGTGGCATTACTAGACTCTGGAAGTGTGGTGACTCTAGTGAAAGCCAGTCTGATAGCATGTCCAACTGGTCCATCTGACAAGTTTTCTGTAACGTGTGTGCATGGTGACACCTGCTCGTATCCTACAGCGGTCATATGTATCTCCACTCCCTATGGGACGGTGCAACACAAAGTGGGACTCGTTCCCGCATTGTTACAGGATATAATCTTGGGCAGGGATTTTCCTCATTTCTGGCGGTTGTGGGAAAATCAGTTGCTCCTTCACGGTAGCTGCAACCGTGAATCTTCTCCCATGCTATCTGGAGGTCCCGAGCTCCTGGAGGAGACCCCACAGGAAGATGCTGCTGGGGAGGTTATTGAATCTAACCTTCAGTACCCCTTCTCAGTTATGGCGGGGGAAACTGAGGAAACTCAGCGAGAGGCAGAGGCAGACAGCCATCCAGCCCCCTGCCTGCCAGATTTGGAAGTCCAGGTGGATGACTTCCACAGCGAGCAAATGAAAGATCCTACTCTGGCTCCGGCTAGAAAAATGTAAAAATAATAGATGGGGTACCCGTAGAACCTGACACTAGGCTAGCACACCCGTATATGGTTCTTGAAAATGATTTGCTGTACCAGGTAGAAAAAAAAGGGGAGGACACTGTGCAACGGTTAGTGGTACCCAAACCTTATCGGCGGAAGGTACTGGACCTGGCCCACGGACATATAATGGGGGGACATCTGGAGGTGCAGAAAACCACAGAAAGGATGTCCCATTGTTTTGTGTGGCCTGGCATACATAGTGATGTGCGTAACTATTGTGAGTCCTGTCCAGAGTGCCAAATTTCCGCGCCTAAACCTCGGTTCCGTAGCCCTTTGGTACCTCTCCCTGTCATTGGAGTCCCATTTGAGAGAATTGGGATGGATTTGGTTGGGCCCCTTCCCCGGTCCGCACGTGGGCACCAACATATTCTCGTCATCGTGGACTATGCCACTCGTTACCCGGAAGCCATCCCTTTGCGTAACACAGCTACCAAGACGATCGCCAAGGAATTGGTACAAGTGTTTAGTCGGGTGGGAATTCCTAAACAGATACTCACCGACCAGGGGACTCCCTTTATGTCGAGGGTAATGAAGGAGCTCTGTAGGCTCTTACAAATAGACCCATTGCGTACATCGGTCTATCACCCTGAAACAGATGGGTTGGTTGAGCGGTTCAATAAAACCTTAAAACAAATGCTCCGGAAGGCGATAGACAAAGATGGGAAGAACTGGGATTACTTGTTACCCTATTTGCTGTTTGCCATTAGGGAAGTTCCCCAGTCTTCCACAGGATTCTCGCCTTTCGAGCTATTGTACGCCCATCGTCCCCGTGGACTGTTGGACGTCGCAAAAGAAACCTGGGAAGGTCAAGTCACTCCCTTTAAAACGGTGATAGACCATGTAACACAAATGCAGGACCGTATTGCCGCTGTCATGCCCATTGTTAAGGACCATATGTTACAGGCCCAGGGAGCCCAGAGGCAAAGTTATGACAGAGGCGCCAAGGTCCGTACATTTGCACCCGGGGATAGGGTGTTGATCCTAATCCCTACGGTGGATAGTAAATTTCTGGCGAAATGGCAGGGCCCCTTTGAGGTCGTTGAGAGAGTTGGTGAAGTGAACTATAAAGTGTACCAGCCTGGTAAGAGAAAGCCAGAACAGATTTATCATGTGAATCTGATAAAACCCTGGAAAGACCGCTCTGCCCTAACGGCGGATATACCCCGTCCGGTTTGCGCACCTACCGTACCGGACGTGCAGATTGGCGAGACTCTCTCGGAACGACAAAAATCTGAGGTGAAGCAGTTTTTGTTACAAAACCGGCAGTTTTTCTCGGAAAAACCTGGCCAGACTAAGGCTACGTTCACATTTGCAGTCAGCGCCGCAGCGTCGGGCGCCGCAGCGTCATGCGCCCCTATATTTAACATGGGGGCGCATGGACATGCGTTGCACTTGCGTTTTGCGCCGCATGCGTCACTGCGGCGCCCGCGTCCGGGCGCAGAGGACGCAGCAAGTTGCATTTTTGCTGCGTCCAAAATCAATGAAAAAAAGGACGCATGCGGCACAAAACGCAGCGTTGTGCATGCGTTTTTGTTTGCGTTGTGCGTTGCGGCGCACAACGCAAATGTGAACGTAGCCTAAGCTGGTGAAACATGAGATTGTCAGAGAGCCTGGGGTCACAGTCCATGTGAAGCCTTACCAGATTCCGGAAGCCCGCCGTGAAGCTGTCTCCCGGGAAATGAGGGCAATGTTGGACTTAGGTGTCATCGAGGAGTCGCACAGCGCTTGGTCCAGTCCAATCGTGTTGATACCTAAGCCAGATGGCTCCATACGGTTTTGCAATGACTTTAGGAAACTGAACGCGGTTTCTAAATTTGATGCGTACCCCATGCCCCGGGTCGATGAGTTGATCGACCGGCTTGGTAAAGCCCGATACATTACGACCCTGGATCTAACAAAGGGGTACTGGCAGATGGCCCATTCCATGAAATATCAAAAATGGAGAGGCAGTCCCTCTTGAGACATAAAGACATAATAAACCAGCAGGAGAATAACATAGTCAGACTAATAGGCACTTTCGACGGACAGTCGGAGAGGGTATACCAGGTTTTTAAAAAACACTGGGGGATTCTACAAGCGGACCCTAACCTTAGCAAATTTATACCTCCTAGACCTAGCATCACGTATAGGAGGGGTAGATCGATAGGAGACCATTTGGTACACAGTTTATATCAGAGGCCATCTAAACCAGGGACATGGTTGGAAAGAAGGCCCCTGGGTTTCTTTAGATGTGGAAATTGTACCAAATGTGTCTTCATGGCCCAAGGAAAAATGTTTAAAAGTGCAGCAAATGGTAAGACTTATGGAATAAGAGACTTCGGAAATTGTAAATCAAGTGGTCTGGTTTATAAAGCAACCTGTACTTGTCCTATGGATTACATAGGCAAGACCCTGAGGGAGCTTAGGGTAAGAGTAGGTGAACACCTAGGTGACATCAGGCACGGACGTGATACGCCTGTGGCTCGTCACATGAATAGTCATCACGGCAGAAACCTTAAAGAAATCACATTTAGCATGATTGAGTTGGTACGGCCCAAAACTAGGGGGGGAGATCTGGATAAAATCATACAGAGACGGGAGACAGAGTGGATATTTAGGTTACAGTCTCTGTCCCCTAAAGGCCTCAATGAGAACCTCTCTTTTACGTGTTTTTTATAAAGAATATACCATCACATGTATCTGGGGACAGGTTACCTCTTTTGCCCTGTATGTCCTTTAATTTAACTTTTATTTTGGTTGATATGAATTATTATGCCGCTATAACTACCTGTCCACACACATTTTTTAATGTTTCCTTATTGTAGGTTTGATCTGAATATTTGATGTATTGTTATATATACATATACATTTTATAAGATGCTGAGGTCCTCATAGTAAAAGAAATTTTGCCGTTCATACTTTTGAGTTATCGTTATCACAGTTATCTGGAATCATATGCCCCCTTATTAGTTTCCGGTATATAGTTGCAGCCTGTCCGGTTAACCCTTGAAGGGATCCAATACTCTATCCGTGGCCTCGGGCATGCGCACCGGTGAGGAGGAATGGGACAGGGCCCTGTATAGTAGATCTCAACATACCTACTGCGCAGGCGCTCTCTGACGCGCAGCGGGGTGCTGCGGCTTGCGTTCCACGGTGATCCCGGACATGCGCACCTCAGGCCAGGGTTAATACTATTTGTATCGCGGGTATCTGGATATATATGCGTGCTATATTGGGCTTTATTAGATGGCGCCTTATACTGCAAGATATGTGAATGGGGCTATTTAAGTAGAACGGTTATGTATTTATTTATTTATTTATGATTGTAAATGAGGACGGAGGCACCTTATTGACCCATCAGGGACTCCGTATGATAGGGGGCGTGACTTACTTTGGCACGCAGTTTGTTATGGGCTATTTAAGCCCATATTGTCAAGGCCGGCTTATGCCCTATATCTAGGTGGCATGCTACATCAATACACCATCGCTTCCTCCTGATGAACCGCAAGAGCGGGGAAACGCGTTGAGGAGATACGAGGAGACACGGCACACGCTAAGTTTATCCCTTACTATTTTTCTTTCTATGGCTGCTCTTTTATGCTTTGCCAGAATAGAGGTGCGATATTGTTGACTATGTGCCCAATGGTGAAGTCAATAACATGTGTATATTTTCACTGTCGCCATTGGAGCAATGATTTCTTTCTGGCAATAAATTGAAATATTTAGGACTGAGCAATATCTTGGTTGCCATTGAAATACGATTTTTTTGTATAAAGGGGCACTATTTGCTAAAACTTTTGTGCGTTTTGCCAATTCTTCTATATGGAGGCACCTATTTAGGTCCTGATTATGGTTTATATTTTATAAATTATCTTTTCACCACTGCACTTTCCCTATATTGTTTTCCTGCCTGCACTTTAAGGGACAGTGCAGGGGAGATAGGGACAGTCTACGTTGAGTGGGGGCGCCAAAAAATCGTCTCTTAGGGTGCCAACCTCCACAGCAAGGTAGTTTTGAGCATCAGTGGTATTTAGGACCATAATAGTTTAGATATATCTTTTGTGACAATTTTTTTTGGGGTCAGGATTTTATATTGAATTATTAATAAAAGTGATTTTTAGGGGTATATGTACGCCGTATTTATGTTTTTTCCCCAACAATATTTAGTTTTTTGGCAAGTACTGGCAGATTCCCCTGGCTGAGGCGGCCAGAGAGAAAACGGCATTTGCTACACCGGAAGGTCTGTTCCAGTATGTCTACATGCCGTTTGGACTTCACGGAGCTCCAGCAACGTTCCAGAGATTGATGGACCGAGTCTTGAGACCACACAGGCAGTACGCTTCTGCCTATCTAGATGACATCGTAATTTACAGCATGGACTGGGAAACTCACCTCCAGAAGGTACAGGCGGTGATTGATGACCTGCGAGACGCAGGCCTAACGGCGAACCCCAAGAAGTGTCACATCGGGCTTGAAGAAGCCCGATACTTGGGCTACGTGATTGGCAGAGGAGTTGTTAAACCCCAGATCGATAAAATACAGGCAATTCAGGGCTGGCCGCAGCCAGTAAACAAGAAACAAGTACAAGCTTTCCTGGGAATTGCCGGCTATTATCGCCGGTTCATACCCAATTTTGCAGCCATGGCTACCCCCTTGACGGATCTTACCAAAGGGAGGGGTTCCGTCATGGTAAAATGGACCTCAGCTGCTGAAGAGGCCTTCCACAGCCTGAAACGGCTCTGTGCTCTCAGCCCGTACTGGTGACTCCTGATTTCAGCAGCGAGTTTGTGGTGCAAACTGATGCTTCTGACACTGGTGTCGGAGCTGTACTTTCCCAGGTGAGGGATGGAGTCGAACACCCGGTCCTCTACCTCAGCCGGAAACTGAATGTACATGAGCAGAGGTATGCCGTGGTTGAAAAAGAGTGCCTAGCCATTAAATGGGCCCTCGACTCCCTCAAGTATTACCTGGCAGGTAGGAAGTTTAGGCTGGTCACGGACCATGCCCCTCTCAAGTGGATGCACCTCCACAAGGACCATAATAGTCGGGTAACCCGGTGGTTCCTTGCCCTGCAGGCTTACTCTTTCACGGTGGAACACCGACCCGGGGTGCAGATGGGGAACGCTGATGCCCTGTCCCGAGTGCACTGTTTCGAGGGTGTTCTTGCTCGACCGGAGTGGTCTGAGCAGGGGGGGAGGATATGTAAGAGTCATGTCGGTCTGGTAGTCGGGGGCAGGTATATCTCGCCCAGGTATTTGTCCTATATGAATTAGATCGCTCAGTATCTGCAGGATACTGAGGGGTTAATAACTGCAGGAATAAAAGATGACCAGCTGGGGGTTTTGGGCGTCAGCCTGGGGCACACAGAATGCCTGCCTGTGTGAGACAAACGTGAGTGAGAGCTGTGCTCATGAACTGTGTGATGTTAGCTGGGTGGGAGAAGCCCCCCCAGTTGTTAGATAGCAACGTATTTGTTTAGTTAGTGCCGGACAGGCTAGGATTTATGTTTATGTTTTGTTTTGATGATTGCTTTCACTTGAATAAATCTGACCTACGGTCAGTCTACTCAGAATCCTGCTGTACGCCTCAGAGTTTAATGCACAAACCACGTGACCTTTGACCCCAGCAAAGGCGATCCCGGAGTGTTTTGTCACAAAACATATCTTATTCAATTTTTAATTCATTTTTAGATCCCCCTGTGGTTGTGCGATCGCTTACATTATGCTACAGTAACTGTAATTCTGCAATGAAGCCCAGCTTCTGGATGAGCTTCACAAGATGACTCAGTTGGCAGCCATGGAGGTTTACAGAAATTCCCCAACTGCCATTGTAACCCATCAGATCCCTGCGATTGTGTCATAGAAAAATAATTAAAATCCATGACACCTTCACATTGACTATACAGGGAAATGAGAAAAAACTAATTATAACAGGAGAAGAGGGAAAGAGAGCTAACATCTCCATTGAAGTGGTAGCGCCCTGCAGTGGCCATATAATTACAGCAGAGAGATTTACTGGAAAAAAGACAACTAGTCTGAGATTCGTTTAAGCAGAGGAGGATAACTGCCTTCCCCGGCATGAGCTCACTCTCATCAAAGCATCTTGCATAGACATTAAGTCTTCGGTGTCCAGTAATGAATATTGAGGTTTGTATTGATCCAATAATTAGGGGAGATATATTTTCGGCATCGCAGTGAAGGGATGAACATAATGCATTCACACGCATCACTGTAAGGCAATTCTAACCCCTCCAACTTAATAACAAGTAGAAAGATGATGCTATCCAGGCCATGCTTAATCTCTATGTAAAGGTAAAATCACGACAAGAAATATGACAACAATATCTACCGCCTGGGACCTTCAGGGGCGAAGATATTATGATAAAATATAATGATAAGATAAAATGAGTACAATAATCTTAAACAATAAAAGTCACCGACTGGTACAGGAGAAGAGAGGACCCTGCCCGCGAGGGGATCTCATAAAGTTGTAATAGACCTAGCGCATCCAACAATCAGCCGACATATGCGCTCATCAAGTTGTGTGAGCGTAACATTGAGCTAATAAATGCAGAATTTGGGTTTGGGTCATTGTTCATCCTGGAAGACATAAGTTCGCTGTGAGTGTTCCATTTTCCCAATCAGAGTGCTTCACTCCGCTAAGTTATGAACCATTTCTGTGACTTTAGGTTTAGTCATTTTCTTTGGTTATTTCTTTTTATGTAATTGTATATTGGTTTCTACCCATTTTGTATCATCTTTCTATATATATTTTTTTATAAACACTGCCTACCTTTCTGGATTAAATATATAAAATGTAATAGCTCTGTTCCTCTGTATAAACGATTGGTGGTCGTACCAGGGTATATTACACACATACACAAACATATACACTGTATACAGATATATTACAGGAGCCAGTATTGGAGGTGTATATACCATACGCTCACTGAGTTCGCGGCCTCGTCCATCACTCGTCAGTCAATTGCATAATTGTCCTGACAATTAGAGGCAGTGAGTTGCGTTTTCTTGATATACTGGTGGCAGCGGTGAGATTTGGGTGATCTCTCTGGTGTCATCTGTCACAAATTGGTCACAGTGGTGGGATCATGAGAAATCTAGCATAAAAGCCATATGCAAATTAGGCTGGAAGCGCATTGGGGGCAGATCGGATTCTTTAAGGGTAACCAATACCCCTCCAATGATTTGCATATGGCGTCTACACGAGATCTCTCATCACTGTCACATCAGATCTGTACAAAAAAAGGTATAATTTACATAGGGGAACAAGTGTCTGCACAGTCATACCACTACTTCCATATGTAACATTGTGCTGACAGGTTCTCTTTAAGGGGTTAATTGCATACGACTTTGTCATGTTTGCTCACATGTAATAAAGAGGAATCGCTGGGATCAGAGTGGCCGTCCACTTGTGACTACTCAGGTTAATGATGATGACAAGGCTACAAACACTGGCCACCGGCCAATACCAGGCTCTTCACTTTTGTCTGCCTGCTAAGCTACCTCTGAATACATGGCGCGCCCGGGCACACAGGACTTTTTGTTTAGCAGGATCGACTGTCAATCAAACACTGCATGGGGCCCGAGACACCGAACAGGGCAACAGGTGAATGGAAGGAGGGTCGATAAACTCAACGTCAACACGAAACAAACAATAGAAGAGGAAAAGCTGAGAATTTCAGATGGTTGTCCTACCTGTGACCCCCAACTGTGCCATGAAAGGGAAGATCATGAAACGCACAATACCCTGGGTTACCTAGTGGATCCGCGTTATGGCTGCTATATCCAGTTTCAAGACTCCATAATGGGTCACATATTGACTTACGTGGTAGATGCCACACATTGTGTTCTTCCCCCTGGAGGAGAGCTGACCTGTAGACTACATCAGTGACTCCTAACGAGCCTTGTTAATTAGAAGGTTTGCCTGTAGACTTGGTGCAAATCGATTCGCAGAACCTGGACCACCAGCCACACCAGTAATCTGTGGTCGGAGGACGGAAGCCATAATAACCACCTCTTACCTAGTGGCACCCGCAGCTCTACCTTTGATTATCCGGCCGGGCGCTACAATGTTGTTGCAGCGTGACACACATGTAATGTTGTGTCAATCAAAATATGAGCCGCGGATACGGGTGTCATGATCCACACCGGGTTAGGGTCTTGTTTCTCCTTTCCCAGTCTGGTCATGTCAGGGGTTAACTTTCTCTTCCTCGTGCCGGGTCTGCTATTTAGCTGTGCTGCATCCTACAGGCAGTGTCAGTTATATTTCCTGCCTACGGCGTGTGTAGCTGGCTCTGGTGAAACCCTGATTTGTCCTGCTGCGTTTAGCTGACTTTGCCCGTGTCTATCACACCTCTCTTCCCACCCCTGACTCTGTGTGTCCCTGTGTGTTTGGATTCCCTGGTACTCGACTCTGCTTTGGCTCTGACCTGCTTCTGTCTCTTCCTTCTGATACGGACCGGTTCTGACCTTTCGGCGCTCCTCTGACTCTGTGTTCGGAATTTCCCTTGGTACTACGCTACTCTCTGGTATCTACCCGGCTTGTCTGACCATTCTGCTGCCACCTGGTGGTAGCCTCGCTGCAGTTCTGCTGGTCTGCTCTGAGCAGGATTTCAGCCCTCTCTCCACTCTGCTGCCATCTAGTTGAGTCTGCACTTACTTCTGGAGCTGCAGCGTGACAGCGGGTATATAGGAGGCAGTTCTCAGGGAATCAGTCTAGAGATCATAGATTACCCTGTTATCCTGTAAATCGATTTGCACCAACTTGAGATATCTGAACGAGAGAATCCAGCATCAAGTATTACATTTATTTGGAGCCCCAAATAAAGGGAAATGAGACAACACACAGTCCCCATGGGCCAGACATAGCAGGTCCATCAAAGGAAAGAATACTCTTGGTTGTGTTACTCAATATTTGCTAAGGGAATCCCTTAAAGGAAACTGGTCTGCGTGTTATAAAACATAGCAGTAGTGGTATGGCTGTGTAGGCGCTTGTCCCCTTGTATAGAATATACTTTTTTTGTAGAGATGCGATGTTCCTGTCTAGAGGAATCCAGTGTAGAAGAGACATGCAAATCAGGCAAGAAAGGAAGTTCACGGGGACGTGTCAAAGCGCTTGAAAGACGCAGACACGCCCCCCTCCAGTGCACTTCCTGCTTCATTTGCATACGGCTTCTACACTAGATTTCTCATGACTGGCACATCGGATCTATACAAAAAAGGTGTCATTTTTATGGGGGCACAAGCACGGATACAGCCGTGACACTAGTTCTAGAAGTAAAATCAAGCGGACAGGTTCCCTTTCATATGGTATTTGAAAATTTTGTGTTTTTTCTTTTTTTTCCCCAAGCTATAGATAGAATATTCATTATGCAAAGTAGGGGGAAGGTCAGTGAGGGATCAGTGACCTGTCAGCAGTCTGTATTATGAATACCTAGTCAGAGCACCACATGAAGCCCCGCCCCGAAGCACGAGCATATCATTAACTCAAAACTGAAAATAAAGATTACACAACCACAAGACGGATTTCATCACCAGGTATCATTGTAATCAGTGTAACGGTGCCGACTTAACACTGTCTGTGGGTTACTGAGCACAAACCTGCTGACAGGTTCCCTTTAAGAACTTGAGATAATCCCTTTAAAGATGGGAATGACCCTTTAAGAGTGTTGTGTAAAACACCATTCTTAATAAATTCCCTTCCCTTTATGTCTTGGCCCAGTGCAGCTCTGTGTTCAGAGAGCGATGAGCAGTCACTCGACACTCACTTCCAAAGTGCAGAGTGAGCCCGAACAGCAGAGAGCAGCATTACCGTCTGTCTATAGGACGCGGCAGCGTGCGTGGCATTCCTTCCTGATGAGTCCTCGTGTGATTGTGGCAGAAAACCTAGAAAGAAACACATCTCTCCGCACGCAAACCCGCATTTCCTTGAAGTTTCCTGCTTGCTTAAAGAGGCAGACAAATGAAGGGCGTAATGATCAGCCTTGTGATTATGGACAGACAGGAGCTCAGGTAACCGAGGTGTAACACCTCACCGAGGCAAAATCCTACAGCTAGGACCGCCGGCGGTGCGCAATAAATTACCGCCTCGGGCCATATAGCGCCCATGTGCTTCACGATGAGGAATTGTGGCTCATGCCCATAACCAGCACCGATCCACTGGATACAAATCACACAGACTGTATGGGGACAAAACAAATGTCCCATACAGCACGAGTCTAACCGGCAGCACGGCCAGTTTGTACGAGGCAACGTGCTGCCGACAACAAGGGATTTTATGCCAACATCAAAATCAACGCCGTCCCGTAAATGAACGCAACAACATGTGAGTGTTTTACCCAGGGCTGTGGAGTCGGAGTTGGAGCCTATTTTGGTGGAGTCAGAGTCATGGAAATTGAGGAGTCGGAGGTTTGGCTTGCCGACTCTACAGCCCAGTTAGGGCTGTGGAGTCGGGGTTGTGGAGTCGGAGCCCATTTTGATGGAATTGGAGTCGGTGTCATGGAAATTGAGGAGTCGGAGGTTTGGCTTACCGACTCCAAAGCCCAGGCAGAGCTGGAGTCAGAGTCGTGGAGTCAGAGTCAACGGCCATTTAGGTGGAGTTGGTGTCATGGAAATTGAGGAGACGGAGTCGGAGGTTTGGCTTACCAACTCCACAGTCCTGATTTTACCACCCTCTCCCATTCTGTTACCTCTGCGGCTCAGGAGTTGTGCCCGTGCCATCTGCAGCAGTAGCTGGCTGTAATACACAGGTGGCGCCAATCCCAGCACGCTAAGGCTACTTTCACACTAGCGTTAACTGCAATCCGTCACAATGCGTCGTTTTGCAGAAAAAACGCATCCTGCAAAAGTGCTTGCAGGATGCGTTTTTTCCCCATAGACTAACATTAAGCGACGTATTGCGACGGATTGACACACGTCTTGCGACGGTTGCGCCGTGTTGTGGCGGACCGTCGGGAGCAAAAAACGTTACATGTTTTTTGCTCCCGACGGTCCGCTTTTTCTGACCGCGCATGCGCGGCCGGAACTCCGCCCCCACCTCCCCGCACCTCACAATGGGGCAGCGGATGCGCTGGAAAAATGCATCCGCTGCCCCCGTTGTACAGCGGAGACAACGCTAGCGTCGGTGACCTCGGCCCGACGCACCGCGACGGGCCCGACGCTAGTGTGAAAGTAGCCTAACCCTCCACTCCCCGCTGCAGAGTCCGAGGAGGTTTTGTTATTTACTGGGTTCAGAGAGTGATAAAACTGACCGGAAAACGAAATCGTCCAGGTCAGTGCGATTATGGCGATACCCAAACTTGCATCGTTTTTTTTTACCCCCTATTTAATGTGATGAAAAAAAAAATCAGAATTTTGTGATTTTTTTTAATGCTTCCTGCCACCATTTTCTGAGAGAAGCACCCTGGGTGACGGTTTGCTTCTTGTGCAGAGAGCTTTTGTTTTGGGTTTTTTGGTGGTTGTAGTGCAGCTACGGAGGCTCCGAGCACGACATTGGCAGTCACACAGTTAAGCAGTAAGACATCTTGCCATGGACACTTTCTTGAGACAAAACAATAGTTGTCAGAGCTGCATTCTTTCCTAATGACTCCAGCGTTCTCCGATTTCCTGACAACCCAGAAGGGGGAGCGGTAGATCGGCAAGTCTGGAAGTCAGTGACACCGAGGAATGTACAGCGGGCACCGAGCCCAATAGTGCAGGTACTGAACACACAGAGGGGCACAAAGATGGCGGTGCGGTCTGTGGTCTACAAGTCTCACATGGAGCATCATGCACCCAGCAGCCCAGAATGCAGTGTCCCTGCATACAGCGCCCCGCACTCAGCAGCCCCGCATACAGCGCCCCGCACTCAGCAGCCCCGCATACAGCTCCCCGCACTCAGCAGCCCCGCATACAGCGCCCCCCACTCAGCAGCCCCGCATACAGCGCCCTGCACTCAGCAGCCCCGCATACAGCGCCCTGCACTCAGCAGCCCCGCATACAGCGCCCTGCACTCAGCAGCCCCACATACAGCGCCCTGCACTCAGCAGCCCCACATACAGCTCCCCCCACTCAGCAGCCCCGCATACAGCGCCCTGCACTCAGCAGCCCCGCATACAGCGCCCTGCACTCAGCAGCCCCGCATACAGCGCCCTGCACTCAGCAGCCCCGCATACAGCTCCCCGCATACAGCTCCCCGCACTCAGCAGCCCCGCATACAGCTCCCCGCACTCAGCAGTCCCGCATACAGCTCCCCGCACTCAGCAGCCTCACATACAGCTCCCCGCACTCAGCAGCCCCGCATACAGCTCCCCGCACTCAGCAGCCCCGCATACAGCTCCCCGCACTCAGCAGCCCCGCATACAGCTCCCCGCACTCAGCAGCCCCGCATACAGCGCCCCCCACTCAGCAGCCCCGCATACAGCGCCCCGCACTCAGCAGCCCCGCATACAGCAGCCCCACATACAGCAGCCCCGCATACAGCGCCCCGCACTCAGCAGCCCCGCATACAGCTCCCCGCACTCAGCAGCCCCGCATACAGCGCCCCGCACTCAGCAGCCCCGCATACAGCAGCCCCGCATACAGCTCCCCCCACTCAGCAGCCCCACATACAGAAGCCCCGCATACAGCGCCCCGCACTCAGCAGCCCCGCATACAGCGCCCCGCACTCAGCAGCCCTGCATACAGCTCCCCACACACTGCGTCCAGCATTCAGAGCCCCGAACACAGCAGCCCCACATATAGCCCCCCGCATACAGAGCCCCGCACTCAGCAGCCCCGCATTTAGTAGCCCCCCATTCAGCCCCCACACCAAGCAGCTTAGCATACAGCTCCCAGCACTCAGCAGCCCTGCATACAGCTCCCCGCACTCAGCAGCCTCGCATACAGCTCCCCCGCACTCAGCAGCCCCGCATACAGCACCCCGCACTCAGCAGCCCCCCGCACACTGGGTCCCGCATTCAAAGCTCCGCACAAAGCAGCCCCGCACACAGCAGCCCCGCACACAGCAGCCTCGCATACAGAGTTCCGCACTCAGCAGCCCCGCACTCAGCAGCCCCGCACTCAGCAGCCCCGCACTCAGCAGCCCCACATACAGCTCCCCGCACTCAGCAGCTTCGCATACAGCTCCCTGCACTCAGCAGCCCCGCAAACAGCACCCCGCATTCAGCAGCCCCGCATAAAAAACCCCGCACACAGCAGCCCCGCATACAGCTCCCAGCATTCAGCAGCCCCGCATACAGCTCCCCGCACTCAGCAGCCCCGCATACAGCTCCCCGCACTCAGCAGCCCCGCATACAGCTCCCTGCACTCAGCTGCCCTGCATATAGCTCCCCGCACTCAGAAGCCCCGCATACAGCTCCCCACACTCAGCAGCCCCACATACAGCTCCCCACACTCAGGCGCCCTGTGCTCAACAGCCCCGCATACAGCTCCCCACACTCAGCAGCCCCGCAGACAGCACCCTGTGCTCAGCAGCCCCGCATACAGTGCCCTGCACTCAGCAGGTCGGGTCTCACATATGGATGGATCATATGTGGCGCCCAGTATGTAATGTCTCCATTTATCCATCTGTTTCCAGTCAGATTTGCGGTGAGATGCACCTGAGCATATGCTTCCCTCCAGGGAACAACATGGCTTTGAAGACAATAACTGTTTCTTGAGATTTCTGCAGAGAAAATATCTTATTCTTGGAAACTATTTTCCCTGTATCCCTCCCATACACCGGGGGCAGCGTACAGCACGTTATAGTATTCCATGGATTCCCAGACTGATGAAGGGCCAGCGACACCATAATATGGCATCTACATGTCCTCTCTGTGCTGAACATACAGAGCCTCCTTCTGTGTCCATGGCTGTGCGGCATTACAGCACAGGACTGTCCCCAAGTGTCCTGGGTGAATTCAGCAGCAGTGAGCATGTGCGACCACAGGCCCAGTCACTGTCTATAGGAGTGGAGGTCGCACATGCTCACTAGCGCTCCATTCTCAGGATCAGTGGGGTTTTCAGCAGCCCGATACCCCAGCCATGATCAATTTATCGTCTGTGCTGTAGATATATGATAAATGTAGTTTATGGGACAGTTCTTAAAAAGGATTGCTTCGCTACATTTATCATGATCAATGTATAGACAGGTCAGCCAGCCCCCTTTTCTATCATGGACAATGTATAGACAGGGAAGGGGTCACACAGCCCCCTTTTCTATCATAGCCAATGAATAGGCAGGGAGATCAGCCAGCCCCCTTTTATATCACGGCCAATGTATAGACAGAAAAGCGGTCAGCCAACCCCATTTACCAACATGTCTGATGGATAAGGCTTCTTCCAAGCGGAAAAATCAGCACCGTGAAATTTATTCATGTGGATCGTCAAGCGGTATCTGCTTCAAAATCCATGTAAAAAAAGAATTTAAAAAATGCGCGTGAACATATCTGATGGGCTAGGTTCACATGGAAAAAATCTGAAAGGTTTTACAAGAAGAATCTTAGAGTATATGTAGGGATTCTTCCTGTGGATTTTGGAGCACTGAGTTTTCCTCTCGCTGCAAAAACCACTTCTAAAAACGGATTCTAGAAGACAAGAGCTTCTTGCTGCGGTTTTGTAAGAATACAGTTTTGAGATCGGTTGTGAACTGGTTTTTGCTTCTTTTATTAGTGTTGTTTTCAGTGTAGTTGTAATATTATTAATAATATGGGGTTGTCTCAATATAAAGTGGCGTTTGTTACGTTTCTGGATTTTGGCGCAGACACAAAGCACATAAGGTTTTGGATTTTTTAAAGCGGATCTGCTCCAAAATTTGCATCAAACTTTGCTTTCAATTAAACGACCTTGATGTTGATTTTAGAGCAGATAAATGTCACAATCCATGTTAAAATAAACCAGGGTGACCAAACCTCAAAACTAAAGTGAATTTGGAAAGTAAGTGCCGCGATGTGCGAACCGGCTGTGCGTCTCCGACCCACATGTTAACCCTCATAGCCACACATATATATATATATATATACACACAAGGACCGACCTGAACAAATGTCAGAACTCAGCTAAGGCTATGAAGGAAACTCAAGGATGAGTAAAAAAAGCCGCCATGTCTGAAAGCAGCATTAAAAAAAGTTTCGATTTTAACTAAAGTTGTAAGGGTGAAGCAGTGATCTGAGAGCGAACTTTCTGCAGAACGCATTACTATTGACATCTCGTGACAATTTTCAATGGGATCCAAAGAGCAAATGTCAGTGAAGAAGGTCTTGTTGTTTACGAGCGGATTCTGGCCATCAGATGAGCCACCGAAGCGTGGGGTGGATTTATCATACACAGCGAAATGAAGCATTCAGGTTACACAACTGGCCCTGACTTACGCAACGGGAGTGAGCCCTTACATTTCAGCTGTGTCGCAATCGTGTAGGATGTGTCAGGGATGTGTAAGAGCCGAGGAAGAATCTGTAAGTCTGGCCTCGTACAGTGCACTGCCTGCCGGACGCCATCCGGGGCTCGGTCACCACCTGCCGGACGCCAACCGGGGCTCAGTCACTGCCTGCCGGACGCCACCCGGGGCTCGGTCACCGCCTGTCGGATGCCATCCGGGGCTCGGTCACCGCCTGCCGGACACCATCCGAGGCTCGGTCACCGCCTGTCGGATGCCATCCGGGGCTCGGTGACCACCTGCCGGACACCATCCGAGGCTCGGTGACCACCTGCCGGACACCATCCGGGGCACGGTCACCACCTGCCGGACACCATCCGAGGCTCGGTCACCGCCTGCCGGACGCCATCCGGGGCTCGGTCACCACCTGCCGGACGCCACCCAGGGCTCAGTCACTGCCTGCCTGCCAGACGCCATCCGGGGCTAGGTCACCACCTGCCGGACGCCACCCAGGGCTCAGTCACCGCCTGCCGGACGCCATCCGGGGCTCGGTCACCACCTGCCGGACGCCATCCGGGGCTCGGTCACCACCTGCCGAACGCCATCCGGGGCTCGGTCACCACCTGCCGAACGGCATCTGGGGGCTCGGTCACCACCTGCCGGGGGCCTGGTCACTGCCTGCCAAATGCCATCCGGGGCTCAGTCACCGCCTGCCTGCCGGACGCCATCCGGGGCTAGGTCACCACCTCCCGGACGCCACTCGGGGCTCGGTCACCACCTGCCGAACGCCACCCGGGGGGCTCAGTCACTGCCTGCCAGACGCCATCCGGGGGCTCAGTCACCACCTGCCAGATGCCATCCGGGGGCTCGGTCACCACCTCCCGGAAGCCACTCGGGGCTCGGTCGCCACCTGCCGAACGCCACCCGGGGGCTCAGTCACTGCCTGCCAGACGCCATCCGGGGGCTCAGTCACCACCTGCCAGATGCCATCCGGGGGCTCGGTCACCTCCTGCCAGACACCATCTGGGAACTCGGTCACAGCCTACCGGACCCAATCTGGGAGCTCGGTCACAGCCTGCCGGACCAATACCGGGGGCTCAGTCACCGCCTGCCGGACGCCATCCGGGGCTTGATCACCGCCTGCCGGACACCATCTGAGGGTCTCAGTCACCTTCATTAATGATAAACGTGACCAAGTCAGGAATGGAGTTGTACAAGACAAGAAAAGCACGGCTACTGTCTTCAAAAAACAGCGCCATACCGGTCCACATGGTGCATGTAGTATTGCAGCTCGGCTCTAGAAAGCCATTATCTAATAGTGCTTGTCACTGGTTATTGAAATAAGTAAAATTTTCAGCCGTTTTTTAGATATTAGCACTTTTACAGCTCGTTGCCTTGAAAACCGACTGATAAGACAGCAGAACATATGAAGTGCTTACAAGCTCTTTTACTGTTGAGCTTGTAAGTCTTGAAGCTGAGCAGGATCTCTGGCGTAAGCCATTACCTCCTATTCCCGGCAGCGCTTACAAGCTAGACAGCAGCGGTGGTCGGTCTCCTAGGCAACGAGCTGCAAACAAAAAGTGCTAATATCTCAAGAATGGCTGCAAATTATAATAAACATTAAATTACAAAACTCCTTGTTTTTACAAGCTCTATCCAACAATGGATCCATCTATGATGGGGAGAATAATCTTTTAAGAAACTGATGTGGTTTTCTTGATAGATTTGGTCCCCAGAGACGATACCCACGCCTTTCATGCACTTATGGCATACTCTGTGGATTTAGGATACAGGTCAGGGACAGCTCAATTTTTTCCTTGGACAAAGCCAGACTGGGGGAGAAAAAAAACCCAAAGTGCCGCATGCCCGAGTTTGATCTGATGCAAGTCATTGAGTGTGTGGAAGACATCAGACTGCACTCGGATGACATCTGAGTGTCGTCCGATTTCTATGGATTGACACAATGTAGAAGATGGAGAAATCTTTTTCTCCATCTTCTCCTCATCAGAGAGAAACGGAGCAACCATGATCAAACTCACCCCGATTCTCTCGTCGGAGAAGATATACGGTCGTCAGCACCCAGCCTAAGGGTTTGAAGCAAACTTAAGGATGAAATTCACTGCAAACTTGCACTAGAAACTGATTGCGGAAGAGTTTCATTTTGATGATTGTGTCCCAATGTGCTGAAAAGATCCTGATTCATTTAATTGTGCAATTCCCATCCGTGCAGTCACAGGACGACACATGTGACAGCGTGAGCCGCACAGGGGGATGTATGCAGCCTGGACATGACGCAGCACAATCCTCCGAGTGACGGCCGTCCCTCACCATGAAGCCTGGTGCAGAGTATCAGCTATGTCACCGTGTCAATCTACAGAAAGAAACACAGCGAACACCCTGAACCCATTACTCACTTCCAAAAGAAGTGGAAATCCTCACAAAAACATCAGGACATTTCAGAGGGACTGTCAAACAATGAATCTTATTCACAAGCTGCATTTTTTGCCATGGGGAGAAAAAAAAGCAGCGTTTTTAGAAATCTCATTCACTCAGTTGCAGCAGTCCCGTACACCATGAATGCACGGCCACCACTCCGATCCAACAGAGCACTTAAGAGACCCTTTCTCGAGTCAGGACTACCCTTTTAAACAATCACATGTCACCTCTCACTTTTCAGATGTGAGGCAAACAGGCAATACCTGCATGTGTTGTGGCTGTCGAACAGCCGCGAGACATTCATCAGGCTTGTTTAGATGTTCTTTTACATACCTCAGATGCTGAATTTTATGGTGAGTACGCAGGAGAGGTTTTCTTCTGATGACTCTTTCATGAAGGCCATATTTGTATAGGTGTCTCAGGACAGTAAACAATGTACCACCGCTCCAAAGTCTGCTAAATCTTTCTGAAGGTCTTTTGCAGTCAAGGTAGGATTCCGATTTGCCTTTCAAGCAATCAAAGGAGCAGCTCTCACTGAAATTTTGCTTGGTCTTCCAAACCTTATCTTGACCTCCACTGTTCCTGCCAACTGCCATTTGTTAATTACGGTACATTTCGAGGAAAGGGCAACTTGAAACCGTTTTGCCATCTTCTTATAACCTTTTCCTGCTTTGTGGACCTCCACCATTATCATTTTCAGAGGGCTAGACAGCTGCTTAGAAGAACCCATGGCTGCTGTTTTTTGGACAAGGTTAGAGGAGGCTGGGTCTTTAAAAGCTGGGAAATTTGCATCACCTGGCCATCACCTAACGATGACAGTGAACAATTCATAACCCTAACAAGATAATTAAGGTCTGAAACCTTGGTCAAAGTTATGCGAGCACACAAATCTCCAAGGGTGCACAAACCTTTGCATAGGTCCATTTTCCTTTTTGGAATTTTTAAAATGTAGAAAATGACTATATATATATATATATATATATACACTCACCGGCCACTTTATTAGGTACACCATGCTAGTAACGGGTTGGACCCCCTTTTGCCTTCAGAACTGCCTCAATTCTTCGTGGCATAGATTCAACAAGGTGCTGGAAGCATTCCTCAGAGATTTTGGTCCATATTGACATGATGGCATCACACAGTTGCCGCAGATTTGTCGGCTGCACATCCCAAAGATGCTCCATACAAGGCAGGATGGATCCATGCTTTCATGTTGTTTACGCCAAATTCTGACCCTACCATCCGAATGTCGCAGCAGAAATCGAGACTCATCAGACCAAGCAACGTTTTTCCAATCTTCTACTGTCCAATTTCGATGAGCTTGTGCAAATTGTAGCCTCAGTTTCCTGTTCTTAGCTGAAAGGAGTGGTACCCGGTGTGGTCTTCTGCTGCTGTAGCCCATCTGCCTCAAAGTTCGACGCACTGTGCGTTCAGAGATGCTCTTAGGCCTACCTTGGTTGTAACGGGTGGCGATTTGAGTCACTGTTGCCTTTCTATCAGCTCGAACCAGTCTGCCCATTCTCCTCTGACCTCTGGCATCAACAAGGCATTTCCGCCCACAGAACTGCCGCTCACTGGATTTTTTTTCTTTTTCGGACCATTCTCTGTAAACCCTAGAGATGGTTGTGCGTGAAAATCCCAGTAGATCAGCAGTTTCTGAAATACTCAGACCAGCCCTTCTGGCACCAACAACCATGCCACGTTCAAAGGCACTCAAATCACCTTTCTTCCCCATACTGATGCTCGGTTTGAACTGCAGGAGATTGTCTTGACCATGTCTACATGCCTAAATGTACTGAGTTGCCGCCATGTGATTGGCTGATTAGAAATTAAGTGTTAACAAGAAGTTGGACAGGTGTACCTAATAAAGTGGCCAGTGAGTGTATATATATATATATATATATATATATATATATATATATATATATATATATATATATATATATACACACACACACACATTTGTATTGACTAAAATACAAAGGAAATGTGTAATCTTTAACTTTAGCCCTTTAAATGGTCATTTAAACTTCAACTTGCTTAACTGTTCACAATAACAGTCATTTTGACCATGGGGTGCCCAAACTTTTAAATACCACTGAATGTCTCCCACCGTCCACTTGGTGGTTCCCTCAAGGTAAAACATTACCCCATACTTCCATCGAAGGACTCTCATCCAGCAAACCAGCATCTTACTCTGCAGGGGCAAGAACCCCAAAACAGCTACCAGCTGAATCTTGACTTCTAGAATTGCTTCCTCCAATAGGCAGTACCAGAGATCCTGCATAGCGGTATTATTATCAGGCTGAAGATGTTGGTTCCAGGGCTGTGGAGTCTGAGTCGTGGAGTCGGAGCCCATTTTGGTGGAGTCGGAGTCATGGAAATTGAGGAGTCGGAGGTTTGGCTTACCGACTCCACAACCCTGTCAGGGTTGTGGAGTCGGAGTCCATTTAGGGTGGAGTCGGAGTCAGTGTCATGGAAATTGAGGAGTCGGAGTCAGAGGTTTGGCTTACCGCCTGAACAGCCCTGGTTGATTCATACACTCTTGAGGTCAGTGACCCAAAATCCTGTGTATAAATCCACCCACCCCTGGAAGATGCTGTCAAACAGAAGCAGATATGTCCTGGGAAATCAAAAGGAATTTCAGTGTCCCCTGCAACAAATCCATATCCTGATTCCTTTTTCATTCAGAATTTCTGGGTATAAAGATATTCCGCGCATAAACCCATTTGACAGTAACTGACCTAACAAAATTGAGTTACATTGCCAACATATCGCCTCACTGTGTTTTACCAGTTCCTTATCTCTACAGCCTGAGCTTTTTCTAAATTTTACTATTTGACCTTGAACGGGGGTAATTGGCCCCACTCAGTTGTCAGACATGTGGACCCGATATCTGAGCTCCCACAAATCACTGCTCTTCGATAGTGGGAAACTGGTAGCATTCTGGACAAGAACAGGACTCACAATCAACACAAGTGGGGAAGAACATTGTAAAGGTTTGGTCCAAAAGAGGAGAACACCTCTCGGAAGAAAAGCTTCCATAACAGAGGAACAGCTAAAAATCTGCTTTATTAAATTAAAATTAGCTGTCAAGCTGGAAGGAATAAACCTACATTTCCAGTGATACCTATAGCTTGCCATTGTAGGTCAAGTTCTGACCTTTGAGGCAGCTCTTCGAAGGATTCTCCTTGTGCAGATACAGCTGTTGTAAGCAGTCTGACCATCGAGGCTCCCTGAGTAAGGAATGCTAACCAACTCTCAACCAGAAGGGAAGAAAAACATCCAACACCCTACCCTGCACAGATGAGGAGCAAGAAGTTAGAAACCGCTGTCTACAGAGGTGCGTTTCTGGTCGGAGGAATACGACGGTGGGAAGGTGTACTGACTTGTTTGGCCACGACGAAGGTGCAGAAGCGGCTGTACTTGGTTTGGCCAGTCATTCTGTGCTAAAAAGGATGGATATTGACTTACCGGAGTTGATAAACGATTTTCTTAATTTTGAAGAAAGGCTAATTTGCATACTTTGTGTTCCAGGAAGCATTGTCTAAATCAGCTGAACCTCCAAAATGAGAACCGGAACCTTTCAAATATGAATTTTCTTTTATAGTAATCTGTAGTGTGGCCTCTAACTTGATGACAACTCATCCATTTCACATCGCTCTCGCTTAGCATTGCCTAATACAGAGACATGAGCACCACCAGCCTGGAGATACAGCTGAACAGGAGAAGCTGCAAGGACGAAGGCGGCAAACCGGTCTTTGGGCAGTGAAATAAGAGGAGGTCTATCGGCAGATACATGGGCACATTTGAAATTCAAGACTTGGGCACATCTTTATCAACATGGAAACTGGGGGCAGAAAATTTACGGTCACCAAACTCTCCGAAGGACCACCTCTTTGGGAAAACCACTTTTTATCTAGACTAACCATATTGTGATAGATTTACAACCATCTATAGGACAGGTCCAACACGTCCCACACATCTACACATCCCAAACAACCTTCATGTCCCACATGACCAGCACATCCCATATGACCCTCACGTTTCACACGTCCCTCACAACCTTCACGTCCCACATGACCAGCACATCCCACATGTCCAACATTCATGCCCCAAATATGTATTGGCCAAGTGTCTTCTGACCCGAACTTAACAGCCTCACAGGCATATATGAGTTCGGGTCAGGAGAGATTCGGTCGAGCCACACATCATGGTCCGAAAATGGACTGTGAATATCAGATGCCTAAAACGTCTCTTACACTAGGTATTCGTCCATCTTCTTTGGCAAGACCAGAATTCTAGAAGACCGCTGTCCATCACAATTTTGGATGGTCGTCTCCAAGAGGACTTCTCATTTACGGTACTTGTTTCTGTGAGTCAGTGAAATGATTCTTCCTCCAGGAGAGCTGGATTTTGTATGTGTCCAGGATCGCATTACACTTTCCTGCTCTCCACTACTCACATCTCATCGGCTTGTTCGGAGAACGTCCATTAGGCTGTAACTGCTCCGTGTACTAAGCTGACTGCCCAGGCTGCATTTTAGGTGACTCATCCAAAATTATCTTCTCCGTCTGGTTTAACTTTCATTTACAGAAATGTCATAACAATGAACCAGAGGGAATACAGAATGGATAATGGCAGCAGTGGATATATAAGGGATGGGGACGGGGCCTGCGGTATGTCACATACGGGAAGGTGTGTGGTATGGCTGTGCCAGTGCATAGCCCCCGAGCAGCTGTAATGAAACATACCAATAAGGCAAAGGGCACCTCCATTCTTATCAAGATGCCCGTGATTCCACCACTAGCGGCATACTGGCACCACACCCCCTGTTAATATACTGTAAATTGCAAAAAAAAGAATCCCCCCCCCCCCAAAAAAAAAAAAAAAACAACTAAAATCTTTCCATCCCCCACATGAGTATTTGGCTTATATGCTATATGTGGTAACACCTCTGCATGCGGTCATGCTGATACCTGCACTGCCACAGTTACTAGCTCTGCTATGAAGACAGCACTGTTTCTCCCCACACCCCTCCAATATTCTGGCAGACCACCTTACAGCTATTCCAATTTCTTTACTCCCCTCCTCTGCCGCTTGGTTTCCCTTTTCCCTTGAGGTTATAGCTCTGGAACGCTTCAACGGATCCCGGTGATTCTAACATTGTTTGCTCGAGGCATATTGTACTTCATGATAGTGGTAACATTTCTTTGATATTACTTGCTTTTATTTGTGGAAAAAAATTCGGAAATTTGGCGAAAAGTTTGAAAATTTTGCAATTTTCCAACTTCTAATTTTTATGCCCTTAAATCACAGTGATATGTCACACAAAATACTTAATAAGTAACATTTCCCACATGTCTACTTTACATCAGCACAATTTGGGAAACAACATTTTTTTTGTTAGGGAGTTATAAGGGTTAAAAGTTGACCAGCAATTTCTCATCTTTCCAACACCATTTTTTTTTAGGGACCACATCACATTTGAAGTCACTTTAATGGGTCTATTATTATTTATTGTTATAGCGCCATTTATTCCATGGCGCTTTACAAGTGAGGAGGGGTATACATAATAAAAACAAGTACAATAATCTTGAACAATACAAGTCACAATGTTACAGGAGGAGAGAGGATCCTGCCCGCGAGGGCTCACAATCTACAAGGGATGGGTGAGAATACAGTAGGTGAGGGTAGAGCTGGTGATGCAGCGGTTTGGTTGATCGGTGGTTACTGCAGGTTGTAGACTTGTCGGAAGAGGTGGGTCTTCAGGTTCTTTTTGAAGGTTTCAATGGTAGGCGAGAGTCTGATATGTTGTGGTAGAGAGTTCCCGAGTAGGGGGGATGCGCGAGAGAAATCTTGTATACGATTGTGGGAAGAGGAGATAAGAGGGGAGTAGAGAAGGAGATCTTGTGAGGATCGGAGGTTGCGTGTAGGTAAGTACCGGGAGACGAGGTCACAGATGTATGGAGGAGACAGGTTGTGGATGGCTTTGTGCGTCATGGTTAGGGTTTTGTACTAGAGTCTCTGGGTAATGGGGAGCCAGTGAAGGGATTGACAGAGGGGAGAGGCCGGAGAATAGCGGGGGGACAGGTGGATTAGTCGGGCAGCAGAGTTTAGAATAGATTGGAGGGGTGCGAGAGTGTTTGAGGGGAGGCCACAGAGCAGGAGGTTGCAGTAGTCAAGGCGAGAGATGATGAGGGCATGGACTAGGGTTTTTGCAGATTCTTGGTTGAGGAATGAACGGATTCGTGCAATATTTTTGAGTTGAAGTCGGCAGGAAGTGGAAAAGGCTTGGATATGTGGTTTGAAGGAGAGATCAACGTCAAGGATAACCCCGAGGCAGCAAGCTTGTGGGACTGGGGAGAGTGGGCAGCCATTTACTGTAAGGGATAGGTTCGTTGGGGGGGTCACGTGAGATGGGGGAAAGATGATGAATTCTGTTTTGTCCATGTTAAGTTTCAGAAATCTAGCGGAGAAGAAGGATGAAATAGTGGACAGACATTGAGGGATTCTGGTTAGTAGGGAGGTGATAACTGGTCCAGAGATGTAGATCTGAGTGTCATCAGCATAGAGGTGATACTGAAAGCCATGAGATTCTATGAGCTGTCCCAGGCCAAAGGTGTAAATGGAGAAGAGCAGGGGCCCAAGGACTGAACCTTGTGGGACTCCGACAGATAGGGGGTGAGGTGAGGAGGTGGTGTGTGAGTGGGAGACGCTGAATGTCCGGTCTGTTAGGTATGATGAGATCCAGGATAGGGCCAAGTCTGTGATGCCAAGGGATGAGAGGGTCTGTAATAATAGGGAATGGTCCACTGTGTCAAAGGTATAATACAGAAAATACTCAAAAGGGGATTCCAGTTTTGGATTGTTTAAAATGGTTTCACAAAAAAATTACTTCAGATCCAATTTGTTTTATTTTCCCAAGGGTAACAGGAGAAATTGGACCCCAAAAGTTGTTGTGCAATTTGTCCTCAGTACGCTGATACCCATGTGTGGGGGGAACCACAGTTTGAGCGCATGGCACAGCTCGGAAGGGAAGGAGCGCCGTTTTGGAATGTAGACTAAAGGTACCTTCACACGAAGCGACGCTGCAGCGATAGCGACAACGATGCCGATCGCTGCAGCGTCGCTGTTTGATCGCTGGGGAGCTGTCACACAGACCGCTCTCCAGCGACCAACGATGCCGAGGTCCCCGGGTAACCAGGGTAAACATCGGGTTGCTAGGCGCAGGGCCGCGCTTAGTAACCCGATGTTTACCCTGGTTACCAGCGTAAAAGTAAAAAAAACAAACAGTACATGCTCACCTGCGCGTCCCCCAGCGTCTGCTTCCTGACACTGACTTTTTTTGTCTGGACATGAGTTGGTCAGACACTGTTTACTTTCACACATTGGTCAGCCCTTGAGTTGGTCAGGCATTGTTCAGCTTCACACACTGGTCAGCCCTTGAGTTGATCAGATACTGTTTACTTTCACACATAGGTCAGCCCTTGAGTTGGTCAGACATTATTCAGCTTCACACATTGGTCAGCCCTTGAGTTGGTCAGGCATTGTTCAGCTTCACACACTGGTCAGCCCTTGAGTTGATCAGATACTGTTTACTTTCACACATTGGTCAGCCCTTGAGTTGATCAGGCATTGTTCAGCTTCACACATTGCTCAGGAAATAGTTTACTTTAACACATCTATAACTCCATTTCATTAAATTGTACTAATCCCTAGTGGCCATTCTCAGGTGAGGTGACCGCGACATTTTGGTTTAAACAGAAATAAATGGGTTTCACATCCTGCCGTACCTAATTTTTTTTCTCTAAAAAAAAAAAAAAAAAAAAGGGGAAAAACTGATGGCAGACATTTTTGCACACTCATTGCTTTCTATGGGTGAAAACACGATGTACAAATGCAGCAAAAACGCTGAAAAAAGTGACATGTTACAGTTTTCAAAAAAGGAACCGCTTTCCAATTCAGTCAGGGAAAAGAAAATATGCGTGCATGAGATTTCTGCAAAAAAAGGCATACTAAAAACAAATAAATGGTTTCTGACCCCGATAGTTCAATATACCTGGGACAAGAACCAGTTAAAGGAATCAAAAGACTTCTAGAAAGCAATATAAATGTGTGAAAGTGTCCATGTACCTCATGGTTATATGGAATGTCAAGTCCAAATCTCTAATTCAGCATGGGAACATTTATCTAAGTGTCTCACAAGGTTTGATACATTTAGTACATTTTTAAATATCCAGGTCTGACTTATCCTCCCCACTGAAGTGAAAATTGTGACTTTTTTCCAACTTTGCAAAAAAATCATAATTGTTACATTTGACAAAACTTATTTGTATAGTTAATCATACCCTGCCTACTCCTGGTGAAGCGAGCGAGTCCTACCTCTCTCACCTACTCCGAGAAAGCCTGTGAGTCCTGCCTCTCTCACCTACTCATGGAGTAAGCCTGTAAGTCCTGCATCTCTCACCTAGTCATGGAGTAAGCCCGCGAGTCCTGCATCTCTCACCTACTCATGGAGTAAGCCTGTAAGTCCTGCATCTCTCACCTACTCATGGAGTAAGCCTGTAAGTCCTGCATCTCTCACCTACTCATGGAGTAAGCCTGTAAGTCCTGCATCTCTCACCTAGTCATGGAGTAAGCCTGTGAGTCCTGCCTCTCTCACCTACTCATGGAGTAAGCCTGTAAGTCCTGCATCTCTCACCTAGTCATGGAGTAAGCCCGCGAGTCCTGCATCTCTCACCTACTCATGGAGTAAGCCTGTAAGTCCTGCATCTCTCACCTACTCATGGAGTAAGCCTGTAAGTCCTGCATCTCTCACCTAGTCATGGAGTAAGCCTGTAAGTCCTGCATCTCTCACCTAGTCATGGAGTAAGCCTGTGAGTCCTGCCTCTCTCACCTACTCATGGAGTAAGCCTGTAAGTCCTGCATCTCTCACCTAGTCATGGAGTAAGCCCGCGAGTCCTGCATCTCTCACCTACTCATGGAGTAAGCCTGTGAGTCCTGCCTCTCTCACCTACTCATGGAGTAAGCCTGTAAGTCCTGCATCTCTCACCTACTCATGGAGTAAGCCTGTGAGTCCTGCATCTCTCACCTACTCATGGAGTAAGCCTGCGAGTCCTGCATCTCTCACCTACTCATGGAGTAAGCATGTAAGTCCTGCATCTCTCACCTACTCATGGAGTAAGCCTGTGAGTCCTGCCTCTCTCACCTACTCATGGAGTAAGCCTGCGAGTCCTGCCTCTCTCACCTACTCATGGAGTAAGCCTGTAAGTCCTGCATCTCTCACCTAGTCATGGAGTAAGCCCGCGAGTCCTGCATCTCTCACCTACTCATGGAGTAAGCCTGTAAGTCCTGCATCTCTCACCTACTCATGGAGTAAGCCTGCGAGTCCTGCCTCTCTCACCTACTCATGGAGTAAGCCTGTAAGTCCTGCATCTCTCACCTAGTCATGGAGTAAGCCTGTAAGTCCTGCATCTCTCACCTAGTCATGGAGTAAGCCCGCGAGTCCTGCCTTTCTCACCTATTCATGGAGTAAGCCTGTGAGTCCTGCCTCTCTCACCTACTCATGGAGTAAGCCTGTGAGTCCTGCCTCTCTCATCTACTCATGGAGTAAGCCTGTAAGTCCTGCATCTCTCACCTAGTCATGGAGTAAGCCCGCGAGTCCTGCATCTCTCACCTACTCATGGAGTAAGCCTGTGAGTCCTGCATCTCTCACCTACTCATGGAGTAAGCCTGTAAGTCCTGCATCTCTCACCTACTCATGGAGTAAGCCTGTGAGTTCTGCCTCTCTCACCTACTCATGGAGTAAACCTGTGAGTCCTGCCTCTCTCACCTACTCATGGAGTAAGCCTGTCAGTCCTGCCTCTCTTACCTACTCATGCATAGCTCCCAACCGTCCCCCATTGTGCGGGACTGTCCCGGTTTTGTTGCTTCGCCCTGCTGTCCAGCACGGGACGCTCTGATCCCGCCCCCCGCCTGCCCTCCTTGAAGACGATATTCACCTCACCTTGCTCCAGCGATGCCTGGTCTCGGCGTACACAGCTCGTCCTGAATGAGCGGTCACGTGGTACCGCTCATTAAGCTCATGAATATGCGCATATTCATGACCTTAATGAGCGGTATCACGTGACCGCTCACGCAGGAAGAAGGTGCTGCGCCGGGAGTCGGGACAGAGCGAGGGGGATGTCGGCGCGGCTGCGCGATGTGAGACAGGAGAGTATGAGGGACAGGTGAGTATGAGGGACGGGGGACAGGGGGATGAAGGAGGACATAAGCCGGCGCGCCATGCAAGATGGGAGCAGGACCGGGAGCAGGGGGGTGGAGAGATAAGCCATGCATTCAGGGGGGAATATGAGCCATGCATTCTGGGGGGAATATGAGCCATGCATTCAGGGGGGAATATGAGCCATGCATTCAGGGGGGAATATGAGCCATGCATTCAGGGGGGAATATGAGCCATGCATTCAGGGGGGAATATGAGCCATGCATACAGGGGGGAGAATATGAGCCTTGCATTCAGAGGGGGGGGGGGAATATGAGCCATGCATACAGGAGAGGGGGAATATGAGCCATGCATATGGGGGGGAAATATGAGCCATGCATTCGCGGGGGAATATGAGCCATGCATTCGCGGGGGAATATGAGCCATGCATACAGGGGGGGGGGGATATGAGCCATGCATGCAGGGGGGAGAATATGAGCCATGCATACGGGGGGGGGGGAATATGAGCCATGCATACAGGAGGGGGGGATATGAGCCATGTATATGGGATGGGAGGGAGATGAGCCATGCATACGGGGGGGAATATGAGCCATGCATACAGGAGGGGGAATATGAGCCATGCATACAGGAGGGGGGGATATGAGCCATGTATATGGGATGGGAGGGAGATGAGCCATGCATACGGAGGGGGAATATGAGCCATGCATACAGGAGTGAGGGGGATCATTATACAGTATGGAGAACTGTGTGGCCATTATACAGTATTGAGCATCATGTGTGGTCGTTATACAGTATGGAGCATCATGTGTGGCCATTATACAGTATTGAGCATCATGTGGGATCATTATACAGTATGGAGCATCATGTGTGGCCATTATACACTATGGAGCATCATGTGTGGCCATTATACACTATGGAGCATCATGTGTGGCCATTATACAGTATTGAGCATCATGTGCAGCCATTATACACTATGGAGCATCATGTGCGGCCATTATACAGTATGGAGCACTGTGTGGCCATTATACAGTATGGAGCACTATGTGTGGCCATTTTACAGTATGGAGCATCATGTGGGGTCATTATACAGTATGGAGCACTGTGTGGCCATATTTTTTTTTGTTTATAATTATTGTATATAAAACAGTGTGATCAGCAGTGCTAAATCGGTGTGGTTGGGACGTGGATATGGGTGTGACTAATTATGAATGGGTGTGGTCAGAGGCGTGGCCTAAAATTTGCCATGGCGCGTGTTGCGCGCCGCAAACTTTGTCCCTCTTTCCCATCTTCAAAAGTTGGGAGGTATGCTCATGGAGTAAGCCTGTCAGTCCTGCCTCTCTCACCCACTCATGGAGTAAGCCTGTGAGTCCTGCCTCTCTCACCTACTCATATAGAAAGCCTGTCAGTCCTGCCTCTCTCACCTACTCATAGAGCAAGCCTGCGAGTCCTGCCTCTGTCCCCTATTCATAGAGAAAGTCTGAAAGTCCTGTCACTCTTACCTACTCAGACAGAAAGCCTGTGAGTCCTGCCTCTCTCACCTACTCATATTGAAAGCCTGCGAATCTTGCCTCTCTCACCTACACAGAGAAAGCCTGTGAGTCTTGCCGCTCTCATCTACTCATATAGAAAGCCTGAGTCCAGCCTCTGTCACCCACTCATAAAAATCCTGTGAGTCTTGCCCATTTCAGACACTTATAGGGAAAGCCTGTGAGTCCTGCTTCCCCTACCAACTCATAAAAAGCCTGTGAGTCATGCAACATCAGTAAATCAGAGCCATTAATCACCGTGTATTGCACTTTGGTGCCCCTATGAGCTATCCAATTCTCCAGAAGCAATGTGCCTAGAGATTATTATGGACACCTCTGTCATATGAAATGTGTGGATCCGCAGCTTTCTATGGGAATCATATGATGAATCAGTAACAGGATCCTAATAGGGAGGTGTGCTCGAGATTTCAGAGGCAGATAAGCCCAAAAACTTGAAAAGAAACGCCAACGGCGTACAATAAAACTGAGCAACTGATAACATGTGGTTGAGTAACGAGAGCCATAACACTTCCCGAGCTGCAGAACGCAATATTACAGTCTCCTGCCGTTAACCCTCGCTGATAATTACAAAGATCCGTTTCGTATTTGGCATTCGCTGGCGCTCTACAGTAACAGAGATTTCTGCCAACTTTCTAGACCAAAATTAGTTTAGAAACATAAACAGTGATGATTTCCCGCAAAATGAGGCAAAAATAAAAACGTTTCGTTTCCAGCCAAATCATCCTCTTCCATACAAGTGGCACCAGCCAGATAAAGTCAGGAAGACCACCCCCAGACGGGTGGAAGAAAGCACTGAAGATGATCTCCAAGCCTCCATAGAAACCAAGGCCTGGACGTGCATAAAAATAGAAGAATCCATGATCTGCCTTCATCTCGGCCCAAAAAGTGGCCCAGGGAGTTCACAGTGTGACCGGTAATTATACCCAGAAGGGAAAGGGAAGCTCAGAGGATCAAAGGGAAGGAGGATGTGAGCGGCCTGAGGAAGGGTTGACATTGACACCACAGGGTTCCTGCCCATCTCTCCTCCGTCAGGTATTAGACCAAGCTGAAAAATTGTAAAATGCTGGGTTTCCAGGATCAGAATTTTTATATTTATCTATGCACAATTAGGAAACAATATAAAAATATGCTATAATGTGTCAGGGCAGAAGCTAGCCTTATGGTGGTCATATAGCCTCCACATCCAATATCTCGCTTACACTGTGGCTACATGACTGCAACATGTTACATTACTTTCAGATGAAGGATTGTACAAGAAGTTCATACTCGGCAGAATTTTGAGTGCTGCTCTGAACAATATTTCCAGGTTTCCATTATCTATATATATATATATAAGAGGCATCGTAATTACTCGCTAATCCCGCCCCCTGCACAGTAGCTCCGCCTTCCACCACATCACCGCACACAATCTCGCCCCCCACCCCATCACCGCACACATTCCCGCCCTCCCACCCCATCACCGCACACAATCCCGCCCTCCCACCCCATCACCGCACACATTCCCGCCCTCCCACCCCATCACCGCACACAATCCCGCCCTCCCACCCCATCACCGCACACAATTCCGCCCTCCCACCCCATCACCGCACAATCCCGCCTTCCCATCCCATCACCACCCATAATCCCGCCCCCTCACCCCTTCACCACCCATAATCCCGTCCCCCACCCCATCACCACCCATAACCCCGCCCCCACCACCCATAATCCCACCCCATCACCACCCATAAGCATCACCACCCATAATCCCGCCCCCCCACCCCATCACAACCCATAATCCCGCCCTCCCACCCCATCACCACCCATAATCCCGCCCCCACCCATCACCACGCATAATCCCGCCCCCACCCATCACCACGCATAATCCCGCCCCCCACCACATCACCACAGATAATCCCGCCCCCCACCACATCACCACAGATAATCCCGCCCCCACCACATTACCACAATTCCACCCCCCACATTACCACGCATAATCCCGCCCCCCCACAACATTACCACACAATCCCGCCCCCCCACCCCATCACCACACACAATCCCGCCCCCCACCCCATCACCACCCATAATCCCACCCCATCACCACCCATAATCCCGCCCCCACCCCATCACCACCCATAATCCCGCCCCCACCCCATCACCACCCATAATCCCGCCCTCCCACCCCTTTACCACCCATAATCCCGCCCCCGACCCCATTACCACACATAATCCCGCCCCCCACCCCATTACCACACAATCCTGCCCCCCACCACATTACCACACATAATCCCGCCCCCCACCACATTACCACGCATAATCCCGCCCCCCACCACATCACCACGCATAATCCTGCTCCCCCCACCACATCACCACAGATAATCCCGCCCCCCACATTACCGCACAATCCCACCCCCCACCACATTACCACACATAATTCCGACCCCAACACATCACTACACACAATCCCGCCCCACCATATTACCACACACAATCCCGTCCCCCACCACATTACCACACATAATCCCGCCTCCATCCACATTACCACACATAATCCCGCCCCACCACATTACCACACATATTCCCGCCCCACCACATTACCACACATAATCCCGCCCCCCCACCACATTGCCACCCATAATCCCGCCCCCCCACCACATTGCCACCCATAATCCCGCCCCCCACCACATTACCACCCATAATCCCGCCCCACCACATTATTGTGTTTCCATGTGCAAATGAGAATAATGATGACCCCTCTACACTGTGACAGCTTTTCAGATATTTGTAGACAGCTATTAAGTCTCCTCTTAGCCTTCTTTTTTGCAAGCTAAACATTCCCAGATCCTTTATCCGTTCCTTGTAGGACATACTTTGCAGTCTTCTCACCATCCTGGTAGCTCTTTTCTAAACTTGCTCCAGTTTTTCAATGTCATTTTTTTTATGTGGTGCCCAGAACTGGACCCAGTATTCCAAATGTGGCCTGACCAAGGAGTGTCAGGACTCATTTTTTATTATCTTTTTGTGCATTACTGCCCTTTTCCAAGATGGAGTCTTTGGTCTCATGTGCACTGTGTCTTCCTGCTATAAAACTCCACCCCAGCCTTCAGTCTGTGCTAGAGTATTCTGCCTTGCATCCAGCTCCTGACCTCTGGTGACTCCCTGGCTATATACCTGCTCCTGTGAACCTGTGGGGTTATCCTGCTACTCTGCTCTGAGTTCCTGCTGCATACACCAGTTCCAGTAATCCTCCTTCATCTGCTACTCGTGTTTACTTCCATCTGCATTTGCTGGACATGTAAGCTGTTTCTGCTCTGCAAGAACCTGAGACTATTACCCAAACCTCCCTGGTTGAGCTAAGATATTATTTGAACTGCCTTATAAGCATATCTATCTGTGTTGTGGACTAAGCAAGGACTTATTCGTGTCAAGTATCCTCAAGAATAATTGTGCTTCATAGACTTTCTGCGTGATTGCATTTTCCTCTGAAGTTTCCTATAGACTGCTGAGCTGCATTTGATATTTGCACCAAGTGTTGTGGACTTGAGTTTCTCTCTGCACCTGTTTGAATCACCGTGTGATAATATAGACTTTACCACTTATAAAACTGTGTCCTGTAGTTGTCTTGTTCCACGCAAAGAGTCTCCTGAGTTATCCCCTATAATTATTACAAGGAGAAGTAGAGAGGAATAATTACTTCACGTGATCTAGACTCTATGCTTCTCTTATTACATCCCAGAACTGTGTTTGCCTTTTTTGCTGCTGCATCACACTGTTGACTCATGTGCAGCCTGTGATCTATTAGTATACCCAAGTCTTCTTCACACGTGCTGCTTAGTTCTATTTCTCCTAATTTGAAGATGTAACGCTCATTTTTCTTGCACAGATGTAGAATCTTGCATTTCTCCGTTAAATACCATTCAATTAGTCGTTGCCCATTGTTGAAGCTTATCCAGATACTTCTGAATCCTTTCTCTGTCTTCTCTAGTGTTAACTATCCCTCCTAGCTTTGCATCATCTACAAATTTGATTAGTTTTCCTTCAGTTCCCTTATCTAGATCAATTATAAAAATGTTGAACAACACTGGGGCCAGGAAAGAGCCTTGTGGTACCCCACTTGAAACACTCTTCCAATTGGATGTGCCGCCATTTTTCACCACTCTTGAGTATGATCACTGAGCCAGTTATGAATCCACCTAACCATAGCCTCCTATACTACATGGTATCACGTGGTTGATCAATGGCTCACCTATGGGTGACAGATGGCACCTGATGTAAAGGCACAGATGATTGGCCTCGGGGAGACCAAAACATCCAACACCACGGAGACACCATCACGTGTTTCTCAACGCAGTGATCCAGAACACTGCCCCCATCCCTTATGGGAAATATGCAAATGCATGTAGGATATCTGCGGAGACACCATCACGTGTTTCTCAACGCAAGCAGTGAATAGCCAGGCCTTTCCCCGGGAAGGAACAACCACGGGAAGGGCAGCATCCAATAAAGGAAAACATCCAATACAGGAAAACCACCTATGCCAAGCATGGTATCCATCCACAGACAGCTGTTTCGGGGTGTTTGCCCCTCATCAGTGTGGAGTAGGCATCTGGCTATTAGGAGCAGTGCCTAGTAAAAGGCTGTAAAGGCACAGATGATTGGCCTCGGGGAGACCAAAACATCCAACACCGCGGAGACACCATCACATGTTTCTCAACGCAAGCAGTGAATAGCCAGGCCAGGCAGATATCCTACATGAAGATGGCACCTGATGACATCCATACAAAGGTGATATGACCAGAGCCTTTTTCTAGGGAGCCACATGTTGGGTCATTTGGGCAAGTGAGGGGAGTCAAAGGTTGAATACCCACTGAATATCCCTTGGAGGCATACCCTGGTGATATGCCACAAACATCTCCGCTGGTATGCCCAGAAGCAAGAAAATAAGCAACAACGGATCATCTCATCAGTTCTGGCACCTTATAATATATGACATGAGGTTATTAGTCATTACGCCCTGGCGTTCCGCTGCCAGAGGTTTTATTTCCTACCATAGCAGCCCATATATAAAGTCATAACCCAGATGTGTGGGTAGACAGCCTGCTTTCTGTGCGGGCTTCCAGTCCTCCAGATCTTATAAATGTTAATTACCGAGTGGAGACAGACGTGAGGGTTACTTGGTGCACGGAGATTTGATTCTGCCCCGGATCAGAGCGCCCCACGGTGACTTCATCTTCAGCACGGCGGGGATATCTCACGGAGCGCACATTTCTTACCCAGCGCTCGCTCCGTAGGTGCCGTGACAGCGATACATTATAAGGCACAATCTACCATTCACGACTCCTCACTGGGAACAATGGCTGATCTGACAGCGGCCACACACAGAGTGATAACTGCAAGTGATATGTGGCTTTGGCAAAGGACCAGAATAGTTCAGATGATGAAATAAACCCAGATAAAAGAACAAAAAGCACTCCCATCTATTGTTAATGGACTTCCTTTTCAGTGAGGTCAGGTTCCCACGTATCATATCTGCTGCGAAACTACGCAGAAATCTGCAGACTTCATTACAGAAATACAGCGGCACGTGCTCCCCATGGGAATGTACCTAGAGAATAATAGGGTTATACCTAACAGTATTGTCAAGGCTACCATTCAACACCGAAAGCAAGGTTTGCAAACCACTGCGCATTTGAGGTTTTTAGTATAAAACTAACTGTACATGTTATTAAATAGACCTGATGAGTCTGGTATACTTACTATTAAAATCCATCTCAGGATGGCTTAATAATCCTTTAGAAAGCGTAACCTCAAACACAGTCTACCTACCCGAATTGACAGCTCGTGTCCCTCCTCCCTGCTGCTCAACCTCCATACACCTAAGCTTGACAGCTCAGTACCCCTCCTCCCTGCTGCAGGATCTCCACCCAGCTAGCCTGTCAGCTCCTCAGTGTCCCTCCTCCCTGCTGCAGGATCTCCACCCAGCTAGCCTGTCAGCTCCTCAGTGTCCCTCCTCCCTGCTGCAGGATCTCCACCCAGCTAGCCTGTCAGCTCCTCAGTGTCCTTCCTCCCTGCTGCAGGATCTCCACCCAGCTAGCCTGTCAGCTCCTCAGTGTCCCTCCTTCCTGCTGCAGGATCTCCACCCACCTAGACAGAGAGCTTCTCAGTGTCCCTCCTCCCTCCTGCTGAATCTCCACCCAGCTAGCCTGTCAGCTCCTCAGTGTCCCTCCTCCCTGCTGCAGGATCTCCACCCAGCTAGCCTGTCAGCTCCCCAGTGTCCCTCCTTCCTGCTGCAGGATCTCCACCCACCTAGACAGAGAGCTTCTCAGTGTCCTTCCTATCAGCTGCTGAACATCCAACCACCTAGTCCAACAGCTCCTCAGTGTTCCTCCTCGCTGCTGAGTTGGTACACAGCTCAGTACAGGCTGCAGTCAGTCAGGTCAGTGGGCGGAGAATGAATACTATTGGATTCATTAACTCTCTCTTCAGGATTATACCGCCATTGTAAATTGGATTTTCAAAGTAACTACACTAGCCTCTTCAGGTCTAAAAGATCTCATTAATAATATACAGACGTTTCTTTTGTCAGATCTGGTGACAAACCCACTTGATGGATGAAGCTGCAGTTCACCCCCTAATTTTCCAAGGCTTCATGCAGTGATAGGAGGTGTAACAGAAGACATCGGCATGACTTGAACATTACAAAGTATTCGTTGTTCAAAATTCCTATGGAAATCAAGATACGAAAGAAAAAATACCATTATATATAATAAAAGATAGAAAATTATGGTCTCAAGATATCTAGAAGCAATGCACATGGTGCCGTGCACTTCCAAAGAGAAAAAGGACAGATTATCTCCTGCAGGAACAAGGGGATCAGGCATGTTGGTGTCCAGCTGCCCGATCCTTCTTTCCTACATCATTGTTGGGAGGCTCCTATGCACGTTCGATCTCGGTGGGTACAGAGAACCTGAATCCGATGCCGCCCGGCCGTCCTAAGACTAAAGGCCTGGGAAACGGCTGCATAACGAGATATATATATATATATATATATATAGATAGATATATATATATATATATATATATATATATATATATATATATATATATATTACACACACACACATACATACATACATATACACACACACACTGTAAATATAAAATGATATAAAATGTAGTTCACTGCGAATCTGCATCAGCCATAAGCCTCGCAGAAAGAGAACAACAGTGATTCAGATGGGCCCCGAGTCTGTTATTACTGTTAATCATCCTGTTATTCTGCGATGGAACAGCAGGGCTAATACAATAAGAGGCTTGTGAGTCACCGAGGCAGAGCGTTCCACAAAAATCAGGGCCTCAGACTGAAAACAACACGAGGACATCATGAGAAGAATCTGGACTGGAGCGTAGTGTGCAAGATACGATGGTCACACTAGAAGAATATGTGGCCAAGGATGGGTAGAGCTGTATCTAGAGGTTCTGCACATCTGGTGACCACCACTAGCCACACTCAGTGGCCCAAGAGTCAGCATTTGATTCCAAAAAAAATAACTGCAAATATCTGTAGCAATTTTATAAGACTTATCTTCTATATTGGGTTCGGATCTGGGACGCCAGTGGTTCAGAACCTGCAGACCTGACGTTACAGAAGGACTTCACAAGGGTAGTGACTAAGGCTGCTGTCAGCAGTGGACGGACGCCGGGGCCAAGCACGCACGGTCCTGATGGACATCAAGGCACTAAGTGCTGCACCGTCTGAAACCGAAGAGCACCCTGGAGAAGTAGGTTATACGTTCCTCAACGGTGGAATTGTAACATCAAGAAAAAGTTGTGGTTTGATGGAAATCACAGGATGGATAGACATGTCACTAATCTGTAAATGGTGGAAAAATAAGAATTAAGTTTTAAAAAAATTTTGGTTCGGAGTATGAGCCACGTGAGGAAATGCCCGCACTTAACCGCATTGATAGCAGCCAAGGCTATTAATGGTTCTCTGAGGAAGGTACTTGGGCAAATCATCAAGATCCGCTGCTGGCAGCTCCTGTGTAATCATCGACCTAGGACGTTCCAGACAAATCTGGAGACGCTGCAGCCATGGGAGTACGTTTAAGCCCTTGACGATTTGATTTCCTTTGCCATCAAAGTAGACTTATGTTTTAAAGAACGGTTTAGAGCAGCGGCAGGGAACCTTTTTTCTATCAATGATCCTGCTATATTGGGTCAAACATTTAGTTAATTAACTTCTAATGTAACGGCTGGAGCGGCTTCTCTATGGAGCGGCTGTGATGTTAGGTGGTATGCTTTTCCAGGTTTGCATTGATCTGGAGCGCAGTCGATTCTTTGTGATACGAGTTTTTCACAAAACTTCTAGCATTAAGTTGTACTGACCTTAGATGTATATTACACTGCAGGTCTCCTCACAGTGGGAAACTCATCACTGGTCATGTCATGTTTATAAAACTCAAGCAGAAGAAGGTCTACTGTATATACATCACATAGCGCCGACCAAGACTACTGTATGCATCATACAGGATACACAGACTGCTGTATATACATCACACAGGAGACACAGAGACTGCTGTATATCCATCACATAGGAGACAGACTGCTGTATACATCACATAGGAGACACAGACTGTAGTATATACATCACATAGGAGACACAGACTGCTGTACATAAATCACATAGGAGACACAGACTTCTGTATATATATCACACAGGAGACATTAAGACTGCTGTATACATCACATTGGAGACACAGACTGTTGTTTAGACATCACATAGGAGACACTGAGACTGCTACATATACATGATATAGAAGACTGTCCAAGAGACATGGCAAATGTAATTGCAATCTGCTTAATTCCACAGTAATCTAGAGGTTTGGGGGTCCAATAAGTTTTATGCACTGGTTTAGGGGCCTAATTAAATTTGAGAGCCTACTCAGGGGTTCGTTTAATTTTAGTAGTCTTGTCTCTTAATTTTAGGGTCTGGTGAAGGGTCTAATTAAGTTTAGAAGTCTTAATGTGCTCGCATACAAGCCAAGTTGGAAGCAATAGAGCTAAAGATAATGTCAAAACTGTGTCCATGCATTCAGTTTACATACAGAGTGTGCTCGATTTTTACCTCTACAGATATGAAAAACGTTGGGGCCTCAGCACCTTGTTCTATCAGTTACAGTCTATGCACCAATTCATAAAATGGAGAAGCTACATCCTCATCTTGGATTTCCCTCTGGCACAACACCACACCTGACCAAACGCTGTGTAAAAAGTACAATTCAGTCCCGTGCAGGTGTGTGGGCCACGTAGAGACTATTGTCCCATTGTAGGCCTTGGTAATCACACAATACTACTGAAAAGTCCCAGAGGTAGGACATCACTTTGCATAATGAATCTAGCAATTGGCCCTGAAGTTGTGTGTGTGTATATATATATATATATATATATATATATATATATATATATATATATATATATATATATATATATATATTTGTATGTATATATATATATATAGATAGATAGATAGATAGATAGATAGAGGAAGAGGTCCGTGCTGTTAGAAACAGATTCTAAAGTTCACACAATAATGAACATAAATATGTAAAAGTTAATTGAAATGAAGGTTGAACGACGATGGCTACCCCGGTCTGACGTCTGATGTCGCTCTGACAGCTGGCGCGGTGGCAGCAGATGGTAGGAGGAGACAGAGCCAGGGTTTCATGGAAGTTTGTGTTATTTGTTTGTGCCAGACACATTTCTAACACTTCTCGCATCTGTCATAAAATCCTGTGCAGATATTGTCTGTACAAAACCCTCAAGAGTCCTTAACTTGTCTCTACCAGATTCCACGGTCTCCAAGTACAGAACATTCGGGCAGGCAGGACCTCTCTGCACCGGTAGATAAGCTGCCTACATGAAGGAGCCTTCCTGTCCTGGACACTTACTCCTTGAAAACTCAGACTAGCAGTGGATGTGACGTTTTGTCTCTTCGGTCGTGCACCAAGAAGAGCAAAGCTGGAGACTTCATCATAGAGTATCTAGATCCAGTCTGGGGATACCCTTTGTAATTAATGGAGTTGTCCATTACTCGGACAACTCCTTCTGAATCACTAAGTTTCCCCCAAGTAAAATAATAGCAGCTATACTCAAATCCGGTGCTGGCGTCATTCCAGCAGTGTTGGCACTGGCTCCCCCGGGGCTTGTGTGACACTTATGTCACGCGATCCCTGAGGCCAATCATTCTCTCCTCCTTCGAACATAACTGACTTCCGGAAAATGAGAGAGGGCAGCTGCAGCTCTGACTTCCTCAGGATAACCAATATGTCCTAATAGAGGGGAGAGGGACTGGCCACTGATTGTCATGGGAGCCCCATGTCATGAGAGCAAGTGCCAACACCGTTGGAACAGCATCATCTCCGGAGGTGAGTTTAGGATGCTAAACTGGGGTAAACAGTGATTGTAGTGGACAACTCCTTTAATAAAGGAGTGTGCAACCTCAGACTGGTGATTTTACTAATTATACCTTTGCGTCAAAGGTGCTGATAAGTGGCCCCAATTAATGCCCACCTGAAAAGGCCTGACTTTCTACCAGAGAGAGAGGTCACCGAACATGATTAGAGCAGATAGTTTTCAGTAACTTGGTAGAAAGATGGGTCTTTTCAGAAGGCAGGAGGACACTTATGAGCACTTTTCACAATAACTTGTATTCAGTAAAATTATTAGTCTGGAAATGCCCACTCTTATTGCATTAAAGGGCAGCCCCAGATTGGCGATAGGTACTCTTTAAATACACGTATCTTGGGCCAAAAAAAATTTTTGCGATTGAATTTCATTAAAAGTTTCGCCCACTTTGGTTTCTTCAGGTTTCTGCAGAATGACAGTGGTTTTGCCATATTCTTACCGCATTATATCAGAGCTGGTCAGTTCTCCTAGGCAAGGAGCGCAGTGCATAAAGGATCTTTTCTACAGAACTTGTAAGCGCTGCTCTAAAGCTGGCCAGATCACCAATGTGACCCTGAGCTCCTCCGATGCTGAAGACACAACGCAGTCTGAGAGCAGATTTTGTGCAAGTGGTGCAACAATGCTCCTGGTCTGCAGTGTCAATCATCTGGAGCTCCTGATTACTATATTCAATTAATATGCATGGCCAGTTTAAAGAGCTATTTCCAAAATAACCATACTACTGAATACAGAATAACTTACGGACTGCTGCAGGTCTAACTAAAGGAAACCTAGGTAATCCCACGTTCAACACTGGATCCCAGGAAATTGTTTCTCCAAAGCACCATCTTCAATGGACCAGAAGTGTACTTGTCTAGCCTCCAATCCATGTTTTTGACTAAGGGACTTGTGAGAAATAGTAGGGTGCAGTGTTTGGCTTTCTTCGGCAGTCTAATAGACCATGAATAGAGGGGGGGTCCATTCAATATGGAGCTCCACAGAGCCCAACTCCTGGGATCCACAGTCCCAATCTCAGAATCTCTGGGCGTCTCAGTAGTCTAACCACCAGTGATGACTTTTCCCATATCCTATGGATCGAGGAGAACGTACAATCTTTAAAATAAACCTTGCAATATTGAGCCTCTCCTGACTGACTGCAGAAGACAACAGATTGTCCCCAACTACATGGTTTATGGAGATAAGGTAAGATTTGGGTTTTTTAACGTTCCTTTAAGTACAGATGATGATCACCATCGCTACCTGTAGTTACGCATGATACATCATCGACAGGAGTTAACGAGGCTGGGAACTAAAGTGTCGATTTGCAGGTGTGAAATCATACAAATTACCTCAGCGGATGAATAAATCTATCATCTGACATTGCGCCCCTGACATTTTCCAAAGTACAGAACGTTCTCCAGAAATCATTAGAACTTCCTTAAAATATCACAGTTGTATAAAACTGACTCATAATCCCTGACAAAAAAATGTATATATAAAAAATGGTCTAATAACGTGGCAGATCTCCTGCCAGACAGCGGGCGCAGAGACTTCATTCTTCATCTCAGATCACAGAAGAAGAATGAAGATTTGTATTTACACCGGAGACACCTCGACCATGGAGGAGCCCAACAACTCAAGGTGAAGGGGTTTGTCATACAGGACTGGGAACGTTTTAGGCAGGTGCGGAGAAAAGGAGCAGAGTAAGAAGCTTTCAGGCATAGAAGTGTTAATAGTTTCTTATTAACAAAATGAACAAAAGAGAAATCTAAATCAGATCAATATTTGGAGACCGCCCTTTGCCTTCATCAGTTCTTCTAGGTTCTTGTACATAGTTTTGGATGGCACTCGACAAGGTTGTTTCAAACATCTTGGAGAACTAACCAGGTGCAGAATAAATTTAGCCAGACACCTCCCTGATGGTACTGATTGATGGAGAAGTGTCTGCCTGTATTTAGCAGAATTAAGGCCACCAAAAAACGGACAACATTGAGGACTGTAGACGTAGTGATTGACAAGGAAACTTAGTGCAGCAGATGAAGGACACATTGTACTTACTTCACTGTGAAATCGGAAGATGCCCAGCAGTGGCATCAACTCAGCGATGGCAGCAACCAGTAGGTTGAAGTCTGGCAAGAAGAGGTCTTCAGGGAAAGATTCCAACCAAAAGCCAGACCTTCGACTTGGAAACAAGATCAAGTGACTCAACTTTGCACAAAAACAGGAGGTGGGGTGCAGAGAAAATGGCAACAGGTGCTCTGGGCCAAGGAGTCACAATGTGAACCATTTGGCAGATTGTTCGCCAAAAAGGGCAAAAGAGAGGCACAATAACGAGGGTCTTCGGGAACAAGTGATGCTCGGTGGAGGGTCCTGGAAGGTTGTAGCTACATTTCAGAAAATGGAGCTGGGTATTTAATCAGGATTAATGGTGTCCTCAATGCTCAGAAATATATGCATATACTTATCCATCATTTAATACCATCAGGGAGGAGTCGGATTGGCTCCAAAATACATTCTGCAGCAGAAGAACGACCCCCAACATCCGGCCAATGTCAGTAAGAAGAACAAGGAGCCCTGAAAGTGATGATCTGACCCCACAGAGCCCTGATCTCACATCATCCAGTCTGTCTGGGATCACATGAAGAGACAGAAGGATCTGGACAAGTGACATCCATAGAGGATCTGGGGTCATTTCTCCAAGATGTTTGGAACAATCTCCTGCCGAGTTCGCACGCGGTTTGAGTCCATTGTGAGAAAAGCACAATACAAATGTTTGTCGTTTACTGAGAAGAACTGATGCTGCTTTGAAGGCGACAGGCGGTCACGAAATATTGATGGGATTTAGATTTCTCCTTTGTTGTTTAATTTGCATTTTTTCCTATTGATTAAACGATTAGCATTTCTGTTTAAAAAAAAAAAAACATTCTTACTTTGCAGTTTGTTTGTTTTTTCCACGCCTGCCTAAAACTTTTGCACAGTACTGTATATGGATTAAATGCTTAAAATGGGTCCCGCATCTATCTCAAGAACGGGGCCCTGTCGCGTGCGGCCGATGAATAGAGAGGTGGCGGCACATGTAAATATTCTGGCAGAATTCCATAAATTGCTGAATCACAATCACGCTTGCTCTGAAATTTTTAGGAGTCCTCAAATGAGTGAAGAAAAACTTAGGAACGGAGCAAGTAAACATGTGTGATGGGTGTGCTGTACGGTGTCTTTCTAAACTAGAACTCATACCTGAAAAAAAAACAAACAGGCCCTCATACAGCCATGTCGACAGAAAAAAAAAAAAAAGTTGTGGCTCCTGGAAAAAATGCAAAAACAAGTATTAGCTATGGCACAAAGGGGTTAAAAAAAGGTTTGGAAAAAAAATGTGATATTTTCACAACGTTCTTCAGTCATATAACTGTGCCAAAGCGCTGGGAATTATACCAGATCTCACAACCGTCCCAAATCCACCGGACTTCATCTGTATCCTCAGAACACAAATACAGAAGAATGGTGGAGCAGGGGCCGGCGTCTAGGAAGAGCCTAAAAGCTCCTGCAAGGACTTTCAAGTCAAGCAATATTCTCACGAGGCCTGAAGGTCGTTAGATTTTTATGCTTTACCAGAAATAACACAGGAGCAGTGATATGACAGGTAAGTGACGCTATGGGGGCATTATACTGTCTGCGTGCATCATACTGTGCGGGGGATGCTGTGGGGGAATCATACTCTATGGAAGGGGCATCATACTGTGCGTAAGGGACTGTAGGGGCATCATACTGTGCGAAAGACTGTAGGGGCATCATACTGTGTGTAGGGCACTGTGGGGGCATCATACTGTGTGTAGGGGACTGTAGGGGCATCATACTGTGCGAAAGACTGTAGGGGCATCATACTGTGTGTAGGGGACTGTGGGGGCATCATACTGTGTGTAGGGCACTGTGGGGGCTTCATACTGTGTGTAGGGGACTGTAGGGGCATCATACTGTGTGTAGGGCACTGTGGGGGCATCATACTGTGTGTAGGGGACTGTAGGGGCATCATACTGTGCGTAAGGGACTGTAGGGGCATCATACTGTGTGTAGTGCACTGTGGGGGCATCATACTGTGTGTAGGGGACTGTAGGGGCATCATACTGTGTAGGGGACTGTAGGGGCATTATACTGTGCGTAAGGCACTGTAGGGGCATCATACTGTGTGTAGGGCACTGTGGGGGCATCATACTGTGTGTAGGGGAATCATACTGTGTGTAGGGGACTGTAGGGGCATCATACTGTGTGTAGGGGACTGTGGGGGCATCATACTATGTGTAGGGCACTGTAGGGGCATCATACTGTGTGTAGGGGACTGTAAGAGCATCATACTGTGTAGGGCACTGTGGGGGCATCATACTGTGTGTAGGGCACTGTGGGAGCATCATACTGTGTAGGGCACTGTGGGAGCATCATACTGTGTGTAGGGCACTGTGGGAGCATCATACTGTGTAGGGCACTGTGGGAGCATCATACTGTGTGTAGGGGACTGTAGGGGCATCATACTGTGTGTAGGGGACTGTAGGGGCATCATACTGTGCGTAGGGAACTGTAGGGGCATCATACTGTGTGTAGGGCACTGTGGGGGCATCATACTGTGTGTAGGGGACTGTAGGGGCATCATACTGTGCGTAAGGGACTGTAGGGGCATCATACTGTGTGTAGGGCACTGTGGGGGCATCATACTGTGTGTAGGGGACTGTAGGGGCATCATACTGTGTAGGGGACTGTAGGGGCATTATACTGTGCGTAAGGCACTGTAGGGGCATCATACTGTGTGTAGGGCACTGTGGGGGCATCATACTGTGTGTAGGGGAATCATACTGTGTGTAGGGGACTGTAGGGGCATCATACTGTGTGTAGGGGACTGTGGGGGCATCATACTATGTGTAGGGCACTGTAGGGGCATCATACTGTGTGTAGGGGACTGTAAGAGCATCATACTGTGTAGGGCACTGTGGGGGCATCATACTGTGTGTAGGGCACTGTGGGAGCATCATACTGTGTAGGGCACTGTGGGGGCATCATACTGTGTGTAGGGCACTGTGGGAGCATCATACTGTGTGTAGGGGACTGTAGGGGCATCATACTGTGTGTAGGGGACTGTAGGGGCATCATACTGTGCATAAGGGACTGTGAGCATCATACTGTGTGTAGGGCACTGTAGGGGCATCATACTGTGTGTAGGGGACTGTAGGGGCATCACCCTGTGTGGAGCATGCTGTGGAGGAGTCATACTGTGTGTGTGGGGGGGATACTGTAGGGGAATCATACTGTATGTGGAGAATCATACTTTGTGTAAGGGACTCGAGGGGCATAATATTGTGTGTGCAAAAATGTATTTTAGGGGGGAGCGGTGACTTTTGTGGCCAAGAAAATGGAACGATATTGCAAAGGAACACTAATGGGCTTCACTAGTAACAATACGTGCGGTGGTCGCAGATAAAGGACTGTGCAGGTTGGGGAATTTGCTGCGGTGAAACATGCGCCCCATAGTCTGTGTCCCCCCCTCTTTCCGGTCTATGGTGCGGTATAATTCTACATTTAGTATGTCATACAGTAATGGTGTGCCCCCTCTCTATAGGGCGGGCTGAGAAAACTCTCCGGAGGATACATTTCGTTGGATCTTTAGTAAACAGCTGTAATACTTGGTAATGTGATTTATTGATACGCAGAAACTCTTACATAAGAAAGCAAATGGTGGAAATCTACCCCAGCCACATATGCCGAGCACATGCAGAATTGTCAAAGATGCCGAACGCACAGCCAGAAATTCTTAGATTTCTGCCAAGACAGAAGACAGCACCTTCCTGACTGTAACATGTGCTGAATTATGAGACCGCAAGTGTAGAATCCATGAGCTGGCACAGCTAGAACAACATGGACGAGTCTCGCCAGCTCAGCACATTTCTCCAAGGCTTGCCACAGACCAGCGACCTGTCACTGCAAAATACCTGCGCTCTGATAGTGCCGCATAGTGCGGCCAGCAAATCTGAAAAGTGGCCACCAGAGGAATAGCTCACAGCTTGTGTATGGATTTGTTGCCACCTTGTGGAAACTGCGTGAACTACATGCACTCTACAATACAAACAATACAAAAAAAAAACAACTAAAAAATATTGGATATATGATTAATGCGGCTGTTTTGTGCTTTAGAGAGGAACTTTCATTACTGAATTTGTAACTACCTACCATTAAAGAACATATACTGCAATTAATAGTATTTATTACTTTTTGTTACACAATGAGGAGATAGAGATATATTATATATATATATATATATATATATATATATATATATATATATATACTGCTCAAAAAAATAAAGGGAACACTCAAATACCACATCCTAGATCTGAATATCTGAATGAGTGAAATATTCTCAATGAATACTTTGTTCTGTACAAAGTTGAATGTGCTGACAACAAAATCACACAACAATCATCAATGGAAATCAAATTTATTAACCAATGGAGGTCTGGATTTGGAATGATACACAAAATCAAAGTGGAAAATAAAATTGCGGGCTGATCCATCTTCAGTGGAAATGCCTCAAAACAAGGAAAAGATGCTCAGTAGTGTGTGTGGCCTCCATGTGCCTGTATGACCTCCCTACAATGCCTGGGCATGCTCCTGATGAGGCAGCGGATGGTCTCCTCAGGGATCTCCTCCCAGACCTGGACTAAAGCATCCGCCAACTCCTGGACAGTCTGTGTTGCAACGTGATGTTGGTGGATGGTGCGAGACATGATGTCCCAGATGTGCTCAATCGGATTCAGGTCTGGGGAACGGGCGGGCCAGTCCATAGCTTCAATGCCTTCATCTTGCAAGAACTGCTGACACACTCCAGCCACATGAGGTCTGGCATTGTCCTGCATTAGGAGGAACCCAGGGCCAATCGTACCAGCATGTGGTCTCACAAGGGGTCTGAGGATCTCATCTCGGTACCTAATGGCAGTCAGGCTACCTCTCCCGAGCACATGGAGGGCTGTGCGGCCCTCCAAAGAAATGCCACCCCACACCATTACTGACCCACTGCCAAACCGGTCATGCTTAAGGATGTTGCAGGCAGCAGATCGCTCTCCACGGCGTCTCCAGACTGTCACGTCTCACATGTGCTCAGTGTGAACCTGCTTTCATCTGTGAAGAGCACAGGGCGCCAGTGGCGAATTTGCCAATCCTGGTGTTCATCCTGCACGGTGTTGGGCTGTGAGCACAACCCCCATCTGTGGACGTCGGGCACTCAGATCATTCTCATGGAGTCGGTTTCTAACCGTTTGTGCAGACACATGCACATTTGTGGCCTGCTGGAGGTCATTTTGCAGGGCTCTGGCAGTGCTCCTCCTGTTCCTCCTTGCACAAAGGCTGAGTTAGCGTTCCTGCTGCTGGGTTGTTGCCCTCCCACGGCCCCCTCCACATCTCCTGGTGTACTGGCCTGTCTCCTGGTAGCGCCTCCAGCCTCTGGACACTATGCTGACAGACACAGCAAACCTTCTTGCCACAGCTCGCATTGATGTGCCATCCTGGATGAGCTGCACTACCTGAGCCACTTGTGTGGGTTGTAGAGTCCGTCTCATGCTACCACGAGTGTGAAAGCACAACCAATATTCAAAAGTGACCAAAACATCAGCCAGAAAGCATTAGTACTGAGATGTGGTCTGTGGTCCCCACCTGCAGAACCGCTCCTTTATTGATGGTGTCTTGATAATTGCCAATAATTTCCATCTGTTTTCTATTCCATTTGCACATCAGCATGTGAAACTGATTGTCAAACAGTGCTGCTTCCTAAGTGGACAGTTTGATTTCACAGAAGTTTGATTTACTTGGAGTTATATTCTGTTTAAGTGTTCCCTTTATTTTTTTGAGCAGTGTATATATAAATTATATTTAAAAAATAATAAAAATTGCCTCTTGTCTTTGTGGTGCTCACCGTATAATTGCTATAGTAGCTTTATTCTGCAGGTCGGCTGTTACCTCCTGCACTTTTCATTGGCTGGATAAGGACAGCCTCATCATAAGTGAGTACACCCCCTTTGTAAAGTAAAACTGTAATCAACATATCACTGAACATAAGAACAATTCCCAATATTTTGACAAGACGGAGTATTACAGAACATTATTTTAACCCATAACATGGAAGTAAAGGTTAATAATATAACTTTCATTACAAAATTGTCAGCTTTACTCAAAGTAGTAGATTCAAAAATAAGTACATCCTGCATAAAAAACTTCTACATCAAGTATTTTGTATGACCTCCATGACTTTTGAGGACAACACCAAGTCCTCTAGGCCTGGAATGAAGAAGTTGGCGATATATTGTAACTAGTGATGAGCAAAGGTGTTATCTGAGCATGCTCAGGCACTAACCAAGAGAAGTCAGCGTGCTCGAATAATATATTCGAGTCCCTGTTGCTGTTCGACAGCAGCAACACATGCATGGATTACCTGTTTTTTAGACAATCCTTGCATGTGTTGCAGCTGTCGAACAGCTGCGGGGACTAGAACATATTACACGAGCATGCTCAGATAACACCTTATCCCAACATGTTCGCTCATCACTAATTGTATCATCTATCTATTTCCTGTCTTCCAGATCTTTTAGAGCCTGGATGCTGGATGGAGAGTGATGACAACTTGTCTCTTCAGAATTCCCCAGTGTTTGGTCGGGGTCAGATCAGGAGACACTCGGCCACTGAGTCACTTTCACCCTGTTCTTCTTCAGAAACAGAACATATGTGAGTTTTGGATCATTGACATGTTGGAAATGTGCTCACCTACCGAGGGTACGGAGTGACGGCGACATCTTGTCTTTCACTATAGAGCATCACATCTGTGAATTCATGATGATACCATCAATGACATGTAGCCTCCCGGACACAAGCTCATGCAGCCCCACATAAGGACACGGCCACCACCATGTTTCACTGTAGGCACCATGCATTTTTCTTTGGACTCTTCATCTTTGTGACACCATACAATTTTGAAGCCATCAGTTCCAGGAACAAGTCTCTTGGTCTCATCACTCCAGATTAAAAAGTTCCAGTAATCTCCGTTATTTTCCGCATGGGCCCTGGCACATTGTAGGTGGCTTTTTCATACATGAGCCTCAGGAGAGGCTTCCTTTATGGCCGACACCCAAGCAAACCATTCCTCTGCATCACAGGAAACACTCACCCTGGTTTGGTTTTCTACTTCTTTAGCTAAGTGTAATGAACTTGATAGTTGATCTTCTTCCAGCCTTCTCATTAGAAGACGCTCATGTTTAGGTGATACTTTCCGCGTCGGCCAGGACGACCCATCTTTGTTACATTTTTGTCTCACATTTGCTCCATATCTGACTGATAAGAAAAGCTTTACTGATCTTCCTGTTGCCGTCACCTTTCTTGTGTGAAGAAACAATATCCTTTCTCGGGTCTTATGACATTTCTCTTCCATGTGGTGCTATTGCTGGCAGAATGAAATGGGAAGGGTTTTCTTTACTAAATAACGGGCTTTTATAGTCCCCTATATGTTGGACACATGTAATAAATGATTAGATTTACCTTGTTAGTTAACATTTTATAGTCTAAACTTTAGCTCTCCTTCTAGGACTTTCATTGGAGTGTAATCATTTTTGAAACATCTATATGGAATAAACTTGTTAGGAAAATTACGTTTTTTGGGAGGGCATAATAAAAAACCTGGTCTGCGATCAATGGCCCACAAGTACAAGAGAAGTAAAACAAGTACAAGAACATCAAAAATGTGGGGCGGACTTTCTACCAACAAGAAACACTGTACTTACAGTACTGTGCAAAAGTTTTAGGCATATATGGAAAATTGCTGTAAAGTAAGAATTCATTAAAAAATAGAAGTGTTAATAAAAATAACTATCAAATTAATAAAATGCAAAGTAAATTAACAAAGAAAAAGAAATCTAAATCCCAGCAATATTTGGGATCAGGGAGGAGTCTCAAAATCTATACAACAAAGACCCCAAACAACCAGCCAATAGCACTAAGAGCAAGGACGCGGCCCCCACAGAGCCCTGATCTCACATCATCCCGTCTGTCTGGGATCACATGAAGAGACAGAAGGATCCGCACAAGTGACATCCACAGAAGATCTGGGGTCAGCTCTCCAAGATGTTTGGAACAATCTCCTACAGAGTTCCTGTGAGAAAATGTATCAGGAAGACGCGAAAGAGGCAAAAAGTGGCCACTAAACATTAATTTACGTTTCTCTTTCGCTCACTTTGCATTTTGTTAACTTTTTTAAAAAAATAGCAATACTTCTGTTCTTTAAACATTCTTACTGTGCAGCATTTATTCCACATCGACCTAATACTTTTGGCACAGTACTGTACATTACATCACTTACCAGAGCTGCACTCACTATTCTGCTGGTGCAGTCACTGTGTACACACATTACATTACTGATCCTCAGTTACATCCTGTATTATACCACAGAGCTGCACTCACTATTCTGCTGGTGCAGTCACTGTGTACACACATTACATTACTGATCCTCAGTTACATCCTGTATTATACCACAGAGCTGCACTCACTATTCTGCTGGTGCAGTCACTGTGTACATACATTACATTACTGATCCCGAGTTACATCCTGTATTATACCCCAGAGCTGCACTCACTATTCTGCTAGTGCAGTCACTGTGTACATACATTACATTACTGATCCCGAGTTACATCCTGTATTATACCCCAGAGCTGCACTCACTATTCTGCTAGTGCAGTCACTGTGTACATACAATACATTACTGATCCTGAGTTACATCCTGTATTATATCCCAGAGCTGCACTCACTATTCTGCTGGTGCAGTCACTGTGTACATACATTACATTACTGATCCTGTACTCATCTATGATGTGGTGATTGTTAAACAGGAGCAGCAAATTATTCTGACAAGATAATGCGCATTAATGACTGAACTGTAAAAAATAATTATCCTGCAATTCCCTAACTCCACCACCAGGTGGCATATGAAGCAGTCTCTGAACTGCATGGTGTCTGGTAATATAATGGAATAACAGCAATTAGATTAGCATCGGGCCATCAACTTAGAAAGGTAAGTAATGGCAAATAAATGATTGTATGTTTTATTAAAATAAATAAATAAATATTATATATATATATATATATATATATATATATATATATATATATACACTCTGAATTAACACATGTGGAATTATATACTTAACAAAAAAGTGAGAAACAACTGAAATTATGTCTTATATTCTAGGTTCTTCAAAGTAGCCACCTTTTGCTTTGATGACTGCTTTGCACACTCTTGGCATTCTCTTGATGAGCTTCAAGAGGTAGTCACCGGGAATGGTCTTCCAACAATCTTGAAGGAGTTCCCAGAGATGCTTAGCACTTGTTGACCCTGTTGCCTTCACTCTGCGGTCCAGCTCACCCCAAACCATCTCGATTGGGTTCAGGTCTGGTGACTGTAGAGGCCAGGTCATCTGGTGTAGCACCCCATCACTCTACTTCTTGGTCAAATAGCCCTTACACAGCCTGGAGGTGTGTTTGGGGTCATTGTCCTGTTGAAAAATAAAGGATGGTCCAACTAAACGCAAACCGGATGGAATAGCATGCCGCTGCAAGATGCTGTGGTAGCCATGCTGGTTCAGTATGCCTTCAATTTTGAATAAATCCCCAACAGTGTCACCAGCAAAGCACCCCCACACCATCACACCTCCTCCTCCATGCTTCACGGCGGGAACCAGGCATGTAGAGTCCATCTGGTCACCTTTTCTGCGTCGCACAAAAGCTACGTTCAAATTTGCGTTCTTGGGCGCAGCGTCATCAACGGATACCGACGCATGCGTCCCTATCTTTAACATGGGGGGGCGCATGGACATGCGCCGGTATACGTTGTAATGCGTTTTACGACGCATGCATCATATTGACGCACAAGATAGGGCGCAGAGGACGCTACTTGTAGCGTTTTCCCTGAGCAGAAATTCCTGATCTTTACTATCTTATGACAACACATGCGTCGCAAAACGCTGCGTTGTGTACATGCGTTGTTGGCTGCGTCGCCGACGCTGCGCCCAACAACGCAAATGTGAACGTAGCCAAAGACACAGTGGTTGGGACCAAAGATCTCAAATTTGGACTCATCAGACCAAAGCACAGATTTCCACTGGTCTAATGTCCATTCCTTGTGTTCTTTAGCCCAAACAAGTCTCTTCTGCTTGTTGCCTGTTCTTAGCAGCTATTTTACCATGAAGCCCTGCTGCACAAAGTCTCCTCTTAACAGTTGTTGTAGAGATGTGTCTGCTGCTAGAACTCTGTGTGGCATTGACCTGGTCTCTAATCTGAGCTGCTGTTAACCTGCGATTTCTGAGGCTGGTGACTCAGATAAACTTATCCTCAGAAGCAGAGATGACTCTTGGTCTTCCTTTCCTGAGGCGGTCCTCATGTGAGCCAGTTTCTTTGTAGCGCTAGATGGTTTTTGCCACTGCACTTGGGGACACTTTCAAAGTTTTCCCAATTTTTCGGACTGACTGACCTTCATTTCTTAAAGTAATGATGGCCACTTGCTTTTCTTTACTGAGCTGCTTTTTTCTTGCCATAATACAAATTCTAACAGTCTATTCAGTAGGACTATCAGCTGTGTATCCACCAGACTTCTGCACAACACAACCGATGGTCCCAACCCCATTTATAAGACAAGAAATCCCACTTATTAAACCTGACAGGGCACACCTGTGAAGTGAAAACCATTTCCGGTGACTACCTCTTGAAGCTCATCAAGAGAATGCCAAGAGTGTGCAAAGCAGTCATCAAAGCAAAAAGTGGCTACTGTGAAGAACCTAGAATATAAGACATAATTTCAGTTGTTTCACACTTTTTGTTAAGTATATAATTCCACATGTGTTAATTCATAGTTTTGATTCCTTCAGTGTGAATGTACAATTTTCATAGTCATGAAAATACAGAAAAATCTTTAAATGAGAAGGTGTGTCCAAACTTTTGGTCTGTACTGTAATATATCTACTATATAATTGTCTAAGGGGTACTTCCGTCTTTCTGTCTGTCTGTCACGGATATTCATTGGTCGCGGCCTCTATCTGTCATGGAATCCAAGTCGCTGATTGGTCTGGCCAGCTGCCTGTCATGGCTGCCGCGACCAATCAGCGATGGCCACAGTCTGATTAGTCCCTCCCTACTCCCCGCAGTTACCGCTCACACAGGGTTAATGCCAGCGGTAACAGACCGCATTATGCCACGGGTAACTCACTCCGTTACCGCCGCTATTAACCCTGTGTGACCAAGTTTTTACTATTGATGCTGCGTCAATAGTAAAAACATCTAATGTTAAAAATAATAAAAAAAATTAAAAATCATTATATACTCACCTTCCGCCGCCTTTCCCGCTCCTCGCGACGCTCCGGTGACCGCTCCATACATGTGGCAGGTTACGGTGGCAAGGATGGTATGCGAGAAGGACCTGTCATTACGTCACGGTCATGTGACCGCGACGTCATCACACCCTGGGACCGGAAGCTGCTGCCTGCACCGCACACAGGCGACAGAACTACAAGGGGCCCTCGGAAGGTGAGTATATGTTTATTTTTTAACCTGTGACATACGTGGCTGGGCAATATACTACGTGGCTGGGCAGTATACTACGTGGCTGGGCAGTATACTACGTGGCTGGGCAGTATACTACATGGGAGACTGTGTGTGCAGGACTGAGGAGCAGGAGCATCGGGTTGGCAGACTATAATGGTGCTGGCAGTCATCACGTGCTCTGTTGTGCAGAGTTTTCTAGTAAACGCCTGACTCCCATTTTGCAGTGTGTTTGGAAGAAAGCCCCGATGGGACCCTGAATGTGGGCAGGACGCAGTGTAAGGAGCCTTAGAGGGGTCACGGCAGGGACGGCCCCACACTGCAGCTTATACATATATAACAGGCAAATAATCAGCTCATTGTATAAAGAGAATCTCCTTCCAGAACTTCCGGCCCCTTCCTCCTTGGATATGTCCTTACAACCTTTCACACTTTCCTTCAGGGATGTGTGAAGGCAGCGAGAAGCCCCCGCATGGCTGCTCTCAGGAGGCCACAGTCTGCAGGCACTGGACTCAGGGCTCCTCTCACCTTCTCTTCTCAGGACAATCATTCTTCAAGATCCCCCAAAACAGTCCTGCGTCTGTCAGCATTAAAGCCTCCTGAGACCACTCATGTGGGGGGCTTATCATCTATGGGGGCTCACTCACAAACTAAGAACCCCGCCATGAATAAGGGACAGGATCCCACCCTGCTCCAAGGACAACTTCTCCCATCATCCCGGAGCAATGAGGTGATGACGACGACGCCTTCTCCAGCAGGATGGAGACCAGGTCACAAGGCAAAAGTGAGAACTTCAGGCATTTATAAATAATAACTTACAATTACCAGAAAAAAATCCAATGAAAAAAAATAAATACTGAAGTGGCCAAATGTAAAAACCAAAACCAGACATGAGTCACATACACTTCAGATCTAGGCTTTCACATGTAGCACTTACACCCATTTTCCTCTATGTGCTTGTTCACATACACACGTTTTTTGTACACCGGGTGTAAGCAAAAAATAAAAACAGCCATGTCCTTCTTACATCAATATCATCAAAAAATGGATAGCACATAAATCCCCCGAGGGCTGCACTTCATGGTCTCATGCAGCAGGTTCTGCCTCACATATTCAACCATTGTTCCCCCAAGTGGTTTCTTCAGCAGCTTCACTCCCCAACCGCCAGCACTATACTACTATAATACTGCTCCTATGTACAAGAATATAACTACTATAACACTGCCCCCTATGTACAAGAATATAACTACTATAATACTGCTCCTATGTACAAGAATATAACTACTATAATACTGCTCCTATGTACAAGAATATAACTACTATAATACTGCTCCTATGTACAGGAATATAACTACTATAATACTGCCCCTATGTACAGGAATATAACTACTATAATACTGCCCCTATGTACAGGAATATAACTACTATAATATTGCTCCTATGTACAAGAATATAACTACTATAATACTGCTCCTATGTACAAGAATATAACTACTATAATACTGCTCCTATGTACAAGAATATAACTACTATAATACTGCTCCTATGTACAAGAATATAACTACTATAATACTGCCCCCTATGTACAAGAATATAACTACTATAATACTGCCCCTATGTACAAGAATATAACTACTACAATACTGCCCCTATGTACAAGAATATAACTACTGTAATACTGCTCCTATGTACAAGAATATAACTACTACAATACTGCCCCTATGTACAAGAATATAACTGCTGTAATACTGCCTCCTATGTACAAGAATATAACTACTGTAATACTGCTCCTATGTACAAGAATATAACTACTATAATACTGGTCCTATGTGCAAGAATATAACTACTATAATACTGCCCCTATGTACAAGAATATAACTACTATAATACTGCTCCTATGTACAAGAATATAACTACTATAATACTGCCCCTATGTACAAGAATATAACTACTATAATACTGTCCTCTATGTACAAGAATATAACTACTATAATACTGTCCTCTATGTACAAGAATATAACTACTATAATACTGCCCCCTATGTACAAGAATATAACTACTATAATACTGCCCCTATGTACAAGAATATAACTACTATAATACTGCCCCCTATGTACAAGAATATAACTACTATAATACTGCTCCTATCTACAAGAATATAAGTAGTATAATACTGCCCCTATGTACAAGAATATAACTACTACAATACTGCCCCTATGTACAAGAATATAACTACTATAATACTGCCTCCTATGTACAAGAATATAACTGCTGTAATACAGCTCCTATGTACAAGAATATAACTACTATAATACTGGTCCTATGTGCAAGAATATAACTACTATAATACTGCCCCTATGTACAAGAATATAACTACTATAATACTGCCTCCTATGTACAAGAATATAACTGCTGTAATACTGCCTCCTATGTACAAGAATATAACTACTGTAATACAGCTCCTATGTACAAGAATATAACTACTATAATACTGGTCCTATGTGCAAGAATATAACTACTACAATACTGCCCCTATGTACAAGAATATAACTACTATAATACTGCCTCCTATGTACAAGAATATAACTGCTGTAATACTGCCTCCTATGTACAAGAATATAACTACTGTAATACAGCTCCTATGTACAAGAATATAACTACTATAATACTGGTCCTATGTGCAAGAATATAACTACTATAATACTGCCCCTATGTACAAGAATATAACTAGTATAATACTGCTCCTATGTACAAGTATATAACTACTATAATACTGCTCCTATGTACAAGAACATAACTACTATAGTACTGCCCATATGTACAAGAATATAACTAGTATAATACTGCTCCTATGTACAAGTATATAACTACTATAATACTGCTCCTATGTACAAGAACATAACTACTATAGTACTGCCCATATGTACAAGAATATAACTAGTATAATACTGCCCCTATGTACAAGAATATAACTACTATAATACTGCTCCTATGTACAAGAACATAACTACTATAGTACTGCCCATATGTACAAGAATATAACTAGTATAATACTGCCCCTATGTACAAGAATATAACTACTATAATACTGCTCCTATGTACAAGAATATAACTACTATAATACTGCTCCTATGTACAAGAATATAACTACTATAATACTGCTCCTATGTACAAGAATATAACTACTATAATACTGCTCCTATGTACAAGAATATAACTACTATAATACTGCTCCTATGTACAAGAATATAACTACTATAATACTGCCCCTATGTACAAGAATATAACTACTATAATACTGCCCCCTATGTACAAGAATATAACTACTATAATACTGCTCCTATATAGAAGAATATAACTACTATAATACTGCTCCTATATACAAGAATATAACTACTATAATACTGCCGCTATGTACAAGAATATAACTACTATAATACTGCTCCTATATAGAAGAATATAACTATTATAGCACTGCTCCTATGTACAAGAATATAACTACTATAATACTGCCCCTATGTACAAGAATATAACTACTATAATACTGCCCCCTATGTACAAGAATATAACTACTATAATACTGCTCCTTATGTACAAGAATATAACTACTATAATACTGCTCCCTATGTACAGGAATATAACTAATATAATACTGCCGGTATGTACTGTGCATTTCTCTCCAGCCCGGACAGTGTCTTGTTAGTGCAGCACTGACAAGTCTCCCATGTAATCGGCTTAGGGCGACAATGTCGGATGAACCCGCAGCTTCTCACTTCCTCAGTAAATCTGATTTTCAGACTAAACCACATATAAGTTTATGGGTTGAATGTTCAGCAGCCGCCGCCATCCCAATCCGGATGGTAAAGCAGCTTTCTGGGGTTGCTGGCAGGGCACCCGGTGATGGCATCCGGATAGTAATAAACTGCCCCATGTGGTAAGAAAGGTAAAATATCAGAACTACAACTCACATCCGGTCTGTAGAAGGTCGAGGGCGACGCCGGTGGCGATGTCCATTCCTGTGTCGATATAAGGCTGGCAGTTCTTCAGGGAGGACAGCAGGCTCTCTACGGCCGAGGGGGAGATCAGTGATGCCCCGTGGGCGGCCATGTCTGTGGGTCACCTAATAACCGATACAAGGTAGATAAGAATATATGTATTGTGCTCCCATCTCTCCCAGTAATCACACCAGCGCTCCCATCTCCCCCAGTAATCACACCAGAGCTCCCATCTCCCCCCAGTAATCACACCAGAGCTCCCATCTCCCCCCAGTAATCACACCAGAGCTCCCATCTCCCCCCAGTAATCACACCAGAGCTCCCATCTCCCCCAGTAATCACACCAGCGCTCCCATCTCCCCCAGTAATCACACCAGCGCTCCCATCTCCCCCAGTAATCACACCAGAGCTCCCATCTCCCCCCAGTAATCACACCAGAGCTCCCATCTCCCCCCAGAGCTCCCATCTCCCCCAGTAATCACACCAGAGCTCTCATCTCCCCCCAGTAATCACACCAGAGCTCCCATCTCCCCCAGTAATCACACATCAGAGCTCCCATCTCCCCCCAGTTATCAAATCAGAGCTCCCATCTCCCCCCAGTAATCACACACCAGAGCTCCCATCTCCCCCAGTAATCACACACCAGAGCTCCCATCTCCCCCAGTTATCACATCAGAGCTCCCATCTCCCCCCAGTAATCACACACCAGAGCTCCCATCTCCCCCCAGTTATCACATCAGAGCTCCCATCTCCCCCAGTAATCACACACCAGAGCTCCCATCTCCCCCCAGTTATCACATCAGAGCTCCCATCTCCCCCAGTAATCACACACCAGAGCTCCCATCTCCCCCCAGTAATCACACACCAGAGCTCCCATCTCCCCCAGTAATCACACACCAGAGCTCCCATCTCCCCCCAGTAATCACACACCAGAGCTCCCATCTCCCCCCAGTAATCACACACCAGAGCTCCCATCTCCCCCCAGTAATCACACACCAGAGCTCCCATCTCCCCCCAGTAATCACACACCAGAGCTCCCATCTCCCCCAGTAATCACACACCAGAGCTCCCATCTCCCCCAGTTATCACATCAGAGCTCCCATCTCCCCCCAGTAATCACACCAGCGCTCCCATCTCCCCCCAGTAATCACATCAGAGCTCCCATCTCCCCCCAGTAATCACACACCAGAGCTCCCATCTCCCCCAGTAATCACACACCAGAGCTCCCATCTCCCCCAGTTATCACATCAGAGCTCCCATCTCCCCCCAGTAATCACACCAGCGCTCCCATCTCCCCCCAGTAATCACATCAGAGCTCCCATCTCCCCCCAGTAATCACACACCAGAGCTCCCATCTCCCCCAGTAATCACACACCAGAGCTCCCATCTCCCCCAGTAATCACACCAGAGCTCCCATCTCCCCCCAGTTATCACACCAGAGCTCCCATCTCCCCCCAGTTATCACATCAGAGCTCCCATCTCCCCCCAGTAATCACACACCAGAGCTCCCATCTCCCCCAGTAATCACACCAGAGCTCCCATCTCCCCCAGTAATCACACATCAGAGCAGGGTGGATAAAAATCAATGTTTTTTTAAAAAAATCAAAAAAAATCGGATTTTTTTGATTTAAATCGGATTTTTTTCAATAAACTGCTTTTTGAGGAAAATATTTTACCATCCAAAGGTTCTTCCATCATGAGATAAAGCTGAGTTGTTTAACTCAGTAGAATAAAGGCTGTATATGTGTAACATTCACAATGCCATGCTCTTCCAGAGGTTTCTGTAGGATGCTGACTATCCAACAAGTTTGGGCATGTCATCTGAATGGAAAAAGAAACTAAACCAAAAGTGAAACCAAGCTAGAAGTGTGGAATTAAAGGGGCAGTATGAACAAAATGTGGAGGCTATTAATAGTTTATACAATTAAGACATGCTGCTTTTAAACACCTACCTAATGCCATATAGTAAAACAAAAAAGATTTTTACTTACTTTGGGGTCCCCCCCTCACCCTGGCGTTAGATCGTTGCCCCTAGTTTCGTCCGTGTAACTATGGGCGCACATGCGCACTGCTCTCACTTCTCATTTTAATCGTGATTTATATTAAAAAAAACCTTTTGATTTAAATCGTGATTTAAATCATGATTTAAATCGGCGTGATTTAAATCAATCCACCCTGCATCAGAGCCCCCATCTCCCCCAGTAATCACACCAGAGCTCCCATCTCCCCCCAGTAATCACACCAGAGCTCCCATCTCCCCCAGTAATCACACCAGAGCTCCCATCTCCCCCAGTAATCACACCAGAGCTCCCATCTCCCCCCTCAGTAATCACACCAGAGCTCCCATCTCCCCCCTCAGTAATCACACCAGAGCTCCCATCTCCCCCCTCAGTAATCACACCAGAGCTCCCATCTCCCCCCAGTAATCACACCAGAGCTCCCATCTCCCCCCAGTAATCACACACCAGAGCTCCCATCTCCCCCCTCAGTAATCACACCAGAGCTCCCATCTCCCCCCTCAGTAATCACACCAGAGCTCCCATCTCCCCCCAGTAATCACACCAGAGCTCCCATCTCCCCCCAGTAATCACACCAGAGCTCCCATCTCCCCCCTCAGTAATCACACCAGAGCTCCCATCTCCCCCCTCAGTAATCACACCAGAGCTCCCATCTCCCCCCTCAGTAATCACACCAGAGCTCCCATCTCCCCCCTCAGTAATCACACCAGAGCTCCCATCTCCCCCCAGTAATCACACCAGAGCTCCCATCTCCCCCCAGTAATCACACACCAGAGCTCCCATCTCCCCCCATTATTCACACCAGTGCTCCCATCTCCCCCCAGTAATCACACCAGTGCTCCCATCTCCCCCCAGTAATCACACCAGTGCTCCCATCTCCCCCCAGTAATCACACCAGTGCTCCCATCTCCCCCAGTTATCACATCAGAGCTCCCATCTCCCCCAGTAATCACACCAGAGCTCCCATCTCCCCCCATTATTCACACCAGAGCTCCCATCTCCCCCCTCAGTAATCACACAGCTCTCTACTATTAGAACATGCTGACATAACTTGGATGAAAAGAAAGTTGGGTGAAAATCCCGCAGGAGCTGTCACTCATGGACAGGCGAAGCTGCTGGGACTTGTAGTGCTCCAGTACCTGCCTGTCACGGCAACACTTCGGCCTCGCGCGCTGCTTTTTCTTTCCTCCAGGCCACGCCCCCTGTGCAGGGCTGGTTGTTGCTATGGATATGGAGCGCGACCTGACGTGACGTCACCAGTGAGCGCCGCAGTCACCTGACAGACGGGAGGCAGGTCACGTGACGGGGGAGATGTCAGCGGTTTCCGTCTTCGCCCCGGAATGAGGGGTCTGCGGTGAGAGCGGCGCCCGGAGGAGAGAGGCCGGGAGCGGGGCTGGTACGGAGGAAGGACAGGGGACGTGCCCGCTGCATGCACTGGCTGCTGGGAGACTGTGAGCATGCTGGGCCTTGTGGTCTGCACCCGAGGCTGTTACTCTTCCTCATTAGCGCTACTACTTATTTCCTGACCCTCCAAGATAGTTTAGCGCCCCAGCTGCTGCAGAACATCATAATGCTCATCCTGAGGTTCAATTAAAGGGGTTTTCCGCCTTTGAGGGCTTTTTCTTTTACTTACCTGTCTGGCACTGGGGTCTACAGCTCACTATAACTATTGGCTTTCCTAGCGATGTTCTCCTGTCACCGAGCTGCCTATTGCTGGCTGCAGAGTGAGGTGACTGAGGGGCCGTCAGTGAGCTCGTCCTGACCATCCAGTGTCTGAGTGCCTCACAGACCACAAGAAGGATGAATGTGCTGGAGAACAGACGTCCTGTAAATGCCGAACCGCGCAGCGTCATTGAACCCAAATGCAGAAATACAGATGTTTCATGTCATTATTCTCAAAGGTCGGCCGCCCCATCCAGAGTTTCCCACTGACGAGTCTGTACGTACGATCTCTCCCGACGTCCTCTCCTGATCTCTCCCGACGTCCTCTCCTGATCTCTCCCGACGTCCTCTCCTGATCTCTCCCGACGTCCTCTCCTGATCTCTCCCGACGTCCTCTCCTGATCTCTCCCGACGTCCTCTCCTGATCTCTCCCGACGTCCTCTCCTGATCTCTCCCGACGTCCTCTCCTGATCTCTCCCGACGTCCTCTCCTGATCTCTCCCGACGTCCTCTCCTGATCTCTCCCGACGTCCTCTCCTGATCTCTCCCGACGTCCTCTCCTGATCTCTCCCGACGTCCTCTCCTGATCTCTCCCGACGTCCTCTCCTGATCTCTCCCGACGTCCTCTCCTGATCTCTCCCGACGTCCTCTCCTTATCTCTCCCGACGTCCTCTCCTGATCTCTCCCGACGTCCTCTCCTGATCTCTCCCGACGTCCTCTCCTGATCTCTCCCGACGTCCTCTCCTGATCTCTCCCGACGTCCTCTCCTGATCTCTCCCGACGTCCTCTCCTGATCTCTCCCGACGTCCTCTCCTGATCTCTCCCGACGTCCTCTCCTGATCTCTCCCGACGTCCTCTCCTGATCTCTCCCGACGTCCTCTCCTGATCTCTCCCGACGTCCTCTCCTGATCTCTCCCGACGTCCTCTCCTGATCTCTCCCGACGTCCTCTCCTGATCTCTCCCGACGTCCTCTCCTGATCTCTCCCGACGTCCTCTCCTGATCTCTCCCGACGTCCTCTCCTGATCTCTCCCGACGTCCTCTCCTGATCTCTCCCGACGTCCTCTCCTGATCTCTCCCGACGTCCTCTCCTGATCTCTCCCGACGTCCTCTCCTGATCTCTCCCGACGTCCTCTCCTGATCTCTCCCGACGTCCTCTCCTGATCTCTCCCGACGTCCTCTCCTGATCTCTCCCGACGTCCTCTCCTGATCTCTCCCGACGTCCTCTCCTGACCTGCTCTCCTGATCTCTCCCGACCTGCTCTCCCGATATCCTCTCCCGATATCCTCTCTTAACCTGCTCTCCTGATCTCTCTTAACCTGCTCTCCTGATCTCTCTTAACCTGCTCTCCTGATCTCTCTTAACCTGCTCTCCTAATCTCTCTTAACCTGCTCTCCTAATCTCTCTTAACCTGCTCTCCTGATCTCTCTTAACCTGCTCTCCTGATCTCTCTTAACCTGCTCTCCTGATCTCTCTTAACCTGCTCTCCTAATCTCTCTTAACCTGCTCTCCTGATCTCTCTTAACCTGCTCTCCTAATCTCTCTTAACCTGCTCTCCTGATCTCTCTTAACCTGCTCTCCTGATCTCTCTTAACCTGCTCTCCTGATCTCTCTTAACCTGCTCTCCTGATCTCTCCCAACCTCCTCTCCCGATTTCCTCTCCCGACCTCCTCTCCCGATCCTGTCTCCTGACCTCCTCTCCCGACCTCCTCTCATCTCCCGACCAGGGCTGTGGAGTCGGAGTTAGTTTTGGTTGGAGTCGGTAGAAATGTACCGACTCCGACTTTAAAAAAAATGTATTAATATTTCATAATTGAGCTTTCATATGAATTTTATAAATGTTACTCAAATATATATGTTCTATCAAACTATGAACAACAGTGATAAGCAGTTCTGCTGGAGATAGACGTTTCTTACTTCTTGTGTGTCACTGTTCTCCACTGCCCTTACCTAATCTTATACTTGGTTAACCTCATGCTGCCCCAACCCCCCTACTTACAATGTATGAAACTGAAAGTGAAAATGTGTTGCAAATTCTTAGTAGTAAAGCTCCTCCTCTAGACTAGATGTTTACTAGGTGTGCCTCTTCCAAGCATCTCACAGCTGCTACTCAGAAGAGGAAGACTGTAAGAAGTATTATCCTTTCAACAAACTTTGCATCAGTTAACTGTGAGTACATGAGGAATAACAGTATTACTGACCACTATATCAGTTGTACGACCTGGCAATAATTTTGTACAATTGTTTTTAGGAAAAACAATTGTCATTTGGACTGTGAATGCAGAATTAAAAACCTGAGAATGTCAAAGAAGCGTCACATTAAATCAGCTGTATTTGAACATTTCTCCATCACTCAAGATAGAAAACATTATGTCTGTCAGTGTATGACAAATGATCCAGACGAAAACAAATGCTGTGAAGCCAAGATCAGTGCATATTCAGGCAAAGATAAAAATGCTCCTACCAGAGCTTCTAATCTAAAGAGACATTTACAGCGCTTTCATCCAGAAGTACTGAAAGCAGTGGATGAGAAAGACTGCATCCAAACCAATGAACCAGTGCCCAGCTCTTCCAGCCAAACAAAGGAGCAGAGAACTTTGCAGCTATCAGTTGCCAGATATTTTGTCAGTGACAAAGTTATTGTGACAATGACAGTAGATACATTTAAAAAACAGATCATAGAGCTTGTTGTAAAGGATAGTGTGCCTATTTCATTATTTTCACGACCAGCTTTTATGTGTCTGAATGGGGAAATGGCCCTCAAGCTTGGTGTTTCTCTGGAGAGAGAGAGTATTAGAAAATTAGTAATCGAAGAAGCTTTTAAACAAAAGGAAGAACTTAAAAAAAACTCTCAACGGACGCTTTCTGTTTCTTAAAATGGATGCCTGCACACGTCACAGAGTGAACTATTTTGCCATCAATGTCCGATTTGTTTGTGACAAAAATGAAATAGTTACCAAGACTTTGGCAGTAAAAGACACCAAAGCTCATCACACCAGTGAGTTTTTCCAGGTCTTGGTGGAAAAGGTTCTGCAAGACTATGAACTTAAAAAAGAGCAAGTTCTTCCTGTCGTAACTGACAATGCTTCAAATATGATAAGTACTATTAAGCTAATGAATGAGAGTAATGATGGTGACCAGCAGCTAGAAGAACATTCTGGGTCCACAGACACAAATGTTTGAAATAGAGGAACACAGTATTGTAACTGAGGAGCAAACTGAAGTTGCTTCAGATGAACAGCAACATGATAGTTTAGATGATCTTGTTGAAACTGTGTCAATACGTTCTTTCATTCATCACATGCGCTGTGTTGTGCATACCCTATAGCTGGCTATAAGAGACAGTCTGCAAGAAGGACATGCTGCTGCACTGATTGGCAAGGTGAGAAAATTGGCTACTGTTGCCAGAACACCTAAAGTTGACTCAATTTTGAAGAGACGTGCTGGAAAAGGGGCAATTATTGATCAAGCCACACGATGGGGCAGTACTTACTTAATGATTCAGCGCTTGGTTGAACTGAAAACCTTTCTTGTAGACATGGCTAACCCTCAACTGACGCTAAATGAAAGTCAGTGGAATCAGGTGACTGAGCTGGAAAAATTGCTAGAGCACCCATTTACAGTGACTAAAAAATGACAAGCAGAGGACTTAACTCCAGGTATTTTCTTAAAGGAGTGGAAGAACCTGATGTTTCGCCTGTCCCAAAGAGGAGGGTTAATTGCAAGTGGCATTGCTGCATCAATGAAACGGAGAGAGGAGCTACTATTACAAAATAACATTCTTTTGGCAGCTGTTTATGTAGACCCAATGCATCGGATTCTTCTAGATGATCAACAGCTAACTAAAGGAAAAGAAGCTGTTTGAAATAGCAGTAAGGATGAAAGGGTTGCAGAACAGTCAGGAAGAACAGGAAGAATTTGGTCGTCCTGCCACATCTTCACCCTCATCAACTGATGAAGAATTTAATTTAGAAAAATATTTGGATCACAAGGACCGTGCAAAGCGTTCCCGCATAGAAGAAGAGTCATCCCCATCAAAGAACACAGCCAGTACATTTCAGCAGAATTTTTCATGTGCACTAAAAGAAATTGAGAAATTTGACCATTCATCAAAAATAACAGTGCAACAAGCGATTCCTCTGTATCCTGACATTGTCAGAGAGGTTATCCGAGTGGTTACTGCTTTGCCACCAACCCAAGTTAGTGTAGAGAGGTTGTTCTCTGCTCTCAAAATAATTAGATCAGATTTGAGGGCATCCATGAAGGAGGATCTGACAGAGGCAATACTTTTTCTGAGGACAAATTTATAGATTTCTTCTTATTAACTGCATAACAGTGTTTATTGCATATTTACTTACAAGAGTTTATAAAAGTTTATAAAAGTTATTTGCTATATTCTAATTGTATTCTAATAAATATAGTTTTTGCTCTAAGTGGTCTGATTTCTTATATGATGGTGAGAAACTGAATAAGCACGATGCTAATATTTTACAACAGTAAATTTATTGTTACGAATTGGCCATTTATGAAGGAGTCGGAGTCGGAACCTGATAAAATCCAGGAGTCGGAGTCGCAACTGTGGCTTACCGACTCCACAGCCCTGCTCCTGACCTCCTCTCCTGATCTCTCCCGACCTGCTCTCCTGATCTCTCCCGACCTGCTCTCCTGATCTCTCCCGACCTGCTCTCCTGATCTCTCCCGACCTGCTCTCCTGATCTCTCCCGACCTGCTCTCCTGATCTCTCCCGACCTGCTCTCCTGATCTCTCCCGACCTGCTCTCCTGATCTCTCCCGACCTGCTCTCCTGATCTCTCCCGACCTGCTCTCCTGATCTCTCCCGACCTGCTCTCCTGATCTCTCCCGACCTGCTCTCCTGATCTCTCCCGACCTGCTCTCCTGATCTCTCCCGACCTGCTCTCCTGATCTCTCCCGACCTGCTCTCCTGATCTCTCCCGACCTCCTCTCCTGATCTCTCCTGACCTCCTCTCCTGATCTCTCCCGACCTCCTCTCCCGATATCCTCTCTTAACCTGCTCTCCTGATCTCTCCCAACCTCCTCTCCCGACCTCCTCTCCCGATCCTGTCTCCTGACCTCCTCTCCCGACCTCCTCTCGTCTCTCCTGATCTCCTCTCCTGACCTCCTCTTCTGATCTCTCCCGACCTCCTCTCCCGATCTCCTCTCCTGACCTCCTCTCCTGATCTCTCCCGACCTCCTCTCCTCATCTCTTCCGACCTCCTCTCCTGACCTCCTCTCCTGATCTCTCCCGACCTCCTCTCCCTACCCTCTCTCCCGATCTCCTCTCCTGATCTCCTCTCCCGACCTCCTCTCCTGATCTCCTCTCCCGACCTCCTCTCCTGATCTCTCCCGATCTCCTCTCCCAACCCTCTCTCCTGATCTCCTCTCCCAATCCTCTCTCCTGATCTCCTCTCCCGACCTCCTCTCCTGATCTCTCCCGACCTCCTCTCCCAACCCTCTCTCCCGATCTCCTCTCCTGACCTCCTCTTCTGATCTCTCCCGATCTCCTCTCCTGACCTCCTCTCCTGATCTCTCCTGACCTCCTCTCCTGACCTCCTCTCCTGATCTCTCCCGACCTCCTCTCCTCATCTCTTCCGACCTCCTCTCCTGACCTTCTCTCCTGATCTCTCCCGACCTCCTCTCCCAACCCTCTCTCCTGATCTCCTCTCCTGACCTCTCCGACCTCCTCTCCTGATCTCTCCCGACCTTCTCTCCCTACCCTCTCTCCCGATCTCCTCTCCTGATCTCCTCTCCCGACCTCCTCTCCTGATCTCTCCCGACCTCCTCTCCTGACCTCCTCTCCTGACCTGGGCACGGCAGCTTGTATTTCTATGCAGTTGTCAGGAGAGTGGACGGCCAGTCCGAGGATTTCTAGTAATATGACCGTCTGACTGCACCCTTATACTGAGACAGGCGACGCCAGCACCACTTATCTCCTCCTGCACAGTAATCTGTGTCCCAAATCAGTTTTGTAGGGAATTCTTAGGTTGTGTCCACACGTTGCATTTATGCTGCGCTTTTGTTCCTGCAGGCAAAACTTTCTCGAGGTAGCTGCTGCAAAAAGTAGTTTTTGCTCCTTTTTTTTGGGTGGGGGGGGTGAGTTTTTGTCGTCTCTTGTGCATGCTGATAAAATTTAGTTGCCCCAAAAAATAAAAAAATAATGATGCAATGTCCTTTGGTTTCTGCAGCAAAACCTGATACCTGTGTTTTTTGCTGCGTTTTTTGCACTCTCTCGTTGCCTTCTATGGGTGAAAAAAACACTTAAAGAAGTGACATGCTGCAGATTTTAAAAACGCAGCAGTTTTCCAATTCAGTCTGGAAAAAAAAACAATGTGTGCATGAGATTTCTGAAATCTCACTGCTTTTGCTTTTATTGTAAAGCGCAGCTTAAGGCTGTGTGCACACGTAGCAGATTATTCGTGTTTTTTTCACATTTTTTCGTTATAAAAACGCGAAAAAAACGCATACATTATGCATCCCATCATTTAGAACACATTCCGCAATTTTTGTGCACATGATGCGTTTTTTTCCACGATCATTAATTTTGCGGATTTTTTGCGGATTTCCCACTATATTATTGCATTGGGAACCTCCTGAAAAATCCGCAAAAACACTCACCAAAAGCGCGGTGAAAAGCGCATGCAGATTTCTTGCAGAAAATGACCTGTTATGCTCAGGAAATTTTTGCAAGAAATCCTGAACGTGTGCACATAGCCTTAAAATTACATTTACAAACACAGCAAAAATGCAACGTGTGAACACTGTCTTACACCTGTGTCAGTCACTAACATGACTTGTAGGAATCTAAGGTTCTTCAGCAGCTGAAGTGTGTTCTTACTTCAGTGCCCAAGATGCTGCAGAACACGATTGTGTGTATACATGAGGAATAACACTGTCTTACCATGATATGACATGTATGCTGCATTTTTCCTTCTCTCCCGCCTCGTCTCTGAGCTGGTGGGTGGACACTTTCTGCTTTGATGTCTCCCATACACAGCACACACAGACATGAGGCATTCCTGCTCTCCTGTCTATATGTAGCACATTTTCTATAGCAGCAGCAGCAGCATGGAGGATATTATACAGTAGTACTGAGAAGTGTAGCTGTGAATCCAGCTCTGCAGTAAGGTAAAACACAGAAGAATGTGTCTCTCTCAGCTTCGCCCTTCCCTTATACTTCCATAGTCGGCTTTAATCTGTGTCTGTGACTGTTCTTTTGATTAGTCGGCCTGGCAGGACTTCACATGTGCAACACACCGCAACAATGGCGCCCCACCAGGCTGGATAATTAAACAGTAGGCCAAAGGGTGGCCTTGGAGGAACTACAGTCTTTGGACATGGTGGTTATCAAACCTGCTGACAAGGGGGGGAATGTGGTGGTCTGGCCTGTCGAGAAGTATGAGAAAGAGGCTTTGAGGCAGTTGAGAAATAAAGAGACTTATCGTGTCTTGGCTCAGAACCCTACTCAGGTTTTTCTGAAAAAATTGGAACACATTGTGGCACCAGCTTATGAGCTGGGTATTATACCCAAAAGGGTTTTAGATGGTTTATTGCCCAAATTCCCCAGGGTTGCGACCTTCTATCTCCTGCCCAAGGTGCACAAGGACGCTGTTAATCCACCGGGCCGCCCTATTGTCTCTGGCATGGGAGGGCTATGTGAAAATGCATGTAAATTTATTGATTTTTATTTAAAGACATTGGTGGAGACCTTGCCCTCCTTTGTCAGAGACACGACTGACGTGTTGAGGAGAGTTGAGGGACTGTCTCTGGAGGCGGGCATGCTTTTGGTTACTATTGATATAGAATCTTTGTATACATCCATCAGGCATGATGACGGCCTGAGGGCCACCCGCTTCTTCCTCGAGAGTACCAACTGGGATGGTCATTTCTTGGAATTTATTTTGGAGTTGTTGGAATTTGTTTTAACCCATAATTTTTTTGTATTTAAGGATAAGTTTTATTTGCAGATACAAGGTACTGCAATGGGCGCGGCATGTGCTCCGTCTTATGCAAATTTATTTTTGGGTTTTTGGGAAAGGCACATTTTTCAGGGCGACGGGGCACATGCCGCGGACTCTGTGGTTGGCTGGTTTCGCTACATTGATGATGTTCTTATGATTTGGAACGGTGGCGAGACCAGCCTAACCAGGTTTATGCAGGAACTTAATGACAACAACTTTAATTTAAAATTCACGTACACTTGTCATAAGAGTAGAATTGATTTTTTGGATATCACCCTGTGTGTGGCCGAGGATGGCTCAATTGAGACTGATTTATACAGGAAGGAAACATCTGTAAATGCCTTATTGCATGCCTCCTCGGCACATAATTACTCAGTTATTAAAGCCATCCCAGTTGGACAATTCTTGAGGAACAGGCGGGTTTGCTCCACGGAGGCCCGCTTCGAGAGACAGTCTACCATCCTCGCTGAGCGCTTCAAGGCCCGGGGATACAGTCGTCGGTGTATTAGGGCAGGGTATAGAAGGGCTAGATCTTCGCGGAGGGAGGACTTATTGTGCCAAGGTAAATTGAGTAAACCCACTCAAGAACCGGAGGTGAGGTTCATTTCAACGTCTAATTGCCGGTGGAATCTGATTCGTGATAGCCTTAATAGACACTGGCCTATTTTGTTAACAGATAATATCCTTGCCTCCCAACTCACCAAACGCCCTTTGATGACACAACGAAGGGGGAGAAACTTGAGGGACAACCTGGTGAGGAGCCACTATGTGGCAAAAACCAGGTGCCCCTTTGGCACAAGTAGCCCAAGACAGGGCTGCTTCCCCTGCGGTTCATGTGTCGCGTGTCCTAACATCCTGAGATGTGGGACCTTTATAACATCTAATGGGAGCAGGGAATTTAAGATACGGGAATTTATATCGTGTAATACCACCCACGTGATATATTATGCGACGTGTCCCTGCTCCCTTATCTATATTGGTCTCACGTCAAGGGAGTTGAAGGTTAGGACACGCGAACATGTACGGGATATTGAGGCGGGGAAGAAGGTTTTGGAAGTATCTAGTTTAAAAACTCTTCCTAGGCATTTTCGATTGCATCACGGATCGGATCCCACTGGCCTTAAGGTAAGGGGCATCGATAGGGTTCATGGTGGTATCAGGGGTGGTGATATGGCCAAAATTTTGGCACAACGTGAATGCAAGTGGATCGTCACCCTTGATACCATGGCCCCAAGAGGGCTGAATGAACAGCTCAGTTTCGTTCCCTTCCTATAAGTGGAGGGGCCGATTATGTCCTCTGTTTTCGTTTGTCTGTGCGGCTGTCTCAATCTGACGTAGGCGGGATATGAATTTCCCGCCTTGCGGTACATGAGCTTTCTTATCCCCATGTTGTATTTATTTTTAACTTGTTCTTTTGTTGTTTTTTGTGTTTTTAGCCTTCTTATTATCATTATTTTATATCGACCACGAGCCCTGATGTCCCGTAGTTGAAGTCGGCCGTATTCGTGGATGGTCCTATATGGATTTTGAAGATTTCTAGACAATTACACTTTAACACGTGTCACCTTTTGTGGATCTACTATCCACTTAATTGTTATTTATGTATTTATCGATGTATGTATGTATTTTATGGAATGTGTATGTTGTCACGACATTGTATTATTAATTTTATATCAAGCACTTTGACATTTGTGGCCTTTTCACTGCTCATATGCGATCTATGATTGCGGTCACTATGTTTATGTAATTATCTTATTTGTGTGGTGTTTCACGGTTTGTGTCTGATTTATGATTGTGTCACTATGCCCCACACTGATGTCCATCCAACCGCACGTCATTTCATTGCTTTATAGTCAATTCTTTTTAAGTCTAGTTTTTCTTTCTGTTATATACTTACAAATATGGCCGCGTTCACTGGGCTTCTTAGAAATGGCTGCTGGTGTGTGCGCATGCGCTGAGGACGCTCTTGTGGCCGGCTCCTTCTGATGATCGTCTTTAGATGCTGGGCGCACATCATATGACGTCATACGGCGGTGTTCCGCCTCATGTGCGCCCTGCAGTGACGGCCCTCGGTTACAGCCGATTCAGAGCGCCACGGCGCATGCGCCAATTACCAACCACACTTCCGGTGTGTGGCAGTGATAAGCACAGGAGACGCAGGAACAGGCGAACCCTGTTGACAAAGCTACATCGCGAAACGCGCGTCCGGGGCCGCCGGGTGAAGTGTTGCCTACTCCCCTTTGATTTGACCATGGGTAAGCATGCAACTGCAATTAGTATTATGCCTTAAATGTTGGTCTGTGGACTTGGTGCTCCATAGGGGCACCGATTACTGTGTATTTCACATTGTATGTGATAGTGTCCCAGCTTATACTGCCTTTTTACTGCTGTGCTATTGCTTAGCTTTACCCATGGTTGGGATGTACTATGATTATGTAGTGCACTACTGACCTGGCTATCATTGAGTCTCCCCTATTTTTGATACCTCTGCTTTACTGCGATATTGGATATTGAATATGATGATACTGATTGAATTTTAACATTTGTTATTGTGTATATTTATTCAATAAAAGTTTGTTTTGGTTTTTAATATGATGATTTGGATTTATTTACTCCTTTTTTTGTGGTTTACATCTTATTGGAGTTATCCTTTGTGTCGGACCCGTTCAGGGTGTCCAGGGAGGGTTACTTCCCCTCAATTACAAATATATTTGGTGGCTTATGGTTACATATGTGTATATGGATAATTAAAAGAGGAGGCGAGGATGGTAGGAGGTGCGAGGGCCGCTGAGCAGGGAAAACTGCTAAAGGGATGTAGTTCTCCAGCGCTGCGGCCCCTTTATTCTCTGGATCCCCACCGGTTACAAAATGATGGCAGACCCAAGCAGTGTGATCCTAGACCACTCCTTTAAAGATTGTTTGTTTGTTTTTTACCTTTAGTTTTATTTTTTTATATCTTTCAGGATGTGAACAAACATGGTGGACTTTCTGGCTGAGAACAATCTTTGCGGTCAGGCGGTCCTGCGCATCGTCTCCCGGGGTAATGCTATTATTGCCGAATTGCTCAGACTCTCCGAGTTTGTACCCGGAGTCTTCAGGCTGAAAGATAAGGCGGACCAGCAAAAATATGGAGAGATCATATTTGATTTCAGCTATTTTAAGGTAAAACTAAGGAATATATTATTGTCTGTAATTCTAGAATTGATTGATCAGAGCAGTGGGAAGAGGGTCTTTCTGCCAGGACCCCCCACCCTGAGAATGAAGGAGCTGCAGTTTCCTTGGTTTTCCAGCTTCCATACCTCTCCCAACCACGCGCTGTGTTTTATGTCGCCATTGTGGCTTTTTCAGGAGCGACACTATAGAAATCAGAAGGGGGCGCTAATGATGCAACATTATTGTCTGTACTGGGAAAGCTTAGCCAGCTGTAGGTAGCCGGCAATGGCAAACTTTAGGCTTTGGTACTTATAGCAGTTGGTCCCGGGTGAGGGCGACTCGCCTCTTACATGAGGTTCGCCCTGCAGTCACAATAGAGCTCTTCATCGTGGTAACTCCGTTCACTACCACTTAATGATACCATTTTGGTGCAGATACGATCTTTTGATCGCCCGTTATTGTATTTTAATGCAATGTCTTGGCAACCAAAAAAAGTAATTCTGGCGTTTTGACTTTTTTTCTCGCTACGCCATTTAGCGATCAGGTTAATCATTTTTTTTATTGATAGATCGGGCGATTGTGAACACGGCGATACCAAATATGATTGATTTTTTTGTTTTGTTGTGAATGGGACAAAAGGGGGGTGATTTGAACTTTTATATTCTTTTTCATATTTTTTAAATCCCTTTTTTTTTTTTCACTTTTGGCATGCTTCAACAGCCTCCATGGGAGACTAGAAGCTGCCACAACCCGATCAGCTCTGCTACGTACAGACGATGATCAGATCACCTGTATGTAGCAGAATACCTCACTTGCTATAGCAATCCAGCAGTGACAAGGTTGTCATGCCAACCCATCGGCGACCCACGATCACGTGACTGGGATCACCGATGGGCAGATTTCCGGCACGATTGCCGGAAGTGCATGTTAAATTCCGCTGTTAGCATTTGACATTGTCAGTTAACAGGTTAATAGCCTCAGGTGAATCGCGATTCCTCCCGCAGCTGTTGCGGGCACATGTCAGTTGTTCAGAACAGCTGACATGTGCCGGGAAAGATGTGGGCTCAGCGCCGGAGCCAACATCAAAGGGAGGGAGTCCAACATTGGCGTATTATTACCCCCGATGTCGGAAAGGGGATTATAGGGAACCTGTCAGCAGGTGTCAGGTCGGCGCCGTTCTACTGAATAAAATGATACCTGGTGATGAAATCCGTCTTGTGGTTGTTTCTTAAACTTTATTTTCAGTTTGTAGTTAATGAGATTCTCGTACCCTTAGGCGACGCTGGGGTATGTGGTCCTCTGACTGCTGACAGGTCGCTGCTCCCTCATTGCTCTGCCAAGAGCTGCTATTACGCAGGCGCGGCCATCTTGGTGGAGCTATCGGATCTCTATACAAACCGATAGCTGCTACTGCGCAGGGTCGGCGGGCGCCATTTTGAAATTGGCTTTTTTTTTCCTCCTCAATTAAATCCGCAAAGGTATTAAGTACACAGTAACCGTGCGATTATGCTGGAGCGCAGGTGCCACATCTGCCTGCAGAATCGTTCTTTTTTTTTTTTTTCCCGTAATTTAATGACTGATACAATCAAATTATCATGTCGTTTTATACCACATGGAAAACACAAGACCAAAAATCCACGATAATGATGTGATTATTTCTTTATTTTTTTAATTAACTAAAATTTCCGCATCCTGAAGAACCTGACTAGGCCCTTTAGGGTTAATGTGTGTTGTCTACACAGGGCCCGGAGATGTGTGAGGGGCGGCTGGAGGCCAAACCAGAACTTCAAGATCTGGACGAGGAATTCCTAGAAAACAACATAGAAATCCTCAGCAGATTCTACTTGGCCTTCGAGAGCGTCCACAAGTACATTGTAGATGTGAACCGGTAGGTGCCGTCCGCTCACGTCACAGCGACCGCCAGGACCCAGGGTCCACGAAACCCCCCGACATATAGAGCAGAGGGAACCTCAGATAGGAACGGAAACACCAGTTACGTACTTATATTACTGACAGGAGGAATGGAAGCCATTCATTGCTGCAGAACATCATAGTACACACCTCAGCTGCTGCAGAACATCATAGTACACACCTCAGTGGCTGAAGTAGCTCATAGTGTACACTTCATCTGCTACAGCACCTCATAGTGCACACCTCAGCAGCTGCAGCACCTCATAGTGCACACCTCAGCCGCTGCAGCACCTCATAATGCACACCTCAGCCGCTGCAGCACCTCATAGTACACACCTCAGCTGCTACAGCACCTCATAGTGCACACCTCAGCTGCTGCAGCACCTCATAATGCACACCTCAGCCGCTGCAGCACCTCATAATGCACACCTCAGCCGCTGCAGCACCTCATAATGCACACCTCAGCCGCTGCAGCACCTCATAATGCACACCTCAGCCGCTGCAGCACCTCATAATGCACACCTCAGCCGCTGCAGCACCTCATAATGCACACCTCAGCCGCTGCAGCACCTCATAATGCACACCTCAGCTGCTGCAGCACCTCATAGTGCACACCCCAGTGGCTGCAGCACCTCATAGAGCACACCTCAGTGGCTGCAGCACCTCATAATGCACACCTCAGCTGCTGCAGCACCTCATAATGCACACCTCAGCCGCTGCAGCACCTCATAATGCACACCTCAGCTGCTGCAGCACCTCATAGTGCACACCCCAGTGGCTGCAGCACCCCATAGTGCTCACCTCAGTGGCTGCAGCACCTCATAATGCACACCTCAGCTGCTGCAGCACCTCATAATGCACACCTCAGCCGCTGCAGCACCTCATAATGCACACCTCAGCTGCTGCAGCACCTCATAGTGCACACCCCAGTGGTTGCAGCACCCCATAGTGCACACCTCAATGGCTGCAGCACCTCATAATGCACACCTCAGCCGCTGCAGCACCTCATAATGCACACCTCAGCCGCTGCAGCACCTCATAATGCACACCTCAGCTTCTGCAGTACCTCATAATGCACACCTCAGCTGCTGCAGCACCTCATAATGCACACCTCAGCCGCTGCAGCACCTCATAATGCACACCTCAGCTGCTGCAGCACCTCATAATGCATACCTCAGCTGCTGCAGTACCTCATAATGCACACCTCAGCCGCTGCCGACTTTATCCTGGTATCTCTGACCAGATTACATGTCGGGAGTTTTTATTTTCCCTTTTTCAGATACCTGGAAGATCTTAATGAAGGGATTTACATCCAGCAGACTCTGGAGACCGTGCTCCTGAATGAAGACGGGAAGCAGCTGCTGGTGAGTGGCGGTGACCGCGGGGGAGCAGGCGGCTGCAGGACGGTATTACTGAGGTTCCTCTAGCACACACTGCAGTTTAGTATCTTTATCTTTGTAGTATCTTTAGAACTTGATCCTTTGTTGCAGTTTTCCAAATTCATCTGTTCTCATTGTAGATCTCACAGGTAAACTATTCAGCTGGTTTCACCTGTATAAAACCACAGCTCTATAGGCTTTTGAGTTCGGGTCAGGAGAGCCAAGATCGTTCAACACATCATGGTCCACACGTCATGGCGCGTACACATGGTCCATGTGTCATGGCACGTATGTCATGGTCCACACATCGTGGCACGTACGTCATGGTCCACACGTCATGGCGCATACGTCATGGTCCACACATCATGGCATGTACGTCATGGTCCTCACATCATGGCACATACGTCATGGTCCTCACATCATGGCACGTACGTCATGGTCCTCACATCATGGCACGTACGTCATGGTCCTCACATCATGGCACGTACGTCATGGTCCTCACATCATGGCACGTACGTCATGGTCCTCACATCATGGCACGTACGTCATGGTCCTCACATCATGGCACGTACGTCATGGTCCACACATCATGGCGCATACGTCATGGTCCTCACATCATGGCACGTACGTCATGGTCCTCACATCATGGCACGTACGTCATGGTCCACACGTCATGGCGCATACGTCATGGTCCACACATCATGGCATGTACGTCATGGTCCTCACATCATGGCACGTACGTCATGGTCCACACGTCATGGCGCATACGTCATGGTCCACACATCATGGCACGTACGTCATGGTCCACACATCATGGCACGTACGTCATGGTCCATACTTGCTTTCTTAAACACAGATGTGTGAAACCAGCCTCAGTCTGTGTCTCCTCGGCCTAAGGCCATGTTGAGACCGCAGTTTTTGAAATCTGGAAAATGGTGGTTGTGACTGGCTCGGTTATGCCGGAGCTGCCTTTACATTGCATACATTATTCTGGGCTGTCGGCCATGCTACTGGCTATAAAGTGGCTTCCTTTAAAACTCAATTGCAAGAAAATGTTCTGCACATTGTCGATTGGCCGATAAAGGGATCACCGTATGCTGTCAAACTCATTAGATGCTATGGTTGATGTTGATTGCTGCATCTAAGAGGTTAAACAGACGAGATCGAAGGGCTCTCGTATTCTGGCCAGTGCAGCAGGTTGTCAGCCATTATGTCTTTATAAATGACTTCTTATCAAAATGTGACCTTTCTTGGGACGAAGCATTGTAACATATAAGCCCTCTTCCTGCAGTGCGAGGCTTTATACCTGTATGGGGTGATGCTGCTGGTGATCGATCAGAAGATTGAGGGAGAAGTGCGGGAGAGGATGCTGGTCTCCTACTACAGATACAGGTACGTCTCGTGTACACTTTATATTGCTCCTCCCGGCTGCTCCATGTTTATAATTCGTCTTAGTACAAACTGACGTCCTACAATACAAGTCTCCGTGTTCAAAGGGAAATCATGTAGGAGGTAGGAGCACTGCCCGGACCCCATAATCATATCTATCCGAGGTGGCATAGTATGTAACGTGACAGCCACCATTCTCGTGCTGAAAGTCAGAGTTCAACAGAAAATTATTTTCTACTTTAAGCCTTTGGTTGCCAGTAAAAATGCACAAAAAAACCCTGAATCTTACCAAAAAGTTAATATTCTTCCCATATATAGTTATCGGCACTTTCATAAATCTTATCAATAGAAATTAACTATACGCCGTAAGTCTGACAATCAGAGGGTGAAGTTGATAACATGAAGAAAGATCCCTGTATCACTCTAGGGTTACTGTAGGTTGTATAGGGGAAGAGGTCAGTGTAAATGAGGGTGATAACATGGAGAAAAGTCCCTGTATCTAGGGTTACTGTAGGTTGTATATAGGGGAAGAGGTGAGTGTAAAAGGGGGTGATAACATGGAGAAAGATCCCTGTATCACTCTAGGGTTACTGTAGGTTGTATAGGGGAAGAGGTCAGTGTAAATGAGGGTGATAACATGGAGAAAAGTCCCTGTATCTAGGGTTACTGTAGGTTGTATATAGGGGAAGAGGTGAGTGTAAAAGGGGGTGATAACATGGAGAAAGATCCCTGTATCACTCTAGGGTTACTGTAGGTTGTATAGGGGAAGAGGTGAGTGTAAAAGGGGGTGATAACATGGAGAAAGGTCCCTGTATCACTCTAGGGTTACTGTAGGTTGTATAGGGGAAGAGGTGATAGTAAAAGGGGGTGATAACATGGAGAAAGGTCCCTGTATCACTCTAGGGTTACTGTAGGTTGTATATAGGGGAAGAGGTGATAGTAAAAGGGTGATAACATGGAGAAAGATCCCTGTATCTAGGGTTACTGTAGGTTGTATATAGGGGAAGAGCTGATACTAAAATGCAGTGATAACATGGAGAAAAGTTCCTGTTTTCTCTCTTTGAGTTAGTTCAGACAGTACGGGGGGAGTGATGACTGTAACAATCTGTCACTGGCAAAAGAGGGTGATGACATGGTAAAAAGATCCTGTTTCTTTCCCTTGGATTTGTTGAGGCTGTACAGGGTATGAAATGACAGTAACTAGCTGTCACTGGTAAAAGTGGTGATGACATGGAGAAGAGCTCCCGTATCCTCCCCTGGTAAAAGGGGTTCATAACATGGTAAAAAAAAGCCCCCGTATACCTGCAAAACCCCTTCTTTGGAGTTCACAGAAGCTGTACATGGGGACTAATGACAGTCTATGAATAGTCACTTATACATTCCTCCTTTACACACACAAAACAAGTAACCATATTCGGAATGTTTATTATATTTTTTTTTCTGATGAGGGGACCTGTTTATTTTTCACATTTCTTAGGACGACAAAGAATCCCTGACATGCATTTTAAATTGTGCAGCCCCTGGCCTAATAAATATTTTTATACGTCTGACACATTTTTATTTTCGACGGGAATAAAGTCTAGTAACAACGATATAGACTTTTTTTTTCCTTTTTTTTTTTTTTATTTTAGACATTTTGCGCCCATGAAGTGATAAAAACAACCTTTGGGGGTTCATTTAACAGTGTAAATATATATATTTTTATTTCTGATTTCACCTGTGACTGGGACTGATCCATTAGTCCCAGTTACAGGGGAGATTCATCCTCCTATCTGCATATTAGAGCTGATCTTCTCCCTCCCGACACCTGGCGATCACATAATCACTGGGTTCGGAGGGTGAATTGTTATACTGTGTGCACACACTGTTTATACACTGATCAGGAAGGCGTAACGGGTAGGAAATTATCTCTGCCTTCTCTTGTGGAGAGTTTCGCTATCTCTGACTGCCAGCTTCCGGCTTATACAGCTCTATGATCTCTGCGCTGCTCCTGACTCAGAAATAATGGTATGAAACATCATTGGTGCTTCATAAATGCATAAATAAAATAAGAATGATAATAAATAAATATATATATATATATATATATATATATATATATATATATATATGTGTGTGTATATATATATATGTATATATATGTATGTATATTCTATCTTCCCCTGATTATTCAGTGCCGCCAGATCCTCTGCTGATTCCAATATGGACGATATCTGCAAACTACTGCGCAGTACGGGGTATTCCAGCCAACCGGGGTCTAAGCGGCCCCCAAACTACCCCGAGAGTTACTTCAGCCGAGTGCCTATAAGTGACACCTACATCAGTATGGTGATCGGCAGACTGCGCTCAGACGACATCTATAACCAGGTGAGGTCAATATGTAAGTAAGGAACGTTCCCCCTCATAAGGCAAATCCCCGGAACAAGACGAGCACAGTCAGCAAATAATGACGGAATGCTGGGAGAGTTCAGCTCGAAATCCTGCTGAATAATGAGTGCAGCTCTGGAGTATAATACCGGTTGTAACTCCGGATCAGTAATGTAATGTATGTACATAGTGACTGCACCAGCAGAATAGTGAGTGCAGCTCTGGAGTATAATGCAGGATGTAACTCAGGATCAGTAATGTAATGTATGTACACAGTGACTGCACCAGCAGAATAGTGAGTGCAGCTCTGGGGTATAATACAGGATGTAACTCAGGATCAGTAATGTAATGTATGTACACAGTGACTGCACCAGCAGAATAGTGAGTGCAGCTCTGTGGTATAATACAGGAGGTAACTCAGGATCAGTAATGTAATGTATGTACACAGTGACTGCACCAGCAGAATAGTGAGTGCAGCTCTGGAGTATAATACAGGATGTGACTCAGGATCAGTAATGTAACGTATGTACACAGTGACTGCACCAGCAGAATAGTGAGTGCAGCTCTGCGGTATAATACAGGATGTAACTCAGGATCAGTAATGTAATGTATGTACACAGTGACTGCACCAGCAGAATAGTGAGTGCAGCTCTGGGGTATAATACAGGAGGTAACTCAGGATCAGTAATGTAATGTATGTACACAGTGACTGCACCAGCAGAATAGTGAGCGCAGCTCTGCGGTATAATACAGGATGTAACTCAGGATCAGTAATGTAATGTATGTACACAGTGACTGCACCAGCAGAATAGTGAGTGCAGCTCTGGAGAATAGTATAGGACCTCTATTATCCGTGGACTCTGGTACGCCTTAATTCCAGCATGTTACTCCATCATCTCCTAGTTTGATATTTCTTTTTAGGTGTCTGCTTACCCCTTACCAGAGCACCGGAGCACCGCTCTTGCCACACAAGCTGCCATGCTGTATGTCATCCTGTACTTTCACCCCTCCACACTACACACGCATCAGGCCAAGATGAGGGAGATAGTGGATAAATATTTCCCTGATAACTGGGTGAGTTGAGGATCTGTGAGACTTGTGGTGACATTGTATATGGGTGATCCAGGACCGCAAACAAGACAGAGGGGAAATGTTACAACCTGGATATAGAAGGGGAATATTTCCATTCACTGACATCCAGCGCAGATCTTACAAATTCAAAGGATCTACAATGTGAAGCATATTTTTTGTCCATTTTGAAGGATCTCTTTAGGAAGGATGGTGTCGCTCCAGTCTGCTGATGCCGGGTGACCTCGCCATTCATTGTGTCTCATTTCCCTCCAGATTATCAGCATTTACATGGGGATCACAGTCAATCTGATGGAGGCCTGGGAACCGTACAAAGCTGCGAAAACAGCTCTGAACTACACCCTGGATCTGCCCAACATCAAGGAGCAGGTATCACGGCGCCAGAGGGAGAAGGAGACTGATTCTGTCTGATGCAGCCCCAACACGGAGTGCAGCTGTTTCTGGCAGATCATTATTTTACTACTAGAAGAGACTCTACCCTACCCCCCAATATACCAATCCGATAATAGAATGTGTATGTTTTCATGATATCTAGTGAGTATTTTAGTAATCTGTCATTGATCTGCTTGTTTTGCACCAGGCTTGTCGATACGCTGCCATCACGGAGCGTCTGCACCCACAAGTGCAGCAGTTCCTGAAGGAGGGATTCCTGAGAGAGGAGTTTGTGCTGGATAATATTCCCAAGCTGCTGAACTGCCTGCGAGACTGCAACGTCGCCATCCGGTGGCTGATGCTGCACACTGCAGACTCGGGTAATGGTGCATTCCGACTAAGCGTGGTCCCTTTTATCGTTCATTTAAAGTGACTATTTCTATGGGGCTAATTATTAAAAAAAAAATATATAGTTATATAATATTTATATCTAGCCCCATAGAAATTGTTAAATGTATATATTTTGTGAACATCTTCTGACTTAAAAATCTATAGAGGTCAGGGTGCTGCTGTAAAGTACAAAGGCCTTTAAAGGGGTTGTCCATGATTTACAAATAACCGTCCAAGGAGGAGACATGGTTCCCTACCTGCTCAGTCTCCCATCGCCGCAGCAATAGTGCTCGCCCAGAGGTTTTGCAGCGATCACGTCCTCACACCTAGTATTTGAAGGAACAAAATGTTGCGCTTTTTTGTTTTTCCAGCTTATGACCCAAATAATAAGCGGCTCCGACAAGTAAAAGACCAAGTCCTGGCCGAGTCCAAGTACAACCCCAAGGTCCTGTTCCAGCTGCTGCTCGACACTGCCCAGTTTGAGTTTCTTCTAAAAGAGGTAAAGTTCTCCCTGTGCGATGTCCGCCACTGTATCCTCTGTGCCCCTAGGACAGAAAGGCGTCCGAGAAGGTCCATTGTTACCCCCTTCTATAAACCAGACAGGCTCCATCAACATTTGGAAAGTTGGTTGAGTTTGTTGTAAAACTTCCTTTCTCCCTTCTTTCTTGCATTTTTTCCTCCCTTTTTTCAAGGACTCAACATTTTTTTTATCCATTGACATCGCTGTACCAGGCCTGTTTTTTTTTTTTTTACGGAGCGAGTTCTGGTTTTGAATGACATCATTCTTTTTACCATATAATATTCAGAAAAATTGTAAAAGAAAATTCTAAGTGAAGTGAGAAAGGAAAACAATTCCACCATCGTTTTTTGGCTTTGGTTTTTACAGCATTGGCACAGCGGCACGATTCTCCAGGTCAGTGCGATTATGACGATAACAAACTTCTATAGGTTTTTACTTTTTTCGTAGCGTAAATAAAATTTGTATCTTTAATAACTAAAGAAAAAGAAATAATTGGTTCATGTCGCTTTCTATCGGCATCATTTTGGGGTATAAATGGCAGTTTGGTAACTTTTTATTGCATTTTTTTTTTTTTGCCTGAGGTGCAGCGGTGAAATAAATTGTGATTTTGGGAGTTTGATTTTTTTTTTTACTTTTTTTTTGTTATGACGTTTGCTGTTTCAGGTTTTTTCATCAAATGTTTACAGATGCATCAATACCAAATATGCTTTTTTGTTAATTAAATTTCTAAATTTTTAACTGGGGAAAAAAAGCTAAGTTATTCTGATTTTTTTTTTTTTTTCTAAATATTTTCAAGATTTAATTTGTATATTTTGAAGGGACTTGAGCATGCAGTTGTTGGATTGCTGTTGCAGTAGAAGTCCCAATCATGGTCTACTGTGAAGCTCAGATTGGGACTTGGCTTCACAGAAGTACCTTGTGGCGACCCATCGGTACCCTCACGTCATGGTGGGAGAGGTGGGATGCGTGCTAGGGCAGCACGGTGCAGCGGCATTTAATGGGTCAGCAGCTGAGATCGATGCTGTTTGGTGCAAATGCCAGCTGTATAACACAGACAACACTTCATGGAGCGTTGTCATCCTCTGAGTCTGCTCCATACACCCTGACCCGCTCTATGACGGATATATATATACTGGAGAGTTAGAGGGTCAAAGGATTTGATGGATGTAGCAAAGCTGGCATCCTGCACAGGGGGTCCTATACCCACAACTCGGGACCCTACCGCTAAGAAGCAACTGAAGAGCCAAGCTGCTGGATTCAGCTTGTCCAGTTATTAAATGGTCGCTCATGCTTTACATCTTCATTTTACTCTTAATTTCAGATGTTTAAGCAAATGTTGTCAGAAAAACAGAGCAAGTGGGAAAACTATAAGACGGAAGGATCAGAGCGGATGACAGAACTCGCTGATGTTTTCTCCGGAGTGAAACCGCTCACCAGAGTGGAGAAGAACGGTATGAAGGCACTGACCATAAGAAGGTGGACGGTGGAGACATTCCTGACCTCCATAGTCCGTCCCCAGGACCCAGCCTGCCTTATATCCCTCCTGTCCAGGACCCAGCCTGCCTTATATCCCTCCTGTCTTCTGAGAAAGGGGCAAAGACTTAGTTTTTAAACTTAATAATATATTTCAGTTCTCATTTTTATTACCTCTGCTCGCTCTAGATGAATGAAAACCTTCTTCTCTAGATTCCAGAGACTATTTACAAATGTAGAAAGCCTCCAGTGTCGGGTCTGATTTATGGTTTCAATTTACTGACCACAAGATTACTAGGAAATTACTGAATTATTGATCCTCTGGTTTAGCCGTCACCGTGTAATCTTCTCACATTTATTCACAGAAAACCTGCAGGCCTGGTTCAGGGAAATCTCCAAACAGATCCTGTCCCTAAACTATGATGACTCCACAGCGGCGGGGAGGAAGACGGTACAGCTCATACAAGCCTTGGAAGAGGTGAGACCTTGTGGATGTCTGCGTCCAAATATCTGGTGAATTAATAAATGCATACTCACAATGGGGCAGTCTGATTGGCATAGTTTTCATGGCTGATCCAATGGTTTACCATATCTGATAAAAGTCAGGTGGGTTAAACAGCCCGGGAGTCCTGCTTCCATGTCCACTTACAGAGGAAGCCTGGGAGTCCTGCTTGCACCGTCCACTTATAGAGGAATCCCGGGAGTCGTGCTTCCACCGTCCACTTATAGAGGAAGCCCGGGAGTCCTGCTTCCACCGTCCACTTATAGAGGAAGCCCGGGAGTCCTGCTTCCACCGTCCACTTATAGAGGAAGCCCGGGAGTCCTGCTTCCACCGTCCACTTATAGAGGAGGCCTGGGAGTCGCAGGAGTTATGACAGCAGTTATACTTCTCATTATTTGAAAATACCGACTTAGAAAAGAAAGTATAACGTCTCCATCCTCCGCATCTTCCCCAGTTCTGTGACTAATAATCGCTATGACTTCCTACAGGTTCAGGAGTTCCACCAGCTGGAGAGTAACATTCAGGTCTGCCAGTTCCTCGCTGACACCCGGAGGTTTCTGCACCAGATGATTCGCACAATTAACATCAAAGAAGAAGTTCTGATCACCATGCAGATCGTGGGGGACTTGTCCTTCGCCTGGCAGCTCATCGACAGGTACGTCTCATCTGGCAGGACGGCCGGACACATTTTGCTGTGAGTGCAGTTCACGTGTGGATTATTTTACTTTACTCCTATTTTAATGTTAGAGTGAAAGAATCCACATTCTTTCACTCGTGCATCCTGCCCTGGTGGTAGCATCGTTTACTTTAACGCTTAAGGTACCTTCACACTCAGCAACTTTACAACGAGAACGACAACGATCCGTGACGTTGCAGCGTCCTGGATAGCGATCTCGTTGTGTTTGACACGCAGCAGCGATCTGGATCCTGCTGTGATATCGCTGGTCGGAGCTAGAAGTCCAGAACTTTATTTGGTCGTCAGATCGGCGTGTATCGTCGTGTTTGACAGCAAAAGCAACGATGTCAGCGATGTTTTACATGGAGCTAACGACCTGTGAGAACGATAAGTGAGTCGCCGTTACGTCACAGGATCGCTCCTGCATCGTTGTGGAGCTGCTGTGTTTGACGTCTCTACATCTCTACAGCGACCTAAACAGCGACGCTCCAGCGATCGGCTCGTTGTCTATATCGCTGCAGAGTCGCTGAGTGTGACGGTACCTTTAGGTAACACATGGCACCCCAAGGTGCAAGTGCGAAATCTCTGACAGGGTCCTCACCTACCGTATGTCACTGGTAATGCTGGTGTCTTACTGGTGCCCTCCCGTATGCTCTAGTCATCTGGTGCTGCTCCTCATAATTAATATGACATTGCTGCTTGTTGTGGCACAAGTGTAAAATATTACCATTCTTTGCACTAGTTTCACATCGATCATGCAGGAGAGCATCCGAGCCAATCCGTCCATGGTCACCAAACTGCGAGCCACGTTCCTGAAGGTAAGACGCCCCCCTACTTCATACTGACCCATCGGGTGTGGGGATTATTTTATAGGGTCACTAAAACTCGATTCAAACAAATGTGTTTTGTGGTCATTCCTGTCACTATTTCTTTGGAGAACCACATTGTATTTTGCACTTTGTTCTTTCAGTTCTTTTTGTTTTCCCAGTTGAGACCCTGAGGAAGCACCGTGGTAGTCTGCTGCAATGTGTGAACTGCAGTCTGACACTATTACACCCCTTGTCTTTCATTACAGCTGGCATCTGCCCTGGACTTGCCCTTACTGCGCATCAATCAGGCCAACAGCCCCGATCTGCTCAGTGTGTCTCAGTATTACTCTGGAGAGCTGGTGTCTTATGTCAGGAAGGTAAGAGATCAATCCCATCCTCACATGCTGAACCCCCATTATACTGTAAGGATAACAGGAGCCGTGCACGAAGTCTCTATCATTAGCGATAACCTTGCTTTTCCATGACGTCCAACAACCAAATCTGGATCCCAATCTTTTGTGCTAGCAATAACCGTTAATAACTTGGGGTCCCCGTGTTCGGGTGATCGTCTGATGAACGGGTTTACTCATTGCTGTCTTGTTAAGTGGCTGCGAAAACCATGTGAAGAGATAAAGAGGGCTACTGCTGAGAGCAACCTGGGCAAACAGTCCTTCAGATTTCAAATCTGTTCTATGGGCTTTCTTTCTTAACTTTTTACTTTCTTTCCTTCGTTTATTTCCTTTCCTTCCTTTCTTTCCTTTTTTTACTTTGTTTCTTTTTCTTTTTCATTCTTTGTTTTTTTTTTCTTTTTCATTCCTACTTTCTTGCCCTTCCTTCCTTTCCTTTCCTTTCCTTCCTTTCCTTCCCCTCCCTTCCTTTTTTTCCTTCGTTTCCTTCCTTCGTTTCTTTCTTTCCTTCCTTCCTTCCTTTCCTTTTTTCCTTTCTTCCCTTCCTTCCTTCCTTTTTTTCCTTCCTTTCGTTCTTCCCTTCCTTCCTTCTTTCCTTTCTTCCTTTCCTTCCCTCCTTCCCTCCTTCCTTCCTTTCCTTTTTTCTTTTCCTTTCTTTCCTTCCTTTCTTTCCTTCCTTCCTTTCCCTCCTTTTCTTTCCCTCCTTTTCTTTCCCTCCTTTTCTTTCCCTCCTTTCTTTCCTTCCTTCCTTCCTTCCTTCCTTCCTTCCTTCCTTCTTTTCTCCCTCCTTTCTTCCTCCCTTCTTTTCCTTCTGTCCTAGGCATTGATATCCAGCTATCCAGGAAGAACAAATACTACTTATTAGGCTACTTTAATCAGTTCCTTCTCCCCGGCTGTACTGTTAGTTTATTCGGACTCCCATGACAGCACCACGAGAGAGGGGATCCGCCCCTTTAGGAACAGGAAACCCACAGATACAAAAGGGCGGCACCTCTCCCACGCATCAGTTGGTTTCCTGTTCCTAATGGGACGGGATCCTGCAGAATTTACAAAAGGATCCCAGGCCGGCCGGCCGACTCAGGTAGCGAGGGGGTCTCCTACCTCGGCCGGTGCGGAGTTCCTGGAAGATGTCACGATGGTCCTGGCAGGGCTGCATGTCAGTGTCATTCCAGCAGGGAGCGGTCGCCGGTGGTGTCCTGTCTCCAAGCCAGCGCTAGGTGAGTATGTCCCCTGGGTCTCCTCCTTCTGGGGTGGCTGGGGTCTCTGTATGCGGCGGCGCTTGGGGGCGCCACCTGGGGTGCTGCGGCTCTGTCTGGCGTCCCTCGCCGCTCTGTGCGCTGATGGAGAAGCGCTGGGAGCCCGGGTGACGTCGGGGGAGGAGTCGGCAGTCACTTCCGGGTTTCCAGGGTCCTGCGCATGCGCAGTGTATCCAAGATGGCGGCGCCCACCGGTATAGCGACGCTGGCGTTCTGAGCCCCAGAGATAACCGCCTGCACCTGGGGGAGGCCAGGAAAATCAATCAGGGGAGCGCTAGGCACAGCTGCTGACCGGAGGAGGGGTTATAAAAAGAACTCCGGATCGTGGTCCCTTGCTTCTGGCCTCATATTGTGGGAGATGGAGGACGAGCACGTGCAGTTGCAGTTGCTGGAAGAGGTAGCTCAGAAGCCTAAAGGGAAGGATCACGACAAAAGGAGTAGTGAGTCTGGCCACAAAAGCTCCTCCAGGCAGGGGTCTGGAGCATCAGCCAGAGGAAAACCCCCTCGTATTCCGGTACTTTTCTTTGGGCAGCTGCTGGTAAGTGATCTTCGTGAAAGTTCACCCAGTGACGTGATCCCCCTCATATGTTCTATTATAGGGGAAGAAATGTGCCGGGAAGGCGAAACACAGGGAATGTGGCATCTGCGGGGTTCCCCTACCTGATTCGTGCCCTAAAAAATTATGTGGCCCCTGTATCCAGCAGACGGTGAGGTCTCAGGAAAGGGGAGGGGGTGAGAGCATTATATCTACAAGGATTAGATTACTTTACTTACCCCCTCAGGTGGCGGAGGAATCCCTTACTATGACCACCAGCTTGAGAGAGATGATCAGAATGGAGGTCAGACAATCCTTAAAAGGTCTTTCTCAAGGAGGAAGTTCTAAATCTAAAGCTCCATTACACTCCGATTCTTCAGTAGAGGAGGATAAGGAGGAAGTTTTCTCCGGCTCAGCTGCATCGTCCTCTTCCTCGGATGAGGACACCGGCCGCTTCTGTCTACCCCTTGAACGAGTGGATAAGCTGGTCAAAGCGGTCAGAGGAACGATGGGCATAACTCAATCGAGACCCCAACTTTCCAAGGAGGAAATTATGTTTAGTGGGTTGGAGCAGAAAAAACGTAGGGTCTTTCCGCTCAATGAGAAAATCCAGGATCTTATCAATAGAGAGTGGAAAAAACCCGAGAGAAAGGGTTCCTTACCTCCAGCGCAGAAGCGCAGATATCCATTTGATGATCCAGCAGTCACCAATTGGGAAAAAGCCCCTAAGTTAGATGCGGCAATAGCCAAGGTGGCAAAACGGGCCTCTCTCCCCTTTGAGGACATGGGGACCCTTAAAGACCCCCTTGATAGGAAAGCAGACACCTTTCTAAAGAGTACCTGGGAGATGGCAGCCGGTGCCTTACGGCCTGCAGTGGCTTCAACCTGTACAGCCAGATCAATGATGGTCTGGCTGGAATAATTAGAGACCCAGTTGAAAGAAGGTGCGTCAAGGGATTCTATTCTGACTGCCTTACCAATGATTCAAGAAGCAGCTGCCTTCTTATCAGATGCATCCATTGACTCCGTTAAAATGGCTGCTAGAGCAGCAGGTCTCTCAAATGCAGCCAGGAGAGCTCTATGGCTGAAATGTTGGCCAGGCGATATACAGTCAAGATCAAAACTTTGTGCCATTCCATGTAAAGGGGAGTATCTATTTGGTCCCACCTTGGATGAACTCCTAGAAAAAGCGGGGGATGACAAAAAGAAATTCCCCAATCTGCTTGGGTCCTACCGTCGTCCCTTTAATAAGAGAAGGTTTGGTCGCGGAGGAAAGCGTACCTTTTCACCTTTAAGGGATCGGTCTAGATGGGAAGACAGACGTAGACGAGGTACGGGATATATGTTCCGTCGTTCCTCGAAAGAAAAGACAAATGACTAGGAACGCCGGTGGGGGGTAGACTATTACATTTCTGTTCAGAATGGTCAGAAATCACGAATAGTGTCTGGGTACAAGATACTATTTCTCGGGGTCTTACACTTGAGTTTTGCCATACCCCACGGGATAAATTTATGTTAACTCCCTTGCGCTCTAATCCCCTAGAACAATCTGCTCTAGAAGAAGAGGTGTGGTCTCTTTGCTCTAAAAATGTTCTTATACAGGTTCCAGAGTCTGATAGAGGGAAAGGATTTTATTCTCCCTTGTTTCTTATTCAGAAACCTGATAAAACGAATAGAACCATCATAAATCTCAGGCATCTTAACAGTTATCTGGTTAAGCATACTTTTAAGATGGAGTCCATCAGCTCAACAATAAAAATACTGTTCAAAAACTGCTTTATGGTGGTAATCGATTTAAAGGATGCCTATTACCATGTACCTATTCATGTGGATTTCCAGCAGTTCTTGAGGGTAGCAGTATTAATGGGAGGAGTGGTGAATCATTTTCAGTACAGAGCTCTTCCTTTCGGTATAACATCAGCCCCTAGAGTATTCACAAAAATAGTGGCGGAGGTGATGGCTCACTTGCGGGAATCTAATGTCCTTATTGTCCCATACCTTGACGATTTCCTCATAGCAGGGAACTCGGCAGAACACTGTTTGTCCCAACTAGAACTAACTAGGGTTAAGTTGGAACGCCTGGGCTGGATAATTAATTTTGAAAAATCTCGGTTACAGCCTCAAAAAATTCAGAAGTTCCTAGGTTTATTATTAGATTCAACTACACAACAGTGTTATCTTCCGGAAAATAAATTAAATCAGATTCAGCATCAGGTATTAAAAGCAATTAATACACCCTCAATGACCCTTCGGCAAGCTATGTCCCTGCTGGGGTCCCTCACATCCTGCATTCCAGCAGTAAGGTGGGCACATTTTCATGCTAGATCCCTCCAGAAAGAAGTTTTGTTTAAAGACAGGATCTTGAGGGGTGTATTGGAGGAAAAGATAACTTTAGAACCAGCGACTCTCGAATCCCTAAATTGGTGGCTAGATAGGGATAATTTGTCGGCAGGCGTTCCCTGGATGATAGAAGTATCCCGGGTTATAACTACGGATGCTAGCTCCTCAGGTTGGGGGGCTCACATGAATGACATTGTAGTGCAAGGCCAATGGGAACCATACTCAACATCTTCATCCAATCAGAGAGAATTATTGGCAATCGAATTGTCAGTTAAAAAACTCCTCATGTATCTGCAGGGCCACCACGTCAGGATCCTCTCGGACAACCGGGTGGCAGTCTCCTATATAAATCATCAAGGAGGTACACGCTCCGAGTCTCTGATGCAGATCATAGATCGTCTCCTCCGGATGGCAGAAGAGAATTTACAATCTTTGACTGCTCTACACATCACAGGAAAAGACAATGTAAAAGCGGACTTTCTCAGCCGCAATGTCCTAAAGCAAGGAGAATGGTCTCTAAATGGAGACATCTTCAAGCAGATTGTCCGCTTATGGGGTCGACCAGTGGTGGACCTATTTGCCACGAAAGAAAACAAAAAAGTAAAAAACTTTTGTTCCCTAAATCCCAGGGAAAATCCACTGGCAGTGGATGCATTCCTCATAAAATGGGATTTTTCTCTGGCCTACGCCTTCCCACCATTGAACCTATTACCTCTAGTGGTGAGGAAAATCAGAGAAGACCGTGCGAGACTCATTCTGATTGCTCCCTTCTGGCCCAGGAGAACTTGGTTTTCATGGCTCAGGACAATGTCAGTGGACGATCCCTGGGTGCTTCCAGACATCCCAAATTTACTCTCCCAGGGGCCGATACTCCATCCACAAGTGAAGGGACTTCATTTGACGGCTTGGAGTTTGAGCGGTCATTGTTAGAGAATAAAGGCTTCTCTTCTAAATTAGTGGATACCCTTTTAAAAAGTAGAAAGCCAATAACAACAAGAATCTACTCCAGAACCTGGAGAAAGTTCCTAACTTCCTCAGAATTTAACATTAATGATGGGGTACCAATAAGTCAAATATTGGAATTTCTGCAAAGGGGGTTAGAGTTAAATCTCTCCACAAGCACATTAAGAGTACAAGTTTCAGCACTCGGGGCCCTGTTCTCATGTAATATTGCGGGAAACTACTGGGTGTCGAGATTTATTAAGGCGGTCGGTAGAATTAGACCGTTATATAGAAACAAAATGGTACCATGGGATTTAAATCTTGTCCTTTCTTCTTTGACAAAGCCCCCTTTTGAGCCGTTGAATGAAGCCTCAGTCAGGATGTTGTCTCTCAAAACAGCTTTCCTAATAGCTATAACATCAGCTCGCAGAATAGGAGACATCCAGGCGCTCTCCAGACTTCCCCCGTATACAGAATTTCTCCAGGATAGAGTTATCCTTAGGGTACCGTCACACAGTGAAATTTCCATCGCTACGACGGTACGATTCGTGACGTTCTAGCGATATCGTTACGATATCGCAGTGTCTGACACGCAGCAGCGATCAGGGACCCTGCTGAGAATCGTACGTCGTAGCACATCGTTTGGAACTTTCTTTCGTCGCTTGATCACCCGCTGACATCGCTGGATCATTGTGTGTGACAGCGATCCAGCGATGTGTTCGCTTGTAACCAGGGTAAACATCGGGTAACTAAGCGCAGGGCCGCGCTTAGTAACCCGATGTTTACCCTGGTTACCAGCGTAAACGTTAAAAAAACAAACAGTACATACTTACATTCCGGTGTCTGTCCTCCGGCGTCTCAGCTTCTCTGCACTGTGTGAGCGCCTGCCGGCCGGAAAGCGAGCACAGCGGTGACGTCTGACGTCACCGCTGTGCTTTCCGGCTATGGCGCTTACACAGTGGAGAGAAGCTGAGACGCCGGAGGACTGACACCGGAATGTAAGTATGTACTGTTTGTTTTTTTTACGTTTACGCTTGTAACCAGGGTAAACATCGGGTTACTAAGCGCGGCCCTGCGCTTAGTAACCCGATGTTTACCCTGGTTACCCGGGGACTTCGGCATCGCTCCAGCGCCGTGATTGCAACGTGTGACCGCAGTCTACGACGCTGGAGCGATATTCATACGACGCTGCGACGTCACGAATCGTGCCGTCGCAGCGATGGAAATTTCACTGTGTGACGGTACCTTTAGGCCGGACCCAGCCTACTTACCAAAGGTAGTATCCCAGTTTCACAGATCGCAGGAGATAGTTTTACCCTCATTTATCCCTAATCCTTCTAACCCTAAAGAAAGTGAGCTCCATACCTTAGATGTCAGGAGATTCCTTCTTCAATATATCTCGGTCACTAATGATTGGAAGAAGGATAATGCACTATTCCTGTCCTTCCAAGGTCCAAGGAAAGGGGCTAGAGCATCAAAATACATAGTAGCTAAATGGATTAGGGAGGCTATCTCTCTTGCTTACACGACAGGTGGGGGTCCAGCTCCGCAGAATCTGAGGGCGCATTCCACCCGAGCCATGGCGTCATCCTGGGCAGAGAGGTCTGGAGTGTCGGTCGACCAGATATGTAAGGCGGCCACATGGTCATCCCCTTCCACCTTTTTTAAACACTATAGGTTGGACTTGGGGTTCTCCTCAGATCTCACCTTCGGGTTAAGGGTGCTGCAGGCTGTGGTCCCTCCCTAAAATGGCTTACATCTCTGTAAATCTCTCGTGGTGCTGTCATGGGAGTCCGAATAAAGCATTAAGCTACTTACGGGTAGCGGCATTTTTCGGAGGCCCATGACAGCACCCTTAGTTCCCTCCCTTTTCACATGGGGGTTGCACATCCTGGGTTTATAAAGAACTAAATAATTTAAAGAAGAAAAGTTTTCTTCTCACGTGTGTTATCTCAATTGTTACTTTATTAAAATTATTGTGTTTAATTGTATTGTATTTGCTTGTCATTAACTGCGGTAGTCCTCTCAGGCTCTGTAATCCAACTGATGCGTGGGAGAGGTGCCGCCCTTTTGTATCTGTGGGTTTCCTGTTCCTAAAGGGGCGGATCCCCTCTCTCGTGGTGCTGTCATGGGCCTCCGAAAAATGCCGCTACCCGTAAGTAGCTTAATGCTTTCCCAATCACCAGACAGTGGCCGGAGATGTGTTTTTTCAGCCTCTGTGTGGTCGGCGTGCATCTACAGACCGTTTGCTACACTGTTTATGAAAGCTCTGTAGCTGCACTGCCTTATACCGAGGTTCACTGAAAAAATACAAAAATGTCTTATATTGGGTCCCTATGGTGGACGGATACCTACGTGTCCATCCTGACTGTGGCTATTGTTGGGCGCATACCTCCTGAGTGTGTGAAACCATCAGAGGGCTCAGATGTGGTCTGCACCGAGCCTAATGAGGACCTTTCACCAAGTGTTTCATGTTGAACTGGACACGCGATGTAATCGCTGTTGCAGAGTGGAAAAACACTTTTTTTTTTGGCTCTCCATTATGGAGATATTAGCATTCAAAGTATTGGCACATAGTGAGTTAAAGTTTTTTAAGTCCAAGTGGGTGTTCTCAGTTTTCAGTGGGGGCGTGTACTTCTTCTCCCTGTATGACGCTGACCAATCATAAACAGGCACATGAAAAAAGAGCACGCCCCCACCATAGCTTAGGTTTTTCAGTTTGTGACATCTAATGATAACCTCCTGCCTGACCTGCCTGGACAACGCCTTTAATGGAAGCTCCTCCTATCTATGCCTTCATACCTCCCCACTCCTGTGTTACTGGATAGCTGTGTGTTCTTAAATCACAAGATGTTTGTTGCTTTATTTCCACAGGTTCTTCAGATCATTCCGGAGAGCATGTTCACATCTCTGGCCAAAATTATCAAACTGCAGACCCATGATATAATAGAAGTGCCCACGCGCCTCGACAAGGACAAACTAAGGGACTACGCTCAGCTCGGGGCCCGGTACGAGGTGAGCCGCGATTTCACCATAGACTGCGGCATGTGACAGCGGCTAGTGATCTCCTGTCCTCCTTATGTAGGGTTAGTGAGGGGAGGACGATTTTAGAAAATGACTTACCCGCTCTTATACAGAAGCAGGATAATTAGATTTATATCAGAAATATAAACATCGGACCCCCAGTAAGGATGTAATGTGAAATTATTCACAGAATTATTATCCTAAAACCCATATTACTCTGTCGCCTCATTGGGGGACACAGGACCATGGGTGTTATGCTGCTGTCCACTAGGAGGCAACACTATGCATAATCTGAAAAAGATTAACTGTGGCTCCTCCTGTGCAGTATACACCCCTGGACGGCGTCAGCCTTCTCCAGTTTTTGCTTAGTGTCGCATAGGAGGCACACCTAAAAGATTTTTACTCCGTTCTTTCCGATGGGATTACAGATGAAGAAAAGAGGGTCTCCTGTGAGACTCCCGGCATGGCTCCTTCCTCGGCCCCCTATTATGGGGTGCCCAGTTGAAGTAGAGATGGCTATTCCCCATGTTGCTCCTTCCCCAGTCCCTCGGGTGCTGGTTCGAAGTCGAGACCCCCCCTCCTTCCCCAATTCCTTTTGGTTTCTGGGTTGAGGTCGAGGCGAGGATAAAGGCCCCTGAAGGGGACAACAGCACCCTCCCTAATGCCCCTCTGGGGGGTATTAGGTTGAGATTCCTCAGGTAGGGCCTGCTCCCACCAATGGGCCAGCACACTGCGCCTGCATCCAGGGACCCCAGCCCAGCTGCGGGCTCCTGTTGGGGCCGGGGGGAGTGCAGGCAGGCATGGCACATACAGACACAGGGCTCCAGCACCAGCTCTATACTGCCTCAGGGAGACCCCAACCGGGCTCCCCCTTCCGCTTATAGCCCCACCTCCATCCTGCCTTTAAATCCGGGGGGGTCCGGTTCAGATCCGACCCCCTCCCGGACTTTCGCGCCGGCCTGGAGCCCTTCTGGGCCTCAGGCATCTAATTTAGGCCCCTGCTTCGGCCTAGCTGAAGCCGCCGCCTCTTCTCCGCCCCCCGGCCCGCCCCCCCGGATGACAAATATGACACTCTATAGTGTCATAAAGGGGGTGGATCGAGACAGAAAGGGCGCGTTTTTACACAGCCTTGCCGCCTTTTTCCAGCTCTCTGCCTGCCCCCTTCTCAGCAGCCATTTTTCTGCTGCAGATTAACCCTGCATCTCCCCGTCTGCAGGACCAGGCAGCCAGTCTCCGGGGGGCACAGGACTGTGGATCTTCGGCGCTGGACCTAGGGGCACACTGGTGGGGTAAGATCACAGCTGGGTTTTTTACTCCGCTGTGAATCCATATTACCTATAAGGCTCCCCTATAGGTTTCTCTACCCCTGTAAGGTCCTCTGCCGGCAGCCCTTCTGCACTCTGTGCACTATGCCAGGCTCAAGGTCCAAGAGAACCAGGCAGAACTGCTATTATGCATTCTGCACAGCCTGCGGGACCGCTCTCCCCAGTGCCAGCACGTACCCGCATTGCCAGAACTGTATACAAACTAATGTGTCAGAGCCCCAAGAAGCCCCCTGCCAATGCCTCGGTGTCTAATGCCACGCCGGAATGGGCTACTCAGATATCGCAATCTATGACGCAGTCTATAGATAACCTAACCTCCACATTGCTTCAGGCTCTGCAGGGTCATGCCTCGGCTATGACCGTTACACAACAAAGGGAGAGCTTGACTCAGGAACAAGATGACCCTAGCACATCCACGTCTAGGTCAGGACGCAAGCGGACCCATAGATCAAGTCCATCTGCATCATCCCATAGCACACGGTCATCCCCCTCTAGGGAAAGACACCGTAGCTCCAGGTCATCTAGACCGTCCCATTCTAGGGACAGACGATGCAGATCTCCGCAATCCCTGACCAGAGAAGGCCTTCTCCCCGGCTCACTCAGCAGGGGACGCCTCAGTGATACACAGGATTCGTAAGGCATCTGCGACTCTGACTCAGACAGAGAAACGGAGGGGTCCCTGATCCCAATCCCTCCTAGCAATACAGCGCTAGTTGAGGACATAATCTCTTCCATCCATCGGGTGCTGGACATTTCCGATCCGCCACCAGAGGCCCCAGAACATAAGATTTCCTTTGAAGGACCTCTGAAGCCGCCTAAGGTTTTCTCTAACCACCCAGAGTTTAAGGTGATCCTTAACAAGCAGTTCTCATAGCCTGAGAAAAAAATTCGCTAATCGCAAATATCTGGAGGCAAGGTACCCCTTCCCAGAGAAGGACACCAAGGAATGGACAGATTCACCCGAAGTGGACCCCCCAGTCTCTAGGCTAGCAGCACAGACCCTCCTTTCACTGCCAGATAGCTCAACCCTCAGGGACGCAGCAGACCGGCAGGTAGAACGCATGGCTCGTTCAATTTTCGAGGCAGCAGGGGCATCCCTGGCTCCCGCGTTCGCCTCAGTTTGGGCTGCCAAGGCCATTCCGAGGGGTCTACTCCAATCTGTTCGTAGTTCTCAAGAAAGGAGGCAGCGTACGGCCCATACTAGACCTAAAACAGCTCAACAAATATGTACGGGTCCGTCACTTCCGCATGGAGTCCCTTCGGTCCATCCTTGCGTCCATGGAGAAGGGAGAATATCTCGCCTCCATAGACATACAAGACGCATACCTGCATATACCCATTGCACCTGCCCATCAGAGGTTTCTCAGGTTCGCAATAGGCCAGGACCACTACCAATTCGTGCCTCTCCCTTTCGGACTCGCCACGGCTCCCAGAGTGTTCACCAAAGTCATGGCAGCCACCATGGACGTCCTACACTCCAGAGGCATAGTAGTTGTTCCATACCTGGACGATCTCCTCATCAAGGCTCCCACTTTCAAGGACTGCGAGCTCAGCGTCTCAATCACAACCGATACTCTCAGTCGCATGGGCTGGTTAATCAACTTACAAAAGTCATCACCAACCCCGAGTCAGTCCCTGACCTTCCTGGGAATGCTATTCAACACCTCCAGGGGTCTAGTGCTCCTTCCCAAGGACAAGGCACTGGCTCTCCGCCTAGGAGTTCGCACCCTCCTCCGCAAACCCCCTCGATCTCTCCGGTTTGCCATGAGAGTCCTCGGCAAGATGGGGGCAGCAATAGAAGCGGTCCCATTTGCCCAGTTTCACCTCAGGCCTCTCCAACTAGCCATTCTCAAGTCCTGGGACAGGAATCCCTTTTCTCTCGACAGGGAGTTCCGGCTAACGTCAACCAGGAGGTCCCTGCACTGGTGGCTCAAGCCAACCTCGCTAGCAAAGGGGAAATCCTTTCTCACAGGTCAATGGAGGGTTCTGACCACCGACGCGAGCCTGACGGGTTGGGGTGCGGTGCACCTACACCACAGGGCACAGGGCAAGTGGTCCCCAGTGGAAGCGACCATGCCCATCAACATCCTGGAAATTCGTGCCATCCTCCTGGCATTGAGGGCCTTCCATTACTTACTGGCAGCCTCTCACATCAGAATACAGTTGGACAATGCCACGGCTGTGGCATATGTGAATCACCAAGGGGGGACCCGCAGTACCCAGGCGATGCGAGAAGTGTCACACATCCTCCGCTGGGCGGAGGACACAGGGTCGGTTCTTTCGGCGGTCCACATTCCGGGTGTGGACAACTGGGAAGCAGACTTCCTCAGCCGACAAGGAATAGACTCGGGAGAGTGGTCTCTCCATCCCGAAATTTTTCGCCAGATCTGCCATCGCTGGGGGACCCCGGATGTGGACCTAATGGCATCCCACTTCAATGCCAAGGTCTCCAACTTCATGGCCAGAACACATGATCCGCAGTCGCTCGGAGCAGACGCTCTGGTTCAGGACTGGACCCAGTTCCAGCTTCTGTACATTTTTCCACCTCTCCCCCTGATATCCAGAGTGGTGAGGAAGATCAAACAAGAGGGAGTTCCAACCATCCTGATTGCACCTCACTGGCCCAGACGTACATGGTACGCCAACATCGTACAACTTACAGCAGACGCCCCCTGGCGTCTCCCCGTCCGCCACGATCTTCTATCACAAGGCCCGTTCTACCACCAGAACTCAGGGGCTCTCAATTTGACGGCGTGGCCCTTGAGACCTGGGTTCTAACCCAGGCAGGGCTCTCGCCGGACGTCATTGGAACCATGATCAGAGCACGGAAACCAGCCTCTGCCAAGATTTATTACCGTACCTGGAAAGCTTTCTTTACCTGGTGCGAATCTCGTGGCCAGACCCCACTCCCTTACTCTCTACCCAAAGTACTTGGTTTTCTCCAATCGGGTCTGGAGGCCAGGCTGTCATTGGGCTCGCTTAAGAGCCAGGTATCAGCCCTCTCAGTGCTTTTTCAAAGGCGCATTGCTACCAAGCCGCAAGTAAGGACTTTCCTTCAGGGGGTTTCCCGATTGGTTCCCCCCTACAGACGACCACTAGAAACGTGGGACCTCAACCTGGTCCTGACAGCATTGCAGGAACCACCCTTCGAACCCCTTAAGGAGGTCCCGCTCCGCCTTCTCTTCCAGAAGTTGGTTTTCCTGGTGGCAATCACCTCGATACGCAGGGTGTCTGAAATGACAGCACTCTCCTGCAGACGGCCCTTCCTGGCTTTTCACCAGGACAAGGTAGTTCTTCGTACGGTACCATCCTTCCTCCCGAAGGTTGTGTCCAACTTCCACCTCAATGAGGAAATTTCACTACCATCCCTTTGTCCGGTTCATAGAGTGGAGAAGGCTCTGCATACGCTTGACCTCGTCAGGGCATTGCGTATATACGTGTCTAGGACTGCGTCCTTCCGGAGGTCTGATTCTCTTTTCCTCCTTCCGGAATTCGGCCACAAGGGTCTGCCAGCTTCCTAAGCTACCCTTGCCAGGTGGATCAAATCCACCATACAAGAGGCCTACCGCCTTAAGAATTCTCCTCTTCCAGCCGGTATTACCGCACACTCTACACGGGCGGTAGGGGCCTCCTGGGCCATTCGGCACCAGGCTTCGGCACAACAAGTGTGTAAGGCGGCCACTTGGACTAGCCTACACACATTTACTAAACACTACAGGGTTCATACCCAGTCCTCAGCGGACGCGAGCCTGGGTAGATGTGTCCTGCAGGCGGCGGTGCCCTAAGTATAGGGGCCTGTCTGCACAATATTTGCCCATTGCTTCCCACCCAGGGACTGCTTTAGGACGTCCCATGGTCCTGTGTCCCCCAATGAGGTGACAGAGTAAAGGAGATTTTAGTGTACTCACCGTAAAATCTCTTTCTCTTAGCCTCTAATTGGGGGACACAGCTCCCACCCTGATGCCCTTCTGGGGCTGTTGTTACTGTTGAGTTCTCATATTGTTCTTTGAGCTCGTACATAGTGGCCTTCTTATAGGCATGTCTATGTTATTCATGTTACGTTCCTCCTACTGCTTTTGCACAAAACTGGAGAAGGCTGACGCCGTCCAGGGGTGTATACGGCAGAGGAGGAGCCACAGTTAATCTTTTTCAGATTATGCATAGTGTCGCCTTCTAGTGGACAGCAGCATAACACCCATGGTCCTGTGTCCCCCAATTAGAGGCTAAGAGAAAGAGATTTTACGGTGAGTACACAAAAATCTCCTTTTCTAATATTCGTTATAATACGGGGCAGTCGGTATGACGGACATTGACGGATCCTGTACTTCTCTTCAGGTGGCCAAACTGACTCATGCCATCTCCATATTTACTGAAGGAATCCTCATGATGAAGACCACGCTGGTAGGAATAATAAAGGTACGTAGGGTGGGACGAACGATGGATCCCTTAAAAACGCACCTTGTGTTACTATGCTATTGTTTTGTTCTTTTTTTATCAATCTTTTTCAAGAGCCATACATTTTTTATGTATTTGTTTTTTCATTATTTATTTTATTAATTTATTTATTTTGTGGGGAGAGTTATATAGATTGGTGTAATTTTGGGATCTAATCAACATTTTGATCTCTTTTTATTCCTTTTTTGGGAGGTGACATGAGCAAAAGAAAAACTTCAGTTCTGTCATGTTGAATGTAATAGTAATACACACAACACAGCTCAGCTACATATGCACATTTACATATACAGTTCTGCTACATGCCCATATAGACATACACAGCTCTGCTACCTGCACATGTAGACATACACAGCTCTGCTACATGCACATATAGACATACACAGCTCTGCTACATTTACATATAGACATACACAGCTCTGCTACATGCACATATAGACATACACAGCTCTGCTACATGTACATATAGACATACACAGCTCTGCTACATGCCCATATAGACATACACAGCTCTGCTACATGCACATATAGACATACACAGCACTGCTACATGCCCATATAGACATACACAGCTCTGCTACATGCACATATAGACATACACAGCACTGCTACATGCACATATAGACCTACACAGCTCTGCTACATGCACATATACTCATACACAGCTCAGCTACATGCACATATAGACATACACAGCACTGCTACATGCCCATATAGACATACACAGCTCTGCTACATGCACATATAGACATACACAGCACTGCTACATGCACATATAGACCTACACAGCTCTGCTACATGCACATATACTCATACACAGCTCAGCTACATGCACATATAGACATACACAGCACTGCTACGTGCACATATAGACATACACTGCTCTGCTACATGTACATATACTCATACACAGCTCTGCTATATGCACATATACACATACACAGCTCTGCTACGTGCACATATAGACATACACAGCTCTGCTACATGCACATATAGACATACACAGCTCTGCTACATGCACATATAGACATACACAGCACTGCTACAAGCCCATATAGACATACACAGCTCAGCTACGTGCACATATAGACATACACAGCTCTGCTACATGCACATATAGACATACAGCTCTGCTACATGCACATATAGACATACAGCTCTGCTGCATGCACATATAGACATACAGCTCTGCTGCATGCACATATAGACATACATCTCTGCTACATGCACATATAGACATACACAGCTCTGCTACATGCACATATAGACATACGCAGCTCTGCTACATGCACATATACTCATACGCAGCACTGCTACACGCACATATACACACACACACTATACATTACCACATCCTGCTGCTCCTGATCGTGACCTGTATGGAGGTTTCACATTATTACACATAATTTATGGACATCTATGGTGAGCTCATTGCCATGCATACATATAGTGTGTGTGTGTGTGTGTATATATATATATATATATATATATATATATATATATATATATATATATATATACATATACACAGTGGTGTTCAAAAGTCCTGCATAGGATAAATTGATTTTTCAAGTTTTAAACGCTTTCTGTCGAATATCTTCGATGCTAATATGACATATCATATATGATTTTGTTCAGAATACACTTTTGCATTCTCTCCCTGTAATATTTTTAGCTTTTGAAGCAGTTTTGCCTGAAATTATAGCAACAATAGGGGAATTGAAAGCAGAACTAAATATTGTACAGCTTCAGATCCAAAATTAGCCAATCACAGATGAGGTTCTTGTGACCAATCATAACCTGGATATGGCAGCCAATCACATTGCATTACATTGCATCACATCTGCTGCTTTGTTTGTTGCTTTTATCTGTTGCTCTATCTAGTGAATCATACTGTAGAATTTTATGATGGGAGCCTTCAGATTTTTGTCAGCGGAGGATCGTGTGCAAGTTGTGGTGCTACATGAAGAGGGTTATACTGGCCCCCAGATCGCAAGGAAGGTCGGTTGTAATCAGAGTACAGTCGTAAGAATTTTGTAGAAACATAAGCAGCTTGGAATTACCCAGGACAGGCCCAGATCTGGTCGGCCCAGAAAGTCAACTAAAAGAGAGGATGGGGCTGTATGGCAGCCAATGGTGTTGGAAGGCTTCATATTGTGGAGGGTATGGTTAATGCAAAAAAATACATAGACATCCTTAATAAGAAAATGCTGCCTTCTGCTCAACACCTGTTTTCAGGGGATTACATCTTCCAGGATGATAATGCTCCTTGTCACAGAGCTAAGACAGTAACGGAATGGAAAAAAAAGAACAAGGTGACTACTATTGACTGGCCAGCTCAGTCCCTGGACCTCAATCCAATTGAAAGTTTGTGGCATACGGTATCATTAGAGATATCTAGAAAACAGCCAAGGACCAAGAGTGAGTTGATTGAGGCTCTGATACAGGCCTGGAACCACATCATCACTCGTGAACATCTGCAGAAGCTTGTTCACTCAATGCCACAGAGATGCAAGCTGGTGCTCAAGAGCAAAGGCTGGCCTATAAAGTATTAGAAGCTAAAGATGCACTCAAAAGGCCCTTTTCAGGACTCTGAATTAAATAAAAAATATTAAATCTTAAAAAGTAAAATTTAAGTCTGTGTGAACTTGCATTGGAAGTTAATGAACTTAGAAACCTGTTCACCATTCTACACACTGTACTGGTGTAGGTATGGTTATGCTGTAAAAAAATTATCAAAAATGCGCATACCATAACAATTTATACACTTGGGACATTCAAAAATGAGTATGGCATACAATGAGGGATTACAAAAACATATATGTTCCATATGTTCCACCAGTTTCACTGTAGAGATGCAGAAGTATTAAACATATAGTTTTCTTCACGCCTATGCAGGACTTTTGAACACCATTATATATATATATATATAATGCATTTACTTTTTTGCATTGTTCTGCTAATCCTCTTATGAGAGTTGAACCTACAGATTCCTGATCACCTACACCATATAATGTAAAGCTGTAGTACGGTGGTGTAGTGTGCCCCGTTCCTAACCCTTTACATGCCGCTGTCACTGTGGTAAGGCAGCATCTAGGCGGTTACTTCTGCAGCAGTTACTCCCAGGCAGTGGCTATTAATCACACGCTCCACATGATGGTGCGCCGTGCCGAGGGGTAAAAAAATAGGGATTTTTGTATACTCACCGTAAAATCCTTTTCTCCTAGCCAATCATTGGGGGACACAGACCGTGGGGTGTATGCTACTGCCACTAGGAGGCTGACACTAAGTGATACAAAGAAAGTTAGCTCCTCCCCTGCAGTATACACCCTCCTGCTGGCTCTCAGCTAACCAGTTAGGTGCAAAAGCAGTAGGAGATCAATAACAACATATGAGCGTATAGCATGTCATATTATATATGAGAGTATAGCATGTCAGAATATAAAAATAAGCACAAGCTAATAGGGTGGGAGCTGTGTCCCCCAATGATTGGCTCGGAGAAAAGGATTTTACGGTGAGTACACAAAAATCCCTATTTCTCCTTTGCCTCATTGGGGGACACAGACCGTGGGACGTCCCAAAGCAGTCCCTGGGTGGGGACAACATCAGATCAGGCCCTGTGTAACCGCTACTTACAAGTGCGCCACCGCGGCCTGCAGAGTCCGCCTGCCCAGACTCACATCTGTGGAAGTGTGGGAATTATAGTGCTTCAGGAATGCATGCGGACTGGACGAATCCGCAAGCTTGCAGGCGTGCCTTGCCGACGCCTGGTGCCTAGAACCCTCGATAGACAGGGAGATGGGCTGACCTCTAGCACGGAAGGACTCCTGGATGGTGAAACAAATTCACCATGTTATCATGGCCGATGAAACGGCTAAACCCTTCCTGAAAATGTCAGGAAGCCTTCCTCTACCGTCAGGAAGCCCAAATAAAGCGTCCAACCGTCGGAAGGACGACGACCTCGAGACGTACCTACTCAGAGCACTCACTTCGTCCAGAATATGGGGAACTCATTCCATTTTGTGGACTGGTGCCGAAAGAGATGAGGGAAGAACTATGCCCTCATAACAGTTGTAATACATTACCACCTTGGTAACAAGGGATGGGGATGGCCTGAGGACAACCTTGCCTTGAAGGTAATAAGGGAAAAAAGTCTGAAAGAGCAGAGCAGCTAGCTCCAAAGACTCGTCAGAGTGAGGATATCGCTGAGAAAAAAGGAGTGACTTTCCCTGATAGTAAAATCTGCCCGAATGAAAATGAGTTTACTGTAAGGCTCCTAGGACCATTAAGGTCTGAATGATCTAACGGTATGCGATAGGGAAGAACTACATGTGAAAACGTCCTGTGAGAGAGTCCCTACTTGCAGTTTTGCTGCGATAAGGCGGGAAGATACTAGCACCGCAAACAAAAACTAACGTGGTCAGTGCGGATCTCGGAGGATCACTGGGGTCCCTTTCTGCTTCCGAAAGGCTTTCGGAAGTAGTGGAAGGGGAGGAATGGAAACTGGTACCACGGCAGAAGCAGAGCATGGAGTGCGATGGCTCTTGGATCTCGAGGCTGAACCACGAACACGAATACATTGTGATTCAGTCTGGACGTCATCCGACCTACAACTGGAGAGCTCTAGTGAAGGCAGATCTGATGGAAGACCTCGGGGAGAAGTTCCCACTGACTTGAGGCGAAACCCAGATGGCTGAATTTGTTTGCCATCCAGAGTTCTACTCCTGGGATATATACTGCAGAGATCACCGAATGATAGATCTCGGCCCATCAGAGAAAGTGAGGTACCTAGGTCATGGCGCCTGACCGTGGGAACCTGTTAGATGATTGACGTATGGCACCGCCGTGGCATTATCCAATTGAATTCGGATAGGGTCACCCGCCAGAAGGCAGTGGACCTGCTGTAGGACTACCGTTCGGATCTCCAGAGCAATGATAGGGAGAAGAAGACTGGCATTGGTAGTTACTAATAATCATTGAACCGGGAGAAAGGCCCTGGATGAAGAACGGGCTCAGAGACTATCGTCTGAAAGTCTGTTTGACTTGCGGAGAGAAGGAAACCGCTTCCATTGTCGTCACCATTTTTCCTCTGAACTCTCCTAGCAAATCGAATGAAATGAGGGTGAGAGTAATCAAGTCCTCAGAACTCTCCTTGCACGAGCTCCCTGTTGAAGGGCCATGACCTTGTCGTGAGGGAGAATTACCATCCTTCTAGAAGTGTGCACGATCATCCTCAAAAAGGATAACTGCTGGGCTGGAAATGAGGAGGTCTAAGTGTAGCTGCCAGCCCAGGTGAGAGGGTATCGCAAGTGATATAGACGACTCAGCGTAGTCCTGGAAGGGCGACTACACAGTTGACCAAACAGGGCAGGACGAGCACGCCTCTAGGGTACAAGAGAAAACATGACATCAGCCATGACCCGTGCGAACACTCTGGGTGCCGTAGCAAGGCAGAAGGACAAGGTTGTGACTTGAAAATGCTGTTCACGAATGGAAAGGCGAAGGAATTTTTGAAGAGGGTAAGCATCCCGAATGTCGATGGATGCCGGAAACTGCACCTTGTTCTGTTGAAGTAATGACTGAGGGGAGGAACTCCATCTGAAGAAAGAGGACCATGTCAAAGGTTGTTAGAAGTTTGAGGTCCAGGGTCGGTCTTACTTTTCGTTCCCCTTTTTGGAACCAAGATCCCTTAGATCTAGACTGTGCTGGACAATCCTTATACAATCCTTTGTCAGTCTCCCGCTCAAAAGATTTGACTGGCCAGTTGTTACTGGTGTGAATCAAGGTAGTTAAGGTCTCCAGCCAGGAGACCATTGCTCTAGCAATCCATGCGGCGGCTAGGGAGGATAGAGCGCTGAACCCGAAGCCGCAACGAACCAGATTTGCTATCTGACAGTCCGTGTTATTTGTAATTGATGACCCATTGGGTAGGGATACTGGTAGGTATACCACAGGAGATTCTACCCGGTTAATCTGCCCCGTGGCAGAATGTGCGGCTGCATCCGGCAGGTCATAGTCTCTTGCCATCGCCGCTCTCTTTTGACGGTGCAGAGATAAAAATTAGGAACCCTCTATCCATCAACCTCTTAACAGGGAAGTGGAGAGGAAATGTCCGCCTTCTTGCATCATCCGCTAAATAGTGGTGATGCAGAGGGGGGTGTGGGGAGATCGGTGCCCTTTAAAGGACTCGTCGCCCTTAAAAATCAGGCCAGGTATGGCATCACACGTAGAGGCTTCTGTCCAGTGAATCGCTTATCCGAACTGAATGGCAAATGCTCTACGAGGGAGTTTAGTCTCCTTCTGAGGGACACTGCGTAGTCTAGAGCAGAACCAGAGTCTTCGTCAATGTAACGAGATTGGTTACTCTTCTCTGAAGCTCTGGCAATTTCAGGCAATATCCAATCCATATTCAGAGACTTGTTGTCATCAAATCATTGGTGAGGGAGCAGGAAATGAAAACTTCCGTTTTCTAGATGCCTGTATGTTTCTAGACACCTGTACGTTTCTAGAATACTTGCGGCCCCTGCTGGCTGACGGCTCCCATGTAGGATAGGGACCATTTATATCGGTCCTGCGAGCACACCGAGCCACATAGGGTACACGAAGGGATTCAATCTATTGGTCAGAGAACCATGGATTGCGATCAGTGACGAAGTCCACTGAGGGGAACTAGAGGATAAGCTGGGGTTGGCGGTGGAGGGCTCCTTGGATTGATCATGAGCCCTTAAGGCCAGGGAATACTGGTCATGCGCCTTTAAGACCAGGGAATACTGGTCATATGCCTTTAAGACCAAGGAATACTTGTCATACGCCTTTAAGACCAGGGAATACTGGTCATGCGCCTTTAAGAACAGAGAATACTGGACATGCGCCTTTAAGACCAGAAAATACTGGGCATGCACCTTAAAGACCAGGAATACTTGTCATATGCCTTTAAGACCAGGGAATACTGGTCGTTACTGATGTAAAGTGGATGTGCCCCTTTAATGCAAAAAACCGTCGCCCCAGTGTGAGCCGGCTGGGTGGACCAAGATGGCCACCGGGAGTTGCAGAGTTTATAAAATCTCGCAGAGAGCGAGAAGCGCCAATTCGGGGGGCGGAGCCACGGACACGATGTTGAATAGGCCCAAGCCGGAGCCTAAATTTCTGCAGCCGGCGGGCGACACCAGCGGGGCTTTCCAGGCAAGACTTCCGGGATGCGGCCTACACATCGGCCGAAGCCAGGGGCTAAATTTTTGCAGCCGGCCAGAGCGTTACCTCAGAGAGGTGGGCCACAGGAAAGTGGCTGAGGCTGCCTGTCAGCATGTGGATATCCCACTGAAGATGGATCCACTCACCATCGGTGCGCGTCCCGGCATGGAACCGCCGCGGATGTGGGTTTCAGCGCTGTTCTGTGCAGCGTGGACAGTGCAGGGATAAACCTCAATCGACCATCCCTTTGTTAGGGAGGTGGAGAGGAACCGTCCGCCTTCTGATGCCATCCGCTTTCACAGTGGTGGGACAGTGGGGGCTGCTCGGACGCCATAGAGAGGGGCCTCTGTACAGCCGAGGGTAAAACCTGGTGGACAGGGCCAGTTGTCCGGCATTAGGCCTGGCTCCAGGAGAGGATACATGGAGGCGACACTCCATGTGGTCGCCTGCTGCTGGTGTGGGAAGATCGGAACCATGAAAGGAACCGTCGCCCCTGAAGTGAGCTCAGGCATGGCTTCCCACGTCGCAGGAAAGGTACGGGGAGGTATACTCGCCGTGCTCGCCTGTTGATGATTCGGGGGAGATCGGAACCTTGAAAGGAACCATCGCCCCCTTCACTCCGTTAATTAAAAAATAAAAATTTACAGAAAAGTAAAAAAAAAAATAAAAACGTTGGGGTCTGAAACAGACCCGTGTGCCTCCTACAGACACTAAGCAAGAACTGGTTAGCTGAGAGCCAGCAGGAGGGTGTACACTGCAGGGGAGGAGCCGAGAGCCAGCAGGAGGGTGTATACTGCAGGGGAGGAGCTGAGAGCCAGCAGGAGGGTGTATACTGCAGGGGAGGAGCCGAGAGCCAGCAGGAGGGTGTACACTGCAGGGGAGGAGCCGAGAGCCAGCAGGAGGGTGTACACTGCAGGGGAGGAGCTGAGAGCCAGCAGGAGGGTGTATACTGCAGGGGAGGAGCCGAGAGCCAGCAGGAGGGTGTATACTGCAGGGGAAAAGCCGAGAGCCAGCAGGAGGGTGTATACTGCAGGGGAGGAGCCGAGAGCCAGCAGGAGGGTGTATACTGCAGGGGAGGAGCCGAGAGCCAGCAGGAGGGTGTATACTGCAGGGGAGGAGCCGAGAGCCAGCAGGAGGGTGTATACTGCAGGGGAGGAGCCGAGAGCCAGCAGGAGGGTGTATACTGCAGGGGAGGAGCCGAGAGCCAGCAGGAGGGTGTATACTGCAGGGGAGGAGCCGAGAGCCAGCAGGAGGGTGTATACTGCAGGGGAGGAGCCGAGAGCCAGCAGGAGGGTGTATACTGGAGGGGAGGAGCCGAGAGCCAGCAGGAGGGTGTATACTGGAGGGGAGGAGCCGAGAGCCAGCAGGAGGGTGTATACTGGAGGGGAGGAGCCGAGAGCCAGCAGGAGGGTGTATACTGGAGGGGAGGAGCCGAGAGCCAGCAGGAGGGTGTATACTGCAGGGGAGGAGCCGAGAGCCAGCAGGAGGGTGTATACTGCAGGGGAGGAGCCGAGAGCCAGCAGGAGGGTGTATACTGCAGGGGAGGAGCCGAGAGCCAGCAGGAGGGTGTATACTGCAGGGGAGGAGCCGAGAGCCAGCAGGAGGGTGTATACTGCAGGGGAGGAGCCGAGAGCCAGCAGGAGGGTGTATACTGCAGGGGAGGAGCCGAGAGCCAGCAGGAGGGTGTATACTGCAGGGGAGGAGCCGAGAGCCAGCAGGAGGGTGTATACTGCAGGGGAGGAGCCGAGAGCCAGCAGGAGGGTGTATACTGCAGGGGAGGAGCCGAGAGCCAGCAGGAGGGTGTATACTGCAGGGGAGGAGCCGAGAGCCAGCAGGAGGGTGTAAACTGCAGGGGAGGAGCCGAGAGCCAGCAGGAGGGTGTATACTGCAGGGGAGGAGCCGAGAGCCAGCAGGAGGGTGTATACTGCAGGGGAGGAGCCGAGAGCCAGCAGGAGGGTGTAAACTGCAGGGGAGGAGCCGAGAGCCAGCAGGAGGGTGTATACTGCAGGGGAGGAGCCGAGAGCCAGCAGGAGGGTGTATACTGCAGGGGAGGAGCCGAGAGCCAGCAGGAGGGTGTATACTGCAGGGGAGGAGCCGAGAGCCAGCAGGAGGATGTATACTGCAGGGGAGGAGCCGAGAGCCAGCAGGAGGGTGTATACTGCAGGGGAGGAGCCGAGAGCCAGCAGGAGGGTGTATACTGCAGGGGAGGAGCCGAGAGCCAGCAGGAGGGTGTATACTGCAGGGGAGGAGCCGAGAACCAGCAGGAGGGCGTATACTGCAGGGGAGGAGCTGAGAGCCAGCAGGAGGGCGTATACTGCAGGGGAGGAGCTGAGAGCCAGCAGGAGGGCGTATACTGCAGGGGAGGAGCTGAGAGCCAGCAGGAGGGTGTATACTGCAGGGGAGGAGCTAACTTTCTTTGTATCACTTAGTGTCAGCCTCCTAGTAGCAGCAGCATACACCCACGGTCTGTGTCCCCCAATGAGGCGAAGGAGAAATTTCCACTTCTATGTAATTGATGCCCGATCCTTTAGGGTGGGTCATGAATATCTGACCGGGGGTGTCCAGCACCTGTCCTCACTCTGATCAGCTGATACTGGAGCTGCCACGGGCTCCACGTAGAGTCCAGCTCTCTACACCGCATAGTGGCCACAGCTGGTACTGCAGATCAGCTCCCGGCCATTTGTGCCGGACCTGTACTATGTCGTTGTCTCTGGTGGGCGTTGTGTCATTGCAGATTTTTGTTGTTTTCAGGTGGATCCGAAGCAGCTTCTGGAAGATGGGATACGGAAAGAGCTGGTGAAGCGTGTGGCGTTAGCGTTACATAAAGGCCTCATCTTCAACCCCAGAGCAAAGGTACCTGTCTGTCCGCCATTATTTAGATTATTTAGGTGGATACAATTGTAACAAACCTTCAGCTGAGAGGTATTCGGTTCATCTGCAGCATATAGAGTGATGACGATGTTTCTCTTCCTCCGTCTCTCCAGCCCAGCGAGCTTCTTCCAAAGTTGAAGGAAATGGCGTCCACCATGGATGGTTTCCACCGCTCCTTTGAGTACATTCAGGATTACGTCAGCATTTATGGCCTGAAGATCTGGCAGGAAGAAGTGTCTCGTATCGTGAACTATAACGTGGAGCAAGAGTGTAATAACTTCCTCCGCACCAAGGTTCAGCATTCCCTTTTATATGTGTGTTTCAGGCTGCAGTGTAAAGCATGGTGGTCAATCCATCTGCCTTAGGCACTGAATAGCTTTACATGTACTGTAGTTTGTAAACTGCATTACTAGGTGATGATGAGTTTTTTAACCCCTTCATGACCTTGGGATTTTCCGTTTTCCCGTGTTCGTTTTTCACTCCCCTCCTTCCCAGAGCCATAACTTTTTTATTTTTCCGTCAATTTGGCCATGTGAGGGCTTATTTTTTGCGGGACGAGTTGTACTTTTGAACGACATCATTGGTTTTACCATGTCATGTACTAGAAAACGGGAAAAAAATTCCAAGTGCGGTGAAATTGCAAAAAAAAGTGCAGTCCCACACTTGTTTTTTGTTTGGCTCTTTTGCTAGGTTCACTAAATGCTAAAACTGACCTGCCATTATGCTTCTCCAGGTCAGTACGAGTTCATAGACACCTAACATGACTAGGTTATTTTTCACCTAAGTGGTGAAAAAAATTTCCAAACTTTGCAAAAAAAAAAAAAAATTTTCCATTTTCCGATACTCGTAGCGTCTCCATTTTTCGTGATCTGGGGTCAGGTGAGGGCTTATTTTTTGCGTGCCGAGCTGGCGTTTGTAATGATACCATTTTGGTGCAGATACGTTCTTTTGATCGCCTGTTATTGCATTTTAATGCAATGTCGCGGCGACCAAAAAAATGTAATTCTGGCGTTTTGACTTTTTTTCTCGTTACGCCATTTAGCGATCAGGTTAATGCTTTTTTTTATTGATAGATCGGGCGATTCTGAACGCGGCGATACCAAATATGTGTAGGTTTGATTTTTTTTTTTATTGATTTATTTTGTTTGGGGCGAAAGGGGGGTTATTTAAACTTTTTTATATTTTTTTCACATTTTTTTTTACTTTTTTTGCCATGCTTCAATAGCCTCCATGGGAGGCTAGAAGCAGGCACAGCGCGATCGGCTCTGCTACATAACAGCGATCATCAGATCGCTGCTATGTAGCAGAAAATCAGGTGTGCTGTGAGCGCCGACCACAGGGCGGCGCTCACAGCTGCCGGAGATCAGTAACCATAGAGGTCTCAAGGACCTCTATGGTTACCATTCTAAAGCATCGCCGACCTCCGATCATGTGACGGGGGTCGGCGATGACGTCATATCCGGCCGGGCGGCCGGATGCGGTAGTTAAATGCCGCTGTCTGCATTTGACAGCGGCATTTAACTAGTTAATAGGCGCGGGCAGATCGCGATTCTGCCCGCGCCTATTGCGGGCACATGTCAGCTGTTCAAAACAGCTGACATGTCCCGGCTTTGATGCGGGCTCACCGCGGAGCCCTGCATCAAAGCAGGGGAGCTGACCTCGGACGTACTATCCCGTCCGAGGTCAGTAAGGGGTTAAGGGATTTTTCCCATCTTTATAGACGACTATTGTCCGATAGCTCTTGTAAAACCAAACACTTCTGCAATTTACCCCTTCTAAAAATTCTCACCCGTTCCTGAGATATTAACATTTACAGCTCGTTGCCTTGGAGCCCGACCACCTCTGCAAGACAGCAGAACAGGCACAGTGCTTATAAGCTCTTTTCTATTGAGCCTGTAAGCGCAATTATAAAGCTGTCTAGGATTGCTGGACCTCCTAATCCCGGCCAGCTTCAGAGCCATACAAAGCTACACAGCAGCGGTGGTCGGTCTCCTAGGTAACGAACTGTGAACAAAAAGAAAAGTGTTAATCTCTCAAGAACTGATGAACATTTTAATAGGCAGTAAATTGCAAAAGTGCTTGTTTTTGTGAGCTCTATCCAGCAATATCCATTGAAAAGATGAGAAGAACCCTTTAATGTACTTTTTTTTGTCCATTTGCTGCAGTCTGTAACCCCAGGACTTGCTATTTCTTCCAGATTCAGGATTGGCAGAGCATGTACCAATCCACGCACATTCCTATTCCAAAGTTTCCTCCCGTAGACGAGTCTGTGACGTTCATCGGTCGTCTGTGTCGTGAAATCTTAAGGATAACTGATCCCAAGTGAGTGTGAAGTATGGCGCCATTGTGGGAGCACAGAAAGGTTTCCCCATAGGAAGAGGCTCCCACAAGGGATTATGGCCCCTGGACTGAACCTTCGGTCTAGGGGCATCACCTGTGCCTCTGCGGGATCCGCTGACTGTGTCCGTCTCCATCCCCTGCTCATCCCCTATAGATGTGCGCGGTGTCACAGTAACGTGCTGCTACGTCATACAGCCCCCATTGTGTAACATGCAAGGTGATCTTCGTTTGTCCCCTTTTCAGGGTAACTTGTTACATAGATCAGATGAACACTTGGTACGACATGAGGACTCACCAGGAGGTGACCAACAACCATCTCTTCTCCGAGATCCAGGACTCCCTGGGGACTTTTGGATTAAACGGCCTCGACAGGTTACTGTGCTTCATGATTGTGAAGGAACTACAGGTAAAGAGAAGACGCTTTCTCTGGACGTTGTTATTCCGGCCCCTCGCCCTTGGTACTTTACATCTGGCCCCTTGCCCCCGGTGCTTAAGATCCGGCCCCCTGTGCTTAAGATCCTGTCCCTCGCCCCCGGTGCTTAAGATCTGGCCCCTTGCCCCCGGTGCTTAAGATTCTGCCCCTCGCCCCTGGTGCTTAACATCCAGCCCTTCACACCTGATGTATTAAATCCGGAACCATTTTCCCCTACTGTATAACATCCGTCCCCCAGTATATAACCCCTGGCCCCATGCCCCCAGTATATAACTTCAGGCGTCCCACCATGCTGTCTGCCTTTACTAACATGTGACAGAACGGCCGATGGTGCAGAGCTCACTGATACCAGCGCTGGCCTTTAATAGGAGCCACCGGGGGGAACAAGTTTGTTCATGACATTTCTTCCTCATAAATCTTCTCCCATCACCTGTGAGTGATATTAGTGAGAAGTGGAAGGAACCGCAGCAACTCAGCCACAAGGTGGAGACCCTGTAATGTTACAGAGCGGGGGGCCAAGTGCAGAGGGCAGAAAAGTCACCAACACTCTGCTGACCCCATAACTACTGAGTCCAGACCTCCTCTGGTATTAACATCAGCACAAACACTGCACCCAATACCGGGGGCTCCATGGCCGAGCAGCTGCATGCAGCCGTACATCATCAAGCACAATGCCGACCGTCGGATGGAGTGGTGTAAAGCCGCCACCACTGGACTCTGGAGGAGACATGTTCTGTACATTGACGAATCACACTTGTCTATCTGTTGCCTGATGAAGGAGTCTGGGTTTGGTGAATATCAGGAGAACATTACCCCCTGACTGCATTGTTCCCGCTGTACTGATGGTGGAGGAGGATAATGCTATGGACTTGTTATCAGAGGGTGGCCCCTACCCCTTAGTTCCAGTGTGGGGTCATCCGACTTCTTCAGCACAAGACATTGTGGACAACTGTAGCTTCCAGCTTTATGGGGACAGTTTGGAGGAAGACCTTTTCTGTTCCCCATAACTGTGCCCAGTGCACAAGCTCGACATGGAGGGGGGGAGTTTGGTGGAAGAACCTGACCGGCTGCAAAGAGCCTGAAACTAAACGCCACCCAACTAGACCTGTGATTGTGACCTCGGCCTCCCCCTAACATCAGTGCCTGACCTCACAAAAGCTCTTCTGGATGAAGGAGCAAAAATTCCTTCAGACACCTCCAAAATCTTGTAGAATTCCTTTCCAGAAGAGCGGAAGCCGTTATATCTGCAGAGAGACCGACTCCATATTAATGTCTCTAGACGTATAATGAGAGGTCAGAAGAGCTCCTGTAGGTGAAATGTGGAGGGGACACAGACTTTGTCTCTTAGTGTATATATAATTATATAGTGATGACTGATCCCCTCGCATGTAGTCACGACCTCACTGCCCTGTATAACACATTAGTGTATATCTTTGTATATATAATTATATAGTGATGACTGATCCCCTCGCATGTAGACACGATCTCTCTTGCTGCCCTGTATAACACATTAGTGTATATCTGTGTATATATAATTATAGTGATGACTGATCCCCTCGCATGTAGACATGACCTCTCTTGCTGCCCCGTATAACACATTAGTGTATATCTGTGTATATATAATTATATAGTGATGACTGATCCCCTTGCATGTAGACACGACCTCTTACTACCCCGTATAACACATTAGTGTATATGTGTATATATAATTATATAGTGATGACTGATCCCCTCGCATGTAGACACGACCTCTCTTGCTGCCCCGTATAACACATTAGTGTATATCTGTGTATATATAATTATATAGTGATGACTGATCCCCTCGCATGTAGACACGACCTCTTACTACCCCGTATAACACATTAGTGTATATCTGTGTATATATAATTATGTAGTGATGACTGATTCCCTCGCATGTAGACACGACCTCTCTCACTGCCCTGTATAACACATTAGTGTATATCTGTATATATAATTATAGTGATGACTGATCCCCTCGCATGTAGACACGACCTCTCTTGCTGCCCTGTATAACACATTAGTGTATATCTGTCTATATATAATTATATAGTGACTAGATGGCAGCCCGATTCTAAAGAATCGGGAGTCTAGAATCCATATATACTTTATTTATTCAAATGTAAGAATAATACAATTAATAAATAATAGTAAGAAAGAACAAAAAATGGCTGCACTCACCAGCTCTTGACAATTCTTGTTATTTAAGGTACAGTTACACAGGATCCATGAACATGCTTATGAGGGGAGTGATGAAAGACATCAGACAACAACTTTGCGTGTTGTGGCAAATGCCACAACAACGGTTCTTTGCTTAAGAACAATAATGTAAATAATAAATAATATGTATCAATAACTATGTATATTGGTATGTTCTTTCTTGGCACAAATTGCAGGAAGTAGTATTCTAGGCAATTATATATTAGATGGGCATTTCCTGAAGGAAATACATGGTGCTTGAACAGCGCTACCAGCTTTACAGCAGCACTTTTCACACACGGGACTGGGGGGCGCGCTTACTTTTGCACCCGGGGCCGGGGGCGCGCTTACTTTTGCACCCGGGGGCGCACTTACTTTTGCACCCGGAGGCGCACTTACTTTTGCACCCGGAGGCGCACTTACTTTTGCACCCGGGGGCGCACTTACTTTTGCACCCGGGGGCGCACTTACTTTTGCACCCGGGGGCGCACTTACTTTTGCACCCGGGGGCGCACTTACTTTTGCACCCGGGGGCGCACTTACTTTTGCACCCGGGGGCGCACTTACTTTTGGGGCCGCACTTACTTTTGGTGGGCGGGGCTCCTCGGCCTCCAATTTGGTTGGTGGGGCCCCTCGTCCTCCGATTTGGTGGGTGGGGACCCTCGGCCTCCGATTTGGTGGGCGGGGACCGGCCTCCGATTTGGGGGGCGGGGACCCTCGGCCTCCGATTTGGTGGGCGGGGACCCTCGACCTCCGATTTGGTGGGCGGGGACCCTCGGCCTCCGCTTTGGTGGGCGGGGCCCCTCGGCCTCCGATTTGGTGGGCGGGGCCCCTCGGCCTCCGATTTGGTGGGCGGGGTCCCTCTGCCTCCGATTTGGTGGGCGGGGACCCTCGGCCTCCGCTTTGGTTGGCGGGGCCCCATGGCCTCCGATTTGGTGGGCGGGGTCCCTCTGCCTCCGCTTTGGTGGGCGGGGCCGCTCGGCCTTCGATTTGGTGGGCGGGGCTCCTTGGCCTCCGATTTGGTTGGTGGGGCCCCTCGGCCTCCGATTTGGTGGGCGGGGCCCCTTATCCTCCGATTTGGTGGGCGGGGACCCTCGGCCTCCGAATTGGTGGGTGGGGCCCCTCGGCCTCCGATTTGGTGGGCGGGGACCCTCGGCCTCCGATTTGGTGGGCGGGGACCCTCGGCCTCCGATTTGGTGGGCGGGGACCCTCGGCCTCCGATTTGGTGGGCGAGGACCCTCTGCCTCCGATGTGGTGGTTGGGGCCCCTCGGCCTCCGATGTGGTGGTCGGGGCCCCTCGGCCTCCGCTTTGGTGGGCGGGGCCGGGCCCCTCGGCCTCCGCTTTGGTGGGCGGGGCCGCTCGGCCTTCGATTTGGTGGGCGGGGCTCCTCGGCCTCCGATTTGGTTGGCGGGGCCCCTCGGCCTCTGATTTGGTTGGCGGGGCCCCTCGGCCTCCGATTTGGTGTGTGCTCTGCCTGGGGCCACTGTGCTCTGCCTAGGGCCCCATATGCTGCCTGGGGCCCCTGTGCTCTGCCTGGGGCCCCTGTGCTCTGCCTGGGGCCCCATGTTCTGCCTGGGGCCCCTGTGCTCTGCCTGGGGCCACTGTGCTCTGCCTGGGGCCCCATGTTCTGCCTGGGGCCCCTGTGCTCTGCCTGGGGCCCCATAAGCTGCCTGGGGCCCCTGTGCTCTGCCTGGGGCCCCATATGCTGCCTGGGGCCACTGTGCTCTGCTTGGGGCCCCTGTGCTCTGCTTGGGGCCCCTGTGCTCTGCCTGGGGCCCCATGTTCTGCCTGGGGCCCCTGTGCTCTGCCTGGGGCCACTGTGCTCTGCCTGGGGCCCCATATGCTGCCTGGGGCCCCTGTGCTCTGCCTGGGGCCCCATATGCTGCCTGGGGCCCCTGTGCTCTGCCTGGGGCCCCATATGCTGCCTGGGGCCCCTGTGCTCTGCCTGGGGCCCCTGTGCTCTGCCTGGGGCCCCATATGCTGCCTGGGGCCACTGTGCTCTGCCTGGGGCCCCATATGCTGCCTGGGGCCCCTGTGCTCTGCCTGGGGCCACTGTGCTCTGCCTGGGGCCCCATAGGCTGCCTGGGGCCCCTGTGCTCTGCCTGGGACCACTGTGCTCTGCCTGGGGCCCCATATGCTGCCTGGGGCCCCTGTGCTCTGCCTGGGGCCACTGTGCTCTGCCTGGGGCCCCATATGCTGCCTGGGGCCCCTGTGCTCTGCCTGGGTGTAGGACACTGGTGACGTCACTTATCTCCGGACATTAGCTCCGGACATTAGCTCCGGACATTAGCTCTGGACATTAGCTCCGGACAAAGCCACGGAAGTTGGCACAAATTGCAGGAAGTAGTATTCTAGGCAATTATATATTAGATATACACTAATGTGTTATACAGGGCAGCAAGAGAGGTCGTGTCTACATGCGAGGGGATCAGTCATCTAATATATAATTGCCTAGAATACTACTTCCTGCAATTTGTGCCAACTTCCGTGGCTTTGTCCGGAGCTAATGTCCGGAGATAATGTCCGGAGCTAATGTCCGGAGATAAGTGACGTCACCAGTGTCCTACACCCAGGCAGAGCACAGGGGCCCCAGGCAGCATATGGGGCCCCAGGCAGAGCACAGTGGCCCCAGGCAGAGCACAGGGGCCCCAGGCAGCATATGGGGCCCCAGGCAGAGCACAGTGGTCCCAGGCAGAGCACAGGGGCCCCAGGCAGCCTATGGGGCCCCAGGCAGAGCACAGTGGCCCCAGGCAGAGCACAGGGGCCCCAGGCAGCATATGGGGCCCCAGGCAGAGCACAGGGGCCCCAGGCAGCATATGGGGCCCCAGGCAGAGCACAGTGGCCCCAGGCAGAGCACAGGGGCCCCAGGCAGAACATGGGGCCCCAGGCAGCATATGGGGCCCCAGGCAGCATATGGGGCCCCAGGCAGAGCACAGGGGCCCCAGGCAGCATATGGGGCCCCAGGCAGAGCACAGGGGCCCCAGGCAGAGCACAGGGGCCCCAGGCAGAGCACAGGGGCCCCAGGCAGAGCACAGGGGCCCCAAGCAGAGCACAGGGGCCCCAAGCAGAGCACAGTGGCCCCAGGCAGCATATGGGGCCCCAGGCAGAGCACAGGGGCCCCAGGCAGCTTATGGGGCCCCAGGCAGAGCACAGTGGCCCCAGGCAGAACATGGGGCCCCAGGCAGAGCACAGTGGCCCCAGGCAGAGCACAGGGGCCCCAGGCAGAACATGGGGCCCCAGGCAGAGCACAGGGGCCCCAGGCAGCATATGGGGCCCCAGGCAGCATATGGGGCCCCAGGCAGAGCACAGTGGCCCCAGGCAGAGCACACACCAAATCGGAGGCCGAGGGGCCCCGCCAACCAAATCAGAGGCCGAGGGGCCCCGCCAACCAAATCGGAGGCCGAGGAGCCCCGCCCACCAAATCGAAGGCCGAGCGGCCCCGCCCACCAAAGCAGAGGCCGAGGGGCCCGGCCCCGCCCACCAAAGCGGAGGCCAAGGGGCCCCGACCACCACATCGAAGGCCGAGGGTCCCCGCCCACCAAATCGGAGGCCGAGGGTCCCCGCCCACCAAATCGGAGGCCGAGGGTCCCCGCCCACCAAATCGGAGGCCGAGGGTCCCCGCCCACCAAATCGGAGGCCGAGGGTCCCCGCCCACCAAATCGGAGGCCGAGGGTCCCCGCCCACCAAATCGGAGGCCGAGGGTCCCCGCCCACCAAATCGGAGGCCGAGGGTCCCCGCCCACCAAATCGGAGGCCGAGGGTCCCCGCCCACCAAATCGGAGGCCGAGGGTCCCCGCCCACCAAATCGGAGGCCGAGGGTCCCCGCCCACCAAATCGGAGACCGAGGGTCCCCGCCCACCAAATCGGAGGCCGAGGGTCCCCGCCCACCAAATCGGAGGCCGAGGGGCCCCGCCCACCAAATCGGAGGCCGAGGGGCCCCGCCAACCAAATCGGAGGCCGAGGAGCCCCGCCCACCAAATCGAAGGCCGAGCGGCCCCGCCCACCAAAGCGGAGGCCGAGGGGCCCGGCCCCGCCCACCAAAGCGGAGGCCAAGGGGCCCCGACCACCACATCGAAGGCCGAGGGTCCCCGCCCACCAAATCGGAGGCCGAGGGTCCCCGCCCACCAAATCGGAGGCCGAGGGTCCCCGCCCACCAAATCGGAGGCCGAGGGTCCCCGCCCACCAAATCGGAGGCCGAGGGGCCCCGCCTACCAAATCGGAGACCGAGGGTCCCCGCCCACCAAATCGGAGGCCGAGGGTCCCCGCCCACCAAATCGGAGGCTGAGGGGCCCCGCCCACCAAATCGGAGGCCGAGGGGCCCCGCCCACCAAATCGGAGGCCGAGGGTCCCCACCCACCAAATCGGAGGACGAGGGGCCCCACCAACCAAATCGGAGGCCGAGGAGCCCCGGGGGCCCACCAAAAGTAAGTGCGGCCCCAAAAGTAAGTGCGCCCCCGGGTGCAAAAGTAAGTGCGCCCCCGGGTGCAAAAGTAAGTGCGCCCCCGGGTGCAAAAGTAAGTGCGCCCCCGGGTGCAAAAGTAAGTGCGCCCCCGGGTGCAAAAGTAAGTGCGCCCCCGGGTGCAAAAGTAAGTGCGCCCCCGGGTGCAAAAGTAAGCGCGCCCCCCGGCCCCGGGTGCAAAAGTAAGCGCGTCCCCCAGTCCCGTGTGTGAAAAGTGCTGCTGTAAAGCTGGTAGCGCTGTTCAAGCACCATGTATTTCCTTCAGGAAATGCCCATCTAATATATAATTGCCTAGAATACTACTTCCTGCAATTTGTGCCAAGAAAGAACATACCAATATACATAGTTATTGATACATATTATTTATTATTTACATTATTGTTCTTAAGCAAAGAACCGTTGTTGTGGCATTTGCCACAACACGCAAAGTTGTTGTCTGATGTCTTTCATCACTCCCCTCATAAGCATGTTCATGGATCCTGTGTAACTGTACCTTAAATAACAAGAATTGTCAAGAGCTGGTGAGTGCAGCCATTTTTTGTTCTTTCTTACTATTATTTATTAATTGTATTATTCTTACATTTGAATAAATAAAGTATATATGGATTCTAGGCTCCCGATTCTTTAGAATCGGGCTGCCATCTAGTCTGTATATATAATTATAGTGATGACTGATTCCCTCGCATGTAGACACGACCTCTCTTGCTGCCCTGTATAACACATTAGTGTATATCTGTGTATATAATTATAGTGATGACTGATTCCCTCGCATGTAGTCACGACCTCTCTTGCTGCCCCGTATAACACATTAGTGTATATCTGTGTATATATAATTATATAGTGATGACTGATTCCCGCGCATGTAGACACGACCTCTCTTGCTGCCCCGTATAACACATTAGTGTATATCTGTGTGTATATATAATTGTATAGTGATGACTGATTCCCTCGCATGTAGACAGGACCTCTCTTGCTGCCCCATATAACACATTAGTGTATATCTGTGTATATCTAATTTATGTAGTGATGACTGATCCCCTCGCATGTAGACACGACCTCTCTTACTGCCCCGTATAACACATTAGTGTATATCTGTGTATATATAATTATAGTGATGACTGATCCCCTCGCATGTAGTCACGACCTCTCTTGCTGCCCCGTATAACACATTAGTGTATATCTGTGTGTATATAATTATATAGTGATGACTGATCCCCTCGCATGTAGACACGACCTCTCTTGCTGCCCCGTATAACACATTAGTGTATATCTGTGTGTATATAATTATATAGTGATGACTGATCCCCTCGCATGTAGTCACGACCTCTCTTGCTGCCCCGTATAACACATTAGTGTATATCTGTGTGTATATAATTATATAGTGATGACTGATCCCCTCGCATGTAGACATGACCTCTCTTGCTGCCCCGTATAACACATTAGTGTATATCTGTGTGTATATATAATTGTATAGTGATGACTGATCCCCTCGCATGTAGTCACGACCTCTCTTGCTGCCCCATATAATCCAGACTCTTCCTCACTCCTTTCTTCCTCCAGAGCTTCCTCCGCTTATATCAGAGGGTTATTCTGAAGGACAAAACTGCTCAAGAAACACTTCGAGCTCTGCAGAAAATTGTCAGCCCGATAAAGGGGATTGTTGGTAAGTGCGGAGACCTTACTGTGATCTGTCATGATGGGATTTAATAATGAAGAGTTGTGGTACATTTAACAGGGATTGTTGCCACAAAAACAGATCTGACCACCAAGGCTCCGGTCTTGTGGGGGGAAAAAGGCCCCCAGTTTCAGTAGACACCAGTATTAAAAATCCCTCATGGAAGGTGGGGTCCATAGTCAATCAATCGACACTGTCTACAAAGTGAATGTTATAAAGTGCGTGATGTTGGGCAGAGCGTTTGGGGCAGCACTCGGGATCATGTCTTCTGTTTGTTTGCAGCCAATTCTGCCAAAATCTATTCTTCCGCCATAACCAAAACTCAGAAGATCTGGGCACCTTACCTGGATGCCATAATGAAGGTGAGTGAGAATATCCGCCTGGCCGATATGTGCAGTCTATGGGCCTTTATGGAGTTGTGTAGGATTAGAACAAGGGATCTGCTTTTTTTCCCTAGCAATAGCGCCACTCTCTTCAGCAGGCTTTGTCTGGTATTGCAAGTTTTCACTATGCTAGCGAATCGGGCTAAACTAAAATTTCAGGCCCAGTCCATGAACAAGAGCTGCACTGGTCATTAAGGAAAAACCGCAAATCCTACTTTCTAAATCTGGACAACCCCAACAATGTCTAGCATGTAAAAAAAGAATAATGCATGGAACTCCCGCAGGCTGCAGACCCACTGTATTAACCCCTTACCGAGATGTAGCGTGATGCTGCATCACATGTTGGGTACTAGAGTATGGAGAGGGCTCAGGAGCTGAATGCGCACCATGCCCGCAAAATACTGGCTGTGATCACCGGCCCAAGTCACCTAAAGGCACTAAAAAAAAATATATATAAAAAAAAATAAAGTTTAAAAATGTTAGCAACCAACCTTGTACCCCTATTAATAATAAATCTGCATATTTCATATCGCCTTGTCTGCAAAATTCCGATCTATAAAATTAATTCACCCGATTGGTAAACATTGTATTGTGGAAAAAATAAAAATTGAAATGTCAGAATTTCTGTTCTTCGGTCCTTGCAGGTTGGACAGATGCAGATTCTACGACAGCAAATTGCGAATGAATTAAATTACTCCTGTAAATTCGATTCCAAACACCTGGCAGCCGCCCTGGACAACGTCAACGAGTAAGAGAGAAAAGTGTGATCTGCTGGTCCCAGATATCCGTCATTAACCGCTGTCCAGCCCGGGGGGGCACAATTGTAGTTATGGAACGAACCACTACTATCTGCTGCTATCGGAGCACAGTACATGGCACCTCTGCTGGCTCCTGACTGGACACAGCATGTGATAGGGCAGAACATGCCGAGGTAGGCGGTGGATATCGGGCAGAGGGACTCACAAGTTTTCCCTATAAGTGGGCAGGGGAAGTGGGACTCGCAGGCTTTCCCTATAAGTGGGCAGGGGAAGTGGGACTCGCAGGCTTTCCCTATAAGTGGGCGGGGGAAGTTGGCGGGGGAAGTGGGACTTGCAGGCTTTCCCTATAAGTAGGCAGGGGAAGTGGGACTCGCAGGCTTTCCCTATAAGTGGGCGGGGGAAGTGGGACTCGCAGGCTTTCCCTATAAGTGGGCAGGGGAAGTGGGGCTCGCAGGCTTTCCCTATAAGTGGGCAGGGGAAGTGGGGCTCGCAGGCTTTCCCTATAAGTGGGCGGGGGAAGTGGGACTCGCAGGCTTTCCCTATAAGTGGGCTGGGGAAGTGGGCGGGGGAAGTGGGACTCGCAGGCTTTTTGTTTGAGTCTGTGAGGAAAGGAGGACTTTTAGGTGCCTGATAAATGGACACAGCAAAGCAAGATTTGGATATTAGGAATCATAACTCGCACACTTTCTCCATGAGTGGACAGGGAAGCAGGACTAACAGGCTTTCTCTATAAGTGGAGGAGGGAAGCTGGACTCACATGCTTTTTCTATAGGACTGTGTGCCTATGATCAGGAAGAGCACCGTTTTGGATGCAGTGTATTTTACTGCTTACAAAACATTGTGTTCTGCATTACAAGCACAGTGGATGGGATTTATAGAAATCTCCTACCCACTGTGCTTCTATTTACCACTGGTTAAACTTGCACACAGTGCAGGTTTATGAGCCGTAGCATGCCAATTTCTGTAGTGGAGACACTATTCTCCTCTGCGAATTTTGACCATTCAAATGTGAATCTGCATGTACTGACAAACAAGTGTGGCAATTAGAACGCCGCGTTTGGATGCAATGAAAATACTCTGCATCCAAAATGCTGCTGTTCCTGATTGTGGGGACATAGCCTAATTGGATGGAAAAGCATGACTAACTGGCTTTCTCAAAAAGTGGACAGAGAAGCAGGACTCACAGGCTTTCTTTATAAATGGCAGGGGAAGCAGGACTCGCAGGCTTTCTTTATAAATGGCAGGGGAAGCAGGACTCGCAGGCTTTCTTTATAAATGGCAGGGGAAGCAGGACTCGCAGGCTTTCTTTATAAATGGCAGGGGAAGCAGGACTCGCAGGCTTTCTTTATAAATGGCAGGGGAAGCAGGACTCGCCGGCTTTCTTTATAAATGGCAGGGGAAGCAGGACTCACAGGCTTTCTTTATAAATGGCAGGGGAAGCAGGACTCACAGGCTTTCTTTATAAATGGCAGGGGAAGCAGGACTCACAGGCTTTCTTTATAAATGGCAGGGGAAGCAGGACTCACAGGCTTTTTTTATAAATGGCAGGGGAAGCAGGACTCACAGGCTTTCTTTATAAATGGCAGGGGAAGCAGGACTCACAGGCTTTCTTTACAAATGGCAGGGGAAGCAGGACTCACAGGCTTTCTTTATAAATGGCAGGGGAAGCAGGACTCACAGGCTTTCTTTATAAATGGCAGGGGAAGCAGGACTCACAGGCTTTCTTTATAAGTGGCAGAGGAAGCAGGAGTCACAGGCTTTCTTTATAAGTGGACGGGGAATCAGGATTTGCAGGTTTCTTTTTATAAGTGGCGGGGGAGGCTAAACGACTCCTAAGGTAAGAAGTTCTCGCTGGTGGAGGAAGCTGGACTCGCAGGCTTTCTCTATAAGTGGCGGGGGAAGCTGGACTTGCAGGCTTTCTCTATAAGTGGGGGGGAAGCTGGACTCGCAGGCTTTCTCCATAAGTCTGTAGAGAAGCTGGATCGTCACGTTTTCTCTAAGTCCTGGCAGCATTTGGGCACTATATCAGATTATAGACCTGTGTGTTTCCCATCTTGGCTCGTTCCCTTCTATCTTATACAGACCTCAGGTCGGACATGACATCGCTTCCCACCAGTGTGTAGATGGGGGTCTGGTGGTCTGTATCGCCCCTTATATGATTCTTAGCTGGTGCACAATTGTCAGGATGGGACCTAGGATTTCTCAGCTCTGCCTTTTCTGTTGTGCAGAGCGATTCTCTCGGACATCCAGGCACATTACAAGGACCCGTCCCTGCCGTGCCCCAAGGAGGACAACACCCTCCTGTACGAGATCACGGCCTACCTGGAAGCTGCCGGGACGCACAACCCCCTGAACAAGGTGGCGGCTCCTCACCCTTGTCCGATCTGTAGATTGTGGAGTGATTCTGCCGCCGGTCACTGACCTCACCATGTCTCTCTTCTTCCAGATTTACATCACCACTAAGCAGTTGTCCTTCTTTCCCGTCGTCAACTTCCTTTTCCTGATCACTCAGATACCCAAGCTGCAGTACAGCAAGAATCTGGGTAACGTACAGGTGTTCTGTCATTAGTCTGTCCACCAGTGGATTGTAGAACTATAAGTCTCAGCATACCATGACAGGCACATATTATTTTAGCCTGCTGAGACTTGTAGTTTCACAATCACTCGAAAGCCAATAGTTTTAGGCTACAGATCAGCACATATTGTCTTACCACACCCATGAGTAACAGACCACACCCATGAGTAACAGACCACACCCATGAGTAACAGACCACACCCATGAGTAACAGACCACACCCATGAGTTACAGACCACACCCATGAGTTACAGACCACACCTCCATGTGCTCTCTAACCCCACCCCCGCTTACAAAAGCATAAACCAAGTGTGAAAGCATCTGCATTTGCAAAGTGAATTTAAAGGCATAGATTCTTACACAGCGCCACATCAGTCCTCGGGTTGTCTGTGGTATTGCAATGCAAATCTTTTTATTTAAAGTGTACATGCATGTCACACGTCGTGTGTATGGAGCGTGCTCAGGATATGAGCCTGCAACGTACTTCTCTTTACTCGTATTACACAGCCGACATCTCTCTGTAACAGCAGCGATCAGAACTAAGCTCCATTCGCTGCACTCAATGTTGGACAGCAGTATATAGGGCAAATGGCCGTGCTGTTAGTGGCACCCGGGACACGATTATGAGGTGCTGATGGGCCGCCATGTTGTCACTTTCATATGTCTGACAGCCACAGAGCTGCTTCATTGATTTCTCACCATAACATCACTATGGATGTGATCTCATCATGTTGAATTACTGATACTTAAAGGGGAAATCCAGTACATGATTATCTGCCATGATGTATGTGACAAAATGGCATATTTTAAGTAAAAAAGAAAATCTTCTATAGAGAGATGAAAACCCCTTTGGCACTGCTCAGAGACTTCTGTCACGGGAGATCTGGCACAGCATTGTAAGCACACACTACCATTGGAGTATAAAGAGAGAAATGGCCCCCAAAGTCTCCCCATGTGTGTCCATGGGGGTCTGCAAGCCAGAGAATATTGTCAGATTTTCATTAGTAGAAATCTCTGAGCCGTGCCAAAGGGGCTGATCTTTCTATTGAGTTTTTTTTTTTTTTTCAGGAAAGATCAGATTTCACCAATGTGATCTTTGGACAAAAATCGGACTGTTCCTAATATAAGAGCGGCTGACTATTTTGACGTGACTGTGCCTTATCGCCAGGTATGACTTGCAAGAAGCCGGCCGACGCCATCGACTGGCCGCCATTAGTACTCGGGCTCCTGACGCTGCTGAAGCAGTTCCACTCCCGTTACACCGAGCAGTTCCTGGCACTTATTGGCCAGTTCATTCGCTCATCGATGGAGCAAAGCACAAGGTGAGATGACCACAGCGAAAAGTCTATGCTGCCCATCTGTTGGGTCCACAGGGACGGCCTCATGGTTTCGTTTTGTTGGTTACAGCCAGAAGATTCCCGAGATGCCGGCGGACGTGGTTGGCGCACTCATGTTCCTTGAAGACTATGTCCACTTCACCAAGCTGCCACGGAAGGTGAGTGTCCACAGACAGCGAGACTGGAATACTTTCACATAGCATAAACATCACAATTTTCACCTTTGGTGACACTTTTTTTTTTTTTTTTTTAATTTATGTATTTTTTGGCTAAAAATATTTTCTAAATTTGCATCAAAAATTGTAGACTTACATAAAGTCACTCCTGGGCAGGGAGACCGGAATACATTTAATCTAAAGTCGTAATTGACGAATCAAGAGAACATAAAAAGAAACAACAGATGAAAACATATAAAATAGACTTAAAAAAGGCACAAATGAAAAACACTAAAACTTGTATGTATAAAAAGGGACAAATGCAATTATAAAGTAGACCCTTTGTGAACAAATTCATTAGTGCATTGGCCAGAAAAACATTCTTTATCCAAATATGTTGATGAACTCTCTTGTGCAAACTGGGTGTGGCTTGGTGCACCTTTCGAACTCCATGTTTTGCAGCTATCTCCGCCCCTTCTTCCTTTGATTGACAGTAGTGTCTGCATTGAAATTTTGTGCATGTGTCGCCACTCTGACGATGCACACATGGGAGATTTAAATGAAAACTATGCTGTCAATCAAGGAAAAGGGGGTGGAGATAGCTAAAAAACATGGCTTTCGAAAAAGTGCACCAAGCCGCTTGGCCTCACCCACAGTGCACAATTTCTGGTAAACGAACCAGCAGATTTGTATACTATAGTCCCGAGCCATCATTGCGGTTTCTTCAGTTTTCGGGCACATCTTATTCTAGTCCCTGCCTGGAGTAAGGTTTCTGGAGCAGTTTTTCAATTTGATTCATTTTTAGACAAAACGTGCAACTTTTTAAAGACTCTGCAACTTTTGGTGCTGAAAAATCGTAAAGAACGGTTAAAGACTAAAATAAAGATCAAGACATTGAAAACGGTGACTCAGGGAGGGGGGTGCGGACCCTTAGGTTAGGGGGCTATGTATCTGGAATCATTAGTCCAAAGCCGATCCCTGGTGGCTTCTCTCCGCCTCGCTCCCCTGGACTGACAGGTCTGTGCGTATATGGACACAGTAAGAGAGACCTGTCCATCATGGGGATCTGGGCCAGGAGATGTCGGGGGCCACCTCAAACTAGTGATCTCCATGTTTTTTTGCTCTTCTCGCAGGTGGTGGATGCTCATGTGCCTAACTTCATCTTTGATGAGTTCAGAACAATCCTTTGATGAGGAGACGGCTGTGAAGTTCGCCATACAGCGCCATACCGCGTGCCGGGCCCACGACCAGCTTGTATAACCTTACTGGTCATAATGACTAGTCTCCCAGTTGGTTGCCTGCATATCCCTCATTGACCCAACATCCTTTCTGCAGAAGAATATTTGCAATTTCAATAGCACTTATGCATGTAAATAGTCATCTCTAAATGACTTTTAGGCAATAAACTAATAGATTTCATAGTAAAATGAGTCTGATTGTTTTCCAAGTATTTCGGCCAGCACAGGTGAAAGCTTGAAGGGTTTAATAAGGGCAGAACTTCTAGCAGTTTAACCTTTTAAAGCTTCAATTTCTCTGCAAGGACAGAGTCAGCAGGTTATGGTTCACAGATGCCGGCAGCCGCAACTAGAAGGAAGATGATTGCAGACAGTGTTATTATTGGGTCCGATGTATAAACAGAAGTCCCTTCCAACTTTATGATTCTACAGTTTGGTGGATTCATAACTGGCTCAGAGATCGTACTCAAAGAGTGGTAATAAATGGTTCCACATCCAGTTGGAAGAGTGTATCAAGTGGGGTACCACAGGGTTCTGTCCTGGCCCCAGTGTTCAACATTTTTATAAATGATCTATATAAGGTAACTGAAGGTAAACTAATCAAATTTGCAGATGATGCAAAGCTAGGAGGGATAGTTAACACTAGAGAAGGCAGAAAAATGGTTAAGAAGGATCTAGATAAGTTTGAACAATGGGCAGCAACTAATAGAATGGTATTTAACGGAGAAATGCAAGATTCTACATCTGGGCAAGAAAAACGAAAATTACATCAGCAGAATGGGAGGAATAGAGCAACAGCACTTGTGAAAAAGACTTGGTTATACTAATAGATCACAGACTGCACATGAGTCAACAGTGTGATGCAGCAGCAAAAAAGGCAAACACAGTTGTAGGATGCATTAAGAGAAGCATAGAGTCTAGATCACATGAAATAATTATCCCTCTCTACTGCTCCTTGGTCAGGCCTCATTGAATACTGTGTCCAGTTCTGGGTACCACATTTTAGAAAAACATCGAAAAACTGGAGCAAGTTCAGAGAAGAGCTACCAGGATGGTGACCAGTCTGCAAACTATGTCCTAAGAGGAACGGATCTGGAAATGTTTAGCTTGCAAAAAAAAAGACTTAATAGCTGTCTACAAATATCTGAAGAGCTGTCACATTGTAGAAGGATCATCATTATTCTCATTTGCACATGGAAATACAAGAAGCAATGGAATGATGCTGAAAGGGAGAAGATACAGATTAGATATTCTAAAAAAAAAATTGACCGTGAGGGTGATCAATGAGTGGAACAGGCTGCCACCAGAGATGGTGAGTAGTGACGAGCAAACGTGCTCGGATAATGTTTTATCCAAGCATGCTCGGATGTTACCTGAGCATCTGGGAGTGCTTGTACTGTATATTATGTTCGAGTCCCTGCGGCTGCATAATTTGTGGCTATTAGCCTCAACACATGCTGGGATTGTCTTAACAGGCAATCCCCAAATGTTTTGAGGTTGTCTAACAGCCCCAAATAGTGCAGCCGCAGGGACTCAAGCATAATATACAAGCACGCCCAGATGCTCGGATAAGACGTTATCTGAGCACATTCGCTCTTCACCAGTGGTGAGTTCTCCTTCAACGGAAGTCTTCAAACAGAGGCTGGACAGACATCTGTCTGAGATGGTTTAGTGAATCCTGCATTGAGCAGGGGTTGCACACGATGATTCTGGAGGTCCCTTCCAACTCTAACATGCAGTAGGCTCTTTAAATCTATAGTATCTGTCATGGGGTGAGCGGAGCCAGAAGACTCCACCGCTGAGAAGAAGCACTTGTCTGGTTTATTAAACATGTTTATTTCTTCCAGCAGAACAGGGGTTAATCGGCCATGTTGGAAATCTGTGTTCAGCTGTGCTCGGTTAGCCACTCCTTTTCCCTATATAATCTGGGCGCTATTACCAAGTCCTTGTCAGAGATAGCTTTACGCTGCATGACAAAAGGAGGGAGAGGAGTTGGTATGAGAAGGAGTGCTGGAGGAGTTACAAGTTGTCACCCGGTCCCGGATATGTGAAATGCAGGCTTTTCAACCTACTTATGGATATCTCTTGAACAATACCCTTCAGACTTAACAAATTGCACTGCCAGGGAAGAGAAAATCCCTGTTTAGATGAAATTACCTACGGAATACAACTATCGTGAAAAAGACCTATTTGGCCGAAATGCATTGACACTCAAATGTTGCTCTTCTGTTTTGAACTGTAATAAAAGAAATTGTATTTGCATTCAATTGATATTTATTCTATATAGGCACTAATGCAGCACCGACCATCATATGCAGAGCTGTGCATTGATAACAAGCTGGATGGTCCACCTCGATAATAAGCTGGATGGTCCTTCTTCTTCTGAGTCCACAGAACATAACGTCTGTGGTTCACAAAGAATTTCTCAATTTGATTCATCCCCCCCACAGAACAGTTTTCTGTTTTGCCTCGGTCCATTATAAATTAGCTTAGTCACAAGTGGAGGCGACACCAGAGATAGCATTATTATCAATAGTTCTGGGCTCATTGTCCACAATTAAGAAGAATATATTGCCAAATTTCATGACTGCAATATGTCAAATTTATACCCAGACTTTGGAGGTCCCCAGTTGTTCTGGGGCGGATTGAGTGGGTGGAGGTGGTGGATGTTCTGTGCTGGTTGGAGGAGATGGGGGTTTTCATGACAGGTCGGGTATAAGCTGGTTTGCGGTGTGGCATCGGTGGATTCAATTCAGAGAGTCTCAATATTTTCAGTCCTGGCAAGGTGCACTACCCCGTCTTCCATAGTGGAAAAAATTTGTTGGGTCCTGGGCTGTTGGCGTCCTATTAATATTCTTGTATCGATGGCCGCTCTTTCCTTTCTTTCTCTTAATATTCTCTTCTATTCTATCCTTTTTCTTTCTTTGCTTAACTAAGCCATTCTCCCTCTCCCGGTGATATATTCAATTAAGATATGTATGCTGATGTAAAAGGTTAACCTTAGCGGTGGTGATATTGCTGATGAAGGGGAGGAGGGTTGAATGTCTATACTCTCTTAACGTGAATGGGTTAAAATTATGTTTTATAATGTTTGTTAATATTGCTTTTTCTGTTTAATAAAAAATATATTGACCACTAAATGAGCTTAGTCTCAGAGAAGACAGCAGCGTTTCTGGATTGTGCTGATCTATGGCTTCTTTACATGATGGAGCTTCCTCTTATATTTGTGAATCGCATGACTGTGTTCACAAACAATGATTTCTGGAAGTTTCCCTGAGCCTGTGTTTTTATTTCAGCGGCGCCTGAGGACCTGTAAATCCCAAGCATCTAATATTGACAGTCGACCCTGTCCCCTATGCACATGGATTTTGCCAGAATCTCTGAATCTTTTGATTATATTATGTGCTGTAGATGGTGAATATTTAAAGTCTTTGAAATGTTACAGTGAGGAAAATTTTTCTGAAATTAGTCCACAATTTTTAGACATAGTTGATCAGATTCGTGACCTCCGACCATCTTTGTCTCTAAGAGACTCTGCCTCTCTAGTATGTTCTTTTTATACAGTCACGTTATTTAGTGGAAAACTAACCCTACAGCTATTTTTCATTAGTACCACTTGTTAAGTCTTTTGTTAATCCTGTGTCAACTTTTTTGAGATGTATTGCTGCCATCAATTTCTAAATGAGTTCTTATTTTCCTTCACCTTCTGATCTGTGTTCTACATTATGTTGTGATTAAAATATGACAATAAGATATTTCCAAATCATTGCATTCTTATTTTCCTTTTGTTTTACACAGCGTCCCAACTTTTTTTTGCAAATGAGGTTGTGTCTCATTTTCTGTCGACTTGTTTTTTTTTTTTTTGCAGCACAAATTGTATTTTTGAATGGCGCCACTCATCTTTCTTTATAATGTCCTGAAAGAGGGGGGGAAGCCGAAATGGTGAGGGGGAAAAAAACTAGATTCCGCCATTGTTTTTAAGTTTAGATTTTACTGCATTTAATTACTTGGCCACATGATTCTCCAGGTCAGTGCTATTATTAGTGGCCTAAAAATACTCAAAATTAAAAAAACTTTTTTTGGTGTTGCCATTTACCAGAGCCTATAACTTTTTTTATTTTTCAGTAAATAAAGCTATATGATTTTTTTTTTTTTTTTTCTTTTTGCATACCGAGCTGTAGCGACCAAAAAAAGAACTAATTTGGCAATTTTACATTTTGATGGATTGGTCTTTTACCAACACGACAATACCAAATATGCTTTTTTTTATATATAGATATATTTTAGATTTGGCAAAATTTGGGGAGATTTTTAAACTTTTTATTCAATTTTTTCAATTTATTTTTTTAGTCCTCTGTATGGAGGAAGGTGCTGTGGTCAAACTGATCTTTTTGGCCACCAAGGTAAACTCTAGCTCTGGCACCAAATCAACACAGCTTATCACCCCAAAAAACATCATCCCCACAGTGAAACATGGTGCTGGCAGCATCATGTGTGAGTCGAGGGGAAGATGGATGGTGCAAAAAACAGAGATATTCTTGAGCAAAACCCGTTTGTCAGTGATTTGACAGTGGAACGGAGGTTCACCTTGCAACAAGACAATGACTCAAGGCATACTGCTAAAGTAACACTCAAGTGGTTTAAGGGGAAACCTGTAACTGTTTTGGATTAGCCTAGTCAAAGCCCAGACCTTAATCTAATTGAGAATCTGTGGTCAAACTTGAAGATTGCTGTTCGCCATCTAACTTGTAGGACTTATCCAAAGTGACACATCCACAGGAAACATTATCAACTCCTGATTATCGGGGCCATTATGATCGCTAAAAGAGCAATTTTGAATCTTCAATTTCACTTTCGTGTGGTCCCACGTTGCCGTGTTCCCAAACGCTATCAACGAGAACATTATATTTTTGTACTTACCGTAAACTTCTTTTTTATTACACTGGGGGACATACTGTAGATTGCATCGCTCTTTTGTACTCTTTTCCTAGGGTCAGTTCTGCTGTCCATGGGCATTCTTCTTTTGCTGGGATCGGGTCATGTTGGTTCCTGGTTGTTACTTGTTCAAAAAATGTTCTCTCCTGCTTTTAGCATAAAATTGAATTGCCTAGTGTTTGAGGAAAGGGTATAGTCCACTAGGCAAAGCCAACGCATTTTTTCTCCTAGTATCAGCCTTCAAGTAGCAGGGCCAATACCCATGGTCTTGTGTCCCTAACAGCAGAAATTAGAAAAGAGGAGTTTGGGTATTTACCCTAAAATCACTTTTTTGTTGTACTCTATGGAGGAAACAGGAATCAGGGTGTGGACCCCTGCCACCGGGATGCTGACATTAGGAATACATAAAAATTCTGTTCTTCCAGTGCAGGCTACACCAACTTACAAACAGCAGGCTAACACGGGGTAGTAAAAAAGCCATAAGGGAAACCTAGACACAAAACTAAGAAAGAAAAATGCAAAGAAAACTTTAGAATTTTGTTGAAAGGCAAAGGCACCATGAGGTGCACCAAGAAGTTCTTTTGGATGACAACGTACAAAAACAGAAGATGGAAGAGGTAGGGCTGAGCAATTTCCATCTGCACCACCTTTCTGCCATGACTCGTGGACATAAAGTTATGCATTCTGTAAAATTTGGAGAAAGTGTGAATAGACGACCAAGCCCGACTTGCAAACATTTAGACTCCTGAAAATGCACTGTCTAGGAAGCCCCTACTGGTTATGTCGACTGCTCCATGATCTTGAATCTGGGAACTTCATCTTTCACTCAAAAGACTTCTAGAATGGCAGATCATATCCCACAAAACAATAGGTTTTCAGAATTATCTTAGGATTGCCCAGATGATAATTCCATCACCTGGGCAATAATAATGAAATCCTGAAAACATACAGGAAAGATATATATCTTGGTACCGTGTTAGCCAGTAGATAGAAAACATACAGTATTTTTTTGGTGTCTCTTAAGGACTGAAGTTGTAGAACATTGCCTTAGAGTTTGTCAGGCCCCTTTGAGAACCGGCGGGCAGTGACAGAGAGATAGAGATGAATTGCTCTGACCACGTCCAACTTGTAGAGAGATTTCTCTGGGATGAGCCTGTGATGGACAGAAGAACACTTTAAGTTGAAAGGAGGTTACTGTCCTTAAACAACATTGCCCTTCCAGAGAATGAGAAATATCGAGCAGCACGAAAGAGCTGCCAGCACAGAGATCATTCTGATAGACTTGACAGCAACTCAGCCATATTCAAGAGATGAACTGTAGAAAAACTTCCTTGAAAGACTCAAAGGCAGAAGATTGCAGACCCTTGTAGAACCTAATAAAGATCCCATGGTGGTAGCGAGGAATCCTATTATGCAAAACCCTGGAGGAAGGTTTTGATCTGAGACTTTAAGGCCAAGTTTATCTGGAAAATGATGGACAGGACAGATATGTGACCCTTCAGTGAGCTAGTGGCCAAGCCTACCTTTAGTGCTGACTAAGGAGGAGAGAAGAGAGGGGAGAGAAAATGACATAGGAATGATCTGATTATATTTACACATTTTGGAAAAAAGTCCTTCTTTGATGGTATATGTGAGACGAGGAAGATTTTCATGCTTTGATTATGGTCTGGACTACCTTGTCAAAGAGACCAAAGGCCTTCAGACAAGCGGTCTCAACAGACATACTGTTAAACTCACTGACCCTGATTTTGGGTGGAAGAAAGATCAGGCCAATCCGTAAGGCGCCAGTGGACATCTGCAACAAGATGGAGCACTTCTGCATACTGGGACCTTTTGGACCAATATGGAGCCACCAGATGACTTTAATACCTTGTGCCATTATTTTCTTGGGAAGCTGGTTAGGAAAGATGTAAAGGAGGGAGAAGTGTGACCACATGAATAGGAAGTGGTAGGTATGGGATTTCAGTTCCTGAAAACAAATCGAGGAACCTTGTAATTTATTCTAGATACCATCAGTTCACATCAGTGGTGCCACATTGCTAACAAATCTGAAGGAAGATATCACGGTGAAGAGACCAACCTCCTGCGGCCAGTGGCTTGCAACTGAAGTAGTCGATGACTCCATTGTTTATCCTGGATATGTTGTCTGTTGAAATCACCAGGACTCTATTTTCTATCCAGGAAAGAAGCTTCTGCCATTGCTAGTCAGTAGCATGTCCCTGATAGTTGATTAATGCCCTAGTGGTGACAGTATCAGTCTTAATGCAAATTGGAAGACCTACAGTACAAGATTGTCCTGCTAATGGTGAAAGGACAGCCAAATTACTTGGAGCTCCAGAATGCTGATGGCAGGTTGGTTTCCCGAGGATTCCAGTGCCCTTGGACAGCGAACTGATGGAAACAACTCCCCGATCCTGGAGGCTAGCATCTGTAGTCACTATTTGTCAGTGAATGGGAAGAAAAGAGTGGCACTGTCGGATTATAGGTAACAAAATTCACCAGAGAGACTGCCGAACTGATTGATTCAGGATGATAGGGTAAACTAAAGAGGGGGATACTTGTCCCATAAAGATAGAAGAGGTAGCTGGATGGGCCTGGTATGAAACTGGGCAAAGGGCTGCTACCATCTTTCCCAAGATACTACTGCAAAAGATGAGAATGACTGAGATGGAGGGCTAAGAGTTTAGATGTCGATCTGTAGGGTCATCTTTTCGTCCTCCAGTTTCAGTGGTATCGAATAACATCGTTAAGAAGAGAAGGCACTGTGATCGAATCAAATATAACTTTGATCTGTTGATGATCCATCGAAAGCAAAACAGTGATCATGGTTACTGGCAGACAATCCAAGTTTTCAGAGCAAGAAATGTCGTCCAGAGAAGGGATGACAACTATGAGATGTCAACCAGATAGCGGATGACAACGGATTTGTGGACTCCAATCAGCATTTAGAAGGGCCATGACAGCTGCCATGACCTTCATGAATATGCAGGGAGCCATGGCCAGCCTGGCCTGAAAGAAAGACAAACTGAAAATGAGTGTTGTGGTCTACATTGATGAGGAGCAAAGATAAGTATGTTAAGATAAGCATCCTGTATATCCGACAAGCACAAGAACTCACAGGGTTTCATGGAAATTAACACCGTGTGCAGGGACTCGTCCTGAAGTGCTGATGTCAGGTATGTTTGCAGAGATGCTTCAGATTCCGCATGGGCCTTGCAAACAAGTGCTTCTTGAGATCTATGACCAGGCTTTAAAAGTAACCTGTGAATTATTCCACGACCGGTATAATGTCCTCAGATTGAATGAGGGAGAACATGGTTTTGGAGAATCCCGTAGCGAGAGAAGATGAACTGGGGGATGAGAGCTGAAGAACCGATCATGAGGGGTAGTAGAGCACTCCATCTTGTATCTGGACACAATATTTTCTCTGATCTAGGAGTCTTTGCAGAGAGCACCACAATCTGGAAAAATATAAGACAGCATCCCAGCCAAAGGGAATTTGTGTCTGGCACCCCATTATGTGAAAGATGATTTGTTGATCCTGGACTTGATAGAATGGTCAGGTTAGCAGCAGAGGTTCCAAGGCAGCGTTGTCTTGAAAGACAGATTTCTCTTCCCTTTGAGATGCAATCTTCTCCTGACAGAGGAAAACTTGCCAATAACTGAAATTGGGCCATGTTTGGAGCGTTTAGATCATGATTGTTGGAACAAGATCCTTTTGTCACCAGTAGCTTCAGAGATAATTTCATCCAACCTGGCGACCAAAAAGACAGGAACCCAAAAAGAGTATGCCTACAAGGAATTCAGCACTTCATGTCTTGAGCCAAAAGAGTCTGCAAATGGCTACGTTGCCCAAAACTTGATCTTCCAGTGAGACAGAGGAGTGGTATTTGCCCGCACACATAATCTGATTGGCTAGATCAAAAACTTCTGTGGTTGGGGTACCAGAAAGGATGCCCTGGCGTAGTTGCTTGGACATAGCTTAAACTGACTAAGATACCAAAGTGGTTGGAAAGGCCTAATCACAAGGACATGCTGACTCTTCAAAAGTGGACTTAGCCAAGAACTCTGTGTCTGTTGGTTAGGTCAGACAAGAGACTGGGGGGTCCACTTTGGGTAGGAAGCACATTTGGAGAGTAGATTGAATGTGAATAAAAAATGTACATATTTAAGGCTTCTGGAAACTTTTGTCAGGGTGCTTCCGTTCCATAGATAGGACTTTGTTAAATGGTTGCAAAAGTTTCTCACAATGCGATTAGCCCTTTTGCAGGAGATATCCTCTACAGAATTGGAATAGTCCACATTGCTACTACATACCATCATTACCCTGCCTCTATTCTATCATACTGTAGGTTTTTTATTTTATATAGTCACTATTATCTCCATATAACAATTCTCTTGACACATTCCAGTACACCTTGCCATCCATTTGCCTTACCCTCTAGCTGTATACTCTTATAAATACACATCGGACACCTGTTCACACCTACATATTACACTTTGTATACCCACAACAGCATGATAAACAAACTTAGTTTCATACCTATCATCCTACTTCTAGGATTCTGCTCCTGGTCTCAACCCTCACTCATAGGTTCTTATGCTGTCATAACATTTATCTCATGTATCTATTGCAGTATCCTTGATTATTGTCATTATTATACTACTATGTTCCATTGTTTATAATTTATTGATCCTCTTCCACTGTTACCTCTCTTTTGATTTCAACCTTATATTTTTACGCTTACATCATATCTGATTTAGTCTGGGGGTTTGTTGTTTATGTTTACTACAGATGTCCTTGACAAAGACCATTGTTGTTCGAAACATTGGACAGTATCTGTTCTTCCTTGTTGCCAGATCAAAATAAAATATACGATATGCAGCAAGATTTTCTACCTTTGTCATCTTCAATGCTGAGATTCTCTTTACACTTTATTAGTAGGAGGGTAAGCGAGTGAATGGGGGCTGGAAAATGCACAGAGAAGGGGTAGTAGTAGCGGTCTGGCTGGAGGGAGAGCAGGATTGCGGGAATCAAATGGAGGAGCGCGGCACGGTAACAGGAATGTTACTCCCCTGACCTGAAAGCTGGAACTCTAGCTGCTGTCTTCACTCCTTGCTACGCGCCAGACCCTGGGGGGAGAGTAGCCGGGCAGGTGCAGAGAGTGTTGGCAGATATGCAACAGCTACAGACTTATTTGTGTGCAGGAAGAGTTTACACTTTTCTGACAGTAGATAGCAATGTTGCTACTGTTATATGGTTAGCTGAATGTAATGCATATACTTGTTGTACTTTGGTTTCACTTTCTCTCTGTAAAAGGTCCTTCAGACTTCCTGTTATGCTGTATTAAGAAGCTGATGCATGTACCTCATGTTCTGTGAAGATAAAAGTTGAATTACCCAATATAATCTACTCTCACAAGTTTCTTCTGCAACCAAACTATGCAACAGAGAGAAGGACCAACCTACTAGGAGCCAGTAAAACCAGGTAATAAGGTTCTGCTAGATACAGAAGAGGAGAGTAAGTGTGACTCTTTCAGCACTGTTACCTCTGCCTCTAGTAGGGTAACAGTGGCCTTTCTCGATCTTTTTCCCAGCCTGGAAGGAAGTCTTAAACATTAAAAAAAATGAGAAAGACATAAAGTAGGTAGAAGCAGATCTGGAGAACTACGTTCTGTGTCTGCCTCCTACATGACACTAAACTATGCTGGTGTTGGCTTGGTGCTAGTAGGAGGGTGTAGCCTGTAGAGAAAGCTTACTTTTTGTGTATTCTTAGTGTCGGCCTCCTGGTGACCGCAGCCGACAACCATAGCTCCTGTACCTTTTGCCCCAATTTAGTGACTAAATCCAATTGTTCTTTACCATCTGCCTTGCTGGCAGGATTAAGGTTTAGCAAGTATATTGTCCAATGCTGCAAGATCACGTGGCTAGTAGCAACGGCCACTATGGGCATAAGCCAATATGGTAGCCATTTTTAGACTTATCAAGCAAATACGAGTGCCCCCATCCAGTCATAACACTCTATCTCACAGTCTAGCAGACCCGTCTCTGCATTTAATTAAGTAATTCCGAACCAACTCTCACGACATCAAGTCTCAACCTGTTCACAAATCCATTTTAATTTGTAAAAGTTAACAACTCTGTTAAATCTCAGGTTGACTTCTTTTTTTTTTTATTTGCATAAAATTTTCCATTATATAAAATATAAAAACTAACAAAGTCCACGAGACATTGTGTATTATATACTGTACAAAAATATTTGCCTCTAGACCGTCGATATCTTCGGGAATATTCATTAAGAATTTCGAAGACCACGACAATAATGTGCAACGTAATAAATGTAGATTCAACCGTTTACATCCTTGGCCGATACTCCACACCACCGGCTCAGGCGAATTCTGCGAATCCAAAAGAGGCACGGAGGAACGAAACGCGTTGGGAGTCGTTTGTCCAGGCACAATCCTGGCTGACGGCACCAGTAATCACCATAGATTGCACAAAGTGGAGATTACAGCCAGGTGGGAGATGTTTGACCCCAGGATGTTAGTGGTTACATGAGACAGGCTAATGTTGAGGTGGGTACAGAGTGATGTCACCTCTCCTAATGATCCCGTTGGCACCGCTATAGATACAGCCCACAGTTTACAATTAAATAATTAAGAGATGCCGATTAACATGAAGGAGAATTAACGTCCATGAATTATTACTACAGGGAGGTTGCGGAACGGTTGGATTTAATGATCGCCTATGCCTAATCGTGAGATGTCATTTTCTGGCTGCAGGTTCCTTATATATATATACATTAGTGCACGTGAAGTCGTTCTGTAAGGATTCAGAAAATACTTTGCATCTCATCACAGAACCTAGATGTGGAACGTATCCGATCCCGCGCCCCGGCTGTGAGCGAGAAGCCGTCAGGACTCCCCTTTCGCGATCATTCTTCTTGTATGAATTGGGATCAATATGGACCGGCGATTACCCGGCCCGAGTCTGCGGTGGCACAGGTGCCGCACCTCATTGCCTTATTTTGTGCCCTCTGCGGGCAAGGTTAAGTGTTCAATGTCTGGATTCAATAGATCAGGTGTTTCGTCTCTGAGTATATGAGCGGGAAGATGACGGAACAGGCTCTGTAGAGGACGGCGCTGCCTCGGATTAGGGCGCGGGGTTTGGTCCACCAGGACTCGGCCTTGAAGCAGAAGTAGACGGCGTAAAAGGCGACGGCAAAGAAATGTCCAATGAGCAGCGTGGGTCTGGGGGACACTCTGCAGGAAGAGTATAATAGGGTTATTATAGTTATTATGCAAGGATGTATTAAATTTGCCTAGTTTGTGCTGTCCAACATAAGAAACCAACAGCTCACCCCACCTGTAATGGCTTCATCCAGGGGGCTCGACAGCTTGGGCAAAGCCTGTCAATGTAATCACGTAAGAGAAAAGCCGGCACGCCGTCCTTCTTGAGAAAGCATTTATTGTAACTTTATTCCATAAGTGCTAAAACCACCGAAGGAAGATCCTCAAACACTGACGCGTTTCGGACGTAAACATAGCTATAAATCTATGAATAAGGACATTTACTTCCGAAACGCGTCAGTGTTTGAGGATCTTTGTTCAGTGGTTTTAGCACGTATGGAATAAAGTTACAATAAACACTGAGTTTGCTAAACAATGACGGAATGCCGTTTTTTCTCATACTTGACTGTTTGTCCTTCCCAAGCAGCGGAATATAAAATTAATGTTCGTTACATGGCAGTCATGGCAATTTTTATGTCGTAATTTATAGAAGTTGGTTGCCCCTCCTAGTAAAGTGGCGTGGAGTCGGAGTATCGACTTATTTATGGTGTATGAGGAAAGAGGTGGATAGTATGGGGTCACTTACACAGATAAAAGTCCTACGGGGCCGGCGACACATTCTCCTCCAAGCTTGAAGTAGTTGAAGCAGGCTCGTCTCAGCTGGTACAGGGAATCTGAAGGCAAGAAGGCATCATATGGGAAACTAATGAGCAAATTATCATTCAATTTCAATGAGTTCACTGACAGATTTTCGGTTAACTAGGGGTCATCATCTACAGCTAGATGGAAGAACGTTTAATCATAATCACAGAAGGCAAATCTTTACTGTAACAGCAGTGCGACTATGGATTCTTTACTGTAAAAGTAATGCAACTATGGATTTTTTACTGTAAGAGCAGTGAGACTATGGATTATTTAGTGTAAGAGCAGTGAGATTATGGATTCTTTACTGTAAGAGCAGTGAGACTATGGATTCTTTACTGTAAGAGCAGTGAGACTATGGATTCTTTACTGTAAGAGCAGTGAGATTATGGATTCTTTACTGTAAGAGCAGTGAGACTATGGATTCTTTACTGTAAGAGCAGTGAGATTATGGATTCTCTATTGTAAGAGCAGTGAGATTATGGATTATCTACTGTAAGAGCAGTAAGATTTTGGATTCTTTACTGTAAGAGCAGTGAGAGTATGGATTCTTTACTGTAAAAGCAGTGCGGTTATTGATTACCTACTATAAAATCAGTGAGATTATGGATTCTCTACTGTAAGAGCAGTGAGAGTATGGATTCTTTACTGTAAAAGCAGTGAGGTTATGGATTACCTACTATAAAATCAGTGAGATTATGGATTCTCTACTGTAAGAGCAGTGAGATTACAAATTATTTAGTGTAAGAGCAGTGAGATTATTGATTATCTACTGTAAGAGCAGTGAGACTATGGATTCTCTACAGTAAGAGCAGTGAGACTGGATTCTTTACTGTAAGAGCAGTGAGACTATGGATTCTCTACTGCAAGAGCAGTAAGACTATGGATTCCCTATTGTAAAAGCAGTGAGAATATGAATTCTTTACTGTAAGAGCAGTGAGATTTTAGATTCTATATTGTAAGAGCAGTGAGACTATTGATCTCTCTGCCACATGATGTTGTAATGGTTGATTCACTACTAAAATTCAAGAAGGGTCTGGACGCTTTTTTGATAGATATATTTCAGATTATGGGCACTAGATTCTGTGATGGGGCATTGATCCAGGGAATTAGTCTGATTACCGCATGGCGTTGGGAAGGAATTTTTCCCCTAATATGGAGCTATTAATGTCTGCCCTATGGCGTTTTTCCTTCCTCTGGATCCACATGTTAGGTTATAAGTTGAACTTGATGGATTTAAATCTACCTTCAACCGAAAAAACTATGAAACTCATTCTGCCGGTGGCAATAGACAGTACAGCTCAGAGGCTATAGAAGGCAAAGGGGTGCGAAATACTTAATCAAACCCAATTGAAAAAAATGATTGTTAGCCTCAATGCATGTGTTTGAAGTAAAAAAAAAAATTGGGCCAAAGGTGGAGGTAGATGGCAAGCTTTGGATATTACAGGACTGTGAGTTGCCACATGTGATAGGGCATGTCACAAGTCATGGAATCAACACTGAGCGCCATTACAGATCAGTACAACGTGGCGGTTGGTGGCCACAAAAGATGGAAAATTATCATTTCTATGAGCCCATATCCCTCATCTCTGCCTCTGTTCCTATCACGTCCTGTGTCTCTGCGGTTCCCACTCACCATCTGTGGCAGCGAAGAGCTCGTACAGGGCCTGAGCCAGAACATTCACTACGAAGGAATGCGACTTCTTCCGCGACCAATAGAACTGCTGTTTGGCCTAAAAAATATTAGGACACAATATTAAGACGTCACTGTAGGAAAATCATTTACTTGTCATCAGTTTAGATTCTGTGCAAAAAAAAAAAGAAAAAAAAAATGTGGGAAGCCGCACATGACAGTACGGCTGGGAATTTCTTTGGCTTTTGCATAAAAATAAAAAATTCTGGTGTCACAAGGATGCCGGGATTGCCAAGAGACAACCCCCATCCTATGCAATGGATAAATGGGACAATCCTCCTCATTCCTCTTTCATAGAGTCTTGAGGTTTGTTGAAATCCAAAACAGTGCTGATAAATCCTGTTTAGAAATGTGATTCTCACCTGCAGGACTTGCGAGTGTTGGTTCAGGTCTGGCAGATCCTGTAGAAGATCCCTCCAAATCTTCACATCATTCAAGACGACGCTCATGCCTCCTCCGGTCAGCGGATGCCTCATGTTGTATGCATCTCCCAAGAGCAGAACTCCTGCACCCAACAAAGACGAGAGTCAATAGGCTTGGTCATCATGTCGGTCTGCCTAAGGCTGGAGCTATGTGGCAACTCGTGCCTGTGTGATATAAAAGTGCAACTGGCCACAACCCAAAAGTCGGAAGAAATCCAGCCCTGTTGCGATGGTGGCAGAGGGACATTGTAGCCACAAGTTACCACGTAGCTCCTGCCCTAAATCAACACTTGTGGGCTCTCACTTCATATAGTTTATATTCTAGGAAGCAGCATAAATCAATATCACCATCACTGGAGCTATGTAAATGCAGTCTTACCCTTTTTGTTGACAGGTGAAGGCGGGAGGAAGCTGGCCGGCATCGTCCTCAGTCGGTCGTTTTCAACAGCAAAGTGGAAAGGATCTTGTAAATGTTCTGTAGTAAAGGAACATTGCTGTGAAGGAGCTGTGACATATCTAGGACTGTGGTCCTCACCAGGGAGCTGTGATGTATCTATGACTATGGTCCTCACCAAGAAGAAGTGACGTATCTATGACTGTGGTCCTCACTAGGAAGAAGTGACGTATCTATGACTGTGGTCCTCACCAGGAAGAAGTGACGTATCTATGACTATGGTCCTCAGTAGGAAGAAATGATGTATCTATGACTGTGGTCCTCACCAGGAAGAAGTGACGTATCTATGACTATGGTCCTCAGTAGGAAGAAATGATGTATCTATAACTGTGGTCCTCACCAGGGAGTTGTGACATAACTATGACTATGGTCCTCACTAGGAAGAAGTGACTTATCTATGACTGTGGTCCTCACTAGGAAGAAGTGACGTATCTATGACTGTGGTCCTCACTAGGAAGAAGTGACATATCTATGACTATGGTCCTCTCCAGGAAGAAGTGACTTATCTATGACTGTGGTCCTCACCAGGAAGAAATGACGTATCTATGACTGTGGTCCTCACCAGGAAGAAAAGACGTATCTATGACTATGGTCCTCACCAGGAAGAAGTGACGTACCTATGACTGTGGCCCTCACTAGGAAGAAATGACGTATCTATGACTGTGGTCCTCACCAGGAAAAAGTGACATATCTATGACTATGGTCCTCACCAGGAAGTAACGTACCTATGACTGTGGTCCTTACTAGGAAGAAGTGACGTATCTATGACTGTGGCCCTCACCAGGAAGAAGTGACATATCTATGACTATGGTCCTCACCAGGATGAAGTGACGTATCTATGACTATGGTCCTTACTAGGGAGCTGTGATGTATCTATGACTATGGTCCTCTCCAGACAGCTGTGATGTATCTCTGACTGTGGTTCTCACTAGGAAAAAGTGACCTATCTATGACTGTGGTCCTCACCAGGAAGAAGTGACGTATCTATGTCTATGGTCCTCACCAGGGAGTTATGACTTATCTGTAACTATGGTCCTAACTAAGGAGCTGTGACGTATCTATGACTGTGGTCCTCACTAGGGAGCTTTGATGTATCTATGACTATGGTCTTCAACAGGGAGCTATGAGGTGTCTATGACTATGGTCCTCACCTGCAAGAACTGATGTATCTATGACTATGGTCCTCACCAGGAAGAAGTGACGTATCTATGACTGTGGTCCTTATCAGGAAAAAGTGACGTATCTATGACTCTGGCCCTCACTAGTGAGCCTTGATGTATCCATGACTATGGTCCTCAACAGGGAACTATGATGTATCTATTACAATGGTCCTCACCTGGAAGAAGTGACATATCTATGACTATGGTCCTCACTAGGGAGCCTTGATGTATCTATGACTATGGTCCTCAACAGAGAGCTGTGATTTATCTATAACTATGGTCCTCACCAGGGAGCTGGGGCAGGATGTTCTCCAGCATATATTCTTTCAGGTTCTTTGGCATTTCTCCCCTGATGTCGACAAGGACCCGGGTCTCGTTGGATGATATCTGGTAGATTAGGACAGGGCTGGGATTGGCCAAGACAAGCTCGGCGTGATTGGCTTTAAACTGTGGAGAGTCCTGGAATTGGAAAAAAAAAAAGTCAAATGCTTCAAAACTGGAATTATCATTTATCCAAAAGTTTTTTACTGAATGGTTAAAATAATGGAAAGTCAGAGTGCAGACCCCAGAGCAAACTATTAACATCCAGTGTGTTCTGGTTTAGGGGCTTTATTATTGATGTCCCGTCCATGTTTAATGAGGGAAAGCACCATAAATAATATGTACACTGGCATGTGAAAGTTTGGCCACCCCTGGTCAAAATTACTGTTATTGTTAAAGGGCGTGGAAGCCCCTGATCAGTTGTCCATTTTGCCCCAAAATGTCTAATTGAAATCACGTGTCAGTGACAAGAGCAGAACTGGATATTAAAGTACTGACCTTTAAAATGCACCCCACAAAATGGGAGGACACCGTGACCTGTCCAGAAATTAAGTCTTTTCTAAACTTGGAGAAAACACCATCAGCGACGACGGTCAGAGGCGCACGGATCTCCTACAAAATAGAGATGAACTATTAATGTGCCAGACCAACCACAAGAGGAACGTTATATAGATAGGTAATAGATATATAGATAATTGATAGACAGATAGGTAGGTAGATAGATAGATAATAGATAGATAAATAGATAGATAGATAATAGATAGATAGATAATAGATAGTTAGATAGATAGATAATATATTTATCTATCAAGCCCCCTCTAATGTACAGTATCAGGAACAATTGCACCTGATTTGAGCATCAGTTCTGTATTTTTCATTACAGAGCCCCCCACCCCCATCCTACCTTAACATCTCCAGTTTCTTTGTCCCTGTACTGGACTCCTAAAATGGTGTCATTTTCTTCAATTAATTGTAGCACAGTCCCCTCGATATACTGCGTGCTGCAAAACAAGCGAGAATTGTCGTGACTACCACCAGCGTAAGGCGTCATGTCTTACACAGCTATATACAAGTCGTATAAATTGGTCAGATATAAACAGGTGCTCATGAGAATGACCCAGTTCTGCGACATTAACATCTACAGACCGTGCTCTAAAAAAAATCTAGAGACATTTGTTCTCGATCTCCAAAATTAAAATACATTTTCAAACACTTGATTATGATCTAAAAAGAAAGGATTTACAAACACTTACTCGGTATCTCCCCCCCCCCCCCCCAACTGATCTACAGACACTAGTTGGTGATCTTGTGTTTTCAGAAAAAAATCGACCTGCAGACACTCGCTCGTGATCATCCAATCTTCAGACACTTGCTCGTGATCTCCAAAACACCCAATCTCCAAACACTCGTTGTGATCTCCAAAAACACACCGGTCTTGATTTTGGGATGGGGTGGAGTGTGGGACTCTCAATTGATTTGAGAAGCGTATGCCTCTTTATGATTCAGTAGTATCTTGCAAGTGGTGATCGTCCGTCACCCGTCCCGACCCAGCTTCGCCCACATTGTCAAAGCTGTACAAAATAACTCCAAAGTGCCAAAAGTTGAAAAATATTTTGCTCATCGGGCTCTTCATGTCTATGATCTCCAGAAACATTTGCTGTACACCAGCAAAACCTGATCTACACCAGATGTACAGACAATTGGTCATCAATAAAAACAAGTTATTAACAGATACCTCCCTGATCTAAAACCTCCCTGATCTACAGACATTTATTTGTAAACTCCCAAAAAAGTAATCCAGTAAATATCTGTTACCTGTCCCGGCTCTAGTGCCAGACTTTGCTCCCTTCCCCTATAGCAGGTTACTGTGTGCTACTCCACCTCTGATTACTACAGTAGCCTGGCAAATATCTCTGAGGTCACCACCCAAGGCCTTTGACGGCTGGCTCAGATGGCTGTGTGCTGCCTGAGTATTGAGGTGGCAATGCACTGGAGTTAAGTTACACATCCCTCTTGGTTTGGTTCATGCCAAATGTCTGATTAACACTTCAGCTTCTCCAGATTACTATCCAGCAACCAGCTGCTAATATCAAGCTCAATCCAACCATTCTTGGTGTTTCCACACCTTCACCTCTGCTGCAACAAGGTACTTGATCACGAATTCATCTCTGCTACAACTGGTGCTGTGAGCACCTTCAGTCTCTGCTGAAACAAGGTACTTGAGAAGGAACTCATCTGTGATATCCTTCGGTTGCCGCAACTTCTACTTTGTTATGTCACTTCTCAGCTATCCTGTTGCTGCTGCATCTCCTACTCTTCTTCTGAAGTCCACACATTTGGCTCTGCTTCATCCAGTGCTTCCTGCTTTGCTTTTCCGCATACCCTGCCGATCCATCTGTACTGATCCTCGCAGTTCCATGTGTCATTTGGCAAGTCTAGCTTTCCTGCATCTTTGTGTCAAGCCTGTGCTATTCACCTTTACCGAAGACTTAGTGAAGCCACCTCAGCAGGTGAGCCCATAAAAAAACACTAAAAAACACCTAATCCAAAGCCACCGATATCACATGATCTACCAACTAAATCTGCTAACTCTCATTCATGGCCTCCAAAAACACCAACATCTACAGATTCACTCTCATGATTTGGAGACACACGTGAGGGGATCGCAACAAAACCAGATAAGACAATAAACATTTGGTAGAGAAGAGGCTTGTACACCTACTTGGGTTCAGCCATGGCCATCTTGCGGAGCCCCATGATAAAGCGACCATGATGAAAAGCCCTGCCGCACTGCAGCTGCTTCTCCTCATTCATGGGGTACGGGATCTCCACTTCTGCTTTACTTTCTATGTCGTGAACGACGTATCCATGAACGACGTGGGCATCCACACCTTCTACTGCATCTGAAAGGAGACCACAATATGAGCGTCTACACGAATAAGGGGGCACTACTGTAAGGTGCCCCGGCAAAAAAAAATGCCTCAAACAGGATCGGAAACATTGAACATGATTCGTGCTTTTCTCACAAGTACGGCGTTATGATGTGACCGGATTCAGACCTGGCACCAGGTGTATGTGCCGGACTGTGTGTATGAGATAGATAGATAGATAGATAGATAGATAGATAGATAGATAGATAGATAGATAGATAGATAGATAGATAGATAGATAGATAGATAGATAATAGATAGATAATATAGATAGATAGATAGATAGATAGATAATATATAGATAGATAATATAGATAGATAGATAGATAGATAGATAGATAGATAGATAGATAGATAGATAGATAGATAGATAGATAGATAATAGACAGATAGATAATATATAGATAGATAATAGACAGATAGATAGATAGATAATAGATAGATAGATAGATAGATAGATAGATAGATAGATAGATAGATAGATAGATAATAGACAGATAGATAGATAGATAGATAATAGATAGATAGATAGATAGATAGATAATAGATAGATAGATGATAGATAGATAATAGATAGATAGATAGATAGATAGATAGATAGATAGATAGATAGATAGATAGATAGATAGATAGATAGATAATCCTAGTGCATCCTCACCCATCCCCTGCAGACTGTGAGGGTCCTCCCTCCTTATGTACTGTACCTGTATGCTTTGTTTTTTTAGCTCGTGTTTACTTGTAGTTGTCTATATTTGCCTCCTTTTCACATGTAAAGCACCATGGAATAAATGGCGCTATAAACATGTACTATAATAATAACTAGATAAATAGATGATAGATAATAGACAGACAGACAGACAGATAGATAGATAGATAGATAATAGATAGATAGATAGATAATAGATAGATAGATAGATAGCGGGGCGTGGCCTAGCGAGCGATGTGAGAGGACGTGCGACGGCTCTCTCTCCCCGCACCGCTCCTGTAATCTAACCTTGGAGGCGCCGCCGAACGCCGATACTGAGCAGGGGGGCACCACTAGACCCCTGCGGAAGGAGGAGAACACCGGAGGCAGCGGGCGGAAAGGAGCGGCGATGCCACGCCGAAAACAGTCAGCGCCGGCGGCAGGCGCGAAAATCCAAGATGGAGCCGTGGCTGAGGAGGAGGCGGCTAAAGTCAGCGCTGCATACCGCCGAAGATTGGAGGTAATCGCCCGGCTGGAGCGGTTTGCCCACACTGAGGAGGGGGGTGCCCTGCTGCTGGATCCTGAGGGGCTTGGAGAAGGGGAGACCCCGCAGAGGCAGAAGAGAGGAGGGGAGGACAATCCCAGTATGGAGGAGAAACAGCTTTCCCCAGGCAGACCTCAGGGAGTGCACAGCACTGACAGTGTGAACCCTGCTGCTAGCCCAGTGCTGACTGATGATTCTGATGTGCAACACCCAGGCAAGGGGGAACCAACACTGCAGGATATTTTTTCTGTTGTTATACACTGCAAATCTGCCCTGGCTGCGCTGAATACAAGGGTGGATGATTTAAAAGTTGAAATGAAGTCCCTTAACTCTGCTATGCGCAAGGTGGAAAGGAGAGTGGAGGTGGTGGAGGAACGTGTGGGCAGTGTGGAGGATCAGACTAATGAACTGCTAAAAAGAGAAAAGAAATATATCCAACGTATTGCAGAATTAGAATTTAAAACAGATGACTTGGAAAACCGTTCCCGCAGGAACAATTTGAGACTAATTGGGGTGCCGGAAAAGGTGGAGGGGAATAACCCTACTGAATATATTGAGGCATGGCTTAAGAACTCGGTGGGAGGCAAAGACCTCACAAATCATTTCTCGGTGGAGAGGGCTCATAGAGTCCCCAGCCGGCCCCTGCAACCTGGTTCTCCCCCCCGAGCTATATTGGCAAAAATCTTGGACTACCGGGATCGGGAAACTCTATTAAGGAAGGCCAGGATCAGTGACGGCTTGAGCATAGATGGAAATCGGATCTCCATATATCCGGGTTACTCGGCGTCGGTGCAAAAACTTAGAATGAAGTTTGGTGAAATCAAGCGGCGGCTCCGAGAACTGGACCTAAAATATTCAATGCTCTACCCGGCGAAGCTTAGGGTGGTGGCGCTGGATCGTGTTCACTTTTTTCAAGGTCCGGAGGAGGCTATGCATTGGCTGGATACTAATGCTAAGAAAATTGGCACGGACCGGAACCGCTGAGTCTGATTTTGAAGATCCGTGATTTCACTGGTTGTGCCTCTTTCTGGCCTTTGAGCGCGCCTTGTATTTTCTGACAAAATGCTCCCCAAAGTTAAAACATTGTGTTCGGCGGCGCAATGAATAGCTCTTATTGGTTGCGGTGGGAGGGGGAGAGAGGGATGGTAAAGGGCTTTGTTCTAGATTGTTCTAAGCGCTCTCAGTTCTCATATAGAGAAAGAAAGTTTGTTATATCTGAATTTTGTTGAGTTTCAGATGAGGGAGGTTGGTTTGGTTTGGTGGGAGGGGAGGGGGGAGGTGGGTATTGGTGGAGACCTGGGGGAGACTGTTCGTATATGTTGTCTTTATTTAGGAAATGGGAGGAGACGTTAAAATTGTAAGTTGGAATGTTAGGGGGTTGGCGGACGCTACTAAGCGGGCGGCAATATTTCAGTATTTGCTGAAACAGAGGCCCTCGGTGATTTGCCTGCAAGAAACCCATTTAGTGGAGGAAAAAGTTGATGTGTTACAGAAGCGATGGGTGAGCAAGGCGTATCACTCGACGTTCTCTAACTATGCAAGGGGGGTGTCAGTTTTAATTCATACAAATACTCCATTTGAGGAAATAGAGGTTAAAATTGATAAGGATGATCAGTATGTTCTTTTAATGTGTAAAATCTTCAACCGTTTGATTTGTATTGTTTCACTGTATGTACCCCCGCCTTATTCGGGTAAGAAGCTTCAGGAAATATTGGAGTCTATGAGAGGGTGGGATGGAGTTCCCCTTCTAGTAGTGGGAGATGTGAACAATATAGCGGATGATCACTGGGACAAGAGTAATCACGCCTCGTTGTGCAGGGACGGCAACAGTACCCCTTTTGGAAATTATCTTAGAGAAATAGGTTGGATTGACTTATGGAGGGTACGTAATGTCAATACATATTCTTACTCCTGCTATTCAACTACGTATGGCTCTATGTCTCGAATTGATGTAGCCTTGGGTAATGATGGGATGAACGAATTATTAAGTGGGGTGGAATATAGCCCTAGGATTTTATCAGATCATAGCCCAGTTCAGGTATCTTTGAAGTTATCAGGGCAGGCTGGATCGGGGAGGATGGGTTGGAAGTTTCACCCTTCTTGGTTGCAACGTTTGGATATGGAGAGGGTGGGAGTAGAGATAGAGGAGTTTTTTAAGATTAATGAAGGGAGCGCAGAAAGTCATGTAGTATGGGACACCATGAAGGCGTATTTAAGGGGTATACTGTTTCGGGACATTTCCAGACATAAAAAGAGGACTAGAGCACAGGATCAAGCGGTTCTGAAAGAACTGAAGGAAGCTGAGGCGGCGTTGGGGGCCCATAGCACTAAGGAGTCCCGGAACCGTATGAAGGTAGCTCAGCAGGAGGTTAATCAGCTACATCTAAAAAAGGCAGAAAGGTCAAGGGCTTTTCAAAAAGAAACTTTCTATTCAGAGGGGGAAAAGGTGGGACACTTACTTTCTGTAGTAACATCTGCACAGAGGTGCTCCTCACATGTCTACTCCATTAAAACTGAAGACGGGACGTTGGTTACTCAGGGGGAACAAATTCTGGAAGCATTTGGGAAATTCTACGGAAAATTATATACCTCTAGCGTGGGGAAAGGGTTTGAGGATATGACCAGGTATTTGGAGGGGATTGACCTGCCTAGGTTGAGTAAGGAGGAATGTGAGTCACTGGAGGAGCCGATAGGGGAGGAAGAATTGGGGGTTGCTCTGGCGGGAGTGGCTGGGGGTAAGGCTCCGGGGGCGGACGGCATCCCAGCTGAGATTTATAAGATTCTGAAGGACATTTGTTGGCCAAACTGGTAGGGGTCTGCAATAGTTCATTGGAAAGAGGGGAGTTACCTTTGTCGATGAGAGAAGCTGTGGTGGTGGTTATCCCTAAAGCCGACAAGGATCTACAACTACCAGAATCTTATAGACCAATCTCATTGCTGACTGCCGACATTAAGATTTTGGCAAAGGCCTTGGCGAATAGGCTGACTAGGGTGATTGACAGATTGGTTCACCCTGATCAGTCAGGCTTTATGCCCAACAAGTCAACGGCACTCAATTTGAGAAGGTTGTTTTTAAATTTGCAAATCCCTTCCGATAATGTCGGCAAACGAGTTGTGGTCTCCTTGGACGCTCATAAGGCCTTTGACTGTGTGGAGTGGAGGTATTTGTGGACAGTACTGGAACGATTGGGGTTTGGACCTACATTCATCTCATGGGTGCGATTGTTATACTCTTCTCCAGTGGCCAAAATAAGAGTGAATAACGCCTTTTCTGAAACTTTTGCACTGTCTAGGGGTACTAGACAGGGCTGCCCGTTGTCCCCGCTGCTCTTCGCCTTGGCGGTGGAGCCCCTTGCTGCCAAAATTAGAGGATCCCGGGAGGTGAGAGGTTTCCTGTAAGGGGATTTAGAAGAAAAAGTGGCGTTATACGCTGATATTTTGCTTTTCCTGGAAGATTCTGAAGGGGCCCTAGCTGGGGCGGAGGCCATTATTGAGGAATTTGGGAGTTACTCGGGCCTAAGAATCAATTGGGATAAATCCAATATGATGCTGATTGATGGGGAATATGGAGATAGTGAGTTGTGTGACTCCTCTACTAGGTTGCAGTCAGTGGATAAATTCAAATATCTGGGGATTCAGATGGCTCTCCCTTTGACTGGTTTTGAGGACCTGAACTTGGTACCACTTTTGCGGAAAATACGCACTAAAATCCAGGCGTGGAAAAAGTTACGCTTGTCGGTGATTGGTAGGATAAATCTTATAAAGATGATTGTGATGCCGCAGCTTCTTTATGTGTTACACAACTCTCCTGTATGGATACCAAGGGGCAGATTTCGGAGGATTAGATCTTTGTTCGGTGAGCTGATTTGGGGTGGGAAAAGTCCTAGATTTAAACAGGAAATTTTACAAAGACCTAAGACGGAGGGTGGGGTGGCACTACCTAATCCATGGCTATACTTTCTGGCATCACAGTGTCAGCACCTTAGGGGTTGGGGTGTGGAGTCGGGTGGGGAACGGATACCCTGTAGTCTGAGGATGTTGATTGGGTCAAGGGTACTGAGTGATGACCTGGAGGGTGGGCATTTCCGTGAGTTGGGTTCCAAATTTTGTACTATTAGGCTTATTCATAAAATTTGGGATACAGTAAAGGTCATTAGGGGGGGTGAGGGCACTTACCAGGTTCTCACCTATTTGGAACAACTACTTCCTTCCAGAATTCAGACAGATGGCGGGATTTCATATCTGGAGGGAGGCAGGCATATCCCGGATTAGCCAAATACTATATCAGGGCAGGATCAGGACTTTTGAGGCATTGCAGGAAGAATTTTTACTGCCAAATTCTGAGCTGTACCAGTATAGCTGCATCTTACATGCGTACCAGGCACAGTGTAAAAGCCCCGTCTCACATAGCGAGATCGCTGGCGAGATCGCTGCTGAGTCACAAGTTTTGTGACGCAACAGCGACCTCAGTAGCGATCTCGCTATGTGTGACACGTACCAGCGATCAGGCCCCTGCTGCGAGATCGCTGGTCGTGTCGGAATGGCCTGGACCTTTTTTTGGTCGTTGAGGTCCCGCTGACATCGCTGAATCGGTGTGTGTGACACCGATCCAGCGATGTCTTCACTGGTAACCAGGGTAAACATCGGGTTACTAAGCGCAGGGCCGCGCTTAGTAACCCGATGTTTACCCTGGTTACCAGCGTAAATGTAAAAAAAACAAACACTACATACTCACCATCTGTTGCCCGTCAGGTCTCTTGGCGTCTGCTTCCTGCTCTGACTGACTGCCGTAAAGTGAGAGCACAGCAGTGACGTCACCGCTGCGCTCTGCTCTCACTGTACGGCGGCTCAGTCAGAGCAGGAAGCAGACGCCAAGGGACCTGACGGGCAACAGATGGTGAGTATGTAGTGTTTGTTTTTTTTACATTTACGCTGGTAACCAGGGTAAACATCGGGTTACTAAGCGCGGCCCTGTGCTTAGTAACCCGATGTTTACCCTGGTTACCCGGGTGCTGCAGGGGGACTTCGGCATCGTTGAAGACAGTTTCAACGATGCCGAAGTCGTTCCCCTGATCGTTGGTCGCTGGAGAGAACTGTCTGTGTGACAGCTCCCCAGCGACCACACAGCGACACAACAGCGACGCTGCAGCGATCAGCATCGTTGTCTGTATTGCTGCAGTGTCGCTGTGTGAGACGGGGCCTTAAGAGAGGACCTGTGGAGATTCAGGTTGACCTTATGCTGGATTTCACTCTTACAGGGGGAGGCACGAAGGGGGTGATTTCGGGCATATACGAATTTCTTTTATTCTCCTTCTTAGTGGGACATCCTATTAAAGCGAGGGTGAAATGGGAGGCCGACCTGGGGGTGATTGATAACGAATGCTGGGATTCAATTTTGGAGTATGTGCCCAGGATCTCATTGAGTGAGCCTGGGAGGTTGTCACAACTATTTGTCATTCATAGGGCTTACAGAACTCCGAACATGCTATTCAAAGCTGGTCTGAGACCTAATTCAGAGTGCCCCAGGTGCTCGCAGACCGAGGCGGATATCCTCCATATGATGTGGCAGTGCCCCAGGTTGTCCTCCTTTTGGATTGTGGTACTAAATAGGGTGGGGTTGATATATAATTGCTCTCTACCACGGGATCCTTTGGTATGTGTGTTGGGTTATGTAGAAGAGGTTGTAACTGACAATTTGTATAAACTGGCTATTGCTAGACTGCTGTTTATTGCGCGAAAGTTGATTGCCAAGTTCTGGATTAGGGAAGAGCCGCCATCGAGAAGGGACTTTATGACACAAGTGGATCACGTTATTGCTCTGGAGAGGAGTATTTATCTTAAGAGAAACAAGATGGACCTTTTCAGTAAGGCTACTTTCACACTAGCGTTAACTGCAATACGTCGCAAATGCGTCGTTTTTGCGAAACGCCGCATCCAGCAAAAGTTTTTGCTGGATACGTTGTTTCGTCATAGAGTAACATTAGCGACGCATTTGCGACGCATTTGCGACGCATTTCCAAACGGTGAATGCGTTTGGCGGCGTTTGGGCGTATGGTAGCGGTCCGTCGGGAAAACAAAACGCTACATGTAACGTTTTTTGCTCCCGACGGTCCGCTTTTTCCGACTGCGCATGCGCAGTCGGAACTCCGCCCCCACCTCCCCGCACATCCCCGCACCTCACAATGGGGCAGCGGATGCGTGGAAAATATGCATCCGCTGCCCCCGTTGTGCGGCGGAGACCACACTAGCGTCGGGAACGTCGGCCCGACGCGCAGCGACGGGTTGTTCCCGACGCTAGTGTGAAAGTAGCCTAAGCTGTGGAATCCTTGGCTCGAATCAGCGTGATTTAAGTGACTTTGTTTCTGTTCTTGGACTTTTTGCCTACTCGGAGGAAATGTTGACGTATTGTCTTCCTTTTTCTGTATGGTTATGTACAATGTAGCAACTTGGGGTGGTTTTTGTCAGGTCTCTAGGGGTGGGGGGGAGAGGAGGTGGGAGTTGGGTTTGGGGTTTAAAAAATTTCTTAAAATGTAAAATACCTTGGTACACTGTTCACAGTGATGTAATTTTCATGTATCACATTTATAATGTTTAATAAAAATATCTGATTTAAAAAAAAGATAGATAGATAGATGATAGATAGATAGATAGATAGATAGATAGATAGATAGATAGATAGATAGATAGATAATAGATAAACTCCATATACTCAATGTTCCCTATTTGAGAGTGTGCTTTGCGTGTTGTTGGATAATAGTGGCAGTGGCACATATAGGAAGCATAAGTGATGATTATGTAATGGCCGGGGTTTATATCTATTCCCTACTGATGTTTCTGAGTTTCTAATTGACAAATTATAAACTTTAGGCTTAGTTTGGCTATGGAGTGTGGACTTCTAGCTGGGCTTTTTATTTTCATGTAAGGCTACGTTCACATTTGCGTTATTGTGTGTTGCGTCGGCAATGCATCGGCGACGCAGCATGCAAAACGCATGCAAAACGCATTGTTTTGTGACGCATGCGTCCTTTGCATGATTTTGGACGCAAAAAAAATGCAACTTGCTGCGTCCTGTGCGCCCAAAAAGACGCATGTGTCACAAAACGCAACACAACGCATGTCCATGCGTCCCCATGTTAAATATAGGGGCGCATGACGCATGCGGCGACGCTGCAGCGCCCGACGCTGCGGCGCACAACGCTAATGTGAACGTAGCCTAACTTCCCTGCAATAGCTGAAGGTTGCTCCGACATATGTTGGAGATGCTGTAAGTATATGTTGACTGTTCAAACCAAGCAAACCAAACACAAACCAAGCAGAAACTAAGGAAACCAAGCACAGACCAAGCAAACCAAGCACAGAAAAAAGCAAACCAAACACAAACTAAACAGAGACCAAGCAAACCAAGCACAGACCAACCAAAGGAAACGCCAACTAAGCAAACCAAGCACAGACCAAGCAAACCAAAAACAGATCAAGCACAGGTCAATCAAACCAAATACAAGCCAGGCACAGACCAAGCAAATCAAGCACAGATCAAGCAAACCAAACACAAACTAAGCAAACCAAGCACAGACCAAGCAAACCAAGCAAAGACCAAGCAAAACTTTTTTATTTTTGATAACTCTCTGGCCCCCTTTTAATTGATTCCCATTTTTATTTTACTCCCTTATCCATCCCTATGTATGTAAAGCAGTTCCGACCTCGCCAATACCAGAGTTGTGGCGTCATTACTTACCGCCAAGTCCAAGGTCCTTCAGGGCTTGATAGCCTCCAGGTTGCAGTAATTCCCCGACGATACGATCTGGTTCCTTCAGATCTCTTTCGATGACGGCCACCCTCCTCCCGTCCCTGGATAATACTGTAGCGAGAGCGGATCCCAGGACACCAGAGCCCACAATGACGACATCGGGACCATCACCCGATCTGCTAGCAGAAACTGTGGCGCCATTACTGACAGTGGACGACCGCAAGTTATTCTTAGTTTTCTTCTGCAAAAAAAAGGCAAAAATATCCCAAATATTAACTGCAGTTTCCTAATACCGCTCTGAGGTCCCGTCCATGTCACATTATTTCCCTGGGTATAGGATGTACGCCATCAGCGCTCCCAATGCGCTCGCTACATGTGTCCATATGGTTACAGCGTCATCTATAGGTCTGTGTGCAAGAGATGGCGGCCCGGACCCTGGCAGATTGTGACTCCGAAATCAAGGAAGGGATACGGGAATAATAGTGGCTCAGTGATTAGCACTGTATGGTGGCTCAGTGGTTAGTACTGTATGGTGGCTTAGTGGTTAGCATGGCATGGTGGCTCAGTGGTTAGTACTGTATGGTGGCTCAGTGGTTAGCACTGTATGGTGGCTCAATGGTTAGCATGGCATGGTGGCTGAGTGGTTAGCACTGTATGGTGGCTCAGTGGTTAGTACTGTATGGTAGATCAGTGGTTAGTACTGTATGGTGGCTCAGTGGATAGCACTGTATGGTGGCTCAGTAGTTAGCACTGTATGGCGGCTCAGTGGTTAGCACTGTATCGGTGGCTCAGTGGTTAGCACTGTAGCCTTACATCGCTGGGGTACTGGGTATAACAAGGACAACATCTGCAAGGAGTTTGCATGTTCTCTCTGTATTTGCGTGAAATCTAGATTGTGAGCCCCAGTGGGGACAGTGCTGGTAATGTCTGTAAAGCGCTGCACTATATAACTAAAATAAATGTACAAATAAAAACAGACACAAGGATTTATACATGGCACATGGGGTCACAGTGAGGGCTCACAGCAAAGGACAAACACTAGCGGGGTGCTGGAGGAAGGGAAAGGGGAAAGGAGGAAGGAAGCTGAAATAAGAGATGTAAACAGAAAATGAGATTGATACTAGATATGAGATTAAAGGGAACCTGTCACCACGTTTTTGGAAGATGGGATAAAAATAGCGTTAAATAGGGGCAGAGGTGGGCATTACATTAGTGTGCTTGTTATGCGTTTATTACCCACCTAAGTTGCCGAAATACCTTTGCAAAGTCTCCGTTTTCGCCTGTCAATCAGGCTGGTCTGGTCAAAAGGGCGTTGTCTTCCCCCAGATTTTGCGTAGTTTTCCGTTGGTGGCGTAGTGGTGTGCGCATGCCCAAAGTCCTGAATCCTCTGCCAGGGGATTTAAAAGAGCGCGCTGTTCGTTTTAATTGGTGATCGGTGGGCGCGGCCATCTTCCTTTGGCCGCGCGTGCGCAGAAGCGGCGCTCTGCTGGCCGCGGCTTCAGGAAAATGGCCGCTGGATGCCGCGCGTGCGCAGATGGATATCGCGGCGGCCATTTTCCTGAAGCCGCGGCCAGCAGAGCGCCGCTTCTGCGCACGCGCGGCCAAAGGAAGATGGCCGCGCCCACCGATCACCAATGAAATAACGAACAGCGCGCTCTTTTAAATCCCCTGGCAGAGGATTCGGGACCTTGGGCATGCGCACACCACTACGCCACCAACGGAAAACTACGCAAAATCTGGGGGAAGACAAGACGCCCTTTTGACCAGACCAGCCTGATTGACAGGCGAAAACGGAGACTTTGCAAAGGTATTTCGGCAACTTAGGTGGGTAATAAACGCATAACAAACACACTAATGTAATGCCCACCTCTGCCCCTATTTAACGCTATTTTTATCCCATCTTCCAAAAACGTGGTGACAGGTTCCCTTTAAATATGACTAATAACTACTGATGTGTGTACGGTTCTGTAACTAAAGCTGATTGGAACTGAATTGTTACAATAAATATATATTTTCTTAAAGCTACATGGAGAGAGCTGGCGGTAGACGAAGCAGCTTAGTACAGTAATCTCCGCAGACTCCTGATTTCTAGATTAATCTTCACTGTGAGAACATTATCCGCTTTCCGTCTCATTGAAACTCATTGACTAGAGCTCAGGACGCCGGTGATACTGCAGAGTATACAGAGTATACGAATATTCTGCACCGGGCACCACGCATGCGGTATAGACGTGTACACATAGTGTTCAACTGCAGAGATCTAGAGACTGACAGATAGATCTAGAATGATAGATAATAGATAGATGATAGATGGATAATAGAAAGATAGATAGATAGATAGATAGATAGATAGATAGATAGATAATAGGTAGATAGATAGATACATAGATAGATAATAGATAGATAGATAGATAGATAGATAGATAGATAATATATAGATAGATGATAGATAGATAGATAGATAGATAGATAGATAGATAGATAGATAGATAGACAGATAGATAATAGATAGATAGATAGATAGATAGATAGATAGATAGATAGATAGATAGATAATAGACAGATAGATAATAGATAGATGATAGATAGATAGATAGATAGATAGATAGATAGATAGATAGATAGATAATATATAGATAGATGATAGATAATAGATAGATAGATAGATAGATAGATAGATAGATAGATAGATAGATAGATAGATAGATAGATAGATAATAGATAGATAGATAGATAGATAGATAGAAAAAAGGAACAGCACAATAATTCACAGCGGGTGCCAGGCCTCCAGGCAAACAGTCTAATACTTGCCAAACTAAACAGAAGAAAAAAAAAAGGCTCAGGAGGAGCCGATACATTGCCCAGGATGAGTGGGGCAGAATAAAGTTTTTTCACTTTTTTCCACCTGAAACAATTGGAGTGCTGCCTTCATTTTAATTTTTCTTCTTTTTTTTCTTCTAGATAGATACATAGATAGATAATAGATAGAAAATAGATAATAGATAGATAGATGATAGATAGATAATAAATAAATAGATAGATAGATAATAGATAGATAGATAATAGATAGATAGATAGATAGATAGATAGATAGATAGATAGATAGATAATAGATAGATAGATAATAAATAATATAGATAATAGATGATAAAATAGACAGATAAATAATAGATAGATAGATGATAGATAATAGATAGATAGATAGATAGACAGATAAATAATATATAGATAGATAGATAGATAGATAGATAGATAGATAATAGATAGATAGATAGATAATAGATAGATAATAGATAGATAGTAGATAGATAGATAGATAATAGATAGATAATAGATAGATAGATAATAGATAGATAATGGATAGATAGATAGATAGACAGATAAATAATATATAGATAGATAGATAGATAGATAGATAATAGATAGATAGATAGATAATAGATAGATAATAGATAGATAGTAGATAGATAGATAATAGATAGATAATAGATAGATAGATGACAGATAGACAGACACTGTACATAGATGACAGCTGCTGCAGCCAGTGACAGATGTAACCCTGCTGTGTCCCCGCCATCTCCCTCTTACCGGCCTCTCCCCGTCCTCCTCCGCCTTCTCCACCTTCCGGGGCCCGGTGAGGCCCAGCACCCTGGCAGCGATGCCCCCCGCAGTGATGCCCCCCGCAGCGCCGTGTTTCGGGGTGCGCCCTCGGTAGCGGATGGCGGAGAGCAGCAGCCCCACAGTGCAGCCCCCCAGCACGGCCAGCAGCAGCTCCAGCCGGGGGGCGCTCAGCAGCTCGTCGCACTTCTTGTACACATAGGTGAAGGTGGCGACCCCCAGGAAGGTCCACATCTCGGGGAGCACAGTCGCCTTGTGCGTTATTTAACAGAAAGGAAAAATATAGAGAGAAAAATAATAAATAAAAAATAAATATTTAAAATGATTTAAAATATAAATATATAAAAAAATTCTGATTCCAAATGTAAATGTCTGCGGACGCAGGAGACGCGCTGAGCTGCCGCACACAGGTGTGAATTGGGCGCAGTGACTGCTCGCACCTGGAGGCACTGGGACTGGTTACATACGGGGGGGGGTGCGCTCGTCCCGTCACACAGAATCACCAGCTCTCCCGGCCATTCCCCCCCACACTCCTCCACAGGATGGATCCGTCTGCCCAATCTGCCAATCCCCGAGATACATGGTATCATAGGATGGACGAGAGGGGCGGAGCCAAATCTCAGCCTCAGCAGCACTCGGCGCTTGCGGTTGCCCGGCGACGAGAGCTCGTCACCTAATGGGGCGGAGTTTCACAGCACGCAAGGTCCTGAGCACCGCCCAATACTTTACCAGCCAATGGTAAACCGTCGCTAAGGTGAGCAGAGCTCACGCTATGGATAGAGCAACCAATGGGAGTGGTCGGGCGCTTCGCTCCAGTTCGCACTCTGCGCTTGTGGCTGTAGTGCGATGTGACGTAAAGGGGGCGGGGCCAAGCTGAGGAGGCGGGAAAGGGAGGGCGCTGAGGTAAAAGATGACCGCGGAAGATTCATCACGGAGGAAAACGGGTTTTTACGGTTTTCGTCATTTTCGTGACAGGAAAAACCTGTATTTTTCACTTAAAAATACGAGACAGGCGGCAGGGACCTTCATGACGCGGTGTGACTAAAGACTGAAGGAGAGTTGGTGTTAGGCAGTCACATTTTGCTGAGGTAAAAAGTGGTTTTCCTTAAAAAAAAAAAGTAATGGCGTTACCACCAAGCGCTACAGCTCTAAAATCATGAAAATCTAAAAAAAAAAAAAAAAAAAAAAAAGTTTCCAGCTGTCACGTTTACTGTATCTCATTTTGCTGCTACTGTAAAAATGCATTTTTCTCCATGCTAAAAAAAAAACGCACAGGAAAACGTTCCATGTGCCCTGCGCTGCGTATAAACAAGCATTATAGAGCCGCTGGCACCGGAGCAGGACGCTGCGACTGCGAGGAAGGTAAGAGGAAGGCTGTGTGCCCACGGTGCGGTTTTTATGCGTTTCTGCTGCTTTTTTTTCCACAGCGGAAGCGCTTACTCCCATATGACGTACTATCCTGTCGAGGTGACCTGGGACTTAATCCCAGTGACGGGATAGTACGTCATATGCAATCGGCCACGCTCACGGAGGGGGGGGGAGCGCGGTCGGGTGTCAGCTGACTATCACAGCTGACATCTGGCACTATGTGCCAGGAGCGTTCACGGACCGCCCCTGGCACATTAGCCCCCGAAACACTGCGATCACTTATGATTTTGGTTCCAAAATTGTGCTGATGTAAATTAGACATGTGGGAAATGTTACTTATTGAGTATTTTGTGTGACATATCTCTCTGATTTAAGGGCATAAAAATTCAAAGTTGGAAAATTGCGAAATTGTCACCAAATTTCCGTTTTTTTTTCACAAATAAACGCAGGTAATATCAAATAAATTTTACCACTATCATGAAATACAATATGTCACGAGAAACCAATGTCAGAATCACCGGGATCTGTTGAGGCGTTCCAGAGTTATAACCTCATAAAGGGACAGTGGTCAGAATTGTAAAAATTGTCCCGGTCATTAACGTGCAAACCACCCTTGGGGGTAAAGGGGTTAAAAACGCATTCCAATGCAATCCTATGGGATTCCGCAGTTGCTGTGCCCATGCTTCGGATTTTCTCGCTGTGGAATCGCATAGCGGTAAAATCCGCAGTATGTTCATTATTTCTGCGGAATCACGGCGATTCCGCCGCTATAGGATTGCATTGAAACGCTCACTTCATGTATGTAGCTATGCCCAGCATGCGTAAAGTGAGCGCTTCATGTGTGGATGGTACCCAGTCTGGAGGAGAGGAGACTGTCCTTCAGGCCCTGGGTACAATATTCCTGTAAAAAAAAATAGAATTAAAATAAAAAATAGGGATATACTTACCTTCCGATGGCCCCCGGAGTCCTCCTGGCTCTCAGCAGTGCACGCGGCGGCTTCCGTTCCCAGGGATGCATTGCGCGAATCACCTGAGATGACGTCGCGGTCATGTGACCGTGACATCACAAAGGTCCTTCGCGCAAAGCATCCCTGGGAACGGAAGGCAGCGGGAGCACCGCTGAGGAGATCGGGGGTCGTCGGAAGGTGAGAATAACCATATATTTTTTTTTTATTTTTAACATTCTATATTTTACTATTGCTGCTGCACTATGCTTGTGTGGCGCCCCAGGGTCCTGGTCGTCACAGTAGCATTGCTTTCCTCAGGGGGGAGAGTGATGTTACGTTTGGAAGCGATGAAGGATAACTCTCATCAGGTAACCTCAATACACACAACATGTTCACACTCCAGGCCACAAGGGGGAGCTTTTGATCCTATTTTCTAGGTGACTCCCCTGCATATGCATATATATTGTGGTTTTTGGAGGGAAAGTTAGTAAGAATAAGAAAGTGCCAGGAAGCATACTGGAGCAGTCTGAGGCAGTAAGAACGTATAAGGGGCCGTTAAGTCTGAAGCACTACAGCTCCTAAAGAAAGATATACAGCTGGAAAGGACATTGTTCAGTGAGCGTGAAGGAGAGCGAAGCACAGGAGAGTAACATCAGGGGAGACCAGCTACGAGCAGGCTGCCTCCTTCTGAAGCACAGATAACCTGTAGCCGGAACACCGAGGTTGTAAGGGACTCTACTACTTACAGCAGAGACCGGCAGGACAGCTGAACTGCAAGTTACCTGTCTGCCACACACACCTGAGACACAGTAACACAGAGCCCGGGGCGTGATAACAGTCCCTGTAAAAAGGCTCGAGTTACCTGTCATGCAGGTATTGCCCAATCCTATATGGGGGACAGAGAGAAGAACTGTGAGGACCTTATCTGAAGCCATAGGCAGTAAGGAACTGCAACACCACCACGCTAGAGGAAGGCTTTTAACTCCACCTGGTAAAGGGGACTCTGGATTCGCTTCCAAGCCGGCCGGACCCTGCCTGCCCTGTGATCTGGTGCCCTGGACTGTGGCTGCTTGAAGTCTTCAGTAAACCAGGTAAAGAGACTGCAAACCTGTGTCCTCGTTCTTTAATGCGCCATTTGCCATATTATAATTGCCAGACCTGAAATAACAAGCACTTTTCACCTATTGTGTCCCCCCCATTTCCTTGTAGATTGTAAGCTTGCGAGCAGGGACCTCACTCCTAATGTCACTGTTTAAATTGTCTTAACTTGTATTGAATTTGTCTGTATATGTCCCCGCTTAATTGTAAAGTGCTGCGGAATATGTTGGCGCTATATAAATAAAGATTATTATTATTATTATTTATTATTCAGTATCTTCCATCTACACACTGGGAGCCCTGGGGATACACTTCACCTGTGGAAAGTTATACCATCTAGCTGCCATAACATCACCTCAGAGGACCGCTTAAAGCAGCGTCAGTCCCCACTGACCGAATACCACAGGTGGCGTCACGAACATAAACTAAATTCAATTATCCCCTTTTACATGGGCACCCAGGGCCACAGACCGGGTCGCCACCGTGACATCCCCCTGTGAACTTCGGACCCGGTACCGGGTACCCCACTGCCCTGGCGGGTGACTCACTTGACAAGTGTGACCAACCTGTCGAATCACTTTTCCAAGCGATGCTTCAAATCGCTTGGAAAAGCGCAAGCATTCTGCAAGCTAAAAACGCTTGTGTTTTTTGCGGGAAAATGCATGCGAATTCCGCATGCATTTTACCCGCGGCAGGGAGTTGCGGAAATGCTGCGACATTTCCGCAACGTGGGCACATAGCCTAAAGGTTTTTGGTTTTTTTACCTTTTCTGATGGGGCCATGGATACCAGGACTGGGATGGGGCCAATCAATCATACCAGGAACTGGATGGGGCCAATCAATCATAGCAGGAACTGGATTGGGCCAATCAATCATACCAGGAACTGGATGGGGCCATGTATACCAGGAACGGGATGGGTCCAGTCAATCATACCAGGTACTGGATGGGGCCAATCAATCATACCTGGAACTGGATGGGGCCAATCAATCATACCAGGAACAGGATTGGGCCATGTATATCAGGAACGGGATGGGGCCAATCAATCATACCAGGTACTGGATGGGGCCAATCAATCATACCAGGTACTGGATGGGGCCAATCAATCATACCAGGAACTGGATGGGGCCAATCAATCATACCAGGAACGGGATGTGTTGTGAATTGGATTTTTTTGGGCTCCCTCTTGTGGTCACTAGCGACATGACACTTTTGAGTTTCTTTCCTCAGCTTGGTACCCACCTGGCTCGTTAGTCCAGGGGTGTTGCTATTTAAGCTTCCTGGATTTTCAGTCTGGTGCCTGGCATCGTTGTAATCAGTTCCTTTCTGTTTGCTCCTGTCTGCTGGTCCTGGTTCTTGCAAAATAAGCTAAGTCCTGCTTCCTTATTTTTTGGTTATTTGCATTGCTCTTATTTTTGTCCAGCTTGTACTAAATGTGATTCCTGATTTTGCTGGAAGCTCTAGGGGGCTGATATTCTCCCCCCGGGCCGTTAGACGGTTCGGGGGTTCTTGAATATTCAGCGTGGAAATTTTGATAGGGTTTTTGCTGACCGTATAAGTCATCTTCCTATATTCTGCTATTAGTCAGTGGGCCTCTCTTTGCTAAAAACCTAGTTCATTCTTACGTTTGTCTTTTCTTCTTACCTCACCGTTATTATTTGTTGGGGGCTTGTATCCAACTTTTGGGGTCTTTTCTCTGGAGGCAAGAAAGGTCTATCTTTTCCCTTCTAGGGTTAGTTAGTTCTCCGGCTGGCACGAGACGTCTAGAACCAACGTAGGTACGTTCCCCGGCTGCTGCTATTTGTGGTGCTAGGATCAGGTATACGGTCAGCCTAGTTACCACTGCCCTATGAGCTGGTTTTTGTGTTTGCAGACTTGGTAATAACTTCTGAGACCCTCTGCCATTGGGGTCATAACAGTATGCCAGGCCCAAGGTGAATGTTTAATGCATTGCAGAAGTGGGATAATAAGAAAGGAAATTCTGAGGTTTTTTTTTTTTCTCTTTCTTCCTCCCCTTTACCTCTGAGTGGCTTGAGCTTGCTGCAGACATGAATGTCCAGACTTTGATTACTAGTGTGGATCAGCTTGCTGCTCGTGTGCAGGGCATTCAAGATTTTGTTACCAGTAGTCCTATGTCTGAACCTAAAATACCTATTCCTGAACTGTTCTCTGGAGACCGATTTAAGTTTAGGAATTTCAGGAATAATTGTAAATTGTTTCTATCTCTGAGACCCCGTTCGTTTGGAGACTCAGCTCAGCAAGTTAAAATTGTTATCTCTTTCTTGCGGGGCGACCCTCAGGATTGGGCCTTCTCGTTAGCGCCAGGAGATCCGGCATTGGCAAATATTGATGCGTTTTTTCTGGCGCTCGGGTTGCTTTACGAGGAACCCAATCTTGAAATTCAGGCAGAAAAAGCCTTGCTGGCTATCTCTCAGGGCCAGGATGAAGCTGAAGTGTATTGCCAAAAATTTAGGAAATGGTCCGTGCTTACTCAGTGGAATGAGTGTGCTCTGGCCGCAAATTTCAGAAATGGCCTTTCTGAAGCCATTAAGAATGTGATGGTGGGTTTCTCCATTCCTACAAGTCTGAATGATTCCATGGCGCTGGCTATTCAAATTGACCGGCGTTTGCGGGAGCGCAAAGCCGCTAATCCTCTGGTGGTGTTGTCTGAACAAACACCTGATTTAATGCAATGTGGTAGAATTCAGACTAGAAATGAACGGAAAAATCATAGACGTCAGAATGGGTTGTGTTTTTACTGTGGTGATTCTACACATGTTATATCAGCATGCTCTAAACGCCTAACAAGGGTTGTTAGTCCTGTCGCCATTGGTAATTTGCAACCTAAATTTATTTTGTCTGTGACTTTAATTTGCTCATTGTCTTCCTACCCTGTTATGGCGTTTGTGGATTCAGGTGCTGCCCTGAGTCTTATGGATCTGTCATTTGCCAAGCGCTGTGGTTTTGCTCTTGAGCCGTTGGTAAATCCTATCCCTCTTAGAGGTATTGATGCTACGCCATTGGCGGAAAATAAGCCGCAGTTTTGGACACAGGTAACCATGTGCATGACTCCTGAACATCGGGAAGTGATTTGTTTTCTTGTTCTGCATAAAATGCATGATTTGGTCGTTTTGGGTCTGCCATGGTTACAGACCCATAATCCAGTCTTGGATTGGAAGGCAATGTCTGTGTCAAGTTGGGGCTGTCAGGGAATTCATGGTGATTCCCCGCCGGTGTCTATTGCTTCCTCTACTCCTTCGGAAGTTCCTGAGTATTTGTCTGATTATCAGGATGTATTCAGCGAGTCCAGGTCCAGTGCTCTTCCTCCTCATAGGGACTGTGACTGCGCTATAGATTTGATTCCAGGTAGTAAATTTCCTAAGGGAAGATTATTTAATCTGTCTGTACCTGAGCATACTGCAATGCGTTCGTATATCAAGGAGTCTCTGGAGAAGGGGCATATCCGTCCATCCTCTTCCCCTCTTGGTGCGGGATTCTTTTTTGTGGCCAAGAAGGAAGGATCTTTGAGACCTTGTATAGACTATCGGCTTCTGAATAAAATCACTGTTAAATTTCAGTATCCTTTGCCTCTGTTGTCGGACTTGTTTGCCCGGATTAAGGGTGCCAAGTGGTTCACCAAGATAGATCTTCGTGGTGCGTACAACCTTGTGCGCATTAAGCAAGGAGATGAATGGAAGACTGCATTTAATACGCCCGAAGGTCATTTTGAGTACTTGGTGATGCCTTTTGGGCTCTCTAATGCTCCTTCAGTGTTTCAGTCCTTTATGCATGATGTCTTCCGGAAGTATCTGGATAAATTTATGATTGTTTATCTGGATGATATTCTGTTTTTTTCTGATGATTGGGACTCCCATGTAAAGCAGGTCAGGGTGGTGTTTCAGGTTTTGCGTGAGAATGCTTTGTTTGTTAAGGGCTCAAAGTGTCTCTTTGGAGTACAGAAGGTTCCCTTTTTGGGTTTTATTTTTTCCCCTTCTGCGGTGGAGATGGACCCAGTCAAGGTCCGAGCTATTCATGATTGGACTCAACCCACGTCAGTTAAGAGTCTTCAGAAGTTCTTGGGTTTTGCTAACTTCTACCGTCGTTTTATCGCTAACTTTTCTAGCGTTGTTAAACCTTTGACGGATATGACCAAGAAAGGTTCTGATGTTGCTAACTGGGCTCCTGCAGCCGTGGAAGCTTTCCAAGAGCTGAAGCGCCGGTTTACTTCGGCGCCTGTTTTGTGCCAGCCTGATGTCTCACTTCCCTTTCAGGTTGAAGTGGATGCTTCTGAGATCGGGGCAGGGGCCGTTTTGTCGCAGAGAGGCCCTGGTTGCTCTGTAATGAGACCATGTGCTTTTTTTTCTAGGAAGTTTTCGCCTGCTGAGCGGAATTATGATGTTGGCAATCGGGAGTTGTTGGCCATGAAGTGGGCATTTGAGGAGTGGCGTCATTGGCTCGAGGGTGCTAAGCATCGTGTGGTGGTCTTGACTGATCACAAAAATCTGATGTATCTCGAGTCTGCTAAACGCCTGAATCCTAGACAGGCCCATTGGTCATTGTTTTTCTCCCGTTTCGACTTTGTGGTCTCGTATTTACCAGGTTCAAAGAATGTGAAGGCTGATGCTCTTTCAAGGAGCTTTGTGCCTGACTCTCCTGGAGTCTCAGAGCCAGCTGGTATTCTTAAAGAGGGAGTAATCTTGTCAGCCATTTCTCCGGATTTGCGACGTGTGTTGCAGAGATTTCAGGCTGGTAGACCTGACTCTTGTCCACCTGACAGACTGTTTGTTCCTGATAAATGGACCAGCAGAGTCATTTCCGAGGTTCATTCCTCGGTGTTGGCAGGGCATCCGGGGATTTTTGGCACCAGAGATTTGGTGGCTAGGTCCTTTTGGTGGCCTTCCTTGTCACGGGATGTGCGGTCATTTGTGCAGTCCTGTGGGACTTGTGCTTGAGCTAAGCCTTGCTGTTCTCGTGCCAGCGGGTTGCTCTTGCCCTTGCCTGTCCCGAAGAGGCCTTGGACACACATTTCCATGGATTTCATTTCGGATCTTCCGGTGTCTCAGGGTATGTCTGTCATCTGGGTGGTATGTGATCGCTTTTCCAAGATGGTCCATTTGGTGTCTTTGCCTAAGCTGCCTTCCTCTTCCGATCTGGTTCCTTTATTCTTTCAGAATGTGGTTCGTTTGCACGGCATTCCTGAGAATATCGTGTCTGACAGAGGATCCCAGTTTGTTTCCAGGTTCTGGCGATCCTTTTGTGCTAAGATGGGCATTGATTTGTCGTTTTCGTCTGCCTTTCATCCTCAGACTAATGGCCAAACGGAGCGAACAAATCAGACACTGGAGGCTTATTTGAGGTGTTTTGTTTCTGCAGATCAGGATGATTGGGTGACCTTCTTGCCATTGGCTGAGTTTGCCCTTAATAATCGGGCTAGTTCCGCTACTTTGGTTTCGCCATTTTTCTGCAACTCTGGTTTTCATCCTCGTTTTTCCTCGGGACATGTTGAGCCCTCTGACTGTCCTGGGGTAGATTCTGTGGTGGATAGGTTGCAGCGGATCTGGAATCATGTGGTGGAGAACTTAAAGTTGTCACAGAAGAAGGCTCAGCGTTTTGCCAACCGCCGCCGCGGTGTGGGTCCCCGACTTCGTGTTGGGGATTTGGTGTGGCTGTCTTCTCGGTTTGTTCCTATGAAGGTATCCTCTCCTAAATTTAAGCCTCGCTTCATCGGTCCTTATAAGATTTTGGAAATCCTTAATCCAGTGTCCTTTCGCTTGGATCTTCCGGTGTCGTTTGCCATTCACAACGTGTTCCATAGGTCTTTGTTGCGGCGCTACCTTGTGCCTGTGGTTCCTTCTGTTGAGCCTCCTGCTCCGGTGTTGGTTGAGGGCGAGTTGGAGTACGTGGTGGAGAAGATCTTGGATTCTCGTCTCTCCAGACGGAGGCTTCAGTATCTGGTCAAGTGGAGGGGCTGTGGTCAGGAGGATAATTCCTGGGTGGTCGCCTCTGATGTTCATGCGGCCGATTTGGTTCGTGCCTTTCACGCTGCTCATCCTGATCGTCCTGGTGGTCTTGGTGAGGGTTCGGTGACCCCTCCTTAAGGGGGGGGTACTGTTGTGAATTGGATTTTTTTTGGCTCCCTCTTGTGGTCACTAGCGACATGACACTTTGAGTTTCTTTCCTCAGCTTGGTACCCACCTGGCTCGTTAGTCCAGGGGTGTTGCTATTTAAGCTTCCTGGATTTTCAGTCTGGTGCCTGGCATCGTTGTAATCAGTTCCTTTCTGTTTGCTCCTGTCTGCTGGTCCTGGTTCTTGCAAAATAAGCTAAGTCCTGCTTCCTTATTTTTTGGTTATTTGCATTGCTCTTATTTTTGTCCAGCTTGTACTAAATGTGATTCCTGATTTTGCTGGAAGCTCTAGGGGGCTGATATTCTCCCCCCGGGCCGTTAGACGGTTCGGGGGTTCTTGAATATTCAGCGTGGAAATTTTGATAGGGTTTTTGCTGACCGTATAAGTTATCTTCCTATATTCTGCTATTAGTCAGTGGGCCTCTCTTTGCTAAAAACCTAGTTCATTCTTACGTTTGTCTTTTCTTCTTACCTCACCGTTATTATTTGTTGGGGGCTTGTATCCAACTTTTGGGGTCTTTTCTCTGGAGGCAAGAAAGGTCTATCTTTTCCCTTCTAGGGTTAGTTAGTTCTCCGGCTGGCGCGAGACGTCTAGAACCAACGTAGGTACGTTCCCCGGCTGCTGCTATTTGTGGTGCTAGGATCAGGTATACGGTCAGCCTAGTTACCACTGCCCTATGAGCTGGTTTTTGTGTTTGCAGACTTGGTAATAACTTCTGAGACCCTCTGCCATTGGGGTTATAACAGGGATGGGGCCAATCAATCATACCAAGAACGGGATGGGGCCCATCAATCATACCAGGAATGGGATGGAGCCAATCAATCATACCAGGAACAGGATGAGGCCAATCAATCATATCAGAATAAAAATAGGGCCAGTCATACCAGAATAAGGATGGGGCCATGCATGCCAGAATAAGGATGGGGCCATGCATACCAGGATGGGGATGAGGGCCGTGCATACCAGGATAGGGATGAGGAGGCCATGCATACCAGGATAGGGATGAGGGCCATGCATACCAGGATAGGGATGAGGAACCATGCATACCAGGATGTAGATGAGGGCTGTGCATACCAGGATAGGGATGAGGAGCCCATGCATACCAGGATAGGGATGAGGGGGTCATGCATACCAGGATAGGGATGAGGGGGTCATGCATACCAGGATAGGGATGAGGGCCATGCATACCAGGATAGGGATGAGGGGACCATATTTACCAGGATAGGTGATCTTAAGTACAGCATTGACTACATTTTTTGCTTTAGTTTTTTTTTCCTAATTTCCTTCTCTAGAACCTAGGTGCGCCTTATGGTCCGGTGCGTCTTATAGTCCGAAAAATATGGTAGATACAACGCTTTAATCGCCTCTTACTGCATTTTATTACAATATTGCCAAAAAACATAATTCTGGCATTTTTATTCTTTTTATCGTTACACCGTTTATTGATTGGAATAATTTACTTTAGATTTTGATAGATCGGACATTCTGAACGCAGCGATACCAAATATGTGTATTTTTTTCTTTTATTTTTAATGGGGCAAAAGGGGGGGTGATTTGAATTGTGTTTTATTTATTTTTTAATATTTTTAAAACTTTTTTTTATTATTTCTATATTTAATAGTTATGTTAAAAGTTTAAACCTGCGACCGTGTGAGCCTACATAAAAGGCAGGGACACGGCCAATGACGTAAATATATTCGTTATGTGTCGTGTGGGGTTAAAGGGGTTGTGCCTTATCACAACTTTATCACCGGGTTCGTGTAAAGAAAAACACAACCTCTTCATGACCAAACGATTTTTTGTTTTTGATTTTTTTCCAAAGAGCCATATTGATATAGGTTGCGAGGGCTCAGTTTTTTTGTGTGGCGAATTATAGGTTTTTATGACATCATTCAAAAGTGGTGGAAAAAAATGAAATTCCACCATTGTTTTCTTGTATTTTGATCGCAGGTTCAAGTCCCCTAACGGGACCAACAGATACATTGATAAGTAAAAAAAAAAAGTTCTAAAAAAATATTAGTTCAAATCACCCCCTTCTTGAGAAAAAAAATACAAATAGTATAGTTGCGTAAGTAAAAGTCCATTCTGTCAAAATATAAAATTAAAGGGAACCTGTCACCCCTCCCCAGTCGTTTCAAACTAAAAGAGCCACCTTGTGCAGCAGTAATGCTGCATTCTGACAAGGTGGCTCTTTTAGGTCTGGGTGCTGTAACTAGAGAAATAATCCGTTTTATAATTTGTCAGAAATACCTTATCTTCAGTCAAGGAGGCAGGCCTTTCCCCCCTGCAGCAGATGCCACACAGCCGTCACTCAAATCTTCTTGGCGCCGGGCGCCGCCTCAGCGCTGTTTTAAAAATAGCCGGCGCCTGCGCTCTTTTTTCCTGCCTGGTGCAGGCGCAGTGAGCGCTGCCCATCTTTCCTCATATGCAGTCTCGGTGACTGCGCCTGTGTGGCCGCCCTGCTTGTGAATCCCAGCCCCGCAGTGACTTATGATTTATTCACATTGCGGGGCTGGGATTCACAAGCAGGGCGGCCTGCCTCCTTGACTGAAGACAAGGTATTTCTGACAAATTATAAAACGGATTATTTCTCTAGTTACAGCACTCAGAACTAAAAGAGCCACCTTGTCAGAATGCAGCATTACTGCTGCACAAGGTGGATCTTTTAGTTTGAAACGACTGGGGGGGGGGGGGTGACAGGTCCCCTTTAATTAACCAGATTGGTAAACATGGTAATGAGAAATAAAAAATGTAAACACCAGAACTCCTACAATAAGAGGCGATCATAGCCCCCAACCGTCCCTCATACTGCGGGACTGTCCCGATTTTGAGGTTGTGCCCCGCGGTCACGCACGGGACTCTACTTCTCCCGCACAGCTAGCAGGAGAAGCAGCCGGCACACCCCCTTGTATTAGGCCATGCCCCCCCTCTGTATCTTCTTCTGGTGCTGTGGTTCAGAGAGGGAGAGATGACATTTTGAGGTACATGTATGTGTGTTGCACACATACATGCAGCTGGCCCTGCTCTGTTCTGCTTACAGTACAAGGCATAACCAGGAGTAGTGGCAGCAGTTAGAGCAATACAGTGCATCCTGTTAGTCATAGGCACAGTGTATATATATATATGTATCCTTTATATACTACAGCAGTTATGGAGTGGAACCAGTAGATAGTGGTGTCTGAGTGAATGCAGAGTTCGCAGAGCTGGGCTACATTGTAGTATGCAGGATCTGTGAGGCAGCAGTGTAGACAGCGACAGGTGGTGAAATCTTTGCATTGTAAGAAGAGCTGCTGGGACACATCTACATCCCCAACTGTACACTGGCATCGTCATGTGGGGCCATTATACTGAACACAGCATCATGTAGGGCCATTATATAGTATGGAGCATCATGTGGAGCCATTATACAGTATGGAAATGTCCATGTGGACACGCTGAATGGAGCAGCTTTTGTGCAGATAGCCCACAAGGAGTGGCGGATAACACCCTAGTGTTGTAGACACAAGAGAACAATTATGGAAACAGAAACACATGAGCTACTTGCACAGTGAACAAGTCTGTAGGAACATGTTCACACACCACCAAGAAACTTGAAGACACAAAAGAGCACAGTAAAACCAAAAACACTCCGTTGCAAAAAATCACAGTAATCAGCAAGTGCTAGTAAAAAGATGTAAAAAACAGGGTATTTGGTTGATACACTTTTTGCAGAAAATGTTTTCTAAGCTGCTCCACTAAACGTCAAGGTATACCCATGTAGAGCAGTCCTAAATGATGTATGCAACACTGTGTAGCCATTACACAGTATTAAGCATCATGTGTGGCCATTACACAGTATGGAGTACTGTGTGGCCATTATACAGTATTGAGCATCATGCGGGCCATTATATAGTATGGAGCACTGTGTGGCCATTATACAGTATTGAGCATCATGTGGGGCCATTATACAGTATAGCACACTTTATGGCCATTATACAGTATTGAGCATCATGTGTGGCCATTATACAGTATGCAGCACTGTGTGGCCATTATACAGTATTGAGCATCATGTGGGGCCATTATACAGTATGGCGCACTTTATGGCCATTATACAGTATTGAGCATCATGTGGGGCCATTATACATTATGGCGCACTTTATGGCCATTATACAGTATTGAGCATCAAGTGTGGCCATTATACAGTATGCTGCACTGTGTGGCCGTTATACAGTATTGAGCATCATGAGGGACCATTATACAGTATGCACCACTGTGTAGCCATTACACAGTATTGAGCATCATGTGTGGCCATTACACAGTATGGAGTACTGTGTGGCCATTATACAGTATTGAGCATCATGTGGGGCCATTATACAGTATTGAACATCATGTGTAGCCATTCTACAGTATTGAGCATCATTTGTGGCCATTATACAGTATACAGCACTGTGTGGCCATTATACAGTATTGAGCATCATGTGTGGCCATTATACAGTATTGAGCATCATGTGTGGCCATTATACAGTATGCAGCACTGTGTGGCCATTATACAGTATTGAGCATCATGTGGGGCCATTATACAGTATTGAGCATCATGTGTGGCCATTATACAGTATTGAGCATCATGTGGGGCCATTATACAGTATTGAGCATCATGTGTGGCCATTATACAGTATTGAGCATCATGTGTGGCCATTATACAGTATGCAGCACTGTGTGGCCATTATACAGTATTGAGCATCATGTGTGGCCACTAAACAGTATGCAGCACTGTGTGGCCATTATACATTGTGGAGCATCATGTGTGGCCATATTTTTTTCTGTTTATAATTATTGTTTATGAAACAGTGTGATCAGCAGTGCTAAATGGGTGTGGTTGGGGCATGGATATGGGTGTGACTAGTTGTGAAATGGGTGTGGTCAGGGGCGTTGCCTAAAATTTGCCGCAGCGCACACTGCGCACCACTACCTTTGTCCCTCTTTGCATTCTTTAAAAGTTGGGAGGTATGACTAAGACTACTAAAATTTATAATAAATTGGGTACAGTAGTGCAATGCAGGATGTGCTGTAAATGTTTTCTTAATAATCTAGGAAAGTTATAAAATGTCCTATTAATGTCTGTTCTATTCCTGATCTAAGGATCTAGGCTTTTAGTTGAGATGAATCTGCGGTGCACTTTATGTACATGCTCAGTAATGAAGCAGTGCTGTAGATTCGGAAGTCAGGGAAATTGAGGAGTCCTAGTCGCTGGATTGGCTTAGGACTCCACAGCTCTGGTTACGGGTGACGGAAAATGTTTACACCACCAAATTTTGTTTTTTACCACTTAAATAAAAGAAGAAACTACACATTTGGTATCTGCATACTGGTACTGACCTGGAAAATCATATTGCCTGGTCATTTGTTTTACTGCATAGTGAACATGCTAAATGAAGAACCTAAAAAACAATTATGGAATTTCAATTTTTTTTGCAATTTTGCTCTACTTGGATTTTTTTCCGCTTTGCAGTGCATCACATGATAAAATAATTTCCACCATTGACTGGCAGGTTCCTCCCTAGATGCACACACAGGCAGAACCTGTCACTCAAGAGGAGCAGGCAAAGAGATTTCGCCGATGCATGCATTTCTGATTATTTTGCAGGGCAGCTTTAATAACTTTCAATGATGGGAATTAATCTTTAACCCCTTCACCCCAAAGCCTGTTTTCACCTTCCTGGCCAGGACAATTTTTTCAATTCTGAAAGAACACTGTCACTTTATGAGATCATAACTCTGGAACGCTTGAATGGATCCCACTGATTCTGAGTTTGTTTTTTTGTGATATATTATACTTCATGAAAGTGGTAAAAATTCTTTGATATGACTATGATGTGAAAAATGACTCTCTGATTTAGGCTGGGGTCACACTTGCAAGTGCAATGGGAGAAACTCGCGCGAGTCTCTCGCCTCAATACCCGACACTGCCGCCGGCACTCGGAACCGGAGTGTTCAGCTGCATAGAAATACATGCAACCACACGCTCCGGCCCGAGTGGTGGCGGCACTGCCGGGTATTGAGGTGCGTGTTTCTCACATGGCACTTGCAAGTGTGACCCCGGCCTAAATCAGACAGTCATGTCACACAAAATAGTTAATAAATGCCATTACCCACATGTCTACTTTACATCAGCACAATTTTGAAACATAATTTTTTTGTTAGAAAGTTATAAGGGTTGAAAGTTGAACAGCGATTTCTAATTTTTACAGCAAATTTTACAAAACCATTTTTTAGGGACCACATCACATTTGAAGTGACTTTGGGGTGCTATATGACAGAAAATTCCCCAAAGTGACACAATTCTAAAAACTGCACCTTTCAAGGTACTCAAAACCACATTCAAGAAGTTTATTAATCCATCAGTTGGAATGTGGAAGGAAAAAAATAAACATTTAACTTTTTTACCTTTAGACCCATTTTTTTTTACTTTCATAAGAGTAACTGGAGAATGAGCACAGCCACGGAAGGTGCCAGAGTAGGTTCCCACACCATATATAATGTATACGTTACCTCATATGTGGCGGAAACCACTGTTTGTTCGCACAGCAGGGCTCGGAAGGGAAGAAGCCCCATTTGACTTTTTGAATGTAAAATTTGCTGGAATAATTAGCGGATGCCATGTCGCATTTGTAGAGCCCCTGATGTGCCTAAACAGTGGAAACCTCCCACAAGTGACACCATTTTGGAAACTAAACCCATCGGGGAACTTATCTAGATGTGTGGTGAGCACTTTGAAACCCCAGGTGCTTCACAGAAGTTTATAATATTGAGCCTTGAAAAAATCAAATTTTTCCCACAATTATGTTTTTTTTAGCCTCCAAATTTTGTATTTTCACAAGGATAACAGAAGAAAAAATTGGACCCCAAAAATTGTGCACTTTCTCTCAAGTTCACCGATACCCCATGTGTGGTCGAAAACTACTTTTCAGGAGCAGTGCAAAGCTCAGAAGGGAAGTACATCATATTACAGAGAAGATTTTGCTACACTGGTTTGAGGGTGCCATGTCACATTGGCAGAGCCCCTGAGGTGCAAGAACAGCGGAACCCCCCACAGGGGAACTCATTTTACAAACTAAACCTCTCAATGAATTCATCTAGGAGTGCAATGATCATATTGACATCACAGGTGTGTCACAAAATTTTACACCATTGGGCAGTGAAGAAAAAATACATTTGTACCATCAAAATTGTGTTAGCCCCTAAATGCTAGAAAAGCAGAATCCCCCCTCAAGTGACCCCATTTTGGAAATTATACCCCTTTGGGAATTTTAAGTTGTTCTGATGAGAACACACAGGGAGCCCCCTCCCTGCACAAAGCTCCTCGATGTTGCTGTCACTGTTGACAGCGGCATCAGAGGGATTAAATGCCCGCAATCTGTGCTAGCACATAAAGCAGACACCCGCACCTGATTGACACGGCGCTCAGGCTGCCGTCACACTAGCAGTATTTGGTCAGTATTTTACATCAGTATTTGCAAGCCAAAACCAGGCGTGGGTGATAAATGCAGAAGTTGTGCATATGTTCCTATTATACTTTTCCTCTAATTGTTCCACTCCTGGTTTTGGCTTACAAATACTGATGTAAAATACTGACCAAATACTGAATGTGACGGCAGCCTCAGTGTGAGTCCTCGTGATTAATGCGCCGTACATATACTTCTCTTTGCGGGAACGCAGCTCCCGCAAAGCAGTATATGTATGGAGCATGTCGGGAAGGAGTTAATGCCCTCATGTTATGACAGAGATCAATCAAAATCTAATATCCCTGGACACCTGGACTCTGTGTAGATAAACTAAATTAGTGAGTAGCTAACAATTACTGGAAGGGCAAACTGTGTAATGATGAGTCACTTCTCACGGACAAGCCGTGAGTCGGGATAGTGAAGGAGTCTGACATCAAAAGCCAGGAGTGATAATATATATGTATGTGATGTATATGCCCCAGCCCAGTGTCTCCAGTGATGTATATTCCCAGCCCAGTGTTTTCAGTGATGCATATGCCCAACCCAATGTCTCCAGTGATGTATATTCCCAGCCCAGTGTTTTCAGTTATGTATATGCCCGTCTCCAGTGATGTGTATGCCCCAGCCCAGTGTCTACAGTGATGTATATGCCCCAGCCCCGTATCTCCAGTGATGTATATGCCCCAGCCCCATGTCTCCAGTGATGTATATGCCCCAGCCCAGTGTGTCCAGTGATGTATATTGCCATCCCAGTGTCTCCAGTGATGTATATGCCCCTTTCCAGTATCTCCAGTGATGTGTTTGCCCCAGCCCAGTGTCTCTAGTGATGTGCATGCCCCAGTCCATTGTCTCCTGTCACGTATATGCCCAGAATTTCCAGTGATGTATATTCCCAGCCCAATGTCTCCAGTGATGTATATTCCCAGCCCAATGTCTCCAGTGATGTATATTCCCAGCCCAATGTCTCCAGTAATGTATATTCCCAGCCCAGTGTCTCCAGTGATGCCTATGCCTCAGCCCAGTGCCTCTAGTAATGTATATGCCCAGCCCAGGGTGTGTCTTCAGTGATGTATGTATATTCTCAGCCCATTGTCGTGATGTATATACCAGACCCAGTGTCTCCAGTGATGTATATGCCCCAGCCCAGTGTCTCCAGTGATGTATATGCCGCAGCCCAGTGTCTCCAGTGATGTATATGCCCCAGCCCAGTGTCTCCAGTGATGTATATGCCCCAGCCCAGTGTCTCCAGTGACGTATACCTCCCAGCCCAGTATCTCCAGTGATGTATATGCCCCACCCCAGTGTCTCCAGTGATGTATATTTCCCAGCCCAGTGGGAAGGATGGTATAAATATCCAAATGGCCCTTGACAGAAAAAAGATTCCTCAACCCCTGCTCTATAAACTACAAAACATATTTAATTGAAATCTGTATTATATATTGTTTTTACGCTAGAAGCGATGCAAAGAGAAACCCAGCGGACTCCTCCTTTACAATCCTTGGTGACCGTCGACAGAAGCTTTGAATCATTTTCTTAAATACTTTGAATAAGCAAGAATACATGTTTGTAATGACATAATAAGCATTCCTGTAATGTTTGGGAGTAACTCCTTTGTTTCTTATAGACATGCTCACGTTTTTTCATATCCTGTAAGAAAGCTTAAGTCAGATTATTCTCTAGCGATATTTTTACTTCACCCAAGTGAACATGCAAGTGAGAAGATCATCAGTATTTACCACAGTAAGTACTTACATTCATGGTTCGATTCCTCGCTCAGTGTAGATGTGACGTTTATTTTATTCAGAACATTGTTTTAAATCCTTATTATTATATGGTAAATTTATTATTTTTATGTTTGTTGTAAAAAATGTAAAAGCATGAATGCTAAATTTACACTTTTCCATTTCTTCTACTTTTGTTTAATTTTTTTAAAGTCTTTTTATGACTTTCAAAGCAAAAATAGCATCACTTTTCAGTATGCAAAAATTATGGAAAAACTAAAGGACCCAATTGGGACTTCCATGAGGTCCTTAGGTAACTGATATGTGTGGAATATGATGGATCCGAACAGTGAAGAGGTTGTGGCTTTCAATAGAAACAAAAAAACAAAATACTGGTGTGAACATATTTTTAATGTTACTATAGCTAGTGAGAAAATTGCCCCATCGGTACCCTGAGATCTTGATGGCATGGTCCTGATGTTTGCCGTGTCTATTCACAACTAAATAGCGGCTTTAGAGTCTGGCAGTTATAGTAAGTTGTTCAGAAGTTAACAACACTTAGGTGGTAAAAATACACTTTTTCATTCCTGTCATGTTACTTTGCATTAATTCCTGAAAATTACCTGAAGTGTAAATAAACTACCTGACTGCAGTTTTCAATATGTCGAGGGGCGCTGTTTTTAAAATGATATCACTTTTGGGGGGTTTCCAATATATAGGACCCCCAAAGTCACTTCAAACCTGGATGGGTCCCTAAAAAAAAATAATTTAGTAAATTTCCTTGGAAAAAGGAAAAAATGCTGCTACATTTTTAAACCTGCTAAAGTGCTAACAAAATAAAATAACATTTTACAAATGTGCCGATTTAAAGCAGACATGTGGGAAGTGTTATTAATGTTTTTCTATGGTATAACTATCTTTATTAAAGGGATTATTATTTAAAAATTTCAATTTTTTTTTATATTGTTGTCAAATTCCTGATATTTTTTATAAACACAAAACATATCGACCTAAATTTACCATAATCATAAAGTACAATGTGTCAGGAAAAAACTATGTCCAAATCAATGGGATATGTTGAAGCGTTCCAGAATTGTTACCACATAAAGTGACATTGGTCAGATTTAAAAAATTTGGCCCAGTCAGCAAAAAACTCTCAACTATCAATGGAAGAATATAACATTTTGACTTTCAGATAAAGGTGACACAAAACAATTTCTTTTTACAAAGTTCTCAAATACTGTATATACTCATATATAAGCCAAGTTTTTCAGCACATTTTTTTGCATAACAGGATGGGGATGAGGAGACACAGCTTATACTCGAGTCTATAACCTTACCCAGTATTTTGTGGCACAACTAGGTGTCTCGGCTTATAATCGGGTTGGCTTATACTCGAGTATATACGGTAAGTAAATTTTTGCTTTGATGTTATTATACATGATCTGATGAATCATGTGGCCAGGTCATTTTTACCGCACATGAATACTGTAAAAAACAAAAATAAAATTCAACAAACAAACGACAGAATAGTTTTTTTCCCCATTTCAACCCACTGTTTTCCGCTTTTCAGTATCTTATATGGTAAAGTGGACGGTGGCTTTCAAAACTACAACTCAGTCCTCATTTGGCTATGTCCACAGAGAAATAAAAAAGTTATGGCTCTTGGAAGAAGAGGAAGAAAAAAGTAAGTCAATAAATGTTATGTACCCCAAAATAGCGCCAATAGAAACTTATCCCACAAAAAAATCTATTATGCGGATTTTAAAATTTAAGGATCTTAACAAGGGTTGATGAAAAGCGAGCTAATCATCCTTGGAGGAATGAAGGAACCCCTTGGACCCTACGGGAGTTCATTTATTGTCATATTGCCGTTCATATCATATGTTGATGTCACGTCTACTTTTCTGTGACTCATTTTTATGTATTTATATACTAAATTCTGCCCTAATGGTACATGGGGGGCCCAAAGCAAAGTATAAAATGGGACCCCCTCCTGGTGTTGGTGGACCGACTAAACACCTTTCAGGAGGCTCTTTCTGTACAGATTCTAACTAATTAGGCATGAATCTAAGGCTACTTTCACACTAGCAGTAACTGCATTACGTAGCAAATGCGTCGTTTTGCCGAAAAAACGCATCCTGCAAAAGTGCTTGCAGGATGCGTTTTTTCTGCATTGACTAACATTAGCGACGCAATGACACACGTCGCAACCGTCGTGCGACGGTTGCGTCGTGCAGTGGCGGACCGTCGGGAGCAAAAAACGTTACATGTAACGTTTTTTGCTCCCGACTGTCTGCTTTTTCCGACCGCGCATGCGCGGCCGGAACTCCGCCCCCACCTCCCCGCACCTCACAATGGGGCAACGGATGCGCTGGAAAAATGCATCCTCTGCCCCCGTTGTGCGGCGGAGACAGCGCCAGCGTCGGGGACCTCGGCCCGACGCACTGCGACGGGCCGAGCCCGACGCTAGTGTGAAAGAAGCCTAACTTAGACAGGGGCCTCCGTTTTCAGGAGCATAATAGTAGCAACTTTCTAGCCCAACGGATCATAGACATTACATTTTAGTTGGCAAGTCTTTATTGTTTCTACAATATCCTTTTACAATCTTATGTAGCGCCTCAATATCTTGCTTTGGGATATGCAAAGATTTTGCAGGTGGAATTTGTTTACTATCACCCAATAAAGCAATTGAGGATGGTTTTGAACTTTTATCAAACGCAAGATAATCAATAAATCATGTTATTATTATTACGGTATGTTACTTTTATATTTCGTTTTCCCACCCCCCAAAATACCAGATTGAGGTGGCCAGTCTATGAAAGGATGAAGAAGAGAAGCACAGGAGTACTAATGAAAAGAACCAAGCATCCTCAAGGTAGGGACACAACAGCTTCTTCAGCACCTTCACTGTCATGTTGAAGAATAGGCAGTTCAATATACTGTGTGTATATATATATATATATATATATATATATATATATATATATATATATATATATATCTTTTTCTTTTTACTTGGTGCCATTATTCTCCAAAATCTGACATTTATTTGTTTTACTCCTGAGATTTGGACTCATTTTTATTCCTATTTTTATTTTTTTCTGGAATACCCCTTTAGTTAACTTCGGAGAAACTAATGTAACTGTCATTGTTTTTTGGGGGGGCTATTTGTCTTCCGGATGTCATTAAGGCTACTTTCACACTAGCGTTAACTGCATTACGTCGCAAATCCGTTTTTTTGCCGAAAAAACGGATGCGTCAAAAAAGTGAAAAACGTATGCAACGCATACAGCATTTCGACGGATCCGTCGCAAATCCGTTAAACGTTTCCGTCGAAAATACTGGATGCGTTGCATACGTTGCATCCGTTTTTACCATCCGTTGCATCCGTTTTTACGACTGATCCGTTTTTAAAATGGGAGGCTCCCAAATTTGATTGGCTACTGGAAAATATGGAAAACTATATAGTTACTGTTTTTACAGCCCATCTTTGAGGGTTTTAGTTTTGTGGCAGCGATGGAAGGTGTTCTTGTGAGCATTGCTAGTTTGGTTACCGACATTATCTTTGAGACGAATCGCCTGGATATCATAGTGCGGGAGAAGGAGGCGGCAGCGGAAAAACAGAGGATGCTTCTGCAGCAACGGAGACGGAGGCGACTCTGGATACATCCGATTAATGAACTACGGATGATGATAAAGGGATCCAAACCCTAACCCTACCCCTAACCTCACCCCTAACCGTTTAATGAACATTTTCTGACAGTCATAGTGCCACGTATTTCAGTGCCACGTATTTCAGTGCCACGTATTTCAGTGCCACGTATTTCAGTGCCACGTATTTAAGTGCCACGTATAACCACGTAGTTATAGTATTTACAGTACGTGGCACTGATATACGTGGCACTGATATACGTGGCACTGATATACGTGGCACTGATATACGTGGCACTGATATACGTGGCACTGATATACGTGGCACTTATATACGTGGCACTTATATACGTGGCACTTATATACGTGGCACTTAAATACGTGGCTGGCTGGGGTCTTGTGGCTGGCAGTCTTCTCTCTGGGTCTTGCTGGCATATGTGGGGTTGAAGGCCCAGGCCAGGTTTATATAGATTTGGGGGTGTCTGGCCAATTGGCAACAAAATCCAGCTTCCGAGCATGCTCAGTGTAAAAAAACGTATTGCAGCGCTGCATTGCGTCGTACGACGTGTCCCGACGCATCCGTCGCTCATAGGCTTCCATTGTAGCCAACGACGTATGCCGCAGGATGCGTCGCGACACGTTTTTTAGGCGGAGACAAAAAACGTTACAAGCAACGTTTTTTGGCGACGACGTGTGGCCAAATTTCGACGCATCCGTCGTAAAACGGACACGACGTATGCCAATCCGTCGCAATACGTCGCCAATACAAGTCTATGGGGAAAAAACGCATCCAGCAAAAACTTTTGCTGGATGCGTTTTTTCTGAAAAAAGACGTTTTGAGACGTAATGCAGTTAACGCTAGTGTGAAAGTAGCCTAAACTACTCAAAAAAGTTTCTAAAAAAATGAACTGCTGCAATCAGCTTACTTGTTATGACACTTGTTTATTAATCATCTTCAAAATTTTAATGTAGTTTCCTGTGACGACGTTACCATTCTGATTTTAACTAGAAAAACGCAAAAGAAGAAAAACGTGTCTGGCCAAGATCGCATCCAGTGTTACTTTGGTTACTCCTCTGACTACATCTCATAAAAAGTTAAAATCTTTGGTGAACTCCCTAGTCTAAGATATTATCATTCCTGACATAACATACAGGCTTCGCTATTATCTATTTAGTCTTAGACTGCTCAAACTATGTCTACGTCTACAACATCTTCAGCTGAAGACACATGTCTGTAAAGGTACCGTCACACTAGGCGATATCGCCAGCGATCCGTGACGTTGCAGCGACCTGGATAGCGATATCGCTGTATTTGACACGCAGCAGCGATCTGGATCCCGCTGTGAAATTGCTGGTCGCTGCTAGAAGGTCTGCACTTTATTTGGTCGCTAGGTCGCCGTGTATCGCCGTGTTTGACAGCAAAAGCAAGGATACCAGCGATATTTTACACTGGTAACCAGGGTAAACATCGGGTTACTAAGCGCAGGGCCGCGCTTAGTAACCCGATGTTTACCCTGGTTACCAGCGTAAAAGTTAAAAAAACAAACAGCACATACTCACCAGCGCGTCCCCCAGCCTCTGCTTCCTGACACTGACTGAGCGCCGGCCCTAAACTGAAAGTGAAAGCACAGCGGTGACGTCACCGCTGTGCTGTTAGGGCCGGAGCTCAGTCAGTGTCAGGAAGCAGAGGCTGGGGGACGCGCAGGTGAGTATGTGCTGTTTGTTTTTTTAACTTTTACGCTGGTAACCAGGGTAAACATCGGGTTACTAAGCGCGGCCGTGCGCTTAGCAACCCGATGCTTACCCTGGTTACCCGGGGACCTCGGCATCGTTGGTCGCTGGAGAGCGGTCTGTGTGACAGCTCTCCAGCGACCAAACAGCGACGCTGCAGCGATCGGCATCGCTGTCGCTATCGCTGCAGCGTCGCTTAATGTGACGGTACCTTAAGTCAACGGAATTACTTTGCATTTATACCTCTGACCCTCTTTTGCTTGTGATACACCTCAGCATAAGGTTCGCCAATCTTGGCAGACTCAGACAACTTTTTTCTGAGGGAGTTTCTGATAGGTTTTGTGTGTGCCCTTTTTGTGATTCACATCATTTTATTGACTTACAGAGGGAAATTTATCAAAGTGTTTTCACTGGTTTTCTAGTATCAATAAGTTAAATTATGGCACACAAAACTTACACAATTCTTTGCGATTTTACCCTGCTCTGGGTACTTTTGAAGTTCATGCGAGAAAGTAGACATGGTTAGTTATAAAATAGACAGGTTTTACATGTCCAAGTTTCATGGTCCTAGTACGGATTGTGATGTCTGATCGGCCGTGGGTCTCCTGACCTGAACTCAATAGCCTGATATACCTATATCTATATATATGTATATATATATATATATATACCTGGAAACCCATAGCCGGCCTAGGCATTGAAATCCTAAATTAGGACCGTGAATGCTCAATGTGTGAAACTGACCTTACCTAGATTTCTGAGATGTGACTTTTTAAAAAGTCATAATTGTTACTTCACTTGTGGAGTGGCATAAGTAGAGTATAAAGTGACAGAAGTGTGTTATTTTGTGTGACACTCTAAAAAACACAGACTTCAAAAAAAAATTCTAGGGCTATAAAAAATATAGGTATGACAGGCCATTTGGGGCAACAATTGTGTTAGTAGAAGGGTACCTATAGCTTTATTGTTCTCACAGGAGCTAAAGAGATATTATTCTATTATCATTAAGAAATGTGTGAATTTCAAACGACAATGTTCATTCGGATTCCATTTATTTTTGAGAGTTTGAAACAGATGCCAGAATTAGTAGTTTGAATTGGCAGTATCAAAATTCACTTTTTTTTTGTAAAATATGCTTTATGGATTAGATAAGTACTACTGTACAAGTGTTTCTGTCTGTGGATTAAATTCCCAGTATCATTTCCAGTATCATCAGAGAGGAGCACTGAGGAGAGAGGAGTGCTGATTAGATGGCCTGAGGGAAAAGGGAGAGCTGAGTTTATGGCCTAAGAGCAGAGAGGAGCACTGAGTAGATGGCCTGAGGGCAGAGAGAAATGCTGTGGAGTCAGCCTGAGGTCAGGGAGGAATATTGAGGAGATGGCCTACAGGCAGAATGAGTGCTGAGGAGATGTGTGCTGAGGTATAAATGACATATGCAGACAAACATGCCAATTCATAGGTATATGGCAAAAAGCTATTACTCATAATGTAGTGCAGTCTGCAAAGTTACCACATCAACAGAAAACCTGCTACTCACGTTTCGCATGTTTAGTTCTTGCTTCCTCAGGGGGTCTGGTATATTGAGCTAACCAACAGGGCTTTAAATGTCCTGGACTCCGATCACATGATATCCAGTCACAGATACATAGTCTGGATGATATATTGTATAAAGGGATATATAATAAATAGTTTTTCCCCTGATCTCTCCTCCTGGGAGGACTCCGAGACTCAGGGTTTACCTGTGGTGAGGGCTGAATCCTGCCCCTACTCCCTTGTAGCCCCTCAGCTGCTCCCACTGGAGAAGAAGGGGTATGTTGGAGAAGGACGGCAGAGATCGTAGCTCCCAGGCAGCAGTCCTTACACTTGTGGTCCCAGCTGACTACTTCCATGGACTGCCAATTTATGACTGGGTTGTGTTTCTTCAACCAAGGGAGACCTAAGACAATGGGAGTTGGCATACCCTCCAAGATGTAGCATGACAGAGACTCTTCATGAGTCCCTATACGCAGGTTAATGTTGTCTATGACTTTGGTCACCCTCCCCTGGCTGAGTGGGACAGAGTCAATTGCCTGAACGCTAAGGGGTCTCGCCACCATCCTACCCATCAGACAAAGTGAGAATCCACCAAAATGACTCACACTCCACTATCCACAAGCACCGGTACAGTCTCAGTAACCCCACCAACCACCACTTCAGCAGGAATGGTACATGAAAAGATGGAGGAAATATACACACCCTGGTCTCCTCCCTCCACACGACCAGGGGAACGCAGCTTATGAGATGGTGTACATACTTTGACACAAGATGGGCAGACATTGATGTAATGACCTGTAAGTCCACAGTAGAAACATGCCCCCATACCACAGTGAACTGCAGGCAACCCCGTTTGAGAAGAGACTCCTCCCAACTAAATAGGTTCGTCCATCTGCACTGGTGTGTTCTAACTAGAAAGAACAACAGGGGGTTGGTGTATGTCTCTCCCTGGGGCGTCTATCCACCCGGATAGCAAGGGTCATGGCGGCTTCCAACGACCCAGGAGTAGCGTACTGCACCAGAGCATCCTGTAGCCTAGGTGACAGACCCTGACAGAAATTACTCCTAAGGGCAGGGTTCCACTGCGTGTCAGTGGCCCATCTCCTAAACTCTGAGCAGTACTCCTCAGCTGGTCGGCCCCCCTGTTTGATTTTACGGAGTCTAGACTCAGCTAGGGAGACGCCATCAGGATCCCCAAACACCAGCGCCTATGCCACAAAAAACTCGTCCACCGACCGCAAAGAAGGTGAATCGGTCGGCAAGGAGAAGGCCCAGGATTGGGGATCACCCTTGAGAAGAGAGACTATAATCCTCACACGCTGTTCCTCACTCCCTGAAGAACGAGGGCCAAGCCTAAAATATAGCTTACAGGCCTCCTGAAAAAACAAAAATGTATCTTTCCCACCAGAGAACATGTCAGGGAGATATACCTTGGGTTACGGTTGAGCCTGCTCATGAGCCGAAACCCAGAACCCCGACACCTGCTGAAGCTGCTGCACCACCTGACAGCGCAGCTCCTTAACCTCATCAGTGAGGGTCTGAATCAGCTGAGCAAAAGCCTGTGCTTGGGCCATCGATGCCCTGGAAAAATGTATCAGTCGTTGATAATGTCACGATAGATAAAGCAACCCCACGGGGGGGGGGCGGCAAACGGCATGACACACAACAGAATGGTAAAGGGGTGAGGAAGGCCCTACCAATTGGGAAATGAGGAATTGTCACCTCCTGCTTAAACCTGAGCCTGACCCTGCACTCCCCTAACGCCTCAAGTGAGTCCTTCCCCCGCCACTGTCGGGAACCTCGTCCCTCGCTGTCACCTCACACTGCCCTGGCTAGTGCACTGGCTTCATCATTGCAGATGTTACAAACACAGGGTTTAGTGACAAACACGAGACGGACAAGGAATAAACACAACAATTAGCTTTGAGACACCACTGCCAAGCTCCACACCGGTGGTCGGCGCTCATAGCAAGTGAGTAATTCTGCTACATACAGGGGATCTGATCATCGCCTGTATGTAGCAGAGCTGATCAGGTTATGGCAGCTTCTAGTCTCCCATGGAGACTATTGAAGCATTCCATTTTTTTGCAATTTCACCACACTTGGATTTTTTCCCCGTTTTCCAGAGCACGATATGTTAAAACCAATGGTGTCGTTCAAAAGTACAACTCGTCCCGCAAAGAACAAGCCCTCTCATTGCCATATTGACGGAAAAATAAAAAATTATGGATCTGAGAAGAAAGGGAGCAAAAAACGAAAATGTAAAAAACAAAAATACCTCCGGGGGTTAAGGGGTTAATGCAGTTTTTTTAGTAAGTAATAAGTCCACTTTAAAGAATGGAAGAAACACGAAAATGTAATAATTTCATCTCAATTACCCATTTTTGTACATTTCTCTTCTAACATTTTTAGACGTGCGCTTGTTCTAAAGATAAGACAGAAATGCTTATGAATCATAGTTTGTGTCATTCTTTGGTGTTTTTTTTCTCATCACAGGGATTATGTGGTGGGTAGGGTTGAGCGAAACGGGTCGTTCATTTTCAAAAGTCGCCGACTTTTGGCAAAGTCGGCGTCTCATGAAACCGAGCCGATCCCAGCGTTGCATCGGCCATGCGGTACGCGACTTTCGCGCCAAAGTCGCGTTTCAATGACGCGAAAAGCGCCATTTCTCAGCCAATGAAGGTTAACGCAGAGTGTGGGCAGCGTGATGACATAGGTCCTGGTCCCCACCATCTTAGAGAAGGGCATTGCCGTGATTGGCTTGCTGTCTGCGGCGTCACAGGGGCTATAAAGGGGCGTTCCCGCCGACCGCCATCTCACTGCTGCTGCTCTGAGCTTAGGGAGAGGTTGCTGCTGCTTCATTAGAAGCAGGGAGAGCGTTAGGCAGGGTCCATTAACCACCAAACCGCTTGTGCTGTAGCGATTTCCACTGTCCAACACCACCTTCGGTGTGCAGGGACAGTGGAAGCTACATTTTTTTTTTTTCTCTCAGCGCTGTAGCTCATTGGGCTGCCCTAGAAGGCTCCCTGATAGCTGTATTGCTGTGTGTACGCCACTGTGCAAACCAACTGCTTTTTTCAAAGCAGATATCCTCTTGTTCCTTCCTTTCTGCACAGCTATCTTTTTTGTTTGTCCACACTTTTTATTTAATTTGTGCATCAGTCCACTCCTTATTGCTGCCTGCCATACCTGGCTGAGATTACTGCAGGGAGATAGTAATTGTAGGACAGTTTTTTTTTTTGTTGTTTTTGTTTTTTTTTTGTGGGAGATTAAGATTGGCATTTCTGCTAGAGTGCCATCCCTGTGTGTGCCATCTCTCACTCAGTGGGCCATAGAAAGCCTATTAATTTTTTTGCTTGATTTGGGTTCTAAAATCTACCTGAAAAAAAATCACTACATCAATCAGTGGGAGATTAATATTGCCCTTTCTGCTTGTGTGCCACTCCTGACTCCTGTGTGTGCCATCTCTCACTCAGTGGGCCATAGAAAGCCTATTTATTTTTTATTATTTTGTTTCTAAAGTCTCCCTGAAAAAGAAAAAAAAAAGAAAACAGTGGGAGATTAATATTGCCCTTTCTGCTTGTGTGCCACTCCTGACTCCTGTGTGTGCCATCTCTCACTCAGTGGGCCATAGAAAGCCTATTTATTTTTTATTATTTTGTTTCTAAAGTCTCCCTGAAAAAGAAAAAAAAAATAAAACAGTGGGAGATTAATATTGCCCTTTCTGCTTGTGTGCCACTCCTGACTCCTGTGTGTGCCATCTCTCACTCAGTGGGCCATAGAAAGCCTATTAATTTTTTTGCTTGATTTGGGTTCTAAAATCTACCTGAAAAAAAATCACTACATCAATCAGTGGGAGAAAAATATTGGCCTCAGTCAGGGCTTGTGTGCCACTCCTGACTCCTGTGTGTGCCATCTCTCACTCAGTGGGCCATAGAAAGCCTATTAATTTTTTTGCTTGATTTGGGTTCTAAAATCTACCTGAAAAAAAAACACTACATCAATCAGTGGGAGAAAAATATTGGCCTCAGTCAGGGCTTGTGTGCCACTCCTGACTCCTGTGTGTGCCATCTCTCACTCAGTGGGCCATAGAAAGCCTATTAATTTTTTTGCTTGATTTGGGTTCTAAAATCTACCTGAAAAAAAATCACTACATCAATCAGTGGGAGATTAATATTGCCCTTTCTGCTTGTGTGCCACTCCTGACTCCTGTGTGTGCCATCTCTCACTCAGTGGGCCATAGAAAGCCTATTTATTTTTTATTATTTTGTTTCTAAAGTCTCCCTGAAAAAGAAAAAAAAAAGAAAACAGTGGGAGATTAATATTGCCTTTTCTGCTTGTGTGCCACTCCTGACTCCTGTGTGTGCCATCTCTCACTCAGTGGGCCATAGAAAGCCTATTTATTTTTTATTATTTTGTTTCTAAAGTCTCCCTGAAAAAGAAAAAAAAAATAAAACAGTGGGAGATTAATATTGCCCTTTCTGCTTGTGTGCCACTCCTGACTCCTGTGTGTGCCATCTCTCACTCAGTGGGCCATAGAAAGCCTATTAATTTTTTTGCTTGATTTGGGTTCTAAAATCTACCTGAAAAAAAATCACTACATCAATCAGTGGGAGAAAAATATTGGCCTCAGTCAGGGCTTGTGTGCCACTCCTGACTCCTGTGTGTGCCATCTCTCACTCAGTGGGCCATAGAAAGCCTATTAATTTTTTTGCTTGATTTGGGTTCTAAAATCTACCTGAAAAAAAATCACTACATCAATCAGTGGGAGATTAATATTGCCCTTTCTGCTTGTGTGCCACTCCTGACTCCTGTGTGTGCCATCTCTCACTCAGTGGGCCATAGAAAGCCTATTTATTTTTTATTATTTTGTTTCTAAAGTCTCCCTGAAAAAGAAAAAAAAAAGAAAACAGTGGGAGATTAATATTGCCCTTTCTGCTTGTGTGCCACTCCTGACTCCTGTGTGTGCCATCTCTCACTCAGTGGGCCATAGAAAGCCTATTTATTTTTTATTATTTTGTTTCTAAAGTCTCCCTGAAAAAGAAAAAAAAAATAAAACAGTGGGAGATTAATATTGCCCTTTCTGCTTGTGTGCCACTCCTGACTCCTGTGTGTGCCATCTCTCACTCAGTGGGCCATAGAAAGCCTATTAATTTTTTTGCTTGATTTGGGTTCTAAAATCTACCTGAAAAAAAATCACTACATCAATCAGTGGGAGAAAAATATTGGCCTCAGTCAGGGCTTGTGTGCCACTCCTGACTCCTGTGTGTGCCATCTCTCACTCAGTGGGCCATAGAAAGCCTATTAATTTTTTTGCTTGATTTGGGTTCTAAAATCTACCTGAAAAAAAAAAACTACATCAATCAGTGGGAGAAAAATATTGGCCTCAGTCAGGGCTTGTGTGCCACTCCTGACTCCTGTGTGTGCCATCTCTCACTCAGTGGGCCATAGAAAGCCTATTAATTTTTTTGCTTGATTTGGGTTCTAAAATCTACCTGAAAAAAAAACACTACATCAATCAGTGGGAGAAAAATATTGGCCTCAGTCAGGGCTTGTGTGCCACTCCTGACTCCTGTGTGTGCCATCTCTCACTCAGTGGGCCATAGAAAGCCTATTAATTTTTTTGCTTGATTTGGGTTCTAAAATCTACCTGAAAAAAAAAACACTACATCAATCAGTGGGAGAAAAATATTGGCCTCAGTCAGGGCTTGTGTGCCACTCCTGACTCCTGTGTGTGCCATCTCTCACTCAGTGGGCCATAGAAAGCCTATTAATTTTTTTGCTTGATTTGGGTTCTAAAATCTACCTGAAAAAAAAACACTACATCAATCAGTGGGAGAAAAATATTGGCCTCAGTCAGGGCTTGTGTGCCACTCCTGACTCCTGTGTGTGCCATCTCTCACTCAGTAGGCCATAGAAAGCCTATTAATTTTTTTGCTTGATTTGGGTTCTAAAATGTACCTGAAAAAAAACACTACATCAATCAGTGGGAGAAAAATATTGGCCTCAGTCAGGGCTTGTGTGCCACTCCTGACTCCTGTGTGTGCCATCTCTCACTCAGTGGGCCGTAGAAAGCCTATTAATTTTTTTGCTTGATTTGGGTTCTAAAATCTACCTGAAAAAAAAACACTACATCAATCAGTGGGAGAAAAATATTGGCCTCAGTCAGGGCTTGTGTGCCACTCCTGACTCCTGTGTGTGCCATCTCTCACTCAGTGGGCCATAGAAAGCCTATTAATTTTTTGGCTTGATTTGGGTTCTAAAATCTACCTGAAAAAAAAAACACTACATCTATCAGTGGGCGAAAAATATTGGCCTCAGTCAGGGCTTGTGTGCCACTCCTGACTCCTGTGTGTGCCATCTCTCACTCAGTGGGCCATAGAAAGCCTATTAATTTTTTTGCTTGATTTGGGTTCTAAAATCTACCTGAAAAAAAAACACTACATCAATCAGTGGGAGAAAAATATTGGCCTCAGTCAGGGCTTGTGTGCCACTCCTGACTCCTGTGTGTGCCATCTCTCACTCAGTGGGCCATAGAAAGCCTATTAATTTTTTTGCTTGATTTGGGTTCTAAAATCTACCTGAAAAAAAAACACTACATCAATCAGTGGGAGAAAAATATTGGCCTCAGTCAGGGCTTGTGTGCCACTCCTGACTCCTGTATGTGCCATCTCTCACTCAGTGGGCCATAGAAAGCCTATTAATTTTTTTGCTTGATTTGGGTTCTAAAATCTACCTGAAAAAAAAACACTACATCAATCAGTGGGAGAAAAATATTGGCCTCAGTCAGGGCTTGTGTGCCACTCCTGACTCCTGTGTGTGCCATCTCTCACTCAGTGGGCCATAGAAAGCCTATTTATTTTTTATTATTTGGTTTCTAAAGTCTCCCTGAAAAAGAAAAAAAAAATAAAACAGTGGGAGATTAGTATTGCCCTTTCTGCTTGTGTGCCACTCCTGACTCCTGTGTGTGCCATCTCTCACTCAGTGGGCCATAGAAAGCCTATTTATTTTTTATTATTTTGTTTCTAAAGTCTCCCTGAAAAAGAAAAAAAAAATAAAACAGTGGGAGATTAATATTGCCTTTTCTGCTTGTGTGCCACTCCTGACTCCTGTGTGTGCCATCTCTCACTCAGTGGGCCATAGAAAGCCTATTTATTTTTTATTATTTGGTTTCTAAAGTCTCCCTGAAAAAGAAAAAATAAATAAAACAGTGGGAGATTAATATTGCCCTTTCTGCTTGTGTGCCACTCCTGACTCCTGTGTGTGCCATCTCTCACTCAGTGGGCCATAGAAAGCCTATTTATTTTTTATTTTGTTTCTAAAGTCTCCCTGAAAAAGAAAAAAAAAATAAAACAGTGGGAGATTAATATTGCCTTTTCTGCTTGTGTGCCACTCCTGACTCCTGTGTGTGCCATCTCTCACTCAGTGGGCCATAGAAAGCCTATTTATTTTTTATTATTTGGTTTCTAAAGTCTCCCTGAAAAAGAAAAAATAAATAAAACAGTGGGAGATTAATATTGCCCTTTCTGCTTGTGTGCCACTCCTGACTCCTGTGTGTGCCATCTCTCACTCAGTGGGCCATAGAAAGCCTATTAATTTTTTTGCTTGATTTCGGTTCTAAAATCTACCTGAAAAAAAAACACTACATCAATCAGTGGGAGAAAAATATTGGCCTCAGTCAGGGCTTGTGTGCCACTCCTGACTCCTGTGTGTGCCATCTCTCACTCAGTGGGCCATAGAAAGCCTATTAATTTTTTTGCTTGATTTGGGTTCTAAAATCTACCTGAAAAAAAAAACACTACATCAATCAGTGGGCGAAAAATATTGGCCTCAGTCAGGGCTTGTGTGCCACTCCTGACTCCTGTGTGTGCCATCTCTCACTCAGTGGGCCATAGAAAGCCTATTAATTTTTTTGCTTGATTTGGGTTCTAAAATCTACCTGAAAAAAAAAACACTACATCAATCAGTGGGAGAAAAAGATTGGCCTCAGTCAGGGCTTGTGTGCCACTCCTGACTCCTGTGTGTGCCATCTCTCACTCAGTGGGCCATAGAAAGCCTATTAATTTTTTTGCTTGATTTGGGTTCTAAAATCTACCTGAAAAAAAAACACTACATCAATCAGTGGGAGAAAAATATTGGCCTCAGTCAGGGCTTGTGTGCCACTCCTGACTCCTGTGTGTGCCATCTCTCACTCAGTGGGCCATAGAAAGCCTATTAATTTTTTTGCTTGATTTGGGTTCTAAAATCTACCTGAAAAAAAAACACTACATCAATCAGTGGGAGAAAAATATTGGCCTCAGTCAGGGCTTGTGTGCCACTCCTGTGTGTGCCATCTCTCACTCAGTGGGCCATAGAAAGCCTATTTATTTTTTATTATTTGGTTTCTAAAGTCTCCCTGAAAAAGAAAAAAAAAAGAAAACAGTGGGAGATTAATATTGCCCTTTCTGCTTGTGTGCCACTCCTGACTCCTGTGTGTGCCATCTCTCACTCAGTCGGCCATAGAAAGCCTATTTATTTTTTATTATTTGGTTTCTAAAGTCTCCCTGAAAAAGAAAAAAAAAAATAAAACAGTGGGAGATTAATATTGCCCTTTCTGCTTGTGTGCCACTCCTGACTCCTGTGTGTGCCATCTCTCACTCAGTCGGCCATAGAAAGCCTATTTATTTTTTATTATTTGGTTTCTAAAGTCTCCCTGAAAAAGAAAAAAAAAATAAAACAGTGGGAGATTAATATTGCCCTTTCTGCTTGTGTGCCACTCCTGACTCCTGTGTGTGCCATCTCTCACTCAGTCGGCCATAGAAAGCCTATTTATTTTTTATTATTTGGTTTCTAAAGTCTCCCTGAAAAAGAAAAAAAAAAGAAAACAGTGGGAGATTAATATTGCCCTTTCTGCTTGTGTGCCACTCCTGACTTCCTGTGTGTGCCATCTCTCACTCAGTGGGCCATAGAAAGCCTATTTATTTATTATTTTGTTTCTAAAGTCTCCCTGAAAAAGAAAAAAAAAAGAAAACAGTGGGAGATTAGTATTGCCCTTTCTGCTTGTGTGCCACTCCTGACTCCTGTGTGTGCCATCTCTCACTCAGTGGGCCATAGAAAGCCTATTTATTTTTTATTATTTGGTTTCTAAAGTCTCCCTGAAAAAGAAAAAAAAATAAAACAGTGGGAGATTAATATTGCCCTTTCTGCTTGTGTGCCACTCCTGACTCCTGTGTGTGCCATCTCTCACTCAGTGGGCCATAGAAAGCCTATTTATTTTTTATTATTTGGTTTCTAAAGTCTCCCTGAAAAAGAAAAAATAAATAAAACAGTGGGAGATTAATATTGCCCTTTCTGCTTGTGTGCCACTCCTGACTCCTGTGTGTGCCATCTCTCACTCAGTGGGCCATAGAAAGCCTATTAATTTTTTTGCTTGATTTGGGTTCTAAAATCTACCTGAAAAAAAATCACTACATCAATCAGTGGGAGAAAAATATTGGCCTCAGTCAGGGCTTGTGTGCCACTCCTGACTCCTGTGTGTGCCATCTCTCACTCAGTGGGCCATAGAAAGCCTATTATTTTTTTTGCTTGATTTGGGTTCTAAAATCTACCTGAAAAAAAAACACTACATCAATCAGTGGGAGAAAAATATTGGCCTCAGTCAGGGCTTGTGTGCCACTCCTGACTCCTGTGTGTGCCATCTCTCACTCAGTGGGCTATAGAAAGCCTATTTATTTTTTATTATTTGGTTTCTAAAGTCTCCCTGAAAAAAAAAAAAAAAAGAAAACAGTGGGAGATTAATATTGCCCTTTCTGCTTGTGTGCCACTCCTGACTCCTGTGTGTGCCATCTCTCACTCAGTCGGCCATAGAAAGCCTATTTATTTTTTATTATTTGGTTTCTAAAGTCTCCCTGAAAAAGAAAAAAAAATAAAACAGTGGGAGATTAATATTGCCCTTTCTGCTTGTGTGCCACTCCTGACTCCTGTGTGTGCCATCTCTCACTCAGTCGGCCATAGAAAGCCTATTTATTTTTTATTATTTGGTTTCTAAAGTCTCCCTGAAAAAGAAAAAATAAATAAAACAGTGGGAGATTAATATTGCCCTTTCTGCTTGTGTGCCACTCCTGACTCCTGTGTGTGCCATCTCTCACTCAGTGGGCCATAGAAAGCCTATTAATTTTTTTGCTTGATTTGGGTTCTAAAATCTACCTGAAAAAAAATCACTACATCAATCAGTGGGAGAAAAATATTGGCCTCAGTCAGGGCTTGTGTGCCACTCCTGACTCCTGTGTGTGCCATCTCTCACTCAGTGGGCCATAGAAAGCCTATTATTTTTTTTGCTTGATTTGGGTTCTAAAATCTACCTGAAAAAAAAACACTACATCAATCAGTGGGAGAAAAATATTGGCCTCAGTCAGGGCTTGTGTGCCACTCCTGACTCCTGTGTGTGCCATCTCTCACTCAGTGGGCTATAGAAAGCCTATTTATTTTTTATTATTTGGTTTCTAAAGTCTCCCTGAAAAAAAAAAAAAAAAGAAAACAGTGGGAGATTAATATTGCCCTTTCTGCTTGTGTGCCACTCCTGACTCCTGTGTGTGCCATCTCTCACTCAGTCGGCCATAGAAAGCCTATTTATTTTTTATTATTTGGTTTCTAAAGTCTCCCTGAAAAAGAAAAAAAAATAAAACAGTGGGAGATTAGTATTGCCCTTTCTGCTTGTGTGCCACTCCTGACTCCTGTGTGTGCCATCTCTCACTCAGTGGGCCATAGAAAGCCTATTTATTTTTTATTATTTTGTTTCTAAAGTCTCCCTGAAAAAGAAAAAAAAAAGAAAACAGTGGGAGATTAATATTGCCCTTTCTGCTTGTGTGCCACTCGTGACTCCTGTGTGTGCCATCTCTCACTCAGTGGGCCATAGAAAGCCTATTTATTTTGTATTATTTGGTTTCTAAAGTCTCCCTGAAAAAGAAAAAATAAATAAAACAGTGGTAGATTAATATTGCCCTTTCTGCTTGTGTGCCACTCCTGACTCCTGTGTGTGCCATCTCTCACTCAGTGGGCCATAGAAAGCCTATTAATTTTTTTGCTTGATTTGGGTTCTAAAATCTACCTGAAAAAAAATCACTACATCAATCAGTGGGAGAAAAATATTGGCCTCAGTCAGGGCTTGTGTGCCACTCCTGACTCCTGTGTGTGCCATCTCTCACTCAGTGGGCCATAGAAAGCCTATTAATTTTTTTGCTTGATTTGGGTTCTAAAATCTACCTGAAAAAAAAAAACACTACATCAATCAGTGGGAGAAAAATATTGGCCTCAGTCAGGGCTTGTGTGCCACTCCTGACTCCTGTGTGTGCCATCTCTCACTCAGTGGGCCCTAGAAAGCCTATTAATTTTTTTGCTTGATTTGGGTTCTAAAATCTACCTGAAAAAAAAAACACTACATCAATCAGTGGGAGAAAAATATTGGCCTCAGTCAGGGCTTGTGTGCCACTCCTGACTCCTGTGTGTGCCATCTCTCACTCAGTGGGCCATAGAAAGCCTATATATTTTTTAATATTTGGTTTCTAAAGTCTCCCTGAAAAAGAAAAAAAAAATAAAACAGTGGGAGATTAATATTGCCCTTTCTGCTTGTGTGCCACTCCTGACTCCTGTGTGTGCCATCTCTCACTCAGTCGGCCATAGAAAGCCTATTTATTTTTTATTATTTGGTTTCTAAAGTCTCCCTGAAAAAGAAAAAAAAAATAAAACAGTGGGAGATTAATATTGCCCTTTCTGCTTGTGTGCCACTCCTGACTCCTGTGTGTGCCATCTCTCACTCAGTGGGCCATAGAAAGCCTATTAATTTTTTTGCTTGATTTGGGTTCTAAAATCTACCTGAAAAAAAATCACTACATCAATCAGTGGGAGAAAAATATTGGCCTCAGTCAGGGCTTGTGTGCCACTCCTGACTCCTGTGTGTGCCATCTCTCACTCAGTGGGCCATAGAAAGCCTATTAATTTTTTTGCTTGATTTGGGTTCTAAAATCTACCTGAAAAAAAAACACTACATCAATCAGTGGGAGAAAAATATTGGCCTCAGTCAGGGCTTGTGTGCCACTCCTGACTCCTGTGTGTGCCATCTCTCACTCAGTGGGCCATAGAAAGCCTATTAATTTTTTTGCTTGATTTGGGTTCTAAAATCTACCTGAAAAAAAAACACTACATCAATCAGTGGGAGAAAAATATTGGCCTCAGTCAGGGCTTGTGTGCCACTCCTGACTCCTGTGTGTGCCATCTCTCACTCAGTGGGCCATAGAAAGCCTATTAATTTTTTTGCTTGATTTGGGTTCTAAAATCTACCTGAAAAAAAAAACACTACATCAATCAGTGGGAGAAAAATATTGGCCTCAGTCAGGGCTTGTGTGCCACTCCTGACTCCTGTGTGTGCCATCTCTCACTCAGTGGGCCATAGAAAGCCTATTAATTTTTTTGCTTGATTTGGGTTCTAAAATCTACCTGAAAAAAAAACACTACATCAATCAGTGGGAGAAAAATATTGGCCTCAGTCAGGGCTTGTGTGCCACTCCTGACTCCTGTGTGTGCCATCTCTCACTCAGTAGGCCATAGAAAGCCTATTAATTTTTTTGCTTGATTTGGGTTCTAAAATGTACCTGAAAAAAAACACTACATCAATCAGTGGGAGAAAAATATTGGCCTCAGTCAGGGCTTGTGTGCCACTCCTGACTCCTGTGTGTGCCATCTCTCACTCAGTGGGCCGTAGAAAGCCTATTAATTTTTTTGCTTGATTTGGGTTCTAAAATCTACCTGAAAAAAAAACACTACATCAATCAGTGGGAGAAAAATATTGGCCTCAGTCAGGGCTTGTGTGCCACTCCTGACTCCTGTGTGTGCCATCTCTCACTCAGTGGGCCATAGAAAGCCTATTAATTTTTTGGCTTGATTTGGGTTCTAAAATCTACCTGAAAAAAAAAAACACTACATCAATCAGTGGGCGAAAAATATTGGCCTCAGTCAGGGCTTGTGTGCCACTCCTGACTCCTGTGTGTGCCATCTCTCACTCAGTGGGCCATAGAAAGCCTATTAATTTTTTTGCTTGATTTGGGTTCTAAAATCTACCTGAAAAAAAAACACTACATCAATCAGTGGGAGAAAAATATTGGCCTCAGTCAGGGCTTGTGTGCCACTCCTGACTCCTGTGTGTGCCATCTCTCACTCAGTGGGCCATAGAAAGCCTATTAATTTTTTTGCTTGATTTGGGTTCTAAAATCTACCTGAAAAAAAAACACTACATCAATCAGTGGGAGAAAAAGATTGGCCTCAGTCAGGGCTTGTGTGCCACTCCTGACTCCTGTGTGTGCCATCTCTCACTCAGTGGGCCATAGAAAGCCTATTAATTTTTTTGCTTGATTTGGGTTCTAAAATCTACCTGAAAAAAAAACACTACATCAATCAGTGGGAGAAAAATATTGGCCTCAGTCAGGGCTTGTGTGCCACTCCTGACTCCTGTGTGTGCCATCTCTCACTCAGTGGGCCATAGAAAGCCTATTTATTTTTTATTATTTGGTTTCTAAAGTCTCCCTGAAAAAGAAAAAAAAAAGAAAACAGTGGGAGATTAATATTGCCCTTTCTGCTTGTGTGCCACTCCTGACTTCCTGTGTGTGCCATCTCTCACTCAGTGGGCCATAGAAAGCCTATTTATTTTTTATTATTTGGTTTCTAAAGTCTCCCTGAAAAAGAAAAAAAAAAGAAAACAGTGGGAGATTAGTATTGCCCTTTCTGCTTGTGTGCCACTCCTGACTCCTGTGTGTGCCATCTCTCACTCAGTGGGCCATAGAAAGCCTATTTATTTTTTATTATTTTGTTTCTAAAGTCTCCCTGAAAAAAAAAATAAAACAGTGGGAGATTAATATTGCCTTTTCTGCTTGTGTGCCACTCCTGACTCCTGTGTGTGCCATCTCTCACTCAGTGGGTCATAGAAAGCCTATTTATTTTTTTTATTTGGTTTCTAAAGTCTCCCTGAAAAAGAAAAAATAAATAAAACAGTGGGAGATTAATATTGCCCTTTCTGCTTGTGTGCCACTCCTGACTCCTGTGTGTGCCATCTCTCACTCAGTGGGCCATAGAAAGCCTATTAATTTTTTTGCTTGATTTCGGTTCTAAAATCTACCTGAAAAAAAACCACTACATCAATCAGTGGGAGAAAAATATTGGCCTCAGTCAGGGCTTGTGTGCCACTCCTGACTCCTGTGTGTGCCATCTCTCACTCAGTGGGCCATAGAAAGCCTATTAATTTTTTTGCTTGATTTGGGTTCTAAAATCTACCTGAAAAAAAAAACACTACATCAATCAGTGGGCGAAAAATATTGGCCTCAGTCAGGGCTTGTGTGCCACTCCTGACTCCTGTGTGTGCCATCTCTCACTCAGTGGGCCATAGAAAGCCTATTAATTTTTTTGCTTGATTTGGGTTCTAAAATCTACCTGAAAAAAAAAACACTACATCAATCAGTGGGAGAAAAATATTGGCCTCAGTCAGGGCTTGTGTGCCACTCCTGACTCCTGTGTGTGCCATCTCTCACTCAGTGGGCCATAGAAAGCCTATTAATTTTTTTGCTTGATTTGGGTTCTAAAATCTACCTGAAAAAAAAACACTACATCAATCAATGGGAGAAAAATATTGGCCTCAGTCAGGGCTTGTGTGCCACTCCTGACTCCTGTGTGTGCCATCTCTCACTCAGTGGGCCATAGAAAGCCTATTAATTTTTTTGCTTGATTTGGGTTCTAAAATCTACCTGAAAAAAAAACACTACATCAATCAGTGGGAGAAAAATATTGGCCTCAGTCAGGGCTTGTGTGCCACTCCTGTGTGTGCCATCTCTCACTCAGTGGGCCATAGAAAGCCTATTTATTTTTTATTATTTGGTTTCTAAAGTCTCCCTGAAAAAGAAAAAAAAAAGAAAACAGTGGGAGATTAATATTGCCCTTTCTGCTTGTGTGCCACTCCTGACTCCTGTGTGTGCCATCTCTCACTCAGTCGGCCATAGAAAGCCTATTTATTTTTTATTATTTGGTTTCTAAAGTCTCCCTGAAAAAGAAAAAAAAAATAAAACAGTGGGAGATTAATATTGCCCTTTCTGCTTGTGTGCCACTCCTGACTCCTGTGTGTGCCATCTCTCACTCAGTCGGCCATAGAAAGCCTATTTATTTTTTATTATTTGGTTTCTAAAGTCTCCCTGAAAAAGAAAAAAAAAATAAAACAGTGGGAGATTAATATTGCCCTTTCTGCTTGTGTGCCACTCCTGACTCCTGTGTGTGCCATCTCTCACTCAGTCGGCCATAGAAAGCCTATTTATTTTTTATTATTTGGTTTCTAAAGTCTCCCTGAAAAAGAAAAAAAAATAAAACAGTGGGAGATTAATATTGCCCTTTCTGCTTGTGTGCCACTCCTGACTTCCTGTGTGTGCCATCTCTCACTCAGTGGGCCATAGAAAGCCTATTTATTTATTATTTTGTTTCTAAAGTCTCCCTGAAAAAGAAAAAAAAAAGAAAACAGTGGGAGATTAGTATTGCCCTTTCTGCTTGTGTGCCACTCCTGACTCCTGTGTGTGCCATCTCTCACTCAGTGGGCCATAGAAAGCCTATTTATTTTTTATTATTTGGTTTCTAAAGTCTCCCTGAAAAAGAAAAAAAAATAAAACAGTGGGAGATTAATATTGCCCTTTCTGCTTGTGTGCCACTCCTGACTCCTGTGTGTGCCATCTCTCACTCAGTGGGCCATAGAAAGCCTATTTATTTTTTATTATTTGGTTTCTAAAGTCTCCCTGAAAAAGAAAAAATAAATAAAACAGTGGGAGATTAATATTGCCCTTTCTGCTTGTGTGCCACTCCTGACTCCTGTGTGTGCCATCTCTCACTCAGTGGGCCATAGAAAGCCTATTAATTTTTTTGCTTGATTTGGGTTCTAAAATCTACCTGAAAAAAAATCACTACATCAATCAGTGGGAGAAAAATATTGGCCTCAGTCAGGGCTTGTGTGCCACTCCTGACTCCTGTGTGTGCCATCTCTCACTCAGTGGGCCATAGAAAGCCTATTAATTTTTTTGCTTGATTTGGGTTCTAAAATCTACCTGAAAAAAAAAACACTACATCAATCAGTGGGAGAAAAATATTGGCCTCAGTCAGGGCTTGTGTGCCACTCCTGACTCCTGTGTGTGCCATCTCTCACTCAGTGGGCCATAGAAAGCCTATTAATTTTTTTGCTTGATTTGGGTTCTAAAATCTACCTGAAAAAAAAACACTACATCAATCAGTGGGAGAAAAATATTGGCCTCAGTCAGGGCTTGTGTGCCACTCCTGACTCCTGTGTGTGCCATCTCTCACTCAGTGGGCCATAGAAAGCCTATATATTTTTTAATATTTGGTTTCTAAAGTCTCCCTGAAAAAGAAAAAAAAAAAGAAAACAGTGGGAGATTAATATTGCCCTTTCTGCTTGTGTGCCACTCCTGACTCCTGTGTGTGCCATCTCTCACTCAGTCGGCCATAGAAAGCCTATTTATTTTTTATTATTTGGTTTCTAAAGTCTCCCTGAAAAAGAAAAAAAAAAGAAAACAGTGGGAGATTAATATTGCCCTTTCTGCTTGTGTGCCACTCCTGACTCCTGTGTGTGCCATCTCTCACTCAGTGGGCCATAGAAAGCCTATTTATTTTTTATTATTTTGTTTCTAAAGTCTCCCTGAAAAAGAAAAAAAAAATAAAACAGTGGGAGATTAATATTGCCCTTTCTGCTTGTGTGCCACTCCTGACTCCTGTGTGTGCCATCTCTCACTCAGTGGGCCATAGAAAGCCTATTAATTTTTTTGCTTGATTTGGGTTCTAAAATCTACCTGAAAAAAAATCACTACATCAATCAGTGGGAGAAAAATATTGGCCTCAGTCAGGGCTTGTGTGCCACTCCTGACTCCTGTGTGTGCCATCTCTCACTCAGTGGGCCATAGAAAGCCTATTTATTTTTTATTGTTTGGTTTCTAAAGTCTCCCTGAAAAAGAATAAAAAAATAAAACAGTGGGAGATTAATATTGCCCTTTCTGCTTGTGTGCCACTCCTGACTCCTGTGTGTGCCATCTCTCACTCAGTGGGCCATAGAAAGCCTATTTATTTTTTATTATTTTGTTTCTAAAGTCTCCCTGAAAAAGAAAAAAAAAATAAAACAGTGGGAGATTAATATTGCCCTTTCTGCTTGTGTGCCACTCCTGACTCCTGTGTGTGCCATCTCTCACTCAGTGGGCCATAGAAAGCCTATTTATTTTTTATTATTTGGTTTCTAAAGTCTCCCTGAAAAAGAAAAAAAAAAGAAAACAGTGGGAGATTAATATTGCTTTTTCTGCTTGTGTGCCACTCCTGACTCCTGTGTGTGCCATCTCTTACTCAGTGGGCCATGGAAAGCCTATTTATTTTTTATTATTTTGTTTCTAAAGTCTCCCTGAAAAAGAAAAAAAAAATAAAACAGTGGGAGATTAATATTGCCCTTTCTGCTTGTGTGCCACTCCTGACTCCTGTGTGTGCCATCTCTCACTCAGTGGGCCATAGAAAGCCTATTTATTTTGTATTATTTTGTTTCTAAAGTCTCCCTGAAAAAGAAAAAAAAAATAAAACAGTGGGAGATTAATATTGCCCTTTCCGCTTGTGTGCCACTCCTGACTCCTGTGTGTGCCATCTCTCACTCAGTGGGCCATAGAAAGCCTATTTATTTTTTATTATTTGGTTTCTAAAGTCTCCCTGAAAAATAAAAAAAAATAAAACAGTGGGAGATTAATATTGCCCTTTCTGCTTGTGTGCCACTCCTGACTCCTGTGTGTGCCATCTCTCACTCATTGGGCCATAGAAAGCCTATTTATTTTTTATTATTTGGTTTCTAAAGTCTCCCTGAAAAAAAAAATAAAACAGTGGGAGATTAATATTGCCCTTTCTGCTTGTGTGCCACTCCTGACTCCTGTGTGTGCCATCTCTCACTCAGTGGGCCATAGAAAGCCTATTTATTTTTTATTATTTGGTTTCTAAAGTCTCCCTGAAAAAGAAAAAAAAAAGAAAACAGTGGGAGATTAATATTGCCCTTTCTGCTTGTGTGCCACTCCTGACTCCTGTGTGTGCCATCTCTCACTCAGTGGGCCATAGAAAGCCTATTTATTTTTTATTATTTGGTTTCTAAAGTCTCCCTGAAAAAGAAAAAATAAATAAAACAGTGGGAGATTAATATTGACATTTGTGCTTGAGTGACAGTCCTGCGTGTGTGGCATCTCTGTGATTTGGTGCCACAGAAAACAGAGTGTGTAACATTGTGCCTGATTTTCCTTGTGGTCTCACCAACCTGTTAAGGGATATTGAAATCATACTGAAGTTATAGCTCACCGTGTAAGTTGTTTGACAGCAACAAATAAAGTTACTTTGGTTAAGTTTTTAAAACAATGAGGAAGTCTGGTGCAAGAGGTCGTCGTGGCCGTGGGCGTTCATTGTCAGCTGGTAATGATGGTAGTGGTAGTGGAGCATCAGGTGGTCGTGGGGATAAAAATATTCCACCTAAGTCTGGAGCTGTGGAGCCAGTTTTGTCGTCTGGCTACACAAGGCCTCGAACGCTCTCTTTTCTGGGAGTACGAAAACCGCTTTTAAAGGCGGAGCAGCAACAGCAAGTTTTGGCTTACATTGCAGACTCAGCCTCTAGCTCTTTTGCCTCCTCTTCTGAAACTGGTAAATGTAAAAGCAGCGCGTCGCTTGTGGATGTTCACGGTCAGGGACAAGTCGCTTCCTTGTCCTCTTCAGCAAAAACTACAACAAGAGAGAAGGATGCAGCAGGCGACACAACGGGTTACTCCATGGAGCTCTTTACACATACCGTCCCTGGCTTAGAAAGTGAAACACTTAACAGGCCATGCCCATTACAAGTAGATTCTGACATGGCGTGCACTGATGCACAGCCACAGCCAGAGTACTATGCTGCTCCTTTGACTCAGACCACCACATTGCCCTCTCAGGGTACTGATCCACAATCAGACCCTGATGAGACTATGTTGCCCCGCCACGAACGCTATACCACCGACCGACACAGTGACACAGACGAAGTTGCACACGAGCTCGAAGAGGAGGTAATAGATGACCCAGTCGTTGACCCCGATTGGCAGCTATTGGGGGAACAGGGTGCAGGCGGCAGTAGTTCAGAAGCGGAGGTGGAGGAGGGGCCGCAGCAGGCATCAACATCGCAACAGGTTCCATCTGCCGGGCCCGTATCTGGCCCAAAACGCGTGTCAAAGCCAAAACCTGTTGGAGGACAGCGTGGCCATCCGGTTAAAGCTCAGTCTGCAATCCCTGCAAAGGGATCCGATGCTAGGAAGAGTGCAGTCTGGCATTTTTTTTAACAACATCCAATTGATCAGCGCAAAGTCATCTGTCAAAAATGTTCAACTAGCTTAAGCAGAGGTCAGAATCTGAAAAGTCTCAATACTAGTTGCATGCATAGACACTTAACCATCATGCATTTTCAAGCCTGGACTAACTACCAAATGTCCCTTAAGGTTGTAGCACCCTCGGCCAATGAAGCTAGTCAGCAACGCAACATCCCTTCCGTCACTGTAAGGCCACCATTTTCCGCACCACCGGCAGTATCTGTGCAGGTTTCTTTGCCAGCCAAAAGCAGTCAGGGTCAGGGAATCACCAGTTTTGTAGGAGGAAATATTGCATCTAGGGCACCGGCGGAAACAATACCGTCTCCAACCGTCTCTCAGTCTGCCATGTCCACCGGCACACCCGAAAGTTCCACGATCTCCAGCTCTCCAGTCCAGCTCACACTACATGAGACTCTGGTTAGAAAAAGGAAGTACTTATCCTCGCATCCGCGTACACAGGGTTTTAACGCCCACATAGCTAGACTAATCTCGTTAGAGATGATGCCCTACCGGTTAGTTGAAAGCGAAGCTTTCAAAGCCCTGATGGAGTACGCTGAACCACGATACGAGCTACCCAGTCGACACTTTTTTTCCAGAAAAGCCATCCCAGCCCTGCACCAGCATGTTAAACAGCGCATCGTCCATGCACTCAGGCAATCTGTGAGTACAAAGGTGCACCTGACTACAGATGCATGGACCAGTAGGCATGGCCAGGGACGTTATGTGTCCATCACGGCACACTGGGTGAATGTGGTGGATGCAGGGTCCACAGGGGACATCAATTTCGGGACAGTTGTGCCTAGCCCACGGTCTAGGAAACAGTTGGCTGTAGGCGTTCGCACCCCCTCCTCCTCCTCCTCGTCCTCCTGCAGAAGCTACAGCTCTTCCACAGACCGCAGTCGGCCAACCACTCCATCGGCAGATGACACTGTTGCACACCAGTGGTCCCATTATGGGCCAGCTACTGGCAAGCGTCAGCAGGCTGTATTGGCTATGAAGTGTTTGGGCGACAACAGACACACCGCGGAAGTTCTGTCCGAGTTCTTGCAACAAGAAACGCAGTCGTGGCTGGGCACAGTAGATCTTGAGGCAGGCAAGGTAGTGAGTGATAACGGAAGGAATTTCATGGCTGCCATCTCCCTTTCCCAACTGAAACACATTCCTTGCCTGGCTCACACCTTAAACCTGGTGGTGCAGTGCTTATTGAAAACTTATCCTGGGTTCTCCGACCTGCTCCTCAAAGTGCTTGGACTTTGCTCACATATCTGACGTTCGCCTGTACACTCCAGCCGTATGCAGACCTATCAGCGGTCTTTGAACCTTCCCCAGCATCGCCTAATCATAGACGTGTCTAATGTGTCTGCTGATGCAAAGTTTGACGCACATAAAGGATCAGGCGTCTGCACCAGAGGAAGAGGAAAGCCTTGATGACAGTCAGCCATTGTCTGGTCAGGGCAGTGTACAGGACGAGTTAGCGGGCGAAGAGGAGGTGGAGGACGAGGAGGATGATGGGGATGAGTATATTTTTAATGAGGAAGCTTTCCCGGGGGCACTGGAAATTGGTTGCGTGGCAAGGCCGGGTTCTGGTTTTTTGAGGGACACAAGGGACGTAGATTTGCCTGAAACTGCCCCTCAACCAATCACAACCGGAGATTTGACAACTGGAACTTTGGCCCACATGGCGGATTATGCCTTACGTATCCTAAAAAGGGACACACGCATTACGAAAATGATGAACGATGACGATTAATGGTTGGCCTGCCTCCTTGATCCACGCTATAAAGGCAAATTGCAAAATATTATGCCACATGAGAACTTGGAACTAATATTAGCAACCAAACAATCAACTCTTGTTGACCGTTTGCTTCAGGCATCCCCAGCACACAGCGCACGTGATCGTTCTCACACGAGCTCCAGGGGCCAGCAGACTAGGAGTGTTAGGGGTGCACACATCACAAGTGTCGTTGGACAGAGGGGTTTTCTGACCAGGTTGTGGAGTGATTTTGCTATGACCGCAGACAGGACAGGTACTGCTGCATCAATTGAAAGTGACAGGCGACAACATTTGTCCAGTATGGTTACTAACTATTTTTCATCCATTATCGATGTTATCCCTCAACCGTCATTCCCATTTGATTACTGGGCATCAAAATTAGACACCTGGCCAGAATTGGCAGAATATGCATTGCAGGAGCTTGCTTGCCCGGCAGCAAGTGTCCTATCAGAAAGAGTATTCAGTGCTGCAGGTTCAATATTAACCGAAAAAAGGACAAGTCTGGCTACCCAAAATGTTGACGATCTTAACATTCATTAAAATGAACCACAACTGGATTTCGAAATCTTTTGCCACACCTTGCCCGGTCGACACCTAGCTTTCCTATGAAAAGCTCTTGCCTGTGGACTACTGTGAATTATTTTTCTAATGTCTAATTTTCTGCAGCTGATTGTCCAGCATACGACATGTTTACACCTCCCTAAATGGCCAAACTCCCCACACGGGGCCGTGGTATCGCGACTTGGCGCAAGCACCCGTGAGACTGCTGTTTGTCTGAAGAGGTGGGTGTGCTTGCTATTGGTCGACGGCATTGCTACTGGGTCCCTCATAGTACAATAAAGTGTCTCTGGCGGTGGTGGTGCGCACCCAACGTCAGACACACTGTTGTAACATGAGGGGCCCTGGGCCTGTACCGCCGGCCACAAGAGAGTTCACCCACCCCCAGGTCAAACATTGCTCTACCACTTCCACAGTTATCTCTCACACTTCCACCAATGTTTAGTCTATGCGCTGACATCCTTCCATATCTGCCACTGACAATACCATTGTGTTGACATGTATGATGGTACTTAACATAGTCAGGGGCAGTGTCCTCTATTTACCACAGTAAATACTTTGCGCTAAATTAGTAGGTCTGAAACAACGCAGAGGATCCCACCCCTGAACCTAATGATTGCACCCTTTAGTGTTTTTGTTTTGTTTTAATGCGAGACATTCACATTTAATTGTTGTTTTTGACTACTAACTGGCAGACACTCATTACAATCGGCCTCCGTTGACCAGACCACTGCTGCCCGTGTACCCCTGGAAACAATTATAAAGTGCCTACAGCCAGCCCATTTTATTGTGTTAGGCCTTCGAAGCCTGTCTGCGGTCCCTCCTTCCACTAGGCCTCCACTGACCAGACCACTGCTGCCCGTGTACCCCTGGAACCTATTTTACAGTGCCTACAGCCAGCCCATTTTATTATGTTAGGCCTTCGAAGCCTGTCTGCGGTCCCTCCTTCCACTAGGCCTCCACTGACCAGACCACTGCTGCCCGTGTACCCTTGGAAACAATTATAAAGTGCCTACAGCCAGCCCATTTTATTGTGTTAGGCCTTCGAAGCCTGTCTGCGGTCCCTCCTTCCACTAGGCCTCCACTGACCAGACCACTGCTGCCCGTGTACCCCTGGAAACAATTATAAAGTGCCTACAGCCAGCCCATTTTATCGTGTTAGGCCTTCGAAGCCTGTCTGCGGTCCCTCCTTCCACTAGGCCTCCACTGACCAGACCACTGCTGCCCGTGCACCCCTGGAAACAATTATAAAGTGCCTACAGCCAGCCCATTTTATTGTGTTAGGCTTTCGAAGCCTGTCTGCGGTCCCTCCTTCCACTAGGCCTCCACTGACCAGACCACTGCTGCCCGTGTACCCCTGGAACCAATTATAAAGTGCCTACAGCCAGCCCATTTTATAATGTTAGGCCTTCGAAGCCTGTCTGCGGTCCCTCCTTCCACTAGGCCTCCACTGACCAGACCACTGCTGCCCGTGTACCCCTGGAACCTAATTTACAGTGCATAGAGCCTATTTTTTTTATTTTTTTTAATATTAATAAAGCCATGATGGACTACGCTGTACCACGCTATGAACTACCCAGTTGACAATTCTTTTGCGAGAAAAGCCATCCCACCCCTCCACCAGCATGTTAAAGACCGCATTGTCCTTGCATTCTGTCAATCTGTGAGTCCAAAGGTACACCTGACAACAGACACATGGACCTGTAGGCATGGCCACGGAAGGTTACGTGTCCTTTGTGGCGCAATGGGTTAATGTATTGGATGCATGGTCCACACAGGGGACAGCCTGCTAAGTCTGTCTGCAGTCCCTAATTCAAGTTGTCCTCAACTGAATACAGCTGAGCTTCTACCTTCTGGCTCTGATTAACTGCTGTTTTTTAAAAAATTGGTGGTTCCGGCCTACTAACGGTGTCTGCCCCTGCCTGGTGTTGTCCTCAACTGAATAAAGCTGAGCTTCTACCTTCTGGCTCTGATTAACTGCTGTTTTTTTAAAAATTGGTGGTTCCGGCCTACTAACGGTGTCTGCCCCTCCCTGGTGTTGCCCTCAACTGAATAAAGCTGAGCTTCTACCTTCTGGCTCTGATTAACTGCTGTTTTTTTAAAAATTGGTGGTTCCGGCCTACTAACGGTGTCTGCCCCTCCCTGGTGTTGCCCTCAACTGAATAAAGCTGAGCTTCTACCTTCTGGCTCTGATTAACTGCTGTTTTTTTAAAAATTGGTGGTTCCGGCCTACTAACGGTATCTGCCCCTCCCTGGTGTTGCCCTCAACTGAATAAAGCTGAGCTTCTACCTTCTGGCTCTGATTAACTGCTGTTTTTTTAAAAATTGGTGGTTCCGGCCTACTAACAGTGTCTGCCCCTGCCTGGTGTTGTCCTCAACTGAATAAAGCTGAGCTTCTACCTTCTGGCTCTGATTAACTGCTGTTTTTTTAAAAATTGGTGGTTCCGGCCTACTAACGGTGTCTGCCCCTGCCTGGTGTTGTCCTCAACTGAATAAAGCTGAGCTTCTACCTTCTGGCTCTGATTAACTGCTGTTTTTTTAAAAATTGGTGGTTCCGGCCTACTAACGGTGTCTGCCCCTGCCTGGTGTTGTCCTCAACTGAATAAAGCTGAGCTTCTACCTTCTGGCTTTCGGCCTATACTATCAGATATTAAACTGCATTTGGCCTACTAGTGTGGTTGGGCCCTTGAAACAGTGTCTGCTGCTCTTGGGTTTGCTACTCCACTGAACAAAGCAATGCCGCCTGTTTAGTCCTGTTACCAATTTTGAACTGCATTTAGCCTACTTTATTCTTTGGCCCTATATCTGTTTCCTCTTCATCCTGCCCATTGCCCAGCCACTGCTAGATGAGTCTGCTGGTACATTGACCTAGACCACTACATTCCCCTTGCACTCTACACAGCCAGAATCTGACCCTGCTGAAAGTAAGGTTCCCCTTCCCGCATGTTATACCACCTTACACAGGGACAAAGAGGAAGGTGCAGATGAAAGTGCAGGTTCCTTCATCAGGTGGGGGGGGGGGGGTAAATACTCGTTGGCGACGTCACTGGCACAGGGCCCCTCAGAGTACGCAAAAGTGTCGCTGCTGGTGGGAGGCGCCCCCGCCATGCAAACACACCGCCGTACTTTGAGGGGCCCTGTGCCAGTGCCAATGCGAACGAGTGGGCCCCCCCTGCTTGCTCAGGATCACAGCACTTGCAACGTTGAAATACTTACCTCTCCCTGCTCCACCGCCGTGACGTAGTCCGCGTTTCCTGGGCCCACGAAAAACTTGAGCCAGCCCTACTCCCCCCACAACTTTTGCCAAATGACCCCCAATTTCCAATGCCCAACTATTATTATAAAGTTAATTAAGATTGACAAGCTTCAGAAACAAGAATGGATGTTTTTGGCATTAAAATGGGCACTGTAGGTGTTTTCCTGGCCTCCACTCACTGCCGACTATGCTTCCCCATTGACTTGCATTGGGTTTCGTGTTTCGGTCGATCCCCGACTTTCAGCGATAATCGGCCGACTGCACTCGACTCGACTCTGGACAAAGTCGGGTTTCACAAAACCCGACTCGATCTTAAAAAAATGAAAGTCGCTCAACCCTAATGGTGGGTGTTACCTCACATGTTTGAAGCTGAAAACCTTGTAAATTAGGAGAGATGACATGGTGTAAGGACACAGTGATAAGTGCTTGAAATATTTGATTACTTGAAAAAATAATTCCAATAAATTGTACACAGATTTGTAATTTTTTTCCATATACGCATTTCGGTCTACACATTTCTATCTTTTAGTAATTGCTGAGTAACGTAACCTTTAACTCCAAGATGTTTGTTTGACATACTATAAGGAAAAAAGTTTTGACCTGTGTATCGATAACTCCCTTTACTGCAAATAGCACAGCTCTCTGGACCCACGTTCAGATGGCTTTTGTAAAACATATCCGCATGGCTCCATGTGCTGCTCTCTGTGCCCATCCACAAAACGAACAATGTACGTGATTTAGACTCTTCCGTAAATCAGGTCAATACTGTAGTGACTGCTGCCAGGTACAACAGATCAGGCTCCTCTATTCAGACATCAGTTTTATTCACATGAGAAAATCTTACCAAGTTTCATCAGTGATTTTCATCAGAGTTTGATCCGATTATCATCGATTTCTCGTATCTGAAAAAAAAACAATTTCTCCACTTTCTTCTAACAGTCTGTGACAATCGAACTGCACTCAGATGGTATCCTGGTGCGGTCTGATTTTTTCACAGACCTTTAGACTTTCATTACCAATTTTGATTTGACTCTCAGATCAAAATCAGACGTCTCGGGAAGTTTTCGTGGACCAGTTGGTTTTACAGACATGCAAATGGCTACATTCACTATTTTAGGTATGAGTGAAAAACATAAATAATACTTGTAGATAAACACAAGTGCTGTCTGAGTGAGCCCTAAGAATGGATCTGCTGTGTGTCATACCTCCATTGATCTGATATAGATGAACCAGCTGAACTCTTTTGTGTAGCGCCATTGCCGGTGCCCCTGTGTTGTGTCCCCTTCTCTCTCCATGCAGGGACACTGGCTTACTCACTGCCCCAGCCCCGCTGTGTGGTTCCCCAACGTACTCCTTCTACTTCCTAGTGTGCGCGCCGCATTTCGTGGTGGCGTGCCTAGTGCGTGCACTCCTCTACTCTTAAAGGGGCAGCGTGCGCATATAGTAAATGCCCTCACCTTCTTGCTGAGAAGTATTTAATATAATTATTTCACATGCAAAATGGCTCCCAGCCAATAGCCGGGAGGTATTCATATAAAAGACTCCCTCAGAGAGTCGCCAAGCCACGAACTACGTCTTTAGCAGGGGCGTACATAGATTTCACAGGGCCCCATAGCAAAATTGAGCAAAGGGCCCCCCCCCCCCCCCCCGAAGAAGGTAGGGGAATAGGTGGCGCGCGTAGCGCGTCGAAAATTTGCATGTTAAGCCACGCCCCCTCCACAGCCACACCCCCTCCACAGCCACACCCTCTCCACAGCCACACCCCCCAATTACTAATTTATATGGCGAAGGCAATAAAAAATAGACTTACCAGAAAGCAGCATTGCAGGAGAAAGCAGCATTGCATTGCAGTAATAGATAAAATGAATTCAACCTAAAAAAGTGAAACTATTATTATTTGCCATCCCCAATACAGTGTGATCCTAAACATTTATTCACTTTAGTATGATAAACATTACCTGGAACTTTGAACAACAGAGAATGGTGGTGTTCCCAGCAAAAACTCCCAAACTTGAAAATAACAGAAAAACTTGGAAACATTCTAAACTTCTGAAACTTGAACTCAAAACCAAAACTGTGGCCAAACATTCCGCAAATATTGAGATGTGGCAACCTATAATGTAAATAACACAAATTAGTTGAGTGAGACTTTGAATGCCTTTTACCATGTGTGCATACAGCTGCCATTCACCATAACGTGCTTGTTTTTTAAACTAGAATATACCATAATGGTATATATTTAAACAGATATAGCAAAATACATTTTAGTGACTGACGTAGATATATTTTCAGTATTAAAATGGCCAATAAAATTGTCAGTTAACTACTGTAAAGGAAATAGTTGCCACTTGCCCTCTGCAAAATATGGACAGGGCAAAGTAGCTTCTAACCCCTTACAACACCTGCAAAGACATGTGAATGGTGTATGATACAGCTGTATACAGGTCTGCAAAAGGCTTAGAAAACGTTTTTAAACAACATAAAGAACTGATGCATTCATGCAGATGCAACAAATGGAACTTTGAAACCAGAACTCTGAAATAGAGATGGGTGAATTTTTTTTTTAAGAGAAGATTAAGTCTCATTGTAAAAAGAGGTGTTTTGATAGCCAATTAAAATCCTAGATTAAAACATTAACAAAACTGGCATTTACGAAAAAAATTACATTCCAGGGGAATCTGGAAATAAGTATGGAAAATCCACCCATCTCTATAAAAAAAAAATAAAACTTCAACTTCAACTTGCATACTCACGGAGTATAACAAACGTTAGGAAGGTTAGAACTGGCGCCTACGTGCTTTTGCTTCAGCAAATTGGTCAACAATGCCATCTATGTCAAGTTGGTTGGCTCTTGCATTTTCAATGCTTAGAATGGCAAGACCAGAGAGTCTGTGTTCAGACATTGTACTTCTTAGATAGTTTTTAATTTGTTTTAATTTTGAGAAGGATCTTTCTGCTGATGCTACCGTTACTGGCAAGGTTAGGAATAAAAGTAAGACTATGCACACATCCGGTAGATTTGACGATAGCAGGCTATTTTCGACTAACAGTAAATGTGCAAGGTCCTTGACAGATGTCAATTTTTGAATGTCATTCTTTAGAGCACATCTAAAACTCAGAAGCTGGGCTGGAAATGCTGGTGAAAGATCTTGGTTGTACTTTTTCTGCAGCTGTAATGCAGCCTCATATAATTCCTCATCTGAGGAAGATGCCAGATCTGCAGGCTGAAGTATCCTAAAATACTGCACAACCCGATTCATTCCATTAAATCGGTTTGACAGCTGACCTACAATGATGTCTAAATACTCATAGAACACGGTGACTTTAAATCGGTCCTCCGGAATGTGCAATCTCTCATCCGTACTCAGTTCATCAAAATGCTTTTTAACTTTTGATAATCGCTTACTTTCAAAAGCTGGGGAGATGCCCCAGCTGCGTGCCAACAAGATAGCGCTCTCTTTCGCTTCATCAAAATGATTTCTGAATTGTGAAAGTTCTTCAGCTGCATTCTTTATTAAATTAGTTGCCTTAGATAAATCCATGCTTTCTGCCTGCAGCATGGTTGACAGTGCATTAACAGTCTGTAATACTTTTGTCTGAAGGACAACCAAAAAAACAAACTGAAATGAATCCATTTTCTTTTTAAGAGCCATTGCCTCATTTATTTCAGTTTTTTTGGATGAAATAAGGATGATTTTTGACAATGCCATCATTACATCAGAAAAACGAAATCTTAGGGCAAGCAGCGACTCATGACGGGAAGACCAGCGTGTGGGACATAATTTTTTTAGTGTGACCGATGAACTGCTTGTAAATGATGACAAAAGCTCCCAACGTCGTATGCTTTCCCCAAAAAATGTATAGACATGTTGCAATATATCAGAAAAGTTTGAAATTTCTGTAATTTCTGAAACAGCATCTTGAAGAACAAGATTCAAATTATGTGCTGCACAGTGAACATACATAGCATTGTGTTCTTTTTCTAAAATTCGGGCCTGCACACCAGAATAGATGCCACTCATTGTGGCAGCTCCATCATAGCCCTGACCACGGCACTTATGAATGGAAAGGCCATTGCTGTCAATGCATTCCAGGATCTCTTTCTCTATACCAGCAGCACGCTGGTCATGAATGGCTTGAAATCCAAGAAAGGCTTCATGGATGCGAACTTTCGTGGCTCTCATATTTGCATTCCTTTCAACAGACACGTATCTAATTACTTGGCTCATCTGATCAGTTTTTGATACATCTTGCGTTGTATCCATGATCAGCGAATAGAAGTGAGCTTCATTCACTTGAGATAAAATCTCAGATTTTACTTTGGTTGACAAAATTTCTATTAATTCGTTTTGAATTCTGGGACTAAGGTATTTTGCTGTGCCCTCTGGCAGTTCCAGCAGTTCCTTAAGCAGGGGATCATAGAGTGCTAGTAACTCTATAATTGCCAGGAAATTACCACTATTGATTTTGCCAATTTTTTCTCTGTGACCCCGAAATGGCATGTTAGCCATGGCCATTGTTAGGGTAACATTCACTATTCTTTTTAAAATTTGCCTCCAGAAATTATGTTGATTTCTTAACTGATTTTCAGTTTGCAGGTCAATTGATCCCTTTCTTCGCCACTGATCATAAACTACACAAGCTTCTAGATGAGATTGTGAACATTCATGGCGTTGTATTTTGTGCGATAAGCCTCTCCAGTTTTTAAGTCCTCTGGCCCAAGCTGGGGAAAATCCTAATTTTCTTCGATCACCAAACAGCCAGCATGGCTCACAGTATGCTGCATTTAATTTTGGCGAGTAACAAAGCCAAGAAACTGGAAATTTTTGACCTGTTTTCGTTATTTTCTCATAATACTTCGCAGAAAAGCATCTTTTATTGTCGTCATTATCTCTAGGAAATGGTCCTGGTGGTCTGCAAGGGCCATGCGTAATTATAAACATCTTAACAGACGAGTCTGTTATAGTAACTGGGAAATTTGCTCTGTCTGTTATGTATTTTTCACAAGCAAGGTTGATAGGACTCGTACTGCTATCAAATGGCATAACGAATTCTTCGCTAGCCAATCCAGAAGTGCCTGGCTGGTCTGCCTGTTTTTCACAAATATCTTCCGTGCTAGCTTCAGTAACACGTGCCATTTGCTCAACTGTACTTGCTGCAGGATGATCTCTGGATTGCGCCAGTTCCTGTATTGAATTCTCTGAGGAGCAAAGACTTTCAGCCCTTGCTTCTAAATCTTCTGTATGTGAAATAGTAACAGAGCTCTCTGCAGAAGAAGGGGCATTGAAGAAACTACTGATTTTGGGCATTTTGGCATGTTTCTGGCTTTCCTCTCTCTTTTTTTTACGCTTCTGAGCACCGCTCAGATGCTTGTAGCTTGACATAATGGTAAAGCTTCTTTCTGTAGAAACAAAGCACATTCAACCTTATATCCCCGCCTCCACAGCAGAGCTTCATAACCTGGAAACCACTTGAACTGAAGAGCTAAATTCAGTAAAACCTTAACTTTAGATTAAACACCTGATCTGGTCTGTCTGACTGTAGGGCATCAATTGCTATGTCTCCTGGAAATACATCACATCTCCCATCAAGGGGTTCTTGCAGACTACCTCTAGTTCCGTGTAACTCAGTGTGACCTTCTAGCTGCAGAACAACTTAGTATAACCACTACTGAACTGCAAAAGCATTGCTCACGTTTCCTCCCTGGCATAACTACATAAATACACTGAATGGTCTAGGTCTGAATGGTAGATTCAGGACCCCTAGCTGAACATCTTTTTTTTATACTGCCCTGCACCACTCGCTGGCTGGGAAGCACTGTTACCCATATCGCCGGGATCACCACTCTCCGAGCTGCCAGGAGGCAGTCAATTAAAATCCTGTGTCAGGCTCTGCCCTGTCGCAATTCATTGCGCGGCGGCCATACACACTGGAGCATAGTTGATAGAAACTGACAATTTTGGCTGTAATGACCAGTCGTCATCTGGATTGGTGAAATGGAGCAACAAATGATTGACAAATGTTTGGCCTGGATTTTTGATGGGGCCAGTGGAGACCACCAGCTGGTGTAATCGGATGTGTGTATGGGGCTATTGCGGAACAAATGATCATTTGACTAACGAACATTCATTTATCATCTAGTGTGTGTGGCCAGCTTAAAAGGAACCTGACCGGAGACTGTACGCCGCATAAATCAGACACTGGCTCCGTTGTTGGAGCCGTGAATGTTTTACTATGAACGCTGTTAAGTGTCAAAGCAAACACAATTATAAAAGACATCCTGGGACCAGGGCTGTGGAGTCGGTAAGCCAAACCTCCGACTCCTCAATTTCCATGACACCGACTCCACCAAAATGGGCTCCGTCTCTGACTCCATGACTCCACAGCCCTGCCTGGGACTATTGGTATGAGAAGTGTAGACCAAAAAGCAGCTTCTCCCCACCCACCAGGACTGACAGGTCTCTGCCTACCCTGTGTGTAAAGGGAGAGACTTGTAAGTCTAGACAAGAGGAGAGGGCAGAAGCTGCAGGGGACCCGCCTCTGGGACTAGTCATCTGAGATTCATGGACCCTACTCGGCTTTTAAAATTAGGTTCTCCCTGAAACTCTGCAGCGTTACAAAGGAAACAATACACGGCTGATTCATACCGCACAGTTTGGGCAGCAGGAATACACTGTCACGTTTACGCTGAAGGGCTTATCCAGGACTTATATCAATGATGATCTGTAAAATATGTGATCTATCTCAGATCAGTGCGGAATAAACTGCAACACACGGAAGTGACCACTAGATGTAAGAAACTGCTGATCAGCTCCGTACATGGTCTTCATACTGCCAGGGCTTGGGATCACATCAGCTGGTTACTGGGGGTGCGGGTTTTGGACGCCCCCTACTGATCTAATATTAATAACCATCAATATGTTCGTGCCAGACAACCCCTTTAAGGATGCGGATGGGTAGAGGCCTCCCTAAATGTCTTCCTTAAGTATCGCTTTAAGCAATTTGTTTAGTGAAACAAGATCATCTTTAGTTACAAGACCACACATTAGTATATTATATAACTATATACTGATCTACTGGAAGCTACAGACGGACAACACCGAAGTCTCGGATATCATAACAGCAATGTAGGAAAATGCAACAAGTGCACACATGACAGGTAAGCTAGCGCCAGCTCACCGGGGGGAACAATTTGCTGCCCTAATCCCGCATATAGGGAGCCCGGTAAAGCAGCGGGACTCATAGGTTTGTCTACGGGCTCACTGGTCAGTCTACGGGCTCACTGGTCAGTCTACGGGCTCACTGGTCAGTCTACGGGATCACTGGTCAGTCTACGGGATCACTGGTCCGTCATTTTGGCATCTAGCAACTGGAACAAAGATTTAACTTATTAGGCCAGCCCCCTATAGATCACCCGGGTCACGGCCAGTAGCTTATAAGTGCTCGCCGGACAATCCAGCCCCCCTGAAACCCCCAAATATACTGGATGCCAAACAGCAGCAACAATATCCCCTGCTGCTCCTTCACAGTCCAGGGCTTTTATTTTCTGCCATTTATTTACATGGGAGGATGGAGGTGAGCACAAAACCACAGGCTATTATTCTATACATTATCACTACTACATACACAGCCATTATATTAGACATTATTACTACAGACATGATATATATTATTACAGACAATGTTATATTATCACACACACTGAAGACGAAGCTGCAGACCATCCCCAACATAAGGAACCAATGGTGGAATAATATTCATACAATCGCCTCTGTCTGCAGCAAACAACACAGGACTCCTATAAGAAAAGCCCCTCACTGATGCCACAGAAGCCCCCATTGTCTGCCCCCCAGGGAGGGGATCAGTATGCAGCAGCCTGTGCGGCACAATGTGACTGGGGGGCAGCATCAGCTCCATGTATGATACAGCCCCCACCTGACCGCTGCCTCCATCACTGGCGGTGAGCGCTGCGCACGGTCTCCCGCATGATTAACCCCTTGTCTCCCCGCCTGTGAGCAGCGCTCTCCTGCTCTGGCACGCGGCATGTGTGCTCCGAGCCCATCAATAACCTGCGATGCACAGGCTGGTGACGGCACACCGACGCCCCGGGCTCTCACCTGTGTAATGGCTGCGGCCTGCGGGCTGCTCCGGGGGTTCAGGGTCCCATGGTCCGGCGGCTGCTCCACTGCACGGGGGCGCGCACAGAGAAACAACACAGGCGCGACCCCGACAGCCTCCGCCAATCAGAGAGGGGGATTGTCTCAGACCACGCCCACCTGCTCACCTTGGTGCCAGAGCAGTGCAGCTACATGTCTGCAATACACAGGGCCGGGGAGTAACGCTGCCTGTAATGTATCATATACTGGGGTCATAATCATATACTGGGGTCATAATCAGGAGCGAGCAGCCGTCGGTCGCAAAGGGTGCACGGTGACGTCACTTCCGGTCGCTCGGAAATGAGATCACCGGCGCGCCCCCTATGTGACCTTCCCCCTCCAACTGCAGCGCAGCACCGTGGGGAAGCTTCCTGCTTCCCCACACGCTCATCTCCGACAGGGCCCGACAGCAAAGCCCTGTCGGCTCTCTCGCGCGCGCCCCCCCCCCCCCCCCCCCCCCGGGACGACTGGTCCCCGACCCGAGCAAAAAAAAATTAACACAAAAAAAAAAAAAAAATAGGTGGCGTACACACCATGGGGCCGGGCAGCACCGGGCCCCCCCGGCCGTGGGGCCCGGATGCGGCGGCACCCGTCGCATACATGGTGTGTACGCCACTGGTCTTTAGGTAGTTGGTGTTCTCAGGGCCGCCATCAGGGCATTACTGCCCTTACTACTGTATAGGGCCCGGTGAGCAGAAGCAAAAAGGGGGGCCCGAACATGCTGACAGCCCGCTCCAGACAGGCCTCCCTCTCTTTGCTTCTGCTCACTGGGCCCCAGGGACATTTTGTTCAAGGCTGCCGCATGCCAGATGCATAACAACACTGTGGTGATTTAAAGATACAGCTACAGTGTTGTTAATGTAACCGGCGGACGGAAATGGGCACTGTACCTTTAAGCTGCTGCCGGCCCAGGTGTATCATGGTCCCGACATCATGTGACATGCTGCACGCACTTCCTCATTTTAGAGCAGAGCGGCGTACTGCTCTTGTATATAATGTCATTGGTGATCCCTGTATTACCTGTACACGGACACTAGTACAGATCTCCTGTGTATACATGGTAGTTATGGTGATATTAGTATTGTTTTTTTTATTAATGATCAGTTTTGTAATATTTGGTCACTATGTTGTGATAATATGTGATCTGGTCATGGTGTGGTGGTATTCCTTGTATGTGCTATTATTCAGTCACTGTGGTGGTAATGTGTGGGTTGGACATGTTGTGGCGGTATTTTCCTTGTATGTGGTATTATTTTGTTACTATGTGGTGGTAATATGTAGTCTGGTCATGATGTGACGGTTTTTATTCCTTGTATGTGATATTATTGGTCACCATGTGGTGCTAATATGTGGTCTGGTAATGGTGCACTGGTATTTTTTCCTTGTTTGTGATATTACTGGTCATTTTAAAAATTGAAAAATAGATACAAATATACCGTATATACTCGAGTACAAGCCGAGATTTTCAGCCCATTTTTATGGGCTTAAAGTCCCCCTCTCGGCCTATACTCGAGTCATACCCAGGGGTCGGCAGGGAAGGGGGAGCGGGGGCTGTCTAGTTATACTCACCTACTCCCGGCGCGGTCCCTGCAGTCCCTGCTTCTTCCAGCGCTGCATCTTCTTCCTGTACTGAGCGGTCACATGGTCCTGCTCATTACAGTCATGAATCTGCGGCTCCACCTCCCATAGAGGTGGAGCCGCAGATTCATGACTGCAATGAGCGGTAACGGTGACCGCTCAATACAGGAAGAAGATGCAGCGCTGGAAGAAGCAGGGACTGCAGGGACCGCGCTGGGAGTAGGTAAGTATGCGGGGAGGGGAGCGCTGCGCGATATTTACCGCTCCTCGTTCCGGTGCGGCTCAGTCATCAGCGTCCTCTAGCTGTGACGCTCAGGTCAGAGGGCGCGGTGACGTAGTCAGTGCGCGCCCTCTGCTGAGCGTCAGTGCTGGAGACAGAGCCGCACGAGGAGCAGGTAAAAATTGAAAGCGCCGGCGTCCTGAGCGAAGAGAGGTGAGTATGTGATTTTTTTTTTTATTGCAGCAGCAGCATTATATATTGCACAGCTTTATATGGAGTATCTATGGGGCAATAATGAATGGTGCAGAGCATTATATATGGCACAGCTTTCTATGGAGCATCTATGGGGCCATAATGAATGGTGCAGAGCATTATATATGGCACAGCTTTCTATGGAGCATCTATGGGGCCATAATGAATGGTGCAGAGCATTATATATGGCACAGCTTTCTATGGAGCATCTATGGGGCCATAATGAAGGGTGCAGAGCATTATATATGGCACAGCTTTCTATGGAGCATCTATGGGGCCATAATGAATGGTGCAGAGTATTCTATATGGCACAGCTTTATATGGAGTATCTATGGGGCCATAATGAACGGTGCAGAGTATTCTATATGGCACAGCTTTATATGGAGCATCTATGGGGCCATAATGAACGGTGCAGAGCATTCTATATGGCACAGCTTTATATGGAGCATCTATGGGGCCATAATGAACGGTGCAGAGCTTTATATATGGCACAGCTTTATATGGAGTATCTATGGGGCAATAATGAATGGTGCAGAGCATTATATATGGCACAGCTTTATATGGAGTATCTATGGGGCCATAATGAACGGTGCAGAGCTTTATATATGGCACAGCTTTATATGGAGTATCTATGGGGCCATAATGAACGGTGCAGAGCTTTATATATGGCACAGCTTTCTATGGAGCATCTATGGGGCCATAATGAATGGTGCAGAGCATTATATATGGCACAGCTTTATATGGAGCATCTATGGGGCCATAATGAACGGTGCAGAGCATTATATATGGCACAGCTTTATATGGAGCATCTATGGGTCAATAATCAACGGTATGGAGCATTATATGTAGCACAGCTTTATATGGAGCATCTATGGGGCAATAATGAACGGTATGGAGCATCTATTTTTATTTTTGAAATTCACTGGTAGCTGCTGCATTTCCTACCCTAGGCCTATACTCGAGTCAATAAGTTTTCCCAGTTTTTTGTGGCAAAATTAGGGGGGTCGGCTCATACTCGAGTCGGCTTATACTCGAGTATATACGGTACCTAAAATGTATTGGATATTTTAGCAACTGTTTAATAAGTTACAGTAGAGCCCGGCCAAAAGAGTCTACCCTGTTATGGTGGCGGATTAAAAAATCTTTTGTCCAAAACAAAAGCTGCTGGCTATGTATGTTTTGATGGGAACTGTAAGTGTGTTATTGGTGAGGATGTGGTGCCGAAGTGGAGTTTTTCCAAGAGAGTGCGGTGGGACTGTGGATGGTTCGAGGGGTGGAGGTGGGGCTGGGATGAAGCCTGGGTGAAGTCTCAAGGGGGCCCCCGAAATGTTGCCAGTATGGGGCCCTGAAATTCCTAGTGGCAGCCCTGGGTATTCTACCAGTGTAGTTGTGAGATGCCAAGGTCCCGGTGTGGCTATTGTCCTGACCCAAATCATCTGGTCCTGGTGCAGCTATACCCGAATCCATGGTCCCGGTGTGGCCAGAGCCCTGAACCCTGATCCCCTGGTCCCAATACGGCCAGTGCCTAAATGTAGTCCCCTTGTCCTGGAGTGGCCAGTCCTGTATCCAATGTCCCCTGGTCCTGTATCAAAAGTCCCATGGTCCTGGAGTGGCCAGTCTTATATCTGAAGTCCCCTGGTCGTGGAGTAGCCAGTCCTGTTCCTGAAGTCCCCTGGACCTGGTGCGGCCAATGCTTGAACGTTGTCCCCTGGTTCTGAAGTGGCCAGTCCTGAATCCGAAGTCCCCTGGTCCTGGATTGGCCAGTCCTGTTCCCGAAATCCCCTGGTCCTAGTGCGGCCAGTCTCTGAACATTGTCCCCTGGTCCATGTGATGCCAGTCCCTGATCCAGTATCCTAGATTGGTGTGTCTAAGCATAGCCCTAATCAGTGTCAGCAAACCTGTCCCCTGGAGTGGTACCGGGTGGCTACCTGCAGCCCAGTCTGTCTCCACCATCAGGAGCTACAGTGAACACCAGGTAGCCGCTTATCTCTGCCCCTTCCTAGGCAGGCCCGGCCCTGTGGCACAGAGGGTCCACAAATCTACATGCGCTACTGTTGGGGCAACATTCTGTAGGGATTTGGAGAGGAGAAATGCGTTGGGATGGACGCAGGTTACTGAGAGCTCTGAGACTTGTGTTATGATAGGACTTCCCTAAGATATATATTCACATTTCACTTGCACTTGGCACTTCATTATAAAAAATAGGGTGTTATAACCTGCATCCATCTATAGGACCACATTTTATTATTAAATACTTATGAATGGTTATGAATTACCAACAACTATATAGGGGGTTATTCATCATCTGCTATGATAAACCAGCAATTATACAGACGGAAATTTATTTTTTATCAGGATTTGTGATGAGCGAGTATATTTGTTGCTCGGGTGTCCTCCGAGTTATTTGGCGTGCTCGTAGATTTAGTTTCTGTCGAGGCAGCTGCATGATTTGCGGCTGCTGGACAGGCTGAATACGTGTGGGGATTCCCTAACAAACAGGCATTCCCCACATATATTCGGGCTGTCCAGCAGCCACAAATCACGCAGCTGCGTCGACAGAAACTAAATCTCCGAGCAAGCTGTAATACTCTTAGGACACCCGAGCATGCTCGGGAAAACCCGAGCAACGAGTATATTTGCTCATCACAAATCAGGATTGAGCGTGTTTAAGTTATCCTATCTTACATTACATTACATCATATGGATTCATTATTGAATAACTCCTAACAGTAAATATTTATTACTGGTGGATCATGTCTGCGTGTTATGATGGGATTACTGATAGAGGATCAATCTCACCGCTTTGCCATGTTTGTAGCTGGTTGATATTTTTTTTAGTGTATTGTCTATATAGTTATAGGACATAGTCTCATCTAGGGAGAGTCGTGGAGGAGCGGGGGCTCCAATGTCGCATAGTTATGGTGCCAGCCTCTGCAGCTGAGTAGTTATCGAAATAGCAATATATTTAGGTACAGGCTTTTTATTCTTTATCCATTTAATGGTTCATGTGACTGTGGAAATCAGTTGATTTTAAGGCACATTAATAAAGATTGATATTAAAGTTGATTTTTTCAAAATTTTTGTAAACCCAACTTTGTTATCCAATAGTTTAATTCTGTTGTAAAAACATGAACATGACCTTATAGTCTAGTAATATTGTATATCTGAATGGATTTGTCTCCATCTAATGTCTGACTTAAGAAACAGCTACATGTACTAAATCTCGTTCAGACCAGCATGCTGTCCATGTAACCAATGGAATTCAATAGAGTTGTTTGGATGTTGTTATTAGTGATGAGGGAATATACTCGTTACTCGAGATTTCTCGAGCACGCTCGGGGGTCCTCCGAGTATTTTTTAGTGCTCGGAGATTTGTTTTTTCTTGCCGCAGCTGACTGATTTACATCTGTTAGCCAGCATAAGTACATGTGGGGGTTTCCCGGTTGCTAGGGAATCCCCACATGTAATCAAGCTGGCTATCAGATGTAAATCATTCAGCTGCGGCAAAGAAAACTAAATCTCTGAGCACTAAAAAATACTCGGAGGACCCCCGAGCGTGCTCGAGATATCTTGAGTAACGAGTATATTCGCTCATCACTAGTTATTATTTGTAAAAAAAAAAAAATCACAGCATGCACTATTTTGTGCCTTATTTTGGATGAGACTCGCTTATTAATATCAGATCACATAGGTATCAGCTGAATCGAATCCGATTGTTACAAATAAATTGCAATTCTTCTCATAGGAAATACATTTTAAATTTTAAACTGTTGATGTATAAATACGGATGTAAAACACAGACACAGATGTTACATGGATGACAATACGGATGACAGTCATCTAATTTTTATGGATGAAAATCAGAAGAAAATCGAAATCTGATCCTAACCTGAGGCGACATTCACACATCGGTGTGAGGCCAGATTATGAAAATCGGATGACTTTCATCAGAATCGTCATCCATATGACATCTGGGTGTCTTTTGTTTACATCTGTGTTATATCCATATGACTTCCATTTGCATACGCTCGTCTGAATCCGGCCTTACCATCTAGAAGAATTCGACTGTTTTTTTCACTCTGTAGTTGCTTCCATTTTTTTCTCCTCTGTTTTTCTTTCTCACTGAAGCAGTCTGATTTTTTTTTTTATCCATTAACTCTTAGCAAAAAAGGATTACATTCAGATGGAACAATGAAGGACACAGTCTGTCTTACGTGTTTCATCCTTTTTATACAGATCCCCATAGACTTTAACGGCCGAGTCTGATCTGAAAAACAAATGAGAATAGGACCTGCTTTGAGTCTCACGGACTGGAAACCTGGACCTGTTTCTAAAACTGATGTGTGTATGGATTAATCTAACCATGGGTCCATGTGCTGTCCGAGAGAAAAAAATGAACAGCACACGTATGTGTCTCACAGATACTGTATGTGAATGCAGCCTTAGGGCTTGTTCAGACGAGCCTATTTTCAGCCTGTATGATGACTGTGTCCAATAATCCACAGACAAACCCCAACATGGACCATGCAAGCGAATCGGGGACTGTAGTTTAGATGAACATCAATAGTCTGCACATAAAACATTGCAACATGCACTAGTCCAGTGATGGCGAACCTATGACACGCGTGTCAGTGCTGACACGCGTAGTCATTTTCAGTGACACGCCGGCCGCGGCCCCATAGAAATTGCTTCTTTCCCAGGGTCTGAAGGAGAGGAAACTCTCCTTCAGGCCCTGGGAACCATATTAATATGTAAAATAAAGAATTAAAATAAAAAATATTGCTATACTCACCTGTCCGACGCAGCCTGGACGTCCGCGAGGGAACCGGCAGCGTTGTTTGCTTAAAAATCGCGGTTTTGTTTTCCTTCCTTCCTTGAAGTCCCGGCTTGTGATTGGTTGCGTGCCGCCCATGTGACCGAGACGCGACCAATCACAGCAAGCCGTGACGTAATTTTAGGTCCTTCAGGATTTTAAAATTACGTTCCGGCGTTGTGATTGGTTGCGTCGCCCATGTGACCGCACGCAACCAATCACAACGCCGGAACGTAATTTTAAAATCCTGAAGGACCTAGGCTGCACCGACCAGAAGTCCCAGGCTGCACTTCTGAGGCCTGAGGAGATAGCTGTCTGGAGGCCCTGTGATAGCTGTCTGGACTCAGGCCCTGTGATAGCTGTCTGGAGGCCCTGTGATAGCTGTCTGGACTCAGGCCCTGTGATAGCTGTCTGGAGGCCCTGTGATAGCTGTCTGGACTCAGGCCCTGTGATAGCTGTCTGGAGGCCCTGTGATAGCTGTCTGGACTCAGGCCCTGTGATTGCTGTCTGGACTCAGGCCCTGTGATTGCTGTCTGGACTCAGGCCCTGTGATTGCTGTCTGGACTCAGGCCCTGTGATTGCTGTCTGGACTCAGGCCCTGTGATAGCTGTCTGGACTCAGGCCATGTGATTGCTGTCTGGACTCAGGCCCTGTGATAGCTGTCTGGACTCAGGCCCTGTGATAGCTGTCTGGACTCAGGCCCTGTGATAGCTGTCTGGAGGCCCTGTGATTGCTGTCTGGACTCAGGCCCTGTGATTGCTGTCTGGACTCAGGCCCTGTGATTGCTGTCTGGACTCAGGCCCTGTGATTGCTGTCTGGACTCAGGCCCTGTGATTGCTGTCTGGACTCAGGCCCTGTGATTGCTGTCTGGACTCAGGCCCTGTGATAGCTGTCTGGACTCAGACCCTGTGATTGCTGTCTGGACTCAGGCCCTGTGATTGCTGTCTGGACTCAGGCCCTGTGATTGCTGTCTGGACTCAGGCCCTGTGATTGCTGTCTGGACTCAGGCCCTGTGATAGCTGTCTGGACTCAGGCCCTGTGATTGCTGTCTGGACTCAGGCCCTGTGATTGCTGTCTGGACTCAGGCCCTGTGATTGCTGTCTGGACTCAGGCCCTGTGATAGCTGTCTGGACTCAGGCCCTGTGATTGCTGTCTGGACTCAGGCCCTGTGATTGCTGTCTGGACTCAGGCCCTGTGATTGCTGTCTGGACTCAGGCCCTGTGATAGCTGTCTGGACTCAGGCCCTGTGATAGCTGTCTGGACTCAGGCCCTGTGATAGCTGTCTGGACTCAGGCCCTGTGATTGCTGTCTGGACTCAGGCCCTGTGATAGCTGTCTGGACTCAGGCCCTGTGATAGCTGTCTGGACTCAGACCCTGTGATTGCTGTCTGGACTCAGACCCTGTGATTGCTGTCTGGACTCAGACCCTGTGATTGCTGTCTGGACTCAGGCCCTGTGATTGCTGTCTGGACTCAGGCCCTGTGATTGCTGTCTGGACTCAGGCCCTGTGATTGCTGTCTGGACTCAGGCCCTGTGATAGCTGTCTGGACTCAGGCCATGTGATTGCTGTCTGGACTCAGGCCCTGTGATAGCTGTCTGGACTCAGGCCCTGTGATAGCTGTCTGGACTCAGACCCTGTGATTGCTGTCTGGACTCAGGCCCTGTGATTGCTGTCTGGACTCAGGCCCTGTGATTGCTGTCTGGACTCAGGCCCTGTGATTGCTGTCTGGACTCAGGCCCTGTGATTGCTGTCTGGACTCAGGCCCTGTGATTGCTGTCTGGACTCAGGCCCTGTGATTGCTGTCTGGACTCAGGCCCTGTGATTGCTGTCTGGACTCAGGCCCTGTGATTGCTGTCTGGACTCAGGCCCTGTGATTGCTGTCTGGACTCAGGCCCTGTGATAGCTGTCTGGACTCAGGCCCTGTGATAGCTGTCTGGACTCAGGCCCTGTGATTGCTGTCTGGACTCAGGCCCTGTGATTGCTGTCTGGACTCAGGCCCTGTGATTGCTGTCTGGACTCAGGCCCTGTGATAGCTGTCTGGACTCAGGCCCTGTGATAGCTGTCTGGACTCAGGCCCTGTGATTGCTGTCTGGACTCAGGCCCTGTGATTGCTGTCTGGACTCAGGCCTTGTGATTGCTGTCTGGACTCAGGCCCTGTGATTGCTGTCTGGACTCAGGCCCTGTGATTGCTGTCTGGACTCAGGCCCTGTGATTGCTGTCTGGACTCAGGCCCTGTGATTGCTGTCTGGACTCAGGCCCTGTGATTGCTGTCTGGACTCAGGCCCTGTGATTGCTGTCTGGACTCAGGCCCTGTGATTGCTGTCTGGACTCAGGCCCTGTGATTGCTGTCTGGACTCAGGCCCTGTGATTGCTGTCTGGACTCAGGCCCTGTGATTGCTGTCTGGACTCAGGCCCTGTGATTGCTGTCTGGACTCAGGCCCTGTGATTGCTGTCTGGACTCAGGCCCTGTGACTACTACAGCAACCATCATCCAGTGAACTGTGGGGTGTCATTGGCCATTACTGAGATAAGTGAGAGGGAGGCATCAGTGATGGCGAACCTGTGGCAGTCCAGCTGTTGCAAAACTACAATTCCCATCATGGCTGGCCATTCAAAGCAAAGGCTTTGGCTGTAAAGACATGATGGGAATTGTAGTTTTGCAACAGCTGGAGTGCCACAGGTTCGCCATCACTGGAAGAATTCCCCCTCCCCCTCACTTATCTTAGTTCACGGCACCCCACACAAGTTAAATAATAGCAAGACCAACAAAAGAAACCAACTGACAGATGAACAAAGAAGTCACTAAGCAGGTAAGTTAATTCTAATTATACATATTTGTTATTTAAACTATACATGTCGCAAAATTATGTTTTTTTATCAAGGTGACACACCACCCAAGTTATGCTCGGTTTTTTGGCGAATTTTGACACACCGAGCTCAAAAGGTTGCCCATCACTGCACTAGTCTGATCTGTTTTTCAGATGAGATTTGCCTATTGAATTCAATGGTTGGCTTCAAAAAATGACAGACATCAACACCGTCTGTATGACATCCATTAAAAATGCTGCTTCAAATCTGCACCAAAAGTTAATCAAAAGAGGTGAAAACGCAGCAAAAATGCATCAGAGTAGATTGCTATTGCGCATTTTATTGTCGGCACCTACGAAAAAAAATGCAGTTACAAAAATCAAGCCAAGTTCTGGTGCGGGAGCGCCGCTGCATACACTAACAGCCTAAGAGCCTCACTTCCTTTGTGTGGGGACTGGATAAACCCAAAAGGACTATCATTTCTATATAGCCTCTACTGAGCATTTCAGGGACTCCTGTCCCTCTACACTGCAATCTTCCACTTGGCATTGGATTAATGCGATTCTGTGATAAAGGCTCCAGAGGAGCCGAAACATTGTTTTGTTAATATAATCGCTTCCACTGCATAATTCTGTTACGCTTCTTGATTTATTGTATGAATAAAATTGCAAGCTATTTGGAAAGATAATCCACAAAGAGTGTTAGGTGAATTTTCATAATCAACACATTAGGATATGCAGCAGAATTTTCTCCTGCAAATCCTGAACGTGTGCACATAGCCTTAGTCCCTGTCCTGTGACCCCCCCCCATTCATTATAAGTACTTGATAGCATTATAATGAATTTGGGGGTGGGAGAAGATGCTATCAGGTACTGAGCATCCTCTGCCACCTCCCAATTCATTGCAAGTCCCTGACAGCATCTTCTCCCACCTTTCCATTCATTATAAAGGGTCCTATGCACCTTATCGCGTCCTCTCCCAATCCCCAATACATTTTAAGTCCCTGATAGCATCACAATTAATGGGGGGGATGCTACCAGGGGCTTAGCACCCTCCTTCACCACCCAATTCATTTTACATCCATATCTAACATCTTCCGCCCCCTGTTCGTAAGTCCATTATACAGTAAGTCCCCTTTCCTCCCATCCCAATCCTCCACATCCCTCATTGTCCTCACCCCCACATCCCATCATTGTCCTATCGCCAACATCCATCATTTCCCTCTCCACCACTGTCATTGCCTTCTCCACCACCTCCATTGCTCTTTCCACCACCTCCATCATTGCCCTCTCCACCAGCCCCATCATTGCCCTCTCCACCAGCCCCATTATTGCCCTCTCCACCACTATCATCATTGCCCTCTCCACCAGCCCCATTATTGCCCTCTCCACCACTATCATCATTGCCCTCCTCACCACCCCCATCATTGCCCTCTCCACTATCCTCATCATTGCCCTCTCCACCATCCCCATCATTGCCCTCTCCACCACTCACATCATTGCCCTCCCCATCACCTCCATCATTGCCCTCTCCACACCTCCATCATTTCCTTCTGCCCCACCTCCATCATTCTCTCTCCATCATCCCAATCCTTCCCCTCTCCACCACCCCATCATTACCCTCCACCATTGCACTCCTCATCACCTCCACCATTTCTCTCTCCATCATTGCCCTTTCCACCACCTCCATTATTGCCCTCTCCACCACTCCAAACATTGCCCTCTCCACCACCTCCATCATTGCCCTCTCCACCACCCCATCATTGCCCTCCCATCACCTCCATCATTGCTCTCCTCCATCACCTCCATCATTGCCCTCTCCAGCACCCCAATTATTGTTCTCCCCCACCACCCAAATCATTGTTCTCTCCCACCACCCCAATCATTGTTCTCCCCCACCACCTCCACCATTGCCCTCTCCACCACCCCAATTATTGTTCTCCCCACCACCCCAGTCATTGGTCTCCCCTCATTGTTCTCACGCACCACCTCCGTCATTGCCCTCTCCACCACCCCAATCATTGTTCTCCCTCACCACCCCATCATTGCCCTCTCCCCACCTCCATCATAGTTCTCCCACACCTCCATCATTGCCCTCTCCACGACCCCAATCATTGTTCTCTCTCACCACCTCCATCACTGCCCTGTCCAGCACCCCCATCATTGCCCTCTCCATCACCCCCATAATTGCCCTCCACCATTGCACTCCCCCATCACCTCCATCATTTCCCTCTCCACCACCCCAATCATTGTTCTCATCCACCACCTCCATCATTGCCCTCTCCACCACCCCAATCATTGTTCTTCCCACCACCTCCATCATTGCCCTCTCCACCAGCCCCATCATTGCCCTCTCCACCAGCCCCATTATTGCCCTCTCTATCACTATCATCATTGCCCTCTTCACCACCCCATCATTACCCTCTTCACCACCCCATCATTGCCCTCTCCACTACCCTCATCATTGCCTTCTCCATCATCCCCATCATTGCCCTCTCCACCACTAACATCATTGCCCTCCCCATCACCTCCATCATTGCCCTCTCCACACCTCCATCATTTCCTTCTCCCCCACCTCCATCATTCTCTCTCCATCATCCCAATCATTGCCCTCTCCACCACCCCATCCTTCCCCTCTCCACCACCCCCATCATTGCCCTCCACCATTGCACTCCCCCATCACCTCCATCATTGCCCTCCCCCATCACCTCCATCATTGCACTTTCCACCACCCCAATCATTGTTCTCCCTCACCACCCTGTCATGATTCCCAATGGCAGGGACATAGGCAAAAACAGGACTAGCTCTAGGATGATGGAATCTAAGCTGACCGCGATGCTGAACCTCACACACAACTACCAGTGGCCGGGGAACGTACCTGCGTTTTATCCCTAGACGTCTCGCACCAGCCGGAGATCTAGCTACCCCTGATAGAGGAAACACAGACCTGGCTTGCCTCCAGAGAAAACCCCAAAGTGATAGTAGCCCCCAACATATAATGACGGTTAGTTAAGAAGAAAACACATACGCAGTATGAATACAGGTTCAGCAAAGAGAGGCCCACTAACTAGATAGCAGAAAATACAAAAGTGGACTTCGCGGTCAACTCAAAACCCTACAAAATACCATCCTGAAATAACTTTAAACTCCGGTATCAACTCATGACACCGGAGTGGTCATTTCAGTTCACTAGAGCTTCCAGCAGCAAGATTAATATAAATGCACGCTGGACAAAAGGTACAGATGATCCAACTTATCTGAATCAGCAGACTTGGAGCAGGTAGCAAGAAACAGAGGAGCTCTGGTAACATTGATAGCCGGCAAGTAAATGAGTGAGAAGCCAGACTATATAGGAAACTCCCATTTCCTGATGGGAACAGGTGCACTGGAAATAGAAGACAGAAGTCAACCAGTACCACCAGTAGCCACCAGAGGGAGCCCACAAACAGAATTCACAACAGTACCCCCCCTTGAGGAGGGGGCACCGAACCCTCATGAGAACCACCAGGGCGATCTGGACGAGCCCTATGAAAGGCGCGAACCAAATCAGAGGCATGAACATCAGAGGCAGTCACCCAAGAATTATCCTCCTGACCGTATCCCTTCCATTTGACCAAATATTGAAGTCTCCGTCTGGAAACGCGAGAGTCCAAAATCTTCTCCACAACATACTCCAATTCACCCTGCACCAGCACAGGAGCAGGAGGCTCAACAGAAGGAACAACCGGTATCTCGTACCTCCGCAACAAAGACCGATGGAAGACATTATGAATAGTGAAAGATGCTGGTAGGTCCAAACGAAACGATACAGGATTAAGAATCTCCGAAATCTTATAAGGACCTATGAACCGAGGTTTAAACTTAGGAGAAGAGACCTTCATAGGGACAAAACGAGAAGATAACCACACCAAGTCCCCAACGCGAAGACGATTACCAGCACGACGACGACGATTAGCAAACTGCTGAGTCTTCTCCTGGGACAACTTCAAGTTGTCCACCACATGACTCCAAATCTGGTGCAATCTATCCACCACAGTGTCCACTCCAGGACAATCCAAAGATTCCACCTGACCAGATGAAAAACGAGGGTGAAACCCCGAATTGCAGAAAAAAGGAGAAACCAGAGTGGCAGAACTAGCCCGATTATTAAGGGCAAACTCCGCCAACGGCAAAAAGGCGACCCAGTCATCCTGATCAGCAGACACAAAACACCTCAAATAAGTCTCCAAGGTCTGATTAGTTCGCTCTGTCTGGCCATTCGTCTGAGGATGGAAGGCAGACGAAAAAGACAAATCAATGCCCATCCTGGCACAGAACGCCCGCCAAAATCTAGACACATATTGGGATCCCCTGTCAGAAACGATGTTTTCCGGGATACCATGTAGACGAACCACATTCTGAAAAAATAGAGGAACCAACTCAGATGAAGAAGGCAACTTGGGCAAGGGTACCAAATGAACCATTTTAGAAAAACGGTCACACACCACCCAGATGACGGTCATTTTCTGAGAAACCGGGAGATCCGAAATAAAGTCCATAGAGATGTGCGTCCAAGGCCTCTTCGGAATAGGCAAGGGCAACAACAATCCACTAGCCCGAGAACAACAAGGCTTGGCCCGAGCACAAACATCACAAGACTGCACAAAAGTACGCACATCCCGAGACAGGGAAGGCCACCAGAAGGACCTGGCCACCAAATCTCTGGTACCAAAGATTCCAGGATGGCCTGCCAACACAGAAGAATGAACTTCCAAGATGACTCTACTGGTCCACTCATCTGGAACAAACAGTCTCCCAGGCGGACAACGATCAGGCCTATCCACTTGAAACTCCTGCAAAGCACGTCGCAAGTCTGGAGAGACAGCAGACAATATCACCCCATCCTTAAGGATACCCGTAGGCTCAGAAACACCAGGGGAGTCAGGCTCAAAACTCCTAGAAAGGGCATCTGCCTTCACATTTTTTGAACCTGGTAGATATGAGACCACAAAATTAAACCGGGAGAAAAACAACGACCAGCGCGCCTGTCTAGGATTCAGACGCCTGGCTGACTCAAGGTAAATCAGATTCTTGTGATCAGTCAAGACCACCACCTGACGCTTAGCACCCTCAAGCCAATGACGCCACTCCTCAAAGGCCCACTTCATAGCCAGGAGTTCCCGATTACCAACATCATAATTTCGCTCGGCGGGCGAAAATTTTCGAGAAAAGAACGCACATGGTCTCATCACCGAACAATCGGAACTTCTCTGCGACAAAACCGCCCCTGCTCCGATCTCTGAAGCATCAACTTCGACCTGAAAAGGAAGTGAAACATCAGGCTGGCGCAACACAGGAGCAGAAGAAAAGCGATGCTTAAGCTCCCGAAAGGCCTCCACAGCCGCCGAGGACCAATTGGAAACATCAGCACCCTTCTTAGTCAAATCCGTTAGAGGCTTAACAACACTTGAAAAACCAGTTATAAATCGACGATAGAAATTAGCAAAGCCCAAGAATTTCTGAAGGCTCTTAAGGGAAGTCGGTTGCGTCCAATCACAAATAGCCCGAACCTTGACAGGATCCATCTCAATAGAAGAAGGGGAAAAAATGTACCCCAAAAAAGAGATCTTCTGAACCCCAAAAATACACTTTGAACCCTTTACAAACAAAGAATTGGCCCGCAAAACCTGAAAAACCTTCCTGACCTGTTGAACATGCGACTCCCAGTCATCGGAAAAAATCAAAATATCATCCAAATACACAATCATAAATTTATCCAGATATTCACGGAAAATATTGTGCATAAAGGACTGAAAGACTGAAGGGGCATTAGAAAGACCAAAAGGCATTACCAGATACTCAAAATGGCCCTCGGGCGTATTAAATGCAGTTTTCCACTCATCTCCCTGCTTAATCCGCACCAAATTATACGCACCCCGAAGGTCAATCTTAGAGAACCACCTTGCCCCCTTAATACGAGCAAACAAATCAGTCAACAGTGGCAAAGGATACTGATATTTGACTGTAATCTTATTCAACAGCCGATAATCAATACAAGGCCTCAGGGAACCATCTTTTTTACCCACGAAAAAAAAACCTGCTCCTAAAGGGGATGAGGATGGACGGATATGTCCCTTTTCCAAGGACTCCTTAATATACTCTCGCATAGCAGCATGCTCTGGCACAGACAGATTGAACAAACGTCCTTTAGGAAATTTGCTGCCAGGAATCAAATCTATAGCACAATCGCAATCCCTGTGATGAGGGAGCGAACTAAGTTTAGGCTCCTCAAAAACATCACAATAGTCAGACAAAAATGCCGGAACCTCAGAGGGAGTAGATGAAGCAATGGAAACCAAAGGTGCTCCCCCATGAACCCCCTGACATCCCCAGCTTAATACAGACATTGTTTTCCAGTCAAGCACTGGGTTGTGAGTTTGTAACCATGGCAATCCAAGCACTAAGACATCATGCAAATTATGCAACACAAGGAATCGAATCACCTCCTGATGGTCTGGAGTCATACACATAGTCACTTGTGTCCAGTATTGAGGTTTATTCCTAGCCAATGGTGTGGAGTCAATACCCTTCAAAGGAATAGGGACTTCCAGAGACTCTAGACTAAACCCACAGCGCCTGGCAAAGGACCAATCCATAAGACTCAGGGCGGCGCCAGAGTCCACATAAGCATTCACGGTAATAGATGATAACGAACAAATCAAAGTCACAGACAAAAGAAACTTAGACTGCAAGGTGCTAACTGCAAAAGACTTATCAACCCTTTTTGTGCGTTTAGAGCATGCTGATATAACATGAGCAGAATCGCCACAATAGAAGCACAACCCATTTTTACGCCTATAATTCTGCCGTTCACTTCTGGACAGAATTCTATCACATTGCATATTCTCCGGTGCCTGCTCAGAAGACACCGCCAAATGGTGCACAGGTTTGCGCTCCCGTAAACGCCGGTCAATCTGAATAGCCATTGTCATGGACTCATTCAGACCTGTGGGCGTAGGAAACCCCACCATGACATCTTTAACGGCGTCAGAGAGACCCTCTCTGAAATTCGCCGCCAGGGCGCACTCATTCCACTGAGTAAGCACAGACCATTTTCGAAATTTTTGACAATATACCTCAGCTTCATCATGCCCTTGAGAGAGGGCTAGCAAGGCCTTTTCAGCCTGAATCTCCAAATTAGGTTCCTCATAGAGCAACCCCAGCGCCAGAAAAAACGCATCCACATTGAGCAGCGCAGGGTCCCCTGGCGCCAATGCAAATGCCCAATTCTGGGGGTCACCCCGCAGCAAGGAAATGACAATCTTAACCTGCTGAGCGGGGTCTCCAGCGGAGTAAGATCTCAGAGAAAGATACAATTTACAATTGTGCTTAAAATTCAAAAAACGAGATCTATCTCCAGAAAAAAACTCTGGTATAGGAATTTTAGGTTCAGACATAGGAGCATGTATGACAAAATCTTGTATATTTTGAACCTTAGAAGCAAGATTATTCAGATTTGAAGCTAAACTCTGGATATCCATTTCTCAGCAGCTGAGATCTGAGCCATTCAGGGATTAAGAGGAGGGGAAGGAAGCAGACTGCAATTATGGCTAGACAGACTTCAGAATAAAAAAAAAAAAAAAAAAAAGGTGTCAGACTTCTTTTCTCTCCTTCTTCAACCAATACTTAACACAGGCCGGCTATACTGTCATGATTCCCAATGGCAGGGACATAGGCAAAAACAGGACTAGCTCTAGGATGATGGAATCTAAGCTGACCGCGATGCTGAACCACACACACAACTACCAGTGGCCGGGGAACGTACCTGCGTTTTATCCCTAGACGTCTCGCACCAGCCGGAGATCTAGCTACCCCTGATAGAGGAAACACAGACCTGGCTTGCCTCCAGAGAAAACCCCAAAGTGATAGTAGCCCCCAACATATAATGACGGTTAGTTAAGAAGAAAACACATACGCAGTATGAATACAGGTTCAGCAAAGAGAGGCCCACTAACTAGATAGCAGAAAATACAAAAGTGGACTTCGCGGTCAACTCAAAACCCTACAAAATACCATCCTGAAATAACTTTAAACTCCGGCATCAACTCATGACACCGGAGTGGTCATTTCAGTTCACTAGAGCTTCCAGCAGCAAGATTAATATAAATGCACGCTGGACAAAAGGTACAGATGATCCAACTTATCTGAATCAGCAGACTTGGAGCAGGTAGCAAGAAACAGAGGAGCTCTGGTAACATTGATAGCCGGCAAGTAAATGCGTGAGAAGCCAGACTATATAGGAAACTCCCATTTCCTGATGGGAACAGGTGCACTGGAAATAGAAGACAGAAGTCAACCAGTACCACCAGTAGCCACCAGAGGGAGCCCACAAACAGAATTCACAACACCACCCCCATCATTGTCCTCTCCTGCACCCCCTTCATTGCCCTCTCCACCACCCCCATCTTTGCCCTCCACCAATGCTCTCCCCCACCAATGCCATCATTGCCCTGTCCAGCACCCCCATCATTGCCCTCTCCACCACCCCATCATTGCCCTCCACAATGGCACTCCCCCATCACCTCCATCATTTCCCTGTCCACCACCCCAGTCATTGTTCTCCCCCACCACCTCTATCATTGCCCTCTCCACCTCCCCAATCATTGTTATCCCCACCACCCCTTCATTGCCCTCTCCAGCACCCCCATCATCGCCCTCCACCATTGCACTCCCCCATCACCTTCATCATTGCCCTCCCCCATCACCTCCATCATTGCACTTTCCACCACCCCAATCATTGATCTCCCTTACCACCCCCATCATTGTCCTCTCCTGCACCCTCTTCATTGCCCTCTCCACCACCCCCATCTTTGCCCTCCACCAATGCTCTCCCCCACCAACGCCATCATTGCCCTGTCCAGCACCCCCATCATTGCCCTCTCCACCACCCCATCATTGCCCTCCACAATGGCACTCCCCCATCACCTCCATCATTTCCCTGTCCACCACCCCAGTCATTGTTCTCCCCCACCACCTCTATCATTGCCCTCTCCACCTCCCCAATCATTGTTATCCCCACCACCCCTTCATTGCCCTCTCCAGCACCCCCATCATTGCCCTCCACCATTGCACTCCCCCATCACCTCCATCATTGCCCTCCCCCATCACCTCCATCATTGCACTTTCCACCACCTCCATCAGTACCTTCTCCCCCACCTCCATCATTGCACTCTCCACCACCCCCATCATTTCCCTCCACCATCACCTCATCATTGCTATCCCCATCACTTATAACCAAACAGGACTGAAAAAAAACCCTTTAAAATATAACTTTTAATATTCAGAGTAAAAATTACCCAAATTTATGGGTCAGGAGACAGTAACACCTTAATCTATACAATCTAATGAAAGGATAGAGACTAAAACGGTGGGGGGGGGCGTGATCTGATCTTCTGAGGTGCTAGTGTGTGGCAGGGGGTTGTCATTATGCTGATATATCTGACATAGCATTGTGACTTTGTATATCTCTGCCTACACGTATATACATTTTTTTCATATCTTGTGTATATAACTCAGGTATGTAATAATATCATAGGTGTCAGGCATGTTCTGTGACTATAGGCAGGACTACTGTTGCCATATATTGCAGATGCTTTGATTTATCTTGTATTGTAGACACCTTGCACCTTCATATATATAAGATTAATAGAAGGGAAACAAAATCATACTCCCTTCTCTTGTGGAAACTTATCCACAAAAAAGATTTCTACAGCTTTTATTGCACCTTTTAAAGCACTATTGCACTTTATATAAGGTTTTGGTGTGGTGGAAGTTTCATTTTGTTAAGATCCTATAGGGTCATAAGGGAGAGCCGTCGACGAGTGGGGGCGCCATGTCGAACTTAGGGTGCCAACCTCCGCTGTGAGGTAGGGTGAGTAAGGGATCAGATCACGCCCCCCCCCACCGTTTTAGTCTCTATCCTTTCATTAGATTGTATAGATTAAGGTGTTACTGTCTCCTGACCCATAAATTTGGGTAATTTTTACTCTGAATATTAAAAGTTATATTTTAAAGGGTTTTTTTTCAGTCCTGTTTGGTTATACCTAATTTATACCCTGAATATATTTTTTTCTGGTGATTACTATCCCCATCACTTACATCATTGCCCTCTCCTCCATACCAATTATTATTCTCCCCACCACCTTATTCATTGTTCTTCCCCACCACCCCAATCATTGTTCTTCCCCACCACCCCAATCATTGTTCTCCCACCTCCATTATTGCCTTCTCCCACACCTTCATCACCAACCCCAACATTGCCTACACACACTCACACCACCACTCACCTCTCCGCACAGCACACACACACAGCACTATTCACCTCTCCACACGTTACCTGCAGCCACACACACACATACAGCATCACTCACCTATCCGCATGTTCACACATACACACACAGCACCACTCACCTCTCCGCACGTTTCCTGCAGCCGCAGCATCTTCGTTGACAGCGACTTTCTATCTGACACAGGCGCACACTAAATGCTGACATCATCCAGCTGCGCTGCATTGTTAGACAGGAAGCACAGGAAGGATCTCTGCATCTCCGCTCCACTGCCATTTTCTCCTGTAGGGGTCGCTCCCTGCCCGCCACACATGAGGATAATCTGGCCAGGGCACCCTCGGAATCTCACAGCTGGAGAAACAGGCTATATTGCCCTAAGTATTATCCGCTCTGCAGGGGCCCCCCTCCACCTCTGGGCCCCGATGCGGGTGCAGTGGCTGCACATGCGGTATGTCCGCCCCTGAGTCAAATGTATCGTATGAGAGGCTGAGATGCATTGTCTGACGTTGTGAGATGGGGCACTGTGTAGTTTATAGCAACACAGAGGAAGGATACAGTGAGTATTGCTTCCCCATGCGGTTTTACGAAACCCTGCCTTACTCTTCGGAGGAGGGACGAAGTTGGAGTGAGGAGGGACGAAGCTACAGATCTTTAGAAAATACCCCAGAGAAGTGATTTTGTTCACCAAAAAGTGGGTACTGTCCTAAAGTTGGTAGCTGATTGGCCAAGGAGGCGCCTGATTTACCTGGACCTGAGGAAGCGACAAAGCCTGTATTTGGGGCAGAAAGCAGAATTGGGCAGCAGCGACCAGAGAAGGTGGGCAGAGACCAGCCAGCAAGAAGTGGTGTTGTGTGTCTGCCATAGAAATCCGTGAAGCAAATGGAGTGGTCCTCATTGGATAGGGTGTGTAGGAGAGGCCATGATGTTACTAATATTGTTCCTCCATATTGGAAGAAGTTATAAATAAAATTGAAATGTTTTTAAGAAGTCCTGAGTCACGTCAATGTTCTGCTGTGGAGTCAAGATCCCTCCGGCCGCAAGGAGGAGCTGTGTGCCCATCTCCTGCACTTTTACACAAGGATTTGATACTTTACAAGGACAGCTTTACCTCAACCCTCACTGCAGGACTGTCAATCACCGCCCTGAGGCAGGCTGGTTACTATTTAATATTTTGGGAGTAACCCTTTAAAGCCATAGGTAGAGACCAAGAGAAAGGGTACAGGAATTTTAGTGCCCATACTAAATATATATGTAACACCCCTTTTGAATTTTCTGACCTAATAAGTGTACCTATCTAATTCTATCAAAATTTCTTTTTACATGCGGTTACTGCCTAATTGAATCAAGATAGACTATCTTTTTGTGGGCATGCTCCATAGCAAAAAAAAGGCCATAGATTCAAAGTATTAATAAAATGATCACCTCTTCATAGGAAACAAACAACGCATTTCGGCTCTTGTAAACGAGCCCAATGATAATTTGAAACTTGGAGCCTAAATTACTTTTGAAAAAAAAAACAAAACTATAAAATATACTGTAGATAAAATATAACTTTTCCTATAAGGAATGCTTGTCAACTTTAAACATGATACTGGGGAAAGAGAGAGAGAAAGAAGGTGAGAAGGTGCACAGGTTAAACTGAATGAGCCCTCAACAATAGAGAAGCAAATAAGAGAAAAATGTCTGTCACCGGTGAATGGCTTCTAGGTGAGTAGCGTGTGGGGTTGTATTTCCAGTACTGTGTGTGAGACAGATGCCGGTAACTCCGCTCTATAATTAAGACCTTGTCAACACAAGAAAAAAGAAAACAGCATCAGGCGTTACGGTGTCTATGGAGACAAATATCTAGGGAGAAAGTCACATCCAGACGCCAAAAAAACCTGATCAACTGTCATATCCATCGGCAGTTATGTGTTAGAGGGGAGCCGTACTCACGTGTGTTTCGTATTTACAGCTAAAGAAGATTTGTGCAAAGCTTTACTGTCTGGGCTGAGTGTCTCACGCCAGGCCGAACGTGCTGAGGTGAGTGCACTCATTGCTATCTCTTACCATCTCATTTTACTACTAATATATGCAGGATGTGTAATTACGGCTTATCATTAATTGTATATGGCTACGAAATAAAGAAAAACAACTGGACCTCTAATCGTCACACATCAGAAATAGCACTATTCTTGTCATATTGCGAATAAGGACCTTTTGGGCCCTCTTAGAACGACTGGTTTTGTAGTACATTAGTTCACGGCTTATTCAGGCAGATTCCCGCTATTAAAAACATTTTAAAAAGTGAACATAAGCAATTTTATGTAAATACAACACACTGTGCACATGTTCAGGCTTTTTCAATGTCTTTTAACCAATTCCAGTTTCTAAAAACAACAAGCGTTTAAAAGAAGTGATCGGTTTATTCTGGTGTTTTCAGTTCGGAATAACAATCTCTACTTTAGGCCGGGGTCACGCTTGCAACTGCAATGCCAGAAACTCGCACTAGTCTCTCACCTCAATACCCGACACTGCCGTCGGCGGTCAGGACCGGAGCGTTCAGCTGCATAGAAATACATGTAGCCACACACTCCAATCCGGCGGCAGTGTCGGGTATTGAGGCGAGAGACTCGCACGAGTTTCTCGCATTGCAGGCGCAAGTGTGTCGCCAGCCTTACAACACAAATCAATGGGAAGGATTGCTTTAAAAAGACCGACGGGTTTTTTCATTGTTTAGTGGAGTGGAAAAAAACACTGGAAAATGACAGATCAAAACAAGTCATGAAAACCATGGGAAAACCTTCAAAAACTCACTAGCTGAAAAAAAAAGTCAGAAAAAATGCTCAGGAAACAACCAAAAATATAACTCAAAAGACACTTCAGGAAAAAAAACCCTCAATAGTTGGAGAGCTTCTACTTAAAAAACTTGTCAGATGTCGTGTCCACACAGCTCTTCAGTGCAGATATTTTGGAGGAGTTTTTAGTTTCTTCAAGCATTCCCTGAAGCGGTTCTGGTGTATGTGCACACAACGTTTTTAATCTGATGGTGGAGCTGCCAGAATTTCCCAGCAACAGGGCATTGCCCCGTCACACTGCCTCCTACGGCTTGTCTTCTCACAGTGCATCCTGGTGCCATCTCTTCCCCAAGTACATGACACACATTTTATCCATAATGTAAAAGAAAACATGATTGATCCAGAACACCTTCTTCCAGTGCTCCATGGTCCAAATCTGATGCTCACATGTCTATTGTAGGCTCCTCCAACTGGGGCCAGATATTTATGTGACCACTAGGGTTGAGCGACCTTAGCTTTTTTAGGATCGAGGTGGGTTTTGTGAAACCCGACCTTCTCGGATGTCGGATCGTATGGAATCGGCCGATTCTACTGTAAAGTCGGGTTCCGGACCCGGAACACGAAACCCAATGTATGTCAATGAAATATTTTTTTTTATTCTCTCTCTCTCTCTCGCTCTCGCTCTCGCTCTCGCTCTCGCTCTCTCTCTCTCTCTCTCTCTCTCTCTCTCTCTCTCTCCCTCCCCTCCTTGCAAGGCATATGTTATTTTTTTGACTCCGGAAATTACTACGTCCGAAAACGTAACATAGCACTATGATGCCGCAGGAGCCGGAACCTATGTCATCACGCTGCCCACAATTAATTGGCTCAAAAAAATGGCGGGGAAGGCGTCATTCGAAACGCGACTTTGGCGCCAAGTTCGCGTTCCACGTGGCCGACCCACACTGGGATCGGATCGGGTTTCATGAGACGCCGACTTTGCCAAAAGTCGGCGACTTATGAAAATGAACGACCCGTTTCGCTCAACCCTAGTGACCACACAAGCCCCAAACACATTGAGCTGCCATGCTCTGTGTGCTATTACGCCTTTCTATAAATAGCTGCGATGCTCTGCATGCTATGAGACTTTTCTATCATAGCTGCCATGCTCTGTGTACTGTGGCACCCCTCCATATTAGCTATGATGCTCTGCATGCTGTGGCACACCTCTATAATAGCTGCAATGCTCCGCATGTTGTGAGACATTTCTATCTTAGCTGTGATGGTGTGCACGTTCTAACACGTCTATCATAGCTGTGATGCTCTGCCTGCTCTGGCATATTTCTATCATAGCTAAAATGCTCTGAGTGCTGTGACACATTTCTATCATAAGTGCGATGGTCTGCGTTTTATGACTCTTTCTATCATAAGTGTGATGCTCTGCATGCTGCAACATCTTTCTATCATAGCTGCGATACTCTGTGTGCTGTGACACCTTTCTGTCATAGCTGCGATACTCTGTGTGCTGTGATACCTTTCTATCATAGCTGTGATACTCTGTGTGCTGTGATACCTTTCTATCATAGCTGTGATACTCTGTGTGCTGTGACACTTTTCTATCATAGCTGCGATACTCTGTGTGCTGTGATACCTTTCTATCATAGCTGTGATACTCTGTGTGCTGTGATACCTTTCTATCATAGCTGCGATACTCTGTGTGCTGTGACACTTTTCTATCATAGCTGCGATACTCTGTGTGCTGTGACACCTTTCTATCATAGCTGTGATACTCTGTGTGCTGTGATACCTTTCTATCATAGCTGCGATACTCTGTGTGCTGTGATACCTTTCTATCATAGCTGCGATACTCTGTGCTGTGACACCTTTCTATCATAGCTGCGATACTCTGTGCTGTGACACCTTTCTATCTTAGCTGCGATACTCTGTGTGCTGTGACACCTTTCTATAATAGCTGCGATACTCTGTGTGCTGTGACACCTTTCTATATTAGCTGCGATACTCTGTGTGCTGACACTTTTCTATCATAGCTGCGATATTTGCGTGCAGTAACACCTTTCTATAAATAGCTGTGATGCTCTGCATGATGTGAGACTTTTCTATCATAGCTGCGATGTTCTGTGTGCTGTGACACCCCTCCATAATAGCTACGATGCTCTGCATGCTGTGAAACTTTTCTATCATAACTATGATGCTCTGCATGCTGTGACACACCTCTGTAATAGCTGCAATGCTCCGCATGTTGTGAGACATTTCTATCTTAGCTGTGATGGTGTGCACGTTCTAACACATAGCTGTGATGCTCTGCCTGCTCTGGCATATTTCTATCATAGCTAAATGCTCTGCGTGCTGTGAGATCTTTCTATCATAGCTGCAGTGCTCTGCATGCTGTTATACATATCTATCATAGCTGCGATGCTCTGAGTGCTGTGACACATTTCTATCATAAGTGCGATGGTCTGCGTTTTATGACACTTTCTATCATAAGTGTGATGCTCTGCCTGCAGCAACATCTATCATAGCTGCGATACTCTGTGTGCTGTGACACCTTTCTATCATAGCTGCGATATTCTGCGTGCAGTGAAACCTTTCTATAATAGCTGTGATGCTCTGCATGCTGTGAGACTTTTCTATCATAGCTGCCATGCTCTGTGTGCTGTGACACCCCTCCATAATAGCTACGGTGCTCTGCATGCTGTAAAACTTTTCTTTCATAACTACGATGCTCTGAATGCTGTGGCACACCTCTATAATAGCTGCAATGCTCCGCATGTTGTGAGACATTTCTATCTTAGCTGTGATGGTGTGCACGTTCTAACACATGTCTGTCATAGCTGTGATGCTCTGCCTGCTCTGGCATATTTCTATCATAGCTAAAATGCTCTGAGTGCTGTGACACATTTCTATCATAAGTGCGATGGTCTGCGTTTTATGACTCTTTCTATCATAAGTGTGATGCTCTGCATGCTGCAACATCTTTCTATCATAGCTGCGATACTCTGTGTGCTGTGACACCTTTCTATCATAGCTGCTCTGAACTAGTCTTTTAGACATCACAATTTTGCTTTTGTCACATTTTTTATGACATTTACCAATTTTCTAGCTTCCAACACATCAAATTCTAGAACTGCCTGTTCACTTTCTACTAATTTTTCCCACTTAACATTCAGCGCCCATTTGGCCGTGCAGTTTTGTACACATTGCAAAACCATTGTCTAAGTGGGGCCCAGACCTATAATCATATTATTGCTGTATTCTAATACTGATTACGGTATGTCAGTTGTAGTTGTCAAATTTTATTGGTGAAAGAACGAATGACAATTGTTCCATTTCTTGAAAAAACTTGTGCCGTGAAACAGAGACACAGGAATAAAATAATGAATACAAAATGTTCTCCAGACATAACAGCGCGGCCGGCAACCTTCTTCTAGGAAACAGCTTATGTTAAACAGCCTGAGGGCCATACAGTGACTGTCGAGGCGCTCACATCACAGCCGGAGTATTCCCAGTTGTGCCTCCACTTTACTTTCATTTTTATTTATTTAACGGCCTTCAGCTCAATCTCCATCCATGGCAACTTGATGTATAAACGATCTGTAGGAAGATCGATCTTGTGCAAGTCTAGATAGGTCCACCAGGGTCTTCTCCACCGTTGTCTTGCTAGTGTCAAGCAATCGAGCTGCTGGTCTTCCTCTTAACCTTGTTCCTTCTATTCCGACAATGATGACCTTGTCCAGTAATTGCTCTCTATAAGAAATACTCTGTGAAGGACGTTTATCATTGCGTTTGCACCAAATTTATTTTACAAATTATGATATTTTATCGTTATAATAAGTGAAGTAAAACATTGATAAGTTGGGCGTAGATTTTTGCGTTAGTTTTTACCGTCTACGCTAAATAATAATAATGACGAGAAAAGGAAAAGACGTGGTTAACCTGTAGGCACATCTTAATATATACTTACCTTGTAATGTCTTCACATCCTGTTCCGTCCAGATGTGTCCGGATCCCAGAATTCCAAGCCGCAGAAGTTCACCGACCTCCATATTGGGACACCCAAATGATGGGTGTCTCAATATGGAAACTGCTGGTGGTACTAACCTCTTGCACGGTACCACCAGTGGAACACCGTCTCACCACACACTCACACACTGTATACGCCGTACGCACCACACACACACACACTGTATAGGCCGTCGCTGATCCCGGCGGAAGATGTGCGACGTGTCTACAGGCAGAGGAAGCCGGTCACATTAAGGGGGTTTTCCCACGAACGAAAGTTCATTTTAAAAATTGTCTGTGTCTGACCGTGTACGGAGCATACAACATCTCCTGGGCAGGGGAGGAAGCAAAAGACAATACTGACATTACAGCAGGGGATCACAGTGGATTCATTTTGTGAGGTAAAATATTTCACTGACTGTTTTTAAAAAATATTTTGCCTCACAAAATGTATCCTCTGCGATCTGCTGTAATGTCAGTATTGTCTTTGAGGGGAGAACACAGCACAGGAAGGAGAGAGACAGCAGACAAGGGGGAGAGCACATGGGGTAGACAGGTCAAAGAAGAGAGCACAGATGGGAAAAGTCAGCACATGGGGAAAGAGACAGTGGATAGGTGGGTGAGCACATGGGGGAAGAGATTCTCAACGCTGCAAAGCCTGCCCCCATCGTGACATTACTGCCCTCCCGATGCGACAGCATCCGGCCTCCATCTAGTTTCTATATACAAGTCTCAAAATACAAGTGCTTCTCACTAAATTAGAATATCATCAAAAAGCTAATTTATTTCAGTTCTTCAATACAAAAAGTGAAACTTGTATATTATATAGAGTCATTACAGAGTGATCTATTTCAAGTGTTTATTTCTGTTAATGTTGATAATTATGGCTTACAGCCAATGAAAACCCAAAAGTCATTTTCTCAGTAAATTAGAATACTTTATAACACCAGCTTGAAAAATTATTTTAAAATCCGAAATATTGGCGTACTGAAATGTATGTTCAGTAAATGCATTCAATACTTGGTCGGGGCTCATTTTGCAGCTATTACTGCATCGATGCGGCGTGTCATGGAGGCGATCAGCCTGTGGCACTGCTGAGGGGTTATGGAAGCCCAGGTTGCTTTAATAGCAGCCTTCAGCTCGTCTGCATTGTTGGGTCTGGTGTCTCTCATCTTCCTCTTAACAATACCCCATAATCATCAACATTAACAGAAATAAACACTTTAAATAGATCACTCTGTGTGTAATGACTCTATATATTAGTTTCACTTTTAGTATTGAAGAACTTTTTGATATTCTAATTTAGTGGAAAGCACTTGTAGTCGCATATTCCAGACAGGTCGTAGATTGTGTGAAAAAATACATTTATTTTGCAACAATTTTGGGATTCTGATTCTAACCAGTCGGGTGCGACCATTGGATTCTCTGTGGGCCAGTTCTTGCAGTTCTTCTCCATTTTTCACAACCTTTTCCAGTTGCTTAATGTTCATTTCCGTGTCATTCTTGATGGTGTCCAGTCAACGGGCCTGTGCTGTCTCCTGTCCGCTTGTACCACTGACAATTCTGAGTAGCATCTCCTTTTCTAGGGAATTTTCCCTTATCTCATGTGAAAAACAGATCAGTTCCTATCTGGTGATCTTCCCTTCCAAGGGCAATTCTGTGTTTTTATGATCAAGAACATCTTTATTTATGATCCCTGCTGTCCATGGGATTCGTAGATGTCTTCTACAGCAACACAGCAACCATTTGTAACATGCATTTGTAAGCAGGTACAAGGATGCAGTAACGCAGGGAATGCAGAGCAAGGCTTAACAATAGTGCGGTTTAATTTATAACAATGAATTCATCGCAGTGAGGTAACAGATAGTTAACAGTAGGATCATCGTATAACACAACAGTCTTGTTATTAAACTTCACTTATCGTGACTTGACTGTTCCTTAGTCGCGTGCAGTCTGAAGAAAGGTGAAATACCAGCAACGGCCGTCGCTGCGTCTTCAGGCGTACTCTGCCAACACACAATCCAGCTTCTAGCGGTCACTGGTTTTGCCCGTTGAGCCCCTAGTCCATTAATCTGTGAAGCCGAAGTGGCAAGCGCCGTAGGAGTCTCTGTCCGGTGCGTGCTCAGCTGTACGCCCGGCAATGAGGAAAGGAAGCACGCCTCACGATACTGCACCTGGCACTCGCTTCTCCATGCGACTGTCTATGCTAGCAGGTGCGTAGGATGCCGTGACACACAGGAGGCAGAGCAAGGGTCAACAGGATCTTTATATATACAAACAGTAATGGTACAAGCAGAGGGGTAAAGGATGTGATTGGAGGACGGGGGAAAAGTCAAATGAAATAGAATGTAACAGGTTAACTTATCCGTCTCTGCGCACTGGAGGAAGGTGGCTGGAAGATCCCTCGGCGGCGCCTCAGGCGGCGCGAGATGTCTCCGATCCGGTCCCGCAGATGAGCGATGCACTTTCTCCTTGCGACGACGAATATTCTGGGTTCTCCAGCACACAATCTCCTGATCTGTGCACATGGTGGGGCAGAGGTGATGGTCGGCGGCACAGAAGAAGAAGCAGAAAGTTAAGTGAGCAAGGCCGCAGTAGGAGCACACAGTCCAGCGGACACAGCCACAGGCACGGGCTGGTCCTTGGCAGGCACCGCAAGGTTGGGACTAAGCAGTGCCTCCGCAGTGGTGAGCGGAGCAAAGGTACGTGCTCTATCCTGGTCACTTCCTGGTGAAGAAGTCTCTCTGGGCTGAGGGTAGGACGCGTCGGCAGTCTGGCTAGCTGTGGATATAGGCACAGCTAGCGGGCGTGGGTCTGTGAAGAAGGAGTTAACCATCTTACTACTCACAAGCTCGGTCCCCACCAAATGTCATGTCTTCCTGCTCAAACTGCTATTTATGTCGGACCCGCCTCCATCAGTCAGGTGCCCTGAACTGCTCTGGTCAGCAATCTCTTCCCCCTGCAACACTGGTGACAGCCTCAACGGTTCCGGCCCAGACACGCAGGAGAGACCGTTAACTTGGCTCTTCTCCCTACACAACGACCACACGCTGCCTCGCTGAGTGCCCGACGCCCCATGCTCTCTCTGACTTTCGGGGGCCCTCACTTAATCTCTCCCGCATCTCCGTTCCGCACCATCTCATTCTGCAGAGCGCGGATCACCCCTGCTTCCTCTCTCTGCCGGCGGGAAACTTCTGCCTTTTCCCAAGCTTCCTGCTCTCTCTCCTCTCTGCTCACCATGCCCCCTCTCAACAGGTCATAGTTGCTGTCCGGCTCCCCAAACTTTCTCCCCGGCAACACTGGACGCAGCCCTGACAGTTCCGGATGCGGCATTACACAGGTACCCGCAGCCTGTTCTTCCTCCTCACACATTAAAAAACACAATTTGCGAAAAATTCTACATTCACGTGTGACACATCTGCTTTGATCGAAGTCTACCAATTAACGTACATAAAAAGTTGCAATTTGCTTAAAACTTTAGTGACCTCATTAGTTTTTTTTGTGGCTAACAGTAAAAATATAACAGGCAGGTGCATGCCTGTTCTATCTGGTGCTTCCTGAGAGCGGTCACCGATGGTTCATCTGCTCCATGTTAACAGAGCAGCTCTTCTATTTCCTGGCTGTTCCATCGATGAGGTGTGATTGTTGATGTCATGCTGATTGACAGCTGGCTTCCTGCAGTTATGCAGCCGGGACTTGGTTGTCAATCAGCATGACATCAGCAGTCTCGCCTCATCAACAGGGAGAGCGGAAGAGAAGCCACTTCTCTGTCAACGTGACGTCAGAGGAAGCCCCAGAATCGTCAGAAGTAGCGGTCTGTGACCACTTTCTGCTGGCAGAGATCGTAGTTACCTGCCTGTAAAAATTTAATGTAGTCCTGGATAACCCTTTTAAAAACTGGCACTTGTGTAATTAGCACAAAATGAATCTTTAAGGTGCGGCATTTGATAAATATGGAGCGATGAAGCTGAAATGAGTACACTAAAGATTTGGCGCTGATTAGAACATCTTTTTTTTTTACAAAATTGGGTCAGTGTTCAAGAGAAATTGTGCAGTTTGTACATAGCTGTAAATTTCCAATCACAGCAGCAGATGGCAGCACACGTCTTCCCAATGTGCAGGTTGGCGTGATTGATGCTGGAGACAGTGAAGACGCAGTGCAGTGTTTTGATGCCATCCAACCAGCAGTTTCTTGCATTTTCTATATTAGTGACATGGCAAAACTGTAAACTCCACTTATCAATGAAATATATTATGAGACACATTGGTTGGGTCCTGTAAGGACAGAACATTGTATTCAATCTATTTCACATCTGCAATGGCTGCAAACTACAGTACTACAGCGCTTAATGGGCTTTTTTTTTTCAGAGCGATTTCAGAAATTAGAACTATGCCTGAAGTGGTTGCTTCAGGAATAAATCGCCTTTTCTTCTGCTTTTTCCCTGGGAACATGAATGTTGGTTCATCCAGTTGTTATTTTGTTAGTGGGGGAATAAGACATTTCCTGGGAAGTAGAGGAAAGTGCGACTTTAAATGGTTCCATCTTTTCCTGCAGTAGAAGACATTGAGGGACTGTCCGGCTCTACATATATGTTATACTGTTATTGGGTCTTGTCAGGATCCAGCAATAGATATCGAATGTTTGAGGACTATCCGGAGAAGGAAAATCCGCAGTAATATTTGCCCCTGAAGAACTGCAGAATTTGCCGCACATTTCACCTTTTGCTAGGCAGAAGGCAGACATCTGCGATGGCATCGGCAGCATGAACTAACATGCTGTGGATTGTAATTCCTTTTCGACGGTCCACTTACGTCGCAGATCCTCTCTGCAGCGTTTGAATGATTTCATGAAATATCACTCACAACGCTGTTACTGCAAAATGCACAAATATATAAATGTAAAATTGGCTCCGTCCATGGTTATATTCACAAAATTGATTTTTGCATGCGAAAGTCCGCAGCATAATATAGGACCAAACGAATAGATGGAATTCGAACATTTCTTATCTGCACGTTGTTTAAAGGGAATATGTCAGCAGGTTTTTTTTTTTACTATGGAATCTGAGAGCTGCATGGTGAGACCATGAATCCAGTCATGTGTCACTTACTGGCCTATGTGCTGTTATTTCAATGCAATCAGTGTTTTATTAGCAGCAGATTATCACTGCAGGACTAGGTGTCTTGAGTCCTAGTCCGTAGCCCGCCCCCCACCACTGATTGCACAGTGTACACAGAAAGCAGCCAATCAGTGGTGGGGGCGAGGTTATACAGGACTCAGTACCCAGAGCTTTACAAGATCTGCAGCAGAGAAAAGTGTGATTGTATCATAACTGCTGCACCCAGTAAACTAAGTGATTCATCACTGGAATACTCATTGTGGGAATGTAACCCTATTACTTGCTTTTTTTTCATTGTGTTTATGAATGTGTTTTTTACCCTCGGATTTTCCGCATCCAGTGCAATTCTATGGAGAAAATCCGTACATAAAACTCAGTGTACCCGCAAGAGAAATTGACATCTTGTAGATTTCAAAAATTTACTACAGGTCACTTTACACTGCGTAACAAAAAAATGAAGCACAATCGGCATGAGAGTTCTATAAATCCCATCCACTTTGCTGGAACTGCATTTTTTTGGCAGCAAAAATTTGAAACCTCAAAAACTTCTTTGTGGGAACTTAACCTAAGGCCTCATTCACACGTCAGCATTTTTGCATTAGTGTTTGTATGCGAAAACATAGAGCACAGAACCAGACCACCCCAGCTCTGTACACAATGTAGAGGCAGTTCTCAGGTGCTGCAGCTCAACTCTCCGGTACCCAGGAGTGAGTAGAGCTGTCTGGTTACGACTACTTATACATCTGGTCGTTGTCGATGCTACAATCAACTGGTTAGTGGGGGGGTGCACGTATCGGACCTCACTGATCAGATATTCATGACCTATCCATAAAAAAATGGAAAACCCATGTCCCCAGGCTGCAGTTTATTTAAAAAAAAAAAAAAACATACTGCACTTTACTCATCCTCCCCAGGTCCACCGCTGTCTTCAACACTGCTCTCGATGTCAGTTATTGTTGACAGTGCTGATGTCACATTGAAAGCGCTGCAACCGCTTAGTGATTAGCTGCAGCACTGTTGACGTGATGTCAGACAATAACAGACACTGGGAGCAGTGGTGAAGACTCAGAACTGGACCTGGGTCAGCCTCTCCCTTGCAGTGTCTGAAGGCAAAGAACAATAGACTGTCCGCAACTGCCTGACAAATCTACAGTGGCTTGCGAAAGTATTCACCAACCCCCACATCCCACTGGCACTTTTGTGTTTTGCTACCTCAAAACCTAGAATCTCACTGGGTTGTTTTTTTTTGAGGTCTTGCATCGGTTCGTGTAAAGAACATACCTACAACTGTGAACATTTTGTTTTCTGTTTAGTGTCAAGCAAACAACAAATAGGACAAAATAACTGAAAACTTCAGTGTGCATAACTATTCAACCCCCCTGGAGTCTGTACTTTGTAGAGCCTCCTTTTGTGGAAATTACAGCTACAAGTCTCTTTGGATAAGTCTCTATGAGCTTTTCACACCTGGCCACTGTGATTTTTGCCCATTTCTCAATGCAAAACTGCTTCAGCTCCTTCAGGTTAGATTGTTTTTTTGGTGTACAGCAATCTTCAAGTCTGAGTACAGATTCTCATTTGGGTTAAGGTCTGGGCTTTGACTAGCAAATGCCAAAACATTTACATGTTTCCCCTTAAACCACTCAAGTGTTGCTTTAGCAGAATGCTTTGGGTCATTGTCTTTTTGGAAGGTGAACCTCCGTTGAAGTCTTAAATCACTGACAGACTTAAACAGGTTTTGCTCAAGATTATCCCTGTATTTTGCAAGATCCATCTTCCCCCTCGACTCGGACCATTTTCCCTGTCGCCGCTGCCGAAAACATCCCCACAGCATGATGCTGCCACCACCATGATGGTGTTCTTGGGGTGATGAGCTGTGTTGGTTTGGTGCCTGACATAGCGTTTACCTTGGTGGCCAAAAAGTTCCATTTTCCTGTCGTCTGACCAAAACACCTTCCTCCATACATTTGGGGAGTTTCCCACATGTCTTTTGACAAACTCAAAACGAGCCTTACAATTTTTGTGTGTAAGTAAAGTTTTTTTCTGCCCACTCTTCCATTAATGCCACCTCTATGGACTGTATGCTTATTATGGTTTTATGGACAGATACTCCAGTCTCTGCTTGGGAACTTGGCAGCTCATTCAGAGTTACCTTTGCGCTGCCTCTCTGATTATTGCCCTCCTTGCCCGGGCTGAGAGTTTAGGTGGGCGCCCTCTCTTGGCAGGTTTGTTGTGGTACCATATTCTTTCCATTTGATGATAATGGATTTGATGGTGCTCCAGAGGATCATCAGAGATTGGGAGATTTTTTTTATACCCAAACCCTGACTTGTACTTCTCAACAACTTTGTCCCTGACTTGTTTGGAGATCTCCTTGATCTTTACGGTATTTAGTGCTGATGCATCACACCGAAATCGGATTACAAAAATATTGAAACACAGGCTGTAATGTAACAAAGTAGGTAACAAGCCAATGGAGGTGAATACTTTTGCAAGCCACTGTATATACTGTAACTGTATTATTTACCATTATTTCCTATAAATATAATTTTGACTGTAGCATTTACTAGCGGCGTTATTATGTTCCTCGAATCCAGAGAACACACAGGGGCACTGATTTCAATAAGGAGGAGCTCCGAGAAGCAGAACAGAGCACAGTCCTTGGATGATGATGAAGACACCCCTTCAGGATATATCTCCCCTCATGAATAATGAATTTGTCTTCTGGCATAAATCTGACGAAGATAAAAATAAACCTGTACAATTACAGCAAAGCCGGCCTGGCAGCAGTGTATTACTGCCGATAACGTACTGATATTAAGTGCAAAAGATGTTCATTTTATAATAGACAAATGAATAAAAGGAATATCTATGTAAATATACAGAAATATAATATTTGTATGTAAACGTAGACATGGCACACATTATAATATTAGACATGTGTATACATATACTCAGCCTTCTGTGTAACTATCGCTCCTTATGCAGGCTGTATATGCAGAATATAGTCAGTATATCTGTTATAGTCCAGTTTATGCTCAGAAACCATAGGGCCAAATGAGTTGCCCCAGATATACTACATCTGCATTAAGCCCTCCCCGACGAGGCCAGTTTTGCTTTTTTTGCGTTTTATTTTGTTTAACTTTTTTTTTATTTTTCTGTCGATATGGCCATTTGATGGCTTTTTTTTTTATACGTGGCAAGTTGTCATTTTGAATGTTCACTTTGCCACATAATGTACTGGAAATTGGGGAAATAAAACCTCCAACTTAGATTAAATTGTGATTAAAAAAATGTAAAACACGTGCGATATCAATCAAGCTTCAGGGATAGTGTTAGATATGTAAATTGGATGGGGTACCAGTTTGCAGACTTTTACATATGGTTTAAAAGACTATGGTATGTTGCTGGTATGATTTTTTTAAGGGGCTAAGTCCCTTATATAAATGTTTAAGAAGCTAAATTTGCATTTTGGAGGTGGTAACTGCCTTTAATGGGCTATTCACAAAATCACAATGTGGTTTTATAATAATGTACACATGTATTTATTCATTTTTGCCAATATAACTTGATTTTTTTTTGCACATAGCTCCAAAGGATGCCCTTCCTTTATTTATCCAACAATTGCCATTGAAACCATCCTGCCGTAGTTTCACTGCTCCTGGTCGATCATAGGCAATGCAGTCTCTCTCATCTAGTTTCCTGTCAGCATAGCTCTGCTCTGCCTTCCGAACTGATGTAGAGTGTACTTTACCTTCACAATACACTCTGCTTCTGTACAGTACCCTGCCTGGCTGATTTTTTTTTTGCAATCTCCATCAATAAAGATGACTTTGTAATATTACATCATTAGCTGGTTTCAAGCGGAGTTCAACTCTCCTGCACTCTTCCACAACATAGCTTGTAATAACTAGGCAGTGAGGAGCTGAGCTTTCTATGTCCTTTGCTGATGAGAGATCAGTGATTTGAAACTGCAAATGCTGTTCTGTCAATACATATGGCAGTGGATTATCTTCTGCCATATGCATCTAAAGAGTAGCATTTGCAGTTTCACATGACATGTCTATCAGCAACAGGTAACAAACAACTCATTATACAACTTACAAGAACTGTAGTTCAGGAGAGTAGGAGAGTTGAGCTCTGAGAGAAACCAGCTAACAATGATGTAAAACCACACAGGCAGGTATACTGATGTAAATGGCAGAAGATAACAACGGTCAGGCAGGGGACTGTACAGTAGCTGAGAAAGTGCACAGAAGCATAAGGTGAATTATACACTTAGTTTACATTGATAACTCAGAGTGAAGGAGTTGGTCAGGAGTACAGAGGAAAGGGAGGGAGTAGTGTGCAGCACTGAGAAGAAGTAAGATGCTCCTGGGACATGTAGGTTTAGCAGTGTAAGGCTGGCGTCACACTGGCGTTTTAAACGGCCGAGTGCAAAGCGATAAAAAATCACATTGCGCTCGGACCAATGTTAAGCTATAGGGCAGCTCCCAGCAGCCGACTTTTTGCCGGCCGTTTTCCTCGGTCCGAGACAATCGCAGCATGCTGCGATTGTCTAGGACCGAGGAAAACTCTCGGCTCATTCGCACCCATATAAGCCTATGGGTGCAAGTGAGACAACGCACATCACTTGGATATCATCCGAGTGATGTGCGTTATAAGCGGACCCTAGCAATGGAGGAGATGGAGAAATTAATTTCTCCGCCTCCTCCGCAGCTGTGCTCCGATCCTCCCTGTGCGAGAGAATCGGAGCACAGACGCATGACACTCGGCTCCTGCTCTGCTGCGAGCAGGAGCCGAGTGTCATTAGCATATTGCATCCGATGCTCTCGCATCGGATGCAATATGCCAGTGTGACGCCAGCCTAAGAAAAGGATCAGGCATTCGCAAAGTGGCAGATGGAGATGATTGATAAAGGTACAAGAAAGAAACGGTAATGCTGGCCTTTGTCTGTATTTTAACAGTGCATTGCAAAGAATAATGTGATTGTAGGTATAACACTTTAATTCTGTATGCACGCAGCTCCCTCTAGTGGTGCCTGCAGGTAGCTGATTTCTCAGGAAATGCAGAAGATGAAATTCAGAGCAGTGCGGCCCCCATAAAGTACCTTATGGCAGTAACGATTCCACAATAGCTGGTGTGCCATTGCTTACAGAACTAAGAAAAACTTAGCGTTTCTGCTCCAAAAACTCTGTATGCACATGGCATAAGGATGAGTGCTGAATCCTACCTGCCCTTTTAATGTGGAAGCTTTTGGTCCAGGACAGGTATGTCGGATAAAAAGGTAAAAAAATGGCCACCTTGCCAATGCTGATTGGCACAGACATGAATTGGCCAACTTGCGGCTCTAAGTACCTTCATTTTTACATTGATTGATTTTGACTCAGTTTGTATGTTTTTCTCCTAAAGGGGCATGTTATGGCTTCTGATGAAAAGTTCTCTTGGATACACACTCAATACACCAAGTACTTCCCTCTCCTGAAGAGATCGAAAGATGACATTGCCAAACCAGGTAGTGCATGTGCGACTCGCGCTGTGCCTAGTGTTGTCCTGGTGGACTTCATACTTGTATTTTTTTTTTTTTTTTGCCAAAACCAGCAGTGGATCCTGTAAATGAAATATAAAATTTGCATTTCCACATTTTCTCTGTTCACAGTTTACATAAAATACATGAAAACTGCACCATGTGAACAAGGCTGTACTGATTCACCCAATCACTTTCCATTTGTGTGCTGTATGTACCAATTTGGCTGAAAGGAAGTCATACAACAATCCACTCCACTCCTAAGTCACCAGTCCATCTGCGTCACTAGGCATCCCACACAACCGCATATTTTTAGTACCTTACAACTCACTCCCCTGTTGCATCCTGAATGTAGGTCGCACTTCTTCTGAAACCTATGTGGGCCTGGAGGACAAATGTGATGACATCGGTGAGGAGTCCATTCATCTCCCAGAGGAAGTGACCAACTTCAAGAATCAGTTCACCATTCTAAAATATTTCATACATCTCAGCAAGAATGAAGGCGAGCAGGTATCTCCCTCCATCTTCGGTCACAATCGGCTTTATGTATGAAACACCGGGCAGACAGAGCACTTATTACATATCTACAGGATAGGGAATAAATCAAGAGAACGGGTCTAAAAGTCTCAGTGTGAGTACAGCGGTAGGGAGCACGTACGACCACTGCTTCATTTACTGTCAATATGAGTGGTGGTCGCACAGTGCTCCTCACTAGTGTTGAGCATTCCGATACCGCAAGTATCGGGTATCGGCCGATACTTGCGGGTATCGGAATTCCGATACCGAGATCCGATACTTTTGTGGTATCGGGTATCGGTATCGAAACAACATTAATGTGTAAAATACAACATTAATGTGTAAAATAAAGAATTAAAATAAAAAATATTGCTATACTCACCTCTCCGACGCAGCCTGGACCTCACCGAGGGAACCGGCAGCGTTGTTTGCTTAAAATGCGCGCGTGTCCTGCCTCCCGTGACGTCACGGCTTGTGATTGGTCGCGTCGCCCATGTGACCGCGACGCGACCAATCACAAGCCGGAACGTAATTTTAAAATCCTGAATGCCTAGAATTAGGCTTCCAGGACCTCAAAATTACGTCACGGCTTGCTGTGATTGGTCGCGTCGCGGCCACATGGGCGGCACGCGACCAATCAGAAGCCGTGACGTCACGGAAGGAAGGAAACGCGCGCATTTTAAGCACAGAACGCTGCCGGTTCCCTCGGTGAGGTCCAGGCTGCGTCAGAGAGGTGAGTATAGCAATATTTTTTATTTTAATTCTTTATTTTACACATTAATATGGTTCCCAGGGCCTGAAGGAGAGTTTCCTCTCCTTCAGACCCTGGGAACCATCAGGAATACCGTCCGATACATGAGTCCCATTGACTTGTATTGGTATCGGGTATCGGTATCGGATTGGATCCGATACTTTGCCGGTATCGGCCGATACTTTCCGATACCGATACTTTCAAGTATCGGACGGTATCGCTCAACACTACTCCTCACCTCTACATTCACACTGTGCATGGCTGACAAATGGTTTTACTGTCAAAGATCCAAGGTACAGTTTTAACATTTCTCAAGTTTCTCATGGTTTGCATAAATCTTTGTGTATCTAGATAGAAAATAAAAAAGTTGAGTAAGGTATAAGTAAGTAAAGTATACTTATCCTGTACTGATCCTGACTTACATCCTGTATTATGCTGCAGAGCTGCACTTACTATTCTGCTGGTGGAGTCACTGTGTACATACATTACTGATCCTATACTGACCCTGTACTGATCCTGTATTATACTCCAGAGCTGCACTCACTATTCTGCTGGTGCAGTCACTGTGTACATTACATTACTGATCCTGTACTGATCCTTAGTTACATCCTGTATTATACTCCAGAGCTGCACTCACTATTCTGCTAGTGCAGACACTGTGTACATACATTACATTACTGATCCTGTACTGATCCTGAGTTACATCCTGTATTATACTCCAGAGCTGCGCTCAATATTCTGCTGGTGCAGTCTCTGTGTACATACATTACATTACTGATCCTGTACTGATCCTGAGTTACATCCTGTATTATACCCCAGAGCTGCACTCAATATTCTGCTGGTGCAGTCTCTGTGTACATACATTACATTACTGATCCTGTACTGATCCTGAGTTACAGCCTGTATTATACCCCAGAGCTGCACTCACTATTCTGCTGATGCAGTCACTGTGTACATACATTACATTACTGATCCTGAGTTACATCCTGCATTATACTCCAGAGCTGCACTCACTATTCTGCTAGTGCAGTCACTGTGTACATACATAACATTACTGATCCCGTACTGATCCTGAGTTACTGTAATAATTATAGGGGATAACTCAGGAGACTCTTTGCATGGAACAAGACAACTACAGGACACAGTTTTATAAGTGGTAAAGTCTATATTATCACACGGTGATTCAAACAGGTGCAGAGAGAAACTCAAGTCCACAACACTTGGTGCAAATATCAAATGTAGCTCAGCAGTCTATAGGAAACTTCAGAGGAAAATGCAATCACGCAGAACGTCTATGAAGCACAATTATTCTTGAGGATACTTGACACGAATAAGTCCTTGCTTAGTCCACAACACAGATAGATATGCTTATAAGGCAGTTCAAATAATATCTTAGCTCAACCAGGGAGGCCTGGGTAATAGTCTCAGGTTCTTGCAGAACAGAAACAGCTTACATGTCCAGCAAATGCAGATGGAAGCAAACACGAGCAGCAGATGAAGGAGGATTACTGGAACTGGTGTATGCAGCAGAAACTCAGAGCAGAGTAGCAGGATAACCCCACAGGTTCACAGGAGCAGGTGTATAGCCAGGGAGTCACCAGAGGTCAGGAGCTGGATGCAAGGCAGAATACTCTAGCACAGACTGAAGGCTGGGGTGGAGTTTTATAGCAGGAAGACACAGTGCACATGAGACCAAAGACGCCATCTTGGAAAAGGGCAGTAATGCACAAAAAGGTAAAAAAAATGTTCAGAGTCCTGACAGGCACATCCTGTATTATACTCCAGAGCTGTACTCACTATTCTGCTAGTGCAGTCACTGTGTACATACATTACATTACTGATCCTGTACTGATCCTGAGTTACATCCTGTATTATACCCCAGAGCTGCGCTCACTATTCTGCTGGTGCAGTCACTGTGTACATACATTACATTACTGATCCTGTACTGATCCTGAGTTACATCCTGTATTATACCCCAGAGCTGCGCTCACTATTCTGCTGGTGCAGTCACTGTGTATATACATTACATTACTGTTCCTGTACTGATCCTGAGTTACATCCTGTATTATACCCCAGAACTGCACTCACTATTCTGCTGGTGCAGTCACTGTGTACGTACATTACATTACTGATCCTGAGTTACATCCTGTATTATACCCCAGAGCTGCATTCACTATTCTGCTGGTGCAGTCACTGTGTACATACATTACATTACTGATCCTGTACTGATCCTGAGTTACATCCTGTATTATACCCCAGAGCTGCGCTCACTATTCTGCTGGTGCAGTCACTGTGTACATACATTACATTACTGATCCTGTACTGATTCTGAGTTACATCCTGTATTATACCCCAGAGCTGCATTCACTATTCTGCTGGTGCAGTCACTGTGTACATACATTACATTACTGATCCTGAGTTACATCCTGTATTATACCCCAGAGCTGCATTCACTATTCTGCTGGTGCAGTCACTGTGTACATACATTACATTACTGATCCTGTACTGATCCTGAGTTACATCCTGTATTATACCCCAGAGCTGCGCTCACTATTCTGCTGGTGCAGTCACTGTGTATATACATTACATTACTGTTCCTGTACTGATCCTGAGTTACCTCCTGTATTATACCCCAGAGCTGCACTCACTATTCTGCTGGTGCAGTCACTGTATATACATTACATTACTGATCCTGAGTTACATCCTGTATTATACTCCGGAGCTGCACTCACTATTCTGCTGGTGCAGTCACTGTGCACATACATTACATTACTGATCCTGAGTTACCTCCTGTATTATACTCCAGAGCTGCACTCACTATTTTGCTGGTGCAGTCACTGTGTACATACATTACATTACTGATCCTTTACTGATCTTGAGTTACCTCATTATATTATACTGCAGAGCTGCACTCACTATTCTACTGGTGCAGTCACTGTGTACATACATTACATTACTGATCCTGAGTTACATCCTGTATTATACCCCAGAGCTGCACTCACTATTCTGCTGGTGCAGTCACTGTGTACATACATTACATTACTGATCCTGAGTTACATCCTGTATTATACTCCAGAGCTGCACTCACTATTCTGCTGGGGCAGTCACTGTGTACATACATTACATTACTGATCCTGAGTTACATCCTGTATTATACTCCAGAGCTGCACTCACTATTCTGCTGGTGCAGTCACTGTGTACATACATTACATTACTGATCCTGAGTTACATCCTGTATTATTCTCCAGAGCTGCACTCACTATTCTGCTGGTGCAGTCACTGTGTACATACATTACATTACTGATCCTGAGTTACATCCTGTATTATACTCCAGAGCTGCACTCACTATTCTGCTGGGGCAGTCACTGTGTACATACATTACATTACTGATCCTGAGTTACATCCTGTATTAGGGTACCGTCACACAGTACCATTTTAATCGCTACGACGGCACGATCCGTGACGTCGCAGCGATCGTATGATTATCGCTCCAGCGTCGTAGACTGCGGTCACACTTTGCAATCACGGCGCTGGAGCGATGCCAAAGTCCCCGGTAACCAGGGTAAACATCGGGTAACTAAGCGCAGGGCCGCGCTTAGTAACCCGATGTTTACCCTGGTTACCAGCGTAAACGTAAAAAAAACAAACAGTACATACTTACATTCCGGTGTCTGTCCCCGGCGTCTCAGCTTCTCTCCACTGTGTAAGCGCCATAGCCGGAAAGCACAGCGGTGACGTCAGACGTCACCGCTGTGCTCGCTTTCCGGCCGGCAGGCGCTCACACAGTGCAGAGAAGCTGAGACGCCGGAGGACAGACACCGGAATGTAAGTATGTACTGTTTGTTTTTTTTACGTTTACGCTGGTAACCACGGTAAACATCGGGTTACTAAGCGCGGCCCTGCGCTTAGTTACCCGATGTTTACCCTGGTTACAAGCGAACACATCGCTGGATCGCTGTCACACACAACGATCCAGCGATGTCAGCGGGTGATCAAGCGACGAAAGAAAGTTCCATACGATCTGCTACGACGTACGATTCTCAGCAGGATCCCTGATCGCTGTTGCGTGTCAGACACTGCGATATCGTAACGATATCGCTAGAACGTTACGAATCGTACCGTCGTAGCGATCAAAATCGTACTGTGTGACAGTACCCTTATACCCCAGAGCTGCACTCACCATTTTGCTGGTGCAGTCACTGTGTACGTACATTACATTACTTATCCTTTACTGATCTTGAGTTACCTCATTATATTATACTGCAGAGCTGCACTCACTATTTGCTGGTGTAGTCAGAGCCCCTCTCATGCAGGGGACAGTTAGTTTTCTTTACATTACCATTCAGTGCTTGCAGTTATGAATGCCAATCAGCAGCACAATCTCTGAGCAAACATTGAACCACTAGGGAATGTTTGAGATTTCAGCTCTGATCCTGGTAGAATTGTGAGTTTAGCTCTGGAGTATAATACAGGCTGTAACTCAGGATCACTAAGGCAAAGTAAATATAAACCAAAAAGTGATGTACAACGGTATTTGTCAGCTTCCTGAATGTCATATGTTACTTTGCAGATCAGCTTTCAGACCATTGATAATCTTCTCGCCCAAGGCTCCAATGTAAATGAGGTGGACAGACATGGTCAGACAGTGATGCATGAGGTGAGGTGGCCTCTACTGACACCATAACAATGGACGTAGGTGGCTGCTGCTGGGCGGAGGTGACCTGTGTTTCATATCTAGGTGTCCAAGAGCTGGCACACTGAAGTGGCACAATTCCTGATCAAAAGACATGCGGATATAAACAGGCCCGATCATTATGGAGTCACTCCGCTGCATGTGGCAGCTGCAATGGATTACCCCGACATGGTCAGCTTTTTATTAAAGCAAGGAGGTGAGCAAATTTATTGCTACTCATCCATAAATTTACTGCCATGACATTGTGTTCATACAATAAATATAATGCATTATGCAATGGATGAAGTATGAATTATTCATAGTGTAGTATATAAAGCATGGATATAATTACAGCACAAGAATGAGCGCTGTGCATAGTCGAGGTTTTTTTGCTTTTTTTTAACTATGTAGGCTATTGGCTGAACTGTGTGACTATATGGCTATACACTGGCATATATTGGAGCTGTCCTTCAGGAAAACCTCTGGAGAGGAAGAATGTAACATAGTTTGCCTGGTCATACATTGAACCAGAATGGTTCATCCTGAATATCTTACTGATACCAGCGCCGTACTGTAATAGGAGCATCCAGGGTGACAAGTCACAGTAGGTCCGTTCATGACATTTCTTACTTTTAAATCTTCCCCCATCACCTGTGAGTGATAATATTGAGAAGTGGAAGGAACTGCAGCAACTCAGCCACGAAGAGGAGACCCCTAATGTTACAGAACGGGGACACCGAGTGCTGAGGAGCAGAGGGCAGAGAAATCACCAACACTCTGCTGACCCTATAACTGCAGAGTCCAGATCTCCTCTGGTATCAGCACAAACACTGTGCCCCTGCTGGGAGCTCCATGGCCGAGCAGCTGCATTCAGCCGTACATCACCAAGCACAATGCTGAGCATTGGATAGAGAGGTGTAAAACCGCCACCACTGGACTCTGGAGGAAACGTGTTCTGTGCAGTGATGGATCACACTTCTCTATCTGGCGCCTGATGGAGAAGTCAGGGTTTGGTGAATAGCAGTAGAACGTTACCCCTGACTGCATTGTGCCCCCTGTACAGATGGTGGAGGAGGATAATGCTATGGGCTTGTTATCAGGGGTAGGCATCGGCCCCTCAGTTCCAGTGAAGGGGAATCTAAATGCTTCAGCATAAGACATTGTGGACAATTGTAGCTTACAGGTTTGTGGGAACGGTTTGGGGAAGACCCTTTTCTGTTCCCCATGACTGTCTCCATTTCACAAGGTCCATACAGACATGGAGGGTGAGCGTGGTGGAAGTACATGACCAGCTGCACAGGGCTCAGACCTCAACCCATCCAACACTTTTGGGGTGGATCAGAATGGAGATTGTGATCCCGGCCTGCCCACAACATCAGGGTCTGACCCCACAAATGCTCTTCTGAATGAAAGGGCAAAAACTCCCACAAACACCTCCAAAATCTTGTAGAAATTCTTCAAAGAAGAGGGAAGCTGTTACAGACCAGACAGAAAAGTTCCTGTAGATGTCCATATAGCATAGAGAGATAGATAGTAGATAGATAATAGATGATAGACAGATAAAAGATATATAGATGATAGATAGATAATAGATAGATAATAGATGGATAATAGATAGATAATTGATAGATAGATGATAGATAATAGATAGAAAATAGATAGATAATAGATGGACAATAGATAGATAGATAATTGATAGATAATGGATAGATAGATAATAGATGGATGATAGATAGTAGATAGATAATAGATGATAGATTATAGATAGATAATAGATGGATAAATAGACAGATAATAGATAGATGATAGATACAGTTAGGTCCATATATATTTGGACAGAGACAACATTTTTCTAATTTTGGTTATAGACATTACCACAATGAATTCTAAACAAAACAATTTAGATGCAGTTGAAGTTCAGACTTTCAGCTTTCATTTGAGGGTATCCACATTAAAATTGGATGAAGGGTTTAGGAGTTTCAGCTCCTTAACATGTGCCACCCTGTTTTTAAAGGGACCAAAAGTAATTGGACAATTGACTCCAAGGCTATTTCATGGACAGGTGTGGGCAATCCCTTCGTTATGTCATTCTCAATTAAGCAGATAAAAGGCCTGGAGTTGATTTGAGGTGTGGTGCTTGCATTTGGAAGGTTTTGCTGTGAAGTAAACATGCGGTCAAAGGAGCTCTCCATTCAGGTGAAACAAGCCATCCTTAAGCTGTGAAAACAGAAAAAACCCATCCGAGGAATTGCTACAATATTAGGAGTGGCAAAATCTACAGTTTGGTACATCCTGAGAAAGAAAGAAAGCACTGGTGAACTCATCAATGCAAAAGACAACAGTGGTGGATGATCGCAGAATAATCTCCATGGTGAAGAGAAACCACTTCACAAAAGCCAACCAAGTGACCAACACTCTCCAGGAGGTCGGCGTATCAATATCCAAATCTACCATAAAGAGAAGACTGCATGAAAGTAACTACAGAGGGTTCACTGCACGGTGCAAGCCACTCATAAGCATCAAGAAGGAAAAGGCTAGACTGGACTTTGCTAAAAAACGTCTAAAAAAGCCAGCACAGTTCTGGAAGAACATTCTTTGGACAGATGAAACCAAGATCAACCTCTACCAGAATGATGGAAAGAGAAATGTATGGTGAAGGCGTGGTACAGCTCATGATCCAAAGCATACCACATCATCTGTAAAACACGGCGGAGGCAGTGTGATGGCTTGGGCATGCATGGCTGCCAGTGGCACTGGGTCACTAGTGTTTATTGATGATGTGACACAGGACAGAAGCAGCCGAATGAATTCTGAGGTATTCAGAGCCGCCATACTGTGTGCTCAGATCCAGCCAAATGCAGCAAAACTGATTGGTCGTCGTTTCATACTACAGATGGACAATGACCTAAAACATAAAGATAAAGCAACCCAGGAGTTTATTAAAGCAAAGAAGTGAATATTCTTGAATGGCCAAGTCAGTCACCTGATCTCAACCCAACTGAGCAGCATTTCACTTGTTAAAGACTAAACTTCAGACAGAAAGGCCGACAAACAAACAGCAACGGAAAACCACCGCAGTGAAGGCCTGGCAGAGCATCAAAAAGGGGGAAACACAGCGTCTGGTGATGTCCATGAGTTCAAGACTTCAGGCAGTCATTGCCAACAAAGGGTTTTCAACCAAGTACTAGAAATTAACATTTTATTTAAAATTATTGAATCTGTCCAATTACTTTTGGTCCCTTTAAAAACAGGGTGGCACATGTTAAGGAGATGAAACTCCTAAACCCTTCATCCAATTTTAATGTGGATACCCTCAAATGAAAGCTGAAAGTCAGAACTTCAACTGCATCTGAATTGTTTTGTTTAAAATTCATTGCGGTAATGTCTGTAACCAAAACTAGAAAAATGTTGTCTCTGTCCAAATATATATGGACCTAACTGTACATTAGATTTACATTTATAAAATGTTACACTGCTCATTTATCTTATCTCCTATTTTGCAGGAAACATTAATGCAGTAACAAAGGGGCACCAGACACCTCTGCATTACGCCGCCAAATATGATGCAGTTAACTCTTTAAAAGCTCTTCTGAAGCAAGATGCAGACACCAAAGCCAGAGACCACAAGCAGCGCACAGCTCTGCACCTGGCTGCAGAATTAGGTAAGACTGACACACAAGAAGGTAGCACACTTTAGATGCAGACTGAAGGTAGGGTCACACAGAGATCGGTTTGATGCGTTGTCGTCATGCGCCCCCCAACATTAACAGCGGCTGTCATGTAGATCTTAGGGAAATGTGTGTAAAATATTATTTCTAACAGCTGCATATTTTTAGCACAAAGACAGAAGTGAATCCATAAGAGAAAGCAAATCCTTTTGTAGGGGGGTACCTACAAATCCTTCTGTAGAGGGGTCAGTCACTTTAGGACTAACATTAAAAATGCTGTAACAAAGCTATAACACACTGCTCAAAAAAATAAAGGGAACACTTAAACAACAGAATCTAACTCCAAGTAAATCAAACTTCTGTGAAATCAAACTGTCCACTTAGGAAGCAACACTGATTGACAATCAATTTCACATGCTGTTGTGCAAATCGAATAGACAACAGATTTAAATTATTGGCAATTATCAAGACACCCTCAATAAAGGAGTGGTTCTGTAGGTAGGGACCACAGACCACATCTCAGTACCAATGCTTTCTGGCTCATGTTTGGTCACTTTTGAATGTTGGTTGTGCTTTCACACTCGTGATAGCATGAGACGGGCTGTACAACCCACACAAGTGGCTCAGGTAGCGCAGCTCATCCAGGATGGCACATCAATGCGAGCTGTGGCAAGAAGGTTTGCTGTGTCTGTCAGCGTAGTGTCCAGAGGCTGGAGGCGCTACCAGGTCACTGGCCAGTACACCAGGAGATGTGGAGGGTACCGTAGGAGGGCAACAACCCAGCAGCAGGACCGCTACCTCAGCCTTTGTGCAAGGAGGAACAGGAGGAGCACTGCCAAAGCCCTGCAAAATGACCTCCAGCAGGCCACAAATGTGCATTTGTCTGCACAAACGGTTAGAAACCGACTCCATGAGGATGGTCTGAGTGCCCAACGTCCACAGATGGGGGTTGTGCTCACAGCCCAACACCGTGCAGGACGCTTAGCATTTGCCACAGAACACCAGGATTGGCAAATTCGCCACTGGTGCCCTGTGCTCTTCACAGATGAAAGCAGGTTCACACTGAGCACATGTGACAGACGTGACAGAGTCTGGAGATGCCGTGGAGAGCGATCTGCTGCCTGCAACAACCTTCAGCATGACCGGTTTGGCAGTGGGTCAGTAATGGTGTGGGGTGGCATTTCTTTGGAGGGTCGCACAGCCCTCCATTTGCTCGCCAGAGGCAGAATGACTGCCATTAGGTACCGAGATGAGATCCTCAGACCCCTTGTGAGACCATATGCTGGTGCGGTTGGCCCTGTGTTCCTCCTAATGCAGGGCAATGCCAGACCTCATGTGGCTGGAGTGTGTCCTGCAATATGAAGGCATTGAAGCTATGGACTGGCCCACCCAATCCCCAGACCTGAATCCGATTGAGCACATCTGGGACATCATATCTCGCTCCATCCACCAACATCACGTTGCACCACACACTGTCCAGGAGTTGGCGGATGCTTTAGTCCAAGTCTGGGAGGAGATCCCTCAGGAGACCATCCACCGCCTCATCAGGAGCATGTCCAGGCATTGTAGGGAGGTCATACAGGCACGTGGAGGCCACACACAATACTGAGCATCTTTTCCTTGTCATGAGGCATTTCCACTGAAGTTGGATCAGCCTGTAATTTGATTTTCCACTTTGATTTTGAGTATCATTCCATATCCAGACCTCCATGGGATATTCATCTTGATTTACATTGATCATTGTTATGTTGTATTGTTCTGAACACATTCCACTATGCAATGAATAAACATTTGCAACTGGAATATTTCATTCAGAGATATCTAGGATGTGGTATTTTAGTGTTCCCTTTATTTTTTTGAGCAGTGTATATATTACTTACTAATATTCTCTGCTGTGACGGTTTGCAATCTAATTTAAGCCATGTTCCCTAGATTCACCAGCCTTCTGTGCCATCCATTAGATCAAGAAAGAGGATAGGGCTTAAATAATATTGAAAATGGCTCAAACATTTGCAACAGAGGGCAGCAGTAAGTGGCATTTTCAACACAAGTAAAGCATTTTTTGTGCTCTGTCTGTGGTTCTAATATTCTATAGAACCAAGGAACATTTCTAGATTGCAAAAATGTATAAAACACTCATGTCACGTTTACCTTGGGCCTCATCCAGACATCTGTTTGTTTGTTTTTTTGTATACAAGATAAAAGACGGCCATTTTTCTTCACTGTACCTGTTGTAGATTTGTTTCCCTTTTTGGTCCTGGAGTCCATTTTTATCATCAGTGTGCTATCCATTACATTCCAAGCTTCTCCTAACTATTAAATAGCAAAAAACGATGACACACGGACGCCATCTGTGTTCTCTTTTTTCATTGATTTGAATGGAAGAGTTTTCTTTGTGACTCAAATAAAATCAAATCAAATCTCCATTTTTTTTGCAAACACTTGGTCTGCAGAAAAAGACAATTAGAGGTGAATGGTCCCATAGGCTATAATGCGTGTTCTGCCCATGAAAAATATTGATATGAAAAATGAAAATCTGAATGAGGCCTTAGACTAAGAAAATGATTATCCAGCTGTTCATGGTAATGTTTGCCCTCCTTAGATCGCAGTGAAGCAGCGCGTCTACTGCTGAATCTGAAATGTGATGCAAGTGTTCAGGATGACACAGGACTGTCCTGTCTGACCATGATGGTGGTAAATATGCCTCCTGTGGTGAGTAAAACATTGTCTAATGAGTTACGAAGGCTATAAGATATAGTACACATTAGATGGCTTCTATGGTAGTACAGCTTGGCGAACACTTACTACGCATTTACACCGGCCGATTTCAACACTAACGATCCATCGGTCACAATAATTGTGTAATATGAATGTGTTGAGCAACTGATCAATGTGTCCAAAAAACGCCCGTCCATCGCGCATGAAATCGTTTCGGCGAGTGAAAAAAAAATTCTCATTCATCTTTCCAAAATTGTGTAATGTGAATGGAGATTTTTCATTCGTTCAATGATTTGACCGGCAACAAGGAGGAAATTCAAGTCTTTAATAGTTATGGCTCTCAATGATCAGCGGATCATGTTCTGCGGTTGTTCACTGGCAGTCGCAGGATCGGATCGAGCTCATATTACTGCCGTGATGTTATTACTATAAATGCTGCTCTTCATATAAAAACCGAGATACTGATTATCAAACGTTTTATTGATAATTTAGTTACATTTACCGTACTTTGCACAGAATAAAAAGGGATTCTTTGTGCAATACTTTATATGCATGCATTCGGAAGAAACAATATCACTTAGAGGATTTGATTGCCTACACTTCATATTATCAAAATGCTTTCACATTTCATACAGTAGACATTGCTAAAAATAAGCTAAAATGAAGAAGCTCTCTGTCCTCCAAGTGTGAAGAATGGCTCATTAGATAGCCTGTGAGTCCATCTTCAGGCTTGGAAGACAGCAGCACTTATGCTTCTTCATTATAGTGATTGGATGGGGGGATCTCAACACCATTTACAGCTCTCTATGACATGCCAGAAGTTTTCTTAAAGTGCAGTAAGTACCAAGTAAGACCAGAAAAAGACATTTCTCTATGTATCAATTTTCACACTTTTTGATGATGGAGCATCTTGGGTGTCAGATTCTCCTGATTAATCAAGATCTGTATGCCTCTTAATGAATCAGGAATATCTGACAAGCGGCGTGCGCCTCCAGGACCATGTCAGAAATCAGAGACTGGAGTAAGATTTTTGGTGCAAGGAACGCTACAGTTCGTCATGAATTAGATTCATCAAAACTGATGAGAAAATGCAAAAAATGTTGCGACTTTTCAAAGCTTTTTACTCCAGACTTGTAAAAGCTTTGTTGAATCGGGGCAAAAGTTTTAGTCTTGTCCAACATCTGGGTCAGTACTTCTTGATCATTAGACCATTGAATTGGATCCCAGATGCGACTTGTGATTACCTTGGTTCTCCAGTGACGAAGCCTCCCATGACACCATGACATTATGCAGGTCTAGTAATTGCATGGGGCGTCCAGGATGCCAACTTTCGAGTTCCAGCCAAGGAAGTTGGCACTGCCACGGAATATCAAAGAGGACACTAAACTAGGGTTGTGCAAATCTTTCTGCTCATCTCATGTCTGATGAAACAGTTAATCGTTCTCTTATCAAACATCTTAACGGTGTAACACATTAGTGCACAGATTAATGTGCATGGACAACATCAGAGCTGAATCTACAAAAAAAAATTGTGTTCTCTCGTGTATTGCCTTGGTTATTTGACTTCTGTATAGCACCTTGGACTGTGAAGTACAATTTACTGTGTGTTTTTTCTTACATCTTTCAGCTCAGTTTTTAGAAGTGGATATTATCTCCCATGATGAATTCACGTAGAAACACAAACATAATCAGCTGGAAATATATTTGCAAGCTTCCAGCATTTCCATATGTCAGTTCGTGGTACACGCAGCCCTCTACTTCACAGAAGACAGAAATAATTGCTTTATTTAGAAATTGGTAATGGATTGTTAGTTTAGTGAAAATGAGACTGTTACCCATTTATCATAGCAGGCGCACACCTCTGCTGCACAAAATGTCTTAGAGTTTGCTCTCATGTAAGGAATACGCTGCAGATTTTTTTGCATGGTGAATTTGCAGCCTATTACGGTAGTTGCATTATTGATGAGATTTTCCCAAATCCCATCCACACGCTGCATACAAAACTCTAGCATAAATTGACCTACAGTGCAGATTTTCAATCTGCAGCTTGTCAATTTACAATTTATTCTGTAGGTTCTTACCATGGATTTCACTCTTTGCAATCCTCACAGTGAAATCTGCAGGACAAAATCAACCCAATTTGATGCAATTTTTTTTTACTGCTAAAATTTACATTGTATCAATTCATAGAAAAAAGCACAGATAGAATGACAGCCTTATTATGAAGTGTCCAGGTGGAAAGCTCAAACATGGGACTGCTACTCAATACAAAGATAACAAAGATATTAACTACTGCCTGTACTACAGGTATGAACGGGACACATTTGAGATGGACAGCGGCGAACTAGAACTTCAACCTACTGGGATCGATGGTCACTCAAGGTGGAGCGATGACACCGAAAGTCAATAGGAGAATAGCTATGGGCAAATCAACAGTGAAGTCACTGTGCAAGGTCTTCAAATCAAGGAACATTTCAGTGGTGATGTGGTAACATAAATGCGAAACCTAAACATAAAGAAAAATGAAGAATCAACGTCCTCGAAATATGGTGCAGTAGAAGGATGTTATCAGTACCATGGATTTCAAGAAGAACAAACAAATCAGTTTTGGAACAAATCAAGCCAGACATGTCAGTCGAAGCAAGGATCACCAAGCTACGACTTGCCTACTTTGGACACATCATATGAAAAGAGCAATCACTGGAGAAGGACATCATGGTCAGAAGAATAGAAAGAACAAGGAAAAAAGGAAGACCAGCAACCCATTGGCTTGATACAATTAAGATAATGGAGGAGAAGACCCTGGTGGACCTATCTAGACTTGCACAAGATTGATCTTCCTACAGATCATTCATCCATCAAGTCGTCATGGCTCGAGAACAAACTGAAGGGTGCTAAATAATAATTATTCTTTATTGCATTTGTGTTTTGTGTCTTTTTTTTTTTTTTGGGGGGGGTGGCGGGGTTTCTCCTGTTTTTTATTTGCGCCTTATTCATTTTGTTTTTGCCTTTTTTTAAACTTTATTTTATATGCGTTAACCTGCTTTTCTCATGTTTGACATTTTGGGCAGGGCTTGGAGTTTCCACACGTTTTTGGCTGATTCATCAATTGTGATTTTTTTAATAAGGTTGCAAAGTTTTTACAGAAATGGAATCCAGTCCTTCCTTGGAGTGATTTTATGTTCATCCCAAAAAATTGTGCATATTTTGCATCTTTTTAATATTCATGCACACGCACATGTATATACACAGCACATACACACAAATGTATATACACACACTGCACATAGACACACGTATATACAGTAGTCACACATAGAGAGATGTATCACTAAATAACTAGGCAGATTTGTCATTTGAAACCTACAAGGTGGGACCCCAACCCTAGCCGTAGCCATTTTTACCTGGAGAAAGTGAATTATTGATAATATTCTGCATGGAAAGACTCCAGAATGACCTTTCTGTAACCCTATACTTATTGTACTTTATGTATTTGTCTTAATAGTTTTATATATTGTGTAGAAACATAAAGAAGTCCTTACAATGGCGTCATCGGCAGTCTCCTGTATGTTGCTGCTAACTATACATTGTCAGATTACTTTACTCCTCCAGTTATCCCATATCCTCCACCATCATGAATTAATCTAATTTTCTCTCATTTTCTCTGTAAGTTGCGTGCCTCTAGTTGCTTAGATATATAACCTTACATTAATCCCTGCATTATGCTATTTGTGTATGTACATTTTCTACCCACACTTCCAGTTTATATGAGGTTAGTAGGGAAATGACATCCTGCACTGTCAATATTACCCTCCTATAATCTGTATTATACCCTCATCTTATTTTTTTTCACATGTCCCAGTTTCATTTCTGTCCCATTACATGGACTTTTGTCTCCATCAGGGACATGGATTCACTTACTCCATTTAACAAGTGGATGTTAATTAGGACCTGCTTTCCTTTGTTTTACGACTTTTTATTGTGCCATTTTTCTGTTGTTCCTCTTGGAAATGTATATTTGTTTCCATTTCCCCTGTTCATTTGGTGGCCAGGTTGTAAATTAATTGTTAAACAACTCAATGGTCTCAACAGTTCAGTGTCACAAGGGCTAGAACTGAGCCGCTCTGTCAATAAATGTGCACAATGTCAGAACAGTTTCACCAGCTCTGGTCCCAACGCTGGAACCAACTACCTTCTGATAACCGTGCAAAGAGGATCAAGGAGCCGAGACAGAGGCCGCAAACAGAAGCCCCTGCAGAATATCATGGGTCCTATATTCCCTCTGGTCTTAATCAGTCACTGAGATGAGAAAGCTCGGTATAATGAAATAGGCAGCAACAGAGATGATGGAACTGAGCAGCCAATAGGGATAGGGCTAAGGTTAGGTATAGGTCTAGGGTTAAGGCTAGGTTTATGGATAGATTTACTGCTAGGTTAAGGGATAGGGAAAAAAGAATACTATGAATCACTATTTAACTTGATTATTACAATTTTTGTTGGAAATAAAAGAGGGTCAAAGGGTAAACTATTATGACACCTGTATTGTACAATACTTGCACTCAGGTGATAAGGCATTCAGTACTGGACTTGTGGAAGGGAATTAGGCAGTGATATCAGTTCACGGGTTAGGGGACTCAAAATATTTGTCTATGCCACTGGCTTGCGGCATATGTCCCGACTTCTGCATCCCTTCTTCTGCTGCCTTCATTCTGTCTTTGCTTTTGTATTCCTTCTCCCGCTGCTTGCAACATTTATCCGGCATTCTGTATCCCCACTGCAGCTGCTTGCAGTGTCTACTCCAGCTTCTGTATCCCTCTCCTGTTGCTTGTGGCATCTTTCCTGGCCTCTGTGTTCCTTCTGCTACTACTTGCAGTTACCGATCCAGCTTCTATATCCCTCATTTGCTGTTTGCCACATCTGTCCTTGCCTCCGTATCCCCATTGCTGGTGTCTACAGTTTCTGTTCCGGCTCCTAGGCCCTTCAGCTTTTGCTTGCAGCATCTATCCTAGTTTCTGAATACCCTTTGACAGATACAATAAACAATGTCAGAAGTCACACGATGTAGAAGTATTCACAAAGGGGGTACAGAATCTGCTATCAGCTGGTCTCTTGATCTTGTGAGATCACTGCTAGATCAGTTGTATTGTGTGTCAAAAACAGGGGGTTCTTAGTGGAGGAATGGGGACATTTTCATTAAAAAAAACTTATCATAGTTCAGGAAGGAATTAAGATATGTTGCCATATTTTGGGAGATGTGATGGGTCCCCTTTAAAGAGCAGTTAGACCTAAAATAAAAAATATCATCTGCATATGGAAACCCTTTGGAGGTGGAAAGGAGCCGGGATAAGACATCTGATTGGCTCACAGTACAGCTCTTAATTCTCCTCAGGAAGAGCAATAATGGAGAGAGAAATCGTGCATTTCAGGGATGAACAGAGGGAAAGAAAAAGGACTAAAATATTCAGAGTACACACAACACACAGAGAGAACTGCCTGAGAAAGGAGGGGAATTAACTTTTATGTATGCTTAAAAAAACTGGTTGAGAACAAGATGGAACTAAGAATTGGCTGAGAATAATTAGCAAAATCGGAAACAGAGGAATTACATATCTCATTTAAGGATATATTTTATGTAGGGGTATTTGGTCATTGGTGTGGATTGTAACTAGGGCCTATGCTTAGGAGGTAATTAAACATATTTATTATGTTGTCCTTAGGCCTGCCTGGCTTTGGATCAATTTCATACTAAAGATCGGGCAAACCGAAAGCAGCATTTTTACCTAAACCTTGTGGAACCGCAGACCTCAGGTTAGTCAGAACAAACATTGAAGGGTATGAATACATTAAGCTGCCGATCCTGTGTCTCTGAATTGAAAATGAATAGTTAAGAAGCTTTTCTGAGAATTACATTTAATAAAATGATATATAAATTACCTATTTGATTGCACTACTTACCAACATTATGGCATTAAAAATAATACCTCGGTCCCCTGCTCTGCTGCATTCTAGAAACTGATTGCCATATGGATTAGTTAATACTTCCTGCACGGAATTTGTACAGCAATAAACCTATGGGTTGATGGACGCTCGTGCCTACATTGTTTACGTGTGGCTGAAAAGTTATTTTTTTTATTTTAAATCACAAAATTCATCTTAATAAAGATCTTCGGTGCTATAGAGCAGCTGACAAGTGGGATGTTAGCCTGGGTTGGATTCTATACACTTTCTTATGAACTGAACATGTGTTCCCCTGAACAAGTGGTAGGCAAATGGCTGAAGAGTTGTGCTGCTCTTCTCTCCTGAAAGCTGCAGAGGGCAAGAAGCAGCATTTCCCACAGTAATAGTAGTGTCACAGGTGTGTCAGATGCTACAGAGAATCGCTCTGCATCTGGCCGCAGAAGGTCTCTGCGTTTTGCATTGCAGACACCTTCATAATCCTTCTGACTTTTGGACCCAGTAGCAACCTCCCTTCCACTCTAAATGACTCACCTGGACCTGGGTGTTTATAGACTCTCAGTCTGCTTCAAGGAGTCACCGGTGATAATCTCATTTTCCCTTGTGAAGGCTTGGAGCTATAGCAGTCAGCTTACTTCCTCTCTGGTGCTGTTGGAGGATGTTTGGTGTTATCTCTTTGAATCTGCTCAAGCTAAGTTGCTTCCTCCTTGTTTGTCTCCCTTCTTCTCTTTAGTGTACAGTGGTGACTTACCATTGCTCATCCCCCTTCCCTATTCATGGCCTAGCTCCTGGGATACACAGGGCTTAGGTTCCTGCTCGGCAATTGGTGTGGAACAATATAGGGACGGTAGGGGAGGCAGGGTGCTATTAGATCTGCCTAGGGGTCGCCACACTCCCTTCACTTAGCATTTGGGCTTCTATCCCCTCTTTCCCTCGTGTGGCACTTAGCCTCCCCTCACTGTGCATGACAAGTAAGTGGCAGCAAGGAGAGCCCAACAAAAACCCCTATGAATATAACGATTCATCTTCAGCCACTGTGTGTTCTTCATTATATAGGAGGTGTATCAGATATTTTGACTAACTATTTATCTTACTTTTTCTTCTTAAACAGGTTTCAAAGGGACACAGGCCAAATCTCCAGTAAGTAAAGAAGCTTTTTTGTTTCTCTATTTTTTTTACTGAGCAATTTGTCAACTTAATTTGTGTTACAGCAAAAAAGGTTGCATGCAATTCATCTGTTTTTGTGCTCATTTGCAAGAAATTAAGCTACACCTGTGATACATGGGTTGGACGGGTTGGAGGTTATAGGCATTGGCTGTTGCTATCACTTTGACGCCATACAGGAACATAATGGTCACTCTCAACGCTACAACAAACAGTGAAACAGATGAGGTTGACACCCTGCCTGTAAGGTTTCCTTGTTGTGTGGTACATAGGTAACAACCATAGAATCACAGAATGTTAGAGTTTGAAGGGACCTCCAGGGTCATTGTGTCCAACCCCCGGCTCAATGCAGGATTCACTAAACCATCTCAGACAGATGTCTGTCCAGCCTCTGTTAAAGACTTCCAACTTCCATTGAAGAAGACCTCACCACCTCTCGTGGCCGCCTGTTCCACTCATTGATTACTCTCACTGTCAAAAAGTATTTTCTAATATCTAATCTGTATCTTCTCCCTTTCATTTTTATTCCATTGCTTCTCGTGTTTCCATGTGCAAATGACAATAAGGATAAGCCCGCTACACCAGGGGTGGGCAATTAATTTTCTGGAGGGGCCACATGGTAGACGGTGACTGTTGTGGAGGGCCGAACCAATAGGCTTCAATTAATTATGCTCGATATTAATATCACTATATTAATTATAATTATTATATCAATGATAATTATATTGTATCACTTAATATTGAGCAGAATTAAGAATGCTGATATCCCCCTATATATAGTTTGAACCCAAATACAGCCGCTTCTATATATCGTGTGAGCCCCCACAACCCCTTATATACCGTAAGAGCCCCACACAGCCTCTCTATATACAGCATGAGCCCCACATAGCCTCCCCATATTCAGCATGAGCGCCACACAGCATCCCCATATACCGCATGAGCCCCACACAGCCTCCTCATGTCCAGCATGAGAGCCCCATAGCAACTCCATATCCAGCATGAGAGCCTCATAGCATCCTCATGTCCAGCATGAGAGCCCCATAGTCTCCCCATGTCCAGCCTCAGAGACCCATAGCCTCCCCATGTCCAGTCTGAGACCCACAGCCTCCTCATGTCCAGCATTAGAGACCCATAACCTCCCCATGTCCAGCCTGAGAGCCATATAGCCTCCCCATGTCCAGGATGAGACCCCATAGCCTTCCCATGTCCATGATGAGACCTCCATAGCCTCCCCATGTCCAGGATGAGACCCCCATAGCCTCCCCATGTCCAACATGAGACCCCCATAGCATCCCCATGTCAAGCATGAGAGCCTCATAGCATCTCCATATCCAACAAGAGAGCCCCATAGTCTCCCCATGTCCAGCCTGAGAGACCCATAGCCTCCCCATGTCCAACCTGAGAGACCCATAGACTCCCCATGTCCAGCATTAGAGACCCATAGTCTCCCCATGTCCAGCCTGAAAGCCCCATAGCCTTCCCATGTCCAGGATGAGACCCCATAGCCTCCCCATGTCCAGGATGACATCCCCATAGCCTCCCCATGTCCAGGATGACAACCCCATAGCCTCCCCTTGTCCAGGATGAGAGCCCCATAGCCTTCCCATGTCCAGGATGACATCCCCATAGCCTCCCCATGTCCAGGATAAGAGCCCCATAGCCTTCCCATGTCCAGGATGACATCCCCATAGCCTCCCCATGTCCAGGATAAGAGCCCCATAGCCTTCCCATGTCCAGGATGACATCCCCATAGCCTCCCCATGTCCAGGTTGACATTCCCATAGCCTCCTCATGTCCAGGATGACATTCCCATAGCCTCCCCATGTCCAGGATGACATCCCCATAGCCTCCACATGTCCAGGATGACATCCCCATAGCCTCTCCATATCCAGGATGACATCCCCATAGCCTCCCCATGTCCAGGATGACATCCCCATAGCCTCCCCATGTCCAGGATGACATCCCCATAGCCTGCACATGTCCAGGATGACATCCCCATAGCCTTCACATGTCCAGGATGACATCCCCATAGCCTCTCCATGTCCAGGATTACATCCCCATAGCCTCCCCATGTCCAGGATGACATCCCCATAGCATCCCCATGTCCAGGATGACATCCCCATAGCATCCCCATGTCCAGGATGACATCCCCATAGACTGCCCATGTCCAGGATGACATCTCCATAGCCTCCACATGTCCAGGATGACATCCCCATAGCCTCTCCATGTCCAGGATGACATCCCCATAGCCTCCCCATGTCCAGGATGACATCCCCATAGCCTCCCCATGTCCAGGATAAGAGCCCCATAGCCTTCCCATGTCCAGGATGACATCCCCATAGCCTCCCCATGTCCAGGTTGACATTCCCATAGCCTCCTCATGTCCAGGATGACATTCCCATAGCCTCCCCATGTCCAGGATGACATCCCCATAGCCTCCACATGTCCAGGATGACATCCCCATAGCCTCTCCATATCCAGGATGACATCCCCATAGCCTCCCCATGTCCAGGATGACATCCCCATAGCCTCCCCATGTCCAGGATGACATCCCCATAGCCTGCACATGTCCAGGATGACATCCCCATAGCCTTCACATGTCCAGGATGACATCCCCATAGCCTCTCCATGTCCAGGATGACATCCCCATAGCCTCCCCATGTCCAGGATGACATCCCCATAGCATCCCCATGTCCAGGATGACATCCCCATAGACTGCCCATGTCCAGGATGACATCTCCATAGCCTCCACATGTCCAGGATGACATCCCCATAGCCTCTCCATGTCCAGGATGACATCCCCATAGCCTCCCCATGTCCAGGATGAGAGCCCCATAGCCTCCCCATGTCCAGGATGACATCCCCATAGCCTCCCCATGTCTAAGATGAGAGACCCATAGCCTCCCCATGTCCAGGATAAGAGCCCCATAGCCTCCCAATTTGCAGGATGACATCCCCATAGCCTGCCCATGTCCAGGATGACATCCCCATAGCCTCCCCATGTACAAGATGAGAGCCCCATAGGCTCCCCATGCCCAGGATGAGAGCCTCATATCCTGATCCTTTAACTTTTCCTTGTAGGACCTACTTTGCAGTCCACTCACCATCCTAGTAGCTCTTCTCTGAACTTGCTCCAGTATTTCGATGTCTTTTTTTATAATGTGGGGCCCAGAACTGGACACAGTATTCCAGATGAGGCCTGACCAAGGAGTAGTAGAGGGCAATAATGACTTTGCGTGATCTAATAATAATAATAATAATTTTTATTTATATAGCGCCAACATATTCCGCAGCGCTTTACAACTTATAGAGGGGACTTGTACAGACAATAGACATTACAGCAAAACAGAAATCACAGTTCAAAATAGATACCAGGAGGAATGAGGGCCCTGCTCGCAAGCTTACAAACCATGAGGAAAAGGGGAGACACGAGAGGTGGATGGTAACAATTGCTTTAGTTATTTGGACCAGCCATAGTGTAAGGCTCGGGTGTTCATGTAAAGCTGCATGAACCAGTTAACAGCCTAAGTATGTAGCAGTACAGACACAGAGGGCTATTAACTGCATAAGATGTATGAGAACACGATGCAAGGAACCTGATTATGTGTTTTGTTTTTTTTCTATTTTTAATAGGCCACACAGGGATAGTTAGGTTAATGCGTTGAGGCGGTAGGCCAGTCTGAACAAATGCGTTTTTAGGGCACGCTTAAAACTGTGGGGATTGGGGATTAATCGTATTAACCTAGGTAGTGCATTCCAAAGAATCGGCGCAGCACGTGTAAAGTCTTGGAGACAGGAGTGGGAGGTTCTGATTATTGAGGATGCTAACCTGAGGTCATTAGCGGAGCGGAGGGCACGGGTAGGGTGGTAGACTGAGACCAGAGAGGAGATGTAGGGTGGTGCTGAGCCATGGAGTGCTTTGTGGATGAGGGTAGTAGTTTTGTACTGGATTCTGGAGTGGATGGGTAGCCAGTGTAATGACTGGCACAAGGTAGAGGCATCGGTGTAACGGTTGGTGAGGAATATGATCCTGGCAGCAGCATTCAGGACAGATTGGAGCGGGGAGAGTTTGGTAAGAGGGAGGCCGATTAGTAGAGAGTTACAATAGTCCAGACGAGAATGAATAAGAGAAACAGTAAGAGTTTTTGCAGAGTCGAAAGTAAGAAAAGGGCGAATTCTAGAAATGTTTTTGAGATGCAGATAAGAAGAGCGAGCCAGTGATCGGATGTGGGGGGTGAATGAAAGCTCGGAATCAAGGATGACCCCAAGGCAGCGGGCATGTTGCTTTGGAGTAATGATTGAATCGCACACGGAGATGGCAATGTCAGGCAAAGGTAGGTTAGTAGAGGGAGAGAACACGAGGAGTTCAGTTTTTGACAGGTTCAGTTTCAGATAGAGGGAGGACATGATGTTAGAGACAGCGATCTAGACTGTATGCTTCTCTTAATACATCCTAGAACCAGATGGAAATTGGAGTCCAGGAGAGCGGTTAAAATCACACTCGTGTTTACTTTGCTGTGTAATAACTTTTTATGTTTACATCTTATCACTTGCGGACACAGACAGAAAAGGGCCTCTGTTCAAGAGAAATATATGGACCCTTTGTACTCCAATAGCTTATCAGAATCCAAAATTCAGGAAATGACCCCCCTTAACTCCTGCACTAATGATATGTCAGCGCCTGCATAATCTGTAGGTAATAATCAGCATCAGATACACTGGTTGGTGGTGTGGTGCCCTTCCAAGGTGCTGACTACACTATCTACAATTCCTTAGGGGTACACATGTTCCTTCGCTCTATAGGGCAGTTTCTTACTAGCAGACCTCAGCATCTAACGCTACAAAATACTGCTCCATCAATGCAGAACCTTGGATTAGTGCAGCTCCTGCTTCATCCACTAAATGCAATGGCAGCTTCTTTGTGGGAATTACAGCAGTCACCCTTCCTAAGGGCTGTCCCACACGTCCAGATAATTCCGGTACCGGAATAAATCGGTACCGGAGTTATCCGTGTCCGTGTGCCTGGGAACTCACGGAGGCCATACGTGCGGCACACGTGTGCCGCCCGTATGGCGAGTGGGTACCACACGGAGCGTGTGGTACCCACTCTGCATGGTGCTGAAGCTGCTGAAGCTGCGATTCATATCCTCTCTGCAGTAGCGTTTGCTGCAGAGAAAATATGAAGAATAGTGTTAAAAATAAAGATCTATGTGTCCGCCGCCCCCCCTCCCCCTGTGCGCCCCCCCGCTGGTCAGAAAATACTTACCCGGGTCCCCCGTCGGCTGTCGCTCCTTCCTGGTCTGGCCGCGGCTTCTCCTGCATGCGGTCACGTGGGGCCGATCATTTACAGTCATGAATATGTGGCTCCACCTCCCATAGGGGCGGAGCCGACTATTCATGATTGTAAATGATCGGCCCCACGTGACCGCATACAGTAAGCCGCGGCCAGACCAGGAAGGAGCGAGGGAGCGGGTAAGTATTTTCTGACCAGCGGGGGGGCGCACAGGGGGTGGGGGGGCGGCGGACACATGGATCTTTATTTTTAACACTATTCTTCATATTTTCTCTATAGCAAACGCTGCTACAGGGAAGATATGAATCGCGGCTTCAGCACCATGTGGGGGGGACAGCGCTTACTGTAGCGCTGTCTCCTGCACGCACACGGACCCCAGACGGAGAATGTCCGTGTGAGGTCCGTGTTTTACGCGAACCCATTGACTCTATTGGGTCCGTGTAATACGTGCGCTCCCACGAACACTGACATGTCTCCGTGTTTGGCACACGGAGACACGGTCCGCAAAAAATCAATGACATCTGAACAGATGCATTGATTTTTATGGGTCTACGTGTGTCAGTGTCTCCGGTACGTGAGGAAACTGTCACCTCACGTACCGGAGCCACTGACGTGTGAAACCGGCCTAACATGCATTTGCAGCTGCTGTACCTGCAAACTTCTACATGGAATGGCTGAACTACACTGACTCATTCCTGGGCTGTGGCTTTCCAGAACCCTTTAGTAGGGTGAGCCTGCATAGGAAAAGAGGATTTCCCCCAATATCGAACTACAGAAGAACACCAGTGTGATAGACAAGTATAAAGAGCACTACATTTACATGTCCACATCCAAGGACAAACCTCCACCGAAAAACTCTGCTGCAGTTTTGCAATTGTTTACCAAATCATCACATAATTCTGCAAGGAACTGCTTTCTTTTACCTGCAAAACCATGTGGTCAATTAAAACCAGCCGCCCACTTTTTTGTGAGTAAGGATATGTGCACACGTTGTGGATTTGCCTGCGGATCCGCAGCGGATTGGCCGCTGCGGATTCGCAGCAGTTTTCCATCAGGTTTACAGTACCATGTAAACCTGTGGAAAACCAAATCCGCTGTGCCCATGGTGCGGAAAATACCGCGTGGAAACGCTGCGTTGTATTTTCCGCAGCATGCCAATTCTTTGTGCGGATTCAGCAGCGTTTTACATCTGATACTCAATAGGAATCTGCAGGTGTACAACCGCAGATGAAATCCGCACAAAAAACGCCAGAATTCCGCAGTAAATCCGCAGGTAAAACACAGTGCTTTTTACCTGCGGATTTTTCAAAAACGGTGCGGAAAAATCCGCGCACAAGTCCGCAATGTGATCACATAGCCTAAAACAGCGGCTCCCCTGCAAAATGGAGAGATTGCTTTGGGAGTAATTGTAAGCTGCTGTACCTGGCCTTGCTCTAATGAGTATAAAACTTTACATACCCAATTTGAAAAAAAAAGAGGAAAGAAAGAAACGTAGAAAGGATTGGTTGCACTTCCTACATTTTAACAAAAGGATTTTTTATTGTAAAGCAAACACAAAAGCTTAGAGAAAACAAAACAAAAAAAAATTGAATAATCGTGGTCCTTTTGTAATAGAACATTATATGTCTGTTATTGATGCCATTTTTTAGTAGAACTACATGTACATAAAAGGAATCTGTTACTAGGTTTTTGTTACCCCATCTGAGAGCAGCGTAATGTATGAGCAGAGACCCTGATTCCAGTGATGTATCACTTACTGGGCTGTTTGCTGTCATTTTGTTAAAATCACAGTTTTCTCTGCTGCAGATCTAGCAGTTCTCTAATGCTAAGCTGTGTATAACCCTGCCCACACCTCTGATTGGCAACTTCCTGTGTACACTGTGCATAGGGAAAAAGCTACTAATTGGTGGGAGCGGGGTTATACAGAGGTCATGAATATGGCGGACTACCTGGTAGCAGGTTTAGTAGTCCTCTACTTATAGAACACTGATTTAATCAAAGCTACAACAAGCAGCCTAGTAAGTGACACATCGCTGGGTTCAGGGTCACTCTCTATCTACATTATGCTGCTCTCAGAATTGGAGGCAAAAACCTAGTGACAGATTCCCTTTAATGGCTCTTTTAGCTTAGTATAAGATTTGCTAAGTACAGTAACTACATACATTTAGAAGTAGAACAATTTAGGTTTAGCCATTGTAATTAGTATTTTATTAATTTTTGGCTGGGTCTAGGAAAAAAAATGTGCACAAAAGTGGAGTCATCATTCACCCATCTCTTTGTTTATGAACCAATTCACCTGGGTGACTATGCACATGGCACTCTGTTGCCCACTGCCACTATTTGCTTCTTTTACATTTTTCAATGATGCATTCTTTATGTATTATTACTATTTGACATCACTTTATGGGTAATGACTATTTATATTTATTTCAAATATTTGTTATATCAACATGGCTCTTGCTTATCATAATTGTCACTATTCCTTCTTTCAGTGTAGTGAATGGCAGCTTAGCCGTCCAATCTAGGGTAGGGGAATGCTGAGCTGACAGTGTGATGAGTAACAGTCCAGTCGCCCAGTCTGGGCCGGGACATGCTGGGTCTCCTGTTCAGAATGATTCTCAGGCTATTTAGCTGGCTGTCTGCCTCTTATCTCTGCTTGTTGTAGTTCTTCTCAGTTTGATGTGTTTCTTCTGGGAATGGAGTTCTAGTTCTTGATCTTTGTTGATGACCTTGGATTTGCCTTTGACCATCCATTTGCCTAGCCCCTTTGTCTTGCTCTGCTACCTTCTTGGAATTCTGATTCCGCACTGTGACCTGACTAAGCTTTTGCCTCATCCCTCTGTTTCTGACGTACCTTCCTAGCTTTTGACCTTGGACTCCCTGTCATCCCCACCTCACGGCGTGTCTGTAAGTAGTGACTAATGAGTCGCCTGCCAGCGCCGTGGGGTACCCGGTACCAGGTCCGGTGTTCACAGGGGGATGTCACGGTAGCGACCCGGTCTGTGGCCCTGGGCGCCCATGTAAAAGTGGAAATTGAATAAAGTTTATGTTCATGACGCCACCTGTGGTATTCGGTCAGTGGGGACCGAAGCTGCTTTAAGAGGTCCTCTGGGGTGATGTTATTGCAGCTATATGGTATAACCTCCCACAGGTGTAGTGTATCCCCAGGGCTCCCGGTGTGTAGATGGAAGATGGTGAATGGCGCAGTAAAGAACGAGGACAAAGGTTTGAAGTCTCTTTACCTGGTTACCTCGGTGGTCCGGCTACCAGTTATCTGCGCTTTGCCAGGGAGACAGACTGCTCATTGCTGTCCTCCCCCTGGTGTCATTCTCCTGTGCTTTGCTCTCCTGCACGCTCACTGAACAACTTTCGGCTTTCTGTATGTCTCTTCCCAGGGGCTGTAGTACTTCAGACTACATGGCCCCTTCAGACCTTCTGACACTCTGTCGGTCTGCTCTCTTCTGTCTCTCTGACAATCTGCTCTCCCTTTCCCTCCAAACCACAATATAAAGTATATACATATACTGGGGAGTCACCTAGGAATAGGATCAAAAGCTCCCCCTTGTGGCCTGGAGTGTGAACATGTTGTGTGTATGGTGGTTACCCGATAAAAGATATCCTTCATTGCTTCCAAACGTAACATCACTCTCCCTGTGAGGATAGCAGTGATTCTGTGACGACCAGGACCCTGGGGTGCCACACTAGCATCACAATAACGACACAGGCTGTATCTCATTGCTCAGGAAACAGGTTCCAGAGCAATATTTAAAGGGAACCTTTAAAAGGAACCTGTCAGCTGATTCATGCTGTCCAAACCACTAGCAGCCTGAACCAGAGCTTGGCTACACAATTGCAGTTGTACACACAACAGGAGAGACCTGTCAATCAACTAAAGCAGTGCAATCTGACCAAGTGCGGCGGCAGAAGTCTTCAGATCCAAATTTATGCGGTGAGTCCAGAAACCTTTTTCTTTTTAATGTGGGTTGTATAAGTTATGCATGAATCTACAGGTGTTTTTTTTTTTAGAAACTCCACTACTAAGTGAGAGTAGAAAATGAATAAACTCTCTCTTCGTAAGCGATTGGGACACATTTCGGCATGAGTAAGACTTCTCGGTTCTATTGCACATCGCTGTCTTGCTTTTAGCATTGTTATTATCAGTACTATCAATGGTGTGAAGAGTGGGCAGAAATGCCAATGCAGTTAGTCACTGTTACATTGATGTCTGATTCTTTTATCACACTTACGACATTTACAGTTCAGTGGAACATACATAATCTGTTTGTCGGCCATTTAAAAGGGAACTGTTCTTTCATCAAATTTTACATAAATCAATAGTACAAGCGAATATTGGAACATTAGCTTCCTTCTCCACTTATGAGCCATTTCTTTCCGTTCCCCTGAACTTGTCATCCACTCTGAGAAGAAGAGCTCAACTCCACATTGCTCTGACAAGATGGACTGCCGTCACTGTGAAATTTCAGATTACACAGTTTATTATACTCTGCTGAGAAGAGAGTGGGGAGAAGGAAGTATCAGGGTCAGGAAACGTGCAGAGGAAGACTTGGAAAGATCGCGCTGAGCATTTAAGCAAGTCTCTTACCTCATCCTCGAGCTGGATCACGCTACACTACTCAGCACTGCTGAGCTTAAAATGGCTAACTAGAAATGAAGAGCAGGAATCTCTCTATGTGCTGTGCTGTGTATGACAGACATCATAGAAGCTAGTCTCATTTCACCAGCTCAGAAACAATTGCAAATTAAGAGATAGAGCCTGCAGAGGGGAAATCTATGAAAAATTCAAGTCATATAATGACCAGAAAGAGTATTATTTCTCACGTACACACACAGCTCATGTACACTATTGTGAAACGGTACTTTAAAGTACATTTAATATCTAATTTCCTTTTCTTTTTTTATTGATAAAAATTGTCCTGGATCAAGAAACTTGTTGTGATTCAGGGCGTGCTGGAGTAAGATGAGCCAAGTTTATTAACCCCTTAGCAACCAGAAGTACAGTGGGTACGGAAAGTATTCAGACCCCTTTAAATTTTTCACTCTGTTTCATTGCAACTATTTGGTCAATTTGAAAAAGATCATTTTTTTTACATTAATGTATACTCTGCACCCCATCTTGGCTGAAAAAAAAACAGAAATGTAGAAATTTTTGCAAATTTAATAAAAATGAAAACTGAAATATCACATGGTCATAAGTATTCAGACCGTTTGCTCAGACACTCATATTTAAGTCACATGCTGTCCATTTCCTTGTGATCCACCTTGAGATGGTTCTACTCCTTCATTGGAGTCCAGCTGTGTTTCATTAAACTGATAGAACTTGATTTGGAAAGGCACACACCTGTCTATATAAGACCTCACCGCTCACAGTGCATGTCAGACCAAATGAGAATCATGAGGTCAAAGGAACTGGCCAAGGAGCTCAGAGACAGAATTGTGGCAAGGCACAGATCTGGCCAAGGTTACAACAGAATTTCTGCAGTGCTTGAGGTTCCTAAGAGCACAGTGGCCTCCATAATCCTTAAATGGAAGAAGTTTGGGACCACCAGAAATCTTCCCAGACCTGGTCGTCCAGCCAAACTGAGCAATTGTGGAAGAAGAGCCTCGGTGAGAGAGGTAAAGAAGAGCCCCAAGATCACTGTGGCTGAGCTCCAGAGATGCAGTAGGGATGTAGGGATGTGGGAGAAAGTTCCACAAAGTCAACTATCACTGCAGCCCTCCACCAGTCAGGCCTTTATGGCAGAGTGGCCCAACAGAAGCCTCTCCTCAGTGCAAAACATATGAAAGCCGCATAGAGTTTGCTAAAAAACACATGAAGGACTCCCAGACTATGAGAAATAAGATTCTCTGGTCTGATGAGACAAAGATAGACCTTTTTGGTGATTATTCTAAGCGGTATGTGTGGAGAAAACCAGGTAGTGCTCATCACCTGCCCAAGACAATCCCAACAGTGAAACATGGTGGTGGCAGCATAATGCTATGGGGGTGTTTTTCAGATGCAGGGATAGGACGGCTGGTTGTCATTGAAGGAAACATGAGTGCAGCCAAGTACAGAGATATCCTGGATGAAAACCTCTTCCAGACAGTGACCCTAAGCACATAGCTAAAATAACAAAGGAGTGGCTTCAGAACAACTCTGTGACCATTCTTGACTGGCCCAGCCAGAGCCCTGACCTAAACCCAATTGACCATCTCTGGAGAGACCTGAAAATGGCTGTCCACCAACGTTCACCATCCAACCTGACGGAACTGGAGAGGATCTGCAAGGAAGAATGGCAGAGGATCCCCAAATCCAGGTGTGAAAAACTTGTTTCATCATTCCCAAGAAGACTCATGGCTGAACTAGCTCAAAAGGTGCTTCTAGTCAATACCGAGGAAAAGAGTCTGAATACTTATGACCATGTGATATTTCAGTTTTTCTTTTTTAATACATTTGCAAAAATTACTTTTTCTGTTGGCTGCAATGAAAGAGTGAAAAATTTAAAGGGGTCTGAACACTTTCCGTACCCACTGTGTGTGTATATGTATGTATGTGTGTATATATATATATGTATGTATATATACAGTATGTATATAATATTTTTGCCTAAAGTACAAAGGAAATGTGTCATCTTTAAGTTTTGGCCTTTCACTCACATAGTGACAGTTAGTTAGTTAGTTGTTGGTGGTCTTAACCAAGGATACCTAAGCTACTACAGTGCCCTGCACATGGGGTAAGCTACATAACTTATCAGAAGAACTCTACTACATTGCAAATTGGATGCACTTACTAATATTATTACACCTTCGCTAATGAGCTGTCCTGAAACGAGCTACAATTTACTAACTCAACTTCACTAATAAGTTCTGCTGAATCAAGCTACAAGTTGCTACCCCATGTTCACTAATAAGCTCTGCTGAATCAAGATCAAGTTACAAGTTACTAACTCATCTTTGCTAATAAGCTCCGCTGAATGAAGCTAATGGTTACTAATTCGTCTTCGTTAATGAGCTGTGCTGAAGCAAGCTACAATTTACTAACTCAACTTCACTAATAAGTACTGCTGAGTCAAGCTATAAAGTTACTGACTGTCCTCTGCTAACAAGCTCTGCTGAATCACGCTACAAGTTAATTTCTGCTATCAAGGACACCTGTTTAATTATTTGGGTCTTCATTTTGGTTGGTGGTAAAAACACAACTACCACTCTGCTGTTCCTGTGGTTAACGGTATCCCTGCTGCAAGACATCTGATTGTATATATCTCCTCCATTCCTGAGGTTAACCGTATCCCTGCTGCAAGACATCTGATTGTATATATATATCTCCTCCGTTCCTGAAGTTAACCGTATCCCTGCTACAAGACATCTGATTGTATATATCTCCTCCACTCCTGAGGTTAACCGTATCCCTTCTGCAAGACATCTGATTGCACATACTTCTCTCCTGTTCCTGTATGTAACTGTTCTCCAGCTGCATCTACTTCTTCCAGCTTTGCTTACCCATCTGCAGCCCTGCATACTCTGCCACCTAGTTTTCGCTGATCCATGTGCCATCCAGCAAGTCCAGTTCCACTAGATGCTCGCCTCCGGTCTTTGCTATTCATCCTGACCTACAGCATGGAAAATCCACCTCACCAGGTGAGCCCAGAACTTACGGACGAAAATGGTGTATGTAATAGCAGGTAGCCCCTGCACCAATCCACAATGCATTGTATTAGAGCTAATTATGTCTGGTAACTGAGTGGATCAAAATTTAGAACAGCCTTCTTTACCTGACATTAAGAGAAATGTGTAGTAGGCTGTTATGATTTTTATTCTACGTCATTCCCTCTTTTGTACAGTATACACACTTCTGTCTATATCGATCAAGGTTTAGTTATATGATGTAATCCTTATTTTTTCCTTCTTTTGACCTACAGGCAATGCTGCTTACTTTACAAAAAGGCAATTATAAGCAGAAATTATGGTTATTATTATGCCTTTAGAGGACATTACTATTTGTTTTCACAGTTTAATTAACATTCACAGGTTAGTTGTGAAGAATCCTGCCTTTGCATCTGCTAGAAAATGGTAATTTGAAGCAGTTTTCAGAACGGTATAGTGCAAAGCCATAAGACATAATAGCAGCAAGTGATTAGAAAAATGGTCCATTTATTCTGATTTTAAACCCCGTCCTCCCCACCAGTTAATCATCTCAAGTTGGCTTTTTTTTTCCAAGAGAGGAAAGATTATTATTATTTTTATTTTTTTGCATTAATGTTTTTGTGCCCATGAAGTCCAGCAGAACAATCTCTAAGGATTCAGGGCAAACTGCTAATGAGTTCTCAACATGAAAAAAATTGAGTAAATGAAATATAATGTTGCACGGCCTCATTTTACATTTCATTATTATTCAAGAGTAAAAATTAAGGGAATTTGTCCCCAAAGATATTTGTAAATAATGGCATTGCAAACTGAACAGCTATGTCTGGGCTGGTACTAGAAACATTTATATAGTAAGTACATGAGTAGAGAAGACATTGCACCAGTATTGACGTAATCACTCTACGGGGAGCCAGACAGAAAAGCATTTTTTTTACACCATCACCTTTTTATCTTCTGTGGAGTGGGCTGAACGCTTAAAACAAAATTCCCATGTGCTACAGACAGATTTTGTGGCAGAATTGACCCATTAGATAGCAACTAGCAATTACAAAAAAAAGCCGGTTACGATCATGTTGTGGATTTCCAGTTCGGTTGCATGGCCTTAGATCCATGCTAATTTTGTAATGCACCTGTATGGTGTTTAGTTAAAATTATTACTTTACATATGAAATGAGGTATACATAACAAAAATCAAGTACAATAATCTTAAACAAAACGAGTCACCTGTTGAGGAAGGATCTGAAGTGACCCTTCATGGTTGACCTAGTGATTTCCAAATTGATCCACAGAGCGTTGCCAGCAACTGAAAATGACCAGACGGAGACATGTGTCTCTGTTTGGGGGGATCTAGCAGATCTCTGAGCCCCTCGTTTATTGTGTCACACTTTTCATAATCTTAGAAGTTATACTTCAACCAATCAACATAAGAACACGCTCACAGTTCTTAACCTGTAAGAATGCAGGAACAGCCTGCACTTCAAGGTCTCGTAGAACAATACACCTTCAGTGTCATATCTTGTTCGGGCTGGAATAATCAAGGTCTCATAACAACTATGAACTTTTACCTAGTAACAAAAATTTATCTCAAAACCGTAAGATGAAGTCGAAAAGCACAAAATGAAGCCTGCTTTAATTTTTCTTAGTTTAACCCTTCACACACCGACTGTACAGGAGGTGAGAGGACTCTGCAAGGGATTTATGAGGATGCAGTAGGTGAGGGCAGAGCTGGTCGTGCAGCAGTTTGGTGGAACGAGGGTTATTGTAGGTTGTAGGCTTGTCGTAAGAGGTAGGCCTTCAGGTTCCTTTTGAAGGTTTCTATTGTAGGCAAGAGTCTGATATGTTGGGGTAGAAAGTTCCAGAGTAGGTGGATGCGCGGGAGAAATCTTGTATGCGATTGTGGGGAAAAGAGATAAGAGGGGAGCAGAGAAGGAGATCTTGTGAGTTAAAATGCTTTCATGCTTTGTAGTGTTTCAGTAAATTTGTGATATGGATTCCATAATAAAAGTTAGCACCAAATCTGCGACCTGGGCACAAAGAATAATGGCTCAGCCAAATGGCACAAAGCCTGCATGTCAATTCACGGAAGCTAAATTGTTCCTTAGTACAAAGCTGCACAGCCAAGGATTCTGTTAGGTGTTGTCTGTACATGGAAATCCTCTTGCAAAAACAATCCTTCCATATACCTATGTACAAATTGAGTCTGATAGATGATGTCACTAATTTGAAGAAAATCCAACGCCCTCTCTTCCTATAACGTGGGCATGACGCTACTCAGACAACACAGGGTAAGGGTAAAACAGTGTGGCAATACTTTATTGAACTACAAAACAGGCAAATAACATTTAGAATAGTCCCAGTAAAATACTCAAGATAGTGCACATTACAGAGTCTCACCCTTCCCCTGACTCGCCGGGATAATAGTAGCTGTTGCTTCAGATCTTCCGGGGGCCGTTTACTCCACTTGTGGCATGCACACAGAGAACAGGTAACGACAAGCGTATGAAGATGACAGTCCATTCAGGTACAAGGCCAGTTGACCGGAGGGTCACAGCCTGGCTTAATCTTCCACGGCCGACTAGCCCATCTGTGGAACTCACAGAGAGAAGGTATCAAAAAGCTTAGAAAGATGATAGTCCATTCAGGTACAAGGCCAGTTGATCCGAGGGTCACAACCTGACTTCTCCGAACAACTCCATGGAGCTAGGCGCCCGTCCGGTCCCAATCCTGGCTTTCTCCAAATGTATCCATAGGTTCCAGGTGACCTGCAGGTACCAACCTGGTTTTCACAAATGTATCCATGCTGCCAGATAACCAGATGGTCCCAACTTGGTTTTCACAAATGTATCCATGGTTCAGCAATGGTGAATGGACCAGATCTGTATTCTGCCGCCGGGGCTGTGGTCCCCTAAGCTGGCAACCTGTAGAATGATAAATCTGTATCCCTCGTGATGGAGTCATAATGTCTTGGCTGCAGTCCTGTAGAGTCTCTGGCTGTTTGGATGTCTTGGCTGAATCTCTGGCTGTCTCAAACTCTCCATACAGAGCCATATAACCAATTTTTATACTTAACAAGTGTGTTTCATTCAGTATTTACAAGTAGTGCTGATAAGACCAATTCACATTGATTATGTAATCTATTTGCATAGATTTTCCTACTTTGGAATGCCAACAAACTGGCTGGCATGGACAATGTATAATTAGCATATCAGCAAACATCACTAGTCATCAAGGATAAGAGCACAATATGTTACATCAAATGTCAACTTACAAGTCAATATTACAGGCTTACACAAGCAAAAGTCTGTTTTCTTGGCCAACCAGAAAGAAACATATAAATTCAAAAGTCAACATATAGATAACAGTCTATTCTTTCTTAACCAGACGTCTGAAAATAGACGTCTGGTTAATTAAGATACAATGCTGTATCTCCACAGCATTGTTTGACTTTTTTAGCGCAAAATTGGCTGGACTTTAGAGTGGACACAATGTCACATTTGGAGAGCCTCCCACAAGTGACCCCATTATGGAAACTAGACCCATCAAGGAACTTATCTAGATGTGTGGTGAGTACTTTGAACCCGCAGGTGCTTCACAGAAAATTATAATGTTGAGTCGTGAAAATAAAAAAAATCAATTTTTTGCCACAAAAATTTTATTTTAGCCTCAATTTTTTTCATTTTCACAAGGGTAACAAAAGAAAATGGACCTCAAAATCTGCTGTGCAATTTTTACTGAGTACGCTGATACCTCATATGTGAAGGAAAACGATTGTTTTGGCACACAGCAGGGCTCGGAAGGGAAGGAGTGACGTTTTCATAGAATCATAGAATGTTAGAGCTGGAAGGGACCTCCAGGGTCATCGTGTCCAACTCCCTGCTCAGTGCAGCACAGGATTATCTAAACCATCTCAGAGAGATGTCTGTGCAGCCTCTGTTTGAAGACTTCCATTGAACTTGCCACCTCTCGTGGCAGCCTATTCCACTCATTGATCATCCTTACTGTCAATTTTTTAATCTTCTCCCTTTCAGTTTTATTCCATTTAAGGCTACTTTCACACATCAGTTTGTTTGTTTCAGGCACAATCCGGCAAGTTTTGAAAAAAAACGGATCTGTTTTTTTTTTTTACTCCGGATCTGTTTTTTTTTTTCTCATAGAGTTGTATTAGCGCCGGATTGCACCTGATGGCCAGACGTTTCATCCTTTTTTTCTGGATCCGTCCAAATAGTCGTTTCCGGCGGACGGAGAAAACGTCTAGAGGAAAAGCGCACACTGACGGACCCGGACAAAAACGCGTGAAACGGAGATGTGAAACGATGAATCCGGCCTCCTTATCCGGTTTTCAAAGCATTTTCCATTGAAATCATTCTCTCTCTCTCTCCCTCTCTCTCTCTCATCACTGTAAACTACATGTTAAAAATTAAAACCGGAATCGGCAGAAAAACGGATCCTTTGCATCAGTTTTTTCACTATTTGCAACGGATCCATTTTTTGGAACATTAGCCGGATTCTGCCTGAAACTAAAAACCTGATGTGTGAAAGTAGCCTATTCTTGTGTTTCCGTGTGCAAATGAGAATAAGGATGATCCCTCCACACTGTGACAGCCCTTCAGATATTTGTAGACAGCTATTAAGTCAACTCTTAGCCTTTTTTTTTTACAAGCCGTACTGGGCAGGTATTGGCAGAATTTGAGCTTCCCCATAAAATGTATTAGCGACTCATCCTCGCAGATGTCCCTTTGGGACGTACACCTCAGCAAACTTGTTGCTGAAGTGCTTAGTGACTGGCCTAACTTTGAAAAGGCAGTAAAGCTAGGGTCATCTTAGGGAGGATATCGTGCATTATCATTGTATTGCAAAAATTTGTGGATGGCCTCAAAACATTTACAGATCGTAGCCATGCGGAGCACTGGAGTGTTTTATAAACACTCAAATATTGAGTTCTGGAATCTTCACTAATCCTAAGTGAAGGACCAGGCCCCAAAAGGTCTTCATTTGTTATGCGTCTACAGGGGTCCAGTTAGAAATTGAAGTAATGGTGTTTTGGGTCAAAAATTGTTGGGCGTACAATTTGTCTCGGCCACCATAACGTTTACAAAATCATTTCTGTGAGGATGGTGGTGTCAAATTGGATTCCTGATTGTGCCAGAAAATAAGGAATCTATGGCTCACAATCTTTGGGGTCAGTAACGGTGGGCGCTGGTTCATTTTCTGTCCTGGAGCGTCTGCGTGGTGGTTCGGTATCACTTCAGGAAGAGAAGGTGGAGGATGGCATCCTCTCCCTCACTATCAGTGTTGGAGTTAAGTAAAGCGTATGCCTCTTTAGCTGAATACCCTGTTTCGGATGACATTTTTTTACATATGCAGTGTTTGTGTACCAAATTTTATTGAGGTATGTGAGTGTTTGGTGTAAAAAATTTTTATTTATTTAGAAAAAAAAGAATCTAGAATGAAAGAGATAAAAATAAAATTAAAAGAATAGAAAAATTTGGAAATATAAAAAACAAACTTACTGAATGGACTGTGAAAAAAAAAATACTGAGCGCCCACAACTATCTGACATTAACCTGACTATATTTAGTAAAAAATATTGTAATAGTCTCCGATTAGAGTATATTTTTACTGTCCATAATCTAGTCCTATCAACTAATCTAAAAAACTTTTCTTAATTTTTTTTCACACACACAAAATCCAACAACTGGAGGCCGATCAGTGATGTGCCTCTGATCAGCACTTGACAGCTGTAGAATGCACATTTTTCTTTTCTTTTTTTTTCCCGTACTGATACTAACCCTAACTAAATTCAGTAATAATGCATCTGAAGTAGACAGTCAAAAATTGGTAGAAGAGCTAAATAACCCAGATAGAATGCACATTCAGGAATGGACAGCTTGCTTGCTCAAGAGGGCATTTTGAAGGCAAGGGCCTGTTAATGCAGAGAGCAGTTGCAAATACTTGGGTAAGAGTGAGCTTTACTGGAGCCACAGGTAACTGATTGTCTTGGACTGGGTGGGTCCAACATTAAAGTGCAAGTGGCTCCATATTGGATGACTTTCTCTATTGTTTGGTTTCTTGTCGGGGAGCAAGTGTTCAGTACAGTGCCATGCCTACTGCCCCTCTTACAAGACTCTAGGCCAGCGCTATTATAAATTTTAGAAATTAAAGTATAACATAATTCTTTTAAGGATGCAGATAAATGGCCGTAGTTCTTGCGGATCACATCTCCGTGCATGGACTGGCCTGGCACCTTTCCTGAGCTGAGCATGACAGTGGGATGTTTTTCTCTGCAGCTGTCCAGGTCAGGTCAGAAGAGCCAACAGTCAGTACGAGGTTTGCAATATTATCCTCGCACCAGAAATTTGGCCGTCTGTCTGCCCCCTAAGGTATAGGATCCCTTCAACATTTCCTGTAGTTTGTGGATATAGAAGTAAAAGTAGAAAGTAATGACATACTACTGCATTGTGACAGAAAGCACAAGAAGTCAGGGCTGGAGAAAATTAACCCAACTCTTTCTTCTTGAGGCAAAATGCCCGCAAACATCCAGTACAATGGAACAAAGCAGGAAAATTAATGATGGGGAATTTTAATGTGATAGAAAACAGTGCTCTGAGCTTTTCTGCTTGCAAATCATGCACAGGGAAAGCAAAATGGGAATGATTGCACAATTGTAAATGAATGGACCATAGGAATGTTTGCTGGGTGTGAAGCTAGTCATGCATTGTGTCTTAAACGAGTGCAAACTCTAAGTGGCTGCTGCCTGCTGTGCTGACTTTAGTAAGAATGGATTTTCTTCCTATTCAGCAAATTATAAGATGAGCAGCTAATATTAGTCATATATGTATGCAAATCTTTATGGAGGTTCTCAGAGCCATCAGCGTAAATAAATCATACAAGAAAACTAGAGTATACTCAACAGTGCAGCTCATAAGGCTAAAGCTAGCCAGAGAGGCAATGGTAAAAAGGAACATTTGGAGCATAAAAGAGAATTGGTAACATTGTTTTTGTGGTGAGAAAATTATTGGTTCCATTTAAAACAAATATTTGTTCAATCAGTGGCGGCTGGATGTAAACAGACATTTATTATTCCATTTAATGGTAGAATGAAGGAAAGCAGCAGGGATCCTTCAGTGATGGGTCCCCTCTCATGACATGCCGCGTAGCATTGGTTTGGTGTACCTCTATAGTGGATACATATATGTTCAGCAATATTAGTAAGGTATATATGCAGTCATCTGAACATTTTTTTTTAGTGTTGTAACTAACTTGTGATGTGTGCCTGTGCTCCGGTCCTGAAGGTATTGTAAATCAGAGGCAAATTAACGCTTTTATATCCAAATAAAAAATGAATTGTGCAACTTATAGTAATAAATTTACGGTAGTTAAACAGCCAAGTCATCATGAAATGCGCCATAGCTGTTCGTAAATTTAATACATGTATAATTATAAAACAAATACACTTATAAATCATATAGGATATATAAAAATATATGGCTATACAGACAGATAAATAGATACCACTCCATCTGTATGCTCTATTTGGCAAATAATCTAACTAACATTCTTCGCAATCTGTACCTTCTACAATTACAAGATGCATCTTACTTTGTTGTTTTAAAGGGTTTTTTTTCCCAAAATTGCTAGCTATATTCTATTTATAGGATAGAGGATAACTTGCTGATCATTGAGGGATCTGACTGGAGGGACCCCCAGCAGTAAAAGAATGGGGCTCTGTAAAGCCCTCTTGAATGGAGTGGAGGTGCACATGCTCAGCCTTAGCTCCATTCATTGTCTGCTGGAGATAGCGGAGTACAGCCCTCATTTATTTCTAGCCGTCCCATTGACAATGAATGGAGAAGGTTCGAGCATGTGGACCAAAACTTCATTTAAAGGGCATCCATATGGGCAATACCGTCTATATGGGCATTTAGGTAATAGAAAGTTGAATAAAACGATAGCTTTATATCTGTGATCTGATGCCTTATTCTCGAGAAATCCACGTTTTTCTTAATGTGTAAATGAGCTGTTAAGATCAATGGGCCGGAAGTAGATCTCTCCGAGAATCTGCCTCTAGAGCTTGTTTTAAATGAAAGATTCTAAGATTAAAAAGTAACTTTTATTAAACTATAAGAATAATAATGAGGTTGTGCTCGTTTAAAAATTTCAACTGTCTGATGGCTATTATTCAGGGGTAACTATTATTCAATTCTTCATCTTTATTTTCCTTTTTATTTTTTGGGGATAAGCAGTCTCATATAAGGGTAGGTATTATTCAGTCCCTCCCCCTTGCGGTATTTTTAGTAATTGATTTCTCTGCAAAGCAGCCTCATTTCCCTGAAGAAGCCAGCAAAGGTGAAACATGTTGGGGAGGCAGCTGTTTATCATTTTAGAGCAGCTAGTCCATATTGGTGACATGCCATAGAGTGGTCCAAACATTAACAAATTAATGTCCGGTTACTGTTGATAGGCCTCATATGGGGAAGTATTGAATAATACTTAGCCCCCTAAAGCTTATCAACCAGAGAAATCAATCACTAAAAATACAGCTAGGGGAGGGATTCACTTAGTTACCATCAATCCCTCAAACTCAGGCACTAGGTTCCCCAGAACTCGTTGCCACATTGTGATGACACTCTTATTCTCACAGGCATCAACATTCATGTGTGGCAACTGGTCACCCCTTGTAGACACCTACTTGACAGATGCATTTGTTCCTCTCTGTGATGACAATTCTCTCTTTGTGAAGTGGTGGTGCTTTCACGCAAGAGGGCTGGGCTCCTTCTCAAATCTCACTGACTGCAGTACATGTATGAGCCTCTTCATGGCATGTTTGTGGCTCTCTGAGACCTTGAGTAGTGCACCAAATTTTTTGACTGCTGCTCACCCCTACTTGCTAGCTAACAATGACGCAGACATTTTCTGCCTGGCTCCCCAGCTCTTCTCCTTGTGCCAGGTTGCTCTGTATAGCTTCCATAGAGCATGCATGCGTTTCTGATGCGATTAATAATGCACATTAATTAAAGGAGATAGCGCAGCCCTCACATTTAATGAGTGACATCTTTAATTCCCATAAAGGTCACTTGCTCTTTATGTGCACTTGCATATTTTTTTACAATTAAAAAATAACTGAACCATTGTACAATATAAGGACCTTTACTTTTTGTCCCAGCCCTATTTCCCCATAGATTGGAAGCCCTCTTGAGCAGAGCCCTCCTCTTGTTTATTATTTTTGAATGTCTGATATTATGTATACATATGAACTCTGAATTGTTCTGTGATCTGGAATATGTTGGAATTATATAAATTACGACTATTGTTATTATTATTGTTATTATTATAGATAGAAAAAGGTAGAATTTATACATTTTGTTAGAATTTACAAATACTGATTAATTACTCAGGAGGAGACAATGTGGTTTATTCATTCTTCTAAACTAAATTCAGCATCACCCTAATTTGTAGATGTGTTTTCCCTGCAATCTATGGGCACCATATAGTGTAAAATGATGGGTCAGCAATCACAAGTGACCCATTTAGCACGCATGATAAGTAAGTCTGTAATTGTCTGCTTCCCTCCATCATCCTCTTCAGCTCGAAGTCATTGTGCAATCCCGTCAACTCGATATTATCATGCACCCAGTTATCCAGAAATTAATTGAAGAAAAATGGAGATTTTTTGGCAGGTAAGCCTGGAGACTATTTCATTGAGCTAATTGATAGTGCCTGTGGGCAAAGCTCTCCCTCAGCTGTTTGAGATGAAAGCCTGCGCTATGTTCTCTCTCCCCGTAGAAAGAAAATCTCTATAATGCTGTCACTGAATCTTCTATTCATCATATCGTGGACAGCTCTGGGAATCGCATCTTCGCTGCCAAGAGCAGAGGATGCCCCTTACAAATTTCCAGAGGTACGTCATGGCATGTGCAAGCAAAGAGAATGGCTTTATATCACAGCCCTTCCGGCAGCGGAAAGTTGTAAGAAAACACAGTTGTGAAAAATAACACTTTATTAATATGAAGACTCTTATTCAGTTGGTATGTTGGTCCACATAATGGAATTTTCTACAACCAATTGTTCTTTTAGGTCTCTGTAGCTAAAAGTTGCTACACTCTATGGACAAAGGTATTGGGGCACTTCCGCATTACACCTACAGGAGCTTTTCTGACCTCCCAATCTACATGCATAGCATTAAAATGGCGTTGGTTCCCTCTTTGCAGCTATAACAGCTCCCGCTCTTCTCGGAAGCTTTTCTACAAGATTTTTTATATGTGCTTGTTGGGATTTTTGTCCATTCGACCAGGAAAAGCATTTGTAAGATCAGACCCTGATGTGCTTCCAACTCAAGTTCAACGAACCACAGTCACAACACATACGTTTTGCAGACAAACAAAAACCAAGAAAAAACAAACAAAATGAGCCCATACCTGTAATAGGTAAATAGTTATATTACATGTAAATAACATAGGGTTTGTTTTTTCTTGTCTGTGAAATGGCCACAGTGTGAACATGCAACATGCGCTTACACATCACATGTATAGCAATTTATGCTCCAGCTCATTTATTTGGTTTTGCTGTAGTTTTTGTACTTTGTACAAACAGTAGCGTGGCAGCCCCTTTCTGAATTAGGCATTTCATCAATATGGCTTCCCTTAGGCAGGTGTCTGAATAGTCGGGCCCATGTCCTGCTCTGTCCTTATCTACACTGAGGTCGGCTGGCACAAGATAAGGATTAGATACACCTGATCACGGTGGGATGGCTTTTATGCTTTTTTTTGTGTAAATCAAGTTTATTGAGTGAAGTCACTTTCGCAAAAACTATTGAAGCAAGATAATAGTAGAATGATACCACTTAAAATGACATTTGAGATATTACCACTGTAATCAAGAGAAAATGTATAATAAACAATACTCTATAGACCCACACCATGACTCCGTTATCTTCTTGCTGTAATCCATTATGGCGAAATATGTCTATAGTCACCGTCACAGTGTGGGTCCGTTTCTCCGGAGCTTCGTTTAACAACCAAGTTCAAATATATCACCGTATTAAATTATCCAAATTCAGTCCAAATCATAACCAAAACTCCTTTATAACATATACAACAATTAACAAACAAAGAGAAGAGAGTGGGAAGGAACAGATAGAAAAGAAGAGATAAGAGGGAAAGGATGGGGGGGAACCGGCCTCCGCTATTCCGCCCAACGCAGCTTGGGACCGAATTCAGTGCTTATTAATTCACGACCCAAGGGTCCAATCTGAAAAAAATTAAAGGTTTGAATCAGAGACTCCGCTAAGCCACGCAGTCAGGCCCGCGGTCTCCCTAAACATTATCCAAGGGGTCCATACGCTCAGGACCTTGTCCAAGGTCCCGGTGTCCTGACCAACCAACTGCTCCATTCTGAAGAGGAGATTCAGCTCCACCACAAGCTCGGCTCTTGAAGGGATATTCGTCTGCTTCCAGTAGCGAGGTATTAAATTACACGCAGCTGTCAAGAAATGTCTGAGGAGGCTTTTTTTAAATTTAGCCACTGAAAGCTCACAGATAGATAGCAGAGCCACCTCTATTGAGGGTCGGGCTTTATACATAGATAGCTTATTATGTAGGTTAAACACATCCTCCCAGAAACCTTTAATACATGGGCAAGACCACCAAATGTGAATGTATGAACCCCTCTCCCCCCAACATCTCCAGCACGTGTCTGGGGTATTTGGGAACATAGAGTGGATGGTATCTGGGCATCTAAACCATCGAGCCAGAAGTCTATAACTTCTCTCTTGGTAGTCCGCACATAGTGAGGATCTAAGTGTATAGAGAAGACTCCTATTCCTGTCATCCGGTATTAACGACTTATTCAAGTCAATTTCCCATTTCTGGAAGAAAGCAGGAGGATCCAATGTAGATATCTGGTACCCCTGGAACATTTTATACAGGAGTGATACTGTGTGTGATGGAGGGTCCCCACCCAGACACGCCGACTCGAAAGAAGTAAGCGACCGGAAAAGGTCGACCCGTTTAGATACCCTGAGAACGAAGCTTTTGACTTGTTCATAAAGAAACCACATCCCAAGTGGAATCTCCGAACCCTCAAAGAGGGAATGCAAAGGTTTTACACATGAAGGGGTAATATAGTCATGAATTATTGGATGGCTATCCCTATGCTTATGGAGGAATATGGTTTTATCTAGGCCCGCAGGGAATTCCGGATTGTCAGAGATCGGTGTCAAGGGACCAGGTATAGATGACAAATTAAGCTTTAGATGATTGCGATTGACAAAAAGAATCAGATTTCTAGTAAGAAAGGGAAGACTCCCCCCCTGTAATCCCCGGCACCCAACCCCCCCCCCCCCCAGATGTTAACTCTGGGATTGGTAGTAGGTGAGGTCATTTGCCCGACCAAATATATCTTGTGATGGCTGATTTGAGTCTGGAGAAGAAGGAAGCAGGCAGAACCATCGGAATGGTCTGAAAGTAATAGAGAAGGCGTGTGTTGTGAATTTGCTTTTTGCTCCCTCTAGTGGTTACTAGTTTTTTGACTCTGGTTTTTCTGTCATTCCTTTTATCCGCACCTGGGTCGTTAGTTAGGGGTGTTGCTATATAAGCTCCCTGGACCTTCAGTTCAATGCCTGGCAACGTAGTTATCAGAGCTAGTCTGCTGTGCTCTTGTCTACTGATCCTGGTTCCAGTTATATCAGCTAAGTCTGCCTTTTGCTTTTTGCTATTTGTTTTGGTTTTGTATTTTTGTCCAGCTTGTTCCTAATCTATATCCTGACCTTTGCTGGAAGCTCTAGGGGGGCTGGTGTTCTCCCCCCGGACCGTTAGACGGTTCGGGGGTTCTTGAATTTCCAGTGTGGATTTTGATAGGGTTTTTGTTGACCATATAAGTTACCTTTCTTTATTCTGCTATCAGTAAGCGGGCCTCTCTGTGCTAAACCTGGTTCATTTCTGTGTTTCTCATTTCCTCTTACCTCTCCGTCATTATTTGTGGGGGGCTTCTATCCAGCTTTGGGGTCCCCTTCTCTGGAGGCAAGAAAGGTCTTTGTTTTCCTCTACTAGGGGTAGCTAGATTCTCCGGCTGGCGCGTGTCATCTAGAATCAACGTAGGAATGATCCCCGGCTACTTCTAGTGTTGGCGTTAGGAGTAGATATATGGTCAACCCAGTTACCACTGCCCTATGAGCTGGATTTTTGTATTCTGCAGACTTCCACGTTCCTCTGAGACCCTCGCCATTGGGGTCATAACAGGCGTGGCAATAGATCCATTTTTATAGTATTGATCCTACCAAGCCAGGACAAATGCAATTTATTCCAACGCTCCAGGTCAAGCTCAGCCTTACGAAGGGCCATTTTATGGTTAATTTCGTACAGCCGTGATGTCTTGGTAGTCAGGGCTATACCCAGGTATCTGAGGGAGTCAGTGTGCCATTTAAAAGGGAAGGAACGTAATTGTGAGACTAATGCAGGGGATAGGGAGATATTTAGCATTTCGGATTTGTGTGAGTTAATTTTAAAGTTACTCAGTTGGCCAAAGCGATGCAGCTCCAATAAAACATTGGGTATAGTAGTTAAGGGCGAGGTGATATACATAAGCACATCATCAGCAAATAGAGCCAAATTATGTTCTTCTGAAGAGATCTGCACCCCTTTGATTGGTATATTATTGCGAATCGCATTGCCAAGTGTTCCATAGTTAGTATATACAACAGGGGTGACAGAGGGCACCCCTGTCTCGTGCCGTTTCGAATGTGAAGGTGGTCCGACAGGGAGCCATTAACTTTGATTTGCGCCGATGGAGAGTGCCATAATGCTCCTCAGCATTTTCCGTTTTATTCCAATACCCTCAAGTGTTAGATACATGAAGTCCCAACCCACCCTGTCAAATGCTTTTTCAGCATCAATTGATAATAAGCACATGGGGTCCCCAGTTCTGTTTGCTCTGTCTATCAACGAAATGGATCTGATAGTATTATCTCTAGCCTCTCTACCCAGAACGAATCCTACCTGGTCTTGATTAATCAAATGAGGCAAGAGACCACTCAATCTCTTAGCAATCGTTTTGGCATACATTTTGACATCTATATTGATAAGTAAAATGGGACGATAACTACTGCACAGGGTGGGATCCTTATCTGGCTTTGGAATAATTGTGATGTGGGCGGCTAAGGCCTGTGGGGGAAACGCCCCCCCCCCCCGAGGCGACAAAATTGCACTCGGCCAACAATGGAGGGCCCAAAAGGTCCGAGAATTGCTTACAAAACCCTGCTGAATAGCCATTAGGACCAGGGCTTTTCCCTGATTTCAGGTCTCCAACTACCGAGGTGACCTCCTCTAATGAAAAGTCCTCCTCCAGACCCACCAGGCACTCCTCCGAGACCACAGGCAACCTATTTGATTGAATGTAAGATTTTATTTTATCATGGAGTAAGTGAGTCGGAAGGTCCCCAAAGTGACCTTTTATGTTATATAGGGAGTTGTAATAGTCATGAAAGCTGGATAATATGTCCCGTGTACTATGTGCTATCTTACCTTTGGCCATTTTTATGAAAGGGATAAAAGTCTGCGGACCCCTTGGGTGTAAGGCCCTTGCTAAGAATTTGCCGCTCTTGTTTCCCATATGATAAAACCGGCTCCGAATTTTCTCCCTAAAACACCGGGACCTCTGATCCAGAATTGTGAGTAATTTTTGTCTGGCCGTGGATAGATCTAACAGGGTAACCCGGGGAAAGGTCTTGTTTATGTTTTAACTCGAGTTTAGAGATTTTAGAAGAGAGATCAGCTATTTCTGCTATGTGGATCCTCTTGAGGCGGGCACCATGGGAGATAAGGATACCCCTCAAGACACTCTTCAATGCCTCCCATTTTATCGCAGGAGATGTGGGGTCCGATGCATGATCCGCCACAAAACCTACTATGGATCGTTTCACCTCTGAGGCACATAACGGATCTCGCAATAAGTTCTCATTTAGGCGCCAAGAAAATCCAGGCCTCACTGAGGTGTCCAATTTTGTTGAAAAATAAATAGGTGCGTGGTCAGACCTCAGCATCGACCCCACCTCCGCCCCCACCCCCGAATCCAGCAGGGAATGGGACACAAAAAAATAATCGATTCTGCTATAGATGGAATGTGCCTGAGAATAGAAGCTATAGTCTCTTGTATCCGGGTGAAGGGCCCTCCAAACATCAACCAGACGTAGATCACTCATCTGCTTTCTTACCTTTTTGATGGTAGACAGGGGATACGAGGACTTACCAGATGACACATCAACTGAGGGGTTCATTGGAAGATTGAAGTCACCTCCCAAAACAATCGGTGAATTGCCCGCAAAATTCTCTAGGAGCTTTTTACACGAGTAGCCGAATTTCAGCTGGTCCTGGTTAGGAAAATAGACATTCGCCAAAGTGAGCTCACGAGATCCCCAAGTCAGTTTTAAGAAAATAAATCTCCCCTCTGGATCAATCGCCGAATCAAGGACCTCCGGGAGGAAGGACTTGTGAAAACCTATGGATACACCCTTGGACTTAGCATGGGGGTTCGAGCTATGAAACCATTTCGGATAATAAGGAGATGTACAGTCAGGAGTCACCCCAGTCTTAAAATGAGTCTCCTGAAGTAATAAAATTGAGATACGTTGCTTATGGCTGGAATACAAAATCTGCTTTCTTTTTTCTGGAAAGTTGAGCCCCCTAACATTGTATGAACAAAACCTGATCTCAGCCATAGTCAAGGTAATTTTCAGAGAACTGGCAGTGCGGGCGCGGAAGCCGGGTCCCCAAGGTCCCCATAAGTGAATCCAGAGTTGGAGATAGGCTGGGGGGTTGAGAGTTGAACGACTGAGAGAGGGGAGGGAAGAAATAAAGACAAACAAGTAGAGAGAAGGAAAGAAGAGTACAAAGTAAGGCGTGAGTACACCTATATAAAGAAGTCGAGACGCGATGGTGTGTCCCATATCCACCAAGCGCATCTATTTGAGTGAGGAAAAGCCGACAGTCGGATCCGTTCTCCACCCGCCACCCCCACGACCCAGACACCCGTGAAACAAGTAATAAACATTTGCAGGTCAACAATAGAACTTCTTAATCCATGTTTTGAGCCATAACTATTTAGCGATAACTGTTAGAAAATAAGACCTTATATAACATCATAAGTAAGAAGCCGGGGTGTCCACCAAGATGACAACCAATCGAACAATTGAGCACGAGCAAACCAAGTATATATCGGACCAAAAGTCCAGATATCCTGTTGGAACATAAGTATGTCGGACAGAAAACTTCGAGTAAGATGAGGAACACGGATGCCCCCTCAGGTTTGATAAGGAGCTGAACTGTTCTTTTTAGATTGCTTGACGTGAGGGGATTTCAGCCATCTGGGTGGAATGTCTGGGAGCTGAAGAGGCTTTGGCCAGTCAGGAAGCTCAGTCAGTGGTAATTCGAAAGTTCCCAGGAAGGTGGCGAGGTCTCCCAGGTTGCGAAAAATTGCTAATTTCCCGCCCTTAAAAGCGATCAGTTGAAACGGAAATCCCCATTTGTATAGAATATTTTTTTCTTTAAGAAGAGATAAAAGTGGACGCAGAGCTCTTCTTAATTGTAGGGTCCGCCTAGATAGACCTGATAATATTAGAATCTGAGCCCCACAAAAGGTAATGGAGCCTTTCTGTCTAGCGGCCCACATGATGGTTTCTTTGACTCTATAATAATGTATTCTGCATATGACGTCTCTGGGTCTAGAGTCTGATTGTGGTTTGGGTCCCAGGGATCTATGGATCCGATCAAATTCTATGGAACGCGCACCTTTGTCGTTCAGGATCTCAAGGAACAGTTTTTGGACTGTACTGTCTAGTTCAGTTGGGCCGACAGACTCAGGGAGGCCGCGTATTCTAATGTTATTGCGTCTGTTGCGGTTCTCTAAGTCCTCTAACCCTATAGCCATGTCCTCCAATCTCATGGTATGATTAGCTAGAACCTCTCTGTGGGTTTGAAGTTCTTGCAAGATAATTTCCTGGGATTTCTCAACATCTTCCACTCTAGATGTGAATTCTGATTTAAGGACCTGCAGTTCTTTTTTGTAAGAGCTTTCAATTCTGCAGGCGAATGTCTCTGAATCATTTTTGGTGGGAAGAGTTCTGATAAATTTACTGAGGTCCTGGATAGTCATGTCATCAGGGAATTCAGAATTATCGTCCCCCTCGTATGTAGCTCTATCAGGGGAGCTGTGGGAGACTAGGGAGTCCTGTGATTATGAACAGTCACCAGGGATTTTAGAGGAGGACTGGGATCTGGTATTCCTCTGCTGATTTTTTGTGGTAACGTAGCGATCCATGTCTTCTGTGTGAGCTAAAGGGTCTAGAGACTGTCCAACACGTTTTTTGGTTCTGCCCATAAATATTAGCAGGTTATGGCTGGTCACATCTGGTCATGGGGGGACACACGGAGCCAGAACAGCTACATCACGCAGCCCGAACCCCCATCAGCACACTCCCCTCCTCTAGTATGACCTCCTATCTATATGGAGAGATGGCCTAGGGACCTTCAATTGTCCAGCAGATTGCGTGCAGCAGCGCTGACCCAGGGGGTGAGCTGAGCCCCTGGCCGTGACTTTGCCTCCTTACAAGATGGTGGCTTTTGGCGCCAAAAAAGGGGACCAGGGAGAGGGAGCACCTAAATGGCACCTCTAAGGGTCTGCTGGCGTCTTATCCGGATGCCCCACCTTATATAGTGGACCGATAAGTAAGCAGTCACTGAGGTGATGCAGCGGGGCCTTACCGCTGAAGAACAAAGCTGCGGACCGCCTGTCCTGCAGTGCGGTACTCCGAAGATAAGATGGCCGCCGCGCCTTCTAGGGGCCACTGTCCTCCCGCACTGCTTGCTCCCCCACTCACCGAATCTTCTCGGCGCTACGCCGCGATCCCGGGCGAACTCCTTTGTACCGGCACTCGTACCGCTGATCCTCTGCCCCGGAACAGCACGCCTCCTCTTCTGGGCTCGGCTTTTATGCTTTTTTTTAATCAAAATAGTGATAACTAAATACCCTAGGCTATTTACATATACTATTACCAGTAGCGCAGGGGGCAGAAGGGTCAAAGACAGGTCATCAGAATTCTGAACCCAGAAAATATCTTTAAATAAGTGTCTCCTTGTCTCGGTGGATTATGTAAATTGGTATTCCCATACTGAAACATTTAACACAGCCACACTGTTAACTAGATCACTATGCCGACACTGGCATTGTATATGGTTACACGACTAATAGTTGTCCTATAGACAGATTTTCCCACCTGAGCTGTGGATCTCTGCAGCTCCTCCAGAGAGACCATGAGACTTTTGGCTACTTCTGTTATTGCTCTTCTTGCTTTGGATGTCAGTTTAGGTGGCTATGTCTTGGTAGGTTTACAATTGTATATTAACAATCCCATCTATAAATAAATATGGTGAATTACGAAGAGATCTAAGGATAATATTAAAATAGTAGTTAATTTTTATTCAATGATAGTGATAAAAACAATGTAAAAAAGCAGAAATACTGTAGGGGTCACTGAGCAAAAGGGGAGAGAATAAATGGGGGATTCTATGGAGGGATAATAATTGGAGATCAAGAAGGATAAGTAATAGTACAGTAACTCCCCTTCCATAGAAGTTAAACCCCAGTGCATAAGAGTTTATATCCAAATGGTCACTCTATCATAGCTGGAGTGCAGCCCAGGTATTCACATTATAGCCTAAATAATGTCCTAAGTGTATGCTGGCACAATCCTAGGTAAATGCAGCAATGGCCACTAACACAGTCCTGTAAGCCAGACATCAGACATAAAAGATGTAAGTGTGGACAATATTTTTTACCTGAGAGTAAAGCTGCCACTGGAGATATGCCCAGGCGTCCCCTCACCCCGACGTGCGTTTTGCCTCCAGCTTTTTCGTTCTTTACAATTGTGCCATACTCTTTCCATTTTTGGATGATGGTTTGAACAGTGCTCCATGACATGTTCCAAGCTTGGGCTGTATTTTTATAACCTAACCCTGCTTTACTCTGCTCCACAACTTTATCCCTGACCTCTCTGGTGTGCTCCTTTGTTTTCCTTATGCTGTTTGACCCCTAATATCCTCAAACAAAGCTCTGAGGGCTTCACAGAATAGTTGTAGTTATACTGAGAATAAATGACACACATGTGGAATCAGTTTGCTAATTATGTGACTTCTGGAGGCAATTGGTCACTCAGGATTTTATTTAGGGGTATCAGACTACAGGGGGCTGAATACAAATGCATGTCACAATTTTTAGATTTATATATTTTTTTTTAATATTTAGAAAACCCAGTATAATTTCTTTTACACGTCACAATTACTTTCTACTTTGTGATGGTATCAAATAAAATCCCAATAAAATACATTTAAGTTTGTGGGTGTAACATGAAAAAATTTGGAAAATAAACAGGGTATGAATACTTTTTCAAGGCCCTGTATATACTGCAAAGCTGTTGTATGGAAGGATTTAGGACATGCATTCTGACAGGTTCAAACCTGCTAAGGGGACAACAACAAAAAAGTTTCTAAAATAAAAAAATGGAGTCTCTCCCCTTCTTTCCCACATAAAAAAATAAAGAAATTAAAAAAAAAACATGTTTGTATTGCCATGTCTGTAATCGTCTGATCTATCAGAATATAAAGTTATATAATCCATAAACGCAATAAGGCGGAAAACATTAATATGGTCGAATTGATTTTTTTTAGTTCAATATAGTACTAATAAAAACATTAGCTGATCACGCAAAAAAACAAGCCTTCACAGGAAAAAAATAAAAAAAGATAGGACTCTCAGAAAGTGACAACACGAACCCAATTTTTTTCTCCTAACACCATAAAAATAAAACTCAAAATTAATGGGGGGATTGCATTTTTTTGCACAATTTCACTTGAAATTCTTTCCCATATTCCATTCTAATGAATATATGGTAAAATGATGTAATTGAAAACATGATGATGTCATTGAAAATAATAACCCATCCTGCAAAAAAAACAAACCAAACCCTCCTATGGCTGTATGGATGGAAAATGTAAAATATTAAATAGCTCTTGAAAGAAGGGAAGGAAAAAACGAACTCACAAAAACTAAAAAAAATATAAGTCCCCTTCACGAGTTATCTTTAGGTAACCTGTAATTAAATATCTTGATTCTTCTTGATTTTAGGATGTTTGGAGAATCATTGTCATCTGCATAGCTCTGGGCTTGACCTTATATCAAATCGTGGAGGAATTTAAAGAAATTTATCAGTCAAAGATCAAGATGAATCAATGGAAAGAATGGAGAAAAAAAGAGCTTGAGAAAGACTTAAAATACTGCCATCCAATGTGGTTAGAGGTACATGAAAGGCCATCCTTATTTTAAGCTTTTTTTTCTTCTTTTTTTTTTTACTTTGGTGCAAGTCCACGTAAAAAAAAACCCCTCTGAATTGTACACAGTGATCTTGCCCGATAGTAGCTAATTTTTGGTCTAGAATAGTAAATTTGAAAATTTGGTGGGAGAAGTCACAGAGTAGGGATGAGCAAATAACTTCGGATAGGTGCTTATGCGAATGGCTATAGTGCTTCCCGAATAGCTGCCTCGGGAACCCGGATACCTGGAGCGCTCCCGATAGTCAGCTGTTCGGTTCCGCAGCTACATGTGTCGCGGCTGTGTGACAGTCTTAACAAACAGGCTATCCATACATGTATTGTGATTGTCACACAGCCGCGACACATACAGCTGCGGCGCCGAACAGCTGATTATTGGGAGCGCTCCAGGTATCCGGGTTCCCGAGACAGCTATTCGGGAAGCGCTATAGCTATTCGGATAAGAACCTTTTTCGAAGCTATTCGCTCATCCCTATCACAGGGAGCTAAATGCCCTAAATTACCAGCAATTTTCTTTTTATGAGACGAACCTTTAAATATGCAAAATACAGCCTTTATATTGGCTTAGCTTATACTGCCAGCTGCTCAAATACACATAGCTTCCAGGTGGAAAAATCAAGATCTGCATTTCTCCACTGTTGTTGCTAAGACTTCTAATATTATGGTATACAAGAAGATCTGGACTCATATGGATGGCTTATCGACATGCCCTAAATATATAGTATTACTTATCTCACTGGCGGACACAGACAGAAAAGGGCTCCTGTGCAAAAACAATATATGAGCCCAAGAACACCTAAAAATGCAAAATTGCACCTGCTTTGGAGGTAGAAATGGCCCCCCTTACCTCTTGGTCCCCTGTGCGGCCGCACAGCTTGCACCAATGACATGTCTGCCCCTGACTTATCTGCATAATGTGATGGATGTGCATATTATTATTTGCAAAATGGGCTATTTGCCTATGCTTTGCTCTTTTTATTACATCATTGTATATAGTATATGTAAGATAGCCTAACCTATTTAGCTACGTTACTTGATATTTCAAGATGGATTCTGAGGCTAAATGTGAGAAATTGTTCTCTTATAATTTTAATAAAGTTTGTATGTTTCATGCTGAAAAACCTTGGATATACCTTAAAGGGAATCTGTTAGTAGGATCAACACTCTTAGTAGTCTATATGGACATACTGTTATGAACTTAAAACACATATACACACACTCACGGTTAACGGAAAAAGGGAAGACCTGCTAAAGGGACATGCCGCACCTACACCCAACATGTCCCTGTACAGGCTAGAAAGTGTGCAGGAAGATTATCTAAAACCCAGGGTGAGAAAATGAAAACACTTTTATATTATGTAGAATGGGAAAGCTAAGAAGAGCCAAAAATAAATGGAACAAGAATAACGTCCCATAAGCCTAAAGAAGTGAAAGGAAGAGGATCTGTGAAGAAAAAGACAGACTCACTGCAGGAATACAATTGGTTTTGCCATGCAAGGTAAACCCCTTAGCTGAAAGGCTGGAACTGGTAAATACAAGTTCACCTAGAGGTATAGCCAGCAAGGAAGTGCAGTGAAGGGTGAACATATAAATCCCAGAATGTGATAAGGCAGACCAACATGGGAAAATGGAAAACACCCAGAGAGAAGCACACCAAGAAGGGGGAACAAAAACAATTGGAACTATCAGCATGTGGGCAGAGAAGAAACGGCAATAGCTCAGTAGACAAGAGAACTGACCACGGAGCAACAAGTTAGCAGATCTAATCCCCAAACCGAGCCATAACACACACAGGTCATAGAAAGTTGAATAAAATAATACTTTGATATTTGCAATCTGATGTCTTATTTCAAAGAAATCCATGTTTTTCTTAATATGTAAATGAGCTACTAAGATCTATGGGACAAACATTGCCTCCACAGAGCTTATTTTAAATTAAATGGCGAGTTACAAGTGTGAGACATGTAATTACTGACAGTCTGCTCTCCTGATATACATATTTCACACTGATAATACCCCTTTACATCTGTAGGCAGATTCTCGCAGAAATCTATGTCCGGCCCAAAGATCTTAACAGCTCATTTGCATATAAAGAAAAACATGGATTTCTCTGGAATAAGACAACGGATCACAAATATCAATGTATTATTTTATTCAGCTTTCTATGACCTACATGTCCATATAGATGGTTTAGGAAGGTTGATCCTACTGACATATTCCCTTTAGGAAAACTCAGAACATACTCTAATGCTTTGTTCACATTAGTTATGAGTGATGGGATTTCCAGCTCTTGTACTAAGTTGGATCATTTGGCTCAGCTCAATAACAAGAGACAGCCCTTTTTGTCTTCCAAACGGCTCTCTATCTAATACCACTACTCCTTGTGTCAGGTAGTGTGCAATGTTTTAGGGGAGGAATACTGCTTGTGCCTATGGGGGTAGTATCATCACAAAAGGGAGGCCCACCTTTAGTTTCATGAGCCCACTGTGAGATTTACAAGCTCCCTTGTGGGACACCTTATCTTATACTTTTCATATTTAGATAGGTACAGTTATGCTCAAAAGTTTACATACCCTGGCAGCATGTTTGCTTTCTTGGCCTTTTTTCAGAGAATATGAATGATAACACCAAAACTTTTTCTCCACTCATGGTTAGTGGTTGGGTGAAGCCATGTATTGTCAAACTACTGTGTTTTCTCTTTTTAAATCATAATGACAACCCAAAACATTCAAATGACCCTGATCAAAATGTCCACCCTTGTTTCATCTTGATCATTCTGGTAGGTTCATTGCTTTTGTCCACTCATCCTTCCTTCAAGCACTTGAAGTTTGCCAGCGACATATTCTGAAAAATAGCTCCACACCGTGATGTTCCCACCTCTTAGTGTGTCATTGACTGCATTCTGGACATCAGTCAAGTCAGCAGTCTTCCCCATGATTATGGAGCCTATTAAAACAGACTATGGGAACTTTTTAAACACTTAGGAAGCCTTTTTGTTAATTATTCTAATTTACTGAGATAATGACTTTTGAGTGTAAGCCGTAATCATCAACATTAACAGAAAGAAACCCTTGAAATAGATCCCTCTGTTTGCAATGACTCTATATAATCCATCAGTTTCACTTTTTGTATTTAAGAACTGAAATAAATTAACTTTTTGATGATTCTAATTTACGGTGAAACACTTGTACTTCTTTAGATATGCACCCCTCTTTCCATTTGACATACATTCCTTTTTTCCTGTTGACTTTATGTGTTTGTTCATCAGTTGGTCAAGAACCATACACTGTTGTCACATGAGTCTTAAAAGTTTTTTTTTGATATTTTGAGTGGCTGATGTTTGCCTCTTATATCAGCTACTACATCTATTTGTCTGCTTTCTTTGCAAGACAGTGATGCAGGGTCATTAAGCAATGAATGTTTGCTTAATATGTTGATTGACCATAGTGTAGGTCCTTTAGCTTGTTGACATGCAAATTTTGAAGGATAAACTATAAATAATTAAGCAATGCAGGTTAACCTCCATCACCCCTTGTCCTGTGGATGTTGGCTTGAAGGACAACAGTTGTGAACTATAAAAGGGATATGCCTCTGTGACAAGAAATCAAAGAAATCCAAGAGTTTCAGAGATCCAAAGAACCAGAGACAGGAACACTCTACAGGATAGCTGCCAGATCATGGCTCCATCACAAGGGACGCAGATTTGACATTCTACAAGATGCCAGCTTAGGGTTCCATGGCCCCAGCTGAAAGAATACAGATCTGCTCCATTGACCATCACTGAATTCATGGATATGTTTGGGGAATCCAGTATTTGGACCCACCAATCACCTGAACCCCATGTTTACATTTGTGAAAGCCAGGATTGGGACCCACCAGTCACCTGGCTCCGTGGAGATATTTGGAGAAGCCAGGTTGTGACCCTCTGGTCACCTGGCCTTGTACTTCAAAGAACTGACCACTTCCTAAGCTTGGCCTTACCTCCTCTCTGTGTAAGCCACAGGTGGGTGTAGTCAGCTCTAGAAGCTCTAAAATCACAGCTGCTCTTATCCCGATGAGTCAGTGGAAGGGTGAGACTCTGTAATTTTGCACCATCTTGGGTATTTTGCTGGGACTATTCTATGTGTTATTTGCCTGTTTTGTGGTTCAATAAAGTATTGCCACACTGTTTTACCCTCACCCTGTGTTGTCTGAGTAGTAGTTTCGGGCTAGCGGACTAGAGCACCCGTCTGGATAATTAAGATTAAATGCTGTGTCGTCACATTTGACGACAGCTTAGGCTACTTTCACACTAGCGTCGTTTGCAATACGTTGCAATGCGTCGTTCGGGAGAAAAAATGCATCTTGAAAAGTTGTCTGCAGGATGCGTTTTTTCCCCATAGACTAACATTACCGACGCATTGCAACGTATTGCCACACGTCGCAACCGTCGTGCGATGGTTGCGTCGTGTTTTGGCGGACCGTCGGCACAAAAAAAGTTACATGTAATGTTTTTTTGCGCGTCGTGTCCGCCATTTTTGACCGCACATGCGCGGCCGAAACTCCGCCCCCTCCTCCTCGGACCTTGCAATGGGGCAGCGGAAGCGTCGTAAGACTGCTTCCTCTGCCCACGTCGGGCATTTATTTCACAGCATGCGTCGGTACGTCGGCCCGACGCTAGTGTGAAAGCAGCCTCACATTTACAAACGCTCCTGTAATAATATTACAAGAAGCTCATTTATGGACTCATCAACACAGAGACTATTAGAGGCAAAAGGTACAAAATTTGTAATAACACACAACTGCAAAATATTTTTTTATCCCAAAATACATGCATTTAAATAATAAAAAATACTTGTTACCAAAGGTTGACAACCCTTTTAAGAATTCAATCGATCCTACAAGTCATAACATTTGGTGCACTTTTATTGTAGGAAAAGGAATACTTACAGAAGGGTATTGACGACTTGCAGGCTATTCACCCCGCTTACTTCAAAGATTTCTGGTAGGTGATCCCAAATATCTGACATTTCATATGGAAGACTGATATTCTAGGAACTGCTATCTGGTGTTCATGCCTAGGGGAGTAAATTGACATGAGCTATAGGACACTAACACAGTGAGACTATGTCCCTAATGCAAATCTATACTACGCTGTGTAGACATTATGTGATGACATCCTCGAAGGGGGAACATAGTCCTGCTCTGTACCTTGCTCGGAGGGATGTTTTAACAATGCCATCAGTACAGATCCACTACCAGCTACTGCATAAGCTTTACACACTTGACAGTGGCCTAAAACATCAGCAGAAACAGCAATGTAAATGTCTACAATTCACATGAGAAGCATTACAATGCCATGTATCACTGTAAAGGTTGTGTGCGCATTTGAAGCCATTCCTCTAAAATAAAAAATAAAGCAGCTCTACAATGTTTAGTAATGAAAACATGTCCTATCATTTTGTTTTTTTATGAACAATAAAAACCGTGGGCTGCTACCTTTCTGTGTTAATCTGAAAAATAACCTAGAAAAAAGCACAAACTTGGTTTATATGACCTCTATTCGTCTCACTGCCATTTATCGTCCCATCGGAGTTTGCGTAAATCGCGTTTTAGAGAGTCTCAGGCAACCCCTTCCTCCACTAACGCAGTGTGAACAGGGCCTAACGCATGTCTGTCCTGTCTGACAAAAACCTGCAGAAAAGCATAGTTTTGCTGCGCTCATCCACGTAAAATTAAAAGTTTTTTTTTATTGTGAGGCTGTGCTGTTGATGAATGGTTAAAGGGAACCTGTCATGTAAAAAAAATGCTATTAACCTGTAGATATGGGGTTAATGTGCAGGTTAATAGCGTTCTGAACCGGCCCGGTGCTAACACTAAGAGCCCCGCTGCTGGCACTAAATGAACTTAATTCCTCCTGGCTGCCTCGGGCTTTCAGTCGTAGGGGTGAACTGATGCAGCTTCAGTCACCGCTCTGAGTGGCTTAGAGTAGAGACTGAAGCCGCAACGATCCACCCATATGACTGAAAGCCCGACGCTGCCTGGAGGAATAAAGCTCATTATCCCCCCCAACGGTGGTCTAAGTGCCGGTGCAGCTTCAGAATGGCATTGACCTGCAGATTAACCTCATACCTGCAGGTTAATATGTTTTTTTTTTTCATGACAGGTTCCCTTTAAGCTCATTTGTTCTCACGTTGTCTGCGTTGTCTCTTGTAAATTTGAGTAAAACAAAAAATAATTAAAAATCCTTTACTTTGCAACAGTCTTCAAGTACAATTGGTGGTATCCACCCTAGGGGCAGAGACAGACTGCCATATAACTCATGCAAGGACCGCATCGTAAACCTCGTACTGGCTATCTGCTCTCCTGACCTGAGCTTGACGGCTGCATAGAAATACATCCCGCTGTCATGCTCAGGTCAGGAGAAGGTGCCAGGCCAGTGCGTGAAGTGCAATGCCTTCATTGCACGAGTTATACGGCAGTCTGTCTCAGCCCTAAATCCTCTTAGCAAGGATGATGTCACTGAATTCCCTCCAGGCTGCTTCTTTTTTTCTGTCGATGATATAAGCCTCTTGCCAACATAACTCCGGCCCACAATAGCGAGAGGTTAAAATAACACTTTGACCATAACATGCTGCATGCTGCTGCACAAGGCACTCCTAAACCTGCGTCTATGTTACCCCAGTCTACTAATGACAATCTGAAATGATTGTCTGCTGAAAAACAAGTTAGAGGTGTTATAAAGAGGACAACAGAATAAATAGGTGAGGCAGGCTGCTATGACTTCTTCTTGTGTCACCAAGAGTTTCCCTTTAATTTATCTTACTTACTTAACATGTTGGCACAATTTGGCCTAGGAATTTAGTTCTGCAAAATATGAGGAAATAATCAGCTCTAGCTGTTTAATTATTCACGTCCATACAAAAGCTTCTCAATGTCATAATCCAAATGCAACAAAATGAGAAGTTGTCAAAACCCTCAGTTCAATTCATAATTTCAGTATTTATTTTTTGTAAATAATCCCCATCCGCTTTCCAACCAATTTTATTGTTTAGGAGATAAGCATTTAACGAAATATGAGCCTTCCCCATTCATGTCTTTCTCAAACAGTTTACCATACAAATAAAAAAATAATGCATTTATATTCTACAGGTTGATATGTTTGTAGCAATACCAATCATGCATGTATTGTTTTGTTCAAAATGTGCAAAATTTCACTTTTAAAATATTTTTTGTGTGTGCACCATGCTAACTAAAAGTTAAAAAAAAGTGGGCACAGCAAACCAGAAGGTGAGATGGGTAATGACTTTTAGAATGGTTTATTACACTTTATATCAGAAAATGCTTTCGTTCGAATCTGCGCCTGTGCAAAGTAGGTGTAGATTGCATTTTCTGATATTAGGTCAATCTTAAAATGCACACATTTATTGAGTACTGTGTATCTTTTATTACGGTACATTTGTCATAGTTTGCTCTGATTTCTTGAAAATTACAATGGCACATACAAGGCCAATCTTAGACTGTACACATTGAAGCATTTTTTAGACTGATTTCACTCAGAATCTGCCTGAAGGACTGATGCAAAAGCACCCCAAAAAGCAACATAATGCACAGCAATGTCAAAATAACATTGCTGTGTACATGTACTGTCTTATGTTACATTTTTTAACTTTGTGACATGCTTACTCTACACGGTATAGAGTGGAAAATGGCACAAGAACGATGTCATAACTGACGGCAATGCTGCGATAGGAAATCAATCAACAGCGTTTAATTTATATTCACATTACGAAAATTATTAATTTTTGATTTTTCTGTCCATGTGACCATATGAGGACTATCATCAAAAAGTTAATTTATTTCAGTTCTTCAACACAAAAAGTGAAACTCATATATTATATAGAGTCATTACAAACAGAGTGATCTATTTCACATGTTTATTTCTGTTAATGTTGATGATTATGGCTTACAGCCAATGAAAACCAAAAGTCATTATCTCAGTAAATTAGAATACTTTATAACACCAGCTTGAAAAATGATTTTAAAATCCGAAATGTTGGCCTACTGAAATGTATGTTCAGTAAATGCACTCAATACTTTTGCATCAATTAGTGCATCAATGCAGCGTGGCATGGAGGCGATCAGCCTGTGGCACTGCTGAGGGGTTATGGAAGTACAGGTTGCTTTGATAGCAGCCTTCAGGTCATCTACATTGTTCGGTCTAGTGTCTCTCATCTTCCCCTTGACAATACTCCATAGATTCTGTATGGGGTTAAGGTCCGGCTAGTTTGCTGCCAATCAAGCCCAGTGATACTGTTGGTTTTTAAACCAGGTATTGGTACTTTTGGCAGTGTGGACAGGTGCCAAGTCCTGCTGGAGAATGACATTTCCATCTCCAAAAAGCTTGTCGGCAGAGGGAAGCATGAAGAGCTCTAAACTTTCTCCAGTCACCTTCCACGACAGCAGTATCGGAGGATGTCTCCCCGCCCTAATAGGGGACAGGAACAAAGAGGTTAAATACCCCTCCCCTTCCTGCAACCACCAGTGTATTTCCTGTCCCCTATGGGGCATGAAGAGGTCCTCTGATAGTGCTGCCGTGGCCGGCGATCGGGAGCACTGTTACCTTTAGCCGGGCAGTCGAGGTCGGGGGCTCCGCTCTCCTCCTCCATCCAGACTGCTCCCATCTCCGTGTCCCTTCACGTGACTTGGGACCCCTGCCCGCCCTACCCGCGCCTCTTTCGAGAGGCAAAGCAGGGCGGTGCGGTGCTCCAGGGTCCTTCTCAAGCTCCCCGGCTTCCTCCTCCCTCCACGCTGCTGCTGGAGCTGGCGCGCGCGCACCGGAAGTGACGTTCAGCCGAACTTCCGTTTTTTTCCGCTGGCTCCTTGCGCCGCAGCTCCCGCGCGCGCCGTACAGCGTCCTGACCCAGGACTTGCAGCGGCGGCATGGACGGGGCATTCCTGACCCCCCCCATCAAACGGACATCACGAGGGGGAGGAGCACCACCAATCTCGCTGGGAGCCTCGGTAACAACCTATTTATTCCTGGCTAAGGAAGCCTCCAGGTAAGACCTCCTGTCTATACTCTCTATAGTCAGATCTCTGATATGGATGGCGACAAAACCCTTCACTCTGCTTCTGCAGAGCCCAGCGCTCACCCCCCTGCCGTAAGTAGTGGGATGATGTCCCTTGCTGTCCATTTTTTCTAGAATTCATTCGACTTAGTCCGTCTTTCTCTCTCTTTTAGGGAGACAAAGCTTCTGCCTCTAAGAAGGTGCCCAGTCGCAAGTGTGTTGCATGTGTTGCAAGCTTCCCCCCACACATAAAAAGAAGCTCTGCCAGCCATGCACAGACGAGGTTCTGCGTGCTGAACAGCCCTCTCTTATGGACAGCATCAGGACTCTCATCAGACAGGAAGTTCAATCTTCCATGGCGACCTTCTCACAACCCCCGACACCACAGCCTCCTCCTGCTAAGAAAAGGAAAATAGCCCCTGTAGTCTCTGACTCTGACTCAGGAGAAGTGCATACTTCTGACTCAGGGGACCATTGGGAGAATGAGAGTTCTGCCTCTACCTCTGCTCCCAAATCAGACAACAAAAAATACCTCTTTTCCTCCGAGGATTTGGAGGAATTAGTGTCTATGGTGAGGGGCACCATGGGGGTGGAGGAGGAGGTGGAGGGCCATTCTGTACAGGATGACATGTTCGGGGGGTTAAAGCCCAAATCTGTAAAGGGATTCCCCATACACGAGAATATAGAAAGCCTCATCCTCCATGAGTGGGGCCTTCCAGAGAAAGGGTTAAACGTCCCATCTGAACTCAAAAACCGTTTTCCATTAGAGGGAGACTGTTCTCTTTTCGAAATGCCCAAGGTTGATGTCCAGGTTTCAAGGGTAACCAAAAAAACGGCTCTGCCCTTTGAAGATTCCTCCCAGCTAAAAGATCCCATGGATCGCAAAACTGAAAGTTTATTAAGAAAATCCTGGGAGACTTCAACTAACCTACTGAGGTCCAACGTGGCATCAACCTGTGTAGCCAGATCCCTGTTCCTCTGGCTGCGTACATTGGAAAATCACCTGGTACAGGGTACACCCAGAGAGGAGATTCTTAATTCTCTTCCTCTGCTCCAAAGAGCAACTGGATTCCTCGCGGACGCCTCCGCAGAATCAGTACGGGTTGCCGCTAAATCAGCGGTTCTCACTAATTCCGCTAGAAGAGCTTTGTGGCTTAAATCCTGGGGAGGTGATATTACCTCAAAGTCTAAGCTTTGTGGTATACCTTTCCAGGGTCATTATGTATTTGGGCCGGTCCTGGACGAGATCTTGGACAAGGCTTCGGATAAAAAGAAGGTCCTTCCGGAACAAAAGAACCCTAAGAAGCGGTTTTTTCTTCCCCCCCGTGACCAAACCCCCCAGCAGAATTACAGGGGTAACGGCAAATCAGGACGATGGAGTTACCCCAAGGGAGGAAAGGCCAGAAACATCCTGGTCCCCCAACCGACCCAGGCCTCTGAAAAACAATGACTGCCCTCCGGTCGGGGGTCGACTCTCGGGATTCCTCTCCCAGTGGCAGGTGATTACCACAAACCAGTGGGTCCTACGTACCATACGGGAGGGACTAAGATTGGAGTTCGAGAGTCCTCCTCCCCATCGTCTGTCTATCACTTCCCTACAATCCCCAGGACTTCGGGAAATTTTGATGCCGGATATCCTAGACCTGCTTCGAGCGAAGGTGATCTCCCATGTACCACATCGGGAAATAGGAGAAGGTCACTATTCCCACCTCTTCGTGGTGAAAAAACCCTCAGGGAAACATCGCATCATTATCAACCTGAAACCTCTGAATCAAGTAATAAAATACCGGAGATTCAAAATGGAATCAATCAGATCAGCAATCCCGCTGATCGGTCAGAACTGGGTGATGGCAACGCTGGACCTGAGGAACGCATACTATCATGTGCCAATACACCCAGACCACAGAAGATTCCTCAGGTTCGCGATCTCCCAAAACAAACGGGTCAGCCATTACCAATTCAACGTCCTCCCGTTCGGAGACTCGTCGGCTCCACGAGTCTTCTCCAAAATCATGACAGAAGCGGTAATCTTTATTCGTCAACAAGGGATCTGTGTCATACCATACCTGGACGATTTTCTTATCATCGCTCCATCCGCTTCACGTCTCAATCAGGATGTAACAAGAGTCCTCGACATTCTGGAATCTCTCGGGTGGATCCAGAACCTGGAGAAGTCAGACCTCCAACCTTCGCCACAGAAGAAATTCCTAGGAATCCTTGTGGATTCAGAGAAGAGAATGTCTTTTCTACCCGAGGACCGTCAGACCGATCTTGTTCGCAGGATCTCCAGGTTCAGAGATCAAAGAGCCCCGACTCTAAGAGACTCTATGTCAGTCCTGGGTTCTTTGACATCCTGCATTCAAGCAGTCTCCTGGGCGCAAGCCCATACGAGAATACTTCAATCACACATCCTGGCATACTCAAGAGGACATCAGATGGCCTTAACCAGGAAGATTCCCCTTCCCTCGCATGTGAGATCCTCTCTGTTATGGTGGCTGAACCCCCAGAATCTACACCGGGGAGTCAGCTGGGATCAGCTTCCCCTCAGAGTTCTCACAACAGACGCAAGTCAGAGAGGTTGGGGTGCCGTGATAGAAGGCTTCCACTTCCAGGGGTTGTGGGCCCCAGATGTGAGACGCAGTTCCTCAAATCTGAGGGAATTGAAAGCGGTGGAAGAGGCGCTAAAAGCCGCATCTGCCATCATCCAGGGCTACCATGTCCGGGTGATGTCCGACAATATGACCACCGTGGCATATCTCCGACACCAAGGGGGCACAGGACACTCGAACCTGAAGCTGACTGCTGGAAGGATTTTTTCCTGGGCAGAAAACCACCTGATGTCAATCTCGGCAGTTCATATAAGGGGATTGGACAATTCCCAGGCGGACTATCTCAGCCGGAGAGACTTCCATCCAGGGGAATGGTCTCTAAACCAGGAGGTATTCCTAGCCCTGGTCCAGAGGTAGGGAACTCCCGATGTGGACCTTTTTGCCAGCATTCAGAACAAGAAATCAGACACCTTCTTCTCCCTGACCCCCTCAAGCGGGACACTAGGACTGGACGCGTTCTCCCACCCCTGGGAGTTTACCCTGGCATACGCTTTTCCACCAATACCATTGCTACCCAGGACGTTGCAGAAGATCCGGACGGATCAGGTCACAACGATTTTGGTGGCCCCATTATGGCCAGGAAGGAGCTGGTTCAGCGCTCTAACAAGCATGTGTCTAGAAGGCCCGTTTCCGCTTCCACAGAGACTCGACCTTCTTCAACAGGGTCCCCTGATCCATCCAGACTTACACAAACTAAAGTTGACAGCCTGGTTACTGAAGCCGAGATCCTGAGAGCCAGAGGACTCTCGCAGGAGGTAATCGAAACCCTACAAAAAAGTAGGAAACCAATAACAAACGCCATTTATGGCAAGATATGGAAGAGATTTTCGTCCTGGTGTGCCCCGAACAGACCGGATCCCTTTAACCCAAATATTGCACAGATTCTTCAATTCCTACAAAAGGGCTTGGAGCTGGGTCTGTCACCTAGTACCCTAAAGGTTCAGGTGTCAGCTCTTGGTGCTTTCTTTGACCAGGATCTAGCATGTCATCGATGGGTGAAACGTTTCATATCATCGGCAACCAGAATCCGTCCAAGACTCCAGATCCATACCGCTCCTTGGGACTTAAACCTGGTGCTAAAAGGTCTGACCGGGGAACCCTTTGAACCCCTTTCAACATCTAGCTTAAAAATCTTAACCCTCAAAACGGTCTTTCTGGTAGCTATCACTACTGCCAGGCGTATAGGGGAATTACAGGCCTTATCAATTCAGGAACCATTCCTGACTATAACTACGGATAGTATAATTCTCAAATTAGACCCGTCCTTTACACCTAAGGTAGCTTCAAGCTTTCACAGAGATCAGGACATCATATTACCTTCTTTCTGCCCCAATCCCTCTAATCCTAAAGAGGAAGCCTTTCACACCCTGGACGTCCGCAGGGTAGTCCTGTTCTACCTCCAACAAACGGAAGATTGGAGGTTGGACCAAAACATGTTCATCCTGTGGTCGGGGCGTAATAAGGGCAAGAAGGCAGCCAAAAGCACAATCGCTAATTGGATTAAGCAGGCCATTAGCTTAGCATACTCCTCTCAGAAGCTCTCACCTCCAGCTTCACTGAAGGCCCATTCTACCCGCTCAGTCTCAACCTCCTGGGCAGGAAGGGGAAGCGCATCAGCAGAGCAGATTTGCAGAGCCGCCACCTGGTCGTCAATACACACGTTCACCAGGCACTACAGGCTCAACTTCAACAGGGATCTAACGTTCGGCAGACGTGTTCTGCAGGCGGTTGTCCCTCCCTAAAGAAATTAGCGGTTGGTATCACTCCGATACTGCTGTCGTGGAAGGTGACTGGAGAAAATAGAATTAGTTCTTACCGGTAATTCGGTTTCTAGGAACCTTCCACGACAGCACTAATTTCCCTCCCTATCTGTTTTATAAATTTATGATTCCTGCACTTAAATGGTAACTATACATGCTACTGTGTCCAGAAAAAACACTGGTGGTTGCAGGAAGGGGAGGGGTATTTAACCTCTTTGTTCCTGTCCCCTATTAGGGCGGGGAGACCTCCTCTGATACTGCTGTCGTGGAAGGTTCCTAGAAACCGAATTACCGGTAAGAACTAATTCTATTTTCCTGGTAGACAGTTGCATTGACTTTGGTCTTGATAAAACACAGTGGACCTACACTAGCAAAAGACACAGCTCCCCAAACCATCACTGATTGTGGAGACTTCACACTAGACCTCCAGCAGCTTGGATTGTGGCCTCTCCACTCTTCCTCCAGACTCTGGGACCTTGATTTCCAAATGAAATGCAAAATGTTCTTTAATCTGAAAACAACACCATGGACCACTGAGCAACAGTCCAGTTCTTTTTCTCCTTGGCCCAGCTAAGATGCTTCTGGCGTTGTCTATTGGTCATGAGTGGCCTGACACAAGGAATGCGACACTTGTAGCCCATGTCCTGGATATGTCTGTGTGTGTGGTGGCTCTTGAAGCAAGAACTCCAGCAGCAGTCCGCTCATTGTGAATCTCCCCCACATTTTTGAATGTCCTTTTCTTAATAATCCTTTGAAGGCTGCGGTTATCCCGGTTGCTTGTGCAACTTTTTCTACCACACTTTCCTTCCTCTCAATTTTCCATTAATATGCTTGGATGCAGCACTCTGTGAACAGCCGGCTTCTTTAGCAATGACCTTTTGTGGCTTCCCCTCCTTGTGGAGTGTGTCAATGACGCCTTATGGACATCTGTCAAGTCAGCAGTCTTCCCCATGATTGTGGAGCCTACTGAAACAGACTAAGGGACCTTTTTAGACATTAAGGAAGCCTTTGCAGGTGTTTTTTGTTAATTATTCTAAATTACTGATATAACGACTTTTGGGTTTTCATTGGCTGTAAGCTATAATCATCAACATTAACAGAAACAAACGATTGAAATAAATCACTCTGTTTGCAATGACTATATAATATGAGTTTCACTTTCTGTATTGAAGAACTGAAATAAATCAACGTTTTGATGATATTCTAATTTTGTCAGATGCACCTGTGTCTATATACAGTGTGTATATATATATATATATATATATATATATATATATATATATATATACAGTACAGACCAAAAGTTTGGACACACCTTCTCAGTTAACCCCTTCATGACCCAGCCTATTTTGGCCTTAATGACCTTGCCGTTTTTTGAAATTCTGACCAGTGTCCCTTTATGAGGTAATAACTCAGGAACGCTTCAACGGATCCTAGCGATTCTGAGATTGTTTTTTCGTGACATATTGGGCTTCATGTTAGTGGTAAATTTAGGTCGATAATTTCTGAGTTTATTTGTGAAAAAAACGGAAATTTGGCAAAAAATTTGAAAATTTCGCAATTTTCACATTTTGAATTTTTATTCTGTTAAACCAGAGAGTTATGTGACACAAAATAGTTAATAAATAACGTTTCCCACATGTCTACTTTACATCAGCACAATTTTGGAAACAATTTTTTTTTTTGCTAGGAAGTTATAAGGGTTAAAATTTGACCAGTGATTTCTCATTTTTACAACAAAATTTACAAAACCATTTTTTTTAGGGACCACCTCACATTTGAAGTCATTTTGAGGGTTCTATATGGCTGAAAATACCCAAAAGTGACACCATTCTAAAAACTGCACCCCTCAAGGTGCTCAAAACCACATTCAAGAAGTTTATTAACCCTTCAGGTGTTTCACAGCAGCAGAAGCAACATGGAAGTAAAAAATGAACATTTAACTTTTTAGTCACAAAAATGATCTTTTAGCAACAATTTTTTTATTTTCCCAGCGGTAAAAGGAGAAACTGGACCACGAACGTTGTTGTCCAATTTGTCCTGAGTACGCTGATACCTCATATGTGGGGGTAAACCACTGTTTGGGCGCACGGCAGGGCTTGGAAGGGAAGGAGCGCCATTTGACTTTTTGAATGAAAAATTGGCTCCAATCTTTAGCGGACACCATGTCATGTTTGGAGAGCCCCCGTGTGCCTAAACATTGGAGCTCCCCCACAAGTGACCCCATTTTGGAAACTAGACCCCCCAAGGAACTTATCTAGAAGCATAGTGAGCACTTTAAACCCCCAGGTGCTTCACAAATTGATCCGTAAAAATGAAAAAGTACTTTTTTTTCACAAAAAAATTATTTTAGCCTCAATTTTTTCATTTTCACATGGGCAACAGGATAAAATGGATCCTAAATTTTGTTGGGCAATTTCTCCTGAGTACACAAATACCTCACATGTGGGGGTAAACCACTGTTTGGGCACATGGTAAGGCTCGGAAGGGAAGGAGCGCCATTTGACTTTTTGAATGAAAAATTATCTCCATCGTTAGCGGACACCATGTCGCGTTTGGAAAGCCCCTGTGTGCCTAAACATTGGAGCTCCTCCACAAGTGACCCCATTTTGGAAACTAGACCCCCCAAGGAACTCATCTAGAGGCATAGTGAGCACTTTAAACCCCCAGGTGCTTCACAAATTGATCCGCAAAAATGAAAAAGTACTTTTTTTTCACACAAAATTTCTTTTAGCCTCAATTCTTTCATTTTCACATGGGCAACAGGATAAAATGGATCCTAAAATTTGTTGGGCAATTTCTCCTGAGTATGCCGATACCTCATATGTGGGGGTAAACCACTGTTTGGGTGCATGGCAAGGCTCGGAAGGGGAGGCGTGCCATTTGACTTTTTGAATGGAAAATTAGCTCCAATCGTTAGCGGACACCATGTCGCGTTTGGAGAGCCCCTGTGTGCCTAAACATTGGAGCTCCCCTACAAGTGACCCCATTTTGGAAACTAGACCCCCCAAGGAACTTATCTAGATGCATAGTGAGCACTTAGAACCCCCAGGTGCTTCACAGAAGTTTATAACGCAGAGCCGTGAAAATAAAAAAATAATTTTTCTTTCCTCAAAAATGATTTTTAGCCCAGAATTTTTTATTTTCCCAAGGGTAATAGGAGAAATTGGACCCCAAATTTTGTTGTCCAGTTTGTCCTGAGTACGGTGATACCCCATATGTGGGGGTAAACCACTGTTTGGGCGCACGGCAGGGCTCGGAAGGGAAGGCACGCCATTTGGCTTTTTGAATGGAAAATTAGCTCCAATCATTAGCGGACACCATGTCGCGTTTGGAGAGCCCCTGTGTGCCTAAACATTGGAGCTCCCGCACAAGTGACCCCATTTTGGAAACTAGACCTCCCAAGGAACTAATCTAGATGTGTGGTGAGCACTTTGAACCCCCAAGTGCTTCACAGAAGTTTATAACGCAGAGCCGTGAAAATAAAAAATGCGTTTCCTTTCCTCAAAAATATTTTTTAGCCCAGAATTTTTTTATTTTTGCAAGAGTAACAGGAGAAATTGGACCCCAAAAGTTGTTGACCAGTTTCTCCTGAGTACGCTGATACCCCATATGTGGGGGTAAACCACTGTTTTGGCACACGTCGGGGTTCGGAAGGGAAGTAGTGACGTTTTGAAATGCAGACTTTGATGGAATGCTCTGCGGGCATCAGGTTGCGTTTGCAGAGCCCCTGATGTGCCTAAACAGTAGGAACTCCCCACAAGTGACTCCATTTTGGAAACTAGACCCCCAAGGGAACTTATCTAGATGTGTGGTGAGCACTTTGAACCCCCAAATGCTTCACAGAAGTTTATAACGCAGAGCCGTGAAAATAATAAATGTGTTTCCTTTCCTCAAAAATATTTTTTTAGCCCAGAATTTTTTATTTTTGCAAGACTAACAGGAGAAATTGGACCCCAAAAGTTGTTGTCCAGTTTCTCCTGAGTACGCTGATACCCCATATGTGGGGGTAAACCACTGTTTGGGCACATGCCGGGGCTCGGAAGGGAAGTAGTGACGTTTTGGAATGCAGACTTTGATGGAATGGTCTGCGGGCATCATGTTACGTTTGCAGAGCCCCTGATATGCCTAAACAGTAGAAACCCCCCACAAGTGACCCCATTTTGGAAACTAGACGCCCCAAGGAACTTATCTAGATGTGTGGTGAGCACGTTCAACCCCCAAGTGCTTCACAGAAGTTTACAACGCAGAGCCGTGAAAATAAAAAATCATTTTTCTTTCCTCAAAAAAGATGTTTTAGCAAGCAATTTTTTATTTTCACAAGGGTAACAGGAGAATTTGGACCCCAATATTTGTTGCCCAGTTTGTTGTGAGTATGCTTATACCCCATATGTGGGGGTAAACCACTGTTTGGGCGCACGTCAGGGCTCGGAAGGGAAGTAGTGACATTTGAAATGCAGACTTTGATGGAATGGTCTGCGGGCGTCACATTGCATTTGCAGAGCCCCTGATGTGCCTAAACAGTAGAAACACCCCACAAGTGACCCCATTTTGGAAACTAGACCCCCGAAGGAACTTATCTAGATGTGTGGTGAGCACTTTCAACCCCCAAGTGCTTCACAGAAGTTTATAACGCAGAGCCGTGAAAATAAAAAATAATTGTTCTTTCCTCAAAAATTATGTTTTAGCAAGTAATTTTTTATTTTTGCAAGGGTAACAGGAGAAATTGGACCCCAACAGTTGTTGCCCAGTTTGTCCTGAGTACGCTGGTACCCCAAATGTGGGGGTAAACCACTGTTTGGGCGCACGTCGGGGCTTGGAAGGGAGGGAGCACCATTTGACTTTTTGAATGCAAGATTGGCTGGAATCAATGGTGGCGCCATGTTGCGTTTGGAGACCCCTGATGTGCCTAAACAGTGGAAACCCCTCAATTCTAACTTCAACACTAACCCCAACACACCCCTAATCCTAATCCCAACTGTAGCCATAACCCTAATCACAAACCTAACCCCAACACACCCCTAACCACAACCCTAACCGCAACACACCCGTAACCCTAATTCCAACCCTAATCCTAACCCTAATCCCAACCGTAGACCTAATCCCAACCCTAACCACAACTGTAACCCCAACACACCCCTAACCCTATCCGTAACCCTAACCACAAGCCTAATCTTAACCCTATTTCAAACCCTAGCCCTAATTCTAACTCTAATTCCAACCCTAACCCTAAGGCTATGTGCCCACGTTGCGAATTCGTGTGAGATTTTTCCGCACGATTTTTGAAAAATCTGCAGGTAAAAGGCACTGCGTTTTACCTGCGGATTTACAGCAGATTTCCAGTGTTTTTTTGTGCGGATTTCACCTGCGGATTCCTATTGAGGAACAGGTGTAAAACGTTGCGGAATCCGCACAAAGAATTGACATGCTGCGGAAAATACAACGCAGCGTTTCTGCACGGAATTTTCCGCACCATGGGCACAGCGGATTTGGTTTTCCTTAGGTGTACATGGTACTGTAAACCTGATGGAAAACTGCTTCGAATTCGCAGCGGCCAATCCGCTGCGGATCCGCGGCCAATCCGCTGCGGATCCGCGGCCAATCCGCTGCGGATCCGCTGCCAATCCGCTGCGGATCCGCTGCCAATCCGCTGCGGATCCGCTGCCAATCCGCTGCGGATCCGCTGCCAATCCGCTGCGGATCCGCTGCCGATCCGCTGCGGATCCGCTGCCGATCCGCTGCGGATCCGCGGCCGATCCGCTGCGGATCCGCTGCCAATCCGCTGCCGATCCGCTGCGGATCCGCGGCCGATCCGCTGCGGATCCGCTGCCTATCCGCTGCCGATCCGCTGCGGATCCGCGGCCGATCCGCTGCGGATCCGCTGCCAATCCGCTGCGGATCCGCTGCCGATCCGCGGCCCATCCGCTGCGGATCCGCTGCCAATCCGCTGCGGATCCGCGGCCGATCCGCTGCGGATCCGCGTCCGATCCGCGTCCGATCCGCTGCCGATCCGCTGCGGATCCGCGGCCGATCCGCTGCGGATCCACGGCCGATCCGCTCTGTGTGCACATGCCATAACCCTACCCCTAATTACCCTACCCGTAACCCTAACCCTACCCCTAGTTCTAACCCTAGTTCTAATCCTAACCCTAGAGGAAAAAAAAAAAAAAAAAAAAATTCTTTATTTTATTATTGTCCCTATGGGGGTGATAAAGGGGGGGGGGGGGTTATTTATTATTTTTTTATTTTGATCGCTGTGATAGAACCTACCACAGCGATCAAAATGTACCTGTAAGGAATCTGCCGACTGGCAGATTCGGCGGGCGCACTGAGCATGCGCCCGCCATTTTCCAACATGGCGGCGCCCAGCGAGGAGACGGACGGACACCGGGAGGATCGGTAAGTATGAAGGGGTGGTGGGGGGGTGGATCGGAGCACGGGGGGGGGGAACGGAGCACAGGGGGGGTGGGTCTGGGCAAGGAGGGAGCGGACAGGAGGACGGGGGAGCCGGCAGGCGGACGGAGGGGACCGGACCCCATAACAGAGGACGGGGGGGGCGATCGGTGGGCGTGGGGGGGGGTACTTCAGTATTTCCAGCCATGGCCGATGATATTGCAGCATCGGCCATGGCTGGATTGTAATATTTCACCATTTTTTTAGGTGAAATATTACAAATCGCTCTGATTGGCAGTTTCACTTTCAACAGCCAATCAGAGCGATCGTAGCCACGGGGGGGGTGAAGCCACCCCCCCTGGGCTGAAGTACCACTCCCCCTCTCCCTGCAGATCGGGTAAAATAGGAGTTAACCCCTTCACCCGATCTGCAGGGACGCGATCATTCCATGACGCCACATAGGCGTCATGGGTCGGATTGGCACGGGTTTTCATGACGCCTACGTGGCGTCATGGGTCGGGAAGGGGTTAAAGATTTTTCTGTATTTTCATGACTATGAAAATTGTACATTCACACTGAAGGCATCAAAACTATGAATTAACACATGTGGAATTAGATACTTAACAAAAAAGTTTGAAAAATCCGAAAATATGTCTTATGTTCTAGGTTCTTCAAAGTAGCCACCTTTTGCTTTGATGACTGCTTTGCACACTCTTGGCATTCTCTTGATGAGCTTCAAGAGGTAGTCACCGAAAATGGTCTTCCAACAATCTTGAAGGAGTTCCCAGAGATGCTTAGCACTTGTTGGCCCTTTTGCCTTCACTCTGCGGTCCAGCTCACCCCATACCATCTCGATTGGGTTCAGGTCTGGTGACTGTGGAGGCCAGGTCATCTGGCGTAGCACCCCATCACTCTCCCTCTTGGTCAAATAGCCCTTACACAGCCTGGAGGTCTGTTTGGGGTAATTGTACTGTTGAAAAATAAATGATGGTACAGCTAAACGCAAACTGGATGGAATAGCGTGCCGCTGCAAGATGCTGTGGTAGCCATGCTGGTTCAGTATGCCTTCAATTTTGAATAAATCCCCAACAGTGTCACCCCCACACCATCACACCTCCTCCTCCATGCTTCATGGTGGGAACCAGGCATGTAGAGTCCATCCGTTCACCTTTTCTGCGTCGCACAAAGACACGGTGGTTGGAACCAAAGATCTCAAGTTTGGACTCATCAGACCAAAGCACAGATTTCCACTGGTCTAATGTCCATTCCTTGTGTTCTTTAGCCCAAACAAGTCTCTTCTGCTTGTTGCCTGTCCTCAGCAGTGGTTTCCTAGCAGCTATTTTACCATGAAGGCCTGCTGCACAAAGTCTCCTCTTAACAGTTATTGTAGAGATGTGTCTGCTGCTAGAACTCTGTGTGGCATTGACCTGGTCTCTATTCTAAGCTGCTGTTAAAGGGAACCTGTCACCACGTTTTTGGAAGATGGGATAAAAATAGCGTTAAATAGGGGCAGAGGTGGGCGTTACATTAGTGTGTGTGTTATGCGTTTATTACCCACCTAAGTTGCCGAAATAACTTTGCAAAGTCTCCGTTTTCGCCTGTCAATCAGGCTGGTCAGGTCACATGGGCGTGGTGTCTTCACCCAGATTTGGCGTAGTTTTCCGTTGGTGGCGTAGTGGTGTGCGCATGCCCAAAGTCCGGAATCCTCTTCCAGGGGATTTAAAATAGCGCGGTGTTCGTTATTGCATTGGTGATCGGTGGGCGCGGCCATCTTCCTTTGGCCGCGCGTGCGCAGAAGCGGCGCTCTGCTGGCCGCGGCTTCAGGAAAATGGCCGCGGGATGCCGCGCGTGCGCAGATGGATATCGCGGCGGCCATTTTCCTGAAGCCGCGGCCAGCAGAGCGCCGCTTCTGCGCACGCGCGGCCAAAGGAAGATGGCCGCGCCCACCGATCACCAATGCAATAACGAACACCGCGCTATTTTAAATCCCCTGGAAGAGGATTCCGGACTTTGGGCATGCGCACACCACTACGCCACCAACGGAAAACTACGCCAAATCTGGGTGAAGACACCACGCCCATGTGACCTGACCAGCCTGATTGACAGGCGAAAACGGAGACTTTGCAAAGTTATTTCGGCAACTTAGGTGGGTAATAAACGCATAACACACACACTAATGTAACGCCCACCTCTGCCCCTATTTAACGCTATTTTTATCCCATCTTCCAAAAACGTGGTGACAGGTTCCCTTTAACCTGCGATTTCTGAGGCTGGTGACTCAGGTAAACTTATCCTCAGAAGCAGAGGTGACTCTTGGTCTTCCTTTCCTGGGGCGGTCCTCATGTGAGCCAGTTTCTTTGTAGCTCATGATGGTTTTTGCAACTACATTTGAGGACACTTTCAAAGTTTTCCCAATTTTTCGGACTGACTGACCTTCATTTCTTAAAGTAATGATGGCCACTCGTTTTTCTTTACTTAGCTGCTTTTTTCTTGCCATAATACAAATTCTAACAGTCTATTCAATAGGACTATCAGCTGTGTATCCACCAGACTTCTGCTCAACACAACTGATGGTCCCAAACCCATTTATAAGGCAAGAAATCCCACTTATTAAACCTGACAGGGCACACCTGTGAAGTGAAAACCATTCCCGGTGACTACCTCTTGAAGCTCATCAAGACAATGCCAAGAGTGTGCAAAGCAGTCATCAAAGCAAAAGGTGGCTACTTTGAAGAACCTAGAATATGACACATTTTAAGTTGTTTCACACTTTTTTGTTAAGTATATAATTCCACATGTGTTAATTCATAGTTTTGATGCCTTCAGTGTGAATGTACAATTTTCATAGTCATGAAAATACAGAAAAATCTTTCAATGAGAAGGTGTGTCCAAACTTTTGGTCTGTACTATATATATATATATATATATATATATATATATATATATATATATATATATATATATATATATATATATAATATAATTTTTTTTGGGGGGATGGGTATTCATTTGCTCACCCATAATATTTTTCAGTGGGTGGAGCTGTATGAAAGCTGTTTGAAAGCTTGCATTATGCGTGAAGATTTTTCATGGTCACTATTTATTTTACATACGACTTTGTGCTTACTTCTTGGGAGGCAGGATATCAAAACCAATTATTTAAGTATTGTTTTAAGTTAATCGCATTCATCATGCAAAATAAATAATCTGTATTAAATAGGTAACTGTGAATGTGGTCATATAGTTTTTTGTTGTTGTTTTTTTCCCACAGTAAATTTAAGTTAAAAGTAGAGTTATGAAATTTGGATTCTTTTTAAATGTTTCTAATCACTTTCTTGAACATTCTAACTTAGGCCTCTTTCACACTTCAGTTGTTTGGCGTCAGTCACTTCCGACATAGTGACGGATCGACGGATCCGTCACAATTATTGAGAAAACGGTTCTAACGGATCCGTTTTTTTGACGGATCCGTTACTTGGGGTTGTCTGGGAAAAGTATCTACTTTTTGGAGCATGCGCAATTGAAAAAACGGATTGGGGCGACGGATCCGCCGAAATGACGGTCGCGACGGATCCGTCGTCCATAGGCGGCCATTCTATGGAATGACGGACGCGACGGATCCGCCGCAAACCGTCATTTCGGCGTTGACAAAAACGTTTTAATGTCCGTCTATGTCTAGACAACGTCCGCCAAATTTCAACGGATCTGTCGCATGACAGATGGAACTGACGACCATCCGTCACAATCCGTCGCCAATGCAAGTCTATGGGAAAATAACGGATCCGCCAAAAAAAATTACGGATCCGTTATTTGAGGAAACTGGCGGTTTTAGACTGACGCCAAACAACTGAAGTGTGAATGAGGCCTTACTTATTTACTTAGTAATTGGCTTAAAAAAAGAATATTCTCATTTCTTTCATAATAGACTGCAATATTTCAGAATTGCAATTCATTATGCCTGTTGGTAGGGGCAGGTGCAGACGAGTGTATTTTTGGTCCAATTGCAATCTGATGTTTTGTCTATGGGGCCGTGTACACATACGACTCTTTCCTCAGGCAGAGCTTGTCCAAGCCTGAACTCGCATTATGTCAGAGTTTGATCTAATCTTTGGATCGAACTCAGTCATGGAAGTCACTGAGTCCGTGCAAAACATCGGACTGTGCTTGGATGACATCTGAGTGCTGTTCAATTTCCATAGAATGGAGGACGAGAAAAAATTCTCCATCTTCTCCTGTTCCTAGAGAATCGGATCACACTTTGATGAAACTCTGATCAGTGTGATTTGCATAATTGGTCCAATTGTCTTGGATGAGAGAATATACATTTGTCTGCGCCAATACTAACATAGATATTCTAGCAAACTTATGTACATGGTAGACCCATCGGTCATTAACAGACACCAGTTGCGAGTCCAATCCTTTGGCGCCCCACAATCACATTGTATTGTATTCAGAATGGGCCCTTTTTACTGTAAAACCACTTAGGTGCAGATTCCACTGCTAGTCATTGCATCTAAGGGGGTTAAAGGTCCAGAACAGGTTTTTTTGGCCATTACAGCTGCGTCTCACTTGTATGGTGCAAGATGCGCATGCCATGATGGGGCAAGTGGAGCTCCTGACCCTGTGTCATTCACAAAGTATAGTGGTATGGTGTGCTGGGGGGAACAACCCTTTCCCCAGTGAACTGATGTGCACAGTTTTATGTCTAGGAAGTTGTATTTCTATTGCAACCTAATTAATGGTAAACTAACTTTTTGCTCTGCATAAAATACATCTTCACAAATTTAGCATGCTAAGCACATAGTTCAGCATCCAGCGCACAGCAGCTAATCAGTATGGGCTGTGTGCGGAGTCCTGTTACGTAATCCTGCCTTTGCTCTGTGATCGGGGAAGTTTTCCTCCCAGAACCTTATTTCACTCCAACGTCTCCTCGTTTGACTTTTGTGTGCGGCAGTCTGAATCATGCTGACACAGTTTATCAATTCCCCTATTAGTCCTCTCACTATTCTTCCTTTTGTCTGTCTCTTCTAATTCCATCACTGTGACCTAACGATCTGGCTTATTTATCTCAGCCTGCTGAAATGATTCTATGTGCTGCCACTTATGCTTGGGAGCATTGATGGAAGCAAACTCTCCAGCTCTATTAAATAAAATGGATGTTCGGAGGGAACACTTGTGAATTCAGGAATCTAGGAATGATAGAGTGACATAGATTGCATTAGGTTGTTGTGTACATTTTATAAGACTGGGTTGACATAAGCATTTTTCACTGTCCGTATATGGACTGCAATGCCTGGACAAGTCAATGATTTCATGTTCCGAAATTACTGCCACCAGACGAGGGATCGCTTGTGTGAACCCGGCCTTATGGATTAACCCACTGCTACTTCCTCAGTCTTGCACTAACATTGCACTTAATTATAAATTAAGAATAAATCACACCCAAACACAGTCAACGTAGACTAGACTTAGCACTAAAGGCAAAGAGGTAAAAAAATATATATAAATAATAAAACAAGCTATGAAACTTATAAGGTGCAAATTATAAAGTTTTAAAATGTCATCTCGCCCAAAGCCTGAATAAAAGCATGGTCTTACTGTCCACATCAGCCACAACAAAATCAAACTGCTTTTGGTGCACATACAATACCAGTCTAGCATGTCTAGGAACCCCAATTCTGATTTTCTATAACTTGCCATTTTTTATTTTTAGCAGTCCGTTCCTCTTCATCAGGACTCTGGCAGCACTGGAGGAGCTGGAAATTCCTTTACTTTACTTCTTAGCATGCAATGCACCTGCCATTGTTCAATTGATTTTCTGTCCTGAACCTAAAACCTGTTTCTGCATGTCTGTACTCTGTCCCAACTTCTTGAAGAGAGATAGATCTGTCCAAATTTCCACTAGAGAGGCAAAGACCCCTCCCCATTTCCTGAAGTGACAAGGACTCACCCTCACTTCCTGTAAAGAAACTAAGAACCCCCTGTACAGACAACATCTGCCTCACTTCCTGTTGAGACAAAGACCCCTACTTCCTCTAGAGACAAAGATCTGCTCCAAGTTCTTGTAATGAGATAAAGACCGCCCCACTTCCTGTAGATACAAAAATCCACCCACACTTCCTGTAGAGACAAGGTCCCACCCCCACTTCTTGTAGAGACAAAGATCCACCCCCACTTCCTGGCTCATGAGTAAAAATCCCTGAGCTCCCCTGCTTCTTCGCTTTTATTTACGATTTGCGCTGCATTACTGTGTTGCCGAGATATACACATATTTTCTTCTGCAGCACACAATGTGAAATCTACACTTCCAGTTCAAGTGGGCTTTTCTTTACAGGCTTCTCTCTGGGGACGTGCATTTTCATCCCTCCTTCCCATGTGCTGCCAATCACAGATATATCAGTCTATAAGTCTCATGCCTTGCCAAGCTGTGATTGGCTGTCTTTGAGAGAGATGTGAAAGCGCACTCGCCTAGAGAAGACTGTGAAGAATCACCCAGCTGGACTGCAGAGCAGAGATTTCACATACTGTGCTCCAGAAAAAAAACAAATGTGAATATCTCTGCAATGGAGCGACGCAGCAGATAAAGGAAAAGAGTGGCAGAATCAGGGGAGTTGAGTGATTTTTTACAAGGTATTTCACTCCATTTTTTAACAAGTGACAAGTCCTGTTTAAATTGATTGATTATTTATTTCAAAATTATACCATTATGGTATAATTGACAATGACAAATGCAAATCTGTGTAATGTTTGTTTTATTCTGAAATTAATAAACGAATTAAAAAAAAAAAATCATACCATTCTTATAGTACAGTGATTTTTATTTCTGTTGATGTGTAGTTTTATGTTGATATGATGACTCTTGCTATTTTTAGTAGAATCTTGAAATCACATGATTCTTGAATCACGTAATGTGTTAAAAATGCAATTTAACAGAAAACGCAGTCATAAAATTAGGTACTAAGACATACTCATTTTAAAAACAGCCTAAAAATACTAGAAAAGTGTTAAAATAGCTACATTAAAAAAGATGCAAAGCTGTAAAAAATATAATAATCCCAACAACTCTGTGGCGCTATAGCAGATTCTCTAGGTTTTCCATCATATAACATCTTTTCATGGTAACGACTTTATAGCTTCAAACCCAGCAATTATTTTGCTATTTCGCCCCTTGCTCTGCCAGTCCTGACTGGCCCATACGCTATTAGACTGAAGATTCCTCAATCCCAGATATCATTTCTGCCTCATTGCTCTTATCTTATTCATCCCGCAAGCTGAAAGCTCTGTAATGTGGGTTACAAACCAAACACTGGGAAGTGTCACGCAATCAAATGCAGCTCTTTGTAACCTGAGCAGCCTGTCACATGTCACAGAGACAGTGCCATTAGAGGACCACAGTGTGTAAGACATGCCTAATGTAAAAATACATGCAAAATTCTTTGATTACATCGAGACTGCCAAAGTAAGAGGGCTTAAGAAGTAGATGAGTATCCTTATCGTGTCAAGATCTGTGAGGATTTCCATTTGTGAATGTCTCTTCTGTGTTTATTAACTTGTAATAATGTTTAATAGCAGGGTGCAAAAATATTCTGCTAAAAGTGTAATCATTACCTTCTCATCTGGGAGTTTTACAAGGGGGTTAAGAGGTTACATGCCACTCACACAACATGATACAATCTTCCTTCGACATCCCAGAAATCATAGACATCTTTCTACATATATGTGGCGCCCCAGGGTCCTGGTCGTCACATTAACATTGCTTTCCTCATGGGCAGAGTGATGTTACGCTTGGAGGCAAGGAAGGATAATTTTCATCAGGTAAACACAAGCATGCAACATGTTCACACTCCAAGCCACAAGAGGGAGCTTTTGATCCTATTCCTAGGAGACTCCCATATACAAATTGTGGTTTGGAGGGAAAATTAGGCAGTTCCTGTCAGAGAGACAGAGGGGAAGGAAACAGAGGAGTCATGCAGCCACAAGAAAGTGCTGCAGCTCCTGGACAGAGACAACACCGGAAGACGAATATATTGCAGTGAGCGTGTAGGAGAGAGGAGCACAGGCGAGGACACCAGGGGGAGGACAGCAGCGAGCAGACTGTCTCCCTGGCCAAGTGCAGACAATCGGTAGCCGGAACACCAAGGTTGTAAGGGACTGTAAGACTTACATCAGAGACGGGCAAGACAGCTGAATTGCAAGTTACCTGTCTGCCACACACACCTGAAGACACAGTAACACATAGAGCCCGGGGCGTGATAGAGTGCCTGTAAAAAGGCTGAGTTACCTGTCATACGGGTATTGTCCTATCCTATATGGGGGACAGAGAGAAGAACTGTGAGGACCTTATCCGAAGCCATAGGCAGTAAGGGACTACAATACCACCGCGCTAGAGGGAAGGCTCTTAATCTCCACCTGGAAAAGGGGACTCCCAACTTGCCTCCAAGCTGGCCGGACTCTGCCTATCCTGTGATCTGGTGCCCTGGACTGTGGCTGCCTGAAGTCTTCAGTAAACAAGGTAAAGAGACTGCAAACCTTTGTCCTCATTCCTTACTGCATCATTCATGTCTCAGACAACCCTTTTAGTACTACAGTGTTCACGTGTCCTAAGGGAACCTGTGCATTTCCTTTCTGTTTTTTTCACAGACTTAATTTCCATTGTGTATTTGCTTCCTAAATGCAATTTTAAGCAATTTTCAAAATTGTCTACATTGAAAATGTTAAAATGTTTTTTTTTTCTACTTTTGCTACTGTAATGTCTGTAACTCCTAGATGCATTTCCAAAATAGTTAGAAATCCATCTAAGTTCCTGAAGGTTCTGTTAACATCTACAGAAGCTCCATCTAAGTTCCTGAAGGCTCTGTTAACATCTACAGAAGCTCCATCTAAGTTCCTGAAGGCTCTGTTAACATCTACAGAAGCTCTATCTAAGTTCTTGAAGGCGCTGTGAACATCTACAGAAGTTTCATCAAAGTTTCTGAAGGCTCTGTGAACATCTACAGAAGCTCTAAGTTCCTGAAGGCTCTGTGAACATCTACAGAAGCTCTATCTAAGTTCCTGAAGGCTCTGTAAACATGTAAACATCTACAGAAACTCCATCTAAGTTCATGAAGGCTCAGTGAACATCTACAGAACCTGGATTATGCTTGGTAAAAAAAAAAAATGGAAGTAGCTGTATAGAAGTTAGGAGTAGCTAAGTACAAAATTAAACACCTGGCTGGAGCTGAACCAAGAGGAAGATAGAGTTAAACTTGTGACAAAACAGGAGGAAGCAGAAAACTATACAGCCTAAGTACTCAGGCAGCACATAGCTGCCTGAGCTGACCTTTAAATTAATGACATTAAAGATGCTTGTGGATTACCTTAGCAACCGAATATATACCAACACAGAGGGAGCCAATCATAGTCAAAGGAACCAAAGACGGAGCTGAAACTAGTCCATCGCCACCCCCGGCTGGCTTGTTCCAAGAGACCTGTCAATCTGGAGCTGGAAGAAGCTGGCCGTGGCCAATGCCCGACTAGTCAGGGTTATTACTATGGTCCCCAGATGGCTCTCCTTGGCTGCACTTGCTTAGCCAAACTCCGATTTTATTTTCCCTCTTTTGTAAGCCATTGCTATGAGTTCAGTTAGCCATTAAAAGGTATCAACCAATGAGGACTCTCCAATCTTAATATTTTTCTATCTACTGGCTAACGGGAGGTACAAAGCTATATATCTTTTTTTATGTAAACAATTGTAATTTTACTGAATCTGTGCGCTATGTGCTCTGCCTGCCCTTGAAATATAAATTAGTCTGGCACCATGGTAAGTGATTCGGTGAGAGCACCAAAGAAGATTTCTAAGGAAAGGAAGAAATAGCGAAGAAAAGTAATTTATGTATTTTGCCTCCAGACTGTGAAAGTAGTGACAGTTTATTGTTTTATTGATTCTTGTGACTTTCTTCTCCAGGCATCTTCTCAAACTTTGCCGTCTGTGAGATGATTTTATAAATTATTAATTTTTTACTTTGTAAAACAACACAACATGATATAGTAATATCAGACCATCCATGGCTGCTATATAGTATTCACATTTCTCTAACAAAAGACTTACAGGCTACAATATATATCTTTATGACATATTAATCTATCTAATATTTAAAGCAAACCTTTTTTCTTGTGCTCTCTGCCCCGACAAGTTAAAACAGGTTAAGGTGAACATACCTTTCTAATATGTCCAGGAACTGTTGTGGACTGAGGTCTAAGAGGTAAGGTTTCTCCTTGTGGAGAGTGACATACCAGCTCTGGCTTGTCAAGGTAAGGAGGCTTATTCGCCATGCAATGCGCCTCTGGGAAATTCAGAGCCTCTCACCTAGCCAAATTAGTTCTCGTGCTTCGCACTGACGAGGGCCAACAGCCCGAAACACCATGTCTGCGAATTGAGATACTGATTTGGCTCTTATCATAAGTCATAGAGTTCAAGTCCTCTTTTTCTCTGAAGAGGCAATTTGCACAGGAACGGTTGCGAATCTCACTTTCTGTAACCTGCCATCCACTTGAGTGGGCAGTTCTTCTTCACCAGCATTCTGCCACAACTGTAGGTGCTAGAACTTTCTTTCTCTCACTTCCTACTGTTATCCAATGACATTCCTGCTCTGGACTGAAAGCCTGCCTCTCTATTATGTCCTTATGGAGTTTGTCAGTGACAGACAGGAGAGCAAGAGCAGAATGACAAAGAAAGACCCAACCCTATTTCCTGTATAGAGACAAAGACCTGCATTCACTTTTTGTAATCTATTTCAACATCTTTGCTGCTAGAAACAAATTTCTGTTTAAGTCAGACAATGGAGAGCATCAACTGAACCAGCTCCTCACACAACCATATCTAAGACTTCTCCTGTGTATCATCCAAACTCTGGAAATCATTACCCTAACCAGTAAAACTCTCCCCTGCCTTGAAAATCTTTGAAAGCAACATGACAACTGTCACGATTCCTCCACGCTGTGAGTGACATCTCAGCCGCTCTATAGGATAGGGGTGTGCTGACTTGTCAGTATTGTGAATGACAGCCCAATTGCCAAATCTGAGGCAGGGGTGTCCTGGGCTGTCAGTATTGTGACTGACAGCCCAGCTGCTCATCTGGCCGGCCTCCAGGGTCTTCTGGGTATCACCCGTTATTGGTAATTACCTAACTTTTTAGCTGGCTAGCTGTTATCAGACCATTGCCAGTTGTAGCGTTTAGCTCAGTGGTGTGTTTGTTCTGTGCTCTGTATTCTGCTATTCTGATCTTTGTTGGCAGACCTTGGATTTGCCTTTTTGACTACTTGTTTGGATTACCACTTTGCCTTTGACACACTCTCACCTTAGTTAATAGATCTCGGACTTTGCCTCTGACTGTTTGTATTATCGCCTTTGTCTATGACGTACCCTGCTGGCATTTGACCTCTGAATTCTTCACTGCCTCACGGCTTGCCTAAGGAGTGATTCAGTGTAAAAAAAACTGAGTTAATAAAAAAAGCCTCCAACCTAGAATAGCCCTGGTGCAACTATTTTTAATAAGAATCTGCGGGCCTCACCTACTGTCTTCTTCCCTTCCTCTGTAGATTGTAGGTCCTTGTGGGCAGGGTCTTTTCTTTCTCCCTGCACCAGTCAGAGACATTTAGACTTGTTCATTGTACTGTTATACTTCATGTTATCTTATATAAAGTTAGATTGTATGTTATATACTGTAAACCGTTTACACTATTTTCATGTGTATAGCACCACAGAATTAACGGCAAATGTTTTGTCTATTAAAGGGATTGTCCAAAATTTAGATACTTATTATATAGAAGTAAATTTGAGAAAAAGAGAGATACATGCAGTGGCGACCAAAAGTTTTGCATTTTTTTAAAAAATGTGATTACTTCTGTATGGTTGTTGTGATGCCATTTTCCTGGTGATTTTAGTAAACCAGGAGCACATGGTTGTCAGCTACAAGGATGAAAATTTTGTTTGACATTGTTTTATCCCTTTATGTGTTAGTTTTCAACATGTGCTGGGCCAAATGTTTTGCATATTTTTTTCGTGGGTAGTCGAATTTTGCCTAAAATTTTTACTTTTTTTGTGTGTTTTTCGGTTAAAACATGGCAAAGTGACAAAGTCAAATTTATCACCAGATGTCAGGAAGCTTATTATCCTGAGAGTAAAGTCAGACAAAACCCAAAAAGAGGTCGCTATGGAATTCACCTGCTCTCAGAGTCACGTGTCACTTATAATAAAGAAAGAAAAAGAAGAAAAAAGAAGTTTATGGAACAGCTGATAAACCTAGAAGTGGACGACCATGGAAAACTTCCTCCAAAGTTGACAAAATTAATAAGTAAAAGCCAGTATCTGATGTCCATAAAAGTGCTGTGCAGATTTCAAACGAAATGTGTAATGCAATTGCAAGGCAGTTGCACGCAACCTCCACCAGGGGGGCGCAGGTAAGGGGAAAAAGGTAGCACTCACCGTGTAGCACCACAGTGAAAAGCGAGGAGCGCCACCAGGAGGTGACAGAGTAGTCAGACAGGCCGGTCAGCAACAAACAGGAAGACGGAGTACCAGAGGTCACAGCAATGCACGAGGCCAGAGACCAGCCAGAAATCAGAACCAGACGGGAGTGCAGGATCCAAAACATAAGACACAAGACGTAGTCGGGGTACGAGCCAGAGAGTCAAAGCCAGATGGGAAGCGTAATAACGGAGACGGAAAGCAGGAGGCAGATTTCAGAATACAAGCCCAGTCATACACTGTAGAAAACTACCAAACACACACTAAGTCAAGGATAGGGAACGGGTCAGGCACAAATACGGATAATCAGAGGCAGAAGGATCACTAGGGTATACGGGTCAGCTGCTCAAGCCAGGGGCTTGAACTATCACTGACAAATGCTACCACGAGTGGCACCAATAAATAGCCAACCACGAACCAAAAAGAGGCAGGAAAGTTTAACCCCACCATAACCAGGCCGGGGACGGAAAAGCAAGAAGCAAACCCCAACCTGTATCATGACAAAATGAATGAAGAATATAGGGTCAAAGTGAGTCACCAAACTGTGGGGCAATGGCTAAGAGCAGTAGGGTTGACTGGACGAGTTCCAGTCAAGAAGCCTTTCATCTCAGCAAAGAACCAGAAGGCAGATGGGTCTAAGGTGTTGTGGTAGGATAAATCCAAGTTCAGTTCAAGTTCAATCTGTATACTATAGTGATGTAAAGTACCAAACTCCTACAATGAAACATGGTGGTGGCAATGTAATGGTTTGGGGCTGCTTTTCTGCATCTGCCATTTGCCCTTGGCATAGAATTGATGGAAATATGAATGCTACCAGGTATAGGATATACTGGAGCATGTAAAGCTGCCACATGGTAAAACCAAAGTAGGAAGGGGCTGGAAATTCTAGCAAGACAATGATCCTAAGCACACATCCAATTTAGTAAATAATTGGTTTGCAAACAAAAATGTTACTCTCTATGTTGTGAGCAATAAATAGTATACAGCTTCATGCACTTTCAATTCATCACCAGGAAAATGGCATCACAACAACCAGACAGAAGATATCACACTTTAAAAAAAAAAAAAAAAAAGAAAACTTTTGGTCGCCACTGTGATATTTGCATGATGCTGAACAGAGGGCCCCCCAAGTCAATGTTACTGGTGGGCTCTTACCACCCCAATTCAACACTGCAGAGGCCCATAATCACAAATGAAATTGCCGATTATTGGCTCATCTAAATGGGTTATGGGCACTCTAAATTAGAATCAGGGTCATTCTCCTGAAACTGAAAAGAAAGAAAAATGTAAATAAAAACAAATCATGAATTGTTGTCTCGCCTGTTTTTGGCAGCTACTAGCTCTCTCCTGCCCGGGGTGAGGCAATATGAATTCATACATTTGTGATGACAAGTGACTCGCTGACCTTTCATGCCCGTATTCTCAACCCTACCAACTACCAGAAGCCGCTCAACAATAGTATTAGCTCAATCCGTGCTCAAGTTTTCAGTTATAAAGCATTTAATCGCAAAGGGAGAAGGAAGACCCACTCTTTTCATTCAGTAATACATTTCCCTGAGGCCACAGTCTAATTAGCTTTTGATGAGACTTTCTTTGACTTTGCCCACTGGGATCTTTGCATTGCTCTTCCATGGAGAGAAATGCTTCCGTGGTGTCTGTTTTGAATTTGCTTCCTCGGTATGTATTATCTGTTTTTGTGCCATTATGACTCACTATCCGCAGCTAACCAGATGCTGAATTAACCTGTTCATCACTGAAGATCCTCAAGTCATTATTCATCTATCCTTGATGTTTTCATCTCATGGATTACTATAATTGTTGGACCCATCCTGTCAAAAGCACTGCTGTACAGCTTAATTGAAATGTATTCTCAGTTATTCCCACCTTTCTTTTTTTTTTAGAACTTTTCTACTTAAACAATACAGGATGGATTGACCTCTGTAGATACTTTTGACATGGAAACATTTCCATTTTGCAATCTTCATTTCTTGATTCATTTTCAGACCTTTAATATGCTGTTTTCAGCCTGATCCAAGTTTCAGATTTCTCATCTATGAGACTGTCCCTCTCAGTAATACAGGCTGAATGTGAACTTGGTGTGTATCCAGGATGCTGCTGTTTTTACTTGCTTTCATGCATCAGCACAGCCCCATAACTGCAGTTTTTTATTCTCCTTGTGCTTTTCTCCTTATTTATAGTCTTTTTAGTTTTCTGTTCTCCATAAAACGTAAAGGGAACCTGTCAGGTCCAAAAACATTATTAAACTGCAGATAAAGGTTAATTAGCAAGTTAATAGTTAATGATGGAGCCCGACCACAGTATTGAAAGTGCCACACCCAGGAGAAAATAAACTTTATTTCTCCTGGGAGCAGCCGGCTTTCAGTCATGCAGGCAAGGCCAGAGCAATTACAGTGGTAAGAACACCCGGGGATTGACTGACAGCCGGATTAGCAGTTCATAAGTACGTACAGAGCCACCTGTCAGTCAGTGTTGGGGTGTGTTTACAGCCGCCGCTCTCAGTGCTCTGAGTTACTGTAATTGCTCCAAGCCCGCCTGCATGACTGAAAGCCGACTGCTCCCGGGAGAAATAAAGTTCATTTTCTCCTGGATGTCTCACTTTGAATACTGTGGCCAGACACCTTCATAACACTATTAACCTGCAGATTAACCCCATATCGGCAGGTTAATAAAGGAAACTTGTCAGATCCAAAACATTAAGTTTTATAGAGAACAGCGGAAAAAAAGATTACAGCGGCCAAGGAAGAATGATGGACACAAGTTTACTGTTCCAGCAATCAGTGGTGGTCTCAGTGGTGGGAAGTGGAACCACTCTCTACTTATCAGTTATTGCCTACCCAGTGGAATGATAATAACCTAGTTAGGCGTAGGCTGCAATACTCTTTTAAAGGACACTGTATTTTCTTTTTGTTTTTATTACCTTCAGCTGCCCTCGTTGTATTTAGGGGGATCTCACGTTGTGAACTAAACCAGCTTTCCCTCATACTTTACTAACCAGTTTGGCAACTGCTTAACAAAGGACAAGGCAAAGCTAGTGTAGCGCTGTGCTCGGCACCCCTGCATTGTGCCCTGTTTTGTCACCATGTAGTGACGCCGGCTTACTCACCGCCCTGGCCGTGGTGAGATCCCCAGCTTGCTCCAGTCCCTGTCTTCTTCCTCCTCTGCGCATGCAGCGGTGTCTCAGCGGCATTCATAGGGCAAGGGTGTGTATACTCCCCTGTTCTTAAAGGGGCAGTGTGCGCACTTGATAAATGCTCCCAGCAGGTGCTAGGAAGCATTTAGTAAAATGTGCATTCCCCTGCCAGGTGTCTCCCAGTCAATAGCTGGGAGACATCATGTACAAAAAGCACCCTGCCCTACTGAGAGGCACCTGAACACCCCCTATAGTTATGTTAGGTGGTTGTAACTGTATGTTGCCAGGTCCCCTTTCCCTAGTCTGATAATGTTCCATATCCTGAGAACCTGTGTATCTGCCCTTGTATCCCTGTGACTGCTTTGACGGTGTCCCCATGGTCGCATCGACGGTAACTGTCTGCCACACTTGGGACTGAATACCCAAGTCAGAACAGTGAACTTTTCCCTGTGGCTGCCCTGTCTGCTTGTCCTGAAAGGCCGTCCGGTGTAAACTTCTCCCGAGAGGCCGTCCTGTGTGAACCTGCCCCAAGAGGCTGTCCTATCCAGGACTGTGAGCTTATCCCCATGGCTGCCTGTGTGAACTTGTTCCGAGAGACTGTCCTGTGGGAACTTGCACCAAAAGGCTGTCCTACCTGAACTTGTCCCAAGTGAGCATCCTGCTGTGTCCAAGAAGCAGAAGTAGCATCTCTGCCCTTTGGGGTCAACAGCTACGGCCGGACGTCGCCCTGGAGTGGTACCTGGCAGCTACCTACCGCACAAGTCTGACCTCACCACTAGAGGCTCCAGAGAACACCAGGGTAGCAGCTTAGTCACACCCCTCCAGGGTAAGTCCGGTCCGTGGCACAGGGGGTCCATGAACCACGTGCGCCACCTAGGAGCGTAAGAGCTAGTTTAGTTCAATGCACGTGATCTTGTGCTTTCTCAGTGAGGGGCACCGCAGAGGGTTGTGGGATCCCTCTCTGCATGCCCGGAAGATTGGATCCAATTTTTGCTAGAAAGTCACTTCTTTTAGGAAGGCATTAGGGACATATCAGCATGTTTGATAAGGGGTGTAATTTAGAAAAGTTATCTGTTACTGCTCATTGTTTTCTTAAATAAAAAGGATAGCCCTATACAAACATATACAGGATAGCTGCAGACTGTAACTATTTGTAATACCATCAATACTGACTTGACGATTAAAGTCAGTGCTAATAATGAATTTGATTGGTGGGTCTAAAATTGGAGTTCCCCTGGGCTGAGTCTTGGTTTTTATCTCTATTGAACAGTATCATTTTTGTTAGCTTTTCATTCACATCTTCTCGCATTTGCAGTGGATGTCTGAATTTTATTTCTCAGCACTGGTACGTGACACATTGCATAGATTAGAAACGCTCGGAAATTAAATGGTACAATTACTTTCCATTTTCTGAGCTTTAGAAAACATTTAAACTCACAGCCTGATAATTTTGAGATTAATTTCTCATTTTAACGTATTAATATAAACAGTATAAAACGTCCCAAGGAGCCGTGTTTTACTCACTGGAGTCCATCGCTCAGCGTCCGGCAAAGGTCAGAGGTTTAATCCTAATTAATAACAATGATAAAAAAAAATTACTTTTGATATTGAACTCAAATTAATAGATCATTACATGAAGATTAGACAAGGGCTATTTGTTGTAAAATTTATGATTTACAGCAGATGAAATAAGTATTGAACATGTCACCAATTTTCTAAATAAACACAGGGAAAAAGTATTGAACACATGACAAGGAAACTCTCAAGTAGTTTCAAAATCACACCTGAGCAATGCCTGTGACTAGTTTCTCCATACAGGAGGCATCTTGAAGGTGTCATTAACAGCAAAGGCTTTTGTACGAAGTATTAACTAAATTTCCGTAAGCCTGTTCAATACTTTTAACTTAATTTATGGACAGATATGGTTTGATTTCTTTGCCTGTGTGGATTGGATGGGTTGATACCAACATCTGGTGAAAATTTTATGTTGATAGCACCTTTAGAAAGATATTTACTTAGAAAATTGGTGTCATGTTCGATACTTATTTCACCCCTTGGATATGTATTGTAATATACAGTGAGAGCACTGACATTAGACCCTATTCTTAGTTGTACTAACATTTTAATAAAAGGGTATGTATATTATGCAACAGTGTTGTTTATTGCACCAATACATACAATTTTGACAAGGTAGCATTTTCCTCTACCATAAATGACAGTTTCCTATACAAATGTATAATTTTTTATCTCTCTCAGGAATGTCTTCGATTGGATTGTGTATTTTCTACTTCTGGCTGTTATTCTCACACATATAGCAGATGTGGTTGTGCGGCAAAATTCTGACCTACATGTTTCTCATGTGCGAGTCTTTGCAGTCACCATTGTCTTTCTCTGGCTGCGGCTGATGAAGCACGCCAGAGCCATCCGGTAAGTAGTAGGATAGGTTTGCTGAATCCACCTGTCACTAGTTTATAAGTCAGCGGTATATTTGTATCCATACTTTTTACACTGAAATGGATATAATTAACATCTATAGATTAATTATAAAAGGGTCATATGATCATTGAGATATCTGGACTCCATGTATCCTGTTTCGGGATTCTATCTGCTTTCATTCTCCTTCAATGAGAGCTTTTATCTTACATAGTGTACAGCTTATTGCCAAAGAGATTGACCACCAGAGACTAGCCAAGTATGCAGTGACTACATTCTAGGCTGAGAAGTTAAGGTTGGAGATACCACCCAACTCTCACCAGCCCTCTGGTTTCTATACAGCTGTTATCTGCTCACGTCCCCCTTCCTCTTCGCTCCTGACTAAATTTCTGTTATCAGTCGTGAAAAATCACCTACTCCCCCAAACATGGGCATTTTCAGAGCAGTTTTTCTAATCATTGCTCTCTTGCTCAAAAGCCCCATTATCTGTATTTGCAAATAAAATGACAACAGGGTTGACTTCCGAACAATCACTGACTAAGGGCTCATACTCACCTGTGAGAAACTCGGATGAGTCTCGCACGTCAATACCCGGCAGCAGGAGCGGAGCGTGCGGCTGCATGTATTCCTATGCAGCCGCACGCTCCGATCTGAGTGCCGGTTATTGACATGCGAGACTCATCCGAGTTTCTCGCAGGTGAGTAGTATGAACCCTAACAGTAAATATGTCACTGTAGCATAAGCTCTGCAGTATGGCAAAGCTACTGAACCAGATCTGTCACTCGCTTTTTTAAGTCACCTTTTTTTTTCTCTAGTGGTATTTGTTGTCATTTTTTTTTCTTTTTCTATTTTACACAAAAGAAAAAATGCTTTTTATTTTGTTGTCTTTTATCCTCCTTGCACCTTTTTAGAGCAAATAGTTGCATGTTCTACTAAAATGTTGCAGAATTTGCGCAGAAATTTCAGACGTACATAAAATCACTTCAAAATCTTGTAACTTTTTTAAAATTCACAACCATCCACAAACATCTGGAAAACAAAAAACTCGCCCACATTGGCAAACATGATAAACAGACAGGACACACGTCCAGAGGGAATGCGATTATGTAAGTAGTTATATCTAGTAATATCCCATCTGTGCACCTTACTAACCATTGTTGATACAGGAAAGATATATATCTTGGTACCGTGTTAGCCAGTAGATAGAACAATATTTAGAATTGAGAGTCCTCAGTGGTTGATACCTTTTAATGGCTAACTGAAAAGATGGTACAAATTGCAAGCTTTCGAGACTACACAGGTCTCTTCATCAGGCAAAGACTAAAAGAAATTCTGAAGAATCACATATTTATGCACAACATAGCACAGAAAAAAAAAAAAACATGGATAAGACAGGTGACATGAAGCAGAATTACCATGAGTGATAAACAGTTATGTCCATAAATATTGGACCAGTTCGTAGATAAGGAATGTTTTATTGTCCTCTGATTGGGGTCTGGTTCTGTTGTGATGACCCCTCATAGTCTGAGGGGCAAGTTCCTTAGTTGATGTAAAAAGACATAAATCCATGCGACACATGCATTCCTCCACTAAGACTGTCAAAGGTCGTCATCAGTTTATATTCCCATGCTCTTCTGTCTCTCTTAGATTTGAAGCTACCTTTTAACACAAGTAATTTCATGTCCATAATGTTATGATTTGGGAGACAAAAATGTATTGCCACAGGTAGATCCATTCTTTTTTCTCTTATTGTGTGGCGGTGAGAATTAATTCTTGTTCTAAGCTTTTGCCCTGTCTCCCCTACATACAGACCCCCAGTTGGACATTTAGTACAAATAATTAGGTACACCACATCAGAAGTGACGCAGCTGAAAGTACCTGGTATCTTGTAGTCCTGATGTGAATTGGGGATCTTTATCTTGTCCATGGTCATTATAAATGGACAGGTTTAAATTTTTTTCTGATTGCAAGGAAAGGTACCTGCAGCTGTCGGAGAGGACAGACCCCAATCAGAGGACAATAAAACATTCCTTATCTAAGAACTGGTCCAATATTTATGGACATAACTGTTTATCACTCATGGTAATTCTGCTTCATGTCACCTGTCTTATCCATGGTTTTTTTTTTTTTTTCCTATGCTATGTTGTGCATAAATATGTGATTCTTCAGAATTTCTTTTAGTCTTTGCCTGATGAAGAGACCTGTGTAGTCTCGAAAGATTGCAATTTGTTACCATCTTTTCAGTTAGCCATTAAAAGGTATCAACCACTGAGGACTCTCAGTTCTAAATATTTTTCTAACCATTGTTGTAGATTCAAAATAATCAGTGTTTTTTCAGCAGGAGTTTATCACTACAGGACTAGGTGTCGTATGTACAATAGTCCAGCTAATCTGTGTAACTTCTGTGTAACTTCGCTTCCACCAATTGGCACCTTGCGTACAGTGTACATATTAAGCTAACATAGAAAAAAACTCAGAAAAAACACATACCAAGTGATAAAGCCTTCCTAATACCCTGTCTGATGACAAATGCACACTTAGCAGGATGCAGCAGGCCTCCACTGATAAAGGCTAGGTGCGGCACGAGTGCAAACTACTTGATAAAAACAACCACCCCTATCCTCCAAACATTGCAGGGGTTGGCTGCCTAGTAGAAAAAATGCACATTGATATGACTCACATAGGACGCCAGTCACACTGATAGGTGTGGTGCACAGTGTCTGGTATGCAACCTATTAATGACGCCCCTTGTATTAACAGGCGGGCTGCCCAGCACTATAATATGCAGCACACGGTGACAGACGCCCCCCCAAAAAAAAAAACCTAACCAACATAAAAAGGCCTGGCCACATCCTGCAAAAAAGGATATGATATAGTGCAAAAAAATGTATGCATATGATAAACACATACACTATATGAGGTATTGGTTTATTATTTTGGCCAAAACAACGTAAGCCCGCAACCCAACGTCAAGGGTCCCCATAATAATGCGGGTCCTACCACTAATATCATAAAACAGCTAACATAGAAAAAAACTCAGAAAAAACACATACCAAGTGATAAAGCCTTCCTAATACCCTGTCTGATGACAAATGCACACTTAGCAGGATGCAGCAGGCCTCCACTGATAAAGGCTAGGTGCGGCACGAGTGCAAACTACTTGATAAAAACAACCACCCCTATCCTCCAAACATTGCAGGGGTTGGCTGCCTAGTAGAAAAAATGCACATTGATATGACTCACATAGGACGCCAGTCACACTGATAGGTGTGGTGCACAGTGTCTGGTATGCAACCTATTAATGACGCCCCTTGTATTAACAGGCGGGCTGCCCAGCACTATAATATGCAGCACACGGTGACAGACGCCCCCCCAAAAAAAAACCTAACCAACATAAAAAGGCCTGGCCACATCCTGCAAAAAAGGATATGATATAGTGCAAAAAAATGTATGCATATGATAAACACATACACTATATGAGGTATTGGTTTATTATTTTGGCCAAAACAACGTAAGCCCGCAACCCAACGTCAAGGGTCCCCATAATAATGCGGGTCCTACCACTAATATCATAAAACAGCTAACATAGAAAAAAACTCAGAAAAAACACATACCAAGTGATAAAGCCTTCCTAATACCCTGTCTGATGACAAATGCACACTTAGCAGGATGCAGCAGGCCTCCACTGATAAAGGCTAGGTGCGGCACGAGTGCAAACTACTTGATAAAAACAACCACCCCTATCCTCCAAACATTGCAGGGGTTGGCTGCCTAGTAGAAAAAATGCACATTGATATGACTCACATAGGACGCCAGTCACACTGATAGGTGTGGTGCACAGTGTCTGGTATGCAACCTATTAATGACGCCCCTTGTATTAACAGGCGGGCTGCCCAGCACTATAATATGCAGCACACGGTGACAGACGCCCCCCCAAAAAAAACCTAACCAACATAAAAAGGCCTGGCCACATCCTGCAAAAAAGGATATGATATAGTGCAAAAAAATGTATGCATATGATAAACACATACACTATATGAGGTATTGGTTTATTATTTTGGCCAAAACAACGTAAGCCCGCAACCCAACGTCAAGGGTCCCCATAATAATGCGGGTCCTACCACTAATATCATAAAACAGCTAACATAGAAAAAAACTCAGAAAAAACACATACCAAGTGATAAAGCCTTCCTAATACCCTGTCTGATGACAAATGCACACTTAGCAGGATGCAGCAGGCCTCCACTGATAAAGGCTAGGTGCGGCACGAGTGCAAACTACTTGATAAAAACAACCACCCCTATCCTCCAAACATTGCAGGGGTTGGCTGCCTAGTAGAAAAAATGCACATTGATATGACTCACATAGGACGCCAGTCACACTGATAGGTGTGGTGCACAGTGTCTGGTATGCAACCTATTAATGACGCCCCTTGTATTAACAGGCGGGCTGCCCAGCACTATAATATGCAGCACACGGTGACAGACGCCCCCCCAAAAAAAAAAAACCTAACCAACATAAAAAGGCCTGGCCACATCCTGCAAAAAAGGATATGATATAGTGCAAAAAAATGTATGCATATGATAAACACATACACTATATGAGGTATTGGTTTATTATTTTGGCCAAAACAACGTAAGCCCGCAACCCAACGTCAAGGGTCCCCATAATAATGCGGGTCCTACCACTAATATCATAAAACAGCTAACATAGAAAAAAACTCAGAAAAAACACATACCAAGTGATAAAGCCTTCCTAATACCCTGTCTGATGACAAATGCACACTTAGCAGGATGCAGCAGGCCTCCACTGATAAAGGCTAGGTGCGGCACGAGTGCAAACTACTTGATAAAAACAACCACCCCTATCCTCCAAACATTGCAGTGGTTGGCTGCCTAGTAGAAAAAATGCACATTGATATGACTCACATAGGACGCCAGTCACACTGATAGGTGTGGTGCACAGTGTCTGGTATGCAACCTATTAATGACGCCCCTTGTATTAACAGGCGGGCTGCCCAGCACTATAATATGCAGCACACGGTGACAGACGCCCCCCCAAAAAAAAAACCTAACCAACATAAAAAGGCCTGGCCACATCCTGCAAAAAAGGATATGATATAGTGCAAAAAAATGTATGCATATGATAAACACATACACTATATGAGGTATTGGTTTATTATTTTGGCCAAAACAACGTAAGCCCGCAACCCAACGTCAAGGGTCCCCATAATAATGCGGGTCCTACCACTAATATCATAAAACAGCTAACATAGAAAAAAACTCAGAAAAAACACATACCAAGTGATAAAGCCTTCCTAATACCCTGTCTGATGACAAATGCACACTTAGCAGGATGCAGCAGGCCTCCACTGATAAAGGCTAGGTGCGGCACGAGTGCAAACTACTTGATAAAAACAACCACCCCTATCCTCCAAACATTGCAGGGGTTGGCTGCCTAGTAGAAAAAATGCACATTGATATGACTCACATAGGACGCCAGTCACACTGATAGGTGTGGTGCACAGTGTCTGGTATGCAACCTATTAATGACGCCCCTTGTATTAACAGGCGGGCTGCCCAGCACTATAATATGCAGCACACGGTGACAGACGCCCCCCCAAAAAAAACCTAACCAACATAAAAAGGCCTGGCCACATCCTGCAAAAAAGGATATGATATAGTGCAAAAAAATGTATGCATATGATAAACACATACACTATATGAGGTATTGGTTTATTATTTTGGCCAAAACAACGTAAGCCCGCAACCCAACGTCAAGGGTCCCCATAATAATGCGGGTCCTACCACTAATATCATAAAACAGCTAACATAGAAAAAAACTCAGAAAAAACACATACCAAGTGATAAAGCCTTCCTAATACCCTGTCTGATGACAAATGCACACTTAGCAGGATGCAGCAGGCCTCCACTGATAAAGGCTAGGTGCGGCACGAGTGCAAACTACTTGATAAAAACAACCACCCCTATCCTCCAAACATTGCAGGGGTTGGCTGCCTAGTAGAAAAAATGCACATTGATATGACTCACATAGGACGCCAGTCACACTGATAGGTGTGGTGCACAGTGTCTGGTATGCAACCTATTAATGACGCCCCTTGTATTAACAGGCGGGCTGCCCAGCACTATAATATGCAGCACACGGTGACAGACGCCCCCCCAAAAAAAACCTAACCAACATAAAAAGGCCTGGCCACATCCTGCAAAAAAGGATATGATATAGTGCAAAAAAATGTATGCATATGATAAACACATACACTATATGAGGTATTGGTTTATTATTTTGGCCAAAACAACGTAAGCCCGCAACCCAACGTCAAGGGTCCCCATAATAATGCGGGTCCTACCACTAATATCATAAAACAGCTAACATAGAAAAAAACTCAGAAAAAACACATACCAAGTGATAAAGTCACACTGATAGGTGTGGTGCACAGTGTCTGGTATGCAACCTATTAATGACGCCCCTTGTATTAACAGGCGGGCTGCCCAGCACTATAATATGCAGCACACGTTTTTTATGTTGGTTAGGTTTTTTTTTGGGGGGGCGTCTGTCACCGTGTGCTGCATATTATAGTGCTGGGCAGCCCGCCTGTTAATACAAGGGGCGTCATTAATAGGTTGCATACCAGACACTGTGCACCACACCTATCAGTGTGACTGGCGTCCTATGTGAGTCATATCAATGTGCATTTTTTCTACTAGGCAGCCAACCCCTGCAATGTTTGGAGGATAGGGGTGGTTGTTTTTATCAAGTAGTTTGCACTCGTGCCGCACCTAGCCTTTATCAGTGGAGGCCTGCTGCATCCTGCTAAGTGTGCATTTGTCATCAGACAGGGTATTAGGAAGGCTTTATCACTTGGTATGTGTTTTTTCTGAGTTTTTTTCTATGTTAGCTGTTTTATGATATTAGTGGTAGGACCCGCATTATTATGGGGACCCTTGACGTTGGGTTGCGGGCTTACGTTGTTTTGGCCAAAATAATAAACCAATACCTCATATAGTGTATGTGTTTATCATATGCATACATTTTTTTGCACTATATCATATCCTTTTTTGCAGGATGTGGCCAGGCCTTTTTATGTTGGTTAGGTTTTTTTTTGGGGGGGCGTCTGTCACCGTGTGCTGCATATTATAGTGCTGGGCAGCCCGCCTGTTAATACAAGGGGCGTCATTAATAGGTTGCATACCAGACACTGTGCACCACACCTATCAGTGTGACTGGCGTCCTATGTGAGTCATATCAATGTGCATTTTTTCTACTAGGCAGCCAACCCCTGCAATGTTTGGAGGATAGGGGTGGTTGTTTTTATCAAGTAGTTTGCACTCGTGCCGCACCTAGCCTTTATCAGTGGAGGCCTGCTGCATCCTGCTAAGTGTGCATTTGTCATCAGACAGGGTATTAGGAAGGCTTTATCACTTGGTATGTGTTTTTACATATTAAGCTACCAATCAGTGGTGTCGGCGAGATTATACACAGCTCAGTATTCTGACACTGATACATCTACAGCAGAGAAAACAGGGATTCTATCAACACTGTACCAAGCAGCCCAGTAAGTGACACATCACTGGAATCAGGGTATCTGCCCCTAAACATGCCACTCTGAGATTAAATAGCACAAATCTGCAGACAGATTCCCTTTAAGCTACTGATGGAATGTTCTTAGGAGAGGCCATCAATATCAGATTATGGGGGATCTGATGCCCGGCTCCTCCCCGACTGGTATATGATAAGCACCCTGACATACAGTTGTATTCAAAAGTTTACATACCCATACCTAATTTTTGCTTTCTTGGCCTTTTTTCAGAGAATATGAATGATAACACCAAAGCTTTTTCCCACTCATGGTTAGTGGTTGGGTGAAGCCATTTATTGTCAAACTACAGTACTGTGTTTTCTCTTTTTAAATCATAATGACAACCCAAAACATTTAAATGACCCTGATCAAAAGTTCACATACCCCATTTCTTAATACCGTGTATTGCCCCCTGTAACATCAATGACAGCTTGAAGTCTTCTGTGGTGGTTGTGGATGAGGTTCTTTATTTTCTCAGATGGTAAAGCTGCCCACTCTTCGTGACAAAAATCCTCTAGTTCCTGTAAATTCCTGGACTGTCTAGCATGAACTGCATGCTTGAGATCTCCCCAGAGAGGCTCAATGATATTGAGGTCAGGAGCTGAGATGGCCACTCCAGAACCTTCACTTTGTTCTGCTGTAGCCAATGACATGTCGACTTGGCCTTGTGTTTTGGATCGTTGTCATGTTGGAACAACCAAGCATGTCCCATGTGCAGCTTCCGGGCTGATGAGTGCAAATTTGCCTCCAGTATTTGGTGATAAGGTGCTTCATTCATCTTTCCTTCAACGTTGACCAAGTTTCCTGTGCCTCTGTAGCTCACACATCCTCAAAACATCAGTGATCTACCTCCATGCTTTACAGTATGAATGGTGTTCCGTTTATCATAGACCTTGTTGACCTCTCTCTAAATGTACCGTTTATGGTATTGGCCAAAAAGTAAAATTTTGGTCTCATCATTCCAAATTACTGGTTCCAGAAGTTTTGAGGCTTATCTCTGTCCTGTTTTGCGTATTGTAGGCGAGATACTTTGTGGCATTTGCGCAGCAATAGCTTTCTTCTGGTGACTCAACTATGCAACCCATTTTTCTTCAAGTGCCTCCTTATTGTGCTTCTTGAAGTAGCCACACCACTAGTTTTCAGAGAGTTCTGTATTTCAGCTGATGTTATTTGTGGGTTTTTCTTTGCATCACAAACAATTTTCCTGGCAGTTGTGGACGACATTTTTGTTGGTCTATCTGACCGTGGTTTTGTTTTTACAGAGCCCCTGATTTTCCATTTGTTAATCACAGTTTGTACACTGCTGACTGGCATTATCAATTCCTTGGATATCTTTTTGGATCCCTTTCCTGTTTTACGCAGTTCAACTACCATTTCCCGTAGATCCGTTGACAATTCTGCTTTCCCCATGACTCACAATCCAGAAACGTCAGTGGCTGGATGAAAGATGTAAGAGTCTGTCTGGATCCCAGAAACTCACTCATCTTTTATGCACACACTGATTACAAGCAAACAGGTCACAGGTGAGGATGTTACCTTTAGTAGCCATTCAATCCCATTTGTGTCAACTTCTGTGCATGTTATCAGGCCAAAATCACCAGGGTATGTGAACTTTTGATCAGGGTCATTTGGATGTTTTGGGTTGTTATTATGATTTAAAAAGAGAAAACACAGTAGATTGGCAATAAATGGCTTCACCCAACCACTAACCATGAGTGGAGAAAAAGTTTTGGTGTTATCATCCATATTCTCTGAAAAATGGCCAAGAAAGCCAAAATTCTGCCGGGGTACGTAAACTTTTGAGCACAACTGCATGTGACGTATTACTAATGGCTTATATGCACACACTCCACGCTCTCATACATGGCACTTTTTGTAATGTTTTTTTCTTATTGTTTTTTTTCAGTCTTCTTGGCCCATTCATTGTGATGCTTGGAAAGATTGTAACTGACATCTTAAAATTCCTGTTTCTGTATGGAGAATTTTACATTCCTTATGCCTGTTCATTCTGGATCATTTTTGGAGGTAAAGTGTTCACATCTTTATTATCATTCGTATATACAGGATATGATATTTTTATACAATACTAGACAAATCAAGGCTATCAAATGCCGGAAGCAAATAACGATTTTCCACTGTGCACTAAGCCGTCTCTTCTGTGCCGCCACCACTACAACCTGTACCCTGCAGGGATCACAACCCCTATTACATCCCATCCGAATAAAATAATTACATGGAATCGATCTAGATGCACTGTGCATAATGTGTAAATAATAATTTAGCCCTTTGCGTAATAGTGGGAATACACTGCAAATATATAAAACTACCTCTATGTCAGATTGTATTTGTGGTGCTGTACCAACAAAGTAAGATAATTTCCACTCATTGTTTTCATTTGTGTGGTTTGCTTCGTTACATTTTTTAGACTTTATTTCTGAAGATCATTTGTTTTCGTGTCACTGCATTTATAGACTTATAACATTTTTATGTTTTTATTGACGATGCTGTATGAAGCCCTGCTTTTAGTAGAACAGCTTGTCCATTGTCAGAAGTATTGGGGCACACTTCTTAATTATTGAATTCAGTCCCATTTCCACAGTGCATAACTACCAGCTCTCCGCCATGCTGTCTGTCTTTGCTAACATGTGACAGACCGGTGCAAAGCTCATTGATACCAGGTCAGTCCTGTAAGGGTAGGTGCACACGGTCAGGAATCGGCAGCGCTTTGGACACAGCACATGTCCGCTGCCGGTTATTGAACGCAGGTGAATCCGCATGTGTTCACTGAACCATGCGGATTCACTGTGTCCAATGCATTGTACCGGTAAAATTTATCTTGCGGAGACGGCGCATCTCCGCAAGATAGATAGAGGTCCTGCAGTCTGAAAAGATCCGCCGCATGTCCATCTCCGCAGGTGAGCCTCGGATATCTGTGCACGCATACTATGTTGTAACATCTGGACGCTGCGGGTTGGATACTGCGGAAGTACACAGCGTCCAACCTGCAGCGTTTACTGACTGTGTGCACGTACCCTAATAGGAGCCACCATTAAATGTCATGTCCATTCATGACATTTCTTTCTCCTGAATCTTCCCCCATCACCTGTGAATATTATTGAGAAGTGGAAGTAACCGCAGAAACTCAGCCACGAAGTGGAGACCCCATAACGTTGCAGAGCTGAGTCACTGAGTGCTGAGGAGCAGAGGGCAAAAAAAAAATCACCAACGGTCTGCTGACCCCATAACAGCAGAGTCCAGACCTCCTCTGGTATTAACATCAGCACAAACACTGCACCCCCCACCGGGAGCTTCACGGCCTAACAGAAATATGCAGCCGTACATCACCAAGCATAATGCTGAGCGTCTGATGGAGTGTTGTAAAGCTGCCACCAGTGGACTCTGGAGGAAATGTGTTCTGTACAGTGATGGATCACAGTTCTCTATCTGGAGGAGTCTGGGTTTGGTGAATGCCAGGAGAATGTTACCCCCTGACTGCATTGTGCCCGCTGTACAGGTGATGGAGGAGGATAATGCTATGGACTTGTTATCAGGGTTCGGCCTCGGCAATTTAGTCCCAGTGAAGGGAAACCTTGATGCTTTAGCACAAAACATTGTGGACAAATGTGGCACCCCAGGAGTTCGGGTACCACAGTAGTGCTGTCTTCCTCATGTGGAGGATAGTGCTATGTCTGGAGACAAGTGGGATTTCCTTTGGTAGGTTTGCACACACACAACACCTTCCAATTCCAGGCCAGGAGGGGGAGCTCAAAACCCTGTTTTAGGGCAGCTTCCCTGAATAAAGATCCTGGTTTGGAGGCGGAGAGAGCTCAGTTTGTAGCAGGAGTCTGGGTGCGAGGACATACAGGAGTGGAGCACAGAGGAAAGTGAGAGCTCTAGGAGGCCACGAGCAGGCCTCTGAAGAGTTACAGCACAAGAATCCGGGAGCCCGAGGCTTTTGTGGATTATAAAACACAGAGCAGAACCGGAGGGTATTGTTCTACAATGACTTTGCCCATAATTACCTGTGGCACAGCAGCACCTAGGAGCCTGGAGTCACTGAGAACAGACTCCAGTTCACACGGCTCGAGCTGATTGCCATACAGGTACCTGTCCTAGGACAGCAGAACGATTAAAGACCTTGCTGAGACACTTAGTGGCAGCAGACTTAGAGACAGAAAGCGCATAGTGGTAGGCTCCCACCTGACTTACCCAGGGGAACTTGCTTGTCTCTGGACTGCCCGGACTTCTCTGCCTGCCCTGTGGTCTGGTGCCCTGGACTGTGGCTGCTGAAACCAACAGTAAACCAAGTAAAGAGACTGCAATCCTGTGTCCTTGTTCTTCTCTGCACCTCTCACCATACCACCATCTACACATCGTGAGCCCTGGGGATATACTTCACCTGTGGGAAGATATTCCACCTAGCTGCCATAACATCACCCCAGCGGACCCCTTAAAGCAGCCTCACCCTGACCGAATACCACAGTTGGCGTCACAAACATAAACTTTATTCCCTTTAAAGACCTTCCCCTTTAACATGGGCGCCCTGGACCACGGACCGGGTCGCCACCGTGACATCCCCTGTGAACCACCGGACCCGGTACCGAGTAACCCCTAGCCTGCGGGGCGACCCACAATCGTAGCTTCCAGATTTGTGGGATCACTTTGGGGAAGACCCTTTTCTGTTCCCCATGACTGTGCCGAGCAGGGGCGGATTATAAGAGGGTCAATATGGGCGGTAGCCCAGGGCCCAGTGGTGTGGGGGGCCCTGGGCTACCGCACAGATTGACCGCCCGAGTACTGTGAATGCCCGCCGCCGCCGGCATTTATGTGCCCCCGGACCCGGTGGGCAGAGAGAGGGGGCCGGCATCGGGCCCCTTCTCATCTGCTCACCAGGCCCCTTCCGGCGCTGTGGCGGTTAACAACAGCCGCCAGCCAATTGGAGGCTGGCAGCTGAAGTCGGCCGCAGCGCACACGTCGCCGGCGTCTGACGTCATTGTCAGTCGCCGGCGAGTGTGCGCTGCTGGAGGGAGCTGCTCGCCGCTGGAGCGCTGGTCAGGTGAGGAGAACTCTTTTTTTTTTTTTTGCGAACGGCAATGCTGAAGACACTGGGGGCAATGCTGGGGGCAATGCTGGAGGCACTGGGGGTAATGCTGGAGACACTGGGGCAGATTGCTGGACACTGGGGGCAATGCTGGAGACACTGGGGCAGATTGCTGGACACTGGGGGCAATGCTGGAGACACTGGGGGCAATGCTGGAGACACTGGGGCAGATTGCTGGACACTGGGGGCAATGCTGGAGACACTGGGGGCAATGCTGGAGACACTGGGGGCAATGCTGGAGACACTGGGGCAGATTGCTGGAGACACTGGGGCAATGCTGGAGACACTGGGGCAGATTGCTGGACACTGGGGGCAATGCTGGAGACACTGGGGGCAATGCTGGAGACACTGGGGCAGATTGCTGGAGACATTGGGGGCAATGCTGGAGACACTGGGGCAATGCTGGAGACACTGGGGCAGATTGCTGGACACACTGGGGGTAATATGCTGGACACACTAGGGGTAATATGCTGGACACACTGGGGCAGATTGCTGGACACACTGGGCGCATGACTGGAGGCATGGGCAGAATGTAGACACGCGGCATGATTGGAGACACGGGGCAGAATGAAAGACATGGGGCAGGATTGGATCATGGGGCAGGATTGATACGATGGAGACAGATGGGGCAGGATGGGGAGATCATATGGTGTAGAATGGATACTCATGAGGGCAGGATGGGAGAACATATGGCAGGAGCCAGGAATGAGACACACGGGGCCAGGGTGGGGAATATTATTACCATAGGGGCTAATTAAGGGATATTATTACTGCAGTGATGTATTTATTTTATTTATTGAGTATACTGTTTTAAATGGGGGGGGCGGTCCTGTTACTGTGCAGAGTGACACTATATCGCCTTTTTTTCTCCATGTAATGTAGAAGTTGTGAAAAATTAAGTAATGTGTTCTGCGAGCAGAGCTCTAGATAACTGTTATTTCCTGCAGAAACGAGTCCTGGCTGGAAGAAATGATGGCGGTCTGTGCTGGATGAAAGATGGAGGACTTCACCCAGAGACGTCACTGGTGAGTCAGTGTTACCTATACACTGACACTATACACTGTATACTATATACAGAGGTCCTGTGTACAATGTCACCAGTGATCACTGTATTACCTGTACACAGACACTGCATACTAAGTACAGATCTCCTGTGAATACTGGCACTTATGGTGATAGTACTGTGTTTTTGTTTTTTTTTAATTACTAATCAGTATTGTAGTATTCAGTCACTATGTGGTGGTAATATGTGGTCTGGAAATGGCACGGTGGTATTTGTTCCTTGTATGTGATATTATTGGTCAAAATATACCTAAATTGTATTGCAGATTTCAACAAATATTTAATAGGTTACAGTAGAGTAGGGCCCGGCCATTTTTCCGGAATAATCTGGTTCGGGTATCACATGACCCCCGTCACATGACCCCCGTCACATGTACCCCGTCACATGACCCCCGTCACATGACCGGGGGGGGGCCACAGTGTCTGAACAGCCCGGGACCCTGGCTACCCTTAATCCACCCCTGGTGCCGAGTGTACTGTACAAGGTCCATACAGACATAATTTGTGAAGGTTGGGGTTGTAGAACATGACCGGCCTCTCAGAGCCCCGACCTGGAACCCATCCAACACCTTTGGGATGAATTAGAATGGATTTCACAAATACTCTTCTGGTTGAAGGGGCGAAATTTCCCACATATTAACTCCAAAACCTTCTCAGAAGAGCGGGAATGTCATATCTGCAAACGGACTGACTCCATTAATGTCAATGGATGTAGAATGAGACATTGTAGAAGCTCCTGTAGGTGGAACATGGATGTGCTTCAATACTTTGTAGTACCAAAGGACAAGTCCAGAAAATATGATCGCGAGAGCTGCTATCAGTATTACATCTTCCCACAGACTTCAGGGATTGCTGGATTTAATTTGTGTAAGAGCTCAGGAGTGCGATAATAGGTCATGAGAATTGACTTTTCCTTCTTAATGTCGCAATATCAATGTTCAGGAGTGTATATGCTGTCTGTTATCTGCTGGTGTAGGTCCACTGTGTTTTATCAAGACCAAAGTCAGCGCAGCCATCTGCTAGGAAATTTTAGAGCACTTCATGCTTCCCTCTGCCTACAAGCTTTTCATTCTCCAGCAGGACTTGGCACCTGTCCACACTGCCAAAAGTGCCAATACTTGGTTTACAAACAACAGTATCACTGTGCTTGATTGGCAGCAAACTTGCCTGACCTTAACCCCATAGTTCTCTATGGGGTATTGCCAAGAGGAAGATGGGAGACACCAGACCCCACAATGCAGCTGAGCTGAAGACTGCTATCAAAGCACCCAGGCTTCCATAACCCCTCAGCAGTGCCACAGGCTGATCGCCTCCATGCCATGCCGCATTGATGCAATAATTGATGCAAAAGGAGCCCCGACCAAGTATTGAGTGCATTTACTGAATATACATTTCAGTAGGACAACATTTCGGATTTTAAAATCATTTTTCAAGCTGGTGTTATAAAGTATTCTAATTTACTGAGATAATGACTTTTGGGTTTTCATTGGCTGTAAGCCATAATCATCAACATTAACAGAAATAAACACGTGAAATAGATCACTCTGTCTGTAATGACTCTATATGAGTTTCACTTTTTGTATTGAAGAACTGAAATAAATTAATTTTTTGATGGTATTCTAATTTTGTGAGATGCACCTGTATTTTTCTGAGCACATTTTTCTTCTTTTTTTTAATCACCCCAAGTCACCAAAAACAAACGAAGACAACAAAATTATATCACTAAACTATATTTAAATAAAATGCAAATCGGTTGCAGATCAGTTAGTTCTTATTGGGTCACAGGGTAATTAAAACTGATTCATTGACTAAATTAGAAAATATTCACAGTGAAAATCCCAATCCCAACCTCAGGAGCTTTTACTGTCCTTCATATTTCTACAATGCGTATCCAAACGTTCCTAGGACAAATAAAACCGTCCATTGAAGAAATGTATTATGTGCCACTGGATATTCCTTCTTTATTTTTGCAGGTCTAGTATCCAACATGGCCACCGTACCGCAGATGTTGTTCTCCATATTCCGCATGACGCTGGTGGATGACTATGGCTTTGAAGACATGTATTCTGTTGATCCTGTCATGGCCTATATACTGTGTGGAACATTTTTAGGAATCTCCTCCATCCTCTGTATCAACCTGCTCATAGCGCTGCTTGCTGATACATTTCAGAGGTATTGCTTGGATAGATAATATTGATTTTTGTATGTTTGTGCCGACTTCTCTACCTGTCCATAGAAATATTTTGTTTAATCTTCTTTCGAAGGGTTTACGATAATGCAACGGCCAATGCAGCCATGCAACAGGCAACTATGCTGCTACAGATAGAGGAAAACCTCAGCAAAAAAAATAAATCTAAGTTTGATCACTACGTGCACAGCAGCTGCGCCCCTCTGTCTCTCTTCTATGACGATGACCTTACAATCGATCAAGATGAAGATCTGAAAAAAGTCACCATCCAAATAAAGGTAAATTTGTGCATCCAACACATGCCATGGTTGTGCTAAGATTAAGATTGTGGTTGGCTTCAGTTCCTGGTGGTGTCTTTCTGAACAGTAATATTTCAACCAAATTACTACTATCACTAGTACATATGAAAGCCTCATGTATGGTTACTCAATAACTAAGTGGTAAGTGGAAAGTATAGCATCTTTGTAATATATTTTTTGTCACTTATTTTTTCTTTTCCCTTCATTTTAGTTTGCTTAACTTATTTCAGTGTACAAAATAAAATTGCTAACTGGAAACCATCAGCATGTTGCTGCTACTGGATCTGCTATTTTTTTTAATGTGTCTCCATTAAAGATTAGCAAATTGACTCATGCTGCCCGGTGCTGACTTCCAGACCTCTGTGGTAGCAGGTCTTCATATCTGTGCCAGCATTCTCAGCTCAACATCCTGGACCCTGCAATGTCATGATAAGGGTCACATCGCAAGGCGCTTATGATTTTTGGCCGAGGATGCCAGGCATAGAAGAAGACCGACTGTCATGGAGAACCAAACTGGACATTGGACCAGGGCAGCACAAATCAAGTTGGTCATCTGTAGTTAATTCATCGAGGGGATGGGGGGATTTCTTAGACTTACTCTTAAACTGTGGTGTTAAAAAGTGGGAGATTTTCCTGATTGCATACTTTCAACATATGAGAGTTTTTTGCACTTCTCTAAAATTCATGTGGTTCTTTGAGGCTAACTGAGAAGACCGGGCAGCCGCGGCCCAATTCATAAGCAAAAGAGTCTGTCTGAATGTCGATAACTATTTACAATAATCTAATCCATTTTCTAATGTCCAAAAGAAGTAGAGGGAGTCCAGCTTCACGATCACGGTAAATACTGTATTTTTAGTGTGAACACAGAGTATAAAGACATCAGTGAAGTGCCAAAATTTAGTAAAAAAAAAATTCCATCTATGCGTTTGAGGTAAACATACCACATACTTTTCTAAAAGTGGTATGTTCTGACTCTACTCTTCCTGTCTGTATTTTTACTTCTTACTTTTGATAAAAAGTTTCCTAGAGTATCCCAGCACTGCGGATTCGCAAAGACATCGTCATTGGGGCTGGGACTACAGTCATTCTCCACTGCTTCCTTCTCTGGCTTGAAATGGCTGGTTCTTATGGGGCTGCTGTCACTCACCACTGATGAAAAAAAGAGTGTGGCATCATTGTCACTCATCACAACTTTTGTCACCACTGTCTCCTGATGACCTACTACTGGCTACTCCTTCTGTTTTTCGAAATTAGTGACATCAACGCCACCCCCACAGCTTTTATTGCCGCCCTCAAATGAATCATCATCAAGGGGCAGAGCTGCTGTCACTCACCCTGCTTCTATTACAGTCCCCTGAAGATGTCTCTTTTCAGTGAATGAGGCAGCAGGGACAGAAGCAGTGTAAACTGGAGATTTCAGGGAAGAGACTGCAGTCACTTCTCCATCACCACTGCTGAAACAGGACGTCATCTGGGGACAGTGGTGACAGAAGCTATGGAATGTGAACGCAGCACCGCCCCCTGATGATGCTTTATTTCAGGGGCGAAAAAAGAAACAGTGTGAGTGACAGCAGCCCCAGCTTGGTGATGATGATGAAAATCATTATAAAAAAAAAACACAGAAGAAAGTTAGAGGAGAGAGGAAACGGCGGGAAATTTTAAAGGGAACCTGTCACCTGAACTTGGCGGGACCGGTTTTCGGTCCAATGGGCGGTGTTTTCGGGTGTTTGATTCACCCTTTGCACATGCGCCGGCGCACTATGTCCCGGAACACAGCGAAATACTTCCGGGACATAGTACGCCGGCGCATGCGCACTAATGCTTTTCGGCTTTGCCCGCAGTTGGGCAAAGGATACTGCGCGTGCGCAAGGCAAGATTGCCTTGTGCAGGCGTGTACTACGGAGGACAGAGAATGAACTTCCAGCCAATATTGCAGCCAGCATGCAGCCAGCGGTTAAGGAAAGGGTTAATCAAACACCTGAAAACACCGCCCATCGGACCGAAAACCGGTCCCGCCAAATTCAGGTGACAGGTTCCCTTTAATTGATGCACATTTTAAAAAATGGTTGTAATATTATATTAAATAGATAAGCATTTAGTAAGAAAGTCACTTAGTTTCGGACAACCCCTTTAATGGACGTTTCACAGGGTGGCACAGGAAATACATATATCCTTATTGTGAGCACAAATTACAGTCCTTTCATCCCTGTATGGGTCTATCCATAACATTGCTGTGGACATGAGCCAAATAAACCACCATCAATATAAGATCGGTGGAGGGCCAACACCCCATAAGTCAGCTGGTTTTAGCTATGGAGATGGCTCAATGTAAATGGTGAATGGAGCTGGAGCGGCACAGCTTCATACAGTGTGTAACGGCCGTTCTTAGGTACAGCAGCTCTGCTCCTTTTCGACTGAACTGATTTGAACTGCAGTACCCGGCAGCGGACACTACACAGTGTATGGAGCTGAGCTGCGCCAGCTTTATCCATTATTTCTATCTGGCATCTGCCGGAACTGAAAGTAGTTGATTGTTGGTCCCTCATCCTTCTAATATTGATGGCCTGTTCTAACTATTGGTAATTATTATCTTCAGTCTGCAAAACCCTATATTTTTTACATTGTCTACAACATTTTCCATCTAATTATCATTTACATGGGGCTGCCTGTAAAGAAAAAAGAGCTCCCTTGTTATACAGTATCAGTGCCACACAGGACGAGTAAAATGAGTGAAACCACTGTTTTCATGAGGGAGATGGGGCATATGGGAAGATGAAAGCATTTGACATGCAGGGAAAAGAAGAAAAAAAAAGATCTGGGGAACAACATGTTGAAATCTTTGCCGATTGTGAATGCCGTGGAGATTATTCAAATTGAACTTCAAAGAGACTTTAATTAACTTCTGATCATGAGTCAAAACCGCGGGTGACACAACTCGATTCGTAGTTTATGCAGTGTGATCCTACCGGAGCCTAAAAGTCACAAGTGTGAGATTTTTTACTTTCCAGACAGAACTGCAAAACTTATCGATTAGTTAACCCAGCGATTAGACACAAAGTAACCCAGGGACTAGTCACTAAATAATCCAGCGACTAGCCACTAAATAATCCAGCGACTAGCCACTAAATAATCCAGCGATTACCCACAAAGTAACCCAGCGACTAGCCACAAAGTAACCCAGTGACTAGCCACAAAGTAACCCAGCAACTAGCCACTAAATAATCCAGCGATTAGCCACAAAGTAACCCAGCGACTAGCCACTAAATAATCCAGCGATTAGACACAAAGTAACCCAGCGACTAGCCACTAAATAACCCAGCGATTAGCCACAAAGTAACCCAGCGACTAGCCACTAAATAACCCAGCGATTAGCCACAAAGTAACCCAGCGACTAGCCACTAAATAATCCAGCGATTAGCCACAAAGTAACCCAGCGACTAGCCACTAAATAATCCAGCGATTACCCACAAAGTAACCCAGCGACTAGCCACAAAGTAACCCAGCGACTAGCCACTAAATAATCCAGCGATTAGCCACAAAGTAACCCTACGACTAGCCACTAAATAATCCAGCGATTAGACACAAAGTAACCCAGCGACTAGCCACTAAATAACCCAGCGATTAGCCACAAAGTAACCCAGCGACTAGCCACTAAATAACCCAGCGACTAGCCACAAAGTAACCCAGCGACTAGCCACTAAATAATCCAGCGATTAGCCACAAAGTAACCCAGCGACTAGCCACTAAATAATCCAGCGATTACCCACAAAGTAACCCAGCGACTAGCCACAAAGTAACCCAGCGACTAGCCACTAAATAATCCAGTGATTAGACACAAAGTGTTATGATCCTTAGTGGCTGAGGATCACAGAGCTGACTAGCTAAGTTACTGAACATAGAACGAGCTCTAGGGAGGTGGTAACTGGACTGACCGCAATCCTGATCCCAACCGAACACACCAAAGGTAGCCGGTGAACGTGCCCGAATTCCTAGACGTCACGACGCAGCCTGAGAAACTAACTACCCCTAGAGAGAAAGCAAGACCTCACCTGCCTCAGAGAAACAACCCCAAAGATATAGAAAGCCCCCAACAAATAACAACGGTGAGGTAAGGGGAAAATACAAACGTAGAAATGAAACAGATTCAGCAAATGAGGCCCGCCAGTACTAGATAGCAGAAGACAGATAGGAAACTGTGCGGTCAGTAGAAAACCCTACAAAATATCCACGCTGAGAATTCAAGAACCCCCACACCAACTAACGGTGTGAGGGGAGAAACTCAGCCCCCCAGAGCTACCAGCAAGCGAGCAAATCACAGATTAGCAAGCTAGACAAGGACAGATAATAAACCAAGAAACATATTGAACACTGATGATCAAAAAATAAACATACAGAAACTTAGCTTCTCTTGGAGAGACTGATAACGAAGGTAGTCAGGAGAGATCAAAATAGCACTGAATACATCGACAGCAGGCAACAACCAAAAGTCCAGGTGAGCCAAACAGGAAACCAACTAGCAGACAACGAGACAGCTGATCCCAGCCACAGATCTGCAGAATGACAAAAAGAGCCACCAGAGGGAGCCCAAAGATAGCACTCACACAGTACCACTTGTGACCACAAGAGGGAGCCCAAAAACAGAGTTCACAACAGTACCCCCCCCCCCTTGAGGAGGGGTCACCGAACCCTCATCAAAACCCCCAGGGCGATCAGGATGAGCAACATGGAAGGCATGAACCAAATCGGCAGCATGAGCATCAGAGGCGACAACCCAGGAATTATCCTCCTGACCATAGCCCTTCCACTTAACCAAATACTGAAGCCTCCGTCTAGAAATACGAGAATCCAAGATCTTCTCCACCACGTACTCCAATTCGCCCTCAACCAGCACCGGAGCAGGAGGCTCAACAGAAGGAACCACAGGCACCACATACCTCCGCAACAAAGACCTATGGAACACATTATGAATGGCAAACGACGCTGAGAGGTCCAAACGAAATGACACAGGGTTAAGGATTTCCAAAATCTTATAAGGACCGATGAAGCAAGGCTTGAACTTAGGAGAGGAGACCTTCATAGGAACATACCGAGAAGACAGCCATACCAAATCCCCAACACGAAGTCAGGGACCCACACCGCGACGGCGGTTGGCAAAGCGCTGAGCCTTCTCCTGTGACAACTTCAAATTGTCCACCACATGGTTCCAAATCTGCTGCAACCTATCCACCACAGAATCCACCCCAGGACAGTCAGACGGCTCCACCTGACCCGAGGAAAAACGAGGATGAAAGCCAGAATTACAAAAAAAAGGCGAAACCAAAGTAGCAGAACTAGCCCGATTATTAAGGGCAAACTCGGCCAATGGTAAAAAAGTAACCCAATCATCCTGATCAGCAGAAACAAAACATCTTAAATAAGTTTCCAAGGTCTGATTAGTTCGCTCGGTTTGGCCATTCGTCTGAGGATGGAAGGCAGACGAAAAAGACAAATCAATGCCCATCTTAGCACAAAAGAACCGCCAAAATCTGGACACAAACTGGGATCCTCTGTCAGACACAATATTTTCAGGGATGCCGTGCAAGCGAACCACATTCTGAAAAAATAGAGGAACCAAATCGGAGGAGGAAGGCAACTTAGGCAAGGGCACCAAATGGACCATTTTAGAAAAACGATCACACACCACCCAGATGACAGACATTCTCTGAGAGACGGGAAGATCCGAAATAAAATCCATGGAAATGTGCGTCCAAGGGACAGGCAAAGGCAAAAGCAAACCGCTGGCACGAGAACAGCAAGGCTTAGCCCGAGCACAAATCCCACAGGACTGCACAAAGGAACGCACATCCCGCGACAAGGAAGGCCACCAGAAGGATCTAGCCACCAAATCTCTGGTACCAAAAATCCCAGGATGACCTGCCAACACCGAAGAATGAACCTCGGAAATAACTCTGCTGGTCCATCTATCTGGGACAAACAGTCTCTCTGGTGGGCAACGGTCAGGTCTATCCGCCTGAAATTCCTGCAGCACTCGTCGCAAATCTGGGGAAATGGCAGACAAAATCACTCCCTCTCTGAGGATACCAGCCGGCTCTGAAACTCCCGGAGAGTCAGGCACAAAACTCCTAGAAAGAGCATCAGCCTTAACGTTCTTCGAACCAGGCAGGTACGAGACCACGAAATCAAAACGGGAGAAAAACAACGACCAACGAGCCTGTCTAGGATTCAGCCGCTTGGCAGACTCGAGATAAATCAGATTTTTGTGATCAGTCAAGACCACCACACGATGCTTAGCTCCCTCGAGCCAATGTCGCCACTCCTCAAATGCCCACTTCATAGCCAACAACTCCCGATTACCAACATCATAATTCCGCTCGGCAGGCAAGAACTTTCTTGAAAAGAAAGCACAAGGCTTTATCACAGAGCAATCAGAGCTTCTCTGCGACAAAACAGCCCCTGCTCCAATCTCAGAAGCATCAACCTCGATCTGAAAAGGAAGAGAGATATCAGGCTGACATAAAACTGGAGCCGAAGAAAACCGGCGCTTCAGCTCCTGAAAGGCTTCCACGGCCGCAGGAGACCAATTAGTCACATCAGAACCCTTCTTGGTCAAATCCGTCAAGGGTTTAACCACGCCAGAAAAATTAGCAATGAAGCGACGGTAAAAATTAGCAAAACCCAAGAACTTCTGAAGACTCTTAACAGATGTAGGCCGAGTCCAGTCATGAATAGCCTGGACCTTGACTGGGTCCATCTCAATAGTAGAAGGAGAAAAAATAAAACCCAAAAAGGAAACCTTCTGTACTCCGAAAAGACACTTTGAGCCCTTCACAAATAAGGCATTAGCACGCAGGACCTGAAATACCATCCTGACCTGCTTCACATGGGACTCCCAATCCTCAGAAAAGACCAAAATGTCATCCAGATACACAATCATAAATTTATCCAGATATTCTCGGAAGATGTCATGCATGAAGGACTGACACACAGAAGGAGCATTAGAGAGTCCAAAAGGCATCACCAAGTACTCAAAATGGCCTTCGGGCGTATTAAATGCTGTTTTCCATTCATCCCCCTGCTTAATACGCACAAGGTTATACGCACCACGAAGATCTATCTTGGTGAACCAACTGGACCCCTTAATCCGAGCAAACAGATCAGACAATAATGGCAAAGGATACTGAAATTTGACCGTGATTTTATTTAGAAGACGATAATCTATACAAGGTCTCAGAGAACCATCCTTCTTGGCCACAAAAAAGAATCCTGCACCAAGAGGGGATGAGGACGGCCGAATATGTCCCTTCTCCAAAGACTCCTTTATATAACTCCGCATAGCGGCATGTTCTGGTACAGACAAATTAAAAAGTCGTCCCTTAGGGAACTTACTACCAGGAATCAAATTTATAGCACAATCACAATCCCTATGAGGAGGCAGGGCACCGGATCTGGGCTCATCAAATACATCCTGGTAGTCTGACAAAAACTCAGGGACCTCAGAAGGAGTGGAAGAAGCAATTGACACCAAAGGAGCATCGCCATGAATCCTGTTGTGAACTCCGTTTTCAGGCTCCCTCTTGTGGTCACAGATGGTATTGTGTGACTTTGGTTTTTGGGCTCCCCCTGGTGGTTTGGTTTATTATCCTGCGGGTCTGGCTGGATCAGCTGCCTCGTTATCCACCAGGGAGGCTCCTATTTAGCTCTGCTTCACTTCCACTTGTCGCCGGCTGTCAATGTATTCGGTGCTATTCTGATTGCTCTTGTTCATCTCGTTTTCTGCCTCTTCAGGATAAGCTAAGTTCTGTTTGAATATTTTTGCTCATCTGCCTGCAATATGATTTCTGTGTATGATGAGTCTAGTCCAGCTTGCTAATATGTGATTTCTTTTTGCTGGTAAGCTCTGGGGTACGGAGTTGCTTCCCCCGCACCGTTAGTTGGTGCGGGGGCTCGAGCAATCTCTGCGTGGACATTTTGAATAGGGTTTTGTATTGACCGCACAGTCCCCTTCATATTTTCTGCTATCTAGCTCTGCTTCACTTCCACTTGTCGCCGGCGATCCTTGCCACTGGGATCATAACAGTACAGCCGGCCCGTAAAGTGTTAATTGCATGGCAGAAGCAGGAGAAAAGAAGCCTGGAGAATATTTTTTTTTTTTTTGCTGCCGTGTGTCTAGCTGCTGTGTGTCTGGCTTCTATCCTCCTCTTAATCTTGGTGTGGCTCTGAGTTCAGCTGCTGATATGGATATCCAGAGTTTAGCCTCCAGTGTAGATCATCTTGCTGCAAGGGTACAAAGTATTCAGGATTTTGTTGTGCACAGTCCTATGTCAGAGCCTAGAATACCTATTCCGGAGTTGTTTTCTGGAGATAGATCTAGGTTCCTGAATTTTAAGAACAATTGCAAATTGTTTCTTTCTTTGAAACCTCGTTCCTCTGGGGATTCTGTTCAGCAAGTTAAGATTATTATTTCTTTCTTGCGTGGCGATCCTCAAGATTGGGCTTTCGCATTGGCTCCAGGGGATCCTGCATTGCTCAGTGTGGATGCGTTTTTTCTGGCCCTTGGATTGCTCTATGAGGAACCTAATCTTGAGAACCAGGCTGAAAAAGCATTATTGGCCCTCTCTCAGGGGCAAGATGATGCAGAGGTGTACTGCCAGAAATTTCGTACATGGGCGGTGTTTACTCAATGGAATGAGAGTGCCCTGGCTGCAAATTTCAGAAAAGGTCTTTCTGAAGCCATTAAGAATGTCATGGTGGGGTTCCCTATGCCTGCAGGTCTGAATGAGTCAATGACTCTGGCCATTCAGATTGATCGGCGTTTGCGGGAGCGCAAACCTGCGCACCATTTGGCGGTGTCTTCTGAACAGACACCTGAGTCTATGCAATGTGATAGAATTCTGACCAGAAGTGAACGGCAAAATTATAGACGGCAAAATGGGTTGTGCTTTTACTGTGGTGATTCAGCTCATGTTATCTCAGCATCCTCTAAGCGCACAAAAAGGATTGATAAATCTGTCACCATCGGTACTTTACAGCCTAAGTTTATTTTGTCTGTTACCCTGATTTGTTCCCTGTCATCTTACCCGGTTATGGCTTTTGTGGATTCAGGTGCTGCCCTGAGTCTGATGGATTTGTCATTTGCCAGGCACTGTGGTTTTGTTTTGGAGCCTTTAAAATTCCCTATCCCACTAAGGGGAATTGATGCTACACCATTGGCTACGAATAAACCTCAGTACTGGACACAAGTGACCATGTGCATGACTCCTGCTCATCAGGAGGTGATTCGTTTTCTTGTATTGCATAATTTGCATGATGTTGTCGTGTTGGACCTGCCATGGTTGCAGACTCATAATCCAGTCCTGGATTGGAAAGCAATGTCTGTGGCAAGTTGGGGTTGTCAGGGAATTCATGGCGACACTCCTGTGGTGTCAATTGCTTCATCCACTCCTTCTGAGGTCCCTGCGTTTTTGTCAGATTACCAGGATGTATTTGATGAGCCCAAACTCAGTTCTCTACCTCCTCATAGGGATTGTGATTGTGCTATAAATTTGATTCCTGGTAGTAAATTTCCTAAGGGACGACTTTTCAATTTGTCAGTGCCGGAGCATGCTGCTATGCGGAGTTATATAAAGGAGTCTTTGGAGAAAGGACTTATTCGCCCCTCCTCGTCCCCTCTTGGTGCGGGGTTCTTTTTTGTGGCTAAGAAAGATGGTTCCCTGAGACCTTGTATTGATTATCGCCTTCTAAACAAAATCACGGTCAAATTTCAGTATCCTTTGCCATTGTTATCTGATCTGTTTGCTCGCATTAGGGGGGCTAGTTGGTTCACCAAGATAGATCTTCGAGGTGCGTATAACCTTGTGCGTATTAAGCAGGGTGATGAATGGAAAACTGCATTTAATACGCCCGAAGGCCATTTTGAGTACTTGGTGATGCCTTTTGGACTTTCTAACGCTCCCTCTGTCTTTCAGTCCTTTATGCACGACATCTTCCGGGAATATCTGGATAAATTTATGATTGTGTATCTAGATGATATTCTGTTTTTTTCGGATGATTGGGAGTCCCATGTTGAGCAGGTCAGGATGGTGTTTCGGGTCCTGCGTGCCAATGCGTTATTTGTGAAGGGCTCAAAATGTCTTTTTGGAGTCCAGAAGGTTTCTTTTTTGGGCTTCATTTTTTCTCCTTCTGTTATTGAGATGGACCCAGTCAAGGTTCAGGCTATTCATGACTGGACTCAGCCTACATCTGTTAAGAGTCTTCAGAAGTTCTTGGGTTTTGCTAACTTTTACCGTCGCTTCATCGCTAATTTTTCTGGTGTTGTTAAGCCATTGACGGATTTGACCAAGAAGGGCTCTGATGTTACTAATTGGTCTCCTGCGGCTGTGGAGGCCTTTCGGGAGCTGAAGCGCCGGTTTTCTTCAGCTCCGGTCTTATGTCAGCCAGACGTCTCCCTTCCCTTCCAGGTCGAGGTTGATGCTTCTGAGATTGGAGCGGGGGCTGTTTTGTCGCAGAGAAGCTCTGATGGCTCTGTGATGAAGCCATGTGCTTTCTTTTCAAGAAAGTTTTCGCCTGCCGAGCGGAATTATGATGTTGGTAATCGGGAGTTGTTGGCTATGAAGTGGGCATTTGAGGAGTTGCGACATTGGCTCGAGGGAGCTAAGCATCGTGTGGTGGTCTTGACTGATCACAAAAATCTGATTTATCTCGAGTCGGCCAAGCGCCTGAATCCTAGACAGGCTCGTTGGTCGTTGTTTTTCTCCCGTTTCGATTTTGTGGTTTCGTACCTGCCTGGTTCGAAGAATGTGAAGGCTGATGCTCTTTCTAGGAGCTTCGTGCCTGATTCTCCGGGAGATTCAGAGCCGGCTGGTATTCTCAGAGAGGGAGTGATTTTGTCTGCCATTTCCCCAGATTCGTGACGTGTGCTGCAGAAATTTCAGGCGGATAGACCTGACAGTTGCCCACCAGAGAGACTGTTTGTCCCAGATAGATGGACCAGCAGAGTTATTTCGGAGGTTCATTCTTCGGTGTTGGCAGGCCATCCTGGGATTTTTGGTACCAGAGATTTGGTGGCTAGGTCATTCTGGTGGCCTTCCTTGTCGCGGGATGTGCGTTCCTTTGTGCAGTCTTGTGGAATTTGTGCTCGGGCTAACCTTGCTGTTCTCGTGCCAGTGGCTTGTTGTTACCTTTGCCTGTCCCGAAGAGGCCTTGGACGCACATTTCCATGGATTTTATTTCAGATCTCCCTGTCTCTCAGAGAATGTCTGTCATTTGGGTGGTGTGTGATCGTTTTTCTAAGATCGTCCATTTGGTGCCCTTGCCTAAGTTGCCTTCCTCCTCCGAGTTGGTTCCTCTATTTTTTCAGAATGTGGTTCATTTGCACGGGATCCCTGAAAATATTGTTTCCGACAGAGGATCCCAGTTTGTGTCTAGATTTTGGCGGACCTTTTGTGCTAAGATGGGCATTAATTTGTCTTTTTCGTCGGCCTTCCATCCTCAGACGAATGGCCAAACCGAGCGCACTAATCAGACTTTGGAAACCTATTTAAGATGTGTTGTTTCTGCTGATCAGGACGACTGGGTGACTTTTTTGCCATTGGCCGAGTTTGCCCTTAATAATCGGGCTAGTTCTGCTACTTTGGTTTCGCCTTTTTTTTGTAATTCAGGGTTTCATCCTCGTTTTTCCTCGGGTCAGGTGGAGCCTTCCGACTGTCCTGGAGTGGATGTTGTGTTGGATAGGTTGCATCAGATTTGGAATCATGTGGTGGACAATTTGAAGTTGTCACAAGACAAGGCTCAGCGCTTTGCCAACCGCCGTCGCTGTGTGGGCCCCCGACTTTGTGTTGGGGACTTGGTGTGGTTGTCTTCTCCTCTCCTAAGTTTAAGCCTCGGTTTATCGGTCCTTATAAGATTTTGGAAGTCCTTAACCCTGTGTCTTTTCGTTTGGACCTCCCGGCATCGTTTGCTGTTCATAATGTGTTCCATCGGTCGTTGTTGCGGAGGTATGTGGTGCCTGTGGTTCCTTCGGTTGAGCCTCCTGCCCCTGTGCTGGTTGAGGGAGAATTGGAATACGTGGTGGAGAAGATCTTGGATTCTCGTATTTCTAGACGGAGGCTTCAGTATTTGGTTAAGTGGAAAGGCTATGGTCAGGAGGATAATTCCTGGGTTGTCGCCTCTGATGTTCATGCGGCTGATTCGGTTCGTGCCTTCCATGTGGCTCACCCTGATCGCCCTGGGGGTTTTCTTGAGGGTTCGGTGACCCCTCCTCAAGGGGGGGGGTACTGTTGTGAACTCCGTTTTCAGGCTCCCTCTTGTGGTCACAGATGGTATTGTGTGACTTTGGTTTTTGGGCTCCCCCTGGTGGTTTGGTTTATTATCCTGCGGGTCTGGCTGGATCAGCTGCCTCGTTATCCACCAGGGAGGCTCCTATTTAGCTCTGCTTCACTTCCACTTGTCGCCGGCTGTCAATGTATTCGGTGCTATTCTGATTGCTCTTGTTCATCTCGTTTTCTGCCTCTTCAGGATAAGCTAAGTTCTGTTTGAATATTTTTGCTCATCTGCCTGCAATATGATTTCTGTGTATGATGAGTCTAGTCCAGCTTTCTAATATGTGATTTCTTTTTGCTGGTAAGCTCTGGGGTACGGAGTTGCTTCCCCCGCACCGTTAGTTGGTGCGGGGGCTCGAGCCATCTCTGCGTGGACATTTTGAATAGGGTTTTGTATTGACCGCACAGTCCCCTTCCTATTTTCTGCTATCTAGTATTAGCGGGCCTCGTTTGCTAAATCTAATTTCATCTCTGCGTTTGTGCTTTCCCCTTAACTAACCGTTAATATTTGTGGGGGGCTATTCTATTTCTTTGGGGTCATTTCACTGAGGCAAGCGAGGACTTTCTTTCCCTCTAGGAATAGTCAGTTTCTCCGGCCGTGACGAGACGTCTGGGAATTTTTTAGGTAACGTTCCACGGCTACTTTTAGTTGGGTGCGGATAGGATCAGGTTGCGGTCAATCTAGCTACCACTTCCCCAGAGCTAGTTGTCCGTTAGTACTTAGCTTGTCAGACCTGCGATCCTTGCCACTGGGATCATAACAGAATCCCCTGGCAACCCCAACTTGACACAGACATAGCTTTCCAATCCAGAACTGGATTATGGGCCTGCAGCCATGGCAGACCCAAAACGACAACATCATGCAAATTATGCAGCACAAGAAAGCGAATCACCTCCTGATGTACAGGAGTCATGCACATGGTCACTTGAGTCCAATACTGAGGCTTATTCTCAGCCAATGGTGTAGCATCAATTCCCCTTAGTGGAATAGGGAATTTTAAAGGCTCCAGGACCAAACCACAGCGTCTGGCAAACGACAAATCCATCAGATTCAGGGCAGCACTTGAATCCACAAAAGCCATAACCGAGTAGGATGACAAAGAACAAATTAAATTAACAGACAAAATGAATTAAGGCTGTATAGTACCAACGGTGACAGATTTAGCGATCTTTTTTAAGCGCTTAGAGCATGCTGAGATAACATGAGTAGAATCACCACAGTAAAAGCACAACCCATTTTGACGTCTATGACTTTGCCGCTCAATTCTGGTCAGAATTCTGTCACATTGCATAGACTCAGGTCTCTGTTCAGAAAACACCGCCAGATGGTGCGCAGATTTGCGCTCCCGCAAACGCCGATCAATCTGAATGGCCAAAGCCATTGAGTCACTCAGACTAGCAGGCGTGGGGAACCCCACCATAACATTCTTAATGGCTTCAGAAAGACCTTCTCTGAAATTTGCAGTCAGGGCACACTCATTCCATTGAGTAAGCACCGACCATTTCCTACATTTTTGACAATACACCTCTGCTTCATCCTGTCCCTGACAGAGGGCCAGCAAAGCCTTTTCAGCCTGGTTCTCAAGATTAGGTTCCTCATAAAGCAGTCCAAGCGCCAGAAAAAACGCATCCACATTCAGCAATGCAGGATCTCCTGGCGCCAGGGAGAAAGCCCAATCTTGAGGGTCGCCCCGTAACAAGGAGATAACAATTTTAACTTGCTGAGGAACCAGAGGAACGAGGTCTCAAGGAAAGAAATAATTTACAATTATTCTTAAAATTCAGAAACCTAGATCTATCTCCAGAAAACAACTCAGGAATAGGTATTTTTGACTCTGACATAGGACTGTGAACAACAAAATCCTGAATGCTTTGCACCCTTGTAGCAAGATGATCCACACTAGAAGTCAGACTCTGAATATCCATGTCTGCAGCTGAACTCAAAGCCACCCAGAGATTAAGGGGATGAGAGAAGCTGGACAGACTGCAGCAAAAGGAGAAAAAAAAAATTGCACTCAGGACTTCTCTTATCCCACTTCTACGATGCATTAAACACTTTTTGGCCTGCTGTACTCTTATGATCCTTAGTGGCTGAGGATCACAGAGCTGACTAGCTAAGTTACTGAACATAGAACGAGCTCTAGGGAGGTGGTAACTGGACTGACCGCAATCCTGATCCCAACCGAACATACCAAAGGTAGCCGGTGAACGTGCCCGAATTCCTAGACGTCACGACGCAGCCTGAGAAACTAACTACCCCTAGAGAGAAAGCAAGAGCTCACCTGCCTCAGAGAAACAACCCCAAAGATATAGAAAGCCCCCAACAAATAACAACGGTGAGGTAAGGGGAAAATACAAACGTAGAAATGAAACAGATTCAGCAAATGAGGCCCGCCAGTACTAGATAGCAGAAGACAGATAGGAAACTGTGCGGTCAGTAGAAAACCCTACTGTCATGATCTCAATGGCAAGAGATCATAGCATAAGCATATATAGGAACTAGCTCTTGGAAGATGGGAACTGAGCTGACCATGAACTAAACCTAACACACAACTAGCAGTGGCCGGGTAGCATGCCTACGTTGATTCTAGATGCCCAGCACCAGCCGGAGGACTAAATAATGCTAGCAGAGGAAAATATTAGTCCTAGCTCACCTCTAGAGAAATACCCCAAAAGGAGACAGAGGCCCCCCACATGTATTGGCGGTGAATTAAGATGAAACAACAAACGTAGTATGAAAATAGGTTTAGCAAATTTGAGGTCCACTTACTACATAGCAGAAGACAGAAAGGACACTTTCATGGTCAGCTAAAAACCCTAATCAAAACACCATCCAGAAATTACTTTAAAACTCTGGCATTAACTCATAACACCAGAGTGGCAATTCCTGTTCACAAGAGCTTTCCAGACACAGTAACGAAACTACAGCTGTGAACTGGAACAAAAATGCAAAAACAAACATGGACAAGAGTCCAACTTATCTAGTAGTTGTCTAGGAGCAGGAACAAGCACAGAGAGGCTTCTGATAACATTGTTGACCGGCAAGAAACTAACAGAGCAGCAAGGTTATATAGCGACTCCCACATCTTGATGGGAACAGGTGAACAGAGAAGATGAAGACACCAGTTCAATTCCACCAGTAGCCACCGGGGGAGCCCAGAATCCAAATTCACAACAGTACCCCCCCCTCAAGGAGGGGGCACCGAACCCTCACCAGAACCACCAGGGCGATCAGGATGGGCCCTATGAAAGGCACGAACCAGATCAGAGGCATGAACATCAGATGCATTCACCCAAGAATTATCCTCCTGGCCGTATCCCTTCCACTTGACCAGATACTGGAGTCTCCGTCTGGAAACACGAGAGTCTAAGATTTTCTCCACAACGTACTCCAACTCACCCTCAACCAACACCGGAGCAGGAGGCTCAACGGAAGGCACAACCGGTACCTCATACCTGCGCAATAATGACCGATGAAAAACGTTATGAATAGAAAAGGATGCAGGGAGGTCCAAACGGAAGGAAACAGGGTTAAGAATCTCCAATATCTTATACGGGCCAATGAACCGAGGCTTAAACTTAGGAGAAGAGACCCTCATAGGGACAAAACGAGAAGACAACCACACCAAATCCCCAACACAAAGCCGAGGACCAACACGACGGTGGCGGTTGGCAAAAAGCTGAGTCTTCTCCTGGGACAACCTCAAATTGTCCACCACCTGCCCCCAGATCTGATGCAATCTCTCCACCACAGCATCCACTCCAGGACAATCCGAAGATTCCACCTGACCAGAGGAAAATCAAGGATGAAACCCCGAATTACAGAAAAACGGGGACACCAAAGTGGCAGAGCTGGCCCGATTATTGAGAGCGAACTCCGCCAATGGCAAAAAAGCAACCCAATCATCCTGGTCAGCAGACACAAAACACCTCAGATATGTCTCCAGGGTCTGATTAATCCGCTCGGTCTGGCCATTCGTCTGAGGATGGAAAGCGGACGAAAAAGATAAATCTATGCCCATCCTAGCACAGAATGCCCGCCAAAATCTAGACACGAATTGGGTCCCTCTGTCAGAAACGATATTCTCAGGAATACCATCCAAACGAACAACATTTTGAAAAAACAGAGGAACCAACTCGGAAGAAGAAGGCAACTTGGGCAGAGGAACCAAATGGACCATCTTAGAGAAACGGTCACACACCACCCAGATGACAGACATCTTCTGAGAAACAGGCAGATCTGAAATAAAATCCATCGAGATGTGCGTCCAAGGCCTCTTAGGAATAGGCAAGGGCAACAACAATCCACTAGCCCGAGAACAACAAGGCTTGGCCCGAGCACAAACGTCACAAGACTGCACAAAGCCTCGCACATCTCGTGACAGGGAAGGCCACCAGAAGGACCTTGCCACCAAATCCCTGGTACCAAAAATGCCAGGATGACCTGCCAACGCAGAAGAATGAACCTCAGAGATGACTCTACTGGTCCAATCATCAGGAACAAACAGTTTATCAGGTGGGCAACGATCAGGTCTATCCGCCTGAAACTCCTGCAAGGCCCGCCGCAGGTCTGGAGAAACGGCTGACAATACCACTCCATCCTTAAGGATACCTGTGGGCTCAGAGTTACCAGGTGAGTCAGGCTCAAAACTCCTAGAAAGGGCATCCGCCTTAACATTCTTAGAACCCGGTAGGTATGACACCACAAAATTAAACCGAGAGAAAAATAATGACCAGCGCGCCTGTCTAGGATTCAGGCGCCTGGCGGTCTCAAGATAAATCAAATTTTTGTGGTCAGTCAATACCACCACCTGATGTCTGGCCCCCTCAAGCCAATGGCGCCACTCCTCAAAAGCCCACTTCATGGCCAAAAGCTCCCGATTCCCAACATCATAATTCCGCTCAGCGGGCGAAAATTTACGGGAAAAGAAGGCACAAGGCCTCATCACGGAGCAGTCAGAACTTTTCTGCGACAACACTGCCCCAGCTCCGATCTCAGAAGCGTCGACCTCAACCTGAAAAGGTAGAGCAACATCAGGCTGACGCAACACAGGGGCAGAGGAAAAACGGCGCTTAAGCTCCCGAAAGGCCTCCACAGCATCAGGGGACCAATCAGCAACATCAGCACCCTTCTTAGTCAAATCGGTCAATGGCTTAGCAATATCCGAAAAACCAGCAATAAATCGACGATAAAAGTTAGCAAAGCCCAAAAATTTCTGAAGACTCTTAAGAGAAGAGGGCTGCGTCCAATCACAAATAGCTTGAACCTTGACAGGATCCATTTCAATGGAAGAGGGGGAAAAAATATATCCCAAAAAGGAAATCCTCTGTACCCCAAAAACACACTTAGAACCCTTCACACACAAAGAATTAGACCGCAAAACCTGAAAAACCCTCCTGACTTGCTGGACATGAGAGTCCCAGTCATCCGAAAAAATCAGAATATCATCCAGATACACAATCATAAATTTATCCAAATAATCGCGAAAAATATCATGCATAAAGGACTGGAAAACTGACGGAGCATTAGAAAGACCAAAAGGCATCACTAAATACTCAAAGTGGCCCTCGGGCGTATTAAATGCGGTTTTCCACTCATCCCCCTGCCTGATTCGCACCAAATTATACGCCCCACGAAGGTCAATCTTAGAGAACCACTTGGCCCCCTTTATGCGAGCAAACAAATCAGTCAGCAACGGCAATGGGTATTGATATTTAACAGTGATTTTATTCAAAAGCCGATAATCAATACATGGTCTCAAAGAGCCGTCTTTTTTTGACACAAAGAAAAAACCGGCTCCTAAGGGAGATGACGATGGACGAATATGTCCCTTTTCCAAGGACTCCTTTATATATTCACGCATAGCAGCATGTTCAGGCACAGACAGATTAAATAAACGACCCTTTGGGTATTTACTACCCGGGATTAAATCTATGGCACAATCGCACTCTCGGTGCGGAGGTAACGAACCAAGCTTGGATTCTTCAAAGACGTCACGATAGTCAGACAGGAACTCAGGAATTTCAGAGGGAATAGATGATGAAATGGAAACCACAGGTACATCCCCATGAGCCCCCTTACATCCCCAGCTCAACACAGACATAGCTCTCCAGTCGAGGACTGGGTTGTGAGATTGCAGCCAAGGCAATCCTAGCACCAAATCATCATGTAGATTATACAGCACCAGAAAGCGAATAATCTCCTGGTGACCCGGATTAATACGCATAGTTACTTGTGTCCAGTATTGTGGTTTATTATTAGCCAATGGGGTGGAGTCAATCCCCTTCAGAGGAATAGGAGTCTCCAAAGGCTCTAAATCATACCCACAGCGTTTGGCAAAGGACCAATCCATAAGACTCAAAGCGGCGCCAGAGTCGACATAGGCGTCCGTGGTAATAGATGACAAAGAGCAAATCAGGGTCACAGATAGAATAAACTTAGACGGTAAGGTGCAAATGGAAACAGATTTACCAAGTTTTTTAGTGCGCTTAGAGCATGCTGATATAACATGAGTAGAATCACCACAATAGAAACACAACCCATTTTTCCGTCTAAAATTCTGCCGCTCGCTTCGGGACAGAATTCTATCACACTGCATACTCTCTGGCGATTTCTCAGTGGACACCGCCAGATGGTGCACTGGTTTGCGCTCCCGCAAACGCCTATCGATCTGAATAGCCATTGTCATGGACTCATTCAGACCCGCAGGCACAGGGAACCCCACCATAACATCCTTAATGGCATCAGAGAGACCCTCTCTGAAAGTCGCCGCCAGGGCGCACTCATTCCACTGAGTAAGCACAGACCATTTACGGAATCTTTGGCAGTAGATTTCCGCTTCATCTTGCCCCTGAGATAGGGACATCAAAGTTTTTTCTGCCTGAAGCTCCAAATGAGGTTCGTCATAAAGCAACCCCAAGGCCAGAAAAAACGCATCCACATTGAGCAACGCAGGATCCCCTGGTGTCAATGAAAAAGCCCAGTCTTGAGGGTCGCCCCGGAGCAAGGAAATCACAATCCTGACCTGCTGTGTAGGGTCTCCGGCAGAGCGAGATTTCAGGGACAAAAATAATTTGCAATTATTTCGAAAATTCTGAAACCCAGATCTATTCCCCGAGAAAAATTCCGGCAAAGGAATTCTCGGCTCAGATACAGGTGCATGACAAACAAAATCTTGCAAATTTTGTACCTTCGTGGCGAGATTATTCAAACCTGCAGTTACCCTCTGAAGATCCATTACAAACAGGTGGACACAGAGCCATTCAAAGGGGAGAAAAAAAAAAAAAAAAAAAAAATTTCAGCAGACTACTTATTTCTCTCCTTTCTCAGCCAAGGATTTTAACCCTTTAGTGGGCCGGTCAAACTGTCATGATCTCAATGGCAAGAGATCATAGCATAAGCATATATAGGAACTAGCTCTTGGAAGATGGGAACTGAGCTGACCATGAACTAAACCTAACACACAACTAGCAGTGGCCGGGTAGCATGCCTACGTTGATTCTAGATGCCCAGCACCAGCCGGAGGACTAAATAATGCTAGCAGAGGAAAATATTAGTCCTAGCTCACCTCTAGAGAAATACCCCAAAAGGAGACAGAGGCCCCCCACATGTATTGGCGGTGAATTAAGATGAAACAACAAACGTAGTATGAAAATAGGTTTAGCAAATTTGAGGTCCACTTACTACATAGCAGAAGACAGAAAGGACACTTTCATGGTCAGCTAAAAACCCTAATCAAAACACCATCCAGAAATTACTTTAAAACTCTGGCATTAACTCATAACACCAGAGTGGCAATTCCTGTTCACAAGAGCTTTCCAGACACAGTAACGAAACTACAGCTGTGAACTGGAACAAAAATGCAAAAACAAACATGGACAAGAGTCCAACTTATCTAGTAGTTGTCTAGGAGCAGGAACAAGCACAGAGAGGCTTCTGATAACATTGTTGACCGGCAAGAAACTAACAGAGCAGCAAGGTTATATAGCGACTCCCACATCTTGATGGGAACAGGTGAACAGAGAAGATGAAGACACCAGTTCAATTCCACCAGTAGCCACCGGGGGAGCCCAGAATCCAAATTCACAACACCCTACAAAATATCCACGCTGAGAATTCAAGAACCCTTACACCAACTAACGGTGTGAGGGGAGAAACTCAGCCCCCCAGAGCTACCAGCAAGCGAGGAAATCACATATTAGCAAGCTGGACAAGGACAGATAATAAACCAAGAAACATATTGAACACTGATGATCAAAAAATAAACAAACAGAAACTTAGCTTCTCTTGGAGAGACTGATAACGAAGGTAGTCAGGAGAGATCAAAATAGCACTGAATATATCGACAGCAGGCAACAACCAAAAGTCCAGGTGAGCCAAACAGGAAACCAACTAGCAGACAACGAGACAGCTGATCCCAGCCACAGATCTGCAGAATGACAAAAAGAGCCACCAGAGGGAGCCCAAAGATAGCACTCACACAGTACCACTTGTGACCACAAGAGGGAGCCCAAAAACAGAGTTCACAACAACAAAGTAACCCAGCGACTAGCCACTAAATAACCCAGCGATTAGCCACAAAGTAACCCAGCGACTAGCCACTAAATAACCCAGCGACTAGCCACAAAGTAACCCAGCGATTAGCCACTAAATAATCCAGTCATTAGCTACAAAGTAACTGAGTGACTAGCCTCAAAGTAACCCAGCGACTAGCCACAAAATATTCCAGCGACTAGCCACAAAATAATCCAGCGGTTAGCCACAAAGTAACCGAGCGAGTAAGTAACTGGGCATACATGACTATTCCCCTCCATTAGAATGTTTGTAGTAATTCCGATCCAACTTCTTCACTTAGTAATTAGCCTGCCAAACTGATATGTGAGTGAAAGAGATTATTCCACCATTGTGGATAAGTAAAAAATTATTGCTTAGTATTCCAGTGCTGGGTCCCCACTATCTATAAAACGTAGGCCCCAAATACTTCATTCCTCCTCGCTGCTTCATAGCAATGATGAGAACTTGTGCGGTTCTCTGCTCCTGTATTGACTTAAGGTGTAGCTGCATTTTCAGCTGAGCTTTCAGTATAACCTGTACTGTGTGTACATTATTATTATTATTATACATTTTTATAGCGCCATTTATTCCATGGTGCTTTACATGTGAAAAGGGGGCAAGTATAGACAAATACAATAAACATGAACAAAAAAAAAAGTGGGGAGTAACACTATTTCTGGCCATTATCGGACGTGTATCCTGCTTATAGCAGTTTCTCGCCTGCACTAGAAGCCTCAGCAGCTTCTCCTTTTAATTACCCCACAGTCCAGAGAATTGTATTAGTAGCAGATATAATTTGATTCCTCACTGCAGACAGGTTTTTAGACACATTTGAGCAACTTTTGAGAGTGAATGACGTCACTAGCACTGACTGTTGTCAGGAAGGAGAAGAAAAACTGATGGCACTCGGACTACACTCTGATCAAAGTTTGATCAGAATAATCAGTCCTTATTTCTCGTATGTGAAAATTACTGGCATGTGAACGAGACCTTAGGCCAGATGAGTAATTAAATAATTGCTCTTTAAATAATTACTTGATTTTTACAGCGGTTTTAACCACAAAACTGTGCGTCCATTGCAATTGGCCATTCTGTCTGCCCTAATCTTATTTTCTTATTGATCGCTAGGTTTGATCGTGAATTGATGCACAAACCTAGCCATTAGCAATGTGGAAGTTTCAGTCTCTGAACTTAATTAATTTCTTTTATGAGCTAATTGAGATTCACAAGTCTGTTCCCAGCTTATCTTTAAATCACATTAGATTTTTGCTGTGCAGTTCAGTTCTCTCATTCACGGTTTGGCAATTAATTTATGATGTAATGATTAAAATAGGACTTGGCACGGAGAAGGCACGACAGACTAATTAACAGCCTCGCAAACTAAGCAAATGCTGTCACTAGTAGCAATCTACATCTTTTTCTTTCCGATCTCTTTCAACAGGGACAAGATTTTAAGAAAACGTGGGACAGAAAGCTATATACAACATGGATCTGTAACACGACCACGTGCATGAGGCCTTAAAGGGGTTCTGTTCATTTGTCTGCATCGCAGAATGGTACAAAAGCTTTGTTAGACCTTGAAATCTAGCAAAGTCTTGCCCACAACATGGACAAGACTGGTGCATGCGGCATTTTTTCATTTTTTTGTGCATGGACTACCGCACGTGTGGGGCACAGATAGGGTTGTCAAAGCAGCTGGAGACCTACTGAATGCCGCTTTGTTTGCCATGCATTGTAAAATCGATCACAGGTTCAAGTCCCCTAGAGGGACTAATAAAAAAAATGTACAAAAAAGAAACCAGAACTTAAAAATATGTAAAAATATTTTTTGTCAAATAAAACGGTGCACATCACCTCTTTTTTACTGGAATCTAAATAAAATATATAAAAAAATATATAAAAAATAACAAGTACCTTATCTCTGCATGTGTAAATGTCCAAACTAATATATCATTAAAATGGCACTTCACCTCCCTAAAATTGAACAAAAAGAGAGCAGTAAGTCATATAGACCGCAAAATTGTAATAAAAAAATGTGTCCTATATAAAGCAAGGCTGTATCTAATTCTATTGACATAAAAATAAGAAAGCATATAAACAAAAAGAGCAATCACTGGAGAAGGACATCGTGATCTGAATAATAGAAGAAACAAGCTGAAGAGAAAGACCCAATGGCTTGATACTATCAAGACAACGACTGAGAAGACCCTGGTGAACCTATTTAGGGTTGTACAGAATCTACAAACAGATCAAACATCCATCAAGCCACCATGGATCAAGATCGGGCTGAAGATTGCTAAATAAATAATATTAAGACTAGAAGGAAAATTCAAAAGAGTGGAGCAGTCACCAGGACTCTGCCCAAGAAGAATAAGCCTGGAACCGGCCACTGGAATTAGGTGCCCTATTTCTAATAACTGTGCAGAGATTTACTGATGGTTGATACCCTGGCGGTATTTTAAATGTGGTGGAATGTTAAAGGATCAGCAAAGTCCAAAAGACATTAAAAATATTTGTGTACTTACCTTCTCCTGAATTTCTATAGTAGTAGAAACCTTGTTCCTTGCCAATCTTCAGAGATAATGTCTCATCAAGATACAGAGACCCACTGGGAGCGAGGATATTGCCACCATGGCCACTGCAAGTCTCTCAGCAGATTTTCTGCAGAAACTCTATATATATATATATATATATATATATATATATATATATATATATATATATATATATATATATATATATATATATATACATATGTGTGTGTATATATATATATATATATATATATATATATATATATATATATATATATATATATATATATATATATATATATACATATGTGTGTGTATATATATATATATATATATATATATATATATATATATATATATATATATATATATATATATATATATATATATATATACATATGTGTGTGTATATATATATATATATATATATATATATATATATATATATATATATATATATATATATATACATATGTGTGTGTATATATATATATATATATATATATATATATATATATATATACACATGTGTATACAGATGCCATCTGAGTGTGGTCTGATTTTCATTGAGTTATAGATAGGAGACGTTGGAGAAACTTTAGTTTTCACGTACGAGGAAAACTGATGCCACTCGTCCCAGGCTCTGATGAAAAATGGCTCATTTTTGTCGTACGTGAAAAGAACTTGTCGTGTGAATGAGTCCTAAAGCAAGAAAAAAAAGGGTACATGCCATAGAAAATGGCAACTAAACAAATTTTTAGTTTTTACAAAAAAAAAATTCACAAGTTGAATTATTAAAAAAAAAATTATGGCTTAATTATCCCCTTTCTGACATTGGACATAATAATCCGTCCTTGTGCCCTGGGCGGTCACACACCCCTCTCGGCACGTTAGCCCCCGAAACACTGCTATCGAATACGATCGCAGCATTCTGGGAGCCAGTAGAGGGCTGTCAGCCCCTATACCTTTGGATCGGAAACCCTGCGGCGTGACGCGGGGTCCCGATCGTTGGCATGGTGACCCGATGTCATCATAACGACATCCGGGTCACCAGAGCTAGAAAACTTGCTGATCATGAACAGTTCATGATCAAGCAGTTTCTTTAACAATGCAGAGCTGACAGTTTGCATAATATGGGGATGCTGCTGCATCCCCATGCTGTAGAAGTGATCAGTCCCATAGTGGGACAAAGTAAAAAATGAAGAAAAAATTTAAATAATTGTAAAAATATGTAAAAAAAAAAATCCAAAATAGTAATAAAAAAATCAAAAGATATTGTATCTATAAATAAATATTTTTAGGAAAAAAGCCCCAAACTATAAAAGGAGACATACTTGGTATCACTGCGTCCGCAACGACCCGACCTATAAAACTGTCACACTAGTTAACCCCTTTAGTGAGCACCATAAAAAAATAAATAAAAACAAGGGAAAAAACATTGCTTTATCGTCGTACCGTCAACCAAAAAGTGGAATAAAATGCAAACAAAAAGATGGATATAAATAAACATGGTTCCACTGAAAATGTCATCTTGTACTGCAAAAAACAAGCTGCCATACAGCGTCATCAGTGGAAAAATAAAAAAGTTATAGTCCTCATAATAAAGTGATGCAAAAATGATTATTTTTTCTATAACACAGTTTTTATTGTGTAAAAGCGGCAAAACATAAAAAAAAATTATATGAATGAGGTATCGCTGTAATTGTACTGACCCGAAGAATAAAACTGCTTTATCAATTTTACCACACATGGAATAGAATAACCCCCAACAAAAAAAAAAAAATCCTAAATTGCTGGTTTTTGTTCATTCTGCCACCCAAAAATCAGAATAGAAAGTGATCAAAAAAGTCATGAGCCCAAAAATGGTACCAGTAAAAACGTCAACTCGTCCTGCAAAAAACAAGCCATAACGTGACTCTGTGGGACAAAACATGGAAAAATTATAGCTCTCAAAATATGGTGATGCAAAAACTATTATTTTGCAATAAAAAGCGTTTTTTAGTGTGACAGCAACCAAACATAAAAACCTGATATGAATCTGGTATCGCTGTAATCGCATCGACCCGAAGAATAAAGTCACCTAATCACTTATACCGCACGAAGAACAGTGTAAGAATTAAATACAACCAATTCTTCACCTGCTGTTGATTTTTTTATTCTCCCTTCCAAAGATTGCACTAAGGCTCGGCGCACATTTATCCTGTGCCCTGCGCTGAGCACTTGCATCAGGGTTTCTGTGTAAATCTCTGAAATACGTGATTCAGACGGAACCTCTGGTGGAAGATTCCCTATAATGAGGCAAATGGAGGCACTGTGGACCCCATAGGACCTGTGATCCAGCGGTGTCCGTCTTTTTAGGATTGCATAAAATTGCTGTTGACCACAGTTTTGTGCACTTCTGAAAAGAAGGAAACTGCAGATCAGAGGCCAGACGGAGTCCAGAGTAACTCCGCTGTCTCAATATAGTGAACGGATCCCTCGGAGGTTCATCTGAATCACGTCACTCAGAAATTTAGAATGGAAACTCCAAAGCAAGTGCTCAGCATAGAGCGCCGGATAAATGTGACCCCAAACGTTATGTAAAATGTTCCCAAAAAAAGCTTCAACTCGATCCACAAAAAAATGCAAGCCCTCACTCAGGTCTGTCATCTGTTAACAAAATTATTGTGGGCTTCCACGTTACACGTAGTACAAAGGCTATGAAAAAGCTAAATTGCTCCCTAAAAAGAAATTCAGCAAATTCTCCGCTCCCAAATCCACATGCCCCCTCCCTTCTGAGCCCCACAGTGCACCTAAACGACATATAGCGTCCACATGTTTGGCATGTCTGAAGCGATTAGAGCCCGCCTAACTTACGGGTGCATGTCTCCAGAAGCACAGGCTGGGCATAATGTTACTCTTAAAAAAATACAATATTTTGGGCTAAAAACATATTTGTGGAGAATTTTTTTTTTTTTTTTTTACGACTCAACATTATAAACTTCTGTGAGGCACCTGGGGGTTCAATGTGCTGACCATACATCGGGATTAGTTCCCTGTGGGGTCTAGTTTACAAAATGATGTGACTTGTTGGGGATTTTCACTGTTTAGGCTCATCCGAGGCCCTCCAAATGCAACATGGAGTCTGCCAATTGTTCCAGCAAATTTTGCATTCAAAAAGTCAAATGGTGCTCCTTCCCTTCCAAGCTCTGCATGGGGTGTCAGCATGCTCAGGAGAAATTACACAACACAGTTGGGGTCCATCTTTTCTATAAAAAAAATTGAATGTAAAATAATTTTTGTGTGAAAAACAGTTAAATGTTCATTTTTCTTCCCACATTCCAAAACTTCTTGTGAAGCATGTGAAGGGTTAATAAACTTCTTGAATGTGGTTTTGAGCACCTTGAGGGGTGCAGTTTTTAGAATCGTGTCACTTTTGGGTATCTTCCATCATACTGACCCCTCAAAGTGACTTCAAATGTGAGGTGGTCCCTTAAAAAAAAATGGTTTTGTAAATTTTGTTGGAAAAAAGATAAATTGCTGGTCAACTTTTAACCCTTATAACTTCCTAACAAAAAAAATTTTTTTTACAAAATTGTGCTGATGTAAAGTAGACATGTGGGAAATGTTATTTATTAACTATTTCATGTGACATATCTCTGTGATTTAAGGGCATGAAAATTCAAAGTTGTAAAGTTGCAAAATTTTCGCCAAATTTCCATTTTTTTCACAAATAAGCGTAAGTCATACCAAAGAAATTTTACCACTAAAATGAAGTACAATATGTCACGAAAAAACAGTCTCACAATCATCGGGATCCATTGAAGCGTTGCAGAGTTATTACCTCATAAATTGACAGTGGTCAGAATTGTTAATATTGGCCTGATTGTTATGTACAAACCATCTTCAGGGGTAAGGGGTTAAAAAAAAAGTTGTTTGACTATGTTGATAGTTTAATAAAAAACATTTATGGTTCTTGGAAGAAGGGGAGAGAAAAAAAACAACAGCGCAAAAAAAAACATTGCCCAAAGAGGGAACAGATTGAAAAGAAAAAGGGGTAATATGAAGTACCTGTTGAATTTGCTGTATTTTTATAGCCATGTGGCGCCAGTACAAGCATGACTTCCCAGGGTACAAATCCAATTCTGTTGTTTTTTAAGGTCTAACAAATTAATTTGAGTAGTACATATGTTTCCAACGAGGCTCCTTAATAACATCACTTTATTTCTGTTAGCAAATTACCAAGTGGCACTGAATATCTGTGTTGTGCCCAGATTGGATTCTCCGTCTTCTGGCCTTCGGGCCTTTAAGTCTTAATACTAAGAAATATTCTTCTTCATCGGGTCTCTGCGCTGCTCCGATGGGAATCTCCTATTGAAAAATGTATGAATGTTCTTTCTGCCGCACTAATGTATTCACAATTTTCTCAAGTGCCCGGTCACAGAAACAACCTACTTTCTTTTATTTCCTCCAGGAAGAATTAGGGGAACTATTGCAGCTTGTGAAAGAACAGGAGCTGAAGAACGAGCTGTCGGGCATTCAGAAAAAGAGGACTAGCCATGGAAACACGAAATCCAGCTCCAAACCACATCAGACCAATAGCCTGCAGAGGTACGTCACTTTTTACCACGTCTGAGATGATGTACGCAGCTCTGGGGATGATTTTCTTCACAACATGAACTTTTAATGCTAAGAAAATGACTTGTTTCCTGTGGTGAAGCAGAGAATAATTGTACGGCACAAAACGAAAGATCTTTAATCTTTAAGAATCTAATCCAACCATGAGATTGTGCAAAGATGCTTTGGTTCAATGACGTTGTTTAATTGAGAGCTGCTTAAAGGGATGTTGCCACCTGAAGCATTTATCATCTAGTCACTGGATAGATCGGCGATGGTTGACCATGTTCCCTCATGCTGATCCATTCACATTCCTCCCCGCTCCTCTCTAGTTGCTGAGGACGGGGAACAGCGATTAAGGTCCCCTATTTTAACGTTTGGTCCCAGGGGTCAGTTCTGCACTGATAAATGCTTCAGGGTGAAATAGCCATTTAAAGGGAACTTGAAGGTTAATAGCGTTCCACTGCAGCTCTCTCTGCAGCACTCTGCAGCTCATCAGTGCAAAGCACGACCTGTCAGTCAGTGTGATGTAGCTTGCTTATGGTCGCCACTCACAATGCTGTGAGCGACGACTGTAGCCCCTCTGGTCACACACCTATGACTGAAAGCCGGCGGCTCCTGGGAGGAATGACGTTAATTTTCCCCCGGTAGCTGCAGTTTCAGTGAGGCAGCATTGTAACATTATTAATCTGTAGATTAACCGTATATCTACAAGTAAATAGCATATGGGGACACGACAGGTTCCTGTCTATCTCTCACATCTATCTATCTATCTACAAGGCCCCGTCTAACCAAATGAAGCAAATGTGAACTTGAGCCAGCTGCGATGACTACAATGTATACATATACATACAAGTGAGTGCAGCAGCCACTGTGCGCTCCAGGATATATGCAGATATCGAAAATAAACATTACTGCCATTTAGACTACAGTATACTTAGAAAACTGAGGTGCTTAGTGAATTTGCCCATTTCATGTGTGCTCACAAGGCAACCCCTCTATGATGGGTCCCTGATACTATCAAACGTACCTCTCCTACAAATTTAAAGGTTAATGAGCATCAAGCACAGCGCAAAAAAAAAAAATCTGATCAGCACCTCCTTAGAAGAAAGTAGAATGTGTAGAAGGCTCAGCTGAGAGTTCCTTTAGGCTTTTTCCATAGTTACTTGCTACTTTTTTACACTCAGGGAATAACCGAAGACACATTCTTATGTAATATTTGTACATAATTTTTAGTCACCATGTAACTCGAGCCTTAATTAGTGGATCCATAGGAAAACTTGTTGCATATTTCAGCTTTTAGCTGAGTCGCCTGCACTCCTCAGGCATCTTGAGAGAATGAGCTTTTGTTCACCTATGACATATAGCAACCATATCTTCTTTATCAATATTATGGAGGATACAAGTGACACAAAACAAAGCTGAGAGATGAAAGAGTACAGGTTAGGACAACAGCATTCACATAAGCAAAGTATAACAGCTAAATCAGCACCATCTGCTTTTGGTGAATTTTTGATGTTGCAGTTTTTCTGCACCCATTAAGTAAAATAGGTTACTTACATGTTTTCAAAAATACGCAGTATAAAACACTCACCAAAATCTCATCGTGGGAACATAGCCGTAGGAAACTAAAAACTTTGTACAAAGTTCCGGTAGTTAAAATAAATAAATAAAAGTTTAAAATCTTCCCCCTTTTTTCCAATCTGAAAAATCATAGGAAAAAAGCATATTTGGTATCGCTGTGTCTGTAAATGTCTGATCTGTCAAGATAAAGGACTAACCAATACAGTAACATAAACAGCGGAAAGAAAAAAAATCAAAACGCTAAAATTGCCGTTATTCATTCACTGCACCTTCACCAAAAATGCAATAATAGAATAAAAGGTGATCAAATTGTTGAAATGGTACCAATAAGAAGGGTCAGCTCACCGTGAAAATAACAAGCCTTCCACACAGCTCCATAGTTACATAGTTGAATAGGTTGAAAAAAGACTTAGCTCTATAAAGTTCAACCTTTCTCCACCAATTGTACATTTGTCACTAATTTAACTATAACCCACAATGTTATGTGTATCGAGGAAATCATCCAGCCATTTTTTAAAAACTTGAAGACCCAAAAGAGCACAGTAAAACCAAAAACACTCCATTGCAAAAAAAATCACAGTAATCAGCAAGTGCTAGTAAAAACATGTAAAAAACAGGGTATTTGGTTGATACGTTTTTTTGCAAAAAAATGTATACTAAGCTGCTCCACCAAACGTCAAGGTATACCCATATAGAGCAGTCCTAACTGATGTATGCAATCCCTATCTGATGTATTTAAAAACCTGATCATCTGTATATTACCTGTATGAGTAGGATTCAGAGTGGAAATGTCCATGTGGACACGCTGAATGGAGCAGCTTTTGTGCATATAGCCCACAAGGAGTGGTGGATAACTCCCTAGTCTTGTAGACACAAGAGAACAATTATGGAAACAGAAACACATGGGCTACTTGCACAGTGAACAAGTCTGTAGGAACATGTTCACACACCACCAAGAAACTTGAAGACACAAAAGAGCAAAGTAAAACCGAAAACACTCCATTGCAAAAAAATCACAGTAATCAGCAAGTGCTAGTAAAAAGATGTAAAAAAAAAAACCAGGGTATTTGGTTGATACGTTTTTTTTGGACATTTCCTCTCTGAACCCTGCTCATACAGGTAATATACAGATGATCAGGTTTTTAAATACATCAGATAGGGATTGCATACATCAGTTAGGACTGCTCTATATGGGTATACCTTGACGTTTGGTGGAGCAGCTTAGTATACATTTTTTGCAAAAAACGTATCAACCAAATACCCTATTTTTTACATCTTTTTACCCACAGTGATAAGCTTTGTACCTGAGGTCATTATAGTATTTCTGGTATGGTGGCGGTAATACTGTATGTACTTAGCAGGTTGGCAGTATAGGATTGTGGAAAGTTTTTGCAATAACATTGATCTGCACAGAGCCGACTGCCTGATCTGCGGAGAACGGTAACTAGCATGAGCCTGAACTATTTTTACCCTCATATTCTTCTTGAAGTGGCACAGCTCTTAAAGGTCAGGAGGTTTCCTATGAGAGATGAAGACTGAGCTTCTAAGATCCCTTTTGCTTTGTTTTCTTACCAGGCTGATACTTCAGTCTCCAAGTTCAGAAAGTTCACAGTCATTTCAGATGCTGATAGCAAACCAGCAGGAACAGAGCACAGCTTTAGAGCAAATGAACCAGAGGCTTCAGTCTCTAGAAAGGATGATTCGTCACAGCCTGCAGCCTAATGCTCCACCAGGTAACAGGATTAAAAAATGCATTGTCAGTCTCTTCAGTTCATGGAAGACCCAAAATATTCTGCTGCACTGACTGTTCAACAAGAACCTTTTATATTATATAGAATTGTCAACACCATTTCTGAAATACTCTTTGATCCCGGTATGATCATTTCATAAAAGCCATGAGAGTTTACAGTTGCAGTCCGAATTTTTCACTTTCCATTGCAACTTAGGGTACTGTCACACAGTGGCACTTTGATCGCTACGACGGTACGATTCGTGACGTTCCAGCGATATCCATACGATATCGCTGTGTCTGACACGCAGCAGCGATCAGGGACCCTGCTGAGAATCGTACGTCGTAGCAGATCGTTTGGAACTTTCTTTCGTCGCTGGATCTCCCGCTGACATCGTTGTGTGTGACAGCGATCCAGCGATGCGTTCGCTTGTAACCAGGGTAAACATCGGGTTACTAAGCGCAGGGCCGCGCTTAGTAACCCGATGTTTACCCTGGTTACCAGCGTAAAAGTAAAAAAAAAACAAACAGCACATACTTACATTCCGGTGTCTGTCCCCCGGCGCTGTGCTTCCCTGCACTGTGAGCGCCTGCCGGCCGGAAAGCGTGCACAGCGGTGACGTCACCGCTGTGCTTTCCGGCTGGGGCTGAGAGTGCAGAGAAGCAGAACGCTGGGGGACAGACACCGGAATGTAAGTATGTGCTGTTTGTTTTTTTTTACTTTTACGCTGGTAACCAGGGTAAACATCGGGTTACTAAGCGTGGCCCTGCGCTTAGTAACCCGATGTTTACCATGGTTACCAGGGGACTTCGGCATCGTTGGTCGCTGGAGAGCTGTCTGTGTGATTGCCACTTTTACTGACTACTGTAGTGTCAAAATTATTCACCCCCTACATTGCAAATGTCTTTATTACTTATTAGAGCTCCTCTGGCTATTATGATTGGCTGCAAAAGTGATGGATAGCCAGACACCAGCTTCTGGCAACGTTCCTGAGGAATCTTAGCCCATTCCTCATGGGCAATGGCCTCCAGGTCACTAATATTCTTGCTTCAACAGCCTTCTTCAAATCCCACCAAAGATTTTTATAGGATTTAAGTCAGGGAACTGTGATGGCCATGATCTTCTAGGTCTTTTTCTGAAACCAAGCCTTGTTGGACCTTGAGATATGTTTGGGATTAGTGTCCTGTTAGGCCTCTTTCACACTTCCGTCTTTTGTCTCACGTCAAAATCCGTCGATTTTTGAAAATGCAGGATCCTGCAAAAAAATTTCCAGGATCCTGCATTTTCCTATAGACTTGTATTAGCGACGGATGGCCATCCGTTTCATCCATCGTGCACTGTATCCGTTGGAAAATAGCGGCTACTTTCACACTTGCGTCGGTACGGGTCCGTCGCTAAGCGTCGGGCCGACGTACCGACGCACGTTGTGAAAATTGTGCACGACGTGGGCAGCGGATGCAGTTTTTCAACGCATCCGCTGCCCATCCTAAAGTCCGGGGAGGAGGGGGCGGAGTTCCGGCCGCGCATGCACGGTAGAAAATGGCGGACGCGACATACGAAAAAACGTTCCCTTGAACGTTTTTCATGACGACGGTCCGCCAAAACACGACGGATCCGTTGCACGATGGACGTGACGTGTGGCCATCCGTCGCAATCCATCGCTAATACAAGTCTATGGGAAAAAAACGCATCCTGCAAGCACATTTGCAGGATCCGTTTTTTTTCCCAAAACGACGGATTGCGACGGATGGCCACACGTCACGTCCATCGTGCAACGGATCCATCGTGTTTTGGCGGATCTCTCTCTCTCTCTCTCTCTCATGTCATCCAAGCTTCAGATTACTCAGAGAAGTCATGACGCTTTCTCCTAGGATTTTCTGATATTTGATTGAATCCATGTTTCCCTCCATACACTTCTGGTTCTGGTTCAAAACAGCCCAGGAGTATCACGAAGCCACCACCAAGCTTCATTGTAGGCATCACCAAGCCAATGCCATGCTTTACTATAGGCATCTCCGAGTCATCGCCAGGCTTCATTGTAGACATCACTGAACCACTGCCATGCTTCACTGTAGGCATCACCGAGCCATCACCATGCTTCATTGAAAGCATCACCGAGTCACCACTAAGTTTTATTGTAGCCATCACAGAACCACTGCCATGTTTCAATGTAAGCATCATCGAGCCATTGCCATGCTTCACTGTTGAAAACACTGAGTTACCACCATGCTTCACTGTAGGTAACACTGAGCCACCACCACACTTCACTATAGGTAACATCGAGCCATCACCATGCTTCACTGTAGGTAATACTGAGCCACCACCATGCTTAAGTGTAGACATCAATGAGCCACCACGCTTCACTGTAGACATCACTAAGCCACCACCATGCTTCACTGTAGGTAACACTAAGCAACAGCTATACGCCTTACAGTGCAAACTGAAACCTCATTCTGGCTCTCATAGACTTACATTGAGAGCTTGTTCCCGCGACTTCTGTCTTCTGGCCAGTCAGAAGTTGCAGTCACAAGATGGTGCCACAGGACAGGAGCGGTGCCGATGGAAGGTGAAGACGGAGGTGACTGAAAAAAATGCTGAAATGATGCTCTAAATAATTTTGATCACAGCTGCATATAGCATGACATATATGGAATATGTATACACATTGGTGCAAATTAATTATTACTGCCCTAAACCATAAAACTAGATGTGATCTGGATAGCAACAGCACCAAATCTACCACAATAATATGATAATTTGGTTCTTCTGGCTGGACATGAATGAGTATGTTCACAGAATGTTTGGCTGCAGATCTGCTTAAAAATCCATGTAAAAAAACTGTGTCAGCTTAACCTTAGGCTAGGTTCACATTGCGTTAGTGCAATCCGTTTAGCGCGAGCGCTAGCGGATTGCGCTAACGCAATGTCTTTTTCGGGGCCGCGTTCAGGGGTCGCGTTAACGTCCCCACTCTCGCAGATCCCCGATCTGCGAGAGCGGGGAACGGACCTCTGGCGCGCCGCGGACGCTGCAAGCAGCGTCCGAGGCGCGCTACAAAAGACCGGCACATCGCTAGCGCGTGCCGAAAATGACACGCGCTAGCAATGCGCTCTAACATTGCCGGCAATGGGAGCGCTAACGGACGCGGTGCACGGCGTTAATTTCGCCGTGCAACGCTGTCCGTTAGCGCTATCCCATTAATGCAATGGGAACCTAGCCTTAGGGTATGAGCTCATGATATCTTTTTCAGGTGGATTCTGCCTGCAAACCACCTGAAAAAGCACTTAAATAATGCAAAAAATAATTTACATGCGCACTGCAATGTGAAACGATTCTCTGTGCATTTTACAGTGGGTACGGAAAGCTATCAGACCCCTTTAAATTTTTCACTCTTTGTGGTAAATTCGGAAAAAGTTCTTTTTTTTCCTCATTAATGTGCACTTTGCACCCCATCTTGACTGAAAAAAAAAATGTAGAAATTTTTGCTAATTTAATAAAAAAGAAAAACTGAAATATCACATGGTCACAAGTCTTCAGACTAGTGATGAGCGAACGTGCTCGCCACTATTCTTTACGCCCGAGTATGGGGTACTTGGGGTACTCGCCGAGCAGCGAGCATTTCCGGGATTATTCGGCGGTAACTGCAGTCTCCACCCAGCACGGCTGGGCCGCATTCTGTTCCTGTTTCAGCGAGAGTAGGGAGAGCTGCTGCCGAGATAGGGTCAGAATCGTGGTTTTAGAGTTAGTGTAGGTCTGCAACTCTTACATCGACAACTCCTGAGAAACCAACAGTCCTTTTTATGGCCAATTCGTGGGTCCCAATATTGCAGCGCTAGGCAGACAGGGCACAGCATATCGACATCAGTGCAAGGCCTGCAGGCACTATATGTGCGTCCATTGCTCCCACTGCATCCTTCCCAAAGCTCCATAACTGCCTGCTGCTGCAGCTTATTTACTGTCTATATACCTTCTTTTTTTTTTTTACACAAACTCCCCCCCCCAAAAAAAAAAAAAATAAAATACAGCCTGTTCTGTCAGACTGAGGCCTGTTGAAAAGTGATAGTTTGTCAGGCATACGTAGTATAATTGTGTGTGCTACCCTTGTGCCCCCTTTTTTTTTTTGGTGTTTTAAATTCACCGAAAAAGGCCTCATATATCTCTGTGCTTCAAGTTTGGTCTTTGGAGGCCGGTGTACTTACTTTGTGGCTGTGTGATACTCAAAATCTATACAGCGCTATTTAGCATCCAAAAAAATTGAAAGGCCACAGATTTGCCAGTGTGGTATTTCCGTTACAGCCGTCAGATATCTCTGTGCTCTAAGTTTGGGCATTGGAGGCCGGTGTACTTACTTTGTGGCTGTGTGATACTCTAATTCTATACAGCGCTATTTAGCATAAATTAACTTTAAAAAAAAAATTTAAAAAAATTTAGTACAGTCTGCTAGGTCAGGCTGAGGCCTGCCTGGTGTTTGGGTTTGAAAAATCATAGATTTGCAGGCATACTGATCACATATTATTTCACTAGTAATAAAGACATTTGTGTTGAGCAATTGAAATAGTTCAGTAGTCCATTTAAAATGGTTAAGGCAAGGAGGGGCAAGGGACGGGGAAGTGGACGTGATGCTGATGGTGCATCCAGAGGACGAGGCCGTGGGCAAGGTGAAAGTGGGCAACAACAAAGACCCACATCTTCTCGCTCGACCTTCCTGTACCAGTTTCTGGGGGACCGCAGCACACCACTATTGAAGCCAGAGCAGTGTGAAACGGTTGTTGGTTGGATAGGGGATAATGCTTCCAGTCACTTAGCCACCACCACCACCTTGTCTTCCACACAGTCATGTCTGAGTAGCCGTGAGTGTGGCCAGGATATTCCTCACCCTGATCCTCCTTCCTCCCACCATGCCAAGTGCCCTGAGACAGCTGATCCTACACTTGGACACTCTAAAGAGCTGTTCAGTTTTCCATTTCAAGATTCAGAAATCTCTGCCGGTCAACTTGAAGTGGGGAAAGATGAGATCGCATGTAGAGCTGCCCAAAGCTTTGACCAGCCACAGTCACACGAAGGCGATGGTGGGAAAGTGTCACAAGAGGTGGACAATGATGAGACACAATTGCCAGAAAGTCGAGAGGAGGAGCAGGGTGTGGATGTGGAAGACGAGGTGGTGGATGACATAGTGACTGACTCAACCTGGCAGGAGGACATGCATAGCGAGGACAGCAGCTGCCGGATCTGCGAGTGAAAGTACGTCGTCTGTCTATTTTAGAAAGTCAGCTACAGCTTCAGCTGCCCTTGCTGTGCTTCAGTAGCGGTTTCAGCTTCCAGCTCACCGACTGTTGTGTGATGTTCCCACGCGCTGGAACTCTACGCTGCATATGTTGGAAAGGATTTGTGAGCAGAAGAGGGCCGTTGTTGACTACCAACATCAACAAGGCCATCGAATTTCAAGTCAGACTACACACATAAGACCTCTGGAGTGGACATGGATGTCAGACATATGTAACATCCTCCAAAACTTTGAGGACTGCACCAAGATGGTGAGCGGTGATGACGCCATAATTAGCATCACCATCCCGCTTCTCAGCATTCTGAAAAACTCTCTGCTCACAATCAAAGAAGATGCATTGCAGGCGGAGCACGAGGACATGGAGCAAGGAAACATACAGGGGGATTACACTCAGCCCAGCCTCATGTCTTCTCAACGTGGATTGGTAGGCAATAAGGAGGAGGAGGAAGAACAGGAGCTACTTTCATGCGCTATAGACGGTACTACAAACACATCTGTATTAGCTTCTGTTCAGCGGGTATGGCCTGAGGGCAGGGAGGAGGAGGATGAGGAGGAAGAGGACAGCATGGTCAGTCATCCTGTTGGAGAGGACACGGAAGTCTTGCCTGTTAATCTGGCATGCATGGCTGACTTTATGTTGTGCTGCATTTCACGTGACCCTCGGGTTATCAAAATTTTGGGTGACACTCATTACTGGTTGGTGACACTTCTAGACCCACGCTACAAGGAGAACTTTCAATCTCTTCTGCCTGAGGCAGAGAGGTGTACTAAAATGTTGCAGTACCACAGGGCCCTTGTAGCGGAATTACTTAGAAAATTCCCATGTGAGAACGCTGGCAGCAGACGTCAGAGTTGTACAACCAAGGACTCCAAGCGAGAGAGACAGAAGTACAATCCAGCTCAGGCAGGGGAACAATGGCCAAGTTCTGGGACAGTTTTCTCAGACCCTCCCATTGAGGCGGCACAGAGGCAAGGGGTGCTGTCACAAGAAGTGCAATGTTTGGGAAGATGGTGAGGGAGTACCTTGCAGATCGTACAAACGTCCTCCGTGATTCCTCTGTGCCATTTAATTATTGGGTATCCAAGCTGGACACGTGGCATGAACTGGCTCTCTACGCCTTGGAGGTCCTGGTCTGCCCTGCTGCTAGCGTTCTGTCAGAGAGGGTTTTTAGTGCCGCTAGTGGAATTATAACAGATCAGCGCATCCGCCTGTCAACTGAGAATGCTGACAGGCTGACTCTTATAAAAATGAACAAGGCCTGGATTGGGAAAGACTTCTGTACACCACCAAGTAAAAACAGCGAAACATAACCTCAAATACATTCTCTCTTTTGGGGAGGTGTATTCTCATGCACCTCTTCACAACCACACATGGGTATACGCTTCCAGATTTGGTCTGTTTGTTTTTATCCTCTTCCTCCTTATCCTCATCCTCCTCATCCAGAACCACTATATCACCAGGGTGAACGTGGTCTGTACTGTGCATTTTGGCCAAGGGTGCTGTGATGGCAGTCTTATTTTTTTTAAAAAGGACAACACATTGGGGAATTGGGCATGGCATTACATTGGGCCGACTTCTTAACTAGGTCTCCTGCAATCTAAAATGTACCTGCCACTAGATCACCAGGGTGAATGTGCTCAGTACTATTATAGGCCGTTGAAGTTTGGGCTAGGGGCATGCGATGGCACTAGTGTATTTTTAACCCCCATTGGGGAATTGTTTGGCAGATCATGCACTGCATTACAAGTCTCAGAGACCCACACCACTACATTGGCCCTAATTCTTAACTCTGTCTCCTGCAATGTCTCTTCTTTATCTCCGACGACATGCTCAGTACTGTTATAGGCCGGTGTATTTTGGGCATGGGGGCTGTGAAGGCACTTTCATTTTGTAAAAACAGGACCCCACATTGGGGAATTGGGCATTACATTAAATTGGGCCAACTTCTTAAATCTGTCTCTTGCAATGTGTCCTTTAACTGCCACTAGATGACCAGGGTGCACGTGCTCAGTACTGTTATAGGCCGGTGATTTTTGGGCACAGGGGCTGTGAAGGCATTATTTCATTTTGTAAAAACAGGACCCCACATTGGGGAATTGGGCATTACATTACATTGGGCCTACTTCTTAAGTCTGTCTCCTGCTATGTGTCCTTTAACTGCCACTAGATGACCAGGGTGCACGTGCTCAGTACTGTTATAGACCGGTGAATTTTGGGCAAGTGGGCTGTGATGGCACTATACTTTAAGTCCAAAAAGGACAACACATTGGGGAATTGGGCATGACATTTCTTTGGGCCTACTTCTTAACTCGGTCTCCTGCAATCTGTCCTGTACCTGCCAGTAGATCACCAGGGTGATCGTGGTCTGTACGGGGCATTTTGTGGACTTTGTATATGAGGGCGCTACGCCCTTGCTGTTTGCATGATGCCTGGGACTTCAACTGGCCAAGACCAGTTGGGGTAAAGTTCAATAAGGGAAACCACCAGTCAACAATAAACAGGTTTTTTTTACTGAGCAGTAACATGATAGGGAACTATGTACAATAGATAGCTGGTGCATAACTTCACAAATGTTTCCTTTACAACATGGAGCATCTTCACACATAGTCTCTCTACCGCTTCCAGGCTTTACTTGCTACTGTTCCCAAGTTCCTCTGCCATCACCACAACCCAACACAGTACTACAGTCCAGTAAATGAAAGTCCTTTCCTCAACTCATAGTTCTGCATCCTTTTTCCTTCTAGCGGAGCTAGTTTGCCACTATGGAAATTATAAATATCTCTTAGTAAAACTTAATTTTTAATTTGTTAATAAAATATGTATAATAATATCAAAGAAACTAAAAAAAAACCAAGACAAAAAGATCTGTATTGTCTATGAGAGAAGAAGAGAGAGCAATCCCTATTATATAACTATTGTCTCCCTCCCTAGTACCAGTGGTGGTTGGCACCCTTAGTCCTGCGTAGTGGCACCCCCACTCATCGGTGGCTAACCCTCACTCACCCTAGACAACCCTATAGGATAGCACAGGGTGCAAAGAGTTGTCTATAAGGTAATTAGGTCAAAATAGTACCCTAATTCTGATATACCATGTGGTACGTGAAATATATCAGAAGGGTTTCAGCCAAGGAAAAAAAGATCACAGATTCAATAGATGTTAGATTATATAGGCAGATATTGCACATATCCCAAAATATCTAGGGGAATAATGGCTTTAGAGAGGGGGGGTTATATCCATTCATCAGCTATAGATAGGGATAGCATACATAGATCTCCCTAAACCTCAAAAACAAAACAGGGTTCATATAACACTGAAGGTGCTCCCATATATTTAAAAAATCACCATTTAAACTCCATCCCTTGATTATATATTCCTATCAAGTAACATCATATTCCTGTATACCCCATGGGTGAGGCATAATGACCAAGGAGCCAAGTCAAAGTATTAGCCAAGCTAATACACAAAGCAGTGTGTCCCAGTTCAAATATATCACTCATAAATAAGTCCAATAGACAACATATGGCACAAGGGGCATTCTCATATAATAATTCCTTTGCTACATCGGTGGTTAAATTCCACCCTTTTTATAGTACATGTTTCCACTGGATAATACCCTATTTATTTGCACATCAGGAAACTTATTTAGTAGCCATGTCGCCGAGTTAACACCTGTGGCAAAAATTGCACATATCCCTTTAAACAACAGAAAAAATGCCCCCAGTTCAAATGCACCACATATAGATAACTTCAGCATGTATAATCTCGAAGCGTTTCCACATTATTTGGTTCCTCAGGAGAACATACTGATATATAGTCATATATCTGAAAAGGACTTACTGTATATACTCATGTATAAGCTCAGTTTTTTAACACATTTTTTTGTGCTGAAAACACCCACTTCGGCTTCGACACGAGTCATTGTCCCAGAAAGACGGCGCGGGAGAGGGAGCAGCGGGTCACAGATGCAGGAGCCGGCACACATCCTACTTACCTTCCCTGCGCGCCCTCGCTGCATCTCATTGGTTCCAGCACCACCATCTCTTCCGGCCGAGCGATCTTGTGGCCCCGCTCATTAAGGTATTGAATATTCACCTCTCTCCACTCCTATAAGCATGGAGTGCATATTCATTACCTTAATGAGCGGGGCCACGTGATCGCTCGGCAGGAAGAGCTGCTGGCGCTGGAACAAGATGCAGCGAGGATGCGCACAGAAGGTAAGTAGGATGTGTTTGCTTTTTTTATAGGAACCATGCATAGGAGAATAGGGGATAAGGAGCCATGCATACAAGGACAGGGACGGGGGAGCCATGCATACAAGGACAGGTATGGGGAGCCATGCATACAAGGACTGGGACGGGGGAGCCATGCATACAAGGACTGGGACGGAGGAGCCATGCATACAAGGACAGGGGAACAATGCATACAAGGACTGGGCCGGAGGAGCCATTCATGCAAGGACAGGGACGGGGGAGCCATGCATATAAGGACAGGGATGGGGGAGCCATGCATACAAGGACAAGGACGGGGGAGCAATGCATACAAGGACTGAGACGGGGGAGCCATGCATACAAGGACAGGGATGAGGGAGCCATGCATACAAGGACTGGGACGGGGGAGCCATGCATACAAGGACAGGTATGGGGAGCCATGCATACAAGGACTGGGACTGGGGAGCCATGCATAGAAGGACTGGGACGGAGGAGCCATTCATGCAAGGACAGGGACGAGGGAGCCATGCATATAAGGACAGGGATGGGGGAGCCATGCATACAAGGACTGAGACGGGGGAGCCATGCATACAAGGACAGGGATGAGGGAGCCATGCATGCAGGATAGGGATAAGGGGACAATGGATACCCGGATTATTCTAGAGTCAATAAGTTTTCCCAGTTTTTTTGTGGCAAAATTTGGTTGCCTCGGCTTATACTCAGGTCGTCTTATATTCAAGTATATACAGTATCTTAGAGTTTGATAAGAAGACCGTGGGTATAATGCCTGTCCGCCTCCAAACAGGAGTCAATATCCTCCATACCCAAGGGAGACAATAGTTACATAATAATGATTGCTCTCTTCTCTCTTTTTTTTTCTGTGATATTATACATATTTTATTTATTAAAAGTTAAGTTTCAGTATGTCCATCTCCTTACACTTTATTCCTGGGAGGTGGGACCACAGTGGTAGATCATCGTGTTTTTTGTGATGGGACCATTCTTATTTATGTATCCTAAGTATGGATATTACACACCGTACAGTATAACTTTTGCACTTAGAAGTATATGATTAGAAGAATACCTTAAGGGTAAAGCACAGAAGCTCAGGAAGATTTAGAATTTTCAGCTGAAGAAATTGTGCTAATCCAACTTTAATGCTTTCTAAAGAAGGAAGCAATCCGCTCTAACACACTTGCGTGAAATCAAAGATGACTCACTGAAAATAGGGGATATCTATGTTGTCAAACGCTGCTGAGATCTGAGAGAATAAAGAATTAATATTGAACGCTCCTGGAGCCACTGAAAAGACATCAATGTCATAAAAATAAATGTTTCCAGCAAAGTAACTTTTACATTCAATGAATTGTTTTTGTTATTCATGCCTGGAATATCAGTAAATGGCAGGTGATTTTCATTCTGTATCGGCCAGCTATAGATGGGCCATGGATATTGTACTGACATGTGTTACTAACAGGGCGTATGTGTAAGAGGATGTGACAATAATCATGGGAATCCCCAGAGCGGTGCGTCATTGGTATGAGAAGACTTCGACCTACTATCCAAACTGGTCATGTAGGATTGATGACGAAGTTCCTGAATATAAGAGATCTGTGCGCCAAACTGGAGGTTAGTTTGGTGCCAAGAGAGAGAGACACAGACGTCCACTAGGGAAGATGCTATAGCCGAGACAACAGGCTGCAGTAAGAAATGTGTGGCAGCAGGCTGAGGCACACTTGGAAACAGGACTCAAACGGCACCAAACCAAGCCTTGAGTACATACTATGCTGGTCAAGACCCAAGGACCCGATCTGCACTGGTCAAGAACTGCAGATCATACAACACCGGTGAAGGCCAAATCCCAGACCTGCATCGGTCAAATTACAGAGCCCAGATGACGCCAGACACAAGTCAGAGCCCAGCCCTCAACCCATCAGAACTTGGAGACACCCACCATCGGTCAAGCACCTAAGATTCTTGAGGATACTTCACCCGGGAAAAGACAACCTGTGGTGGTGATCGGGAGATGCGAGTGAGCCGGACCGTCGTTTTCAGCACTGATGTATGGTACAGGGTTGGACTTGGGCTGGGACAGTAGTCTCATTATCATCATAGACAGGGTTATAATAACAGGTAACATCCCTTTATACAGTCGATAACACAGAATCCACCATTCATTATAGGTGATGTTACAACTCACCTCCTCCTGTACAGTGACTGATAACACCTCTATATACAGTAGATAACACAGGATCCACCATTCACAATATGTGATGTCACAGCTCTCCTCCTCCTCCTGAACAGTGACTGATAACACCTCTATATACAGTAGATAACACAGCATCCAGCATTCACAATAGGTGATGTCACAGCTCACCTCTTCCTCCTGTACAATGACTGATAACACCTATGTATACAGTAGATAACACAGGATCCACCATTCACAATAGGTGATTTCACAGCTCTCCTCCTCCTGTACAATGACTCATAACACTTCTACACACAGTAGATAACAGAGGATCCACCATTCACAATCGGTGATATCACAGCTCACCTCCTTCTCCTGTACAATGACTGATAACACCTCTATATACAATAGATAACACAGTATCCACCATTCACAATAGGTGATGTCACAGCTCACCTCCTCCTCCTGTACAGTGACTGATAACACCTCTATATACAGTAGATAACACAGGATCCACTATTCACAATCAGTGATTTCACAGCTCACCTCCTCCTCCTGTACAATTACTGATAACACCTCTATATAAAGTAGATAACACAACATCCACCATTCACAATAGCTGATGTCAAAGCTCACCTCCTTCCCCTCCTGTACAATGACTGATAACACCTCTATATACAGTAGATAACACAGCATCCACCATTCACAATAGGTAATGTCACAGCTCACCTCCTGCTCCTGAACAATGACTGATAACACCTCTATATACAGTAGATAACACAGCATCCACCATTCACAATAGGTAATGTCACAGCTCACCTCCTGCTCCTGAACAGTGACTGATAACACCTCTATATACAGTAGATAACACAGCATCCACCATTCACAATAGGTGATGTCACAGCTCACCTCTTCCTCCTGTACAATGACTGATATCACCTCTATATACAGTAGATAACACAGGATCCACCATTCACAATAGGTGATGTCACAGCTCACCTCCTCCTCCTGTACAGTGACTGATAACACCTCTATATACAGTAGACAACACAGGATCCACCATTCACAATAGGTGATTTCACAGCTCACCTCCTCCTCCTGTACAATGACTGATAACACCTCTATATAAAATAGATAACACAGCATACTCCATTCACAATAGCTGATGTCACAGCTCACCTCCTCCCCCCTCCTGTACAATGACTGATAACACCTCTATATACAGTAGATAACACAGGATCCACCATTCACAATCAGTGATTTCACAGCTCACCTCCTCCTCCTGTACAATGACTGATAACACCTCTATATAAAGTAGATAACACAACATCCACCATTCACAATAGCTGATGTCACAGCTCACCTCCTCCCCACTCCTGTACAATGACTGATAACACCTCTATATACAGTAGATAACACAGGATCCACCATTCACAATCAGTGATTTCACAGCTCACCTCCTCCTCCTGTACAATGACTGATAACACCTCTATATAAAGTAGATAACACAACATCCACCATTCACAATAGCTGATGTCATAGCTCACCTCCTCCCCCCTCCTGTACAATGACTGATAACACCTCTATATACAGTAGATAACACAGTATCCACCATTCACAATAGGTGATGTCACAGCTCACCTCCTCCTCCTGTACAATGACTGATAACACCTCTATATAAAGTAGATAACACATGATCCACCATTCACAATAGGTGATGTCACAGCTCACCTCCTCCTGTACAATGACTGATAACACCTCTATATACAGTGGATAACACAAGATACACCATTCACAGTCGGTGATGTCACAGCTCACCTCCTCCTCCTCCTCTTCCTGTACAATGACTGATAACACCTCTATATAAAGTAGATAACACAGCATCCACCATTCACAATAGGTGATGTCACAGCTCACCTCCTCCTCCTGTACAATGACCGATAACATCTTTATATACAGTAGATAACACAGGATCCACCTATTATATAATAGGTGAAGCCACTGCTCACAACTGTGAACATTGCAAGATTTCTGTATTTTTAAAGAAATCAATCATGAGCTCACAAAAAAATTAACAAAAGTGTATTAAAAATAAATTTAATATACAAATTGATTTAAACAATAGGTCATTTTCTGACAACACATTCCCTTTTTGTGTTTATGAATGTGTGGTTTATATTTGGTGTTTACAGCTGCATAATTAGTATGTTTACTTATATAGCGCTATCATTATCATCGCTGTCCCCATTGGGGCTCACAATCTAGATTCCCTATCAGTATGTCTTTGGAATGTGGGAGGAAACCAGAGAACCTATAGGAAACCTACACAAACACGAGGAGAACATACAAACTCCTTCCAGATGTTGTCATTGATGGAATTTGAACCCAGGACCCCAGCGCTGAAAAGCAACAGTGCTATCCACTGAGCATTAATTGAGTTCTGTGGGGGAATAGTTAATAGCACTATATGGCAGCATTCATTAGGCAGTGTGTAGCACAGTTCCATAAGGCCCCAGATGACAGCATTAAAAAGCAGGTGCATTACTTGATCACTCAGTGGAAATATCTCTACATGGAAATGTTACATATTCCTTATTATATGCTCACTGCTTGGTATCTCATTCAGGTTCTTCATCTTCAGCAGACTGGGAACAGGTAAACCTACAGCCAGCCGGAGCAATATCCAGGGACAGGTGAGAACTATACAGCTAACCTTCTCTATACTGACAGGCACTATCGGGTCTTGTGCAGATGTTGGAGCCCCATCTACACGTGGCTTTATTGAGTCTTTTTTTTTTGCATATGAGGAAAAACAGACTGTTTTTCATCAGTGTTCTGGTTCTGATTTTCATCTATTTTTTGGTCCATGTGTCTATTCTTACCACCAGTGCTGCATCTGTTTTTCTTGTATGCAAAAGGGGAAAAAAAATTCAAGTTGCTTTTTATTTATTTTATTTTTATTTAGGGCAGACACTTGGTTCCAAAAAACATGTCCCTGTGTCCCTGAAGTGGTGTACATGGGTTAGGAAAATCCTTGATGTATTAGATAAGCAAAATTCTGGTGCTAACGATATTCTTTTGAAAAAAATAGCTAAGATGTGTGAAAAGGGCTAAGGGTGGAATCCCTGGCAAATTCACAGCAAAATTCTCTCTGGAAGTTTTCTAGTTTTCTAGAAAATTAATTTTATGAGAGAATTTGCAGATTCAGTACATGTGCATGTGTTGGGAAGCTAGAGGACACTAGTAGTCATACTTTTGTTTCACATTCAGGGATTACAATCCAGAAAATGGACAAGTCCTGGATCTGACAACAGCGTGGACCGAATATGAGCCCGACAGTCAGGTGACAGTGGACATCATTGGAAGAACGAGAGACCAGACAGCACACAAGAATGGTGAGCAGATTCTTCATGTAGCTAAAGGTTATGCCACATTTATGGCAATAAATGTCTGATAGGTAAAGGTTTTATATCTGGGACAGCAATTTGGGCATTTTTAAAAAAATTTTTCAAGACAACGTTTACCACATAGGTTAAACAATGTTATATTTTGATATACTGGAATAATACGGACACGATGATACCTAATAGTTATTATTTTAATGTCTTTATTTCTAAATCGGGTAAAGAGGGTTGTGACGACACAGCATTTTATCTTAATTCACCAGACGTCTAAATTCAGTAATCCAGGAGGCATAGACTGTTATCTATATGTTGACGTTTGAGTTTATGCGTTTGTTCTTCAGTCGGTCAAGAACCATACACTGTTCTCATATGAGTCTTAAACTGAATTTTTTATATTTTTGAATGGCTGATGTTTGCCTCTTATTTCAGCTCCTAAAGCTTATTGTCTGCTACCTTTGCAAAGCAGTGATGCAGGGTCATTGAGCAATGGATGTTTGCTTAATATGTTGAATGACCATTGTGTGGGTCCTGTGGCTTGTTGACTTGCAAAACAGAGGAGTAAAAACTATGCAAATGGATTAGTCAAACAATGCGAGTTAATCTCAACACATCTTCCTCTTGACCTTTGGATGATGGCTTGAAGGACAGCAGTTGTGAGCTATATAATTGAGATATGCCTCTGTAACAGAAGAGCCAAGACATCCAAAGAACCAGAGACTCTTTACAAAACCACAGCCAGGAACACTCTACAGGATAGCTGCCATATCATGGCTTCATCATGAGAGACACAGATTTGACATTGTGCAGGATGTCAGCTTAGGGGACCACGAACCCGGTTGAAAGAATACAGATCTGCTCCATTGACCATCACTGAACCACGGATACATTTAGGGTAGTCAGGATGTGGACCCACCGGACACCTGAGTCCCTTGGATACTTTTGGTAAAGCCAGGATTGGGACCCACCAGTCACCTGGCCCCAAGGAGCTGTTTAGAGAAGCCAGGATATGACCCTTCAGTCACCTGGCCTAGTACTTCAATGGATCGTCACGGGGCAGTAATGGGAAAACAGGAGATGAGGAATCTGGGCCCCTGAACTGCCCCTCAGGCTAAGGGGAGCCCTGTCTTTCCTCAACTTGGGGGTACCCTTGAAGGTAGGGAGGCCCAAGTCACCGACCTGTCCCTATCTCTTGTTAAACCCAGAGCTAAACCCCCAACCCCCACCCCAGGAGGTGAACAAAGTAAGCAGCACCACAAAGCAAATAAACAGGATGACACAATATGAGAGTAAGGGGAACACAATACCAAAAGGTGAATGAACAAACTACAAAGGGACAAAGTAACAAAAAATCAGCACTTAGCTTGTGCACACCGCTGCTAAACTCCACACCACAGATAGTACAGCAACAGAGCTCCAAACACCAGACTTGACTGACACCAGGGAGCTGCTCCTGCTAGGTTGGTCTCAAGAAAGGACCTGTATCACCAACAGTCAGCTGATGCACCAGGTGACCTTTTAAAGGATGTGGGCGTGGTCACCAGCAACATCAGCTGACCCAGCAACACTGCAGTAACACCAGGTTGCCAGCAGGGAAAAACTGCGTTTAACCCTCAATGGCCTGAAAGGAAAAAGCTTTAATGTGTGTGGAACCAGAGCTGTCACAAATCCAAAAATGGATCGTGACACTAAGCTTGTCGTTACCTGTTGTCTGTGAGAGCCACAGGTGGGGTAGTCAGACCTGGAAGCTCTGAAGTCACAGCTGCTCTTATCCCGGAGAGTAAGGGTAAGGGTGAGACTTATTTTCCACCATCTTGGGTATTTTGCTGGGACTGTTCTATGTGTTATTTGCCTGTTTTGTGGTTCAATAAAGTATTGCCACACTGTTTTACCCTCACCCTGTGTTGTAGTAGTATTATGCCCACGGTAAAAGGAGAGTAGGCGTTCGGGGTGGGGTGATCCCAGGTCCATGCAGTTTCGTCTAGCTGACTAAGGCACCTGCTGACCCCCGTGTTTCCACTGCAGTGATTCAAATTTGTTTATAACCAAAGACAGATTGTCTATAAAATGATGGTAGTCTCACAATCAAAGCAGTAGTGGATGGTGAGATATGGAGCCTGAAAGTCAGAAGTTCAAAACATTATTACCTTTTCGCCCGTCGGTGTATTTTGTGCCAATGATTATTAGTTTATGTTGTACCCAGAATTGGTGGTATATGTTGTGCCCATGATTTATGGTTTATTCTGTGCCCATAATTGGTTGTTTATGTTGTGCCCATGATCGGTAGTTCTTATTTCGACCATGGTTATTGGTTTATAATGTGCCCATGATTGGTGGGTCATGATGTGCCCCTAATTTGACACATTGTTCAGTAAGTGCTCACAATGTTGTCAGCTGTGGGGAATCAACTACCAGGAGCCATCTGATCAGTAAAATGCAAGGACTATTGGACTCGACACAACATTGTGCCCCTTAAGCTCACATCAGCTTCTCTCAATCTTATCCGGGAGTTCTGGGAACTATGAACACAAGCTTGTGCCCTATATATGAATACGCTTGTATGGTGTAAGTAGCTGGTGTAGTGCATGAATACAGGGTGATGGGGCATTCTACGTGTAAATATCCAGTATATGTGGGTCCAGCACCTGAGAGACCCATGCATGGCGCACAAGTGGTGCTGGAGGCGGCTCACACACACTTGGGAGGTGCTGTTTTAAACCAACTTTATAATTCTGATTGATTTTAGGCTGAGTATTTCACATACATGTTAATCCTGCTTGATACATATCTGTCAACATTCATGACATCATTTTTTTTCAGCGTAACTGCATACGTCTGTCCATCAGACTTCTTCCTCCTGGACTGAGAATTTCCATAATACCAGAAGAAAAGACTTATGTCATAACCTCCGGATGAACTGAAAATGGACATCTTAAAAAATTTTCATTCCTCCAAATTCTGTGTGCTGCGTGTGATTTCTGAAGGAAGGCACCTCATTTCACTCTATCTCTATTTATTCAATGTCAACTCTTCATGGCGGAATGGTCAACTCTTTAAATACAAAGCATTAACTGTCTGACTTCACTTATGATATTAAGGACTGCTCTGGGAATTACAGTGAGAACTCTTTAAAGAGTTGATATTGACTTTAGGATCACTGCTTCCAATAGGTGGCGCTAGAGTTCTAGTCCTGTTCCTCCACGAAGAGACAATTTTCATATTTAATTTCCAAGAGGAGCATGTATGGCTTATAAGTCTCCTCACTCTGACATGCCAAGCTTGGTTTGTCACTCTACACAAGAAGAAACGTTACTCTTTAGACTACTGATATGACTAAAAGACACAACCACAAACATGAGAGAGGGTGCCAAGTTTACTAAACATATTTCCATACACCCTATTAGTGAGTTAATAGAGGGAATCCTCTGTTCAGCAAATCCATCTACTTTCACACTAGCGTCGTGCACTGCACGTCGCAATGCGACGTGCCGACGCAACGACGCTAGCGTTGAAAGCGCCACAGAACGGGGGCAGCGGATGCTGTTTTTCAACGCATCCGCTGCCCCATTGTGATGTGCGGGGAGGCGTGGGCGGAGTTCCGGCCGCGCATGCGCAGTCGGAAAAGACGGTCACGACGCACCAAAAAACGTTACAAGCAACTTTTTTTGGTGGCGACGGACCGACGCAACACGACGCAACCGTCGCACGTCGGTTGAGACGTGTGGCAATGCATCGCACTGCGTCGCTAATGCAAGTCAATGGAGAAAAAACGCATCCTGCAAGCACTTTTGCAGGATGCGTTTTTTCTACAAAACGACGCATAGCGACGTGCAGTGCACGACGCTAGTGTGAAAGTAGCCTTACCCAGTGAGTAGCTACAAAGAGCATCTCCCATTTAGGAGGACGTGTCCTGTCGTGCGTTACACAAACAACAGATATTAAGAAAAATAAATATACACATATGTCGTATCACTATGTCCATTATAGTACGATCTATAAAAATGAAAAAAAATAATTAACCCGATCAGTAAACGCCGTAAGGGCAAAAAAAAAAAGTCAAAATGCCAAAATTGCATTGTTTGGGTCGACGACATAAAATGCAATAAGAAGCCATCAAAACATCATATCTGCCCCAAAATAGCATCAATAAAAGCATCATCTTACCCTGCAAAAAACAAGCTCTCGAACAGCTCCATTTACCAAAAATTGAAAATGTTACGAATCTTGGAAAATGGTAACACAATCCCAAAATTTCTTTTCACAAGTGCCCAAATTACTGGAAACGTCTGGTATCACCTTAATGGTATTTAGCTGAAGAATCGATTCTACCACACAATGGTCACCTTAAAATCAACCCCCCCCCCCCCAAAAAAAAAAAAAAAAAAAAAATAGGCATAAAATATACAGAAAACTAAAGGAGTTTATCAAGGTCTTTTTTGACACGTTCATGTTTTCAATTCGGTTGCGCATTTTTTTTCAATAGCGGGCCAGGTTCAAGTAGGCAAAGAATGTTTAAGATATATTTATATTAACCTTGTAACTTTTTTTTTTTAAAAAGTCACAAACTCATATTAGTCAGAGGGGGTAATTTGGCATAAAAAAATGGACAAACATTTATAGATGGAAGAATAATTTCTTAAGTTGCATCAATTTTATCAAGCATAGTGCGACAGTTTGATACATTTAACATAAATAATGGCAAAGGAAAACTGACCTTAAAAAATTCCATTAAAGAGATTATCCGGTCCAAATCGATAAGTCTGCAGTCACTCTGTGTGGCTGCAGACTTATGAATGCCCTGCCGTAGCCCACCATCTGGTCCTCCACTCAGTCTAGCCTCTTCTTTCCTCCTAAGCCTGATACCAAGTCAGAACTGAGGCCAAGGCCTTGTCAATTCTCAATAAATTCACTCATCCCTAATGTGTGTACCGGTATAAACAGTTGCTTCTCACAAAAGTAGTAGAATATCATCAAAAAGCTAATTTATATCAGTTCTTCAATACAAAAAGTGAAACTCATACATTATATAGAGTCATTACACACAGAGTGATCTATTTCACGTCTTTATTTATGTTAATGTTGATGATTATGGCTTATAAAATCAACATTAAAAATGTGCATTATAAATGTGTCATTATAAAAATACGGCAGGATCTAAACAACCGTACCACGAGTTTGAGTAGCGAAATCAGTTAAACAAATTCCCTTTAACACCTTCATGACCTTGCAATTTTCAATTTTTGCGCTTTTATTTGAAAATGGGGCAAAATGATACGAGCGATCTTCAGCACTCAGCGTCGGGGGAACAGCGCTAACTGTACCGCTGCTTCCCAGGCCCTTGTATGTGTGGTATTGATGCAGCACACGGTTGCCACATGTATGCCACAAGTATGACACACACGGACACTGATATTTCCGATACTGTTTTTTCTGGTACCGGAAATATTAGTATGTGTGTAAGAGCCTTTAGAAAATGGCAAAACAAAGCCAATTTTTTTTTACAAATTCAAACTAAAAACAAACCTTAATGAGCAGTACCACGTGACTGCTCAGCACAGTAAGAAGCTGCCGCGCCGGGACAGAGATGCAGGGACGTTCAGCGACGGTGCGAGGAGGGTGAGTATGACGGGGAGGACAGAGGAGGACGGGGGAGCCCAGCCTTGCATACAAAATGGAACAGGGGAGCCATGTATACAAGGATGGGAGGGGGGGAGCTGAGTAATGCATACAAGATGGGACGGAGGAGCCATGCATACAAGGATGGGAGGGGGGAGCTGAGCCATGCATACAAGATGGGACGGAGGAGCCATGCATACAAGGATGGGAGGGGGGAGCTGAGCCATGCATACAAGATGGGACCAGGGGAGCCATGCATACAACAGGGGTAGCCACACAGAGCAGGAGAGGACGGGGGGAACCACACATACTGGGATAGGAATGAGGGGACAATACATACCCGGCCTGATGGCGTGATGTGAAACCAGGCTATTTTCCTCCAGCACACTACATGTTGGGAGGGTTAAATTAAAGTTGCAGACATGGGCTGGTTTTAGGTGGACACCTATAGAGCGGGAAGGAAGGTGTCCACCATATCCCCAGCTGCAGAGCCGAAATGTCATGGTCATGTGATCATCGCATGGTCTGGCTTAAATAGCTTGACTTGAGAGTCAGTGGGTGTTGTGGTTTTGGAGAGAGCAAGTCTCCAAACGGCGGATCCACGTGGAACTGAATACACCTAGTGGTCTGAGCAGGCGCATCCCTCAGACAAGTGGACTTTGTTGTATGTTATCTTTTTGTTTTACTGTTATGCCAGAAAGGATCTGTTTATGTTGCTGAACCCTGCTGTGGTCTATAATAATCCAGCAGGTGATTTACTTCAAGAAATGTTCCTGTGTCTCCCTTGGGAAGCAGCTGAGTGTGTCAACCAATCACACGGTATATATATATTACATTATTATATTACATAAATATATAATTTTAATTCTATATAATAAATCTACTATATAATTGTCTAAGGGTCACTTCCGTCTGTCTTTATGTCTGTCACGGATATTCATTGGTCGCGCCCTCTGTCTGTCATGGAAATCCAAGTCGCTGATTGGTCGCGGCAAAACGGCCACGACCAATCAGCAACGGGCACAGTCCGGCGGCAAAATGGCCGCTTCTTACTCCCTGCAGTCAGTGCCCGCTCCATACTCCCTTCCACTCAGCGCTCACACAGGGTTAATGGCAGCGGTAACGGACCGCGTTATGCTGCGGGTAACGCACTCCGTTACCGCTGCTGTTAACCCTGTGTGACCAACTTTTTACTATTGATGCTGCCTATACGGCATCAATAGTAAAAAGATCTAATGTTAAAAATAATAAAAAAAATAAAAAATCGTTATATACTCACTGTCTGTCGGCCCCTCGGATCCAGAACCGGCCTTTCCCGCTCCTCGCGACGCTCTGGTGACTGCTCCATGTATTGCGGTCTCGCGATATGATGACGTAGCGGTCTCGCGAGACCGCTACATCATCTCGCGAGACCGCAATGCACTCTTGAGACCGGAGCACGCGAGGAGCATCGGTGCGAAGCGGAGGCCAACGGAAGGTGAGTATATAACTATTTTTTATTTTAATTCTTTTTTTAACAGGGATATGATGCCCACATTGCTATATACTGCGTGGGCTGTGCAATATACTACGTCGGCTGTGCAATATACTAATGTGGGCTGTGCAATATACTACGTGGCCTGTGTTATACACTACGTGGGCTGTGTTATACACTACGTGGGCTGCGTTATACACTACATTAGCTGTGTTATATACTGCGTGCGTGGGCTGTTATATACTATGTGAGCTGTGTTATATGCCACGTGGGCTGTTATAAACTATGTGGCTGTGTTATATGCTATGTGGGCTGTCATACACCCCTTGGGCTGTGCTATATACTACGTGGCTGTGCTATATACTCCGTGGGCTGTGTTATATACTACGTGGCTGTGCTATATACTCCATGGGCTGTGCTATATACTCCGTGGGCTGTGCTATATACTACGTGGCTGTGCTATATACTACGTGGCTGTGCAATATACTACGTGGCTGTGCAATATACTACGTGGCTGTGCTATTTACCACGTGGGCTGTTATATACTACATGGCCGGCCACGAACAATCAGCGACAGGCGCAGTCCGGCCGCGAATTGGCGCGGGATTTGAACCACGCTTCGCTAATTGGTCGCGGCCGGCCGAATCCTGTGTATTCAATGTATTATTCTAAAATCTTCATAAATAAACTACATACATAATCTAGAATACCCGATGTGTTAGAATCGGGCTACCATCTAGTATGACAATAAACATACAACTTGTGCTCTTGATAGATGATGTGCTTTGGACAGGCTGTTGGTGAGAGGTGACTACCTTGTTTAAAGTTTGTCCTATAAGTTCAATGTGATAATTGTTTGAATCATTGTAAATATTTCTTTACCAATTGTATTTTGATAAACTATTGGCCACATTTGGGGGCCAAAATGTAATCCTGAACATTTACTCTACAAATGTTATTAGCTTAGGCCACACATCTAATGTAGTGGCTGATGTCAATTTTATCAATTACTATAGAGAAACAGTCATGACCCATACCCATTTTGCTGAGTGTCCTCTTTCCCTATTTTATTCCCTCCACTGACAAAATGTGAAGAAGAGACCCCCTCATTCTCCCCATACACACTAGAGAGAAAGATACTTGGCCCTGGTATTGCTTGACCCTATATGTGGGAAAATTGCTGGGCATTTGTAATCATTTTGCAACCACGGATGTTCTCCAAAAATGTTGTACAGTTAGTTGCAGTCAAGAATTTTTCCATCATTGTAAGTTTGAATGACTAGCAAAATGTCTAAATGTTCTGCTGTTTACTATCAACCAATCAAGAACAATGTAAATAGTTCTACAGAACTAACAAGTGTTTTTTCCAAATTCATCACAAAATGCCACTTTCTGCAGTCTTAGCTTACCTTTGGCTGTTATGACTCAGTCTCACCTTTGGCTTGTTATGACTTGCTGTAAACATTATGCATAGCCAGAAACTAACTTCTGGCAGTGTTATTGAAGAATCTGAGCACATGTCTCAAGGGCAATGGCCTCCATTTCTCTAATATTCTTAGATTGTTGAAAGAGTGCTCGAAAAAAGTAAGGGAAGAGATCATTGCCTTTCACAAACAAGGTAAGGATACAAAAAGGCACAAAGACATTCAATGTTCCTGGAGATACAGTCGGAAAAAGTTTCCAAATTCACGTTAAAGGAACACTGGCTTAGTTGCCACTAGATTCCTGAGGAGTCACCATTGAGTGACTGAAAAAGACCTGCAGGAAGATTTGGTTAGAGCAGCACCAAGGTTTCAAGCAAAGCTCTTATTAATCGCTGAAGGTCTACGTGCCCGAACTCCAAGATGTCTCTTTTGCTGACCCAACAGCACAGAAGTCAGCTTCAGTATGCTCAAAACCATATACCGTAAATAATCTACTGAAGTTTGTGGATTCTGTTCTGTAGAGCAATGAAAAAAAATGGAACTTTTCTTGACTATGAATCAGTATATTTGGATGAGTAAGAATGATGCATCTGTTGAAAGGATAACACTGACTACAGTGAAGCACAACGGCAGCTCATTGGTACTTATTGTGAAGCCTGGTGGGGGCTTTCTGGTGACTACAGTGAAGTATGGTGGTGGCTCGGTGATGTCTATAATGAAGCATGGTGGTGGCTCGGTGATGACAACACTGAAGTACGGCAGTGGCTCAGTGATGCTTTGGGGCAGTTTTGATTTCCCTGGCACTGCAAACCTGAAGCGTGTAGAGAGCAAGGTGGATTTAATCAAGTATCAGAAAATCCCATCAGAAACTGACATGCCTTCTCTAAGGAAACTGAATCTTGGTTGTCGTTCGATCTTCCAACAGGAAATGGTTCCAAGTATGGTTTGATTTCAGAATAAAACCTGAATGCTTCTGGAGATGCCATCACAATCACCTGACTTGAGTCCCTCACATGAAGTAATAATGGACACAGATTCCCCTACATACAATAATAATGCACACGTCCCCCAAACATACAGTAATAATGTCCCCTGAGTATCCCATTATGCAGTATTAATGTCTCTTGAGTCCACGCCTACATATAGTAATGTCCCCTAAGTCTGCCTTCACATCCAGTAATAATACCGCCTCAGTCCGCCCACATCAGGGCTGCCACTAGAAATTTCGGGGCCCCATACTGGCAACATTTTCGGGGCCCCCTTAAGACTCCGCCCAGGCTCCAACCCAGCCCCGCCTCCAACCCTCAAACTGTCTACAGCACCACCGCTGACTCTTGGAAAAACTACACTTCTCACCAATCACACATTAACAGTTCCCATCACCAGATCACACACATAGCCAGCAGATTTTGTTTTGGCCAAAAGGTTTTTTAATCTGCCACGATGACAAGGTAGACTCTTTTGGCCGGGCCCTACTCTACTCTAACTTATTAAACATTTGTTAAAATATGCAATATAATTTAGGTATATTTTTATTTATTTTTCAATTTTTCAAATGACCAATAATTCCACATACAAGGGACAAATAACACAACACCATGACCAGACACCACATTATCACCACATAGTGACCTATAATACTATCTACAAGGAATAAATACTGCCACACCATGTGCAGACCACATATTACCACCACAGTGACCGAACAATATCGCATACAAGGGACAAATACCAAAGCAGCATGTACAGACCACATATTACCACCACATGGTGACCAACTACATACAAGGAACAAATACCAACACAACATGACCAGACCACATATTACCACCACACGGTGACCGAATAATAGCACGTACAAGGAACAAATTTTCACCACACCATGACCAGACCACATATTACCACCAAATAGTGACCAAATAATAGCACATACAAGGAACAAATACCGCCACACCATGGCCGGACAACATATTACCACCACATTGTGACTGAATAGTACAATACTGATCATTAATAAAAAAAAATGCTATCACCATAAGTGCTATTATACATAGGAGATCTGTACTTAGTATGCAGTGTCTGTGTACAGGTAATACAGTGGTCACCGATGCCATTATACACAGGAGCTCTATATATAGTGTCAGTGTACAGGTAATACAGGGATCACCAGTGACCTTATACACAGGAGCTCTATATATAGTGTCAGTGTACATGTAATACAGTGATCACTAGTGACATTATACACAGGAGCTCTGTATACAGTGTTTAGTGTACAGATAATATAGTGATCACCAGTGACATTATACACAGGAGCTCTGTATACAGTATATGGTGTCAGTGTATAGGTAAAACAGGGATCACTAATGACATGATACACAGGAGCTCTGTATACAGTATATAGCGTATGGTGTCAGTGTACAGGTAACATACTGACTCACCAGTGATGTCTCTAGCTGAAGTCCTTCATCTTTGCGTTTCTTTTTAATCCAGCGCAGACCGCCATCACTTCTTTCAGCCAGGACTCGTCTCTGCATAAAATAACACAGTTATCTAGAGCACCGCTTTCAGAGCACATTCCCCACTTTTTTCCTTTCTTCTACACTACCCATCTGAATACAGACATTCACCCACCATTAATATATACTGTAATTGGTTATTATGCAACCCACCATTCCAAATATAAATTATAATTCCCCACTGAGCCCCTTCTAGCTATACATAGCCACTTTCCCCATTTAATATATAAATTAATTAGCACCTGTACTCTTTCTCCCAATTTATTTCCAGTCACTTTATCCTCAACGATCCCACTATGCACCTCCCGCTCTAACCCTAACTCCGATTCATTATAGTTACATGCCCCTTCTGCCTCAATTCATTGTCATGTCTTCTCTCTCCCACCCTCTACTCATTATTAACTGCTCTTCCCCACCCTCAAAATTCATTATTTGCTCTCCCTACCTTCAATATACCATTGGCTCTCCCCACCCCCACCTACAAATCAATTGCTGTCCACCGTCCCTCACACTCACTTGATGTGCATGCAGTCCCCATCACCCTTACTTTATCATTTGCAGCCCCCTATCATTTCATCATGTGCAGTACCCCCTCAAATACAATTCATCATTTCCAGTCCCCATCACCCCCACTTCATCATCTGCAGTCCCCATCACCCCCACTTCATCATTTGCAGCCCTCTATCATTTCATTATGTGCAGTACCCCCTCAAACACACTTCATCATCTGCAGCCCCCTATCATTTCATGTGCAGTGCCCCGTCAACCACACTTCATCATTTGCAGCCCCCTATCATTTCATCATGCGCAGTGCCCCCTTAAACACACTTCATCATCTGCAGCCCACTATAATTTCATCATGCGCAGTGCCCCCTCAAGCACACTTCATCATCTGCAGCCCCCTATCATTTCATCATGTGCAGAGCCCCCTCAACCACACTTCATCATCTGCAGCCCCCTATCATTTCATCTTGCGCAGTGCCCCCTTAAACACACTTCATCATCTGCAGCCCCCTATCATTTTATCATGCGCAGTGCCCCCTCAAACACACTTCATCATCTGCAGCCCCTATCATTTCATCATGCGCAGTGCCCTCTCAAACACACTTCATCATCTGCAGCCCCCTATCATTTCATCATGCGCAGTGCCCCCTCAAACACACTTCATCATCTGAAGCCCCCTATCATTTCATCATGCGCAGTGCCCCCTCAAACACACTTCATCATCTGCAGCTCCCTATCATTTCATCATGCACAGTGCCCCCTCAAACACACTTCATCATCTGCAGCCCCCTATCATTTGATCATGCGCAGTGCCCCCTCAACCACACTTCATCATCTGCAGCCCCCTATCATTTCATCATGTGCAGTACCCCCTCAAACACACTTCATCATCTGCAGTCTCACTCTCCCCCCACCTCACCCATTTAAAAAAACAAAAATAAAAATGTTTTTTATACTTACCTCAGTCGTTCCCGGGGCGTCTAGTGTTTCCAGCAGTGAAGCAGCAGCTAGAATGTATGGGCTGCTGAGAGGACCTGACAGGAGCCCATACATTCTAGCACATTCACTACTGAGACTGCTAGAATCAGAGGCGTAGCTAAGGTTTCAACTTAGGGGGGGCGAAACATCTGAGTGGGCCCCTAACCAGCTAACCCTGATTACAGCTACGGTTGAGCACTTATTGTGAATATAGGGGGAACCTCAGAATATGACCCTACTGTTATTGAAAATAAATCTCTATACAAAAACGAACATTGATTTTACCGCCATATTGTGATAATATGCAACTTTGATGGTCGCAATACTCCGAGTGCCCCTATAACAATGATGCTTAAGTGCCCACTTAACATTTAATAATGTCCCCTAAGTTCCCCCTTGTACTGCTCCATTATACACAGTATGGTGAGCTTAAAGCTTCCATATACACTGTATAAGGCCCCCACAGCTCCCCTATACACAGTATAATGATTCTATAACTCCCCCATACACCGTATGATGTTCCCACTTCTCCCCTATTTACACAGTATGATGTTCCCACTGCTCCCCTATAGATAATGAGCCCAATGCTCCCCTATACACAGTATAATGCTGACAGAACTCCACTATAGAAAGTAGAATGCCCCCCAGAGCTCCCCTATATACAGTGTAATGGGCCAACAGCTCCCATATGCACAATATGCCTTCACAGTTTCCTATACACTGTATGATGGGCCGGCAGCTCCCGTCAAACAGTATGATGTCCCTCACAGTTCTCCTGTACACAGTATGATGGGCCCACAGCTTCCTTATACACAGTATGATGGGCCCACAGCTTCCTTATACACAGTATGATGGGCCCGCAGCTCCCGTATACACAGTATGATGGGCCCACAGCTCCCTTATATGTAGTATGATGGGCCCGCAGCTCCCATATATACAGTATGATGGGCCCGCAGCTCCCTTATACACAGTATGATGGGCCCACAGCTTCCTTATACACAGTATGATGGGCCCGCAGCTCCCGTATACACAGTATGATGGGCCCACAGCTCCCTTATATGTAGTATGATGGGCCCGCAGCTCCCATATATACAGTATGATGGGCCCGCAGCTCCCTTATACACAGTATGATGGGCCCACAGCTTCCTTATACACAGTATGATGGGCCCGCAGCTCCCATATACACAGTATGATGGGCCCACAGCTCCCTTATATGTAGTATGATGGGCCCGCAGCTCCCATATATACAGTATGATGGGCCCGCAGCTCCCTTATACACAGTATGATGGGCCCACAGCTTCCTTATACACAGTATGATGGGCCCACAGCTCCCGTATACACAGTATGATGGGCCCGCAGCTCCCGTATACACAGTGTGATTGGCCCGCAGCTCCCGTATACACAGTGTGATTGGCCCGCAGCTCCCTTATACAGTGTGATGGGCCCACAGCTCCCGTATACACAGTATGATGGGCCCGCAGCTCCCGTATACATAGTATGATGGGCCCGCAGCTCCCTTATACACAGTATGATGGACCCGCAGCTCCCGTATACACAGTATGATGGACCCGCAGCTCCCGTATACACAGTATGATGGACCCGCAGCTCCCATATACACAGTAAGATGGGCCCACAGCTCCCTTATACACAGTATGATGGGCCCGCAGCTCCCGTATACACAGTATGATGGACCCCAGCTCCCTTATACAGAGTATGATGGGCCCGCAGCTCCCGTATACACAGTATGATTGACCCCCAGCTCCCTTATACACAGTATGATGGGCCCACAGCTCCCTTATACATAGTATGATGGGCCCGCAGCTCCCGTATACATAGTATGATGGATTCACAGCTCCCGTATACACAGTATGATGGACCCCCAGCTCCCTTATACACAGTATGATAGGGCCGCAGCTCCTGTATACACAGTATGATGGGACCACAGCTCCCTTATACACAGTGTGATGGGCCTGCAGCTCCTCTATACACAGTATGATGGGACCACAGCTCCCTTATACACAGTATGATGGGCCCGCAGCTCCCTTATACACAGTGTGATGGGCCCGCAGCTCTCTTATACACAGTATGATGAGCCCACAGCTCCCTTATACACAGTATGATGAGCCCACAGCTTCCTTATACACAGTATGATGGGCCCGCAGCTCCCTTATACACAGTGTGATGGGCCCGCAGCTCTCTTATACACAGTATGATGAGCCCACAGCTCCCTTATACACAGTATGATGAGCCCACAGCTTCCTTATACACAGTATGATGGGCCCGCAGCTCCTGTATACACAGTATGATGGGCCCGCAGCTCCCGTATACACAGTATGATGAGCCAACAGCTCCCTTATACACAGTATGATGGACTCACAGCTCCCTTATACACAGTATGATGGACCTGCAGCTCCCGTATACACAGTATGATGGACATTTACTCATCCTCCGGCGTATTCACTATTTTGTGGCACTGCTGCAGTGCCGCTGCTCAAACTTGTGAGCGCAGCTTCTGACAGGCCAGAAGTTAGAAGCTATGTCACAAGCGCTCAATGTAAGACTATGAGGCTATGTGCACTTTGTTGCGGATTTACTGCGGATTTCCTGTGTTTTTTGTGCAGATTTCATCTGCGTTTTACCACCTGCGGAATCCTATACAGGAGCAGGTGTAAAATGCTGCGGAATCTGCAAATAGAACTGACATGCTATGGAAAATACAATGCAGCGTTTCCGCACCATGTGCACTGTGGATTTGGTTTTCCATAGGTTTAAATGGTACTGTAAACCAGATGGAAAACTGCTGCAGATCCGCAGCGGCCAATCCGCACCGTGTGCACATAGCCTGAGAGTGAGAACGAGGCCAGAACGAGGCTCCCATAGACTCACACTGATTAGTGACCTCTGCGCTGCCCCATGAAACACTGGAGCCTCGGACAGGCCACAAACTGCAGGAGACGGAGCCGAGCGGAGACTAAAACAGATGAAGATGCCAGAAGGTGAGTATCAGACAGGGGCAGGGGACGGGGATTTTCAGCACCTGGAAGTGGTGCTGTAAATGTGATGCAGCTCTAGGTTACTGTATGCGGGCTCCTTATACTAACACTCATAAAATACCCAGGTGGTACGTATCAAAGGCCCCCTACCCCCATCTCCAGCCTCCCCGTACATAACATTATAATATTCAGCCCCCAGTGACCTGTCCCCCTCCCCCACAATACCCCCATCGTCTCACATCCACCCCTCAGTGCCCTGTCCCACCTCACCCACCTTCAGCCCCCACAACACCCCCATGGTCTCACATTCACCTCCCAGTGCCCTGTCTCCCCTCCCCCACAATACCCCCATGGGCTCACATTCACCCCCCAGTACCCTGTCCCCCCCTCACCCACTTTCAGCCCCCACAATACCCCAATGGTCTCACACTGGCATACCTGAATTTAATAAACCTAACATGTCCCATCCCCAGCACTTACTGATAACGTTTGCACTGCGGGCAGGACCAGGAAGTGTCAGTGAAATGCAGAGTGTGGGCACTAGGACCCAGCGTGCCTGAGCCAATCCCAGCCTGCACAGAGTGAAGAAAACTGCAGCCAGGAAAAGCTTCATGATCAGGTCAGAGGGGGCGAAACCATTCACTGCAGGGGGGAGACTGCAGCCGGCCACTGTGCTAGTAGCCAGCGTGCAGCTTGTCAGACGGGAGCAGACGTTATACTGCTCTGCTCCTATGTGTTCTGCCTCGTCACAGAAGTGGCCCTGCCCTGGCTCCCCGCGGGCCCCTTCATGTGACAGGGCCCGGGGCGATGCCCCCCCCCCCCCCCTACGCTACTGGCTAGAATGGATGGGCTGTAGTCAGGACCTGCAGGGAGCCCATACATTCTAGCTACAGCCGAGCAGGAGCTGCACAGCCGACTAGTTAAGGCAGTGCACAGCTCCTAGACGGCTCCCGGGCCCCAGCGCCGACATGTGCGCCGCAGTGCACAGTATTTTAGTGCACGATGGGGCCCGATCAGTAGAACCACAACAGTGGGGCCCCAGATCTGCGGGCCCCTCTGTGTACTGCTGCTGACCGGGCCCCATACAGCAGTAACGGCTGTAATGCCCTGATGGCGGCCCTGGCCCACATAAAATATCTTTGAAAAGTCTCAAAATTTTGATGGAACTCAAGGATACGCTAACATTTTGCGACTTTTGGCATTCTTAGGACAAAGTGGACAGAGCTGGAGCCTGAACAACACCGGTCATGATGTATTGGACCAAGAGTCTTTTTTGCTGAGTTTTTGCATCAGAAACTGGCTATGTTGCACACAAATGAGTTTTATTTTTCAGGCGGATTCCTCCATGAAAAAGCACCATAAAATGAACATAATGCACAGCAATGTCAAAACAACATTGTGTGCACATGTTTTGTCGTTTGGAAATCCTGAAGCAGTAAAAAGAAGTAACATGCTTAATCTTCAGGCTGCTTACACTCGGAAGTCACCTGCTCTCTGGACTTCACAATGAAAAGGCTTCCATCAGACCAGGAGCCACATAATGGATTATTGAGTGTTCTACATTTACATACAAAGTAAGATTGCTGGAATAACAAAAGAAAAAACTATTTCCTACCCTTCCAAATATTTCTGTTAATCCAAGTACCGGTATTTGGCGAATCTTCAGCAAATTCTGCATGCAACAAGCCTTGATTAGATATATTGTAGACATACTGCATAATAATCTGCAGTAAAAATGCAACGTATTTATTGCAGATCACTTGGTCAAGAAGTTTGCATTGGTTCCCCTGCATGGGAAACATCCAGTGTAGCATGGCACCTATTTAATGAATGGGTAACCATATTACATATCTACACTCCTCAACATTGAAATTGCAACAAAAAGAAGAAAAAATTGTTAAATGATGGAAGATGTTATTGATCTGCAAATTCTGATAAAGTGGAAACAAAATTTTCGAAATATCTCGATTTATTCAGTATGGAGTATGAGCTCGACATGCAGAAATCTCGGCACTTACTGCCTCGGCTGCTACCAGCGAGGTTATTAATGGTCATCTCAGGGTTGTTCTGTCGTTCTGACTTCACTTGGTGCAAATCATTAAAGAGGTTGTCCAGGCTCAGGGTTCAATTCTGCAGTTACACCATTTGGCTGTCACTGTCAAGATTCTCCAGTGTCGGGAGTTGTTTCCCATCGACCACATCTGGGACCTCATTGTCAACATTTGCAATGGGAGCAATCGGATGCATGTCAAAGTGTGTAAGAGCATTTATTTCTGCACTTATATATTTGTTCTACTGAATAAATACAGATGTTTTGAAAATTTAATTTTTTTGCGCATCATTATCATCCTGTGGTTTCCACAATTCCATGACGTTTGCTTCTTGGTGTTGGGATTTCAATGTTGTTGAGCAGTGTGTATGTAATACATGGTCACTAACACAAGGTCAGGGTCAATATATTAGTCTCCTTGAGAAGATCTGCGCAGCAGTACTCTCTAGTGGTTCCTAGAGACAGTCCCAATCAAGGGACCCCCTGCAAGGACTGTAATATTATGGGTATGCAAGTAATGGTATACTGTATGACCAGCTTATAGTTTAGAGCCATTCTAACTAAGAAGGATTGTTCAAAGTGTACAACCCCCCTTTAAGGATAAAGTGCGGCATTTGTGTCCTTACTTGTTGCAAACCTGAGCATGTCCACACTTTTCTGCACCCAATAGCATAAAATCATGGACATGAAAGAGACTTCTCTTGATATCGCTTATCTCCATCGGCACTGATAAGGGTCTTTGAAGTCTGCTGGTTTAAGATTATATTCTCGTTTTAGAAATAAAATACCCAGCAGAGTTCTGCGATATAATATTTAGCAGAAAATAAACTCTGCAGGTAAGACCGACCTATGCTGCCTTGTAGGGTCCTTCTAGATAATCAGATACAGGACACTGCAAGGGGCCATTGTTTAATCAGATTTCAGATCCCTGCTCCAGCTGATGTGTGGAGAAGTCAGAAAATCTATGAGAATCATCTCCATCTTTTTACACTGCATGACTCCCCGCATGTCCCGCTCTTCACTTTAATTACGTCTTGAAAAACAGCGGTGCTTTTGTGTACTCTGCCTTAAACGTAAAAGGGGTTGTCCAGCCTTAAGATATTGATGACCTCTCCTTAAGATAGGTAATTTTGTATCAGATCAATAGGGGTTCGACACTCGGCACCCCTACCGATCACCTGTTTTGAAGACGACCAATGTCTGGCCCATCCCATTTCCTATATGGATTACTTATCTCAAAGATAGATCATCAATATTTTTAAGGTTAAGCAGCCCATCTAAGAAGAAAGCAGGAACTTCAGAGATAAACTTTGATGTCAGCAGCACTAGGGATCCAGTGTTATCTCTGGATATTGAGGAGTTTTTGGAGTGCAATAATGGTAAAACTGGCAAATAATTGGTTGCCCATGATTTTCTTGGTGAACCACTGTATATGTAGGTTATCCTGGTGTTCCAGTCCTTATTTATGGTGATCCAGTGTTCCTCTATGGTTATTCTGGTGATCCAGCGCTCATCTATGGTTTTTCTAGTGATCCAATGGTCATCTATTGTTATCCTGGTGAGCCAACAGTTATCTAAGATTATCCTTTTGGATCTAATGGTTTAATAGTCTCTCCGTGCATGATCCACGTGATTCTTTGATTTCAGTAGGATTGCTTGTAGGAAAATCAGCTCCTGCCTTGTAAGGGCTGATGCTGCCCGTTTTAGACTATTATAGTGTATTTAATATGTCCACTTGGCCTTTGTTCTTCTGTACACAGACTTATTTAGTTCTATGTACTGAAAATTATGGTAATTTATTATGGCCACTAGATGCCACTGCAGACCAAAAATTATAAAATAAACTCGTAAAGAGGAAGTGTCTCAGTGTGTGGCCTGGACCACATGGAGTGCCAGGGAGGTCCAGGAGCTTGGAAGTACAACCTGTGAGCCCCAGAGATGTCAGCTAAATTGAAGCTGCCCGAGACTGATACCAGAACCAGCTGCCTTTATAAGATAGCCCGGCGCAGAGTGTTGATAGGAGTGTGACCTATGCAAAAGACCCCCATAAAAATGACCAGATCCTGGAGTTACAAGATACAAGCAGAGAGGTACAGTACCTCTGCAGCAGCGCAGAGCCGGGGTACTATAGAAATTGAAAAGGGCACATGGTAAACAAAGATGATAAATGCAAGTGGAGATGAAGTATAAAGAACTCTCAATAGCAGGTTGTATATGGTTAAAGAGACTATTCAGTAGTAAGCGCTGTTCTTGTCCAGCAATCTAATAGCGACTATTAAAGGGTTAACCTCATCATTACAAGTTATCACTTATCCAAGGGGAAGGTAAGTTTGTGATCGGTGGGTGTCCAATCACTGGAACCCCCACCAATTCTATGAATGGGACTCTAATGTCTGAATGGAGCAGACTGCCGGTGACGGCCAAGTACTGTGCTACACGTCCCATAGAGAATGAATGGCACGGTGGCAATTTTCAGAATCGTGGAGGTCCCAGTGGTCCTGCCCTCAGTGGTCTCACACGATATCATCTATTCTTTTGATCGGTGATAACATTTAGCGATGCGAATAACCCTTTGTTGTAATTCCTGCTATTAACCCCATGAAATTTGCATCATATAGTCACAGGGGTGTATGGAGCGAACAGGCTCAGCTGTCATCTGTCTGTAACAGAAGCGACCTGAGCAAGCACCGATCGCTGTAGTTTAACAATTTAAATGCTGCAGTCAATCACTGACACTGGTATTTAAGTTGTTGAGTTGCCCATTGGTCCCCCCATAATGCAATGGTGGGATGCCAATGGGTCACCATGACAGATAGTGACATGCTGAAGGGCCCCTTGACTGCCGCATTGTCCTCAAGTGAAAAACAGCCTTTGCCTGAGCTTCATAGGATAACCCCAATTTAACTAATTACTGTTATACTATATTTTCCAATTTCTTACTAATGTTTTTTTTTTACACCTAGGCCTGCAACAATGAAAAGGGAGCATCCTCTACATTTAGAGGGAAGAAGGTTTAATCATTATCACAGATGGTGATTTTTGTTTTACTGAATGAGGAGCAAGACTATTCTTTACTGTGCGAGCAGTGAGACTATGGATTCTTTACTATGCAAGCAGTGAGACTATGGATTCTTTACTGTAAGAGCAGTTAGACTATGGATTCTTTACTGTAAGCAGTGATAATATGGATTTCTTTGCTGTGAGAGCAGTGAGACTATGGATTCTTTACTGTAAGAGCAGTGAAACTATGGATACTTTATTGTAAGAGCAGTGATAATATGGATTCTTTACTGTAAGAGCAGTGAGACTGTGGATTATTTACTGTAAGAGCAGTGAAACTATAGATTCTTTAATGTAATAGCAGTGAGACTGTGGATTATTTACTGTAAGAGCAGTGAAACTATAGATTCTTTACTGTAAGAGCAGTGAGACTATAGATTCTTTCCTGTGAGAGCAGTGAGACTATGGATTCTTTACTGTAAGAGCAGTGAAACTATGGATTCTTTAATGTACGAGCAGGGAGACTATGGATTCTTTACTGTAAGAGCAGTGAGACTATGGATTTTTTACTGTAAAAGCAGTGAGACTATGGATTCTTTACTGTAAGAGCAGTGAGACTATGGATTCTTTACTGTAAGAGCAGTGATAATATGGATTTCTTTGCTGTGAGAGCAGTGATAATATGGATTCTTTACTGTAAGAGCAGTGAAACTATGGATTCTTTACTGTAAGAGCAGTGATAATATGGATTCTTTACTGTAAGAGCAGTGATAATATGGATTCTTTACTGTAAGAACAGTGAGACTATGGATTCTTTACTGTAAGAGCAGTGAAACTATGGATTCTTTACTCTAAGAGCAGGGAGACTGGATTTTTTTTACTGTAAAAGCAGTGAGACTATGAATTTATTTAATATAAGAGCAGTGAGACTCTGGATTCTTTACTGTGAGAGCAGTGAGACTATGGATTTTTTTACTGTAAAAGCAGTGAGACTGTGGATTCCTTACTGTACAAGAAGTGATACTATATCCTTTACTGTACAATGGTTGCTGATAGATAACACATAGATATCAGTTAGATCAGCTGTCGATAAAAGTATGCATGTTTCTTGGGAGCTCACGGGCAATGCAGCAATTTTTAGACTTTATTTGCGGATGTCTTAATGAACATTAAATGTTAGGGGAATACTGATGTTTATGTCCCATCCCCAGTCCTACCTTGAACTCCCGCAACTCTTCCAGGAGGGCTACCAACCTGACATGAAACACACATTTTTGGATGGGTGTTACATAAACCCTTCTCTCCTTTTGGTCCAGAATCCCAATAATTTATCTAAAAATAGGGGACAGTCACAGCAAATTCGGGACAGTTGGCCTGTTGTGACATTTGTTTTGGGCAGTCATATGTGGCAACCATGAAGGACCTTATCCAGTTATCCACATAGGCAACCTGGATCCTAGGTGGCCACTAAAACTAAAATCTAAGGCCCGGCCCCCAAGTGCCAAGAACAAAAAATATCTTGATGTATTCTCCAGCCTGACACTAGAATGCCGTCAAAGGGTCAGGCTATATGTCCGCATCACCTCCAAAAGTGTTCATAACCTTTAAGTTGTTGTAGCTGTCTGAAATCATTCCCCAAAATATCAGAAAACCAGTGCCGATGCCATATGGCGGATTTCATGCCAACACTCTTTAGCTACTTAGCAACCATGGAAACTGTGGACCATGCCGTTTTCAAGGCTGGAGATGATGGTATGTGAGTATTTAACAAATTATCTGTGAAAGCTACCCAACGTTATGTTTCTGAACCATTAACATATCTTCTAATATGGCTCATTGCATGGTTTTATTGCTACGAAAACTTTTCTCTTTCCCCTTCATCATAAATTTCTTCCATCTTTTCAGCACTAATGGGGTTAAGTTTCGACAAGTAGCTCCTTTCTATAATCCTTTCTGGATTTTGCATATAGGGATTTTCCTTAATCTGATTTTGCCTGTGCTTATTTTTCCAGAGGCCTAGGAATTTCTGAGGCGCTTTATTGTTATAATGACTTGAAATACACGGTGAGAAATGAGCTGCTCCAAATCCTCCGATAGAGTAAGGTCCCTGCCATGAATGATGTGTCCTTACTACTCCTACATTGTGCTAGTAAAAAAAAACCACATATATGTGCACATGAAAAAAGGAAAAATACAGATACATGGATGGAAGCGACTGCGAATATAAGTTTAAGTGTATGTTCACACAACTTAAAAAAACTCCATGTGAACGTACCTTAAGAGTATGATGATGCTTTTTTGTCAAGAACCAATTTTATACTGCTCCTAACTAGAAGTAAAATTAATCTAAACTAATATCTAAACTGCCCCTACAGCTAACATGATATTAAGATCTGTCAACAGCAATTATTCTGCATGCTGGTGGTTTCCACACTTTTGTTTAGGTTGACTGGGGTTTGTATGCAATTAGCTGGTCTATATTCTTTTTGCAGTTTACCGAAAGAGGTCATCTATTATTTGTAATTATGTGTCCTAAATAAGGTAAGACATTACCCAACCCGTAAATATTTTACAGTTTTTCATATTCCTTTTGTAATCTCCCCGAATTCCCTTAGAATCAAAGAATTATAGAAAGGTACAGTTGGAAGAGATCTCCTTGGTCATCTGGTCCAACCCCATGCTCAGTGCCGGATTCACAAAACCATCTCAGACAGATGTCTGTCCAGCCTCTGTTTGAAGACTTCCATTGAAGGAGAACTCACCACGTCTCGTGGCCGCCTGTTCCACTCATTGATCTTTCTAATATCTAATCTGTGTCTTCTCCCTTTCAGTTTCATTCCATCGTTTGTAGTCTTTCTTTGTGCAAATGAGAATAATGATGATCCCTCTACACTGTGACATCCCTACAGATATTGCGTCTCCTCTCAGTCTTCTCTTTTGCAAGCTAAACATTCCCAGATCCTCTAACCTTTCCTCGCTGAACATTGTTTGCAGTCTGCTCACCATATAATTACTTCAAATCATGAAGACTGTATGCTTTTGTTAATGCAACCCAGACTTGTGTTTTCCTTTTTTGCTGCTGCATCACACTGTTGATTCACGTTAACCTTCTCAAAAGTTGGCAGTGTCGTCGCCACATAATGTGGGACGTTCCGAGACGTTGTGCCTGTTCCAAATTAAATTGTAAAATACAAATATGTGCAGAAGAGCCACGCTGATACATTGAGCATCAAGGAAAATATCTCTTTTTTACATCATTACATAATCATATATAGTCATTTTTTATCAATCATTGTAGCATAATAATTGGCTCATCTTATCTCTAAATATGTGCTGGCGTTAGCATACATACACCTCATTGGCTAAAGGTAATACTGTCTACACCCTGCTGAAGAGTTTAAGTGTGTTCTACTCTTAGTTCCGTTTCTCCGTCATTTCCAAGTCTTTAGACAAAGACATTCCTAAGTCTCCATCTTGCAAGGAAGCAAATGCATGTACAAATAAACCAAAATGGAGTCAGGATAGATAAATATAAATCCTGCTCTCACAGCAGCTATGTACTAGCTTCTTGGTGCCAGATACTACAGGACACCATCAGAGGTCCATGCTTCGATGCACCATAGGTGGTTTGGTGGCATGAAGGAGACCTACTTAATATTTGACAGGTAGGTTTAATCTTATGGCTAGCTAAATTGTGCATATATTCACTGAACACCACTTTATTTTGAACCTCCTTTATACTTCAGAACCATAGTGTTTTCTTATGGCTTAGTGTTGAAACTGTTTTTTTGAGAATATTGACTCAGCTGGACAGGATCTACTTTTGCTGTTGCCACAGATTAGATGGCATAATATTCAGATCACTTGTAAAGCGCCATGGAATAAATGGCGCTATAACAATAAATAATAATAATAATAACAACAGTCTGGTCTACCTTGATGCGATGGACCAGGGAAACTGAAAAGGCCACGGAAGCTATGAAAACTCAGTGTCATGTTACTGAAATCAATCTATGGCCCTATGACCCTCGGTGCTTGGTGTATTGATCCACTGCTGTAGGATAAACAGCTGCCACGAAGGGATTAGGTTGGTTGGCCATAAACTGGAAAGTCCTACTGTGCAAACCTCCATCCACAGGTATCAGAAGACCCAGCGCGTACAAAAAAAGTCACATTCCCCAAAGCATTACTCCGCCTCACCAAACTAAAAAGAAGGAGTCATCTATCCACAGGTATCAGAGGACCCAGGGTGTGCCAAAAAATATTCTCTACCATTACACCAACACCACCAGCCTGAGAAGAAGGGGTCATCCATCCTAAGGTATCAGAGGATCCAGGGAGTCCAAAAACATTCCCCACTATTATTCAATTGCCACCAGCCTGAACTGTGGATAATTGCTAAGAAGAGTTAATTGATTCCTGCTGTTGGCACCAAATTCTGACCTCCCATCAGCATGGTGTAAGAGAGATCTGGATTCATCTGAACATGTTTTCACTGCTCAACAAGGCAATTTTTGTGCTTCTTTGCTCACTGGAGTTGCCTTCCTGTTTCCTTAGACAGAAAATCTGGCAACACACATTTGATAGCTGATTGTAGATCGCACATTCTGTCATCAGTTATCTTTCGCGACTCCCTAATGTATATGACGATTTGGCTCAGCCAAACGTTCATGTGTTTTTCAAGGAGAGAGCAGAGAAATCTGCAGCCAAGCAGCTCCCGATGCAATTTATTTCCTGCCTGAAATGATCAGGTGTTAATATCTTCCAAGACATCACCTGTTGTCGGATAGTCGAGTTCAGCCGACGCTATTCTAATGTGTACAAGCACTGGAAAGAGTTGTCTGTTGTTGAGGTCCATCCGTGCTAAGAAACAATAAGTTGTGCATAAGTTGGATTTATCGCTAGTTTGACAGCGTCGTAGTCAGCTCCAGTTTTCTTAGATGCGCACCACTTGTGTAACAGACAAATTCCTCACATTCTCCTCTGACCCCATTCATGAAGTTATTCACATCCACCGGATACTGTATCGTTTGATATTTTCCCTCGATCACATAATCTCGGTATACTTTCTACACAATTGCTTGAGACTTGCAGGTTTTGGAATATTAACCCAGACTGTTCTATGACCGATGACTAGGGTTGAGCGACTTTCATTTTTTTAAGGTCGAGTCGGGTTTTGTGAAACCCGATTTTGTCCAGAGTCGAGTCGAGTGCAGTCGGCCGATTATCGCTGAAAGTCGGGGATCGACCGAAACACGAAACCCAATGCAAGTCAATGGGGAAGCATAGTCGGCAGTGAGTGGAGGCCAGGAAAACACCTACAGTGCCCATTTTAATGCCAAAAACATCCATTCTTGTTTCTGAAGCTTGTCAATCTTAATTAACTTTATAATAATAGTTGGGCATTGGAAATTGGGGGTCATTTGGCAAAAGTTGTTGGGGGTAGGGCTGGTTCAAGGTTTTAGTGGGCACAGGAAACGTGGACTACGTCACGGCGGTGGAGCAGTGAGAGGTAAGTATGTCAAGTTTGCAAGTGCTGTGATCCTAAGCAAGCAGGGGGGCCCACTCGTTGGCATTGGCACTGGCACAGGGCCCCTCAAAGTACAGCGGTGTGTTTGCACGGCGAGGGCGCCTCCCACCAGCAGCGACACTTTTGCGTACTCTGAGGGGCCCTGTGCCAGTGACGTCGCCAACGAGTATGCCCCCCCCCACCTGATGAAGGAACCTGCACTTTCATCTGCACCTTCCTCTTTGTCCCTGTGTAAGGTGGTATAACATGCGGGAAGGGGAACCTTACTTTCAGCAGGGTCAGATTCTGGCTGTGTAGAGTGCAAGGGGAATGTAGTGGTCTGGGTCAATGTATCAGCAGACTCATCTAGCAGTGGCTGGGCAATGGGCAGGATGAGGAGGAAACAGATATAGGGCCAAAGAATAAAGTAGGCTAAATACAGTTCAAAATTGGTAACAGGACTAAACAGGCGGCACTGCTTTGTTCAGTGGAGTAGCAAACCCAAGAGCAGCAGACACTGTTTTAAGGGCCCAACCACACTAGTAGGCCAAATGCAGTTTAATATCTGATACTATAGGCCGAAAGCCAGAAGGTAGAAGCTCAGCTGTATTCAGTTGAGGGCAACACCAGGGAGGGGCAGACACCGTTAATAGGCCCTAACCACCAATTTTTAAAAATACAGCACTTAATGAGAGCCAGAAGGTTGAAGCACAGCTGTATTCAGTTGAGGACAACACCAGGCAGGGGCAGACACTGTTAGTAGGCCGGAACCACCAATTTTTAAAAACACAGCACTTAAAGAGAGCCAGAAGGTAGAAGCTCAGCTTTATTCATTTGAGGACAACACCAGGCAGGGGCAGACACCGTTAGTAGGCCGGAACCACCAATTTTTAAAAACACAGCACTTAAAGAGAGCCAGAAGGTAGAAGCTCAGCTTTATTCATTTGAGGACAACACCAGGCAGGGGCAGACACCGTTAGTAGGCCGGAACCACCAATCTTTTAAAAACACAGCACTTAAAGAGAGCCAGAAGGTAGAAGCTCAGCTTTATTCAGTTGAGAACAAACACCAGGGAGCAGCAAACAGAGGTATTAGGCCCCATCCAGCAATTAAAAAAAAAAAAAAAAGCTTAATCAGAGCCAGAAGGTAGAAGCTCAGCTTTATTCAGTTGAGGACAACACCAGGCAGGGGCAGACACCGTTAGTAGGCCAGAACCACCAATTTTTAAAAACACAGCACTTAAAGAGAGCCAGAAGGTAGAAGCTCAGCTTTATTCAGTTGAGGACAACACCAGGCAGGGGCAGACACCGTTAGTAGGCCGGAACCACCAATCTTTTAAAAACACAGCACTTAAAGAGAGCCAGAAGGTAGAAGCTCAGCTTTATTCAGTTGAGGACAAACACCAGGGAGCAGCAAACAGAGGTATTAGGCCCCATCCAGCAATTAAAAAAAAAAAAAGCTTAATCAGAGCCAGAAGGTAGAAGCTCAGCTTTATTCAGTTGAGGACAACACCAGGCAGGGGCAGACACCGTTAGTAGGCCGGAACCACCAATTTTTAAAAAGACAGCACTTAAAGAGAGCCAGAAGGTAGAAGCTCAGCTTTATTCAGTTGAGGAAAAACACCAGGGAGCAGCGAACAGAGGTATTAGGCCCCATCCAGCAATTAAAAAAAAAAAAAAAAAAAAAGCTTAATCAGAGCCAGAAGGTAGAAGCTCAGCTTTATTCATTTGAGGACAACACCAGGCAGGGGCAGACACCGTTAGTAGGCCGGAACCACCAATTTTTAAAAACCCAGCACTTAAAGAGAGCCAGAAGGTAGAAGCTCAGCTTTATTCAGTTGAGGACAACTTGAATTAGGGACTGCAGACAGACTTACCAGGCTGTCCCCTGTGTGGACCATGCATCCAATACATTAACCCATTGCGCCACAAAGGACACGTAACCTTCCGTGGCCATGCCTACCGCTCCATGTGTCTGTTGTCAGGTGTACCTTTGGACTCACAGATTGACAGAATGAAAGGACAATGTGGTCTTTAACATGCTGGTGGAGGGGTGGGATGGCTTTTCTCGCAAAAGAATTGTCAACTGGGTAGCTCATAGCGTGGTACAGCGTAGTACGTCATGGCTTTATTAATATTAAATAAAATAAAAAAATAGGCTCTATGCACTGTAAAATTGGTTCCAGGGGTACACGGGCAGCAGTGGTCAGGTCAGTGGAGGCCTAGTGGAAGGAGGGACCGCAGACAGGCTTCGAAGGCCTAACATACTAAAATGGGCAGGCTGTAGGCACTTTAGAATTGGTTCCAGGGGTACACGGGCAGCAGTGGTCAGGTCAGTGGAGGCCTAGTGGAAGGAAGGACCGCAGACAGGCTTCGAAGGCCTAACATACTAAAATGGGCTGGCTGTAGACACTTTAGAATTGGTTCCAGGGGTACACGGGCAGCAGTGGTCAGGTCAGTGGAGGCCTAGTGGAAGGAGGGACCGCAGACAGGCTTCGAAGGCCTAACATACTAAAATGGGCTGGCTGTAGGCACTTTAGAATTGGTTCCAGGGGTACACGGGCAGCAGTGGTCAGGTCAGTGGAGGCCTAGTGGAAGGAGGGACCGCAGACAGGCTTCGAAGGCCTAATATACTAAAATGGGCTGGCTGTAGGCACTTTAGAATTGGTTCCAGGGGTACACGGGCAGCAGTGGTCAGGTCAGTGGAGGCCTAGTGGAAGGAGGGACCGCAGACAGGCTTCGAAGGCCTAACATACTAAAATGGGCTGGCTGTAGGCACTTTATAATTGGTTCCAGGGGTACATGGGCAGCAGTGGTCTGGTCAACGGAGGCCGATTGTAATGAGGGTCTGCCAGTTAGTAGTCCAAAACAACAAATAAATGTGAATGTCTCGCATTAAAACAAAACAAAAACACTAAAGGGTGCAATCATTAGGTTCAGGGGTGGGATCCTCTGCGTTGTTTCAGACCTACTAATTTAGCGCAAAGTATTTACTGTGGTAAATAGAGGACACTGCCCCTGACTATGTTAAGTACCATCATACATGTCAACACAATGGTATTGTCAGTGGCAGGTATGGAAGGATGTCAGCGCATAGACTAAACATTGTTGGAAGTGTGAGAGATAACTGTGGAAGTGGTAGACCAATGTTTGACCTGGGGGTGGGTGAACTCTCTTGTGGCCGGCGGTACAGGCCCAGGGCCCCTCATGTTACAACAGTGTGTCTGACGTTGGGTGCGCACCACCACCGCCAGAGACACTTTATTGTACTATGAGGGACCCAGTAGCAATGCCGTCGACCAAAAGCGAGCACACCCACCTCTTCAGACAAACAGCAGTCTCACGGGTGCTTGCGCCAAGTCCAATACCACGGCCCCGTGTGTGGAGTTTGGCCATTTAGGGAGGTGTAAACATGTCATATGCTGGACAATCAGCTGCAGCAAATTAGACATTAGAAAAGTAATTCACAGTAGTCCACAGGCAAGAGCTTTTCATAGGAAAGCTAGGTGTCGGCCGGGCAAGGTGGGGCAAAAGATTTCGAAATCCAGTTGTGGTTCATTTTAATGAATGTTAGATCATCAACATTTTGGGTAGCCAGACGAGTCCTTTTTTCGGTTAATATTGAACCTGCAGCACTGAATACTCTTTCTGATAGGACATTTGCTGCCGGGCAAGCAAGCTCCTGCAATGCATATTCTGCCAATTCTGGCCAGGTGTCTAATTTTGATGCCCAGTAATCAAATGGGAATGACGGTTGAGGGAGAACATCGATAAGGGATGAAAAATAGTTAGTAACCATACTGGACAAATGTTGTCTCCTGTCACTTTCAATTGATGCAGCAGTACCTGTCCTGTCTGCGGTCATAGCAAAATCACTCCACAACCTGGTCAGAAAACCCCTCTGTCCAACGCCACTTCTGATGTGTGCACCCCTAACACTCCTAGTCTGCTGCCCCCTGGAGCTCGTGTGAGAACGATCACGTGCGCTGTGTGCTGGGAATGCCTGAAGCAAACGGTCAACAAGAGTTGATTGTTTGGTTGCTAATATTAGTTCCAAGTTCTCATGTGGCATAATATTTTGCAATTTGCCTTTATAGCGTGGATCAAGGAGGCAGGCCAACCAGTAATCGTCATCGTTCATCATTTTCGTAATGCGTGTGTCCCTTTTTAGGATACGTAAGGCATAATCCGCCATGTGGGCCAAAGTTCCAGTTGTCAAATCTCCGGTTGTGATTGGTTGAGGGGCAGTTTCAGGCAAATCTACGTCACTTGTGTCCCTCAAAAAACCAGAACCCGGCCTTGCCACGCAACCAATTTGCAGTGCCCCCGGGAAAGCTTCCGCATTAAAAATATACTCCTCCCCATCATCCTCCTCGTCCTCCACCTCCTCTTCGCCCGCTACCTCGTCCTGTACACTGCCCTGACCAGACAATGGCTGACTGTCATCAAGGCTTTCCTCTTCCTCTGGTGCAGACGCCTGATCCTTTATGTGCGTCAAACTTTGCATCAGCAGACACATTAGGGGGATGCTCATGCTTATTATGGCGTTGTCTGCACTAACCAGCCGTGTGCATTCCTCAAAACACTGAAGGACTTGACACATGTCTTGTATCTTCGACCACTGCACACCTGACAACTCCATGTCTGCCATCCTACTGCCTGCCCGTGTATGTGTATCCTCCCACAAAAACATAACAGCACGCCTCTGTTCGCACAGTCTCTGAAGCATGTGCAGTGTTGAGTTCCACCTTGTTGCAACGTCTATGATTAGGCGATGCTGGGGAAGGTTCAAAGACCGCTGATAGGTCTGCATACGGCTGGAGTGTACAGGCGAACGTCGGATATGTGAGCAAAGTCCACGCACTTTGAGGAGCAGGTCGGAGAACCCAGGATAAGTTTTCAATAAGCACTGCACCACCAGGTTTAAGGTGTGAGCCAGGCAAGGAATGTGTTTCAGTTGGGAAAGGGAGATGGCAGCCATGAAATTCCTTCCGTTATCACTCACTACCTTGCCTGCCTCAAGATCTACTGTGCCCAGCCACGACTGCGTTTCTTGTTGCAAGAACTCGGACAGAACTTCCGCGGTGTGTCTGTTGTCGCCCAAACACTTCATAGCCAATACAGCCTGCTGACGCTTGCCAGTAGCTGGCCCATAATGGGACAACTGGTGTGCAACAGTGTCATCTGCCGATGGAGTGGTTGGCCGACTGCGGTCTGTGGAAGAGCTGTAGCTTCTGCAGGAGGAGGAGGGGGTGCGAACGCCTACAGCCAATTGTTTCCTACACCGTGGGCTAGGCACAACTGTCCCGAAATTGATGTCCCCTGTGGACCCTGCATCCACCACATTCACCCAGTGTGCCGTGATGGACACATAACGTCCCTGGCCATGCCTACTGGTCCATGCATCTGTAGTCAGGTGCACCTTTGTACTCACAGATTGCCTGAGTGCATGGACGATGCGCTGTTTAACATGCTGGTGCAGGGCTGGGATGGCTTTTCTGGAAAAAAAGTGTTGACTGGGTAGCTCGTATCGTGGTTCAGCGTACTCCATCAGGGCTTTGAAAGCTTCGCTTTCAACCGGTAGGGCATCATCTCTAACGTGATTAGTCTAGCTATGTGGGCGTTAAAACCCTGTGTACGCGGATGCGAGGATAAGTACTTCCTTTTTCTAACCAGAGTCTCATGTAGTGTGAGCTGGACTGGAGAGCTGGAGATCGTGGAACTTTCGGGTGTGCCGGTGGACATGGCAGACTGAGAGACGGTTGGAGACGGTATTGTTTCCGCCGGTGCCCTAGATGCAATATTTCCTCCTACAAAACTGGTGATTCCCTGACCCTGACTGCTTTTGGCTGGCAAAGAAACCTGCACAGATACTGCCGGTGGTGCGGAAAATGGTGGCCTTACAGTGACGGAAGGGATGTTGCGTTGCTGACTAGCTTCATTGGCCGAGGGTGCTACAACCTTAAGGGACATTTGGTAGTTAGTCCAGGCTTGAAAATGCATGGTGGTTAAGTGTCTATGCATGCAACTAGTATTGAGACTTTTCAGATTCTGACCTCTGCTTAAGCTAGTTGAACATTTTTGACAGATGACTTTGCGCTGATCAATTGGATGTTGTTTAAAAAAATGCCAGACTGCACTCTTCCTAGCATCGGATCCCTTTTCAGGGATTGCAGACTGAGCTTTAAACGGATGGCCACGCTGTCCTCCAACAGGTTTTGGCTTTGACACGCCTTTTGGGCCAGATACGGGCCCGGCAGATGGAACCTGTTGCAATGTTGATGCCTGCTGCGGCCCCTCCTCCACCTCCGCTTCTGAACTACTGCCGCCTGCACCCTGTTCCCCCAATGGATGCCAATCGGGGTCAACAACTGGGTCATCTATTACCTCCTCTTCGAGCTCATGTGCAACTTCGTCTGTGTCACTGTGTCGGTCGGTGGTATAGCGTTCGTGGCGGGGCAACATAGTCTCATCAGGGTCTGATTGTGGATCAGTACCCTGAGAGGGCAATGTTGTGGTCTGAGTCAAAGGAGCAGCATAGTACTCTGGCTGTGGCTGTGCATCAGTGCACTCCATGTCAGAATCTACTTGTAATGGGCATGGCCTGTTAAGTGTTTCACTTTCTAAGCCAGGGACGGTATGTGTAAAGAGCTCCATGGAGTAACCAGTTGTGTCGCCTGCTGCATCCTTCTCTCTTGTTGTAGTTTTTGCTGAAGAGGACAAGGAAGCGACTTGTCCCTGACCGTGAACATCCACAAGCGACGCGCTGCTTTTACATTTACCAGTTTCAGAAGAGGAGGCAAAAGAGCTAGAAGCTGAGTCTGCAATGTAAGCCAAAACTTGCTGTTGCTGCTCCGGCTTTAAAATCGGTTTTCCTACTCCCAGAAAAGAGAGCGTTCGAGGCCTTGTGTAGCCAGACGACGAAACTGGCTCCACAGCTCCAGACTTAGGTGGAATATTTTTATCCCCACGACCACCTGATGCTCCACTACCACTACCATCATTACCAGCTGACAATGAACGCCCACGGCCACGACCTCTTGCACCAGACTTCCTCATTGTTTTAAAAAATTAACCAAAGTAACTTTATTTGTTGCTGTCAAACAACTTACACGGTGAGCTATAACTTCAGAATGATTTCAATATCCCTTAACAGGTTGGTGAGACCCCAAGGAAAATCAGGCACAATGTTACACACTCTGTTTTCTGTGGCACAAAATCACAGAGATGCCACACACGCAGGACTGTCACTCAAGCACAAATGTCAATATTAATCTCCCACCTATTTTTTTTTTTTTTCTCAGGGAGACTTTAGAAACCAAATAAGATAAAATTATTTTTTCAGGGACAATATAGAAACCAAATAATAATAAAAAAAGGCTTTCTATGGCCCACTGAGTGAGAGATGGCACACACAGGAGTCAGGAGTGGCACACAAGCCCTGACTGAGGCCAATATTTTTCTCCCACTGATTGATGTAGTGATTTTTTTTCAGGTAGATTTTAGAACCCAAATCAAGCAAAAAAATTAATAGGCTTTCTATGGCCCACAATTTGAGAGAGAGAGATGGTACACCCAGGAGTCAAGACTGGCACACAAGCAGAAAGGGCAATATTAATCTCCCACTGTTTGAATTTTTTTTTTGTTTTTCAGGGAGACTTTAGAAACCAAATAATAAAAAAAAGGCTTTCTAAGGCCCACTGAGTGAGAGATGGCACACACAGGAGTCAGGAGTGGCGCACAAGCCCTGAGGCCAATATTTTTCTCCCACTGATTGATGTAGTGATTTTTTTTTCAGGTAGATTTTAGAACCCAAATCAAGCAAAAAAATTAATAGGCTTTCTATGGCCCACAATTTGAGAGAGAGAGATGGCACACCGAGGAGTCAAGACTGGCACACAAGCAGAAAGGGCAATATTAATCTCCCACTGTTTGAATTTTTTTTTTGTTTTTCAGGGAGACTTTAGAAACCAAATAATAAAAAAAAAGGCTTTCTATGGCCCACTGAGTGAGAGATGGCACACACAGGAGTCAGGAGTGGCACACAAGCCCTGACTGAGGCCAATATTTTTCTCCCACTGATTGATGTAGTGATTTTTTTTCAGGTAGATTTTAGAACCCAAATCAAGCAAAAAAATAAATAGGCTTTCTATGGCCCACTGAGTGAGAGATGGCACACACAGGAGTCAGGAGTGGCACACAAGCCCTGACTGAGGCCAATATTTTTCTCCCACTGATGTAGTGATTTTTTTTCAGGTAGATTTTAGAACCCAAATCAAGCAAAAAAATAAATAGGCTTTCTATGGCCCACTGAGTGAGAGATGTTAGATAGCCGTAGGCACTACTATTAGGGGTGGTGCACAAGTAGGTGCCCAAACCATATATACTTGTAGATCAACTTGGCACACACGTGATCAGATGCAAAATGTGATTTTTTAATTGAAGAGAGTACATACATAAAGACGTTTCGGTCATAGACCTTCTTCAATGTACTAAACAGAATAATAAATGATAACAAAATAAGTAAAGTAAAATAAAGTATATACAATGAAGTCATACAATTATGGTCTCATGCATATTGCAGAGTAAATGATTCATATAGCTGCTATGGAATAGGCCAAATACAGTAGTAAGTCGGTCCCTTGTGTAAAAGCAGTTAAAGAAGAAACGTCCAAATATAAGGGCACAAGTGATGTTAAGGGTTAGGGCTATTTAATGGTGATTCTGGTAGTGAGGCATTATGCATTAAGTGGAAAAAGGGGGGAGAATGGAAGACCTACCCTCTCTTTTGGAGATACTGGTATGCGTATTTTGTGGGCGGCTTCACCTGTAATATGTACAGGATGTCTAAAACTATTCAATTGTGCCGTGGCTATAATAGCATAAGTGTGAGTGAACATACCCTTAAGAATACCCTATGGTCCTTGGTTCAGGTACAGACACTTGTGCTTGTATTGCACTATGGGAATGAGAAAGAAAGCCATGAGGGCCCCGCAGAGATGATACCATATGATACGGCGTGTCCCTAGGGTAGTGAGTGCCTGACTTACCTGGTGAGCTCACGTTCCGGACGCGGTGTCCACCGCTTGTCCTGAGTGTGAAGGAGCTCACCGGTCTGTGTCCTTAAATGAGCGCGATATCACGCCGTATTACCGGATGTGCCGGACCGGAAGTGGCCTAAAGCGGAGGGGCGGTGCGGTCATTTTAGGAAAAGCACATCCAGGGGTTAAAGAATTTAATGAACCCTTTCTCCCTTGCTTCCGGAGACCACGTAACATACGTGATAAACTGGTGAGAGCGGATATAGGCAGTCTACAACCTACATCCAGACAGCGCTTTCTTTCGAATCCAAGGACAGGCACATTTCCCTGCCTACAGTGCATGCAGTGTAATAACATACAGAGAGGCACAACCTTATACCATCCACACAATGGTAAAGAATATCCTATTAAAGGATTCTTCACATGTAACTCGGCATATGTCATCTATGTTATCAAGTGCCCCTGTGGACTGTACTATGTTGGCGAGACAACACAATCCATCAAACAGAGAATCTCTAAACACAAATCTACTATAAGGTGCAAGAACACCTTATTACCCATTCCGTATCATTTCGTCACCCAAGGCCATTCCATTGCCCAACTCAGATTTCAAGTGATTGAGCAGGTGTCACCGTTACGCAGAGGGGGTGACAGAATAGGCCTCCTGAAGAAGAGGGAGGCCTACTGGATACATGAACTGCAGACTTTAGCCCCTAGGGGCCTGAATAGAGACTATGATATCCAGGCATTCCTCTCCTGAACAGTGATCGGCTCACCGACTGTTGCTACAAAATATTACGCCCATCATGGGAGCGTCACATGTTGATAACATGATTATTGTCTTTGAATGACATTGTATCTCTAAGATTCCTGCTAATACTGATATTTCTCTTTGCAGAATCGCCTGTACTAAGAATGCCTAGAACCTATATCGCCTCTGCTAAACTCACTGAATATAGTCACCACGGATGATCACCTCTCACCAATCCCAGCACCTACATCACCTTGGAGAAACGCATCACAGTGCCTGTGAGCAACATATACAACGCATGCTCAAGGTGGAACGCATAGTCCCACCCTCTCAAGCACTGGTGGAACACACCATGACCGCACCGCCCCTCCGCTTTAGGTCACTTCCGGTCCGGCACATCCGGTAATACGGCGCGATATCGCGCTCATTTAAGGACACAGACCGGTGAGCTCCTTCACACTCAGGACAAGCGGTGGACACCGCGTCCGGAACGTGAGCTCACCAGGTAAGTCAGGCACTCACTACCCTAGGGACACGCCGTATCATATGGTATCATCTCTGCGGGGCCCTCATGGCTTTCTTTCTCATTCCCATAGTGCAATACAAACACAAGTGTCTGTACCTGAACCAAGGACCATAGGGTATTCTTAAGGGTATGTTCACTCACACTTATGCTATTATAGCCACGGCACAATTGAATAGTTTTAGACATCCTGTACATATTACAGGTGAAGCCGCCCACAAAATACGCATACCAGTGTCTCCAAAAGAGAGGGTAGGTCTTCCATTCTCCCCCCTTTTTCCACTTAATGCATAATGCCTCACTACCAGAATCACCATTAAATAGCCCTCACCCTTAACATCACTTGTGCCCTTATATTTGGACGTTTCTTCTTTAACTGCTTTTACACAAGGGACCGACTTACTACTGTATTTGGCCTATTCCATAGCAGCTATATGAATCATTTACTCTGCAATATGCATGAGACCATAATTGTATGACTTCATTGTATATACTTTATTTTACTTTACTTATTTTGTTATCATTTATTATTCTGTTTAGTACATTGAAGAAGGTCTATGACCGAAACGTCTTTATGTATGTACTCTCTTCAATTAAAAAATCACATTTTGCATCTGATCACGTGTGTGCCAAGTTGATCTACACTGAGTGAGAGATGGCACACACAGGAGTCAGGAGTGGCACACAAGCCCTGACTGAGGCCAATATTTTTCTCCCACTGATTGATGTAGTGATTTTTTTTCAGGTAGATTTTAGAACCCAAATCAAGCGAAAAAATAAATAGGCTTTCTATGGCCCACTGAGTGAGAGATGGCACACACAGGAGTCAGGAGTGGCACACAAGCCCTGACTGAGGCCAATATTTTTCTCCCACTGATTGATGTAGTGATTTTTTTTAGGTAGATTTTAGAACCCAAATCAAGCAAAAAAATAAATAGGCTTTCTATGGCCCACTGAGTGAGAGATGGCACACACAGGAGTCAGGAGTGGCACACAAGCCCTGACTGAGGCCAATATTTTTCTCCCACTGATTGATGTAGTGATTTTTTTTAGGTAGATTTTAGAACCCAAATCAAGCAAAAAAATTAATAGGCTTTCTATGGCCCACTGAGTGAGAGATGGCACACACAGGAGTCAGGAGTGGCACACAAGCCCTGACTGAGGCCAATATTTTTCTCCCACTGATTGATGTAGTGATTTTTTTTCAGGTAGATTTTAGAACCCAAATCAAGCAAAAAAATAAATAGGCTTTCTATGGCCCACTGAGTGAGAGATGGCACACACAGGAGTCAGGAGTGGCACACAAGCCCTGACTGAGGCCAATATTTTTCTCCCACTGATTGATGTAGTGATTTTTTTTCAGGTAGATTTTAGAACCCAAATCAAGCAAAAAAATTAATAGGCTTTCTATGGCCCACTGAGTGAGAGATGGCACACACAGGAGTCAGGAGTGCACACAAGCCCTGACTGAGGCCAATATTTTTCTCCCACTGATTGATGTAGTGATTTTTTTTCAGGTAGATTTTAGAACCCAAATCAAGCAAAAAAATTAATAGGCTTTCTATGGCCCACTGAGTGAGAGATGGCACACACAGGAGTCAGGAGTGGCACACAAGCCCTGACTGAGGCCAATATTTTTCTCCCACTGATTGATGTAGTGATTTTTTTTAGGTAGATTTTAGAACCCAAATCAAGCAAAAAAATTAATAGGCTTTCTATGGCCCACTGAGTGAGAGATGGCACACACAGGAGTCAGGAGTGGCACACAAGCCCTGACTGAGGCCAATATTTTTCTCCCACTGATTGATGTAGTGATTTTTTTTCAGGTAGATTTTAGAACCCAAATCAAGCAAAAAAATAAATAGGCTTTCTATGGCCCACTGAGTGAGAGATGGCACACACAGGAGTCAGGAGTGGCACACAAGCCCTGACTGAGGCCAATATTTTTCTCACACTGATTGATGTAGTGATTTTTTTTCATGTAGATTTTAGAACCCAAATCAAGCAAAAAGATTAATAGGCTTTCTATGGCCCACTGAGTGAGAGATGGCACACACAGGAGTCAGGAGTGGCACACAAGCCCTGACTGAGGCCAATATTTTTCTCCCACTGATTGATGTAGTGATTTTTTTTCAGGTAGATTTTAGAACCCAAATCAAGCAAAAAAATTAATAGGCTTTCTATGGCCCACTGAGTGAGAGATGGCACACACAGGAGTCAGGAGTGGCACACAAGCCCTGACTGAGGCCAATATTTTTCTCCCACTGATTGATGTAGTGATTTTTTTTCAGGTAGATTTTAGAACCCAAATCAAGCAAAAAAATTAATAGGCTTTCTATGGCCCACTGAGTGAGAGATGGCACACACAGGAGTCAGGAGTGGCACACAAGCCCTGACTGAGGCCAATATTTTTCTCCCACTGATTGATGTAGTGATTTTTTTTCAGGTAGATTTTAGAACCCAAATCAAGCAAAAAAATTAATAGGCTTTCTATGGCCCACTGAGTGAGAGATGGCACACACAGGAGTCAGGAGTGGCACACAAGCCCTGACTGAGGCCAATATTTTTCTCCCACTGATTGATGTAGTGATTTTTTTTCAGGTAGATTTTAGAACCCAAATCAAGCAAAAAAATAAATAGGCTTTCTATGGCCCACTGAGTGAGAGATGGCACACACAGGAGTCAGGAGTGGCACACAAGCCCTGACTGAGGCCAATATTTTTCTCCCACTGATTGATGTAGTGATTTTTTTTAGGTAGATTTTAGAACCCAAATCAAGCAAAAAAATTAATAGGTTTTCTATGGCCCACTGAGTGAGAGATGGCACACACAGGAGTCAGGAGTGGCACACAAGCCCTGACTGAGGCCAATATTTTTCTCCCACTGATTGATGTAGTGATTTTTTTTCAGGTAGATTTTAGAACCCAAATCAAGCAAAAAAATTAATAGGCTTTCTATGGCCCACAATTTGAGAGAGAGAGATGGCACACCCAGGAGTCAAGACTGGCACACAAGCAGAAAGGGCAATATTAATCTCCCACTGTTTGAATTTTTTGTTTTGTTTTTCAGGGAGACTTTAGAAACCAAATAATAAAAATTAATAGGCTTTCTATGGCCCACTGAGTGAGAGATGGCACACACAGGAGTCAGGAGTGGCGCACAAGCCCTGAGGCCAATATTTTTCTCCCACTGATTGATGTAGTGATTTTTTTTCAGGTAGATGTTAGAACCCAAATCAAGCAAAAAAAATAATAGGCTTTCTATGGCCCACTGAGTGAGAGATGGCACACACAGGAGTCAGGAGTGGCACACAAGCCCTGAGGCAAATATTTTTCTCCCACTGATTGATGTAGTGATTTTTTTTCAGGTAGATTTTAGAACCCAAATCAAGCAAAAAAATTAATAGGCTTTCTATGGCCCACTGAGTGAGAGATGGCACACACAGGAGTCAGGAGTGGCACACAAGCCCTGAGGCCAATATTTTTCTCCCACTGATTGATGTAGTGATTTTTTTTCAGGTAGATTTTAGAACCCAAATCAAGCAAAAAAATAAATAGGCTTTCTATGGCCCACTGAGTGAGAGATGGCGCACACAGGGATGGCACACACACGGATGGCACTCTAGCAGAAATGCCAATCTTAATCTCCCACAAAAAAAAAAAAAAACAGGGACTGTCCTACAATTACTATCTCCCTGCAGTAATCTCAGCCAGGTATGGCAGGCAGCAATAAGGAGTGGACTGATGCACAAATTAAATAAAAAGTGTGGACAAACAAAAAAGATAGCTGTGCAGAAAGGAAGGAACAAGAGGATTTGTGCTTTGAAAAAAGCAGTTGGTTTGCACAGCGTCGTACACACACAGGCACAGCAACGCAGCTATCAGGGTCAGGGAGCCTTCTAGGGCAGCCCAATGAGCGACAGCGCTGAGGAAAAAAAAATGTAGCTTCCACTGTCCCTGCAAACAAAAGGTGGTGTTGGACAGTGGAAATCGCTACAGCACAAGCGGTTTGCAGCTTTATGTACCCTGCCTATCACTATCCCTGCTTCTGAAGAAGCGGCAGCAACCTCTCCCTACACTCAGATCAGCAGCAGTAAGATGGCGGTCGGCGGGAACGCCCCTTTATAGCCCCTGTGACGCTGCAGAAAGCAAGCCAATCACTGCAATGCCCTTCTCTAAGATGGTGGGGACCAGGACCTATGTCATCACGCTGCCCACACTCTGCGTTCACCTTCATTGGCTGAGAAATGGCGCTTTTCGCGTAATTGAAACGCGACTTTGGCGCTAAAGTCGCGTACCGCATGGCCGACCCCGCACAGGGGTCGGATTGGGTTTCATGAAACCCGACTTTGCCAAAAGTCGGCGACTTTTGAAAATGAACGACCCGTTTCGCTCAACCCTACCGATGACCATTACTCGTGCAAAGTCACCCATATTGCTCGATTTTCCCATTCTTTCATAGAACCCGTTGCAGATTTCAGCTTTCAGCAGAATGGTTCAAACATTCTGGGAGATTAAACTGTTTTACTTTTGGACATATAACAACCATTAACTGTATTGTCAGATCGTGGAGGATTACAGGAGAAAACTTACAGGAGAGAGGTCACACAGTATAACATTAATAAACTCTTAAGAACTAACACAGCACCACATCCTCTTAAGTCAGTCACTCCAGCATAAGTCTGCAGCTGTTGTGTACTTCCGTAGAATCACATTGAAACTGATCCATGGAAAATGTTCTTACTTGATTTTATGCTGGATGCGGGGTCGGGTATCCATAGGAAGAAGCTCCAACAGTGAAAGGGTCGGTGTCTGCAATAAAGTGACCATTCAGGGCATCTGTATAATGAAACTTTCTTGTGTTTTTCAATGCAGTTTTTCTCATCGTCTCTCCTTCTTCTTCTCTCTTTCTAAAACATTTGAGAGGAAAATCAATAATTCACCTCAAATATGAAAACACGTAGAAAACCAAATCTCAAATATTCATGTGTGGAAACAACAATAGACGAGAATTCCCGCTCTGTGGTCCCCGACAGAACCCTCTTACTTCGAGTAGCTGTCACTTTGAATGAGATTAAACTATGATTAAAGTAAGTGAACTTGTCTACACGGCGGCTGGTTAATGTATACTTGACCTAGTTTTCTTTTCGAAAAAAAAAGCCAAGTGAAAAACTGAAGCTTTCAAGTGAAAAAAAAACAGCAGTGAAGAGAAAAATGTCTAAATTCTACTTGATGCCTGAGATCGCGGAACCGGGTGATTGTGTCCTCTCAGACTTGTTCTTGAGATGCTGAGCTGTCTGGGTGCCTATATTCTAGGTCATGAGCGAAGAATTCAGGTCACACGACTGCCTGGAGAGCATTTTGTTTTAACACAAGCAGCTCCGGCTGTTATTATGCAGGAGCTTCCGGATGATCACTGTTTATGGGGGGCAATTTATTATCGTCTCTTGGCGCACTTTGACCATCACAAGGGTGTCTGGTGAGTTTTATGGACTGTCACTAGCCATTTAGCCCAATACTCATACTGGCCCATCAACACCTATAGAAGCCCTCTGTGTTGTGGCAGTGGCATAACTATAGTACGTGAAGGTGTTACAGTAGCACCAAAGCCCTTTGGCCCATTTGAGAAGCCCAATACTATTAAAGGCCCATGATAGCTGGGGGGAGCCTGTTGGAGATTTTGCACTGGGGCCAACAAGCTTCAAGTTCTGTATGGTGGAAAAACCACCAGCTAATATATGCTTAGTGGCACGATGGGCAGACTACAAGTGGTAACTAATATTTGGGACCAGAAAATTAGATTATAAGGGTCTCTATGAGATCTCCCAGGAGGAAAAGCATGTCTCTGTGCACATTGATGAGGAGGCTTGATGGATGGGAGTAGTGGGGCTTCTCGCATTTTAGAGAGTCAGGGCCGCTTGATATGATCTTTGCATATGTCTGGGAGAAAATCCGGTTTACATTTTGAGATGAGCTCCTGGAACTGATGATTTTTAGGGTCCGCATACAAAATCCCACCAAATGATGAACAGTTGTTTTCCACTTATGGAGCGCCCCCAGACGCAGGGCAGCGGGGTACTCGGTACCGGGTCTCTCTGTCTCAGTTCTGGGGATGTCACGGCGGCCCGACCCGGTCCGTGGACCTGCTAAGGGGCGTCCAATTAATGGTGTAGGTAGAAGTCTGTCAAGTGTTCGTGACGCCACCTGTGGTATTCGGTCAGAGTGACCGACTCTGCTAGGGGTCCGCTGGGGTGATGGAATGGCAGCTAGATGGTATACCTTCCCACAGGTGAAGTATGTCCCCAGGGCTTCCCTCGAGGTGTAGATGGTGACGGTGTAGGTCGCAGTAAATAACGAGGACACAGGGTTGCAGTCTCTTTACCTTTTACTGTAGACTTCGGCATCCACAATCCAGAGCACTGCTAACAGGGCAAGCTGAGACCGGCCGGTCCGAAGGCACATCCAGAGTTCCCTTTGCAGGTGGAAATCAGTAGCCTTCCTACCAGCGCCTGTGTGTTGTAGTACCTCCCTGCTGAGCACCACGGGATAGTCCTCACAACTCTTGTATCTGTTTCTGAAGTTCTCTCTCCGTCCCCCAGTTGGTATGGATAGGACGCACCCGTATGACGGGGTAGGCCTGGAGCTTTTTTAATAGGGACCCTAGAGACGCCCCTCTCCCACAATTGCCTCCGTTGTCTGCATAGGTGTAAAGGTGAGACAGCCAACCTAAAGTTAACTGCCCTGCCGTGATCTGGAGTAATGCGTAGAGCCAGTACTCCCTCGGTGTTCCGGCCACCGGCTACGCGCCTCAGAAGGATGTTGCCACGGTCTTAGGGCACGACTCCTCCCGGTATTATCTCCTATTGCTGTGATCTCGTTTCTCACTTCTCCACAATATACTTCGCTTCTTGTCCTTTCTTAGGATGCCGCCGCAATGAAGTGCAGGCGCGGCTCCGTAACGATCTGTCTCTTGCTGACAGGGACCTCCCTGGATCTTCCCAGCAACTCTCTCACTAGATGTTACCTGGGCAAAACCCAGTCAGCTTCTTTTCTAACTTCCTATCCAACCCCCAGTTTTACCAGAGTGTGAGGAGTGGCCTAATATATAGTACCTTTTGCTCCCCCTGGTGGCCGGAGTGTGAAGTGTAATGTGTGACTGTGATACCTGGTCAGGTGAACTCTTTTAGTACAATCAGACGTACCATCACTCCCCCTGGTGGAAGAGCGACAATACTGCACGACCAGGACTCTGGGGCGCTGCACTTACACCGACTATTGATGAGGAATGAGCATTTTTGGGAACGTTTCTTTAGCAGTCTGTTAATCAGTAGGTCAGCTAGGAGGAAGGTCTTCTTGTAGTCTAGGGGCTGGAGATGGCAAGAGGTGAGACTTCAATGTGAGAGTTGGATCTAATGTTACCCCATATAAAATGCCCCGTATAGAGGGGAATAATGTGGTATTGGATAAAGATATTTTGGGTGCTGTGATTTATTATGACATTTCCTTTAGAGAGAACCTATTACTTATCATAAAATATATAATTTTTACATGGTATAAATGCCTCTTTTCACCTGAATCCGGCAATGTTTTTCTTTTATTCCTTCCCCTCTTTGTTACTCAGATGTGACCTCATCTTCCCTAAATATAAATCTAGTCCAGTTAGCCAAGTGGGCGTGGGCGTGGGCATATACATTTTTGGGGGATGTATTCTTCAGGACTACGCCCCCCTGCAGCAAAATCACTACATTTATTTCCAGGAAAGAGGAGGCCATATCTCAAGAACGGAGTGGCACAGGAATAAAATATAAACATCGCCGGATTCAGGAGAATAGCGGCATTTACTCCAGGTAAAAATAGTACATATTCATGGCAAATGATAGGTCCTCTTTAAATTTATAGTTAAGCACCTATCCATATATAATGCTGGATATTTACATTCATTGCTGACCTCTAATATAACAAATTACATGCCATTTCTTTTTTGGGGGGTTGGGGGTCAGTAGTCTTTCCAGTTTAGAGAAGGCTGAGAATTTTGCTGTGTTGTTGTGGACATTCTGCCCTGCATTCCTGGATATTCCATAGGTGGGTGACGACTATTAGCAGCTGCTGTTCCATACATTCCAGAACTCAGAATCCTGTTTCGTTCCTACCAAAAAGCAGCCCCGGAATGTAAGCTGAGATTCCCCGGATATAGAGATGAATTGGGCATTGGGATGGTACGTGGGGTGCCAAGGCCTGTGGCAGTGCAGATATTGTGCCCAGTATCCAGTAATAATGCCCTCTCTTTAACACAATTAATGTCCCATGGGAGCCTCTTTTAGAGAAAATAACGTCTCTTGAGTGCCCAATCAAGAAAATCTTAATGCCCCCTTAGTATCCTCTTAAACAGTACTTATGGCCCCTGAATGCCTCTTCCAAAAGTAATAATGCCACCATTGTCCACCCACAGCGAAAATAACGCTTTAACCCGCACAATCTGGGCATAGGCTGGATGCGGGCTGCTTGGAGCTTTTCAAAGTGGCGGATCTTTGGTACTAGTCAGTGACATGACTAGAGTTCTGTGCGCCCCAGTGCAACTTCGGAACCTGGCCCTGACCCTCACTAGACTGTTGCATGGAGTCCATCGGTGTTACTGCTAGGAGCTATGTATGTTTTTCCTACCAAAAAAACAACATAAATATATTCAGTATCAATATTACCAGAAATAGTAATACCAACTTGTGCCACCATATATTATTAATACCTCTTGTTCCACTATATATTAAAAATGTCCCCTTATGCCACCATATATGAGTAATGCCACCTTATATATTAATAATGCACCATTGTGCCCCCTTCCCTCACCTCTAGGCTAGAAAATGTAAGTTTGCACAGTAAAATGCAGATGCCAGGGCACCTTAGAGTGTAAAATCGAGGAGCGCAGTGATCTACGCAGACGCTAGATTACCTAGTCAGTGCCGAAAATCACAGAGACATTGAGCTATCACTCATAGAGAGGAAAGCATTAAGGAAATATTCTTAGGAGGCTAAGTTTTGTTAAGTGCTCTGGGTGTGACAAAGCACTTAAAAGGGTTGTCCAGCCTTGGGGTACATATCTGCAGTCACTACTGTATGTAAATGTGACTGCAGACTTTTGAATCCTAACAGTGAGCACAGTGTGCCCTCCTCAGGAATCTCTAACGCCATCGCCAGGAGTGGGCGGTCACGTGATCACAAGTATGCGATTTGCATACATGAGGCCACATAAAAGTTTCTAATTTATCCTAATTTTAAAAACTTTACAGTGTATCTAAGTTACAAACTGCTTTTTTAGCAGCCAAATGGACCACCTTAAGTCACAAAACCACCTGGGTACAATTGCAACCTATGCAACATCTATTGTTGCATTCCTGCCTTGGGTTGTTTGTCTTCTGGGATATTTTTTTTTTAGTTAAATGCATGTATTTTGGGCTAAAAATTATTTTTGCAATTGCATTTCATCAAAAATTTTGCACTATTTCCCTTCTGAATCTTCAAACCCTTCTCCCTGCGAGAGGCAATTGTGTATCGCCCTTGAGGTTCCTCTTGTCAGTTTATGGATCACTTTGCCACTTGGCTTCCAAGCTTTCTATCCTGTGACATTCTTACTCTCATCATGGGAGATTTTAACATCCCCATTGATGAGCCACTCTCCCCATCTACCTCTTTCATCATCTGTCTCTAACATCCTCCTTTGGCCTTTCACAGCTTCCCAACTCTCCTACATGTGAAGATGGGAATACTCAGGTCTTCCATGACTCTGCTCACTGCATGATTTTACTAACTTTCCTCTCCCACTCTCTGACCACAACCTTCTTTCCGTCTCCATCAAGGACTGTCTCAATACCCAAGACACCCCCACTTACTGCACACACAGAAATCTATGTGCCATCAATACCCAGCAGCTTATGAACAATCCACAGTCATCTATAGCTCTCATCTCCTCCCTCTCCTATCCAGTCTCAGCATTGTCACATTATAACAATACAGCACCCTGAATGAAGCAGCCCCAGCTACACGTAGATCAACCCAGTACAGACACTGGTAATCCTGGCACGTGCTGCAAACAGTCTTTCTCCAGCGCTGCTTAAGATGTGCCAAGAGTCTGTGCAGAAAATCACTTTCAGCAGAAGACTTAATCCATTATAAGTTCATGCTCAAAACGTGTAACTCTTCTCTCCATCTGGCTAAACAAGTCTACTTCACCACCCTCATCACATCCCTAGCCAACAATCCAAAACAACTCTTTGAAACCTTCCACTCCCTGCTGATCCCTAAAGTACTGATCCCCATCAACAACCTAAGCGCTGACGATCTGGCCACTTATTTCCTACAAAAAAAATCAATCATAGCCATCAAGACATTTTTGCACAATCTCCTCAGAGCCCGGATCCCCTTCCCTCCCACACCTCAAGTTCACTTTCCATCTTCAAGCCTGTCACAGAAGAAGAAGTGACTGGACTCCCCTCTTCTTCTCGCCCTAGAACCTGTAACAGTGACCCTATTTCCTCACATCTCCTTCAGTTCCTCTTCCTTGCTGTCACTACCCACCTAACTAAAAAATTAAACCTTTCTCTTTCTTCAGGTATTTTTTCCATTTTCATTCAAACATGCCATCGTAAATCATTTACTTCAAAAGCTATCCCTGGACCAGAACTGCACTAGTAATTACAGACCAGTCTCTAATCTTCCTTTCATCTCTAAACTCCGGCTTCACTCCCATCTCATGTGCTATCTCTCAGATAACTCTTTTCAACCCTTTACGGTCTGATTTCTGCTCTTCACACTCTCCTGAACCTGCCCTCACTAAAGTTTCTAATGATCTACTAAGAGCAAAATCCAATGGTCACTATTACCATGTGATTCTCCTGGGTTTCTCTGCAGCATTTGACACTGTGGATCACCAGCTCATCCTCACTATGCTCCGGTGAATCAGCCTCAAGGACTCTGTTCTCTCCTGGTTCTCCTCTCATCTCTCTGACCACTTCTTCACGGTATCATTTGCTGGCTTCTCTTCCTCTAATCTTCCACTTACTATCAGGGTTCCTCAGGGTTCAGTTCTAGACCCATCATCTTCATCTTACATACTGCCCCTATTGGACAAACAATTAGCAGATTTGGTATCCAGCAGCATCTCTATGCTGATGACACCCAATTATACACTTCTTCACCTGACACCCCCCCCCCCACACACACACACACACACACTTTAAAGGGAATGTGCCACCAGTTTTTTTGTAGTTTGTTTTTTTGTGAAATTAAGCTTAAAATAGTAAATAAAATGTATTAATGCAATGTTTGCACTGTTTGCAAACATTTCTATATGAAAAATATTATATATTTTCTTACAAAATATATATATTGACCACTAGGGGGAGCATTTTCCGTTTTAGACCTCAAGCAGCTATAGTAAGACTTACCAGCTTTACGGTTAGCTGGAGAATTGGGGCAGTAACTGCTGACATCACCATTTCCCTCCCCTTTTGGGTGGTCTAATATCCCTGGGGCAGAATGAAGAGCAGCATCACAGGGCAGAGCCATTTTGTGGGTGACTGCCCTGTGATCTGCTATCACCAGCAGTTACTGCATCAGAAGCACAGTTACATAGTTTATGTGGTGTGTATGGAGCAGCATTGTCTGTGCAGAGCTGTCTGTGACTCATCCCTCAGTAAGATAAGGAGCTCCAGGTCTGCAGTGAATGGCCAGGCATTGTGGAGGGAGGGGAGAGATACATTGTATGGCAGAGACAGGTGTCAGGTGTCACCTCTCTCTGCAGGCTGTGAATGCAGCTTACCAGAGATCACAGGGACTGTGTGTGAGGGGGGAGGCGGAGACACAGCAGGAGAAGCACACAGGGCAGCTTGTGAGGGGCAGAAGATGTCTGCCCAGTGCCTGGAGTACAGAGGAGCAGTGCACATTTCTCCTGTGATAGAGAGTAAGTGGAGCTGGGCAGAGAGCACTGGGCTATAGTTAAATGGCAGCTAGTCACACCTACAGCAGTGAATTGTGCAGCCCACAGAGGCGTGCCCAGCTCACTGCTAATGCAGATACAATGTTATAGATAGGGTCCGCGGTGGTCTATTATCTCCTATGTCCATGGGGTGCCATAAAATGACACTGTTAGTGTCGTGAACTGCTGTGAAACCAAGATGTCAGCCCCCAGTTCCTTCTTTAAACTCATATAACACACGAAATCTGTTTCACATGCATTTAAAACTTGGTTATAGCAGCATGTTATGCTACATTACAGTGATTTATTAATGATCTACAAACACGGTACCTTACCTTTAATACAAAATACCAGAGATTGTCTGTCTGCTGTCTCTACCATCATGTCCTCCCTCTATCTGGAACTAAATCTCTCCAAAACAGAACTCCTTGTGTTTCCTCCCTCTACTAAAGGTACCGTCACACTAAGCGATGCTGCAGCGATACAGACAACAATGTCGATCGCTGCAGCTTCGCTGTTTAGTCACTGTGTGGTCGCTGGGGAGCTGTCACACAGACGGCTCTCCAGAGACCAACGATGCCGAAGTCCCCTGGTAACCAGGGTAAACATCGGGTTACTAAGCGCAGGGCCGCGCTTAGTAACCCGATGTTTACCCTGGTTACCATTGTAAATGTAAAAAAAAAACACATACTCACATTCCGGTGCCCGGCGTCCGCTTCCTTGCACTCCTCCTGCATCCTGTGTCAGCGCCGAACATCTCCGGCATCTCCCACAGAGCAGAGCGGTGACGTCACCGCTCTGCTTTACGGCCGGCACTTACACAGGATGCAGGAGGAGTGCAGGGAAGCGGACGCCGGGCACCGGAATGTGAGTATATGTTTTTTTTTTTACATTTACAATGGTAACCAGGGTAAACATTGGGTTACTAAGCGCGGCCCTGCGCTTAGTAACCCAATGTTTACCCTGGTTACCAGTGAAGACATCGCTGGATCGGTGTCACACACACCGATCCAGCGATGTCAGCGGGTGATCCAGCGACGAAATAAAGTTCCGGACTTTCAGCAAAGACCAGCGATCTCACAGCGGGATCCTGATCGCTGCTGCGTGTCAAACAACGATATCACTAGCCAGGACGCTGCAACGTCACGGATCACTAGCGATATCGTTGTAAAGTCGCTTAGTGTGAAGGTACCTTAACCTACATATACGCAATATTGCAATTGCCTGAGTTGTGCAACCATAACTCCCGAGCAGCACACCCATTGTCTTGGGGTCATATTTGACACAGAACTTTTTCCTTTATTCCCTGTATCCAATCACTCACTCACTCATGTTACCTGCACCATAAAAACATCTCCAGAATCTGACCTTTTCTCACCTTTAAAACTGCAAAACCTCTAACTGTCGCTCTTATTCACTCTCGTCTGGACTACTGCAACTCTCTTCTGATCGCTCTTCCTCTAACCAAACTCTCTCCTCTTGAATCCGTTTTGAATGCGGCAGCTTGGGTCGTATTTCTGTGCAGCCTTTTCACCGATGCCTGCACTTTGTTCCAGTCATTACACTGGTTACCCATCCTATATAGAGTTCAATATAAACTCATCTCTCTCACCCGCAAAATCCTCCACAGTTCTGCACCGCCTTATATTTCATCCCTCATTTCTATCTATCACCCTTCCTATGCCCTCCATTCTGCAACTGATCTAAGACTAACGTCCTCCATAATCCTAATCTTGCACCTCCATCTCCAAGACTTCTCCTATGCTGCGCTAGTTTTCTGGAATGCACTACCTCACTCAATCCAACTAATATCTATCCCGCATGCATATGCTCTCTTTCACCTCAACTCACTAAGCTAACTACCCCCTGTTCCCTCCTAAATGTTAATCATAATCTACTCCTTCCTATTCATCTGTCTCCACATCCTCCATGCACCCAACAGCACACGGTAACAGCACTCAGACAGATCCTGGCTGATGACCGGATCATGCAGCTTAATATGAAAACCCTTATTTATTATATTGATGGTTGGACTAGACATAACTGGACGTTTTTCCTAGTGTGTCCCTATTTCCTTATAGATTGTATTCTTGTGAGCAGCAGGACCCTCAATCCTTCTGTAACTGGTGAAATGTGTGACCTTGTATTGTTTTTATTGTCTGTACATATCCCTACTTATTTGTAAAGTGCTGCGGAATATGTTGGCGCTATATAAATAAAAATTATTATTATAATTATATAACTTCTGTTTTTCACTGAATAATGCCGGCTGCAGAATGGGTTTATTCTGATGGTCTGATGGTGATTTTTTAATTCTTTTATTTGTGTTTTTCCTAGCTCCTCTCAGCTGATTGACGACCTCAAACCACAATAAAGTTGAATATGTAGGGAAACAGACTGTAACAACGAAATGGTACAAAATGTTAAATGAAATCAAGATAAAATAATGATTGTTTATAGGCATATAATTAAAAAACATCCTTTAATTGTAGTTAAATTGTAATATTCTGTCGAACATACATCTAAATTAACTCTATAGTTTTACTGCTTTTACTGCATTATAGAATCCTTCCTATGCTGATGGCAGTAACGTTTAGAATGGTCGTAGTAGCAGTGCAATATCTTAACATTTGGAGCCACTTTTAGTTTCTAAAAAAGGCCCTGGACATAGTAGATGTCCCCTTATTATACTTACTAGCATGGGTATGAGAGATCATTAGACAGACCCCAATATTGAACATTTATGTATTTTTGCACGGTAATATTTTAACTTTTTTTTCTACAAAATAACCCGATTTACGCTTATGCCATTAATTACTCTGGTCTCCAACAAGTAACCTTCGTTTTCTGGAAAACTATTTAAAATTGTGTTCAGTATGATCTATATAAGGGTGCAGCAATGTTTTCATTCTGGGGTTTTTCGCCCTGTTTTAAGCGTCCTATCACCTATTTGCATTGGCAGCAGCTGCCTGACATTAGTTCTACAGTTAATTTTGCCTTTCATTAAATTTCCCACGTCAGATTTACAATTCAATATGTAATCTCATTCCACGTAACCTTACGTCTATCAACACTGAACTTTCAGTAATGAACTTTATATGACACTTTTCCACCAACGCCTAAAATTGCTCCTGGAAGCACTGCTATGCTATACTGTGTTAATAATTCTCCATGTAGCTTCTGCAAAGTTTATCCCATAAGTCATCTACAAAGTCATTTCTAAATGCAGAGGCGGATCTAGGTTTCCCGGCACCTGGAGCAAAAATTTCAGTTTGACGCCCCCCTACTATCACAGCTTAAGCAGTTTGACTGGTCATCATGTGACCACTCATGCAATTTGCATACTTAGGCCGGGGTCACACTTGCGAGTGCAATGCGAGAAACTCGCGCCAATTTCCGGCACTGCTGCCGGCACTCAGGACCGGAGTGTGCAGCTGAACGCACCAGTCCGAACCGCCGACGCCAGTGCCAGTAATTGATGCGAGTTTCTCGCATTGCACTCGCGATGCAACACCGGCCTTACATTCATGTGCCATTAGCTCCTCTTCCTGCTTCACTGAGAGAAGCAGGAAGATAAGCTAATCGGCACATGACCTTAAGTATGAAAATAACATATTTGTGGTCATGTGATGACCATTGTAAACGGCAAACAGAATCGAATCCTTAGGCTGGGGTCACACTTGCGAGTGAAATGCGAGAAACTCGCGCATCAATACCCGGCACTGCCGCTGGCACTCAGGACCGGAGCGTGCGGCTGCATAGAAACACATGCAGCCGCACACTCCGGTCCCGAGTGCTGGCGGCAGTGCCGGGAATTGATGCGAAAGACTCACGCGAGTTTCTCGCATTGCACTCACAAGTGTGACCCCGGCTTTACAATGAGTATATTACATGCTGTTAGGAATTGGCATGTAGCAGTGCTTAATTTTATAATTAATACTCCTAACATAAATACAGATGTACAGGGTGGGCCATGTATATGGATACAACTAAATAAAATGGGAATGGTTGGTGATATCAACTTCCTGTTTGTGGCACATTAGTATATGGGAGAGGGAAAATTTTTCAAGATGAGTGGTGACCATGGGGGCCATTTTGAAGTCAGCCATTTTGGATCATCTCAGTTGAGATGCTGCAGCAGCTGGATTTTGTAAAGGTGCCATTTGTGAGTAGCTAATATCCGCCGAAGGGATGTTCAACTGATGCAAGATCGGCGCACTGAATTTGCAGAATGGGCAAAACAAAAATTGGAACAGGGCCTTCAGTTTACACAGAACATTATGTTCAGTGATGAGGCAAACTTTTTTGGGTGGGCCATTTATATGGATATACCTAAATAACATGGGAATGGTGACAGTTTTCTTGCGTAGGGTGTCTTGCATTGAAATCTGCTGCAATGACCCGGGTACTGCGTTCACCAGACATCAACACAATTTCTATCTGCTCCTCACATGTTAACCTCTGCGACATGTCAATGGCTGTAAACAAAGACAAACCTGGAAATCACTCATGAAAGAATAAAGTTACATTAAAACCAAGCACACCATTGTTTTTCTTGTGAAATTCTCAATAAGTTTGATGTGTCACATGACCCACTTCCCATTGGAAAAAATAAAGTTGGATCCAAAATAGACGACTTCAAAATGGCCGCCATGGTCACCACTCATCCTGAAAAGTTTCCCCCTTCCCATATACTAATGTGTCACAAACAGGAAGTTGATATCACCAACCATTCCCATTTTATTTAGGTGTTTCCATATACATGGCCGACCCTGTAGTAACCAATAACATAATAAGTTATGGATTGCTACATGTGTAAAAGATCAGAATCAATAACAATACAGATTATGGAGGCCACTGTGCTCTTAGGAACCTTGAGTGCTGCAGAAATTCTGTTGTAACCTTGGCCAGATCTGTACCTTGCCACAATTCTGTCTCTGAGCTCCTTGGCCAGTTCCTTTGACCTCTTGATTTTCATTTGGTCGGACACGCACTGTGAGCTGTGAGGTCTTATATAGACAGGTGTGTGCCTTTCCAAATCAAGTCCTATCAGTTTAATTAAACACAGCTGGACTCCAATGAAGGAGTAGAACCATCTCAAGGAGGATCACAAGGAAATGGACAGCATGTGACTAAAATATGAGTGTCTGAGCAAAGGGTCTGAATATTTATGACAGTGTGATATTTCAGGGGTTTTTTTTCACTAAATTTGCAAAAATTTCTACATTTCTGTTTTTTTCAGTCAAGATGGGGTGCAGAGTGTACATTAATGTGAAAAAATGAACTTTTTTGAATTTACCAAATGGCTGCAATGAAACAAAGAGTGAAAAATTTAAAGGGGTCTGAATGCTTTCCGTACCCACTGTATTCCCCCATAATGTCTTCTCACATTTTCTTCCATAATGTCCCCTCACATTCCCCACATACAGTGCCCTCACACTTTACTACTAGCCCCATATTGTCCCCTCACATTCCTCCACACTATTCCCTTCAAATTTTTCTCCCCCATACTGTTTCCCTCCTACTATTCTCCCTTCATACTTTCTCCTCACACTTTTATCCCCCATGCTGTCCCCACAGACTATTCCCCCAATAGGGTGCAGGAGAGCGATATGGGAGCTGCAGACGTCATGAAAAAATTTGGCCAAGTAAGGTTGAGTCCAATCAACAATACACAGGTGGGTGCCAATCCCGATGGAGAGGACAGCAACAACAACGAAGAAAAGGGATTGAAGGAGGCACTCCAAACCTGGTGATAAAATTATCAAAAACTTTATTTAAGGCATGTCAGCCATGCTTAAAAATGTGAAAAACGCCTGATGCGTTTCAGGCACGTTAACTGCGCCTTTAGTCATAGGTTATGTGCAATAAAAATGAATCAAGCCTTAAATACATGCAAAGAACCAATCAATGTTGTACAAATAATTAGATTAGTATACAATTGATGTTACAAATGCAAAGTATTGGAAACGACAACAAACATCTGAAACGCGTCAGGTGTTTTTCACGTTTTTAAGCATTGACATGCCTTAAATAAAGTTTTTGATAATTTTATCAGCAGGTTTGGAGTGCCTCCTTCAATCCCTTTTCTTTGTTGTTCCCCCGATACTGTCCCTTCAGACTATTACCCCATACTATCCCCTCACACTAGTCTCCCAAACTGTCTCCTCACCACTATTCGCACCATACTTTTCCCTCACACTCCCTTTCCACTGTTCCCTCCCAGTTTATTACTACACCCATACTGTCTCTACTCTCCCCTCACATTGCCCCATACTGTTCTTCTCACACTTTTCTCCCCTATACTGTGTCCTGACACTTTTATCCCCAATACTGTTTTTCTCACGCTATTTCCCAACACACTATTGCCCCCATACTGTTCCCTCACCCTTCCCCCCATACTATCCTCTCACATCCCCCCATTTTGTACCTCACACCTTTCCCCTCCATATTTGCCCCTCACACTTTTCTCCCACATACTGTTCTCTCACACTTCTCTCCCCATACTGTTCCCTCACACTACATCCAATACAATCCCCTCACACTTTTCTGCCTTCATACTGTCTTCACACTTCTTTCCATATAGTGTCCCGTCACACTATTCTCCCTCCCTACTGTCCAGCCATACTAGTCCGACCCCATAATGTCCACTGAATCCCAGCTCTGATAACCTTGAATGCTATTAATGAGGCTATTAATGGTTGTCCGAGGAATGTTCAGCCTTGCTGAATGCAGTTGGGCAAATCATCAAGATCTGCTGCTGGCAGCTTCCTTTATAATTGCCCACCAATGATATCACAGATGTCCTCAATGGGAGACATGTCCAGAGAGGCTGCAGGCCATGGGAGAATGTTTAGGCCACGCAGGTTGCTCACAGTATCACGAGCAACATGCGGCCTGGTGTTGGCATGTTGAAAAATGGCTCTTGAAACTCTGACATTCACTCATAAAGGCCTTTTCATGGCGTTAACCACATGGTCTCCAGACCAATCTTTAGCTATCATTGCATTCAAGACTAAAGCAGGACTAGATGAGGAGGATAGACCTCCATTGCAGCCTCCATTCCCGTCTTGCTCTGTACCATGATAGCCTTTGAGAACCGTGGGGTGAGGTCAATACAGGTACGGACTTGGGCTGAAATTCAGCCCTGGCATTTGAAATCACACAGGCCCATGTTGTCCCCGTTCTCATGAACCAGATGAGATATATTACTAATATTACCCTGGATGGAGGAAGGCAAGATTTACTACAAGACTAATATTTCTAATAATACCCGTGGCCTGCTGGGGTAAGTGACAGAGTCAGCAACTTTGTGCTCCATCGCAACTCTTAAGGCTACTTTCACACTTCCGTCTTCAGGCCTCTGTCGCAATCCGTTGTTATGGCCAAAAAACTGATCCTGCAAATGTGCTCGCAGGATCCGTTTTTTTGCCATTGACTATTACAGACGATGGATGGCCACACGTCGCATCCGTCATGCGACGGATGCGTCGTGTTTTTGCGGTCCGTCGTGACGAAAAAACGTTCAGTGTAACGTTTTTTCGTCCGTCGAATCCGCCCCCTCCTCCCCGGAACTCATAATGGGCAGCGGATGCGTCTTAAAACTGCATCCACTGCCCACGTTGTGCACAATTGTGCACAACGTCCATCGGGCCGACGGTTTGCGATGGCCCCGTACCGAAGGATGTGTGAAAGTAGCCTTAACAGTATGGGTGTCTTGAGAACACCAATTCTGTTAACAACGTAGCAGACAAGGCAGCCCATGACTAGACAGGCCCTTCTGGCATTTGCCAGAATTGCCAGATTGCCAGTCCGGCCCTGGGTCAATAGGACACCTGTAGCTGGATGTCGGGCTTGAGGCCCAATGTCATGCAAATACCTTCTGTCAATCAATTGTAGCATAATGTTGCATAATATTACTGCACAGTTATGGGTTATATTCCCGGTGACTACCTCTTGACGCTCATAAAGAGAATGCCAAGAGTGTGCAAAGCAGTCATCAAAGCAAAAGGTGGCTACTTTGAAGAACCTAGAATATAAGACCTATTTTCAGTTGTTTCACACTTTTTTGTTAAGTATACAATTTCACATGTGTTAATTCATAGTTTTGGTGCCTTCAGTGTGAATGTACAATTTTCATAGTCATGAAAATACAGGAAAATCTTTGAATGAGAAGATGTGTCCAGACTTTTGGTCTGTACTGTATATTATATTTTTCTATTTGCATTATCAGAAAAGGGGGTTGATTTGAAATTTTGGAGTGGTTTTGGGGGGTGAGGGTATATTTTTTTAAATATTTTTTACACTTTTTATTCAGGTCACATGATCCTTAGATCACTTGGTTAGCACTCATGTATGCTCAGATAACACAAAGCAAAGTCCAGCTCACCATAGTTGACATCTCTGAATATTCGGAGCACGGAACCGCTGTGTCAGGGCGTGGAGGGATCAAAGAAAAAAGGAAAATCCAGCTCAACGAAATAGTGAAAAAAACGTGTCGTTCCTTTATTCACTTCAATAATATATGTGGAGGATAAAAACATCAGCAACAACAGAAATAAAAACAGTATCAACGCGTTTCTGGTGACAGAGCACCCTTAATCATGATATCTGTTATAAGATTTGTCTCATACCTTTTATACCAAGATCCGGTGAACACACCGGTGCTGCAGTTGATTAGCATAATTACAATTGTTGAAAAAGTAAAAACACATGTGAGTGCATGCAGAGCAAGATATAAGACAAGACAGAAAACACAAAAACAAATAAAATGGCTAGATGGGAACACAGAATGTTGATCACACAATTGTAAATTATTAGAAAAAATTATTACTGCAGAAATACAGAATATAATTTAACACAATTATATGAAAATGATGAATTTCGTCAGAATAATCTGACATCAGATATAAGAGCAAGCTTAATCCTAAGCAATGTCCACATTGTAACCTGGTATTCTATGCTGGCAACAAACCCCCCCCCAAAAAAAAAAAAAAAAAATTATATTTAACGCCTTCCCGACCTGTGACGCATATGCTGTGTCACAGAATGATCGCGTCCCTGCAGATCGGGTGAAGGGGTTAACTCCGATTTCACCCGATCTGCAGAGACAGGGGGAATGGTGCTTCAGCCCAGGGGGGGTGGCTTCACCCCCCCGTGGCTACGATCGCTCTGATTGGCTGTTGAAAGTGAAACTGCCAATCAGAGCGATTTGTAATATTTCACCCAAAAAAACGGTGAAATATTACAATCCAGCCATGGCCGATGCTGCAATATCATCGGCCATGGCTGGAAAACCTAATCTGCCCCCACCCCACCCCACCCCACCCCACCGATCGCCCCCCCAGTGCTCCGGTGCGCGGTCCGCCCCCCTAATTCGTTCTGTCCGCTCCTCCGTCCTCCTGTCCGATTCCCCCGTGCTCCGGTCCCCCCCCTGTGCTCCGGTCCCCCCCCCTGTGCTCCGGTCCCCCCCCGTGATCCGATCACCCCCCCTTCATACTTACCGGGCCTCCCGATGTCCGTCCGGCTTCTCCATGGGTGCCGCCATCTTATAATATGGCGGGCGCATGCGCACTGCGCCCGCAGAGTCTGCCGGCTGGCAGATTCGTTTCAGAAGTATTTTGATCACTGCGATATAGCCTATCGCAGTGATCAAAATGAAAAAAAAGTAAATTACCCCCCTTTATCACCCCCATAGGGACAATAATAAAAATAAATAAAATATATATTTTTTTTTCTGCTAGGGTTAGGGTTAGAACTAGGGTTAGAATTAGGGTTAGAATTAGGGGTAGGGTTAGGGTTAGGGGTAGGGTTAGGGCATGTGCACACAGTGCGGATTTGGCTGCGAATCCGCAGCGGATTGCCGCGGATCCGCAGCGGATCGGCCGCGGATCCGCAGCGGATCCGCCGCGGATCCGCCGCGGATCCGCAGCGGATTGGCCGCTGCGAATTCGTAGCAGTTTTCCATCAGGTTTACAGTACCATGTACACCTATGGAAAACCAAATCTGCTGTGCCCATGGTGCGGAAAATACCGTGCGGAAACGCTGTGTATTTTCCGCAGCATGTCAATTTTGTGCGGATTCCGCAGCGTTTTACACCTGTTCCTCAATAGGAATCCGCAGGTGAAATCCGCACAAAAAAACACGGGAAATCCGCTGTAAATCCGTAGGTAAAACGCAGTGCCTTTTACCTGCGGATTTTTCAAAAATGGTGCGGAAAAATCTCACACGAATCCGCAAAGTGGGCACATAGCCTTAGGGTTAGGGTTGGAATTAGAGTTAGGGTACCGTCTCACAGTGGCACTTTGATCGCTACGACGGTACGATCCGTGACGTTCCAGCGATCATACGATATCGCTGTGTCTGACACGCAGCAGCGATCAGGGACCCTGCTGAGAATCGTACGTCGTAGCAGATCGTTTGGAACTTTCTTTCGTCGCTGGATCTCCCGCTGTCATCGCTGGATCGTTGTGTGTGACAGCTATCCAGCGATGCATTCACTTGTAACCAGGGTAAACATCGGGTTACTAAGCGCAGGGCCGCGCTTAGTAACTCGATGTTTACCGTGGTTACCAGCGTAAAAGTAAAAAAAAAAAAAAAAAAAAACGTACATACTCACATTCCGGTGTCCTTCAGGTCCCTTGCCGTCTGCTTCCCGCTCTGACTGTCTGCCGGCCGGAAAGTGAGAGCACAGCACAGCAGTGACGTCACCGCTGCGCTCTGCTCTCACTGTACGGCGGCACTCAGTCAGAGCGGGAAGCAGACGGCAAGGGACCTGAAGGACACCAAAATGTGAGTATGTACGTTTTTTTTTTTTACTTTTACGCTGGTAACCACGGTAAACATCGGGTTACTAAGCGCGGCCCTGCGCTTAGTAACCCGATGTTTACCCTGGTTACCCGGGACCTTGGCATCGTTGGTCGCTGGAGAGCGGTCTGTGTGACAGCTCCCCAGCGACCACACAATGACTTTCCAACGATCACGGCCAGGTCGTATCGCTGGTCGTGATCGTTGGTAAATCGTTATGTGAGACGGTACCCTTAGGGTTGGAATTAGGGCTAGGGTTGGAAATAGGGTTAAGATTAGGCTTGTGGTTAGGGTTAAGGATAGGGTTAGGGTTGTGTTGGGGTTACAGTTGTGGGTAGGGTTGGGATTAGGGTTAGGATTAGGGTTGGATTTAGGGTTACGGGTGTGTTGGGGTTAGGGTTGTGGTTAGGGGTGTTGTTGTGAAGTTGGATTTTGGGCTCCCCCGGTGGCCACTGGTGGAATTGAACTGGTGTGCATCATCCTCTCTGTTCACCTGTTTCCATCAGGATGTGGGAGTCGCTATTTAGCCTTGCTCCTCTGTCACTTCCATGCCGGTCAACATTGTAATCAGAAGCCTTTCTGTGCATGTTCCTGCTGCTAGACAACTCCCAGATAAGTTGGACTTTAGTCCTTGTTTGTTTTTGCATTTTGTTCCAGTTCACAGCTGTAGTTTCGTTTCTGTGTCTGGAAAGCTCTTGTGATCTGAAATTGCCACTCTGATGTTATGAGTTAATACTAGAGTCTTAAAGTAATTTCAGGATGGTGTTTTGATAGGGTTTTCAGCTGACCATGAAAGTGCCCTTTCTGTCTTTCTGCTATCTAGTAAGCGGACCTCAATTTTGCTAAACCTATTTTCATACTACGTTTGTCATTTCATCTAAAATCACCGCCAATATTTGTGGGGGCCTCTGTCTGCCTTTCGGGGAAATTTCTCTAGAGGTGAGCCAGGACTATATTTTCCTCTGCCAGGATTAGTTAGTCCTCCGGCCGGCGCTGGGCGTCTAGGGATAAAACGCAGGCTACGCTACCCGGCTACTGTTAGTTGTGCGGCAGGTTTAGTTCATGGTCAGTTTAGTTTCCATCCTTCCAAGAGCTAGTTCTTATGTTTGCTGGGCTATGTTCTCTTGCCATTGAGAACCATAACAGGGTGTGTTGGGGTTAGGGTTGTGATTAGGGTTATGGCTACAGTTGGGATTAGGGTTAGGGGTGTGTTGGGGTTAGTGTTGAAGTTAGAATTGAGGGGTTTCCACTGTTTAGGCACATCAGGGGTCTCCAAACGCAACATGGCGCCACCAATGATTCCAGCCAATCTTGCGTTCAAAAAGTCAAATGGTGCGCCCTCCCTTCCAAGCCCCGACGTGCGCCCAAACAGTGGTTTACCCCCACATATGGGATACCAGCGTACTCAGGACAAACTGGGCAACAACTATTGGGGTCCAATTTCTCCTGTTACCCTTGCAAAAATAAAAAATTACTTGCTAAAACATAATTTTGAGGAAAGAACAATTATTTTTTATTTTCACGGCTCTACGTTATAAACTTATGTGAAACACTTGGGGGTTGAAAGTGCTCACCACACATCTAGATAAGATCCTTTTGGGGTCTAGTTTCCAAAATGGGGTCACTTGTGGGGTGTTTCTACTGTTTAGGCACATCAGGGGCTCTGCAAATGCAACGTGACGCCCGCAGACCATTCCATCAAAGTCTGCATTTCAAATGTCACTACTTCCCTTCCGAGCCCTGACGTGCGCCCAAACAGTGGTTTACCCCCACATATGGGGTACCAGCGTACTCACAACAAACTGGGCAACAAATATTGGGGTCCAATTTCTCCTGTTACCCTTGTGAAAATAAACAATTGCTTGCTAAAACATCTTTTTTGAGGAAAGAAAAATGATTTTTTATTTTCACGGCTCTGCGTTGTAAACTTCTGTGAAGCACTTGGGGGTTGAACGTGCTCACCACACATCTAGATAAGTTCCTTGGGGGGTCTAGTTTCCAAAATGGGGTCACTTGTGGGGGGTTTCTACTGTTTAGGCACATCAAGGGCTCTGCAAACATAACATGATTCCCGCAGACCATTCCATCAAAGTCTGCATTCCAAATCGTCACTACTTCCCTTCCGAGCCCCGCCATGTGCCCAAACAGTGGTTTACCCCCACATATGGGGTATCAGCATACTCAGGAGAAACTGGACAACAACTTTTGGGGTCAAATTTTTCCTGTTACCCTTGGGAAAATTAAAAAATTCTGGGCTAAAAAAATATTTTTGAGGAAAGAAAACACATTTTTTATTTTCACGTCTCTGCGTTATAAACTTCTGTGAAGCACTTGGGGGTTCAAAGTGCTCACCACACATCTAGATAAGTTCCCTTGGGGGTCTAGTTTCCAAAGTGGGGTCAATTGTGGGGAGTTCCTACTGTTTAGGCACATCAGGGGCTCTGCAAACGCAACGTGACGCCCGCAGAGCATTCCATTAAAGTTTGCATTTCAAAACGTCACTACTTCCCTTCCGCTCCCCGACGTGTGCCAAAACAGTGGTTTACCCCCACATATGGGGTATCAGCGTACTCAGGAGAAACTGCACGACAACTTTTGGGGTCCAATTTCTCCTGTTACCCTTGGGAAAATAAAAAATTGTGGGTTAAAAAATCATTTTTGAGGAAAGAAAAATAATTTTATATTTTCATGTCTCTGCATTATAAACTTCTGTGAAGCACTTGAGGGTTCAAAGTGCTCACCACACATCTAGATTAGTTCCTTGGGAGGTCTAGTTTCCAAAATGGGGTCACTTGTGTGGGAGCTCCAATGTTTAGGCACACAGGGGCTCTCCAAACGCGACATGGTGTCCGCTAATGATTGGAGCTAATTTTCCATTCAAAAAGCCAAATGGCGTGCCTTCCCTTCCGAGCCCTGCCGTGCGCCCAAACAGTGGTTTACCCCCACATATGGGGTATCATCGTACTCAGGACAAACTGGACAACAACATTTGGGGTCCAATTTCTCCTATTATCCTTGGGAAAATAAAAAACTCCGGCCTAAAAATCATTTTTGAGGAAAGAAAAATATTTTTTTATTTTCATGGCTCTGCGTTATAAACTTCTGTGAAGCACCTGGGGGTTTTAAGTGCTCACTATACATCTAGATTAGTTCCTTGGGGGGTCTAGTTTCCAAAATGGGGTCACTTGTAGGGGAGCTCTAATGTTTAGGCACACAGGGGCTCTCCGAACGCAACATGGTGTCCACTAACGATTGGAGCTAATTTTCCATTGAAAAAGTCAAATGGCGCGCCTTCCCTTCCAAGCCTTGCCGTGCACCCAAACAGTGGTTTACCCCCACATATGAGGTATCGGCGTACTCAAGAGAAATTGCCCAACAAATTTTAGGATCCATTTTATCCTGTTGCCCATGTGAAAATGAAAAAATTGAGGCTAAAAAAAATTTTTTGTGAAAAAAAAGTACTTTTTCATTTTTTACGGATCAATTTGTGAAGCACCTGAGAGTTTAAAGTGATCACTATGCATCTAGATGAGTTCCTTGGGGGGTCTAGTTTCCAAAATGGGGTCACATGTGGGGGAGCTTCAATGTTGGTGTCACTTTTGGGTATTTTCAGCCATATAGAACCCTCAAACTGACTTCAAATGTGAGGTGGTCCCTAAAAAAAATGGTTTTGTAAATTTTGTTGTAAAAATGAGAAATCACTGGTCAAATTTTAACCCTTATAACTTCCTAGCAAAAAAAAAATTTATTTCCAAAATTGTGCTGATGTAAAGTAGACATGTGGGAAATGTTATTTATTAACTATTTTGTGTCACATAACTCTCTGGTTTAACAGAATAAAAATTCAAAATGTGAAAATTGCGAAATTTTCAAAATTTTCGCCAAATTTCCGTTTTTTTCACAAATAAACTCAGAAATTATCGACCTAAATTTACCACTAACATGAAGCCCAATATGTCACGAAAAAACAATCTCAGAACCGCAAGGATCCGTTGAAGCGTTCCTGAGTTATTACCTCATAAAGGGACACTGGTCAGAATTGCAAAAAATGGCAAGGTCATTAAGGCCAAAATAGGCTGGGTCATGAAGGGGTTAAACAAAAGACCTAGCGCTATATATTATATAGAGTAAAAGCTGGGAATTAATTCAAAGCATTATGTAGATAAGTTGCAATGCGGACTCTTCTGTTCAAAGAATCTGAATGGACATATAAATGGACTAGTAGTTAAATGCTCTGAGGTGGCCAAGCGAGTCATGTTAGACCGCCTGTAAGAAGTTCAATCACTGGAACAGAAGTGAAAAGCCACATTATGAGGACAGGATCTATACTTGGACTATAAATAAGGACCTGCCGAGAGAAAAAAAAAAAAATAATACATTTTTTTTACTATTATATATATAAAGGAAAAGATTAATAAAAGAGCATAATATCCTTCCTTTTGCTAAGACCATGTGGTGTTCTGGTCCCGAGTTTAAAGATCCACCAGGTTTCTCTATTTCTCAAAATAACCTCTGTGTCTCCTCCTCTGAACGGTTTGTGCGTTTTTTCAATCCCATAGACTCTAAGTGACTCCAAATTTTTTATTTTTTTTTTACTGTATTTCTGCAGTAATAATTTTTTCTAATAATTTACAATTGTGTGATCAACATTCTGTATTCCCATCTAGCCATTTTATTTGTTTTTGTGTTTTCTGTCTTGTCTTATATCTTGCTCTGCATGCACTCACATGTGTTTTTACTTTTTCAACAATTGTAATTATGCTAATCAACTGCAGCACCGGTGTGTTCACCGGATCTTGGTATAAAGGTATGAGACAAATCTTATAACAGATATCATGATTAAGGGTGCTCTGTCACCAGAAACGCGTTGATACTGTTTTTATTTCTGTTGTTGCTGATGTTTTTATCCTCCACATATATTATTGAAGTGAATAAAGGAACGACACGTTTTTTTCACTATTTCGTTGAGCTGGATTTTCCTTTTTTCTATGCTCAGATAACGCCTTATGCCATCCCTATTCCTAACCTTAAAAATGCTGACTAACTATTGCGATCAGGGCTGGCTCAAATTGCAGCAGTTCCTCTTTTCTGCCGTCTGTATTACACAGCTGGCACCATAGGTAGCGGGCTCTGCTCCTTAGCTTGCTTCATATAGAGCTAGTGCACATGGACAATGGTGTCGCCGAGAGTGTTAGAATTTCTTTCCCATAAGGATCAGGCTTGATGAATTTTAACATTAGGTTGCCGCCAGAGGTGCGTGCCTGAGGCTTACTCCACTCTACCCATTCAGAACACATGCAGGATCGGCTGAACCAAGCGTGCATATGTATAGTGAGGACTGAAGAATAGTTATCAGCAGAATACATTTTTTGCCAACAGCTTTTGAAATTGCTTTACGCTATCGCTCACTGTTATCAGCTCTTATCTTTAAGACTTATATGATGATGTTCTACAAACAGAAGAAAATCCTGATCCCCAAAGAGAATGACTCACAACCCTGTGGGAACACGAAGCATTTTATGGGTCTAAAGAGCGAACTCCCATCAGACGCGGCCTCTGACCGATGTTTCGTTGCTCGCACATAATTGTTTTATTTTGTTATGAGCCTATTAGCTCCATTGCCAGTAACTCGGTGTCAGACTCCGCGCTAAGCAGCTTTCTACCGGCCAGAAGCTTAGGAGAGGCGATGTAACTGATAGGAGGCAGGCACGTACCGCACGCTCCCTGTGCCAAGTGCTACAGAGGATAGAGACTGTAATCAGCCCAATAACTTCAGAAAAAAACTTCAGAAAGTGCCTTTACTTTTTTCTATTTTTACATCAACATAGCTGTATGAAGACTTGTTTTTCTGTGGGGCGAGTTGTAGTTCTGACACTATTCATTTACCATATACTGAAGAACAATTCCAAGTGGGGTCAAATGGTGAATTATTATTTGTTTAAAAATTTTCTTAAAATATGAGCAAAAACTAGACTCTAAGGCTATGTGCACACGTTGCGGATTTTGCTGCGGATCCGCAGCCGATTGGCCGCTGTGGATTCGCAGCAGTTTTCCATGAGTTGTACAGTACCATGTTAACGTATGGAAAACGAAATCAGTAGTGCACATGGTGCGGAAAATACCGCGCGGAAACGCTGCTGGTTACATTCCGCAGCATGTCAATTCTTTGTGCGGATTCCGCAGCGGTTTACACCTGCTCCTCAATAGGAATCCGCAGGTGTAAACCCGCAGGTGGAATCCGCACAAACTTTGCATGAATCGCGGTAAATCCGCAGATAAAAACGCAGTGCGTTTTACCTGCAGATTTTACAAAAAAACAATGTGGGCACATAGCCTTATAACTTGGTGACTTGGTAACAGGTCCTCTTTAAAAGCACATATGGAATGGTGAAGGCTGCTGACAATCCGTAGCTGCTGATTGGCTGCAGCAGTCAACAATGTCACGTGAGCACTGGAAGACATAGCATCGCCATCACTGGAGCGTCATCAGCCCGGGAGCTAAGTATGTGTTTTTTTTCTTTTATCTGGTGCACTTCAGCATTTAAGAGGGGGTTGTCCAGTAGTGGAGAACCCCTTTAACCCCTTTCTGACGTTGGGCATAATAGCGCCTTTGATGTGGGCTCAGCACATGTCAGCTGTTTTGAACAGCTGACACGTGCCTCCAAGGCTGCCATCACACTAGCAGTATTTGGTCAGTATTTTACATCAGTTTTTGTAAGCCAAAACCAGGAGTGGAACAATTAGAGGAAAAGTATAATAGAAACATATGAACAACTTCTGGATTTATCATCCACTCCTGATAGTGTGACACTGGCCTAACAGCCGCGGGTAGAATCGTGATCCACCAGCAGCTGTTAACCTGTTAAATGCTGCTGTCAATCTCTGACAGCGACATTTAACTTGCGCTTCCGTTAAGCATGCCGTAAATCCCGCCCATCGGTGAGTCCGTCACGTGATCTCGTGTCACCAATGGGTTTGCATGACAACCAGAGGTCTCCAACAAACTCTATGGTTGTCATAGCCAGACCGGTGGTCAGCGCTCATAGCAAGTGAGCATTTCTGCTACATACAGGTGATCTGATCATCGCCTGTGTGTAGCAGAGGCAATCAGGCAACTGCAGCTTCTAGTGTCCCATGGAGACTATTGAAGCATGCAAAAAGCAAAAAAAAATGTTTTTAAAGATATTAAAAAAAAAATAAAAGTTCTACGCCCCATTTGCCCCATTCAAAATAAAACAATAAAAAAAAACATACACATATTTGATATCGCCGAGTTCAGAATCACCCGATCTATCAATATAACAAAAGAATTAACCTGAACGGTAAACAGCGTAACGAGAAAAAAAGTAAAAACGCCAGAATTACATTTTTTTGGTCGCCACGACATTGCATTAAAATGTAAAATTGTATCTGCACCAATATGGTATCATTAACCCCTTCACCCCCAAGGGTGGTTTGCACGTTAATGACCAGGCCAATTTTTACAATTCAGACCACTGTCCCTTTATGAGGTTATAACTCTGGAACGCTTCAACGGATCTTGGCGATTCTGACATTGTTTTCTCGTGACATATTGTACTTCATGATAGTGGTAAAATTTATTCGATATAACTTGCGTTTATTTGTGAAAAAAAATGGATATTTGGCGAAAATTTTGAAAATTTCGCAATTTTCCAACTTTGAATTTTTATGCCCTTAAATCACAGACATATGTCATGCAAAATACTTAATAAGTAACATTTCCCACATGTCTACTTTACATCAGCACACTTTTGGAACCAAATTTTTTTTTGTTAGGGAGTTATAAGGGTTAAAAGTTGACCAGAAATTTCTCATTTTTACAACACCATTTTTTTTTAGGGACCACATCTCATTTGAAGTCATTTTGAGGGGTCTATATGACAGAAAATACCCAAATGTGACACCATTCTAAAAACTGCACCCCTCAAGGTGCTCAAAACCACATTCAATAAATTTATTAACCCTTCAGGTGTTTCACAGGAATTTTTGGAATGTTTAAATAAAAATGAACATTTAACTTTTTTTCACACAAAATTTATTTCAGCTCCAATTTGTTTTATTTTACCAAGGGTAACAGGAGAAAATGGACCCCAAAAGTTGTTGTACAATTTGTCCTGAGTACGCTGATACCCCATATGTGGGGGTAAACCACTGTTTGGGCGCATAGCAGAGCTCAGAAGGAAAGGAGCGCCATTTGACTTTTCAATGCAAAATTGACTGGAATTGACATGGGACGCCATGTTGCGTTTGGAGAGCCCCTGATGTGCCTAAACATTGAAACCCCCCACAAGTGACATCATTTTGGAAAGTAGACCCCCTAAGGAACTTATCTAGATGTGTGGTGAGCACTTTGACCCAACAAGTGCTTCACAGAAGTTTATAATGCAGAGCCGTAAAAATAAAAAATCATATTTTTTCACAAAAATGATTTTTTCGCCCCCATTTTTTTATTTTCCCAAGGGTAAGAAAAGAAATTAGACCACAAAAGTTGTTGTCCAATTTGTCCTGAGTACGCTGATACCCCATATGTGGGGGGAAACCACTGTTTGGGCGCATGGCAGAGCTTGGAAGGGAAGGAGCGCCATTTGGAATGCAGACTTAGATGGATTGGTCTGCAGGCGTCACGTTGCATTTGCAGAGCCCCTGATGTACCTAAACAGTAGAAACCCCCCACAAGTGACCCCATATTGGAAATTAGACCCCCCCAAGGAACTTATCTAGATGTGTTGTGAAAACTTTGAACCCCCAAGTGTTTCACTACAGTTTACAACGCAGAGCCGTGAAAATAAAAAATCTTTTTTTCCCCACAAAACTTATTTTTTAGCCCCCAGTTTTGTATTTTCCCAAGGGTAACAGGAGAAATTGGACCCCAAGAGATGTTGTCCAATTTGTCCTGAGTACGCTGATACCCCATATGTTGGGGTAAACCCCTGTTTGGGTACACAGGAGAGCTCTGAAGCTCTGAAGGTTTTACTTTTTCAACGCAGAATTGTCTGAAATTGAGATCGGATGCCATGTCCCGTTTGGAGAGCCCCTGATGTGCTTAAACAGTGGAAACCCCCCAATTATAACTGAAACCCTAATCCAAACACACCCCTTACCCTAATCCCAACGGTAACCCTAACCACACCCCTAACTCTGACACACCCCTAACCCTAATCCCAACCCTATTCCCAACCGTAAATGTAATCCAAACCCTAACCCTAACTTTAGCCCCAACCCTAACTGTAGCCTTAACCCTAGCCCCAACCCTAGCCCTAACCCTAGCCCTAACCCTAGCAATAACCCTAACCCTAGCCCTAACCCTAGCAATAACCCTAGCCCTAACCCTAGCCCTAACCCTAGCAATAACCCTAGCAATAACCCTAGCCCTAACCCTAGCCCTAACCCTAACCCTAGCCCTAACCCTAACCCTAGCCCTAACCCTAATGGGAAAATGGAAATAAATACATTTTTTTTATTTTTCTATTTTTCCCTAACTAAGGGGGTGATGAAGGGGGGTTTGATTTACTTTTATAGCGGGTTATTTAGCGGATTTTTATGATTGGCAGCCGTCACACACTGAAAGACGCTTTTTATTGCAAAAAATATTTTTTGTGTTACCACATTTTGAGAGCTATAATTTTTCCATATTTGAGTCCACAGAGTCATGTGAGGTCTTGTTTTTTGCAGGACGAGTTGACGTTTTTATTGGTAACATTTTTGGGCACATGATATTTTTTGATCACTTTTTATTCCGATTTTTGTGAGGCAGAATGACCAAAAACCAGCTATTCATGAATTTCTTTTGGGGGAGGCGTTTATACCGTTCCGCGCTTGGTAAAATTGATAAAGCAGTTTTATTCGTCGGGTCAGTACGATTACAGCGATATCTCATTTATATCATTTTTTTATGTTTTGGCACTTTTATACGATAAAAGCTATTTTATAGAAAAAATAATTATTTTGGTATCGCTTTATTCTCAGGACTATAACTTTTTTATTTTTTTGCTGATGATGCTGTATGGTGGCTCGTTTTTTCCGGGACAAGATGATGTTTTCAGCGGTACCATGGTTATTTATATCTGTCTTTTTGATCGCGTGTTATTCCACTTTTTGTTCGGCGGTATGGTAATAAAGCGTTGTTTTTTGCCTCGGTTTTTTTTTTTTTCTCACGGTGTTTACTGAAGGGGTTAACTAGTGATATAGTTTTATAGGTTGGGTCGTTACGGACGCGGCGATACTAAATATGTGTACTTTTATTGTTTTGGTTTTTTTATTTAGATAAAGAAATGTATTTATGGGAATAATATTTTTTTTTTCTTTATTTAGGAATTTATTTTTTATTTATTTTTTTACACATGTGGAAAAAAATTTTTTTTTACATTTTTACTTTGTCCCAGGGGGGGACATCACAGATCGGTGATCTGACAGTGTGCATAGCACTCTGTCAGATCTGCGATCTGCTGTGCAGAGCTGCAGGCTTACCAAGTGCCTGCTCTGAGCAGGCACTCGGTAAGCCACCTCCCTCCCTGCAGGACCCGGATGCCGCGGCCATCTTGGATCCGGGACCTGCGGCAAGGAGGGAGGTAGGAGACCCTCGGAGCAACGCGATCACATCGCGTTGCTGCGGGGGTCTCAGGGAAGCCCGCAGGGAGCCCCCTCCCTGCGCGATGCTTCCCTATACCGCCGGTACACCGCGATCATGTTTGATCGTGGTGTGCCGGGGGTTAATGTGCCGGGGGCGGTCCGTGACCGCTCCTGGCACATAGTGCCGGATGTCAGCTGTGATATGCAGCTGACACCCGGCCGCGATCGGCCGCGCTCCCCCCGTGAGCGCGGCCGATTGCGTATGACGTACTCTCCCGTTGGTGGTCATACGGGCCCACCCCACCTCGACGGGATAGTACGTCAGATGTCAGAAAGGGGTTAAAAACATCACCTCGGCACGCAAAAAATATGCCCTCACCCAGCCCCAAATCACAAAAAATAGAGACGCTACAGGTCTCAGAAAATGGCGCCATTTTTATTTTTTACCAAAGTTTGGATTTCTTTTTTCACCACCTAAATAAAGAATAACCTAGACATGCCTGGTGTCGGTGAACTTGCAATGACCTGGAGAATCATAATGGCAGGTCAGTTTTAGCATTTAGTGAACATTCTAAAAAAAAAAAAAAAAAACCTAAGTAATTGTGGAATTGCACTTTTTTGCATTTTCACCACACTTGAAATTTTTTTCTCAATTTCCAGTAGACAATATGTTAAAACCAATGGTGTCGTTCAAAAGTACAACTCATCCCGCAAAAAAACAAGCCCTCACATGGCCATATTGACAGAAAATAAGAAAAGTTATTGCTCTGGGAAGAAGGGGAGCAAAAAACGAAAATACCTCCGGTCATGAAGTGGTTAAGGGACCAGAGAAAAAGATTTGTAGTCCCTGGTATGTCACACGATCCCAGTATCTCCATTTTGCTAGGTAAAATAATTAGCGCAGTTTTATTTTAAATCACCAAATTCTAAAGCTTTTCTCTACCCTCCGAACTGAGAAATTATAGAACATAATCCCTTGGAGTACAGTATTGACTGGAAGTGTGGCACTGGCTATATTTAAAGGGGGTTTCCAGGATTTACATTGCCATCCATACATGATCCGCTATGATTCCACCCACAGACGCCCAATTTTTCTAATCCTGGACAACCCCTTTAAGTGCTATAAAATGATGTATTTTGTAATCTAATAGTCACCAGTGAAAGCAGCTGCCAGTTTCTTTTAATATTCGCCAACTCATGAGAAGCATCCACCGCCCCCAGACTCATTCCAAAAGCCACAGTATTTTTATCTGCTGGTGCTGGAAATCTTCCCTAAGTCCCAGACACTGATTTTACTTACACTCTGAATAATAAAAAACAATAACTAGAAATTATCTGAAAACACTTCAGGTCATGTCTGATCTCGTCAGAGAAGAAAGTTTTTACCAAAGTGCAGAGTATTGTGCCGACGTTAGTCCTCACTGAGCGCAATTACAGCTGGTTTATTAGTCTGCTCCCTGTTTATTCACGAGTCTGAGAAGACATCATGGTCAGATCAGACTATTTTATTTGGGAGAAGTCCTGTAAATATTGGAGCCCGTCCGTTCCTGCCAAGCAGTACAACCATCTGATACTCTGTCACTGCACAATTACAGGGGCTTCTCACAAAATTAGAATATCATCAAAAAGTGAATTTATTTCAGTTCTTCAATACAAAAAGTGAAACTCCTATATTATATAGAGTCATTACACACAGAGTGACCTATTTCACGTGTTTATTTCTGTTAATGTTGATGATTATGGCTTACAGCCAATGAAAACCCAAAAGTCATTATCTCAGAAAATTAGAATACTTTATAACACCAGCTTGAAAAATGATTTTAAAATCCAAAATGTTGGTCTACTGAAATGTATGTTCAGTAAATGCACTCAATACTTCGTCGGGGCTCCTTTGGCATCAATTAGTGCATCAATGCGGCGTGGCATGGAGGCAATCAGCCTGTGGCACTGCTGAGGGGTTATGGAAGCCCAGGTTGCTTTGATAGCAGCCTGCAGCTCGTCTGTATTGTTGGGTCTGGTGTCTCATCTTCCTCTTGACAATACTCCATAGATTCTCTATGGGGTTAAGGTCAGGCGAGTTTGCTGCCAATCAAGCACAGTGATGGAGAATGAAATTTCCATCTCCAAAAAGCTTGTCGGCAGAGGGAAGCATGAAGGGCTCTAAAATGTCCTGGTAGATGGCTGCGCTGACTTTGGTCTTGATAAAACTCACTGGACCTACACCAGCAGATGACATGGCTCCCCAAACCATCACTGATTGTGGAGACTTCACACTAGACCTCCAGCAGCTTGGATTGTGGCCTCTCCACTCTTCCTCCAGACTCCGGGACCTCGATTTCCAAATTAAATGCAAAATTAACTTTAATCTGAAAACAACACCTTGGACCACTGAGCAACAGCCCGGTTCTTTTTCTCCTTGGCCCAGGTAAGACGCTTCTGATGTTGTCTATTGGTCATGAGTGGCTTGACACAAGGAATGTGACACTTGTAGCTTATGTCCTGGATACATCTGTGTGTGGTGGCTCTTGAAGCAATGACTCCAGCAGCAGTCCACTCCTTGTGAATCTCCCCAAAATTTGTGAATGGCCTTTTCTTAACAATCCTTTCAAGGCTGCGGTTATCTCGGTTGCCTGTGCACCTTTTTCTGACACACTTTTTTCTTCCACTCAACTTTCCATTAATATGCTTGGATACAGCACTCTGAACAGCCAGCTTCTCTAGCAATGACCTTTTATGGCTTCCCCTCCTTGTGGAGTGTGTCAGTGACTGCCTTCTGGACATCTGTCAAGTCAGCAGTCTTCTCCATGATTGTGGAGCTACTGAAACAGACTAAGGGACCTTTCTTAATGCTTAGGAAGCCTTTGCAGATGTTTTTTCTAAATTATTCTAATTTACTGAGATAATGACTTTTGGGTTTTCATTGGCTGTAAGCCATAATCATCAACATTAACAGAAATAAACACTTGAAATAGATCACTCTGTTTGTAATAACTTTATATAATATATGAGTTTCACATTTTGTATTGAAGAACTGAAATAAATTAATTTTTTGATAATATTCTAATTTTGTGAGAAGCACTTGTATGTGTCTTCCATTAGACATCACTTACTTAAAGTATATAAGTAAAATACAAAGGATATAGGCAGCAAAGTGTCAGTATTTTATTAGTTATATTCTTGTACATAGGAGCAGTATTAGGGTATGTTTCCACGTTCAGGAAACGCTGCGTTTTTGACGCTGCGTTTTTCCGCAGCGTCAAAAACGCAGCGTCCAGATGTTACAGCATAGTGGATGGGATTTCATGAAATCCAGACTCCACTATGCGTTTAAAAACGCATGCGTTTTTGCCACGAAAACGCATGCGTGGTGCGTTTTTTCTAAACGCAGCATGTTGCTACTATGAGCAAAACACGCAGGTACACCGCAGGTGACCTGCCAGTGACCTCAGGTGCAGTTTTGGTCAGGATTTTACCTGCATAAAATCCTGACCAAAGCCTGAAGCAAAACTGAACGTGGAAACATACCCTTATAGTAGTTATATTCTTGTACATAGGGGCAGTATTATAGTAGTTATATTCTTGTACATAGGAGCAGTATTATAGTAGTTATATTCTTGTATATAGGGGCAGTATTATAGTAGTTATATTCTTGTACATAGGAGCAGTATTACAGTAGTTATATTCTTGTACATAGGAGCAGTATTATAGTAGTTATATTCATGTACATAGGGGGCAGTATTATAGTAGTTATATTCTTGTATACAGGAGCAGTATTATAGTAGTTATATTCTTGTACATAGGAGCAGTATTATATTAGTTATATTCTTGTACATCGGTAGCAGTATTATAGTAGTTATATTCTTGTACATAGGGGCAGTATTATAGTAGTTATATTCTTGTACATAGGGGGCAGTATTATAGTAGTTATATTCTTGTACATAGGGGCAGTATTATAGTAGTTATATCCTTGTACATAGGGGCAGTATTATAGTAGTTATATTCTTGTATACAGGAGCAGTATTATAGTAGTTATATTCTTGTACATAGGAGCAGTATTATATTAGTTATATTCTTGTACATCGGTAGCAGTGTTATAGTAGTTATATTCTTGTACATAGGGAGCAGTATTATAGTAGTTATATTCTTGTACATAGGTAGCAGTATTATAGTAGTTATATTCTTGTACATAGGTAGCAGTGTTATAGTAGTTATATTCTTGTACATAGGAGCAGTATTATAGTAGTTATATTCTTGTACATAGGAGCAGTATTATAGTAGTTATATTCTTGTACATAGGAGCAGTATTATATTAGTTATATTCTTGTACATCGGTAGCAGTGTTATAGTAGTTATATTCTTGTACATAGGGAGCAGTATTATAGTAGTTATATTCTTGTACATAGGGAGCAGTATTATAGTAGTTATATTCTTGTACATAGGTAGCAGTGTTATAGTAGTTATATTCTTGTAAATACTATAAGCCCTCATTATATGTTGTGCACTATGCTATAATACTAAACTCCTCACTGTGAGTGGGTTGTGTATGATTAGAGATATCACTGCTTTGCTTTTAATTACGGTAAACCTCCAGATTTTGCTGTGCGGAGATTATTGACAACATTTGAGAAACAGGATTCAGCTGAATGAACACCATTGATGTATGAATGGGATGTAATTAAAAGTCCATGAGAACTGAAGACATGAAGGGATAACCCTTACCAGACTGGTAACTGATCAGCTGCCCTTTACACTGACATGATCTGTCATTTATTTTAAGGTAACTTTCCCAGCCCATTGAAATGTTTTCAAACGTCAGTAAGAAGCATAAAAAACATAATTTTGGTGCTTGGCTCTTATACAACAATACTGCAAACACCTCAGTCCACTCTATAGGAGAACAGACGCAGAGCAGGTTGGTATATATTATTACATTATAAACTGCAATTCCTCAAATGCACCATCTAATTGCTGAACTGCCATCATTTATAGGGACAACTAGTGATCCCACATCACCACTATACAATTGTGAAAGCCAAAATGAAGCGCTGACAGATTTCAGCTCTGAACAGTGCGGCTCTAGGGTATAATACAGGATGTAACTCAGGATCAGTAATGTAATGTATGTACACAGTGACTGCACCAGCAGAATAGTGAGTGCAGCTCTGGGGTATAATACAGGATGTAACTCAGGATCAGTAATGTAATGTATGTACACAGTGACTGCACCAGCAGAATAGTGAGTGCAGCTCTGGGGTATAATACAGGATGTAACTCAGGATCAGTAATGTAATATATGTACACAGTGACTGCACCAGCAGAATAGTGAGTGCAGCTCTGGAGTATAATACAGGATGTAACTCAGGATCAGTAATGTAATGTATGTACACAGTGGCTGCACCAGCAGAATAGTGAGTGCAACTCTGGAGTATAATACAGGAGGTAACTCAGGATCAGTAATGTAATATATGTACACAGTGACTGCACCAGCAGAATAGTGAGTGCAGCTCTAGGGCAGTGATTTTCAACCTTTTTTGAGCCGCGGCACACACTTTATACTTAAAAAATCCCGGGGCACACCACCAACCAAAATGGCACAAAATGACACTAAAACAGTACATATTCTACATCTAGTTAATAATATTGATTCTAAATGTATTTATACTCACTCAGTGTGAAACCTGGGCCTGTTTCGATAAACACAAAAGGGATATCCTGGCAGGAATGGTGGAAAGACACACACGAAGCTCTTCCTCAACAGTTCTGTCTCTCCCTGTTTTTAGTTTTTTTTGTGCACATGCCCTAACCCTAACCCTACCCCTAACCCTAGTTCTAACCCTAACCCTAGTGGAAAAAGAAAAAAAAATATTTTCTTTTTTTTTTTTTATTATTGTCCCTACCTATGGGGGTGATAAGGGGGGGGGTCATTTACTATTTTTTTTATTTTGCTCACTGTGATAGGTTATATCTCAGTGATCAAAATATACCTGGAACGAATCTGCCAGCCGGCAGATTCGGCGGGCGCACTGCGCATGCGCCCGCCATTTTGGAAGATGGCGGCGCCCATGGAGAAGACGGACGGACACCGGGAGGCCCGGTAAGTATGAGGGGGGGGGGATCTGAGCATGGGGGGTGGATCGGAGGACAGGGGGGTGGCATCGGAGCACGGGGTGAGCGGGCAGGAGGACGGGGGAGCGGACAGGACGACGGAGGGGAGCGGAGATCCGGACGGAGGACCGGAGAGGAGATCGGTGGTGGTGGGGGGGTACATAAGTGTTTCCAGCCATGGCCGATGATATTGCAGCATCGGCCATGGCTGGATTGTAATATTTCACCAGTTTTTTAGGTGAAATATTACAAATCGCTCTGATTGGCAGTTTCACTTTCAACAGCCAATCAGAGCGATCGTAGCCACGAGGGGGTGAAGCCACCCCCCCTTGGGTGAAGTACCACTCCCCCTGTCCCTGCAGATCGGGTGAAATTGGAGTTAACCCTTTCACCCGATCTGCAGGGACGCGATCATTCCATGACGCCACATAGGCGTCATGGGTCGGATTGGCACCGACTTTCATGACGCCTACGTGGCATCAAAGGTCGGGAAGGGGTTAATGAGCTGTTGCTGACTTAATGATTATACACAGCATTATTGGCGGGCATTACCTTGGCGGCGGGCAAATGCGAGAGTCTCTCCGCTCTCAGGATGATGCGCCGGCCTCGGTGACGTCATTAAGTCGCGCAAGCGTTCAAAGCTCGCGCATGTGTTATTCCGTGACTGCGCATCGCCGGGAAACAAAACAAAGGGGGCACCATAGTTTGGGGAACTTTCCCCGCGGCACACCCGACCATGTGTCGCGGCACACTAGTGTGCCGCGGAACACTGGTTGAAAATCACTGCTCTAGGGTATAATACAGGATGTAACTCAGGATCAGTAATGTAATGTATGTACACAGTGACTGCACCAGCAGAATAGTGAGTGCAGCTCTGGGGTATAATACAGGATGTAACTCAGGATCAGTAATGTAATGTATGTACACAGTGACTGCACCAGCAGAATAGTGAGTGCAGCTCTTGAGTATAATACAGGATGTAACTCAGGATCAGTAATGTAATGTATGTACACAGTGACTGCACCAGCAGAATAGTGAGTGCAGCTCTGGAGTATAATACAGGAGGTAACTCAGGATCAGTACTGTAATGTATGTACACAGTGACTGCACCAGCAGAATAGTGAGCGCAGCTCTGCAGTATAATACAGGATGTAACTCAGGATCAGTACAGGATCAGTAATGTAATGTGTGTACACAGTGACTGCACCAGCAGAATAGTGAGTGCAGCTCTGGAGTATAATACAGGATAAGTAATACAATGTGTGCACTTAATGACTAAAGTGAACCTACGTCTACTATTGCATAATATGTTGTGGCATGGTTACACAATGTGCCCACATAAGATAGGTCTTCCATTGTATTAGTGAACAGGTCGGAGCAGTGGAGAGGTGTAAATATTTACTGTTTTACTTCCTAATTATATAAGGATACAAGGATACCGATTACTTCATTATATAAATAATGATTCAAAATTTAATACAATAATCTTTTAGAATCTGTTATCCTAACCTACACTGGATAGTTATATAATCATTTTACTATATAATTACTAAATTCCCAATATAATGGGATTACATAGCAATGACGCCTTCTTTGTAGTATTTTTAGTTAAAACAACTGATTTTGAGAGTAAATGACAAAATCCAATGGAAAGATAAAACCATTCCAACCACAGTATAACCTGGTTTATATTGTGATGATTTTTCTTCAAATCACCTGTAATTTTGACAATTTGAAGGATGTTGTTCTCCATCTGGACTTCAGCTCGGATTGGTCCCAGGATGCCTTTACCCAGATCACATATTTCAGAAACTACATTGTGAACAGAACAGGATGCCGCCACAGATCTAGATCCAAGGCCCAGGAGAGGATAGAGACTGTGCCCTGTGCAGGGGCATTCAGCATGTCACATGCAGCCAGCAGACTACTGCACAGGCAAATGTAGGGCTGTGCACACATGATTGGTTGGTAAGAAACCTATGTCATCTATAAGCTGCCATGGGCTGTGATGGCGAGGACCCTCATAGCCTTCACCCCAGGTCCCAACTCCCTGTTTCACAACCCTAACAGTTATTCAACACCTTCAATTCTCTCCTCCATCCCCCAGCACTTCCTCCCTCCCCACTCATCTCAGCTGAAGACTTTGCCTCATTTTTCAAGCATAAGATTGATAACATCAGATACAGTTTTGGTCAACAACCCCCAGAGCCCTTCCTCCCAGCTTCCCAGCCCTCCACCTCCAAAACCAACTTCACCATTACAGAAGATCGACTCTCCACTCTACTCTCAAGATCGCATCTCACCACCTGTGCACTTGACCTGATCCCATCCCACTTCATCCCAAACCTCACCACAGTCTTCATCCCAACCCTAACCCATCTCTTCAACCTATCACTAACAACTAGTGTTTTCCCCTCAAGCTTTAAACATGCCTCAATCACACCCATCCTCAAAAAGCCCACTCTTGACCCATCCTCTGTATCTAGCTATCGCACTATATCACTTCTCCCCTATGCCTCCAAACTACTGGAACAACACGTCCATCTTGAACTGTCTTCCCATCTCTCTTCCTGCTCCCTTTTCAACCGCTTACAATCAGGTTTCCGGTCACACCACTCCACTGAAACTGCCCTAAGGTCACAAAAGACCTATTAAGAGCAAGCGACACTACTCTGTCCTCCTCCTCCTGGACCGGTCCTCTGCCTTTGACACAGTGGACCATTCCCTATTATTACAGACCCTCTCATCCCTTGGCATCACAGACTTGGCCCTATCCTGGATCTCATCATACCTAACTGACTGGACATTCAGTGTCTCCCACTCACACACCACCTCCTCACCTCACCCCCTATCTGTCGGAGTCCCACAAGGTTCAGTCCTAGGGCCCCTGCTCTTCTCCATTTACACCTTTGGCCTGGGACAGCTCATAGAGTCTCATGGTTTTCAGTATCACCTCTATGCTTTTGACACACAGATCTACATCTCTGGACCAGATATCACCACCCTACTAATAAGAATCCCTCAATGTCTGTCCACTATTTCATCCTTCTTCTCCGCTAGATTTCTGAAACTTAACATGGACAAAACAGAATTCATCATCTTTCCCCATCTCACGCGACCCCCCCAACGAACCTATCCATTACAGTAAATGGCTGCCCATTCTCCCCAGTCCCCCAAGCTCGCTGCCTCGGGGTGATCCTTGACACTGATCTCTCCTTCAAACCACAAATCCAAGCCCTTTCCACTTTCTGCCGCCTTCAACTCAAAAATATTTCATGGATCCTTAAATTACTAAACCAAGAATCTGCAAAAACCCTAGTCCATGCCCTCATCATCTCCCGCCTCGACTACTGTAACCTCCTGCTCTGTGGCCTCCCCTCTAACACCATCGCACCCCTCCAATCTATTCTAAACTCTGCTGCCCGACTAATCCACCTGTCCCCCCGCTATTCCCCGGCCTCTCCCCTCTGTCAATCCCTTCACTGGCTCCCCATTGCCCAGAGACTTCAGTACAAAACCCTAACCATGACATACAAAGCCATCCACAGCCTGTCTCCTCCATACATCTGAGACCTCTTTTCCCGGTACTTACCTGCATGCAACCTCCGATCCTCACAAGATCTCCTTCTCTACTCCCCTCTTATCTCCTCTTCCCATAATCTCTCTCGCGCATCACCCCTACTCTGGAACTCTCTACCACAACACATCAGACTCTCGCCTACCATCGAAACCTTCAAAAAGAACCTGAAGACCCACCTCTTCCAACAAGCCTACAACCTGCAGTAACCACCGATCGACCAAACCGCTGCACAACCAGCTCTACCCTCGTCTACTATATCCTCACCCATCCCTTGTAGATTGTGAACCCTCGTAGGCAGGGTCCTCTCTCCTCCTGTACCAGTTATGACTTCAGAACCAAAAAACATGAAGTAATATAACTCATAGAAATATAAAAATATATATGTTTATTGATAAATATAGAAAAAACAACCAAAACAAAACAAAAGATATAATTACAATCCAGAGAAATAGACAATAATTAACACAGAGTCATATGAATATTGAGAACTGGGTGCACCAGAACCAGTGTTGTACCATGGACAGAGAGGGGAATCTACAATTTAAAGTGCAAATGCTTGATATACCGCAGTAATAGGTATAATAACAGAGGTAGGAAGGGATATACCCTATGGTCAAGTGACCGTCATCCTAACAATATAAGAGAGCTAGTCTCATGCTGTCCTCTTACCCTTTTCCTTGTCCATGTGTAACAACACGCGCCCCTACGCGCGTTTCGCCCACAGCTTCATCGGGGGGCTCGCATAGCATTCATGTCTCCCAATCCAGTTTTATAGTGCATGGCGGCGCCATTATGCGGCGCATGTCTATGACAAGTACGGGCGCCGCAAGCCACATCATCACTGGCGCCAATATGGCGGTGCGGGTCACCGGGATTAACCGGTGACGTCACTGACCCGCACACGTCAGAGGAGAGCGCCAGAGACGATGCCGCAGCCCTTGCCCGCGTCAGAGACATGCGCACTAGCGCCGCAATGATCACAGAGGAAGCACCAAGGTAACGTATTAAAGTACAAACAGAAGACGGTCCACAGATATAATGTGCAATACTTATTTCCTCAAATTTACCCAATATATGGGCCCTGGAAAAATGCTGCATACATCAAATTAGTGAAAAGAGATACTTATAAGGAATATAAACAAAGTGCAATAACAATTAATATCACCATGATAAAATTCATGGCAACGTGACAAATACAGTAACATTTATAATGAAGTGACAAAATATAAAATATAATATACTACATCAATAATAAAATTACTAAAAATTCATATAATGTTAAAGTGACATAATATTAAAGTGAAGATGTGCATAAATATAATCAGCAATATCCTGGATACGACGATCACATTGCACGGGATGAGATTTTGAAGATCTGTGTCCAAACCGACTTTATTCAAGAAAATGCATCATGGGAAAGATCCTTATTGTAATTATGACACTAAATATATAAAAAACAAGAGACAAAAATTTTAAAAGCAAGAATAAAAACAGTGATCCTTAGTCTAGAGATGACGTGATTTATAGAAATGATGTAAAATTCAGTTGCTCATTAAGTCCATGGGGGGTCATCGTATCAAGATTCACTATCCAACGGCATTCTTTTTGCTTTAGAATCCGTACAGCATCACCACCTCTTATCCCCATATGGACACAGTCAATTCCCCAGACTTTCAACTCTTTAGAGTTACATTTGTGTTTGAGTTTGAAATGTCTGGGGATTGTTTTTAAAGACTCCACGTCCTCCACATCATGAGCGGCCTCAATATCCCGTATATGTTCACGGGTTCTGACTCGTAACTCACGTGACGTGAGTCCGATATATATCAAGTTACAACTACACACGGCATAATATATGACGTGCGTAGTTGTGCATGTGATATTTTCTCTAATCTCATATGACCTGAGGCCACTCGATGATACAAAGGACGTGGATCTGGTGTGGTTCTTGCACGCCAAACACTTACCACATGGAAAGAAGCCCCTCCTCTTGCTCCCAACACCAAAAAGGGAAGTAGGTTTTGAGATATAGTGACTTGACACAAGAGTGTCTCTAAAATTTCTCCCTCTTCGTGCCGTCATCAGGGGTGTTGGAGACAGTTTTGTTTTAAGAACAGGGTCAGTCAACAAGACTGACCAATGTTTTTTGAGAATAGTTCTCATGAGGTCCCATTGCTGATTATACGTTGAGATAAACCGTACTTCTATCTCCTTACCATTTTTCCTACCAGAATTGCCACCCTGTGAGCCCAGGAGATCACTTCTCCTGGTATTTTTAGCTCTGACATAGCCTTTCTTAATACACCTGTTGCTATACCCACGATCTCTAAATCTCTGCCCAAGGTCTTTGGCCTGTCCCTCGAATAGTGCATCCGAGGCACAGATTCTGCAAGCCCGCAAAAACTGACCAGTTGGAATGGCAGCAATCGTTGAGTATTGGTGTGCAGAGGATGCGTGTAGTAATGAATTAACGGACGTTTTCTTACGATACATGTCCGTATATATCAATCCATCCCCTTGCACCCTTATTTCAACATCAAGAAAGGACACCACCCTCTGATCATAAGTGTAGGTAAGCCTGATGTTGGAGTCGTTGCGGTTCAGACCCACCATAAATGTTTCCAAATCACTGGCAGAGCCCTGCCATATAAACAAAATATCGTCGATAAAACGAAACCATCCAAGGACTTGGTGGGCAGCCTGTGCACCGTCCACCAGCAAACCCCTCTCCCAGTATCCGAGAAAGAGGTTTGCGTATGAGGGCGCACAAGCCGCCCCCATCGCGGTACCGCGTTGCTGTAAAAAGAATCGGTCCTTGAATGTAAAAAAGTTATGGGTGAGAATGAACCGCAGCAAGTCCAACACCAGTTCCCTCATATCGGCATCAAGATTGCTAGATTCCAAAAAGAATTGCGATGCTCGTAGTCCGTCCTCATGTTTAATACTAGTGTATAGGGATTCAACATCCACTACTACAAGGAATGCATCAGTATCGAGGGACAGGCCGTCAAGACGCCTCAGGATGTCCGTTGTGTCCCTGACATAGGAGGGCAGCGTCTCCACCTGTGGATGCAGATAATGTTCAATAAATTTACAAACAGGGTCGCATAGCCCTCCAATGCCAGAGACAATCGGACGCCCTGGGGGATTAACCGGGTCCTTGTGGACCTTGGGCAGAAGGTAGAACATGGGCACAACAGGATGCTTGACCAACAGGCCATCAAGGACTTTTTTAGAGATAATACCCCTCTCATGTGCTATCTCAAGGATATAAGTAAGTTCCATCTGAAAGGGAACCAATGGGCTATGTGTTAATTGGGCATATGTCTGTTTGTCCCTTAATTGTCTAAAGGCCTCTTTCTCGTACCTCTCCACTGGCCATATGACCACATTCCCCCCCTTATCAGCTGGTTTGATGACTACATCATCCAATAGTTTAAGATCTTCCAATGACTTACGTTGTAGAGGGGTTAAATTATCCCTACTCTTACTATTATGGATCAATTTAAATTCTTCTGTTACCAACTTAGTAAATATGTCAACCTGTGGACATAGAGATAAGGAGGGGAATGTGGTGGATCTAGAAAATATAGGTGGTGGTGTACTTGTCATAGACATGCGCCGCATAATGGCGCCGCCATGCACTATAAAACTGGATTGGGAGACATGAATGCTATGCGAGCCCCCCGATGAAGCTGTGGGCGAAACGCGCGTAGGGGCGCGTGTTGTTACACATGGACAAGGAAAAGGGTAAGAGGACAGCATGAGACTAGCTCTCTTATATTGTTAGGATGACGGTCACTTGACCATAGGGTATATCCCTTCCTACCTCTGTTATTATACCTATTACTGCGGTATATCAAGCATTTGCACTTTAAATTGTAGATTCCCCTCTCTGTCCATGGTACAACACTGGTTCTGGTGCACCCAGTTCTCAATATTCATATGACTCTGTGTTAATTATTGTCTATTTCTCTGGATTGTAATTATATCTTTTGTTTTGTTTTGGTTGTTTTTTCTATATTTATCAATAAACATATATATTTTTATATTTCTATGAGTTATATTACTTCATGTTTTTTGGTTCTGATTGTATTTGAAGTATCTCAGGGTATTATCCCGATAAGTCCTGGATGATCCAGACAGGACTATTTTCTATGTAGTTATGGTTTCTGTATCTGAGGTCTTGTTTCTAATTATTGTCTGTGTTCTCACAGTGTCCATCTCAGAACAGATGGATTTCCGCGAACGTGAAAAGACGTGGCGGACACAACTCAACAGAGTATTTGATGAGGGTCTGGGTGCCCCCTGTGATCCAAAGTCTAGAGATGACAGTGAACTTATTAAGAAATATAAAGAGTTGCTCAAAAAACGCACCCGCCTATGGTGGAATAAGGCGTTTTTAGAAAAATATATTGGATGTGGTCTTATTCCAAGGGGTCTCAGGATCCAAGTGTTCCCTTCCTTCCCTATAACTAATGAAGATTTTATCACAGCATGGGAAGTGGCTGCCTCTAATTGCTCCAAAATATTTTTAGAACTTCTGATTAAATCTAATGAATCATCTTTGATAGAGATTGATGACGAATTGAAAAAGATACAAGATAGTATTAATGAGCATTTAACCCCCGATAAAGTCATGAAGCTTAAAGGGGAAATTGATGTAGAACAGCTGAAATGGGAAAAGGAAATTGTGGAAGGTAAAACGAAGAAATACCAACGTGACCAATTAGATTTTCAGAATGATCAAGTCTATAAATGGAGGAGAAAGGGAATTGGTCAGCGATCATCATCAAGGGCACGATCTACCTCCATATCATCCATGTCCTCGGCTGAAGATAGAGCCCAGGGTTCTGAAAACCCTAAAACAACATGGGAGAGGAGAGATTTTCTTAGAGAAAACCGTTCTAGATGGGGAGGAAAGAAAAATCAGAAACGTAAAATACCCATCTCACCCCCTGTGGAGAAAAGGACAAAAAACACATTGGAGGTGATTAATTTGTCCTCTCATGTGCTGTCTCAGACCCAGAAGGATCTTTTGGGCTTGGGCCTGTCGTTTGCCCCGACTAATAATTTTAATTTCTTTTTAGCACTAAAGGACCTCCACTTGTTTTCTCGGAAGCTAGTACTGCGAAAATTACACTCCAAACCAACTGCTGACCAGAGTGATGCTTATGTAACTGAACAAGAAGCAATTGAGGCGTTGGAGGAGTTGGAACGAGAATCCAATCCAGAGATTTCAGGTACCTCTCCACCACCTATATTTTCTAGATCCACCACATTCCCCTCCTTATCTCTATGTCCACAGGTTGACATATTTACTAAGTTGGTAACAGAAGAATTTAAATTGATCCATAATAGTAAGAGTAGGGATAATTTAACCCCTCTACAACGTAAGTCATTGGAAGATCTTAAACTATTGGATGATGTAGTCATCAAACCAGCTGATAAGGGGGGGAATGTGGTCATATGGCCAGTGGAGAGGTACGAGAAAGAGGCCTTTAGACAATTAAGGGACAAACAGACATATGCCCAATTAACACATAGCCCATTGGTTCCCTTTCAGATGGAACTTACTTATATCCTTGAGATAGCACATGAGAGGGGTATTATCTCTAAAAAAGTCCTTGATGGCCTGTTGGTCAAGCATCCTGTTGTGCCCATGTTCTACCTTCTGCCCAAGGTCCACAAGGACCCGGTTAATCCCCCAGGGCGTCCGATTGTCTCTGGCATTGGAGGGCTATGCGACCCTGTTTGTAAATTTATTGAACATTATCTGCATCCACAGGTGGAGACGCTGCCCTCCTATGTCAGGGACACAACGGACATCCTGAGGCGTCTTGACGGCCTGTCCCTCGATACTGATGCATTCCTTGTAGTAGTGGATGTTGAATCCCTATACACTAGTATTAAACATGAGGACGGACTACGAGCATCGCAATTCTTTTTGGAATCTAGCAATCTTGATGCCGATATGAGGGAACTGGTGTTGGACTTGCTGCGGTTCATTCTCACCCATAACTTTTTTACATTCAAGGACCGATTCTTTTTACAGCAACGCGGTACCGCGATGGGGGCGGCTTGTGCGCCCTCCTACGCAAACCTCTTTCTCGGATACTGGGAGAGGGGTTTGCTGGTGGACGGTGCACAGGCTGCCCACCAAGTCCTTGGATGGTTTCGTTTTATCGACGATATTTTGTTTATATGGCAGGGCTCTGCCAGTGATTTGGAAACATTTATGGTGGGTCTGAACCGCAACGACTCCAACATCAGGCTTACCTACACTTATGATCAGAGGGTGGTGTCCTTTCTTGATGTTGAAATAAGGGTGCAAGGGGATGGATTGATATATACGGACATGTATCGTAAGAAAACGTCCGTTAATTCATTACTACACGCATCCTCTGCACACCAATACTCAACGATTGCTGCCATTCCAACTGGTCAGTTTTTGCGGGCTTGCAGAATCTGTGCCTCGGATGCACTATTCGAGGGACAGGCCAAAGACCTTGGGCAGAGATTTAGAGATCGTGGGTATAGCAACAGGTGTATTAAGAAAGGCTATGTCAGAGCTAAAAATACCAGGAGAAGTGATCTCCTGGGCTCACAGGGTGGCAATTCTGGTAGGAAAAATGGTAAGGAGATAGAAGTACGGTTTATCTCAACGTATAATCAGCAATGGGACCTCATGAGAACTATTCTCAAAAAACATTGGTCAGTCTTGTTGACTGACCCTGTTCTTAAAACAAAACTGTCTCCAACACCCCTGATGACGGCACGAAGAGGGAGAAATTTTAGAGACACTCTTGTGTCAAGTCACTATATCTCAAAACCTACTTCCCTTTTTGGTGTTGGGAGCAAGAGGAGGGGCTTCTTTCCATGTGGTAAGTGTTTGGCGTGCAAGAACCACACCAGATCCACGTCCTTTGTATCATCGAGTGGCCTCAGGTCATATGAGATTAGAGAAAATATCACATGCACAACTACGCACGTCATATATTATGCCGTGTGTAGTTGTAACTTGATATATATCGGACTCACGTCACGTGAGTTACGAGTCAGAACCCGTGAACATATACGGGATATTGAGGCCGCTCATGATGTGGAGGACGTGGAGTCTTTAAAAACAATCCCCAGACATTTCAAACTCAAACACAAATGTAACTCTAAAGAGTTGAAAGTCTGGGGAATTGACTGTGTCCATATGGGGATAAGAGGTGGTGATGCTGTACGGATTCTAAAGCAAAAAGAATGCCGTTGGATAGTGAATCTTGATACGATGACCCCCCATGGACTTAATGAGCAACTGAATTTTACATCATTTCTATAAATCACGTCATCTCTAGACTAAGGATCACTGTTTTTATTCTTGCTTTTAAAATTTTTGTCTCTTGTTTTTTATATATTTAGTGTCATAATTACAATAAGGATCTTTCCCATGATGCATTTTCTTGAATAAAGTCGGTTTGGACACAGATCTTCAAAATCTCATCCCGTGCAATGTGATCGTCGTATCCAGGATATTGCTGATTATATTTATGCACATCTTCACTTTAATATTATGTCACTTTAACATTATATGAATTTTTAGTAATTTTATTATTGATGTAGTATATTATATTTTATATTTTGTCACTTCATTATAAATGTTACTGTATTTGTCACGTTGCCATGAATTTTATCATGGTGATATTAATTGTTATTGCACTTTGTTTATATTCCTTATAAGTATCTCTTTTCACTAATTTGATGTATGCAGCATTTTTCCAGGGCCCATATATTGGGTAAATTTGAGGAAATAAGTATTGCACATTATATCTGTGGACCGTCTTCTGTTTGTACTTTAATACGTTACCTTGGTGCTTCCTCTGTGATCATTGCGGCGCTAGTGCGCATGTCTCTGACGCGGGCAAGGGCTGCGGCATCGTCTCTGGCGCTCTCCTCTGACGTGTGCGGGTCAGTGACGTCACCGGTTAATCCCGGTGACCCGCACCGCCATATTGGCGCCAGTGATGATGTGGCTTGCGGCGCCCGTACTTGTCATAGACATGCGCCGCATAATGGCGCCGCCATGCACTATAAAACTGGATTGGGAGACATGAATGCTATGCGAGCCCCCCGATGAAGCTGTGGGCGAAACGCGCGTAGGGGCGCGTGTTGTTACACATGGACAAGGAAAAGGGTAAGAGGACAGCATGAGACTAGCTCTCTTATATTGTTAGGATGACGGTCACTTGACCATAGGGTATATCCCTTCCTACCTCTGTTATTATACCTATTACTGCGGTATATCAAGCATTTGCACTTTAAATTGTAGATTCCCCTCTCTGTCCATGGTACAACACTGGTTCTGGTGCACCCAGTTCTCAATATTCATATGACTCTGTGTTAATTATTGTCTATTTCTCTGGATTGTAATTATATCTTTTGTTTTGTTTTGGTTGTTTTTTCTATATTTATCAATAAACATATATATTTTTATATTTCTATGAGTTATATTACTTCATGTTTTTTGGTTCTGATTGTATTTGAAGTATCTCAGGGTATTATCCCGATAAGTCCTGGATGATCCAGACAGGACTATTTTCTATGTAGTTATGGTTTCTGTATCTGAGGTCTTGTTTCTTCTTACCAGTTATGACTTGTATTGTTTAAGATTATTGTACTTGTTTTTATTATGTATACCCCTCCTCACATGTAAAGCACCATGGAATAAATGGCGCTATTATAATAAATAATAATAATAAGTGTTGTTTGAGCACCTTTGTAGTAATTATAGGGGATAACTCAGGAGACTCTTTGCATGGAACAAGACAACTACGGGACACAGTTTTATAAGTGGTAAAGTCTATATTATCACACGGTGATTCAAACAGGTGCAGAGAGAAACTCAAGTCCACAACACTTGGTGTGAATATTAAACGCAGCTTAGCAGTCTATAGGGAACTTCAGAGGAAAATGCAATCACACAGAAAGTCTATGAAGCACATTTATTCTTGAGGATACTTGACACGAATAAGTCCTTGTTTTAGTCCAAACACAGATAGCTATGCTTATAAGGCAGTTCAAATAATATCTTAGCACAACCAGGGAGGCCTGGGTAATAGTCTCAGATTTTTGCAGAGCAGCAACAGCTTACATGTCCATCAAATACAGATGGAGAAAACACAAGCAGCAGATGAAGGAGGATTACTGGAAACTGGTGTATGCAGCAGGAACTCAGAGCAGAGTAGCAGGATAACCACACAGGTTCACAGGAGCAGGTATATAGCCAGGGAGTCACCAGGGTGAGGAGCTGGATGCAAGGCAGAATACTCTAGCACAGACTGAAGGTTGGGGTGGAGTTTTATAGCAGGAAGACACAGTGCACATGAGACCAAAGACGCCATCTTGGAAAAGGGCAGTAATGCACAAAAGGTAATAAAAATGTTCAGAGTCCTGACAACCTTATAGTAATGGCATTTAGGCATTATATGTTGAGACATTACTAGTTTTACTGGCTGTGACCAGCAGAGGGCGGTATAAATGAATTCCTGTTCCAGTAATAGTGAGGTAGGTAGAGTGGACTTTAATGGGGCTGCAGGTATTATGCAATGGGTATTGGTTGCCTATTGATCTGGCCATGGTATGGCATTATGTGGGCACTGTTTTGCATTATTTTGCTCAAGGTACAAACTATGTGCTGCTTTGTGGGCACTCTGGGCACTATTTAGCTCTGCACATGGCAAAGTATGGCAATATATGGGCACTATTTAACTTTATTGTACTGAAGTGTGACATAATTTGGGTAAATTGTTCTATTCTGGATATGATAGTATGCACTATGCATAGTTCTGGATAACATACGGCATTCGCTGTACCTACTGTATTTAGAAAAACCCTACTGCAGCTTGTTTTTAATCTATTTCAACTATTTATCTGGGCAGTAATGGGCACTAGATTGGGCACCATATCAGATCCGACTCACACTGAACCTATGAAAGTGCCAGCAGCACTCGGAATACCCACTCTGCCCAGGCTTCAATGCGTGCACACACACCGTATAGCAGATGTGCCCACTCCTTGTGTAGCAGTCTCAGCTACGTAACGCACAGGCTCTGGCTGTGTTATACAGCTGGCACTGAAGTCTTACTGCTGCTAGTGAAGCTAGCGACAATTACAGCAGGTTAAAGGGAACCTGTCATGTCCCAAAATGCTATTATGCTGCAGATATGAGGGTTAATCAACAGGTAAATAGCATTACAATGCTGTCAGGAAAGTGCAGCTACTGGGAGAAAATTAATTTTATTCTTCCCAGGAGCCTCAGGCAATCAGTTATGGGTGCATGAATGAAGAGGCTGTGAGCAGTGACTGTTGTCGCTACGTGCACGTATGTGCTCCATGACTAAAGATCAGTGGCTCCTGGGAAGAATAAAGTACATTTCCTCCCTTTAGCCGTGCTTTTAGTGCTGCTGCTGGACAGCATTGTAGCTCTTTTAAGAGGCTGGAAATGGATGAAGGTGTCTCTTTCCGAAGCAACATGATTGTGGGGGTCAATGGCATTGTGAGGACAGCCTCACTACAATACAATGCATATATTACAGGATGGCAATGTCAAGTGATAGCAGGTTCAATGCAAACTGTAAAAGAGCAAAAATATAAAAATGTTATTATTGTCCAAGGATCATGATTTATTTAATTGACCTGCTTTACTTTCATAAAAATTGGGATATATGACGTGGACACTACCCTTGATATTGTGTATATCAGACACGCTCCTTTATTCAGACACTCCCTTCATAAACAATAATACCAGAATTAAATGAACGTTCAAAGAATCTGCGTTTGTTTTATTCCGACACTTTGAAGACTTCATGTAAATACATTTTCTACGATCACGTTTGGATTTCCTTTTGATGCTTCTGTATCCTTTGTTATAACCCCACAAAAGCTCTATGTTCCCTTCACATCTACCCAGGTTAGTTTTGTAAACTGTGAACAAAGTATTACTGCTTCATAATTCTGCAGACTTCGGAGCTGAAATGTCCAGCAACTTTTCCAGAATTGCATTCGGCATTACATTTAAAGCATCACTGAAGGAAAACTAATTAATAGTTCGAGTCTCCTTGTAGGACTGGAAAAGACCAGAAGCGAAAATGAGGAAATAAATCTTAGGGACGGGGCCCAGCCAAAAAAACATGAGTTTACTTTTTATCTGTGGGTGTAAAGTTTACACGCATGTGAATATGCTAGGTGTGTATTTTATTTATGGGTGCATATAAGTATGTACCATTGTTCCTATTGGAAAGAGCACATTGTAGAGTCAGACTGAAGGCAGCAAAATCACAAAGTAACACATGGAAACAAGAGGTAAAGAAACGCTTGTGAAACAAACCAGAATATGTGTTAAACCTCATATTCCTCACAGTTCCCCACTTTTACACTTATAATAGTAACACATCCCGAGCATTCTCTCAAACAGCTTCATCAGGCCGTTATCAGGAATTGTTTTCAACGAACAGGTATGGCTCGTAAAGAGCTTCTTTGCGGAATTACTGGCCTTCAGAAAGTCATTGTGGCCATCAGGTGTGTTTTACTGAGGTAGTGTTGTTACACAACTCTATACAGTGTTGCACCCTATTCCACAACTGTCCTAGGCCAGAATATGGCCGACTAATGGAACAGAAATGACAGTCCATCATTAACTTGAAATATTTTCAGTCAATATGGAAAATTGCCTTTCATGAAGATTGCCCCATGAAAGGAAGACCGATAATTACCTCTGCTGCAGAGGATAAGCTCATCAGAGTTACCAGCCTCAGACACCACAAACTGACAGCACCTCAAATAACATAAATGATGCACAGACATCAAGTAACAGACACATCTCAACATCAACTGTCCAGGGGAGACTGAGAGAAGCAAGTCTTTATGGTCGAATTGCTGCAAAGAAGTCACTACCGAGGACCGCAAACAAGAAAAAGAACCTTGTTCGGCCAAAGCAACACAAGGACTGGACATTAGATAGGTGAAAATCTATAGTGTGGTTTGAGTCAAAATGTGAGAATTTTGGCACCAACCACAATATCTTTGTGAAACACAGAAAAGGTGAGTAGATGTGTTAAAGATTACAGCTGGAGGGGGTCATGCTGAGTCCACCACGCTGTTACCTTTTTGTCATGAACAGCCCTCTGTTTCCCCCTATCATCAGGACAATTACGCAATTGACAGATGATTAACGGAGGAGGCTGCGACTGTTACCTCTACTAGGCCGATTATTGGAGAATTCACAGTGAGCGTTTGGTATACATACAGTACAATCTATTCCAATGCATGGAATATATGTATATACCCCCGGTATAGTCACTGCAATAAGAAAACTAAGTACTCCCTGCCACCACCAATCATTCATACAGGTCGATTGTACACCCAACAGGTAGCATATGGTTTTTAGGGGTGTGGTTTACAGAACAAAAGGAACAGAACTATTACATGTTTTACTTAATCCAGAAAAATAGGCAGTGTTTATAAAAATACATACAAAAGGTTTTACTAAGGGGACAAAAGAGTAAAGCATATACAATTACATAAAATAAACAGGATAAATAAGCGAAGCTTACTAAGCACTGGTCACAGAGATAATAATAATCTTTATTTTTATATAGCGCTAACATATTCCGCAGTGCTTTAAAGTTTGCACACATTAACATTGCTGTCCCCAATGGGGCTCACAATCTAAATTCCCTATCAGTATGTCTTTGGAATGTGGGAGGAAAACGGAGAACCTGGAGGAAACCCACACAAACACGGGGAGAACATACAAACTCTTTGCAGATGTTGTCCTTGGTGAGGTTTGAACCCAGGACTCCAGCGCTGCAAGGCTGCAGTGCTATCCACCGAGCCACCGTGCTGCCCCAGTTCAGAGCTTAGCTAAAGGGAGAACTTTGGTTGGAAAACAGATAGAAAACATGGCATGGCTGTTGTTAACTATCTGGCCACTCTTAATTTGGGGGATTGGCATGTTTTACAGTTATGAAAAAATATGCATGTTCTTCCCCTTTTAGTCCTGTAGTTGAAAATGTATTTCCCATCAATATCAGGCCCATACAAGCACCAATATTCATAACTTTCCACTGCTGCCCACATGTCTTAAGCAGTCTTTTGTTCCAAACAGTTAGTGGAGCGCCCCCAGTAGGGCTATGGGGTACTCGGTACTGGGTCCTTCGGTTCTCAGTGGGGATGTCACGGTGGCTGACCCGGTCCGTGGCCCTAGGGACGTCCGTTGTAAATGGGGAAAGGTCTTTAAAAGGGATAATGTTTGTGACGCCACCTGTGGTATTCAGTCAGGGTGACCGACGCTGCTTAGGGGTCCGCTGGGGATGATGTGATGGCAGCTAGATGGTGTACCTTCCCACAGGTGAAGTGTATCCCCAGGGCTTCCCAGAGTGTAGATGGTGGATGGTATGAGGCACAGTGATGAACGAGGACACAAGGTTGCAGTCTCTTTAACTTTTTACTGATGGCTTCAGCATACACAGTCCAGGGTACAGACCACAGGGTAGGCAGAGTCTGGCCGGTCTGAAGGCAAATCCAGAGTCCCCTTATCCAGGTGGAAATCAGTAGCCTTCCTCTAGCGCCTGGGTGTTGTAGTACCTCCCTGCTGAGCTTCTTGGTAAGGTCCTCACAACTGATGTTGGTGTTCTAGATGTTATTTCTCTTTCTCTCTGTCCCCCTGATGGAATGGATATGACAAACCCGTATGACTGGTGGCCTGAGGCTTTTTACAGGGACTCTATCATGCCCCGGCCCCCACAAGTTGCCACCGTGCCTCCTGGGTATGGGTCGGGCAGCTAACATGGAATTAACTGTCCTGCCGGTCTCTGGAGCAAGGCTTGGAGACGGTTACTCCCTCGGTGTTCCGGCTACCGGATTCTGTGCCTCAGAAAGGAGGTAGCCTTTTGCAGGGCAGAACTCCTTCTGGATTCCTCTCCTTGTGCTATGACTTCGTTTCTCACCCTCTACAATACAGTTCTCTTTCGTGTCCTTCCTTAGGATGCTGCCGCACGTGGGGCAGGCGCAGCTCCGTGGCCTTCTGTCTAGGCCTCTGCCAGGATCCCACCCCTGTCAGGGACCCCTCTGTCTGCAGCTCTTTGATGTTCCTCCTTCCCCCCTGGCTGCCCGACAGGGTGCTGCCTGGGTGAAGCCCAGTCAGCTTCTGCCTAACTTCCTATCCAGCCCACCAGTTTTACCTAATTGTGAGGAGTGCCCTAATAGATAGGAGTGTAGCTCCCCCTGGTGGACTGGATTGTGAAGTGTGTTGTGTTGTTTGTGATACCTGGTAAAGTGATCTCCTTTATTGCCTTCAGACGTAACATCGCTCCCCCTGGTGGAAGAACTACATTACTGCAACGACCAGGACTCTGGGGCGCTGCATTAGCTCTTGTGAAAGGGTATTTCTCCACCTTTTATTAAACAAACCCCAGAGTTCATGTGTATTGCCAGCAAATATACCAGTCTTAATTACCTGTCCACACCAGGGGGTGCTAGCGTCACTGGGTGTTTTAAAGAGTTTTTTTCAAATCCTAACTACACATAATTTCTTCTCTTTCCCCATGTTAAACATGTGGTTCTTCTTAAAAAAAGAGTTTTAGATTGTAAGCTATTTCTCCTCCCGGAGACTCTGTGTGAGGGGAGAGCGGGGTGAATGTCCCCCCACCCTCCACACTGGAAAGGCCTTATGGATTTTAATTTTTTTATGACAAGATGGTTTCTTCATGTCGGACCCACTGTGAAGCTCAGAAGGAGAGGTGTGATGGTGTGGAGAGAGGGGTCATTTTCTGGTGATTTATTTCAAAGTCAAGGGTCACTTGCCAAGCATGGCTACCACACTATTCTACAACAACATGTGATCCCAGCTTGTTTGCACTTAAAGGGATCATCATTTGTGTTGTAACAAGACAATGACCCTAAACACCTTCAGGCTATGTAAGGGATGTGTGACCAAGATGACAAGGAATGGATGTTGCATCAGATGACATGATCTCCACAATCATCCAACCTCACCCCAATTGAGATAGTTTGGGATGAATTGGACAGAGAGTAAAGGCAAAGCAGCCAACAAGTGCTCAATCCCTCTGGGAACTTCTTCAGGACGTTGGAAGATATTCCAGGTGAAGACCTGATAAAGCTGCTGAAAGAATGCCAAGGGGATGTAAAGTTGGTATCAGGGGATATCATCAATGAAAAAGGAGGTACTTGGAGGAATCTAAGCTCTTTCCTCCACAGGCGCCCCTTGCTGTCAGTGTTTACCCCTGTATGGGGTGGGTATGAGCTTTCATCCTCCATTCCCTCTATACATCATTTACGTATTCTTCTTATTTATATTTTTGGAATCTTTGAAGTTTAACATTGTGAATTGAAGTTGTTTCTCCCCTCTTTTATCTACACAATATAGGTATTATACTCTTTATTACACCTAGCACAGTGACTTATAAGACCCCTAAGAAATCATATTTTCCTAATCTATATACATATCTCATTCCACAATGTCTTTCGTATTTTCTTTTACTAGAATATAAATTCATATATATATATATATATATATATATATATATATATGTACAACACAAGTAGCTGATGTGCAAGGTAATTAGGGCCATTCCGCCATACAATGGCACCAGTATTATGAATGGTACATGTTGGGCGGTGGGGCCCCGTTTCAGGTTTTGCACTGGGACCTCTGTATGTTCCATAATGCACTAGAAACATAATATCTCCAGGAGAAGGAACAACATGAGGCTGCAACCACAGAACATGTTTGTTTTGCGTAATTCTGGGTAAATGAATAGCACATAATAGGTTACATTCAGTGCGAGGGTTTGGACGACTTCCCTTATTAATCATTATAGATGTCAATAGGAGAAACACTTGCAGATCTGTTGAGCGGCTCATAATGAGTGTGTGTTCTGCAGCGCGGCAGCGTTCCATCTCAACGAGCCGCAATGAATGAACTGACACTATTATACGGACTCCGTACAAGAAGTTCCTAGACGGAACTGATGTTAATATTCACAGTAGATTGTCTATTACTGTACAACATAATAGGCTCTGAATATACAGTAGGATGTCTGCCTTGTTCTATGGAATAGGTCCTGACTACGCCAACTATGGAATCCTCTCCTATCAAGAGAACTTACATTACCTGGTACACTACGTATACAAAGTATGTGCTCCCCTCCACATTACACCTACAGGAGATTTCCCATAGACTTCCCCTTCTAGCTTCTACATCCATACACGTTAATATGGAGTCGGTCCCTCTGCAGATATAAAAGCTTCCGCTCTTCTGGGAAGACTTTCTACAGGATTTTTGAGATGTCTGTGGAAATTTCAGAAGAGCATTTGTGATCAGACCCTGATGTTGGAGGAGAAGACTGGGCTCACAATTTCTGTTCTAGATCATCCCAAAGGTGTTGGATCCCGGGAGTAGGACCAGTATGACTTTCCCTCGTGAAGTCTTCTTCATAGCGTTGCCTACGTGGTCGCCAGATGGAAACTGAATGCTGCAATTTACATTTATCCTCTTCAGTAATGAGTCCCGCTTTTGTCTTGGATGCAATGATAGCTGGGGATGGTGTGGAGACCATGTGGGCAACGTCAGGCAGAGTTTTTCTTGAGGGAACGTCAGACTCATCCTACTCATGTGATTATGGTGTGGGGTGTCATAATGTACAGTAGCCGGACCCCTCTTATTTTCATTCCAGGTTCACTAACAGCTTGGCATGATATTGATTTAGTGGTGGAATCAGTGGTCCAACCATTTATTCAAAGTGGCCCTGGATCCGTTTTTTAACATGACAACACCATGCTCCTGGTGCTAGTGTGGATAGCCTGTGTGGCCTAACTGTGCTACCATGACGGCAGTGTCCCCGGACCTGTGTCCCGTTGAGCACTTCAGGGACGTCATTGGTCGGTGATTACACAGGAGCTGCCAGCAGTGGATCTTGATTACTTGCCCAAGAGCATTCAGTGCTGCAGAACCTTCCTCACACGACCTAATAACCTCACTGATAGCCGCCGAGGGATTTCATACTCCAGACTGAAAAAATTGGAAGGTTTTGAAAATTTATTTCCATGTTTTGATAATTTGCAGATCATTATGTTGTCTACCCATCCTGTGATTTCTATACTTCCGCAACCTTTTCTTCCTGGCATTGCACTGTCATCGTTGTGGAGTGTATTTTCACTCCTCTATACACTCAGTGACAGACTCCTATAGTCTAAGTGCTGTGTATTGTTGCTGCAGATTGTAGTGTAAAACATATACAGAAGTCGGGAGATTTGTTTTTCATCACAGCGATAGATCTGGAAAGTACCAGGAATTACACGCTGCTAATTACTGATTTAGACCTTGCTTGATTTACTGTTCTTTGTTCAATATAGGAAAACAAAGTTACACCAAAGAAAAGTGATTTTAAAATTTTATGCTGAAAACATTTTTTTGTTTTACTAAAATCTAAATAAGTCAGACAGGCTATCTATTTAAAATAAAAAAAAAAAACACAAAACATTTTCTCACATTCTTTTAGAGAAGTATACTTAAATAGAGTCTCTTGTTCAGGAGCCTTATCTTTTAGTCACAGTATAGCGTAGTTACAAAGTCTATCCTTCTCTCTGGAGGACCTGTCCTGTCCTGGGTTACACAGACCACTTATTGGCATGAATGGCCTCTGTGTAAAGCCTAACATTCCCCATGGTAGTGTTTTACCTGCACATTACAGGTACGGTAATTGCTTTAATAAAGTCTCCACTGAAGCTTCTCTCTGGTCCTCACAAAACTGTCACGTATAAAAGTCCCACCTGGACCCAGTAGCAGAGTTTTCTAGGTTGCGTTGTCCAACCTCCCTTCAGTGCTAGTCTAAGGTTGACGTTACATGAGATATAATCAGATCAACTAAGCTAATGACACTCCGATCAAACTCTGATCAGAGTCTGAGCCAAGTGTCGTCTTACTGCAATCCGATTTTCTTGGATGAGAGAATTGTAGCACAGGTGATGGAGAAGATGGAGAACGTAACTTCTCCATCTTCGCCATTATCTGACTCCGTGGATGTCAGGCTGTCAGGCTGCACTCAGATGATATCCGAGTTAAGTTTGATGTTTAAAAAGCACCCATAGACATGTATGGGTTTGCTTGATCCAATTGGCGGAATCACTCGCAGAATGCTGCCATTTTTTTCTCATGCTGAGGAAAAAAAATCAGCACTGCCTCATAGCATAACATTGACCCAATAGCTATCTAATAAAACATTGGATAGCACTTGCCCAAGTGATATGCCCGAGTGAGCAAGCCCTTAGTAAAACCCTTGTAAATTGCCTTTTTTTGTTGGCTGGTCTCCCTATCCTTTTTAGGGAGACTAGGGTTCTTAGCCCAACATCTGTCCATTCAAATCTTCCTCTGTGAAGCAGAAGTGGCATTCTCTAAGACCTGCTAAAATACACAAGGCGAATCTCCTCACAGCTGTCTCACCCTCCCAAGTCTCCCAATCTCCTGCAGACAACAAATCTTCAGTAGTCAACTTGCTCTAGCCTCCAGCCTACCACCCTTTCTGAAGTCCACGTCAGAGTCAACCTCCAGTCCACCTCCACTTGTGATGTCCAGACCAGCACTGTAAACCATTTGTTCAAACTAGAAATAAACCCTAGTTCTCCACCACTTCTAATGTCTAGATTGGAAACAGCTTCTGGTCCATCGCTAAGTCTAATATCCAGAACAGAACGGGCTTCCAACATACCACCACTTCTGAAGTCCAGATCAGATCTATCCTGCAGTCCTCCTCTGCTCCTGTCTAGAACCAACCTCGAGCCAACCAATACTTCTGATATCCAGACCAAAACCAAGCTCCAGCCCACCACCACTTCTGATGTCTAAACCAGATCCAGCCTCCAGTCTTCTACTACTTCTGATATCCAGAACAGAACTGGCCACCATTGCTCTCGATGTTCAGACCAGAATAGGTCTACAGCCCACCACCATGTCTGATGTAAAAACCAAAACCTAGCCTCCAATCCACCACCGTCTCCCAATGTCAAGGCCAGTGTATGCCTCAGGGTCACCACTGCTCCAGATATCTAAACCAGAACTAGACTCTAGCAGACTGAGTCTTAATTCGAGCACAAACCAAAAGCAACTCCAGTAGGCACCCATACATGGATCATCCATACTTTCACTAATGTGCACTTCTGACTGCCCCTATCACAATCCCTGTGCCTTTGTATTTGTGAAATGCATCAGTGTCATCATAAATATTATCCTGGTAACCTCAGGCACTTTCTGGGTGAACTTGACTATCTGTATCCGCAGCTGTCAGCCATGAAGGCTATCATTCCCTTGGCCAGCTGTAGCCTTCCTAATTTAGAGAACAAATTTCTGGGTAGCCTGTAAAGTACACAATACAACATAGACAATATACATTGTGTACAGGCAGGCAGGTAGAAATAAACTACCAGGACAGAACACTCTGCTCCTGGGAACATGGTGACACCTTCTTCTTGACCAGAATTAATCACACTTAAGCTTCATTCCAGGAACGTCGCAAAACACTCTCAAAATTCCCCCTTTTTGGGATAGTCGTGACTGGTTCCATGTTTGTTGACCAAATGAACTTCCATAATTGTTATACACTAAGGAATAGTGATGAGTGAATATGCTCGTTACTCGAGATTTCTCGAGCACGCTCGGGGGTCCTCCGAGTATTTTTTAGTGCTCGGAAATTTAGTTTTCTTGCTGCAGCTGAATGATTTACATCTGTTAGCCAGCATAAGTACATATGGGGGTTGCCTGGTTGCTAGGGAATCCCCACATGTACTTATGCTGGCTAACAGATGTAAATCATTCAGCTGAGGCGATGAAAACTAAATTTCTGAGCACTAAAAAATACTCGGAGGTCACCCGAGCGTGCTCGAGAATTCTCGAGTAACGTGTATGGAGCGCCCCCAGACGCCGGGCCGCGGGGTACTCGGTACCGGGCCTCTCTGTCTCGGTCCTGGGGTTGTCACGGTGGCTAGACCCGGTCCGTGACCCTGCTAAGGGGCGTCCAATGAAAGGGGTGATGATGGTGCGTGGTGCAAGGCGCGATGAATAACGAGAACACAGGGTTGCACCCGTATGACGGGGTAGGCCTGGAGTTAGTTTATAGGGACCCTAGAGACGCCCCTCTCCCACAATTGCCTCCGTTGTTTTCATTAGGTGATTTAGGTGAGACAGCCAACCTATAATTAACTGTCCTACTGCTGTTTGAAGTAATGCTTAGAGCCCAATACTTCCTCGGCGTTCTGGCCACCGGCTACAAGCCTCAGTAGGATGTTGCCACGATCTTAGGGCACGACTCCTACTGGTTCTATTCTCCTTTGTGCTGTGATCTCGTTTCTCACTTCTCCACAATAAACCTCGCTTCGTGTCCTTTCTTAAGATGCCACCGCAACGGGTGCAGGCGCGGCTCCATAACGATCTGTCCTTTTCGCTAGGCCACTGTCAGGATCCCACCCCTGACAGAGACCCCCCCTGAATCTTCCCAGGAACTCCCTCTCTCACAGGATGTTGCCTGGGCAAAACCCAGTCAGCTTCTGCCTAACTTCCTATCCAACCCCCAGTTTTACCAGATTGTGAGGAGTGGCCTAATACATAGAACCCTTTGCTCCCCCTGGGGGCCAGAGTGTGAAGTGTAATGTGTGACTGTGATACCTGGTCAGGTGAACTCCTTTAGTGCAATCAGACGTAACATCACTCCCCTTAGTGGCAGAGCGACATTACTGCAACGACCAGGACTCTGGGGTGCTGCACTCCCCCCCGGTTAAATCCAGTACTCCCGGACTGGGAAGAAGAACAACAATACATGTTAGCAAAAGACATACAAAATTTTGAAATGCAATGAACAAGTAAATTTAACAGTGCTTCCCTTTATCGAAGGTGAGGACGCTTGAACGTTACAAACGGAAACATATTTACATTTTTACTCAAGGTTATAAATAACACTTATGACTAACTCGACTATAAATAACCATCATTACCCAGCCGGGTATTCTATCTACTAAGTGCAAATTTTGAACAATAATTTAACTTTTCCTTTAAGGGCGTATAAGCTGAACGCACTAAAGGCCTACTACAAAAGTCTAAAATATAAATTAACTTTGTCTTTATTCTTTGACTTTGAACATGCAGGACCGCCTGGCTACTCGTCCAGGCCTACTGCCTCTTTTCTTCCATAAGCTCAACTTTTATTCACAGTATAAGATCAATCAACCATCTCTCTATGGTTTCCAGGAGGACTCACTAACCCCTACGGGTTCACTTTATTGAAATTCGGCTTTCAACTCTTTCCTGTCGTCAATCTCTAGTAACATCATTAAACAATTCCTTTTGCTGTCTAACTGACTACATACTACTCCTATGTAAACATTATTATAATCCAACTTTTTCTTACGGCAACATTATACTTAAGTGCAACACGTGAACATTCCCTTTAAGAGGGACTCAAGTCTCTCTGAGGTAGTGCAGACTCTCTATCTGCAAGTCTGTTTAAGGCAAGAACTTCTGCGCTGTAATCAGGAGCAGTCTCTTTAAAAGCTCTCCTTTTTTGTAAAACCAGTAGAGGGCGCCTTTAAGAAGGTGCGAACTATTTACAACACAGTTTGTGAACCATTCACCGTACATGATTCGGCAGTCTTTGTAAACAATGATGAACAAAAGTAAAAACAAAAGCAAAAACAAAAAGCAAAAGCAATAGGGACCCGGGGTAAACGAAGGGATCCCTTTAAGGACAACCCTGGTCGGGTTTTAGCAGCAAAACAACAGCAGGAAGACGAACAAGTAACTATTTACAGTGTCAGAGCATTAGGATTTACTCCGGTTCTGGCGGCAGCGGCTTTACCTCACAGACCACCCCTCTCAGCCGAGAACGGGTGGGACCCGAAGTCACACGATGGGCCTGGGTGGCCTGGTGGTCCGTAGCGGAGGCTTCCGTTGTCTTCCCCGCGACGGGTACGGTCTCCTGGGTCTCAGTCGCGGCCTGAAGAGTTGCGCACCGCTGGACGCCCCGAGCCATCCAACCGGTCCCTCTTTGCCACCGGGTGTAGGTCACAGCATCCCCGAGTTCCAGGTCACGATCCGCATCGATCTCTCCATAGCAAGGTTCTACCTCGCTCCGGGTGACGTGGACCTTTAGTGGCTCCCCAATCTCCTGAATGAGTCCCCTTCCTTCCTGGGAGTTAAAGAGTACCACCACACCCCACTTCGATGGTGGGACCTCCACATCACCCTTTAAATCGATCGTGGCCACGGGTCGCGGCTGTTTCCTCCACGCCGCCACCAGGCGCCGTCGGTGTTCCGTCACCGGCAGGATCCTCAGGTCCGGCTCCTGCGGCTCACGATCCAATGGCGGGGTTCGTTGGTATTCCGCGGTTGGAGCGGGTAGAGTGGGGGACACGGGGGACAGGGGGATCTCCGTCGGATGGCCCAACTGGGAACTCACGCGAGCGTGGGCTTCTCAGCAGTGCGCCAGCTGCCGGGCTTCGGCTGCGGCTACCCAGTCATCGGGCGACTGTCTGCTGGGCCTCCCCATAGGCAGCTCCGCGATGGTCAGTCCCTGCAGCAGTGGTGAATCCGGAACTGCTGTGGGTGATGCAGCCCTGCGCTGGGCCGGGACGTCCCCATGCGGTGTCCTGGAAGTCGCCATCTTTGTCCCCTCCTCTGGATCTTCTTCCCGCGCTCTTTTTCGGGGGCGGCCCAGTCTCCATGGTCTCCACCCTCCATAGAGAATGAGAAGGCGGACCTCAGCTGCTGACGGACACGTCCTCAGGATACAGTAAAGCAAAAAAGGCAGCACACTGCAGCGCTAACACATGCAAACATGAAACACAGAAATTGAATTTGCATTACTGCACTAGAAATATGAAAAATGAGAGCGTTTAGCGCATAAAAAAGGCCAATTTTATGTGTACCTGGTAGCCACTTTACGGCATCTCTCTTATACCAGGTCCTATGCTTTCCTTCCTCGCTGAGAATAAACGTCTCCATGTGAATGGGTACCTATGAAAACCTCTTATGAGACTAACATTCTCTCTCTCTGTGGAGGGGTACTGGACCTGCTACAATTAAATCACCTGTGACTAGGAGGCGGAGTGCTCGGTCAGAAGGCTAAATAATACATTTGAAAAAACTGACCGTCACATCCAAACATAGATTAAGTGTGAACAGGTGCTGAACCTTAGAGTCACCAACTCCTATACAGTCAAGCAAAAAAGGCAGCACACTGCAGCGCTAACACATGCAAACATGAAACACAGAAATTGAATTTGCATTACTGCACTAGAAATATGAAAAATGAGAGCGTTTAGCGCATAAAAAAGGCCAATTTTATGTGTACCTGGTAGCCACTTTACGGCATCTCTCTTATACCAGGTCCTATGCTCAGGATACAGTAATCCTTAGACTGGGCAGCCATTGTCTTTCGCGCTCTTCAGCTTGTTCACGCCCACTTCCACGCCCTTCTTCTTCTCCTGCGCTCCTCTTAGCGCTGTAATGGCGGCGGTTTTGGCGGGAATTTTTGGCGGCAATAGCAATACACAGTCTTTGCAATAAGTCACAGTTCAAGCACAATTCAGACACAGTTCCAAGGCGCACATGACCTCATTCTTCAGGCTTAAGTAGATCCTGTTTGTTGGAGCGCCCCCAGATGCAGGGCCGCGGGGTACTCGGTACCGGGCCTCTCTGTCTCGGTCCTGGGGTTGTCACGGTGGCTAGACCCGGTCCGTGACCCTGCTAAGGGGCGTCCAATGAAAGGGGTGATGATGGTGCGTGGTGCAAGGCGCGATGAATAACGAGGACACAGGGTTGCAGTCTCTTTACCTCTTTACTGAAGGCTTCGGGATCCGCAATCCAGAGCACTGCTAACAGGGCTGGCTGAGACCGGCCGGTCCGAAGGCACATCCAGAGTTCCCTTTGCAGGTGGAAATCAGTGCCTACCTACTAGCGCCTGGGTGTTGTAGTACGTCCCTGCTGTGCTTACGGGATAGTCCTCACAACTGTTGTGTCTGTTTCTGATGTTCTTTCTCTCTCCGTCCCCCAGATGATATGGCTAGGACGCACCCGTATGACGGGGTAGGCCTGGAGTTATTTTATAGGGACCCTAAAGACGCTCCTCTCCCACAATTGCCTCCGTTGTCTGCTTAGGTGAATTAGGTGAGACAGCCAACCTTAAAGCTGGTTTGAAGAAATGCTTAGAGCCCAATACTTCCTCGGCGTTCCGGCCACCGGCTACGCGCCTCAGTAGGATGTTGCCACGATCTTAAGGCACGACTCCTACTGGCTTTATCTCCTTTTTGCTGCGATCTCGTTTCCCACTTCTCCACAATAAACCTCGCTTTGTTTCCTTTCTTAGGATGCCACCGCATTCAAGTGCAGGCGCGGCTCCGTAACGTTCTGTTCTTGTCGCTAGGCCACTGTCAGGATCCCACCCCTGACAGAGACCCCCCTGAATCTTCCCCTGCAACACCCCCTGCCACAGGGTGTTGCCTGGATCCAACCCAGTCAGCTTCTGGCTAACTTCCTATCCAGCCCCCAGTTTTACCAGACTGTGAGGAGTGGCCTAATACATAGAACCTTTTGCTCCCCCTGGTGGCCGGAGTGTGAAGTGTATTGTGTGACTGTGATACCTGGTCAGGTGAACTCCTTTAGTGCAATCAGACGTAACATCACTCCCCTTAGTGGCAGAGCGACATTACTGCAACGACCAGGACTCTGGGGCGCTGCATGTATATTCGCTCAATACTACTAAGGAACCATTTCCCAGGTATGCAATTGGAAAACATAATTCTTTGCACAAACTTGTAAAATGAAAAAAACTTTTTTTTTGGCTCGGAAGATTAACAGTCACAGCCAAGAATCCCTGTAATTGTTGATCAGCCAAGAATAATGCAAAAGTAAAAAAAAAAATGCGTAAAACCCTCTGCTGATACGAGGTCTAAAAGGCTTATGTGATGTATAGAGCAGCCATTATGATGTGTATAAAGCTGTTATTATAGCGGCTGGTGGGATGGACACAACAACCTTCTATTCCGCGGATACGGAACATGGATTAGAGCTCCTACTGAACATATCACCGAGTAATGAGGAGAAAGCTCTGCTTCTGATCCTGGTAACGATGCAATTACTCCATCTGTGTAATTAAAGGGAGACATAGAAAATAATTACTAAGAAATTCATGGGAACGACTACATTAAGGGGTTCTCCTCTGTGCACAATCTCTGCTTGGTAGAAATAAGCTGATCACAAAGGGTCAATCTGCTGGGACCCCAAGTGATCAGCTGTAATCACAGTGGAAATGAATCTAATCTTCTTAGTTGATGGAGCGTGGTCCTAAAGATGATGCTGATAGAGAAGAGCTAAAAACCACGCCCACTTGGAAACAAAACTAGATTTGCATAGATGGAAGAGGAGGCCGTATCTTGAGAATACTACCATATCATACATGACCCACGGACAGGAGTGGCCCTGCTTCTGCCCAAAAATTAGACCCTTATTTTCCAACCTTGGACAACTCCTGTAATGTTTGCACAGTGGATCTGGGGCTCTTAGATCATGAAAACACCTTTAACGTTACAATTAGAAATTAATCAGAACATAATATTGGGCCTAAAAACGTAAAGTGGACACTTACTTCAAAGGCAATCCTTGAGATAAGAAACCTAATTTTCAGTCGATAAAGGGGGTTAGCACCATCGCCCATTATCGACAAGAAAAAAAGCGCTTCTCGCTGTGGAGGATCAAACATGTCCATGCATTACAGGAAAAGCTGATTAATTTCAGTAGGAGATGTGAAATACAGTACTTCATACTACAGTTGTGCTCAAAACATACCCCGGCAGCATTTTTGCTTTCTTGGCCTTTTTTCAGAGAATATGAATGATAACACCAAAACTTCTTCTCCACTCATGGTTAGTGGTTGGGTGAAGCCATTTATTCTTAAACTACTGTGTTTTATCTTTTTAAATCATAATGACAACCCAAAACATCCAAATGACCCTGATAACAAGTTCACATACCCTGGTGATTTTGGCCTGATAACAAGTTCAAAAGTTGACACAAATGTGTTTGAATGGCTACTAAAGGTAACATCCTCACCTGTGACCTGTTTGCTTGTAATCAGTGTCTGTGCATTTTTTCTGTTATTTTTCTGATATTTAACAAGATGAAGATGAAGTTCTTTAACAAAGCTGAGTAAGTTTCTGGGATCCAGACAGACTCTTGCATCTTTCATCCAGCCACTGACATTTCTGGATTGTGATTCATGGGGAAAGCAAAAAGAATTGTCAATGGATCTATGGGAAAAGGTAGTTGAACTGCATAAAACAGGAAAGGGATACAAAAAGATATCCAAGAAATTGATAATGCCAGTCAGCAGCATTCAAACTGTGATTAACAAATGGAAAATCAGGGGCTCTGTAAAAACAAAACCACAGTCAGGTAGACCTACAAAAATGTCGTCCACAACTGCCAGGAAAATTGTTCATGATGCAAAGAAAAACCCACAAATAACATCAGCTGAAATACAGAACTCTCTGAAAACTAGCGGTGTGGCTGTTTCAAGATGCACAATAAGGAGGCGCTTGAAGAAAATGGGCTGCATGGTCGAGTCGCCATATGAAAGCCATTACTGCGCAAATGCCACAAAGTATCTCGCCTACAATAGGCAAAAGAGCACAAAGTCAAACCTCAAAACTTCTGGAACAAGGTAATTTGGAGTGATGAGATCAAAATTGAACTTTTTGGCAACAACCATAAATGTTACATTTGGAGAGAGGTCAACAAGGCCTACGATGAAAGGAACACCATTCCTACTGTAAAGCACGGAGGTGGATCACTGATGTTTTGGGGATGTGTGAGCTACAAAGGCACAGGAAACTTGATCAAAATTGAAGGAACGATGAATGCAGCATGTTATTACTATTATTTATTTATATAGCACCATTAATTCCATGGTGCTGTACATAAGAAAGGGGTTACATACAGAGTTATAGATATCATTTACAGTAAATTAATTTACAATGACAGACTGGTACAGAGGGGAGAGAGGACCCTGTCCTTGCGGACTTACATTCTACGGCATAATGGGGAAGAGACAGAAGGTTGGGGGTGCAGCATCAGCAAATACTGGAGGCAAATTTACATTCATCAGCCTGAAAACTGTGCATGGGACATACTTGGACGTTCCAACATGACAATGATCCAAAACACAAGGCCAAGTCGACCTGTCATTGGCTACAGCAGAACAAAGTGAAGGTTCTGGAGTGGCCATCTCAGTCTCCTGACCTCAATATCATTTGAGCCACTCTGGGGAGATCTCAAGAGTGCAGTTCATGCTAGACAGCCCAGGAATTTACAGGAACTGGAGGCTTTTTGCCATGAAGAGTGGGCAGCTTTACCATCTGACAAAATAAAGAACCTCATCCACAACTACCACAAAAGACTTCAAGCTGTCATTGATGTTAGAGGGGGCAATACACGGTATTAAGAAATGGGGTATGTGAACTTTTGATCAGAGTCATTTGAATGTTTTGGGTTGTCATTATGGTTTAAAAAGAAGAAACAAAGTAGTTTGACAATAAATGGCTTCACCCAAATACTAACCATGAGTGGAGAAAAAGTTTTGGTGCTATCATTCATATTCTCTGAAAAAAAGGCCAAGAAAGCAAAAATTCTGCCGGGGTATGTAAACTTTTGAGCACAACTGTATCTGTGGTGGTGCTGCAGGAAAAATGAACACTTGCTACAACTGTGGGACTTCCGGAGATCAACCTATTGGAGAATCCTTTGGTGGGGAAAAAAAGGATCTACAAAAAGCAGATCACTCCTGCAAGTCTACATGGAATAAATTGTCTTCCACATATAGTGGGATCTGTTAAATAAATCGATCTCCACTATGGTACTGATATGAAACAACAACAACACGCCTCCAGAGGAAGCTAACGCGAAACGCGCGTCGGGGCAGAGGGACGCCGAGGACATTGCAACAGGCAGTCAGTAAGGTAATATTCCTCTACTACCAATTGAATATGCCATACATCTTAGGAGTCTGGTCTAGGATATCATATGACTAAGCATTGTTTCCCTGATGGGGATAGCTTTCTATTCTAGGACTCTCATGTTATGGTATAGGTATCTAATATTTTATATATACTGGATTTAGCCTGATTTATCCTGCAATTACCTATGGCAGTATAGTCCCTTCAATTGGATTTGTACCTTTCTTACATGTAGTAATTTGATTTTAGATGTTTTTAATTATTATGCTTAAATAAAATGTGTTGTTTCATATCAGTACCATAGTGGAGATCGATTTATTTAACAGATCCCACTATATGTGGAAGTCTTGTTGGGTGGTACATATACCCTTCGTTTGGGAGGGATTTGCTATTGTTAGAAATAGAGCAATTGCGTGTGAATATATGGAATAAATAGTGTAAGCAAAAAATCTTCTATAATTAGGACACCCATTGCAAGCAGTGATAGATACAAGAAAAGAAAGGAAGGAAGAGAGAAAGAAAGAAAGAAAGAAAGAAAGAAAGAAAGAGAGAGGAAGGAATAAGGGAGGGAGCAAAGGAAGGGAAGGAAGGATGGAGGAAGAAGGGAGGGAGTGAAGGAAGGGAATAAAGGAAGGGAAGGGAGGACAGAGGGAAGGAAGAAAGAAGGAAGTACGCAAGAAAAGAGGGAAGGAAGGAAGGAAGGAAGAAGGGTGGGAAGGCAGGAAGAAGGGAGAAAGGGAAGGAAGGAATAAAGAAGGGAGGGAAAGAAGGAAGAAGGTAGGAAGGGTGAAAGGAAGGAAGAAGGGAGGGAAGGAATGGAGGAAGATTGGAGGGAGGGAATGAAGGAAGGGAAGAAGAAGGGAGAATGGAAGTAAGGGCGGAAGGAAGGAAGAGGGGAGGAAAAGAAGGAAGGAAAAAAGAAGAAAATGAAGGGAGGGAAGGAAGGAAGGATCAGTTGAAATCCTGTCGAAATTCCAACTTCCTGATTCTTCTCTTCATCCATCAGGGGAGAGTTGAGAGGCCCCTATACATGTTAGATGGGATAGATCAGGGGCGGACATACCACTGATGCAACCTGTACAGTCACTAAACAAAAAAATACACAGATAAACTAGGTAGACAGCGATAGATAATGGGTTAGATCAGGGGCGGACACAGATAGAAGAGGCACCAGTGCAAGAACAGTATATGGGCCCTTTGCAGTCCAATAGCTCATTATAATGGACAATCCACCCTTATCCTGTTGGTTGCACCAATGGTATTTCTGCCCCTGAGATGGATGGTATCTGGCACATGTGCATCTATGGTGAGTTAGAATAATTACGGTGCATTTCTTGGGGTGCGGACGTTGCCCCACTGGCCACAAAGCTCATCCACGTGTTAGAAAAGTTCAACGAGGGTCTTAAAACGTTAAATGATTTGTGACTTTTTCTCATCGGATTATGAGGAATGATATCTTCCCCCCGGTATCTGTTGTCTGAGGCCCATCACATGAAGCCCTGACACCCATGGTGACGTTGTCCTTACAATGTTGCCTGTACACATCCTGCAGGTGTGATTCATTGCGGACATCTTGGTTTTGATTTATGCTCTTCATGTCCAATATTCCGATAACATCCCGAAGTGTTCATTTCCTGGTGACCCTCATTTGGAGGACATGGATGTCACATCTACCCCCTCCCGTACCTCCGACCCTGACTGTCTGCCTGTGGTTGTCAGCAGGATATACCAGTTATGTAGCACAGGTGGGCGGTGTGCACTCAGGTGTACCTTGGTGGTGTGACTGGCAGGACGACTTGTAGGACAAGTTCTGAGATTCTGCTCATATCTTATATTGACTTCTCGCTAATAAAAGGAGCATTGTGAGACGGCAGCCGAGGTCACAGGAGGTAGAACTGTTTAGATGGTGAATTCCTCCCGCGAACATGACACATTTCATCTACCATTATTTTTTTAGTGCTGATTCCCAGGACATATAGAAAAAGGTTGTTTCATGTGACGACCCCTTTAAAGGAATAATATTAATGTTTTATTAGCTGATATAGATGTTGGAGATGGGAGGACCCAAGCTTGTAATTCCATATTTTCCCTTGGCTGATGTGGTCAGGTTGACCAGTAATTGGCTGATGTGATCAGATTGACCAGTAATTGGCTGATGTGATCAGGTTACCCAGAGATTGGCTGATGTGGTTAGGCTGGCTAGTGATTGGTTGATGTAGTCAGTTTGACCAGTGAATGCCTGGTGTGGTCAGGTTGGCTGATGTGGTCAGGTTGACCAGTGATAGGCTGATGTGGTCAGGTTGACCAGTGATTGGCTGATGTGGTCATGTTGACCAGTGATTGGCTGATGTGGTCATGTTGACCAGTGATTGGCTGATGTGGTCAGCATGACCAGCGATCGGTGAAGTGGGAGTCTCCACAACACCTTTGTCATGTATACAGTTTTAGTGAAACCATAAAAAGTAAATTCTGATATATATGTAGACCTCAGAGCAAGAGACGTGTTCCTCTTCCATTGTCCAAGTTGCTCGTACAGATTTCTGACCAATCAAACCGATCTTACAGATGATCATAGTGATCTGATTTGGACATTTTCACTGTTATTTAAGAAGCCAATCTCAGCTTTCTCATCTGTCAGGATCCTCTAAAGGCGGCCATGTAAGTGGCCATATTTCTTGCTAGCGGTTCACGGAAAGTACAATCAGTTTGATGGTGATTGTGCAGATGTTCTCAATGGAGAAAGGGGAGTCAGCCGCCTCCAGAGATATAGCTGTCAGGATATGTGATGAATGTGCGAACATTGGGCGTCTGACCGCTGGGATCTATGATTCACTGGACACTGAGGCACCCGAGTATTGAGTGACCGGGAGGAGGGCAAGAAGCAAGTCTACCTTGGCCAGGATCTTGTCCATGGAGCAAACTGATCCCTTTGTCTTAGATGAAGGAAATCCTGGACAGATCTGGCTCAAGAGGAGATAAATGTTCAGCTCCGTCCATCTCCATCGCACTCGGGGGTCTGTATTGAGGTGATTGACTGTTCAGGCTGCTGCTCCATGCAACGCAATGGGAGGTGTGAGACGGCCAAGAAGTGTGACCACTGCTCTGCACCTACACACAATTGTGGGGGTCCCTCATCTTACTGATCTATGGGAATTTCAGTGTCAGACCCCCAACTGATTTAACATGGCTTCCATTACTTATATATTATACTTTCTTATATAGCTCTATTAATTCTGCATCAATTTACATTAATCATCATCGCTGTCTCCGATGGGGCTCACAATCTAGATTCCCTATCAGTATGTCTTTGGAGTGTGGGAGGAAACCGGAGAACCCGCCGGAAACCCACGCAAACACGGGGAGAACATAAAAAACTCCTGGCAGATGTTGTCCTTGGTGGGATGTGAACCCAGAACCCCAGAGATGTAAGGCTGCTGTGCTAACCACTGATCCACCATTCAGAAGTCTGGGAAAGCTGAGTAAGTAATGTAGTGGCGACCATGTTGTTCATCCCCCCACCTTTCTTAGTTAAAGAAAACCCTAAAAGAGAAATATTAACAGAGGAGGACACAACATAATGTAATATAATAATATACAATAATAATGTAGTATAAAATAATATAAGATAAAATAATAATAATAATAATAATAATAATAATAAAATAATGAAATATAATAACATATATATGATAATGTAATACAGTAATAAGATATGAAGTAATAGAATGTAATAATATAAAGTCATGTAAAATAATAATAATACTATAAAATTAGAATAAAAACGTAAAAGTGTAATATATATAATGTAATAATGAAAATAAAATAATATGCATTATAATATGATAATAATAATAATGTCATGACAAACTAATATCAATAATAATAATAGTAATATAATAATGATAATAAAAACAAAAGTACTAATACAAAATCTAATGTAATAATAATGTCATATAAAAATAATATAAAATAATCATATATATAATTTATTATTATTATAATACAAACTAATATGACATAATAATACATATAATGTAATATAATTATAATCTAATAAAATACTATAATGTAATATGATAATAATAGCATATAATGTAAGATAAGAATAGTAATAATAATGAATGTAATAAATAATATAATTAAATAATATAATGCAATATAATAATAATAGCAATAATAAGAACAACAACATTATTATTATTGCATATAATGTAATATAACAACTATAATGTAATCTAATAGCATATAATGTAACATAATAAATCATGCAGTATTTGGTGCTCGCCCCCAGCAGCAGGTTGCAGCATTGTAGCCTCCGTGCAACCAGTGGAGGCGCCGCAGACACAGCAGTGCAGGTGACCGTTCCTCAGGGATTCCAGCAGGGGGCGCCAGTGCGGGTCCCATTATCCAGACGGAAGGGGAAGAGGCAGGCGGCAGGCGGCGCAGGCAGTGCAGCGCTGACAGGGGAGGATTGTGCCGCAGCTGCAGTCTCCTCCGCAGATCTCACTGCTGCTCTCTGATCTCTTTCACTCCCTGAATAATCCTCTGGATCGCCTGGATCTCTGCTATGTCCTGCAATGGATCCTGCACTGGGGGGTGATCCTGAGCCTGTGAGCTGCCTGCAGAAGGCTTTGTAGCTGGGGGTCTTGCACAGCCCATCCCTTTCCTTGGCTTCTCTTCTCCTGTGAATACAAAGATTGCAAATAGGAGACTCTTATCCTACAAGGGGGGGATCTGCTGCCGATCTAGAGGGATCCCGCCTGCTGCCGATCTGCTGGATTTACCTCGCTTCTGTGCTTGGTATCTGGATTGATCCCATCCTGAAAAATGGAGGCTGTGATAGAGAAGGAGTGCAGCGCCCTGGGGGGTCTGTTCCAGACCATTATCAGTGACATGAAGGTAAGAGGATGAGCAGAGCCGGGGGATGGAGCACTATCTGTGCCGGGTCCTGGAGATGCAGAAATCTGCCCGATCTCATTGATGACGGTCGGCTGCTCTGACAATCGGACTGGCTGCAAATTGTGCAGGAAAAAAGCTTCACATCATAGACAGATATTTGCCAAGTTTGGGGTAAAGCTTTGTGTGTAGTCGGGTCGGGCATGACACCTGATGTTTTCTGACACCGACCTAATCTCCCATCTAACCACTGATACTATTGGGGTCCTGTGCACCAGGGGGGCAGTTCTCAGCAATTCTTCCCATCGTGGCACCCAATACTAGGCATGGGGGCTGCCCATTGTGTCTGTGCTGCCAGCTCCACACTAACAGCTGATCAAATTCTCCCCTGGGGGGCAGTAAACAGGTGTGGAGACTGCAGGTGTGCACAGATGGGGGTCTCCCGCCTTAGAGGGGGCTCTTTTCCTGCATTTCATCTCCTTTATATTATTATTTTGTTTATTTTTTTTTTTTTGGGGGGGGTCACCTTGATTTTGGCCTCTGACTGCTATGTGGATTACCACATTTAACCCCTTAGGTGCTGACGCCTTGTGCTGTATCTAGGTGAGAGGCTGGCACCTGACCGCCAATCCCCGGTTATTTGTCGCCCCCTCCCCATGTGACTCCACGTATGGGGGGCTGGACTGGATTCATGTTGCTATGGAGTGAGGAATCTGCAGCATTGGTAATAAAGGGTCGTATAGAAGGTAGCCCTATAGAGGGTGGTCGGCACGGCGCCGGTCTCCAGAGATAGCTTACACATTATAGGTCTTTTTATTTTTTGTTATTCTGCATTTTAGCGTTACTCGGCTGATCTGTAGCTAAATCCTCTGTGTCGATCTCTGTGTACAGGACACAAGTGTTGTCAGCAGTGCGCTCCGCCATAGGTCACACCAGAGAACCTGTCACCAAACTATGTGCTCTAGAGATCCCAACCCTGGATATTCCTCTGCTGTGTGCACCTTGCTAAGAACTGAAGCATTCCGCTCTTTTCCTTTGTTGGGCTGATGTATTAGGCGCTGTTCACACCTGTGCTTCATTGTTTCTGGTTTTACGTCACTTGTTGGTGAACAGAATTCCATTTTATGATGCAGTATTACAGCTGATCGGAAAAAAAGGTTTATAGCAAATATTTAATATTTGTCTACCCTTCTCTCTCTGCTTACCATTCTCTGTCTATCCTTCTCTCTCTACTTACCCTTCCCCCTCTCTGCCTATCCCCCTCTGTGCCTATCCCGCTCTCTCTCTGTCTGCCTATCCTTTCTCTCTGTCTGCTTATCCTCTCTTTCTTTCTCTCTCTCTCTCTGCCTATCATTCTCTCTTTCACTGTCTGCCTATCCTTCTCTCTCTGCCTATTCCACTCTCTCTCTGCCTATCCCACTCTCTCTCTGCCTATCCCACTCTCTCTCTGCCTATCCCACTCTCTCTCTGCCTATCCCACTCTCTCTCTGCCTATCCCACTCTCTGCCTATCCCACTCTCTCTCTGTCTGCCTATCCTTCTCTCTCTGTCTGCCTATCCTTCTCTCTCTGTCTGCCTATCCTTCTCTCTCTGTCTGCCTATCCTTCTCTCTCTGTCTGCCTATCCTTCTCTCTCTGTCTGCCTATCCTTCTCTCTCTGTCTGCCTATCCTTCTCTCTCTGTCTGCCTATCCTTCTCTCTCTGTCTGCCTATCCTTCTCTCTCTGTCTGCCTATCCTTCTCTCTCTGTCTGCCTATCCTTCTCTCTCTGTCTGCCTATCCTTCTCTCTCTCTCTCTGCCTATCCTCTCTCTCTCTGCCTATCCTCTCTCTCTCTCTGCCTATCCTTCTCTCTCTCTCTCTGCCTATCCTTCTCTCTCTCTCTCTGCCTATCCTTCTCTCTCTCTGCCTATCCTTCTCTCTCTCTCTGCCTATCCTCTCTGTCTGCCTATCCTTCTCTCTCTCTCTGCCTATCCTTCTCTCTCTGCCTATCCTTCTCTCTCTCTCTCTGCCTATCCTTCTCTCTCTGTCTGCCTACCCTTCTCTCTCTGTCTGCCTACCCTTCTCTCTCTGTCTGCCTACCCTTCTCTCTCTGTCTGCCTACCCTTCTCTCTCTGTCTGCCTATCCTTCTCTCTCTGTCTGCCTATCCTTCTCTCTCTGTCTGCCTATCCTTCTCTCTCTGTCTGCCTATCCTTCTCTCTCTGTCTGCCTATCCTTCTCTCTCTGTCTGCCTATCCTTCTCTCTCTGTCTGCCTATCCTTCTCTCTCTGTCTGCCTATCCTTCTCTCTCTGTCTGCCTGTCCTTCTCTCTCTGTCTGCCTATCCTTCTCTCTGTCTGCCTATCCTTCTCTCTCTGTCTGCCTATCCTTCTCTCTGCCTATCCTTCTCTCTCTCTCTGCCTATCCTTCTCTCTCTCTCTGCCTATCCTTCTCTCTCTCTCTGCCTATCCTTCTCTCTCTCTCTGCCTATCCTTCTCTCTCTCTCTGCCTATCCTTCTCTCTCTCTCTGCCTATCCTTCTCTCTCTCTCTCTGCCTATCCTTCTCTCTCTCTCTGCCTATCCTTCTCTCTCTCTCTCTGCCTATCCTCTCTCTGTCTGCCTATCCTTCTCTCTCTCTCTGCCTATCCTTCTCTCTCTCTCTGCCTATCCTTCTCTCTCTCTCTGCCTATCCTTCTCTCTCTGCCTATCCTTCTCTCTCCGCCTATCCTTCTCTCTCTGCCTATCCTTCTCTCTCTGCCTATCCTTCTCTCTCTGCCTATCCTCTCTCTCTCTCTGCCTATCCTCTCTCTCTCTGCCTATCCTTCTCTCTCTGCCTATCCTTCTCTCTCTCTCTGCCTATCCTTCTCTCTCTCTCTGCCTATCCTTCTCTCTCTCTCTGCCTATCCTTCTCTCTCTCTCTGCCTATCCTTCTCTCTCTCTGCCTATCCTTCTCTCTCTCTGCCTATCCTTCTCTCTCTCTCTCTGCCTATCCTTCTCTCTCTCTCTGCCTATCCTTCTCTCTCTGCCTATCCTTCTCTCTCTGCCTATCCTTCTCTCTCTGCCTATCCTTCTCTCTCTGCCTATCCTTCTCTCTCTCTCTGCCTATCCTTCTCTCTCTCTCTGCCTATCCTTCTCTCTCTCTCTGCCTATCCTTCTCTCTCTCTCTGCCTATCCTTCTCTCTCTCTCTCTGCCTATCCTTCTCTCTCTCTCTGCCTATCCTTCTCTCTCTCTCTGCCTATCCTTCTCTCTCTCTCTCTCTCTGCCTATCCTTCTCTCTCTCTCTCTGCCTATCCTTCTCTCTGTCTGCCTATCCTTCTCTCTCTCTCTGCCTATCCTTCTTTCTCTCTCTGCCTATCCTTCTCTCTCTCTCTCTCTCTCTCTGCCTATCCTTCTCTCTCTCTCTCTGCCTATCCTTCTCTCTCTCTGCCTATCCTTCTCTCTCTCTCTCTCTCTGCCTATCCTTCTCTCTCTCTCTCTGCCTATCCTTCTCTCTCTCTCTCTCTGCCTATCCTTCTCTCTCTCTCTCTCTCTGCCTATCCTTCTCTCTCTCTCTCTCTGCCTATCCTTCTCTCTCTCTCTCTCTCTCTCTCTCTGCCTATCCTTCTCTCTCTCTCTCTGCCTATCCTTCTCTCTCTCTCTCTCTGCCTATCCTTCTCTCTCTCTCTCTCTCTCTGCCTATCCTCTCTCTCTCTCTGCCTATCCTTCTCTCTCTCTCTCTGCCTATCCTTCTCTCTCTCTCTCTGCCTATCCTTCTCTCTCTCTCTCTCTCTCTCTCTCTCTCTGCCTATCCTTCTCTCTCTCTATCTATTCTTCCTCTGTCCCTATCCTCTCTCTGTGCCTATCCTCTCTCTGTCGGTATCCTTATATCTCTCTACCTATCCTCCACTTTCTCTGATTATCCTCTCTCTCTGCCTATCCACTCTCTCTCCATCTATTATCTATCTATTTATCTATTATCTATCTAGCTATCTATTATCTATGTATTATCTATCTATTTATCTATCTTTCTCCTGTTCAGTGTAAGTACCTGGATTAGGGAGTATTTTACATCACTTTGCTAAAAATTGGATTAGGAGATAATAGTCTGCTTGGATAATATGAACTCCTTGGTGACGTTAAATATCCGTGCATTTTTAATGTTTGCAAGATTCTTAATTCATAAAACATTCCTGTAGTAGCCTTGTGAATAAAGGCCCCGTCTCACTAAGCGATTTACCAACGATCACGACCAGCGATATAACCTGGCCGTGATCGTTGGTAAGTCGCTGTGTGGTCGCTGGGGAGCTGTCACACAGACAGCTCTCCCCAGCGACCAACGATCAGGGGAACGACTTCGGCATCGTTGAAACTGTCTTCAACGATGCCGAAGTCCCCCTGCAGCACCCGGGTAACCAGGGTAAACATCGGGTTACTAAGCGCAGGGCCGCGCTTAGTAACCCGATGTTTACCCTGGTTACCAAAAAAAACAAACACTACATACTCGCCTTTCGGTGTCCAGGTCCCTTGCCGTCTGCTTCCTGCTCTGACTGAGCCGCCGTACTGTGAGAGCAGAGCGCAGCGGTGACGTCACTGCTGCGCTCTCACTTCTCACTGTACGGCCGGGAGTCAGTGAGAGCAGGAAGCAGACGGCAAGGGACCTGGACACCGAAAGGCGAGTATGTAGTGTTTGTTTTTTTTGGTAACCAGGGTAAACATCGGGTTACTAAGCGCGGCCCTGCGCTTAGTAACCCGATGTTTACCCTGGTTACCAGTGAAGACATCGCTGGATCGGTGTCACACACACCGATTCAGCGATGTCAGCGGGGCCTCAACGACCAAAAAAAGGTCCAGGCCATTCTGACACGACCAGCGATCTCGCAGCAGGGGCCTGATCGCTGGTACGTGTCACACATAGCGAGATCGCTATGGAGGTCGCTGTTGCGTCACAAAACTTGTGACTCAGCAGCGATCTCGCTAGCGATCTCGCTATGTGAGACGGGGCCTTTATGGATTCCTGATTGATCCTCTCCTCTGTGTACATTTTCTTCATGTTTCTTAGTTATCCGGTACAAAGTGATGTATCACACAGTCATATCGGCTGAGAAGGAGACCGAGGTGATGGTTGGGTCTCCCGTCTTGAGTTCCTTTGCCCAAAAATTATCAAAGTGTAGAAGAACTGCAACTTGTTGGTAATGTTCAGGGCTTTTGATCACTACATAAGAAGTTGTCACCTATACAGCTATCCACAGGAGAGAACTTCTAGATCAATGGGTGTCTGACCACTGAGAACCCAACTGATCCACTGATGATGGTGACTGGTGGGGTTCTCGTTCATCTAGAAGTTATCAAGTTATCTACCATGGATAAGTAATGGCTTTTTACCTCTTTAAATATGAACGTTCCTGTGATGAGCGCATTTCTATATCTCTGGAACCAGTAAAGCCCAAACCAACTGATTTGGGCACTTTTCGTGCTCATTAATAGTTATCGACAGAGGCCACTCGGGCGTGTGGTGGTAGTTAAGGGGACCTCACTTTATGAGTCAGATTGGAGACCTGTTGGCAGTGAGGACCTGACCCTTCCTTCCACAACGAGAGCGCGTAGTAATGTATTTTCTCAGTTTACTCCAACAATTTGTATAAAGTGCTCATAATTGGGTTTTCCACTTAACACTCTTGTGTGGGTGCAATTAGTTAATTATTAATTACATCCGTTGTCTTCTTCGCTTGTCTCACACGTGGTCATGCATGAAGAAGATGGGGCACATGTACGTGGCTGAGCCAGCTCTGTACTTACGGGCGTTGGAAACAGTGGTGCAACATTGGGGGTAAGGTGGGGTTGCAGTAACAGAATCCTTTTTTGCAAAAAAAAGTTTTTGCGCCAGACTGCAGTGCGCATGCCTCGGACGTCCGACTGGATGCCCCAGATCTCTGGGTGAGCGGCACTTTGAAATGAATGGGTGTCATTATGATACTAATCTAGTTGGATCCTGTGATCGAGCAGGGAGGCAATGGCGAGTCGCCCCATCCTCTGTCCTCTAGGTCACAGGCTGCTGTAGGTTTTCTGCCTACAAGACATCAGTGTCCCCGCGGGGGCAGGCGAAGGAATGACATCACTCCATTGCTCTTCTTGTGCCGGCCCATGCTGTGTGCTGGGGAAAGAGGATTGGATCACTTGGATTGGGTGAATATAAACAACTAGATGGTGGCCCGATTCTAACATATCGGGTATTCTAGAATGTGTAAGTAGTATATTGCACGTAGTATATAACACAACCGACATAGTATATAACATAGCTACGTAGTATATAGCACAGCCACGTAGTGTATTGCACAGCCACGTAGTGTATTGCACAGCCACGTAGTGCATTGCACAGCCACGTAGTGCATTGCACAGCCACTAAGTGCATTGCACAGCCACTAAGTGTATTGCACAGCCACGTAGTGTATAGCACAGAGATGTAGTATATAACAGAGCTCACGCAGTATGTAACACAGCCCACGTAGTATATAGCAATGTGGGCACTATATGCGTTGTAAAAAAAGACTTAAAATAAAAAATAAACATATACTCACCTTCCGAAGGCCCCTTGAAGTCCTGGAGCCTGTGTGCGGTGCACACGGCAGCTTCCGGTCCCAGGGTTGCTCTGCGCTTAGGACCTGTGATGACGTCGCGGTCACATGACTGTGACGTCATGGCAGGTCCTTCTTGCATAGCATCCTTGGCACCGGAACCTGCCGCTTGCACTGCCGAGGACAGCGGGCCACGTCGGAAGGTGAGAATAACCATTTTTTTATTTTTTTATTATTATTTTTAACATTAGATCTTTTACTATTGATGCTGCATAGGCAGCATCAATAGTAAAAAGTTGGTCACACAGGGTTAATAGCAGCGTTAATGGAGTGTGTTACCCACGGCATAACGCGGTCCATTAACGCTGCCATTAACCCTGTGTGAGCGCTGACTGGAGGGGAGTATGGATGGGACACTGAGTGCAGGGCAGTAAGCAGCGGCCATTTCGCTGCTGGACTGTGCCCGTCGCGTTTTGCCGGGACCAATCAGCGACTTGGATTTCCGTGACAGACAGAGGCCACGACAAATGAATATCCATGACAGACAGACAGAAGTGACCCTTAGACAATTTTATATATATTGTGTATATATATATATATATATATATATCTAGATGGTGGCCCGATTCTAACGCATCGGGTATTCTAGAATATGTACGACAAAACTTGTTCAGTAAACGTAGCATATAACAGCCCACGTAGCATACAGCACAGCTACGTAGCATATAGCACAGCCACGTAGCATATAACAGCCCACGTAGTATATAGCACAGCCACCTAGCATATAGCACAGCTACGTAGCATATAACGGCCCACTTAGTATATAACACAGCCATGTAGCATATAACACAGCCCACATAGCATATAGCACAGCCCACATAGCATATAGCACAGCCACGTAGTATATAACATAGCCCACATAGCATATAGCACAGCCACATAGCATATAACAGCCCACGGAGGATATAGCACAGCCACGTAGTATATAACACAGCCCACATAGCATATAGCACAGCCACGTAGCATATAACAGCCCACGGAGGATATAGCACAGCCACGGAGGATATAGCACAGCCACGGAGGATATAGCACAGCCACGTAGCATATAGCACAACCACGTAGCATATAACAGCCCACGTAGCATATAACAGCCCACGTAGTATATAGCACAGCCACATAGCATATAGCACAGCCATGTAGTATCTAACACAGCTCACGTAGTATATAGTACAGTTCATGTAGTATATAGCACAATCCGCGTAGTATATAGTACAGTCCACGTAGTATATAACACATCCACATAGTATATAGCACAGTCCACGTATATAGCACAATCCACGTAATATGGCACAGTCCACGTAGTATATAGCACAATCAACGTAGTATATAGTACAGTCCACGTAGTATATTGCACAGCCACATAGTATATAGCACAGCCACATAGTATATAGCAGCCACGTAGTGTATAGCACAGCCCACGTAGTGTATAGCACAGTCCACGTAGTGTATAGCACAGTCCACGTAATGAATAGCACAGGCACAGCCCACGTAGTATATAACACAGCCATGGAGTATATAGCAGTGTGGGCACCATATCCATGTTAAAAATATAATTAAAATAAAAAATAGTTATATGCTCACCTTCTGGCGGCCCCCGGATCCAGCCAAGGAGTTAGCGATGCTCTCGCCAGGTCCATTCCCAGTGATGCTTTGCGGCAATAACCCATGATGACGTAGCGGTCTCGCGCGATCCTACATCATCTGGGGTAATTTTGCAAAGCATTACTGGGAACGGAGTTGACGAGAGCTTCGCGAGGATGGGGAAGGCTTCAGGGGACGCCGGAAGGTGAGAATAGCACGATTTTTTAATTTTTTAAATTATTTTAACTTTATATCTTTTTACTATTGAAGCTGCATAGGCAGCCTCAATAGTAAAGCCTATCGCTGATTGGTCGCAGCCAGCCGGGCGCGACCAATGAGCGACGCGAGATTTCCGTTACAGACAAACAGACGGAAATGGACCTAAGACAATTATATATATATATACTAGATGGTGGCCCGATTCTAACGTATCAGGTATTCTAGAATATGTAGGTAGTATATAGTACAGGCCACGTACTATATTGCACAGTCACGTAGTATATAACACAACCGACGTAGTATATAACATAGCTACGTAGTATATAGCACAGCCACGTAGTATATAGCACAGCCACATAGTATATAACACAGCCACATAGTGTATTGCACAGCCATGTAGTATATTGCACAGCCACGTAGTATATTGCACAGTCACGTAGTATATTGCACAGCCACGTAGTATATAAACACAGAGCACGTAGTATATAGCACAGCCACATAGTATATAGCACAGCAACGTTGTATATTGCACAGTCACGTAGTATATTGCACAGTCACGTAGTATATTGCACAGCCACGTAGTATATTGCACAGCCACGTAGTATATAGCACAGGGCACGTAGTATATTGCACAGCCACGTAGTAGATAGCATAGAGCACGTAGTATATTGCACAGCCACGTAGTATATTGCACAGTCACGTTGTATATTGCACAGCCACGTAGTATATAGCACAGGGCACGTAGTATATTGCACAGCCACGTAGTATATTGCACAGCCACGTAGCATGTAACACACAGCACGTAGTACTGTATATAGCACAGCCTCGTAGTATTGCACAGTCACATTGTATATTGCACAGTCACGTAGTATATTGCACAGCTACGTAGTATATTGCACAGCTACGTAGTATATTGCACAGCCACGTAGTATATAACACTGAGACGTAGTATATAACACTGTGCATGGAGTATATAACACAGGTTACGTAGTATAAAGCACAGCGATGTAGTATATTGCCCAGCTACATAGTGTATAGCACAGAGATGTAGTATATAACACAGCCCACGCAGTATGTAACACAGCCCAGGTAGTATATAGCAATGTGGGCGCTATATGCGTGGTAAAAAAAGACTTAAAATAAAAAATAAACATATACTCACCTTACAAAGACCCCTTGAAGTCCTGGCGCCTGTGTACGGTGCACGCGGAAGCTTCCGGTCCCAGGGTTGGTATGAGCGCAGGACCTGTTATGACGTCACGGTCACATGACCATGACGCCATGGCAGGTCCTTCTCGCATAGCATCCTTGGCACCGGAACCTGGCGTTTGCACTGCCGAGGACAGCGGGCGATGTCGGAAGGTGAGAATAACCTTTTTTTTTATATATATTATTATTATTTTTAACATTAGATCTTTTTACTATTGATGCTGCATAGGCAGCATCAATAGTAAAAAGTTGGTCACACAGGGTTAATAGCATCGTTAATGGAGTGTGTTACCCGCGGCATAAGCGGTCCGTGAACGCTGCCATTAACCCTGTGTGAGCGCTGACTGGAGGGGAGTATGGATGGGACACTGAGTGCAGGGCAGTGAGCAGCGGCCATTTCGCTGCTGGACTGTGCCCGTCGCTGATTGGTTGTGGGCGTTTTGCCGGGACCAATCAGCGACTTGGATTACCGTGACAGACAGAGGCCGCGACCAATGAATATCCGTGACAGACAGACAGAAGTGACCCTTAGACAATTATATATATATATATATATATATATATATATATATATATATATATATATATATATATATACAGTGGGGCAAAAAAGTATTTAGTCAGTCAGCAATAGTGCAAGTTCCACCACTTAAAAAGATGAGAGGCGTCTGTAATTTACATCATAGTTAGACCTCAACTATAGGAGACAAACTGAGAAAAAAAAATCCAGAAAATCACATTGTCTGTTTTTTTATCATTTTATTTGCATATTATGGTGGAAAATAAGTATTTGGTCAGAAACAAAATTTCATCTCAATACTTTGTAATATATCCTTTGTTGGCAATGACAGAGGTCAAACGTTTTCTGTAAGTCTTCACAAGGTTGGCACACACTGTTGTTGGTATGTTGGCCCATTCCTCCATGCAGATCTCCTCTAGAGCAGTGATGTTTTTGGCTTTTCGCTTGGCAACACGGACTTTCAACTCCCTCCAAAGGTTTTCTATAGGGTTGAGATCTGGAGACTGGCTAGGCCACTCCAGGACCTTGAAATGCTTCTTACGAAGCCACTCCTTCGTTGCCCTGGCGGTGTGCTTTGGATCATTGTCATGTTGAAAGACCCAGCCACGTTTCATCTTCAATGCCCTTGCTGATGGAAGGAGGTTTGCACTCAAAATCTCACGATACATGGCCCCATTCATTCTTTCATGTACCCGGATCAGTCGTCCTGGCCCCTTTGCAGAGAAACAGCCCCAAAGCATGATGTTTCCACCACCATGCTTTACAGTAGGTATGGTGTTTGATGGATGCAACTCAGTATTCTTTTTCCTCCAAACACGACAAGTTGTGTTTCTACCAAACAGTTCCAGTTTGGTTTCATCAGACCATAGGACATTCTCCCAAAACTCCTCTGGATCATCCAAATGCTCTCTAGCAAACTTGAGACGGGCCCGGACATGTACTGGCTTAAGCAGTGGGACACGTCTGGCACTGCAGGATCTGAGTCCATGGTGGCGTAGTGTGTTACTTATGGTAGGCCTTGTTACAGTGGTCCCAGCTCTCTGCAGTTCATTCACTAGGTCCCCCCACGTGGTTCTGGGATTTTTGCTCACCGTTCTTGTGATCATTCTGACCCCACGGGGTGGGATTTTGCGTGGAGCCCCAGATCGAGGGAGATTATCAGTGGTCTTGAATGTCTTCCATTTTCTAATTATTGCTCCCACTGTTGATTTCTTCACTCCAAGCTGGTTGGCTATTGCAGATTCAGTCTTCCCAGCCTGGTGCAGGGCTACAATTTTGTTTCTGGTGTCCTTTGACAGCTCTTTGGTCTTCACCATAGTGGAGTTTGGAGTCAGACTGTTTGAGGGTGTGCACAGGTGTCTTTTTATACTGATAACAAGTTTAAACAGGTGCCATTACTACAGGTAATGAGTGGAGGAAAGAGGAGACTCTTAAGGAAGAAGTTACAGGTCTGTGAGAGCCAGAAATCTTGATTGTTTGTTTCTGACCAAATACTTATTTTCCACCATAATATGCAAATAAAATGTTAAAAAAACAGACAATGTGATTTTCTGGATTTTTTTTTCTCAGTTTGTCTCCCATAGTTGAGGTCTACCTATGATGTAAATTACAGACGCCTCTCATCTTTTTAAGTGGTGGAACTTGCACTATTGCTGACTGACTAAATACTTTTTTGCCCCACTGTATATAGAGAGAGAGATTTTTTTTGTGGGGGTTGGCACAAAGGTGGCACTTTTGATTTCTTAAGGGTGAATTCCGGGGAAATTATTTGTTTGAAGGGTACATTCGGGCTTTAACACTACAATTGGTTCCGGGACACTTGCCTTGACCCAAGAGCTGACAACCTGCACTGCTCTAGTGTAGGCACTTTTCGTGCTGCGATATGGGGTCTACACCGCTGCATTATTCCCCTCTACTAGTAAAATACTTTAGGAAAAGCTCCTTTTTTTTCTTCCTTTTGATGCAGTTTTTTCATTGGACAGCGCCTAGTTTGGAGTGGATTCCATCATGATCCGCTTCAAAAAATGTGGTGTGGCCTTTTATTTTTCCCACCAGACGCGTTTCAAAAATATGTTCGAGTCCCCGCGGCTGCATGTCTCGTGGCTGTTCGATAGCTGCGTGTGTTTGTGGTTGTCGAACAGTCGCGAGACATGCAGCTGCAGGGACTCGAACATGCAGAAGACACTCGCTTAGCACCGGAGCATGCTCAGATAACACCTTACCCCAGCACATTCGCGCATCACTGCTTTCCAAGCATTTTTTTAAGCTGTTTTTAGGTGGAATTTCGATCCAGTCCCCCCAAAAAACTCTCCATATGAACCTAGGCATAGTTATATCTGTCATGAATGGGTGCTGGATAACGAAGGCATCAAGCCCCGTCCAATGTACTCCTCTCGGGGAGCGGTAAGTAGGACGGCGAGTTTAGCTTTGAACCTAAATAGAGAAGGAAACGTCATAAACGATGAGCTCCAGATTAGGGAACATGTGTTTTTCAGACTTGGCCTGATGCAACGTTTGCTTTGTAGAGATGTTTACGTCTGATATCTGCCTGCCCATCTGTATTTGCTTTGCGCCACGTGTATATACAGTGTTCGTGGAGGAAAAACCCCGCGTAGGTGTCTGGTCTGTGATGTCACCATAAAATCTGCCCCCTCCAGGGGATGACCAGCCACGTCAATAGGTGCGACTTTTACAACTTCCTACGCTACGCTGTGGACGCTTATTTATCAGCAGTGACTGGTAGCTTTATAGCGACTTCATGGAGGACAATTTGCAGCCCCAAAATTTATTAGAAAGGTAATTTTCAGGGTATTACATACATGATATGATCCAGGCTGCTTTGCCCAATTTTTTATTTTTTTTTGCACACTACAAAATTATGTTGGCTTTTGTTGCTCCAGACTGACACTAAAAACGGCATACTAATGTCAGGCTGAAATTAACCATTTCAAGCACGAGTATATTTGGGGACTCGCTATACTTTCAAGGTCCGAAACCTTGGTGATGGGGGATTGGCGAGAGCGGTTATGATGGATTATAGCCCTAAAATAATAAGTAAATATCAGATGTAAGCAGATCGCCAGAAGTGTACTGCTTGTAAGGGATACTTTGAAGTCGACCCCACTACAGAATTGGAAGAGTCTTGTCTGAAAGCGAGGGACGCAATTAAAGGGCACTGTTATTGTTTGCGGGTCAGAAAGGTCGCCCTTGTTATTCCAAGGTTCCCTGTTACAGATCTGCTGAAATCTCAGCCCCTTGTGTTGGGAGACCTGGACCTCGACGTGTTTATTTAGGTTTACATCCCTTACAATGGGGCGTTACATTTTTCCTTCCCCTTAATTTTTAGGTTTTTTTTGTGTATCAGAAAAATACAACATCCTAACATGTGCACGAACCGGAACGTGTTCCAAAAGGCGCCTTCCTGAGCATATTATGTGGCCTCTCTTGTTATTGTGGTGGTGCAATAATAGAAATAATAATAAATATTTATATTCCACCCACGCTGGCCACAGATCTGTGCAATCGGGGAAGCAATAAGCATGCAAAATAACATGAGAAAGGGCTGGGGGAAGGGGCACATGAGGCTTTATTGTGATTTTTTTGTTTGCATTTAAAGGGAATCTTTCAGCAGATATTTTGCTATGTTATCTGCGGGAATCATGATGTAGGGGCTGAGATACTGATTCCAGCGATTTGTCACTTACTAGGCTGCTTGCTGTCATTTTCATAGAACCATAGTTTTCTCTGCTGTAGCAGAACTCGGAATGCTGAGCCTTGTATAACTCCGCCCACTCCACTGATTGGCTGCTTCCTGTGTACACAGTATATTGACAGAACGCTGCCAATCGGTGGTGGGGCGTGGTTGGACCAAGAGGCCCCAGACTAGTTGTCCTGTAGTGATAATCTTCTGCTGATAAAACACTGATTTTATTGAAGCTGCAATACTCTGCCCAGTAAGTGACACATCGCTGACCTCAGAGTTTCTTCGCCTACATCATGCTGCTCTCAGATTACATAGCAATAATCAGCTCACAGATTCCCTTTAAGCCACAAGTCCTGGACTTGGCCATGTTGATATAAGACAGTGCTGATGCTAGGTTCCTCCAACAACTGCCATCATCATATAGTCAGCAATACCGACCTGTCGAAGTTGCAGCACGATGGCTCAGAGGTTAGCACTGTAGTCTAAAGTCCTGGGTGAGAATCCCACCAGGGACAGTACCTGCAGGAGTTTGTATGTTCCCCCAGTGTCTGCGTGGGTTTCCTCCAGGTTCTCAGGTTTCTTCCCACACTCCAAAGATCTACTGATAATTTAGATTTTGAGCCCCAATGAGGACAGTGATGATGCTGTACAGCTCTGTGGAGCATGATGGTGCTATATAAGAAAATAACATAGCGCAGTTTGTGCTCGCTCTTTTGGGTACCCCGTGACTTGTCACAGCAGAGACTTTCCATCGCTACTTTACATGGAAGACCAAAGCTGGCAATACTCAAAAGATTGACTCCTGATATGCAACGATAGAGGAGCAGGGGGCTGTATAATAATAAAAATAATAATAAATAATCTTATTTTTTATATAGCGCTAACATATTCCAGAGCGCTTTACAGTTTTGCACACATTATCATTGCTGTCCCCATTGGGGCTCACAATCTAGATCCCCTATCAGTATTGTCTTTGGAATGTGGGAGGAAACCGGAGAACCCGGAGGAAACCCACACAAACACAGGGAGAACATACAAACTCCTTGTAGATGTTGTCCTTGGTGCTATTAGAACCCAAGACCCCAGTGCTGCAAGACTGCTGTGCTAACCACTGAGCCACCGTTCTGCCCCCTGTATATCATATAACTCAGAACCTGAGGCAATGTGAGAGGCTACAGCGGTCACCCGAGTGGGGCTTCCGACAGTCAGACTCCCACTGATCTGATATTACCAACTTGGCCCAATCACTTCTTTCAGAAAAGCAGGTCTGGGCCCCTTTAACGACCGCCGATTTATCACATGCAATCTGTTCGATGGTGGTACAGCCGGAAAAATGCGATGGGAGGAGAACGGGATCGTGTTGTCCGCAGCACATTCCCTGTTTTTACAGTACGATGTTCTATTGATGTCAATAAATGTTTCCCGCTGGTGTAAATGATCTATGCTCGTTGGTCACGCGGCCAGTGGAAGGTTTGCCCAAGCTGGTACTTAGGAATTTTCGGCTTGTTCAAATGTGCCGTAAGAATTAGCCACCATGTAACTGGAGTCACCCCTGTATCTCAGCTCGTCTGTGAAATATCTACAATACTGGTCTGGTTCTCACCATAGAGCCGCGGTTGTGACGCTGGCTAGGATAACACATGATGGGCCTCCCACATTTGGTATGTAAACCACACATACGTGTTCTCGACGGCCCACGGCATTCTTTACGACACCCACATGTCCGCCGCAGGTGCTCTTGGTGCATTTCACATAGGGGTTGCTGGGAGTACCTGTGGCCTCCTAATACAACTTTTAGGTGGCCCCCAACTTTCTGGATAAAGAAATGATGATCACAAGACCCATAACTTTCAGTAGAGCGATGAGGGTCCCCTCTTCCCAATATGTTTGAGCCCTTCCTTTAGGACATCTAATTTTGAAGTTCTCATCCCTTTAGGTGTTTTTTGGGGTGGTTCAGTGTGACAATGTGGCCCTGGGATCAGAAAAGGTCATCCATCCCAGCTACCATCTATTAAAGGGCCAGCGTGGCCACATAATCACAGCTCAGACGCCTCGTGTTTGTTCTTCTTTTGTCAGCTTAATAATAAACCTAAAAGATGGGCTGATTAAATACAGCCGGGGAACAAGAGCCGCCCGTCTCGGGCTGCACGCAGAGCGTATGCCAACACAAATCTGATAGTGGGAGGGTAAGACGGGGGTCACGTCAGGCCTTTTCTTACATCTGCTGGATTGTTTACTTTGCCCCCCTCCTCCATGTCTATTAATTGTGACGGATTTAATTATGGCTTTAAAAAGGGAGGGAGCCGGGTTGGCTGTTCCTAACGCTTATTGCAGCTCGGGCAATTTCACTGACAAGTCGAATTTCGCAAAGATGTCTGAGTCCGTCTTCTCCAACTCTAATTGGGCTACAGTTGAGTTTATCGGCTACCAAAACCATGCCAAACTGGCAGCCGTAAATATTTTGGCCCCAGATGCCTCTACAGCCAAAGTCAGCAATAGAAATCACCCCCGAATACCATACAGCAAAATTAGACCTCTTTGTTCTTCTTGGTAGACCTCCACCTGTAGCGTTGACCGTAGTTTTTTTTTTTTTCTTTTAACGTGTTTGTCTCAACTTCCTGAATGTGTAAAAACGGGCAACTTTACTTTCCACCACCTAAAAAATCGTCACCATTCTCTAGAAGGAGAGTATTTTAATTTCCTAGTTTACCGGGCGTCCCCTGGGTCACTGGCCACCGCTGAAGACTATCAGAGGTAGCCGATTCCTAGGCATGAAGCGCACCCTTGCAAGCTCTTTCCAATGAAGCTTTCGAGTGCTGCTCTGAAGCTTGCCAGCTTGTTGTCTCCCGCCAGCTCCAGTGCCCCTGCTTGCAGCTTGGCAGAGCGCACAGTTTGGCCCGGCGGTGCAGCCATGCTTCTGGTCCAAACTGTCAATCATCAGGAGCGCTCGGCCCTTAAGCTTTCACTCCTGTTGGGATGGAGCGGTAGTGCACATGCTTCACTGACACTCCATTCATTCTCTATGGGACTCCCGAAAAAAAGTTGAGCGCCGTGGTAGTTGCAATCCAACAGGGGTAAAAGTGCCCCTTTCTGCCGATCAGTTGGGTCCCAGTGGTCGGACCGCCTCTGATTAATACTTTTTTCACCTTTCCTGTGGATGGGTGATATCTTGTTTGCATTTGGCAACTCTTTGAACCTTTGTTCCCCGGGATAATGGACCATGGCCTGTGGTTTCCGACAGTGGTGTATTTCCCTTTTGGCATCAGTCATTAGTTAGGCAGATATTTTAAAGAAAACCCCAAAATGTTGCCTTAATTTTTTTCCAAAATTTTCCTTTTTCAGAATTCAAAAATTTGCAGTGGCGTAACCAGTAGGACACTGCGTCAGTATTAAAGGGTCAAGAATTATAATAAGAGTCATACCAGTACATTGTGTACTTGGACCTGGTTTTTGGGATATTTCATTGAATGTGGTCTGTCGGTAGTCCTAGACTAGAAGTAAACCTGGCAGCGTCACCACATCTGGATCTGTTGGCGTGGCTTATATATTCAATCATCCCTCTCGAGAACTCCGATATCTATAATGGTTGTGTTTGGAGAGGTGTGAATTTCGGCACACAACATGTACTTGTGAACTATGCGGTAACTTAATGTCTTGCTTGTTAGCTTTAATGTTCTGGTGATAACTCAGCTGTTACAGTTGGTCTTCATGGGTACAATGGCAACTGCCCAATTATTCTTCTGACCAAGAAAATTAGCGGAGACCATCATTCAGACTAAATAATTCCTGAGGCGTCTCATGATGTCTCCTCGGTCTATCATGTAACTGTCATGACGGCAAGTGATGTCAAATCCATTACCGCTTCGAAACCTTAGAAGCAATGTCCTACAGGAGTTTGGGAACTGTAGAGGGAAAGCCGGGTATAAACCGACACCACCTCCATGACTGAAACCGAAAGCAGCCAGGGAGAATAAAGTTCATTGCCTCCCTGCTGCATTCGGCTGCGTGCAGGCGCCGGGCAGCATAGCATGGTTACCCTGCAGAATAACCCCATATCTGCAGGTTAATAGCGTGTTTTCTGGTAACAGGTTCCCTTTAAGTATCAATGTATTTTTTGTCAAGTATGGAGTAGTAAGCTCACCTTGAGTAGATTCTTGCTCATTTCTCAGTACAATCATTCTCCTCTTCATTAGAAACAGTATAGCACTTATATTCCTGTACATAGGGGGCAGTATTATAGTAGTTATATTCTTGTATATAGGGGGCAGTATTATAGTAGTTATATTCTTGTACATAGGAGCAGTATTATAGTAGTTATATTCTTGTACATAGGAGCAGTATTATAGTAGTTATATTCTTGTACATAGGAGCAGTATTATAGTAGTTATATTCTTGTACATAAGGTCAGTATTATATTAGTTATATTCTTGTACATAGGAGCTGTATTATAGTAGTTATATTCTTGTACATAGGAGCAGTATTATAGTAGTTATATTCTTGTACATAGGGGCAGTATTATAGTAGTTATATTCTTGTACATAGGTGCAGTATTATAGTAGTTATATTCTTGTACATAGGAGCAGTATTATAGTAGTTATATTCTTGTACATAAGGTCAGTATTATATTAGTTATATTCTTGTACATAGGAGCTGTATTATAGTAGTTATATTCTTGTACATAGGAGCAGTATTATAGTAGTTATATTCTTGTACATAGGGGCAGTATTATAGTAGTTATATTCTTGTACATAGGAGCAGTATTATATTAGTTATATTCTTGTACATAGGAGCAGTATTATAATAGTTATATTCTTGTACATAGGAGCAGTATTATAGTAGTTATATTCTTGTATATAGGGGTCAGTATTATAGTAGTTATATTCTTGTACATAGGAGCAGTATTATAGCACTTATATTCCTGTACATAGGGGGCAGTATTATAGTAGTTATATTCTTGTATATAGGGGTCAGTATTATAGTAGTTATATTCTTGTACATAGGAGCAGTATTATAGTAGTTATATTCTTGTACATAGGAGCAGTATTATAGCACTTATATTCCTGTACATAGGGGGCAGTATTATAGTAGTTATATTCTTGTACATAGGAGCAGTATTATAGTAGTTATATTCTTGTACATAGGAGCAGTATTATAGCACTTATATTCCTGTACATAGGGGGCAGTATTATAGTAGTTATATTCTTGTACATAGGAGCAGTATTATAGTAGTTATATTCTTGTACATAGGAGCAGTATTATAGCACTTATATTCCTGTACATAGGGGGCAGTATTACAGTAGTTATATTCTTGTACATAGGAGCAGTATTATAGTAGTTATATTCTTGTACATAGGGAGCAGTATTATAGTAGTTATAATACTGCCCCCTATGTACAAGAATATAACTACTATAATACTGCCCCCTATGTACAAGAATATAGTAGTTATATTCTTGTATATAGGGGTCAGTATTATAGTAGTTATATTCTTGTACATAGGAGCAGTATTATAGTAGTTATATTCTTGTACATAGGAGCAGTATTATAGCACTTATATTCCTGTACATAGGGGGCAGTATTATAGTAGTTATATTCTTGTACATAGGAGCAGTATTATAGTAGTTATATTCTTGTACATAGGAGCAGTATTATAGCACTTATATTCCTGTACATAGGGGGCAGTATTATAGTAGTTATATTCTTGTATATAGGGGTCAGTATTATAGTAGTTATATTCTTGTACATAGGAGCAGTATTATAGTAGTTATATTCTTGTACATAGGAGCAGTATTATAGCACTTATATTCCTGTACATAGGGGGCAGTATTATAGTAGTTATATTCTTGTACATAGGAGCAGTATTATAGTAGTTATATTCTTGTACATAGGAGCAGTATTATAGCACTTATATTCCTGTACATAGGGGGCAGTATTACAGTAGTTATATTCTTGTACATAGGAGCAGTATTATAGTAGTTATATTCTTGTACATAGGGAGCAGTATTATAGTAGTTATATTCTTGTACATAGGGGGCAGTATTATAGTAGTTATATTCTTGTACATAGGGGGCAGTATTATAGTAGTTATATTCTTGTACATAGGAGCAGTATTATAGTAGTTATATTCTTGTACATAGGAGCAGTATTATAGTAGTTATATTCTTGTACATAGGGGCGGTATTATAGCAGTTATATTCTTGAATTTTGGCGCATTCTTACCATTTATTCTTAGCATTATTCACTGTATCATTGACATGCTCATCACTAGTGTCTGGAATATTTTTTTAAGTACCCATCTTTCCATCATATCCATTAATACAATTTCGGGTTTCTGCATGAAGAAAAACAAAGAAAAATGTGTAAAGCTTGTGACCTACAACCTCCCGATGCCGGCTCTGTCTGGTAAGGAGGGGTCTGTTCATGTTCTCAAGTCGAGTTAAATATTTGTCAAGCTCCTTCATTGCTGCGTCCTCCGCTGCGCCGTTGGCCTGTAGAACTTTGAGCTGTAACTCGGAGCTGTTTGCACCAATTGTTCTGCTTTTGCTTTTATCAATTTATGGTGAATAGCTCCAACATTGCAGCATGTAATAGTCTGGAATGGGTTTGATTTCAGCTTTCTCCGCCTGTGCCTCCCCGAGTCTCACTGTCCCATGACTGCCATGTTTACTATGCTAAATCGACTGTGCGGAGAATTGTGTGCAGCAGGGCATGGTGCACATTGAGCAAATGTTTGCAGACAGGCTGTCATTGAAATTACTTGCCGGGCCTGTCTGTAATATGGACATTTTGAATACATGCTTTATGGAAATTTTGTTCAGTAGTCACGTTAGTAGGAAAGCTGCGGTGTGCATAGGGTCGGCTAGGAACCCATGCTGCCCAAATTGGCGGATATTTCTGGTGTAAGTATAATATGCATGTAATTTAAAGGGTTACTCCTATCCTCACAGCTGGATATATAGTCGTGTCATGTTTGTAAAGCAAAGCACTTTTGTAATTTACTGCATGTTTAAATTTGCAGCCGTTCTTGAGATATCAACAGATTCTTTTTTTCTTTAAATCTCGTTGCCTAGGAGACCGACCACCCCTGCTGTCTAGCTTGTAATCACTGTGTTCAAGCTCGCCATTATTAGGTGGAGGGATTTGGAGGCTCCATTGATCCTAGCCAGCTTCAAAACAGTTCTTTTAAGCTTAATGGAAAGGGGCTTGTAAGCACTGTGCATGTTTTCCTGTCTAGCAGCGGTGGTCGGTTTCCAAGGTACCGATCAGTAAACGGAAAATTAGTGTTAATATCTCAAGAACGGCTGAGAATTTTAATAAGCAGTAAATTGCAAAATTGCTCGTATTTACAAGCACTATACAATAATACCCATTTATGAAGATGGGGGAAAAAAATAACCTTTAAATTTGAGGTTGTATGCACCCGTCCTCATAATGTTGTGTGGATACCGCTTGGATAGTGTAGAGTGAAATGTCACTAATTTGAGAAGACACCGCCCTTCTATATTTCAATACAATTTTTGGGTCAGCATCTCAGAGGTTTCAGGTTTTTGGATCATAGCACACATCTGATCCCGTCGTAGTTCGGATCCTTTGGTCTTGAGTTATTACTGATGTTGGATTTGAGTGCTCGTTCAAAAGCAATATTTTACTTGGTTGATCTCTTAGAACAATCGTCTTGTCATTTAGTCACATGAAGTTCCTTAACATCAAGGGCTTCGAGATGGGGAAGTTCCATGAATGTGGATTAGAGATGGCAGTATTATGTCACAGTGGTGCGTTTTTTTTTTTATTACCCATGCAGAGCTATGGCTGAGCACCTGCCCTTGTGGTGGTGAAAGGATCTGGACTTTGTGGATTTTCCCGTGTACTATGTCCTGGTCTTGTGAGATGTTTACTAACTGCTCCTCTCGATGCCGGACAGATCCTATGAACGTTTTGTCCTTCTTTTTTAGCGTTTTAACTTTTTGAGCTTCTTTCTATGGAAGAATCTAAAGAAGCAGCTAAACCAATGTACTTTTTTGAAGTGGTCCGACGGGCTCCTCATTTTTTTAAGTATCTTTGGCTTTACTGCATCTCAGGCGTCACATCCAACCCCAAAAAATGGCCTAAAAATATCTCATTTGATCCTTTTTTAGATGTAGTTGTGATTCACGACGCACTTGGCTTGTTGTGAATCCGTCACACCTAGGACACGCTGTGTTTGTTGCTACTGGCTAGGGTGTGTTTCCTAGCGTGAAATGTCAGCGTCTTTCTTTGCTTTATTTAACTCTGTAAATGACCCTTAGCCGTTTGTGTGCCGTAACCGAGCACCTTCACCGAGACCAGATTCATTTTCCCACTTCCTGATATGTATGTTTCACAAATTATTTCATCTTTACATGTTATTTATATTGGCACATACCAGTAAAAGGTTTGGAGACAGCTGGTCATATAATGGGTTTTTATTGTTCTTATTGGAATGTGCACAAAAGATTCAGGCTGAAGGCAGCAAAACCACGAAGGCAACAGTGATGATCGAACGTGCTGGGATAAGGTGTTATGGGAGCATGGTCGTGTGCTAACCGACTCTCGAATAATGTGTTAAACCTTAGATTCCTCACAGTTCTCCCTTTCTGATGACAACTTTATACCAACTTGGTCTTCTCTCCAACAACTTCAACAGGTCGTCGCCTAAAATTGCTTCTAACAGTAATGAAGAAGTTTCTAGAAGTGCTGAGGATTTGTTGGCTGCTTTGCCTTCACTCTGTGTCCAAAACCAACTCAACTGGGTTGAGGTCGCGTGATTGTGAAGACCATGTCACCTGACACAGCCTCCATCCCACTCCTTCATGGTTCCCATAGTACTGATATATCCTGGGGATGTGTTTTGTGTCATTTATCTCTTGCCATACAAATGATGGTTCCACTAAGTCCTAACTACATGGTACCACATGTAGCTATAGTATGATGTGGTCGCCATGTTGGCTAAGTGAGCCTTGAATTTGGAATAAATAACCAATAGTGTCACCTGCAAAGCTCCGTCACACACCATCATACCTACTCCTCCATACTTCCCGATGAGCACCACATATGTAGAAACCATCCACTTACCTTCTCAGTGTCTCAAAAAGACATGGTGTTTGGTACCGAGAATCTCAAATTTTGACTCAGTACAGGTTTCCACTGATCTAATGTCCAGTCCTTGTATTGCTTGGCCCAAAAAGTCTCATCTTTTGTCTTTATGGTCCTCCGTAGTGGCTTCAACAGGAAAGGCTTACTTCTCACAATCTCCTCTGGACAGTTGATGTTCAGATACTACTAGTCTGGATATATCATTTATGAGGGCTGTTATACGAGGAGCTGTCAATTTATGGTATCTGAAGCTGGTAACTTTGATGAGCTTATCCTCTGCAGCAGAAGTAATTATTTTTCTTCCTTTCATGGGACAGTCCTTTTGAGATTCAGTTTCATCATAGAGGCTGATGGTTTTCAAGACTGTGTATTGAATATCTTCAAGGTTTTAGCAGTTTTGCAGATTGACCGACCTTCAAGTCTTAACAGGGGTGTAACGATAGTGGGCTTGTGGGGAAGGGCGGCTCGCCGACGCCGGCATGTATATCAGCTGGATGTGTGTCTGGCCAAAAAAGGTTTACACACTGTATATGTTATAGCAAGAGAGGACAACATATCATCAAAAATATTTATATTAGATCTAACTGGGCTGTGTTACCGTAGTCTATTTTTTTTAAGGTTCCGGTTCACATTCCCCATGATATGGTATTTGCTGTTGTCACAAAATTGAATTAATGTTGAGTAATTTTACAAAGTTTGGAAAAAATTGCAAATCGCAATATGAGAACCAAAATTGCAACAACCTAGGGTGCCCTTTGTGGGTTTATCATTCCCTATCTCTTATGCCAATGTCTTTAGAGTCTGAAGAGCATAATTTTAGGCCAGGAGACATTTGGATAAGGAACTTTGTCAAATTGCTTCATGATTTTGAGTTTCAATCCAGATCAAAAACTAATTTAAAATTTGTCTTTAGTCATTCATTTTAATACCCTTTATGATGCATTTAGGGCAGCCTCCTGCAGCCATGAACCAGAAAGTCCCAACAATCTAGTTTCCACAGGGCCCCTATGATGCAAAATCTCTTGAAATTTTGACCAGCTTGGGGTTTGCTGAATCTTTGACTATGAAATCGCATTAATAGTCCCTTGGTGCCAATGCCTGTGAGCTGGTGACCAGCCCCCCCAACGGAGAACCACATAGTGCCTTGTGCTCAACTCAGTGTCATGAAGGACCTTAAAGGGGCTGCCCACTTTTGGGAACATTTTTCTTTTTATCACTTAAATTCATGTGTGTTTTGCTAAAAAAAGGAAAAAAAAATCATTTTAGAAATTGGTTTTCATAAAATTTTTTGCATCGTTTTGTCTTCTGTAGCCGTTGCGTTGCACTGTATATTGCTGACTGCAGAAAGGGTAAACTGAGAGGGTGTCAGTGAGCTTATTCTAACAGTCTAGGGGGAAATGTTCTAACTTTTATCTGCCTTTTTTTAAGTTCCTATAAAGCTGATTTATGATCACAGGCAGCATTAAAGTTGAATATGCAGGAAAGCGTTTTTTATAAAAGCCAATTGAATGAAACCCAATTGAAAAATGATTTTTAGCCCCAAATTACGTGCATTTAAACAAGCAAAATATGTCCTCAGAGGTGGACAACCCTTTTTAACAAACATTTACCTTCTTGGCCAAAAATTGGTGGTTACGAAGGTACCTTTTTTTTTTTACCTTTTTTTTTTTTAGAGAGAGAGAGTTCAGTTTTATCTTTGTGAAAATGTCAGGGTGAAATGTGTAATCCATGAGTGAACTGTCATTCAGGGACGACCGGTTGTCAGACAGAAAGCAGCCATTGTTCCAGGTTTGCAGAACAATCTGTTATCGCGCAGAGAGGTTCGCTTCGACCTTTGAATTAATCCTGGTAATTTTTTTCTTCAGTAATGAAAGAAGCCCCGAGCTTCACAAAGAGGCTACGTGAATTACTCAGATGATGAGGTGGATAAAATTTCTTTTAAAAGGCCTTTCAGTGGGAATGTTTTTTGGAGGCTGATGATTCCCCCTATCACTAACTCGTTCCCAGGTATTCCCCGTCTGCCAGACTCCATTTTAAGGGAAACAATAAACCTGAAATTGCTCCTATAACAGGACTACAGACAACTGTGTATGTACAAGTCTCAGAAACTGAAGATGTAGTAATATACTTTGATGTCAGGTTAATCTGATTCCACAACCATCAGCCATCTCCAAAAGCTGCTGTAGATACTTGAGATGGTACAATGTTCATTATATTTTTTTTTATTGTTAAAGGTCTCCACATAAAGAGATCGCGTCATTTGCAATAAATGTATATATATCTTTTTTTTACTCGTTGTGAAAACCCCCATTCTCCTGAATCCAATGGTGTTTTTCTTTTGTTCCTGCGCCTCTCCGTTCCGGAGATATGGACCTTTCTTTTCTGCATGTAAATTGAGTCTTATTAGCAAAGTGGGAGTGGTTCTCTACTCTTCTCTGTGGGCGTGTTCTTGAGCACCACACCCACTACGCTAACAAGACTAGATTTACATACTGGAAACAGAGGGCCATATCTCAGGAACGGAGAGGAACAGGAACAAAAGTAAAACATCGCCGGATTCAGGAGATCAGCGGCATTTACACCAGATAAAAAAAAAGATGTATTTATGGAAAATGACATCTTTTTTTAAAGGGATTATTGGTCCATTGTTCAGCTCTTGTATTAACAAAGGTATCCACTGGCCATACATTTTCACTTCTGATGTTGGATCTGCGAGAGGTCCACCAAAGTGACACCTTGCCTTGGGGGGGGGGGGGGGTGACCACTTCTGACTTGGTGACAACCACCTCTTTTTAAGAATCTGATGAGACAACCCCTTTTAAAGTTTGACTGGCAGGACTGAAGTTTCCTTCTGCATTGATTGGCATTGCTCAGATCTTTATAGTAATCACAAAAAGTCCTTTAAAAGAGTTTTATGACATTAGAAAACATGGCTGCTTCTTTTGCACCTAATAAGTAACACCAAAAATAGCTGATATATTTCCATTTTTTTAGAAAATCGAAGCCACATACTGCTATATTGTAGAAACCATTCTGTAATGGGGAGTAGAGAATACAAGTAAAGGGATTAGAACTTTGTTTTGGTCTAAATCTGTGTTTCATGCGGTTACTAATATTCCGCCTGTTTTCGGCCTGTTTTGCCTTTTCTCTGATCACATCCGGAACTATGTTCAGAATTCACCACTTCATGTTGACAATGAAAAAATCAACATAAAAATGACTGAGTTGACCTATAAAATACATTGCGTGATCAATAATATATATTTTTTGTTTGTCTCTTTTAGGGAAGTTACCCAGTTTGGGAAGATTTTATTAATAAAGCTGGAAAACTGCAGTCACAGCTCAGGTGAGTCGTCTGGAAAAAGTAACCAAAAGTATGAATGATCGAGACGTCCACACCAAAACTCCCCCTGGAATTTGCAGCGAGAGTGTGTGTGTGTGTGTGTATATAAGTATATATGTTTTTTGTTTTTACCCAGATTGTCTGTACAAATATAAAATTTAATATTTGTTTCATTCATCCCTAACATGCTAGTTGCTACCTGCCCTTTAAGTTTGGAGCTTTTTAGCTCGGGGCTCTCATAATTGTTAGGTGTAGGATCCCATCCAAGAAAGGTCGCCTTGTCGTGGCTGGTGGGCTGTCTTGAATTTGTGCACTAAGTAGCGTCATTTTATAAGTGTATTCGAGATCTGTGTTTTAACTGACAGAAGAGCTGTAATATAGGGCTCCATAGCAGAAGTTATAATTGCCCCTCCCCCCAATAAAAAATTAATATTCGGCGGGTCACAGAAGAGCATATTTCACAACTTTGCAGCTCTCACAAAGTATTTTTCCTCCTAATGAATCCATAGATTTCCTTTTATTGCCCCCATAAAGTATGGTGCCAACAAAAGTGCCCTCTAAACACAGTATCTTACCCCCACAGTGAATTTCTCTACAGTATCCTCCACACGCACAGTATGTTGACCCTACTTCACTTCTGATTCTTAACCCCCCCCCCCTCTGGCAAAGTATGGTGAACTTAATAAAGTTTGTGACCCCCAACTCAGCCCTTCACACAATATGATGCCCCCCCCCCCCACAGCCCTCCATAGAGTATAACGGCTCTCACACCGCTCCACACAGTATGATGGCCCGAACACAATCATCCACACTGTATATTGGTCTCCACCAGCCCTCCAAACAGTATGATGGCCCCCGCACAGCCCTTCAATCAGCATAACGGCCCCCACACAACCCTCCGTAAAGTATGATAGACTTCACACAAACCTCCACACTGTATAATTGCTCACAGCATAATGGCCCCCACTAGCCCTCCAAACAGTATAGTGGCTCCCACATATCCCTACAAACAGTATAATGGCTCCCAAATAGCCCTTCGTATAGTATATTGGCCCCTACATAGCCCTTCAAATATTATAATGGCCTCCACATAGCCATCCTTATTGTATAATGGGACCCACATATCCTTCCATATATTATAATGGGCCCCACATAGCCCTCCATATTGTATAATGGGACCCACATATCCTTTCATATAGTATAATGGGCCCCATAGCCCTCCATATTTTATAATGGACCCCACTTATCCTTCCATATAGTATAATGGGCCCCACTTATCCTTCCATATAGTATAATGGACCCCACATATCCTCCCATATAGTATAATGGGCCCCACATATCCATCCATATTTTATAATGGGACTCACATATCCTTCCATATAGTATAATGGGCCCCACATAGCCCTCCATATTGTATAATGGGACCCACATATCCTTTCATGTAGTATAATGGCCCCACATAGCCCTCCATATTGTATAATGGGACTCATATCCTTTCATATAGTATGATGGGCCCCACATAGCCCTCCATATTGTATAATGGGTAACCACATATCCTTCCATGTAGTATAATGGCCCCCACATAGCCTTCTATCTACTATATAATTGTCTAAGGGTCACTTCCGTCTTTCTGTCTGTCCTTCTGTCGGCAACTTCCGTCATGGATATTCATTCGCTGATTGGTCTTGCCAGCTGCCTGTCGTGGCTGCCGCGACCAATCAGCTACGGCCACAGTCCGATTAGTCCCTCCCTACTCCCCGCAGTCAGCGCCCGCTCCATACTCCCCGCAGTCAACGCTCACACAGGGTTAATGCCAGCGGTAACGGACCGTGTTATGCCGCAGGTAACTCACTCCGTTACCGCCGCTATTAACCCTGTGTGACCAAGTTTTTACTATTGACGCTGCCTATGCAGCGTCAATAGTAAAAACATCTAATGTTAAAAATAATTTAAAAAAATAAAAAATCATTATATACTCTCCTTCCGCCGCCTTTACCGCAACTCGCGACCCTCCAGTAACCGCTCCATGCAAGCGGCAGGTTCCGGTAGCAAGGATCGTATTGTAGAAGGACCTGCCATGACGTCACGGTCATGTGACCACGACGTCATCACACCCTGGGACCGGAAGCTGCCGCCTATACCGCGCACAGGCGACAGAACTACAAGTATGGTGAGTATGTTAGAACTACAAGGGGCCCTCGGATTGGAAGGTGAGTATGTTTATTTTTTAACCTGTGACAGACGTGGCTGGGCAATACACTACGTAGCTGGGCAATATACTACGTCGCTGTGCAATATACTACGTGGCTCTGCTGTATACTACGTCACTGGGCAATATACTACGTCACTGGGCAATATACTACGTGGCTGGGCAATATACTACGTGGCTCTGTGCTGTATACTACGTGGCTGGGCAATATACTACGTGGCTGGGCAATATACTACATGGCTCTGTGCTGTATACTACGTGGCTGGGCTATATACTACGTGGCTGGGCTATATACTATGTGGCTGGGCTATATACTACGTGGCTGGGCAATATACTACGTGGCTCTGCTGTATACTACGTGGCTGGGCAATATACTACGTGGCTGGGCAATATACTACGTCGCTGTGCAATATGCTACGTGGCTCTGTGCTGTATACTACGTGGCTGGGCAATATACTAAGTGGCTGGGCTATATACTACGTGGCTGGGCAATATACTACGTCACTGGGCAATATACTACGTCACTGGGCAATATACTACGTGGCTGGGCAATATACTACGTGGCTGGGCAATATACTACGTGGCTGGGCAATATACTACGTGGCCTGTGCAAAATACTACGTGGACATGCATATTGTAGAATACCCGATGCGTTAGAATCGGGCCACCATCTAGTATAGTATAATGGGCCTCACATATCCCTCCAAACAGTATAATGGCCCCTACAAAATACTCCTCTCTCCTCATTTCTGCTTTATTCCAGTCTCCGTAGCATGAGTTCTAAAACTCTGCACTGCTGTACTCAGTGGGAGCAATGTAGGGGCGCTGAGACTTCAGAGCTCAGATGCAGAGGGAGGAGGATGGAGGAGGGAGTTGACTTCTTCTTGTTCCATCATTGCTTTCAAGTATATTAGCATCCAGGATGCCGATACATTTTAAGGTGCAATGCCAGGCAAGAGATTGGTGGTGGTGGGGTGCCGACACTGGAATTGGGCTCCACCGACTCACGGGCCCCATAGCAGCTGCGTATTCTGCCACTATTAGGCTACTTTCACACTAGCGTCGTGCACTGCACGTCGCTATGCGTCATTTTGCAGAAAAAACGCATTCTGCAAAAGTGCTTGCAGGATGCGTTTTTTCTCCATAGACTTTTATTTGCGACGCAGTGCGAAGCATTGCCACACGTCGCAACCGTCGTGCGACGGTTGCGTCGTGTTGCGACGGACCGTCGCCACCAAAAAACGTTGCTTGTAACGTTTTTTGGTGCGTCATCTGCAGCATTTCCGACCACGCATGCGCGGCCGGAACTCCGCCCCCTCCTCCCCACACCTCACAATGGGGCAGCGGATGCGTTGGAAAACTGCATCCGCTGCCCCCGTTGTGCTGTGCTTTCACAGCTAGCGTCAGTGCGCCGCAACGTCGCATAGCGACGTGCAGTGCACGACGCTAGTGTGAAAGTAGCCTTAGCTGTACACATACTGGAGCTGCCGGAGAAGGGCTGTGACAGGAGAAGAGATAAATCGTCTTCTTGACTTGAGTGGCTGGACATGAAGGAAGAATGCTGTAGAAAAAATCCTTTGTGCTCAGTCAGCCAAAGTGAAAATGTATTAGTTCTCCTGGCACACAGTTCTCCTTAGCACATGGAGGTACGTATTCTTACGATACTGGTCATCTTTCAGCTGAGACATAGGTCTTAGAAGCTGCGGTTTTTCAGATTGCGGCCCGATCTGACACATGACTAGGACAGACAGCCATTTGAATTAAATGATGGGGGCCCATTTTATTACATTCGTGGATAACCCCTTTATAGGCCATCTTCACCTTTTGAATATAATTATTTTTATTGCATACACCTGTCCTAAATACAAAGTGAAGCAAATTTCTAAATAGTCTTCATTAGAAATGTTTTACCATTTTGCTTCTTCAAAAGGAGCAAGTCCTTTATCTCCCTGAGTGCTCTGCAGAAACCTTACAAATATATTAGAGCTCCTTCTTCTGACAGCTCTCTGGTGGAGAGGGATATACAGTACATAGAGCTGCAGTGGAAATGGCAGATAGTATCTTGGAGGACATTGGTAAGTCTGTGGAAAAAAGGGAAAAGCACATGCAGGATATATGTGCTGATATATGAAAGCAAATACTCACAGAGCTCACATCCAGCCTATATTACTGGGAGATACACAGTGCTCACATCCAGCCTATATTACTGGGAGAGACACAGAGCTCACATCCAGCCTATATTACTGGGAGAGATACAGAACTCACATCCAGCCTATATTACTGGGAGAGATACAGAGCTCACATCCAGCCTATATTACTGGGAGAGACACACACAGCTCACATCCAGCCTATATTACTAGGAGAGACACAGAGCTCGCATCCAGCCTATATTACTGGGAGATACACAGTGCTCACATCCAGCCTATATTACTGGGAGAGACACAGAGCTCACATCCAGCCTATATTACTGGGAGAGATACAGAGCTCACATCCAGCCTATATTACTGGGAGAGACACATAGCTCACATCCAGCCTATATTACTAGGAGAGACACAGAGCTCGCATCCAGCCTATATTACTGGGAGAGACACAGAGCTCGCATCCAGCCTATATTACTGGGAGATACACAGAGATCACATGCATTGTATATTACTGGGAGAGACACAGAGCTCACATCCAGCCTATATTACTGGGAGAGACACAGAGCTCACATTCAGCCTATATTACTGGGAGAGACACAGAGCTCACATCCAGCCTATATTACTGGGAGAGACACAGAGCTCACATTCAGCCTATATTACTGGGAGAGACACAGAGCTCACATCCAGCCTATATTACTGGGAGAGACACAGTACTCACATTCAGCCTATATTACTGGGAGAGACACAGAGCTCACATCCAGCCTATATTATTGGGAGACACACATAGCTCATATCCAGCCTATATTACTGGGAGACTATAAACATAAAGATGAATGACCTCGGGGAGATCAAAACATCCAACACTGCGGAGACACCATCACGTTTTTCTCAACGCAAGCAATGAATAGCCAGGTCTTTCACCGGGAAAGAACAACCACGGGAAGGGCAGCATCCAATAAAGGAAAACCACCTATGCCAAAACATTGTATCCATCCACAGACAGCTGTTTCGGGGTATTTGCACCTCATCAGTGTGGAGTAGGAAACTGGCTATTAGGAGCATTGCTTGCGTTGAGAAACACGTGATGGTGTCTCCGCGGCTTTTCTATATTACTGGGAGAGACACAGATCTCATATCAAGCCTATATTACTGGGAGAGACAGCTCACATCCAGCCTATATTACTGGAAGATGAATTTAACCGTGAGCACTGCTAGTGTAGGTGCACGGGTAGGCTCCCACACCCTATATCTAATCAATGTAATAAACCCGGCACTCAACTTCAGTATGGATGCTGAATGATTTATTGTGTAGTATCAACGATAAAACGTTTCCGTCCTACGGACCTTCCTCAGTTACTAATTGTGAGGTAAGTAGGGAGTAAACTTCCTTGCCAATAGAGCCCTATTGGAATCACTTATTATCCAGAAGTCGCTCCTGGTTTCAGCTTTAAAGCTGTGGTGTGTCCACAGGAAGTTTACTCCCTACTTACCTCACAATTAGTAACTGAGGAAGGTCCGTAGGACGGAAACGTTTTATCGTTGATACTACACAATAAATCATTCAGCATCCATACTGAAGTTGAGTGCCGGGTTTATTACATTGATTATATTACTGGGAGAGACACAGAGCTCATATTCAGCCTATATTACTGGGAGAGACACAGAGCTCACATCCAGCCTATATTACTGGGAGAGACACAGAGCTCACATCCAGCCTATATTACTGGGAGAGACACAGAGCTCACATCCAGCCTATATTACTGGGAGAGACACAGAGCTCACATCCAGCCTATATTACTGGGAGAGACACAGAGCTCATATTCAGCCTATATTACTGGGAGAGACACAGAGCTCATATCCAGCCTATATTAGTGGGAGAGACACAGAGCTCACATCCAGCCTATATTACTGGGAGAGATACAGAGCTCACATCCAGCCTATATTACTGGGAGAGACGCAGAGCTCACATCCAACCTGTATTACTGGGAGAGACACACAGACCTCACATCCAGCCTATATTACTGGGAGAGACGCAGAGCTCACAACCAGCCCATATTACTGGGAGAGATACAGGGCTCACATCCAGCCTATATTACTGGGATAGACACACCATAGAATACCATCAAAAAGTTCATTTATTTCAGTTCTTCAATACAAAAAGTGAAACTCATATATTATATAGAGTCATTACAAACAGAGTGATCTATTCCAAGTGTTTATTTATGTTAATGTTGATGATTATGGCTTACAACCCAAAAGTCATTATCTCAGTAAATTAGAATACTTTATAACACCAGCTTGAAAAATGATTTTAAAATCCAAAATGTTGGTCTACTGAAATGTATGTTCAGTAAATGCACTCAATACTTGGTCAGGGCTCCTTTTGCATCAATTACTGCATCAATGCTGCGTGGCATGGAGGCGATCAGCCTGTGGCACTGCTGAGGGGTTATGGAAGCCCAGGTTGCTTTGATAGCAGCCTTCAGCTCGTCTGCATTGTTGGGTCTGGTGTCTCTCATCCTCCTCTTGACAATACTCCATAGATTCTCTATGAGGTTAAGGTCAGGTGAGTTTGCTGCCAATCAAGCCCAGTGATACTGTTGGTTTTTAAACCAGGTATTGGTACTTTTGGCAGTGTGGACAGGGGCCAAGTCCTGCCAGAGAATGACATTTCCATCTCCAAAAAGCTTGTTGGCAGAGGGAAGCATGAAGTGCTCTAAAATGTCCTGGTAGACGGCTGCGCTGACTTTGGTCTTGATAAAACACAGTGGACCTACACCAGCAGATGACATGGCTCCCCAACCATCACTGATTGTGGAGACTTCACACTAGACCTCCAGCAGCTTGGATTGTGGCCTCTCCACTCTTCCTCCAGTCTCTGGGACCTCGATTTCCGAGGTCTAGTGTGAAGTCTCCACAGTCAGTGGTAGTTTGGGGAGCCATGTCATCTGCTGGTGTAGGTCCACTGTGCTTTATCAAGACCAAAGTCAGCGCATTTTCTGTACAGCAATCGCACCAGTGTAACACAGCACAAAGTCACAGGGGGGTAGGGGGGAAAAAGAAGTGGCGGCTGTGTCTCATTGGCCCCTTATAATGACTGGATATTCTCCTATTGATAGAAATATTCTACCTCCTCATATTAGACCCGGAGGAGACGCTGCTGGTCTGCGGTGGACGGTGGATGACCGGCATTAGGTTGAGCTCTACGAGACGTGTCAATTTGTCAATGAAAGTGCTAGTCTGGGCGTTCTGAAACTGGGTCGCTGACGGGGGGAGAGGCTGACGTCTCCTATGCGCAATCCTCTCTGCTCAGCAACCCCATCGCCGGCACAAAGGATAGATCTGTCTCCATAGTAACAGAAGAGCGCGGACTGAGAGCGAGCAATGAGTGAAACATGCCCCCATGTCGCCTGGAAATACCGCGGCCCCTGTCTGCACACACCGGCGGGTGTACAAAATAAGGAGGGGAAAGCTGTCCTGCCTGTAACTTATACATCCAGAGACAAAGGAAATAGGAAGCAGCTTATCTATCTATCTATCTATCTATCTATCTATCTATCTATCTATCTATCTATCTATCTATCTATCTATCTATCTATCTATCTATCTATCTATCTATCATCTGTGTTATCTATCTATCTATCTATCTATCTATCTATCTATCTATCTATCTATCTATCTATCTATCTATCTATCTATCTATCTATCTATCTATCATTTATTTTCCATCTATTATTTATTTATCTATTGCTCCATTTATCTCAGATTCCCACACCTGTTTGTCAGGAGCTCCACATTTTCATCCTCGCTCTACGCTGTTTCCTCCTGCCTTTTTTTTTTTTATCTTCGAACCCTCCCAGACATTTGATCTCTCTCTTTAGTAAGTGTCAGACCGGGGTGGCAAAGACCCCATCAGTAACACTGGCTCTGGGGGGCCACTGTTCAGCTACATGCAAATATTACATTACCCTCATTCACAGATTTACTTTGTCTTCTGTATGATAACATACTAGGTAGTTTGGTGGAGGAATGATGAGACACCGTCTTTGTCTCCACATAGTGAATTAAATGTATTGGGCCAAGTACTTCTCATGTAGAGGGCCCACCTGGGGATTTACCGGTCCCCTGTGGGACAGTCCGAGCCTGTATGTGTGTAATTCTTTGTACAGTATGTGTATAATTCTTTGTACAGTGTGTAATTCTTTGTACAGTATGTGTATAATTCTTTGTACAGTGTGTGTAATTCTTCGTACAGTATATGTGTGTAATTCTTTGTAGTGTGTGTAATTCTTCGTACAGTATGTGTGTAATTCTTTGTAGTATGTGTATAATTCTTTGTAGTGTGTGTATAATTCTTTGTACAGTGTGTGTAATTCTTCGTACAGTGTGTGTGTAATTCTTCGTACAGTGTGTGTAATTCTTCGTACAGTGTGTGTGTATAATTCTTTGTACAGTATGTGTGTAATTCTTTGTAGTGTGTGTATAATTCTTTGCACAGTGTGTGTATAATTCTTCGTACAGTATGTGTATTGCTTTGTACAGTATGTGTGTAATTCTTTGTACAGTATGTGTGTAATTCTTCGTACAGTATGTGTATAATTCTTCGTACAGTATCTACTATATAATTGTTTAAGGGTCACTTCCGTCTGTCTGTCTGTCCCGGATATTCATTGGTCACGCCCTCTGTCTGTCATGGAAATCCAAGTCGATGATTGGTTGTGCCCTGCAGTCAGCGCTGAGCGCTCACACAGGTTTAATGCCAGTGTTAACGGACCGCGGTGTAACGCCCTCCGTTAACGCAGCTATTAACCCTGTGTGACCAACTTTTTACTTTTGATGCTGCCTATGCAGCATCAATACTAAAGAGATCTCATGTTAAACCTTTTTTTTTTCTTTTTTTTTTTATTATTTTTTTTCTCACCTTCCGACATCGTGCGCTGTCCTCGGCAGTGCAAGCGGCAGGTTCCGGTGCCAAGGATGCTATGCGAGAAGGACCTGCCATGACGTCACCATCATGTGACCGCGACATCATCACAGGTCCTGCGCTCATACCAACCCTGGGACCGGAAGCTGCCGCATGCACTGCACACAGGCGCCAGGGCTTCAAGGGGCCTTCGGAAGGTGAGTATATGTTTATTTTTTAAGTCTTTTTTAACCACGCATATAGTGCCCACATTGCTATATACTACGTGAGCTGTGTTACATACTGTGTGGGCTCTCTTATACACTACATCTCTGTGCAATATACTACGTAGCTGGGCAATATACAACGTGACTGTGCAATATACTACGTGCTCTGTGTTATATACTACGTAGCTGTGCAATATACTATGTGGCTGTGTTGGTTCTGTTATATACTACGTCGACTGTGCAATATACTAAGTGGCTCTGTTATATACTATGTGGCTGTGCAATATACTACGTAGCTATGCAATATACTACGTGCCTCTACAATATACTACGTGGCTATGTTATATACTACGTGGCTCTGCTATATACCACGTCGCTGACCAATATACTACATAGCTGTGCAATACACTACGTAGCTGTGCAATACAGTACATGACTGTGTTATATACTACGTGGCTGTGCAATATACTACGTGGCTATGTTATACAGTGGGGCAAAAAAGTATTTAGTCAGTCAGCAATAGTGCAAGTTCCACCACTTAAAAAGATGAGAGGCGTCTGTAATTTACATCATAGGTAGACCTCAACTATGGGAGACAAACTGAGAAAAAAAAATCCAGAAAATCACATTGTCTGTTTTTTTATCATTTTATTTGCATATTATGGTGGAAAATAAGTATTTGGTCAGAAACAAACAACCAAGATTTCTGGCTCTCACAGACCTGTAACTTCTTCTTTAAGAGTCTCCTCTTTCCTCCACTCATTACCTGTAGTAATGGCACCTGTTTAAACTTGTTATCAGTATAAAAAGACACCTGTGCACACCCTCAAACAGTCTGACTCCAAACTCCACTATGGTGAAGACCAAAGAGCTGTCAAAGGACACCAGAAACAAAATTGTAGCCCTGCACCAGGCTGGGAAGACTGAATCTGCAATAGCCAACCAGCTTGGAGTGAAGAAATCAACAGTGGGAGCAATAATTAGAAAATGGAAGACATTCAAGACCACTGATAATCTCCCTCGACCTGGGGCTCCACGCAAAATCCCACCCCGTGGGGTCAGAATGATCACAAGAACGGTGAGCAAAAATCCCAGAACCACGGGGGGGGACCTAGTGAATGAACTGCAGAGAGCTGGGACCAATGTAACAAGGCCTACCATAAGTAACACACTACGCCACCATGGACTCAGATCCTGCAGTGCCAGACGTGTCCCACTGCTTAAGCCAGTACATGTCCGGGCCCATCTGAAGTTTGCTAGAGAGCATTTGGATGATCCAGAGGAGTTTTGGGAGAATGTCCTATGGTCTGATGAAACCAAACTGGAACTGTTTGGTAGAAACACAACTTGTCGTGTTTGGAGGAAAAAGAATACTGAGTTGCATCCATCCAACACCATACCTACTGTAAAGCATGGTGGTGGAAACATCATGCTTCGGGGCTGTTTCTCTGCAAAGGGGCCAGGACGACTGATCCGGGTACATGAAAGAATGAATGGGGCCATGTATCGTGAGATTTTGAGTGCAAACCTCCTTCCATCAGCAAGGGCATTGAAGATGAAACGTGGCTGGGTCTTTCAACATGACAATGATCCAAAGCACACCGCCAGGGCAATGAAGGAGTGGCTTCGTAAGAAGCATTTCAAGGTCCTGGAGTGGCCTAGCCAGTCTCCAGATCTCAACCCTATAGAAAACCTTTGGAGGGAGTTGAAAGTCCGTGTTGCCAAGCGAAAAGCCAAAAACATCACTGCTCTAGAGGAGATCTGCATGGAGGAATGGGCCAACATACCAACAACAGTGTGTGGCAACCTTGTGAAGACTTACAGAAAATGTTTGACCTCTGTCATTGCCAACAAAGGATATATTACAAAGTATTGAGATGAAATTTTGTTTCTGACCAAATACTTATTTTCCACCATAATATGCAAATAAAATGATAAAAAAACAGACAATGTGATTTTCTGGATTTTTTTTTCTCAGTTTGTCTCCCATAGTTGAGGTCTACCTATGATGTAAATTACAGACACCTCTCATCTTTTTAAGTGGTGGAACTTGCACTATTGCTGACTGACTAAATACTTTTTTGCCCCACTGTATACGACGTGGCTCTGCTATATACTATGTGGCTGACCAATATACTACGTGCCTGTACAATACACTACGTAGCTGTGCAATACACTACGTGACTATGTTACATACTACGTAGCTGTTATATACTGCGTCACTGTACAATATAGTACGTAGCCTGCTATATACTACCTACATATTCTAGAATACCCAATACGTTAGAATCGGGCCACCATCTAGTATGTGTATAATTCTCTGTACAGTATATATGTGTAATTCTTTGTACAGTATATGTGTAGAATTCTTCGTACAGTGTATATATATGTATAATTCTTTGTACACTCGCTCATTTACCTGCTCGCTCACGTAGTGCTGAATTTAAGATCTGTCACTTGCCATAACTGGTGATGACCTCTCTAGATTTACATAGGACTGCACATACATCTACTCCAGTAACTGTTATCCTCTGTGAGATGTCCAGGTTGTGGTCCGCATAGTCTTCTTCAGACCACTTTGTGGCTCCTGCCGTCCCATAACGAGGCTTTATTAACCCCGTGTAGAACATCAGATGAATGGATTCGCGGTGACCTCTATTTCTTCCCTGTGGGCTCAGCTCCATCTTGTAATTTCATTGGCGTTGCCTCCCGCTGTGTCTCCGACTGAGTGAACGCTATTGTCATTTAATTAGACATATTGTTATATGGAAACGCCGGGTGCCATCCATTATCTGCTTCTGCTAATCTGACCATCATGTGGCCATTACTGGCTTCAGACCAGTAGATTAAACTTCCAAGAAAAAAAAAGTTTAATCAGTTTTTTTTGTTTTTTTTGCAACCATTGCGGCCTGTGTTGCATCTCGTCACCCAGCTTTCCGAGAGATCAGAGTAATAAGTGCCTAATAACTATTATTCTCTCTCCTATAGGACCACCGTGGTGGCGGCTGCCGCATTCCTGGATGCCTTTCAGAAAGTAGCTGATATGGCAACTAACACCCGAGGTAAGTGGCCAAATTCAATAATTCAATTTTACTCCTTTGAAAGAAATCCAAAAGGAACCATCAATGATCAATTTGCAAAAAATCAAAACTCATAAAGCCCCCTTATTTTTATGCTTTGATGTTACATCCCTTGATGCTGTATATTTATGACAAATGTTCTTGTCATGGCTGTGCCTGGTTCTGTAGCTTAGTAAGTAGGACAAAGCTATAGAACCAGACACAGCCACAGCTGTAATGTATTGTGATGTGCCTAGTTAAACAATGCAGGGACCTTGATACTAGGCAGTCTGGGGAGGGGTGGAATATTATTTAGCCTTTGCAACTTTTTTTCTTGTGCACTCCTAGGCAGTACAGACAAAAATAATGACTTACTTTCCCATCTTCATACATAAATACTATTGGATAGTGCTTGTAAATACAAACAATTGTGCAATTTACTGCTTATTAAAACTTTCAACAGTTTTTGAGATATAAACACTTTTGATTATAGCTTGTTGCTTTGGAGACCGACCACCGCTGCTAGACAGCAGAACATGTGCAGTGCTCACAAGCTCTTTCCTATTAAGCATGTAAGCGCTGTTTTAAGTCTGGCCAGGATCTTTAGAGCGCACTATTGCCTTGTAATCCTGGCCAGCTTCAGTGCAGTGCTTAAACTATAAGCTAGACTGTAACGGTGGTCGGTCTCCTAGGCAATGGGTTGTAAACAAAAGAAAAGTGTTAATATCTTAAGAACAGCTGTGAATTTTAATAAGCCGTAAATTGCAAAAGATCTTTTATTTCCAAGCTCTATCCGACAATGTATCCATCTAGGAAGATGGCAATAACCCTTTAACATAACCCTGTGGAAATATTTGCTGATTAGATTGCTTGGCTCGGGGAGATGAACTTGTTTGCATGTTTACGTTTTTCTTTGTGCAAAAGAAGATTTGGCGAGGACTTGTGAATAGTAACCCCTTGCTGACTTCGATTTTTCGGGTCTAAGAGACCAAATTATTTTTAAAATTTATTTTTACATTTTTTTATTTACATTTTTTTTTTTACCATAAAAACAGAACCAGAATGCACGCAAGTCCTCTCTAAAGAAGGTTTGATAAGCGCTTATGAAAACGAAGTACCCCCTTTTAGATCTGACCAGCGGCCGCCTCTCCAGGTGGTGATATTGCACATTAACGTAATATTTTTTAATTAGTTCCTGGATAACGATCCAGTTCCGTTCATTAGCCAAATTATAACCGCGGCTTAGTCCTGACTGCGGTATATTATCAGTTTTAGCAGCTGGATTATCCGTTCAATAACCACTTCTTTTTTTTTTTTCCTTCTATCCAAAGAGCTTAACCCTCCTAAGCTTCACGCGGAGTTGATGTAGTGAGGTGGCGGGCGGCGGGTGTGCTGCTTGGGCCTAACAGTCCGTTTTATAAGAGCCGTGACCTGTTGTCAGCGCCCGGCCGGTTGCGTTTATTGCGAGTGTCGGCATGTGACGGGCGGAGGGTAACACTCTTTATTCCTGTATTCCCAATATTCACACATGGCTTATATGTCATCCGCGGGTACGGAGCACGGACACTCGGTGTCTTGCACTCCCGGCTTCTGTCACATTCTTATACTAGTTTGTAGAGAAGCAGAACTTTCAAGATTTCAAGCGTTCAAAACATCTGCCCAGAGCCAGTGGGGCCATGGGCAACGAGCTACGTGGGTCTCCCCCACCCATGTGAAGCTGCACATATATATAAATGTAATTCCGCCAAACTGTACATAAGTGATACCACTATACTGTATGTAATACTATCCCTCCTGACCATCCTGGATCCAGCGGGACTGTCCTGTCTGCAGATCTGAGCCTCTGTCACAGGTGGTCTGGGGTATGTCCTAAGGTTACAAATGCATCTGAATGTAACTGTGGAGGAAAGGGCCGAAAGGATATAACCATGAATGTTCCAATTCATCAGACATTCTGTGCCGTTCTAATGTCCGCCAGCAAAAACTGAAAAGTAAGGCTAAGATTGTCTGCAGTGGTCAGGTGACCGCAACCAATGACGTCCCATTCCAATCACCTGACAGCTGCCACCAATCATTGGCCTCAGCAGTCAGGTGACCCCCCTCAAAGAAATATGGGCTCATCGGAGTGGTCTACGCGAAGGCCTGTGACATCTTTAACGTTATTTTAGAAGTCAGACGATAAGGAGGAGGAATTGTGTCCTTTACCGGGAGTTGCGTGTCCTCTTTTTCTCTCACATCTTTGAAGGTCGGACGTTTACAGCTTTTTTTTTTTTTTTTTTTTATCTTTTGCATTCGTGTCAGCCCTAAATTAGTGCCGCTTTGATGCTCTTCGCCAAGGGTTTCGCCAGCGCGCGGGATGAAGCAGTTGCTATGGCAACCGACTGGGGTTCACCACCGTCCAGCGCGGGTAGCTGCCAGGCGATGGGACGAGGAGATCTCTCCTGAATCTTGCATGAAATTAACACTTTATGACAGAGCCGATGCTGAGCTGTGCTGTGTGCGGGGCCCTCGGGGGCCCGGATGGAGGAGAGCAGTCATTTTATATATGAGGACGTTGTATGATTTTCTACTACCTATAGGGGAATGACAAAAAGGAAAATACAAACCGTTTTCCTACATCATTTGCCCGTGACCCTAAAATGCTTCTGTAATTTCAGAGCTGAAATTTTGTTACTCAATTTAAAGGGTAACCGTCCCCCGACTTGTAAAACAGGAGCCAAACTTCTTTCCCTAATAACATGTTAATATGGCTGGTCCTTTTTTACCTGGTGATGCCTTAGGTCTGGCAGCGACTTGTTCCCCTGCCAGATGATCTAATATATATGGCCGAATTAAGGGGATTTTCTAACTTTCTTTTATTTTACGTATGACCAACAAGTCACCCTGGAGACCTGGCCAGCTTTATGGGGGACCGTTAAGTATGCGCTATATTACACTCTGATACCATGTAAGGTAAAAGAATAGGGTGGCAAACCCCTTTAAGGAGGACCTGTCACTTTTCATATATATGTATTTTTTTATCTGATATAAATGCCGCTGTTCTTCTGAATCTGGAGATGTTTTTCTTTTGTCCCTGCGCCTCTCCGTTCCTGAGATATGGCCTCCTCTTCCCTGTATGTAAATCTAGTCTTATTTGCTAAGGGGGCGTTGTCCTTAGTTACTTTCTGTGGGCGTGTTTTATGAGGCTCCCACCCACTTAGTTAACGACACTAGATTTGAATTCAGTGAAGAGGAGGTCATATCTCAGGAAAGGAGAGGCTCAGTAACAAAAGAAAAACATAGCCGGATTCAGGAGAACAGTGGCATTTACACGGAGTAAATAAAATACAGATTTATGGCAAGTGATAGGTCGCCTTTAAGGCCAACTGTATCATTTGAGAACTCTAAGGGTACTGTCTCACAGTGGCACTTTTGTCGCTATGACGGTACGATCCGTGACGTTCCAGCGATATCCATACGATATCGCTGTGTCTGACACGCAGCAGCGATCAGGGACCCCGCTGAGAATCGTACGTCGTAGCAGATCGTTTGGAACTTTCTTTCGTCGCTGGATCTCCCGCTGTCATCGTTGGATCGGTGTGTGTGACACCGATCCAACGATGCGTTCGCTTGTAACCAGGGTAAACATCGGGTTACTAAGCGCAGGGCCGCGCTTAGTAACCCGATGTTTACCCTGGTTACCATAGTAAATGTAAAAAAAAAACAAACAGTACATACTCACATTCCGGTGTCCGTCAGGTCCCTTGCCGTCCGCTTCCCGCACTGACTGACTGCCGGCCGGAAAGTGAAAGTACAGCACAGCGGTGACGTCACCGCTCTGCTGTTAGGGCCGGCGCTCAGTCAGTGCAGGAAGCGGACGCCGGGGGGACGCGAAGGTGAGTATGTACTGTTTGTTTTTTTACATTTTACACTGGTAACCAGGGTAAACATCGGGTTACTAAGCGCGGCCCTGCGCTTAGCAACCCGATGTTTACCCTGGTTACCCGGGGACCTCGGCATCGTTGGTCGCTGGAGAGCTGTCTGTGTGACAGCTCCCAGCGACCACACAACGACTTACCAACGATCACGGCCAGGTCGTATCGCTGGTCGTGATCGTTGGTAAATCGTTTAGTGTGACAGTACCCTAAGTGTTGTGTGAAGCTGATTGTAACCACACTCGCTTTTGCATTAGTCACAGTCCTCCTCTCCCCCTTACCCAATTTAGTGTCCTGAGTGAGCAGCTGGATGCCGGGCCTCCGATTGATTATGGGGTATCTCAGTGTCATGCACAAGGAACCTTTCAAATGCATTAGTTTTGGAGTGTTTTCAGTGTCACCCAGGAAATGTGCCTATTCTTCAGGGAACCTTGAAACCTTCCATTTTTTCTCGAGCCTCACAGACATTCCGGGAGAGTTGTCAAGTTTTTAGGCCATGCTTGTAAATCATTGTTAGGATTGGCTGACATCCTATGTGGGCGCCAACCCCCAGTGATTTTTTTTTTTGGGAGGAGACGAATCGGCTTGTTGGTTTCCAATATGTGCAATTTTCCAATTTCCCTTTGGAGATAAACTAATGCCAGAGAGGTCCGACAGCAGCTTGGGCACCATTAGTGTCCGTTATGACACTGACTGGGCACTGCCATCGTGTTGACGGACACAGATGTGAATAGAGCCTTTTGTTTGAGCCAGGCAATTGCCATTGATTGAAGTTTGTCATGGATGAACCTGAGTTTTTGGGTTGTTTTTAGTTGATATCCCAGAAAATTCTTACTGTGGTCCAGGATGGTCACATTGACCCATTAAGCGTTTTAAGTTACTGCATAGTTTGTCCATCGCAAACACTTCTATTTCTCATCTACATTGGGGGGGGTCTAACATTTATGGTTCCAATGCATTTCATCTATGGTGTTGCCATTAAGGTGTGAAACGACTCTCACCATGACTTGGTTAAACTCACTTGATGGGCTACATGACTGAGCATAATTCTCATCATCCTCCCACCAGCACTGTCTACACACAGACACAGCAGATTCATCTTCACTGCTATTTCCTGCTGCTACGTTAATGAATGTTCCCAAAAATAGCTCCTTCATTTGCCTTGTCCTATTTAGCTTTTTTTTTTTTTCCGAGCTGAAGGTTGTAAATGCTGTGTCCGGGACGTACACAATGGTATGTGCAGCTCGCTTTGCATGCATGTGACACAGAAGACCTGGTTAAAGTCTACTATCACAGTCATCTCATCTTTGACCCATGGCGGTTCTATTTATTGTTTATTGCTTTATAGATCCCCAGATTAAAAAAATAATAATAGAGGTAAGGGCATCCAGTCTTATCAAGGTTAATGTCTGCTTTGTATAGCCAGTACGCCTAGAGAGGAACTGGCTATATTGGGAAACCGGAGAACTAGTAACCAGTTAAACATTCCCTGCCCTAAGGCTGACCCTGTCCGTACACTCATAAACTGAAGATCCTAACCTCCAGAAACCTAGAAAACATGGCTAACACAAACCTTCTTTTTGTGGGTTGATTGGCATATTGGTGACGAGGTTGTGGATGACGAGGTTGTGGATGACGAGGTTGTGGATGACGAGGTTGTGGATGACGAGGTTGTGGATGACGAGGTTGTGGATGACGAGGTTGTGGATGACGAGGTTGTGGATGACGAGGTTGCGGATGACGAGGTTGCGGATGACGAGGTTGCGGATGACGAGGTTGCGGATGACGAGGTTGCGGATGACGAGGTTGCGCATGACGAGGTTGCGCATGACGAGGTTGCGCATGACGAGGTTGCGCATGACGAGGTTGCGCATGACGAGGTTGCGCATGACGAGGTTGCGCATGACGAGGTTGCGCATGACGAGGTTGCGCATGACGAGGTTGCGCATGACGAGGTTGCGCATGACGAGGTTGCGCATGACGAGGTTGCGCATGACGAGGTTGCGCATGACGAGGTTGCGCATGACGAGGTTGCGCATGACGAGGTTGCGCATGACGAGGTTGCGCATGACGAGGTTGCGCATGACGAGGTTGCGCATGACGAGGTTGCGCATGACGAGGTTGTGCATGACGAGGTTGTGCATGACGACGTTGTGCATGATGTTTCGGATAACTAAGGCTTCCCATACATACTGTACAACATAACTGTCTGTCATCTCTCTTGACTCTTCCATACACGAGTTGCCGGCCTGGTCGAGTGTTCATGTGTTTTCAACAGGAAGGGAGGAAAAATCCACGGCCAGAGAAGCAGACTATCTCCCTTGGAATCGAAAGCATGTCAAAATTCCAACTGCCCGATCCTTCTCTCCCCCGACATGTGTTGGAGGAGACCCCCTAAATCAGTAGGTCCAGCCGACTTTCATCTATAAAGTTTAAGGAGCTTTAGATTTATGAAGTCTTTAGAGGGTAAAGCTTTTGCGAACATTGACAAGTAACGAGACTTTTTAAGACCCACCATAGGTTTCCCGGAGAAGAGATCACCATCATGAAGCTAAGGAGATCTCTTCTAATTTTATTGCAAAATCTCTTGTTGAAATATTAAATGCATCAAATTGTTACAAACACTTAAAGATCCCTATGTGACCACTATCTTTGGCATAGTCTTGGCACATTCCCAGGGATCAAGCTGAAAGAGGTTTTCTCCACATCCTAAATGGGTAAAATTGCAAATTGCTTGTAAAAACAATTAGCCTCTTATTAAAAAATAACCTCCGCTCCGACTTTCTATATATTTTTTTTTTAGTGCACTGCTCCTTGCCTAGGTTATGGACCACCGCTGCAGTCTATTTGAGTTGGTCAAATTCCTAAACAGGGAACGCAGCGCTTGCAAGCTTACTGATTTGGAGTTTGTAAGGGCTGCTCTGATGCAGGATTGGATCAGCTGTCTTTCTGTCCACCTCCCATGGTGCAAACAGAGGCAGAATTGGAAAACGCACAGTTGGAACCATAGTACTGGCCCGAACTGAGGGTCATTCAGAGGCGCACTGCTTCCCTCACAAGCAGGAAGGTGGGAAGCAGAGCAGTCGTGCGCCGGTGAAGGAAGATCTCAAGGGCTTTTGAGCTATGGACAATCCTTACATGTCAGAAAGGTCCCTTTAGAAGAAGCAAATGTCTACATGAACATAGAACCCCAGGGATCAGCTGTAATCTGTGGGACACATGGTTTACGTTCCTTCTAGCGCCACCTCAGGGGAAGTAAAGCATTACAAAGATTATATTCCTACCAAAGTTTTCTTTGCGTCCTCTAGGGGGTGAGACTTTTTGGCCGGTCTTCTTCAAGACATGAGGATCCTGATCGGAAGACTCAACTAAGGGTCGTAAAATAGTTTTTTTCTAAACTACTTGAATTTTATTAAAGGGAACCTATCACCTGAATTTGGCGGGACCAGTTTTGGGTCATATGGGCGGGGTTTCCGGGTGTTTGATTCACCCTTTCCTTACCCGCTGGCTGCATGCTGGCTGCAATATTGGATTGAAGTTCATTCTCTGTCCTCCGGAGTACACGCCAGCGCAAGGTAATATTGCATCAAACACCCGAAAACCCCGCCCATATGACCCAAAACTGGTCCCGCCAAATTCAGGTGATAGGTTCCCTTTAAGAACATTTGAGTTTAGCCTTGTGAAGTCGATTTCATGAGATTTTCTCGTGTCCTTTTAATGTGCATTTTACTGACTCCAGAATGGGTGGTGCACATTCCTGGTTTTGGAGGACCTCTGTTCTTAGATGAAAGGCCACGTTTTCCCAATAACAGGAAGCCGTGCTTCCATGAATAGATGCTCTCCTTGCTGTGATCTCTAGCAGCTCTCCTCCACGTACCTGCGACATGATGGTGGCGAGTGTCTAATAATCTGGGGTTGCTCCTTCTATTGAGTTTTTGTACGCGGGCTTGAGTTTGATGAGCTGTTTTGAAAGCAGGAATGTTTGGATGGGGGCACAGGATGTCTCGCTCCAGAGTTTTTGATAGCAAAATGTGATGGTAAATGGATTTGTATGGGGAAAAGGATGTATACGAGCAGAAAGCATCCAGTGTTACAGTGCCTACAAGTAGTATTCAACCCCCTGCAGATTTAGCAGGTTTAATAAGATGCAAATAAGTTAGAGCCTTCAAACTTCAAACAAGAGCAGGATTTATTAACAGATGCATAAATCTTACAAACCAAAAAGTTTTGTTGCTCAGTTAAATTTTTATAAATTTTAAACATAAAAGTGTGGGTCAATTATTATTCAACCCCTAGGTTTAATATTTTGTGGAATAACCTTTGTTTGCAATTACAGCTAATAATCGTCTTTTCTAAGACCTGATCAGGACGGCACAGGTCTCTGGAGTTATCTTGGCCCACTCCTCCATGCAGATCTTCTCCAAGTTATCTAGGTTCTTTGGGTGTCTCATGTGGACTTTAATCTTGAGCTCCTTCCACAAGTTTTCAATTGGGTTAAGGTCAGGAGACTGAGTAGGCCACTGCAACACCTTGATTTTTTGCCTCTTGAACCAGGCCTTGGTTTTCTTGGCTGTGTGCTTTGGGTCGTTGTCTTGTTGGAAGATGAAATGACGACCCATCTTAAGATCCTTGATGGAGGAGCGGAGGTTCTTGGCCAAATTCTCCAGGTAGTCCGTGCTATCCATCTTCCCATGGATGCGGACCACATGGCCAGACCCCTTGGCTGAGAAACAGCCCCACAGCATGATGCTGCCACCACCATGCTTGACTGTAGGGATGGTATTCTTGGGGTCGTATGCAGTGCCATCCAGTCTCCAAACGTCACGTGTGTGGTTGGCACCAAAGATCTCGATTTTGGTCTCATCAGACCAGAGAACCTTGAACCAGTCAGTCTCAGAGTCCTCCAAGTGATCATGAGCAAACTGTAGACGAGCCTTGACATGACGCTTTGAAAGTAAAGGTACCTTACGGGCTCGTCTGGAACGGAGACCATTGCGGTGGAGTACGTTACTTATGGTATTGACTGAAACCAATGTCTCCACTGCCATGAGATCTTCCCGGAGCTCCTTCCTTGTTGTCCTTGGGTTAGCCTTGACTCTTCGGACAAGCCTGGCCTCGGCACGGGAGGAAACTTTCAAAGGCTGTCCAGGCCGTGGAAGGCCAACAGTAGTTCCATAAGCCTTCCACTTCCAGATGATGCTCCCAACAGTGGAGACAGGTAGGCCCAACTCCTTGGAAAGGGTTTTGTACCCCTTGCCAGCCTTGTGACCCTCCACGATCTTGTCTCTGATGGCCTTGGAATGCTCCTTTGTCTTTCCCATGTTGACCATGTTTGAGTGCTGTTCACAAGTTTGGGGAGGGTCTTAAATAGTCAGAAAAGGCTGGAAAAAGAGATAATTAATCCAAACATGTGAAGCTCATTGTTCTTTGTGCCTGAACTACTTCTTAATACTTTAGGGGAACCAAACAGAATTCTGGTGGGTTGAGGGGTTGAATAATAAATGACCCTCTGAAAAGACTTTTCACAATTTAAAAAAAAAATAAACAAAGAAATAACATTCTTTTTTGCTGCAGTGCATTTCACACTTCCAGGCTGATCTACAGTCCAAATGTCACAATGCCAAGTTAATTCCAAATGTGTAAACCTGCTAAATCTGCAGGGGGTTGAATACTACTTGTAGGCACTGTATGTTACTTTTCTGCTTATAGGCTTTTTATGCTTTTTGCACTCCGTTCCATAAGCAGAAAGCATGACAATTGTAGAGACATTGGAATGACTTAAAAGCTTCCTATTACTTTCGGTATGGTTCCTTCTGTGGTCAAAGACTGATGTGAACAAGAAACTTGGGCGGATTTACTAATCCTGAAAAAATTTTACGCAGTATAAACTTAGACTGGACAGCTTGAAAACATATCAAATTTCTAGTATAGTGATGGTTCATGTGTCGTCTTTAGGCTTGTCTAGTCCAAGTTGACGCAACCTATTACTTTTTGTCCATAATTTGTTCCGAATTTGCAATTTTTCCATATTTAAACCACGCCTCTCTACTATCACGCCCTTTTCCACCAGGTCAAACCCTTTTTCCTGGTGAGCAAGTGGCACAAGTGTGTAAAATATATTATAAATGTTGAGAGAGGCTTTAAATGGATTTATTTCTACAAATTAAGCTAAAACTTGGCCACATTGACCATAGTAAACCTCCCCAGTTCTTCTAGGGAATATGGCGTAAATTATAGCAGATTTGTCCCTCTTTTTGCTAAGCTCCATCCACTGTTCAAAAAGTAGGCGGAGCTGCCTTGGAAAAATGGCAAAAATTAGCAACTTTTCTAGTCCATTTTTACAGGGGAATAATCCCCTATCTGAATATGGATCATGATATCCGGACAGGCCGTTCGTCTCCAGACGTGAACTCAACAGACTCGTAGGCATATGAGAGATGGTTGAGCTCGGGTCAGGAGGTCCTCAGATGATCCAGACATCACACTCCGGTCCTGGACTCGTGAAACAAACTGGCTGGCAAAACTTTAAAATTTTCCATGGATTCTTTTACGGATCTAATGGTAAAAATAAAATAGGTATCAAGCAGAGATTTTACTGCTGGGTTTGGGACTCCTCTTTATTGAGTTACTTTGTTCACACTGAGGATTATATTTTCTTTTCAACTGATTTCATGTAAAAGCCAACAAAAGACCCAACAACAAAAAAAGAGAGCGAGACCGCAGCTTTGTCTCCCCCATGGACGGAAGTTGGGGATGTCTCTCACATTGGAAGGTTCATCTTTTGTGCTTTGGTTTCGGGCCCACAGCTGGTGCTTTGTGCGGATGGATAAGTCGTCTTTGTCTCTCTCTATAGAATTGTCTTTGCTGAAAACGGCTTCTCTCCTTGTCAACATTTGTGTGTACTGTATGTAGACAGCCGGTGGACCCGTATCTCCGGTCGCTGTGGGAAGGTGGCCACCTCTTCACAAAGAATCAAATTAACAAATCCCGGCTCTATGGACAGTAGCATACAGCGTACCATACAGTTCTGTGAAAAAGTGTTTGCCCCCTTCCTGATTTCCTATTCTTTTGCATGTTTGTCACACTTAAGTGTTTCAGATCACCAAACAAATTTAAATATTAGACAAAGATAACACAAGTAATCACAAAATGCAGAAAAAGAAATCCAAACCTACAGAGCCCTGTGCGATTAAGTGATTGCCCCCTAAACCTAATAACTAGTTGGACCACGCTTAGCAGCAACAACTGCAATCAAGAGTATTTGATGACTGGCAATGAGTCTTTTACAACGTTCTGGAGGAATTTTGTCCACTCATCTTTGCAGAATTGGTGTAATTCAGCCATATTGGAATGTTTTCGATCATGAACCGCCTTTTTAAGGTCATGTCACAGCTGCCCAGTTGAAGTAAGGTCAGGACTTGGACTAGGCCAAAGTCTTAATTTTGTTTTTCTTAAGCCATTCAGAGGTGGACTTTCTGGTGTGTTTTGGATCATTGTCCTGCTGCATAACCCAAGTGCGCTTCAGCTTAAGGTCACGAACAGATGGTCAGACATTTTCCTTAATGATTTTTCGTTATAAAGCAGAATTCATTGTTCAATTTACCACATTAAGTCTTCCAGGTCCTGAAGCAGCAAAACAGCCCCAGACCATCACACTACCACCACCATATTTTACTGCTGGAATGATGTTCATTTTCTGAAATTCTTTGTTACTTCTATGCCAGTTGTAATGAGACAAACACCTTCTAAAAAGTTAATATTTTGTCTCGTCAGTCCGCAGAGTATTCTCCCAAAAGTCTTGGGGATCATCAAGATGTTTTCTCTTTCTTATGGTGGATTCATGAAGACTGACCTTTAATTGAGGCAAGTGAGGCCTGCAGTTCTTTGGATGTTGTTGTGGGGTCTTTTGTAACCTCTTGGATGAGTTGTCGCTGCTCTCTTGAGGTAATTTTAGTCTGCCGGCCACTCCTAAAAAGGTTCACCACACTTCCATGTTATTGCCATTTGTGGATAATGGTTCTCACTGTGGTTTGCTGGAGTCCCAAAGCTTGAGAAATGGCTTTATAACCTTTTCCAGACTAAGGCTACGTTCACATTTGCGTTGTGCGCCGCAGCGTCGGCGCCGCAACGCACAACGCAAACAAAAACGCAGAAAAACGCATGCACAATGCTACGTTTTGCGCCGCATGCGTCCTTTTTTTCATTGATTTTGGACGCAGCAAAAATGCAACTTGCTGCGTCCTCTGCGGCGCAAAACGCAAGTGCGACGCATGTCCATGCGCCCCCATGTTAAATATAGGGGCGCATGATGCATGCGGCGACGCTGCGGCGCCCGACGCTGCGGCGCTGACCGCAAATGTGAACGTAGCCTTATAGAGCTCAATTACTGTGTTTCTCATTTGTTCCAGAATTTCTTTGGATTGCAGCATGATGTCTAGCTTTTGAGGATCTTTCGCCTACCTCACTTTGTCAGGCAGGTCCTGGTTAAGTGATTTTTTGATTGATAACAGGTATGGCAGTAATCGGCAGCCTTGCAGCGCTGGGGTCCTGGGTTCAAATCCCACCAAGGACACTATCTGCAAAGAGTTTGTATGTTCTCTCCGTGTTTGCGTGGGTTTCCTCTGGGTACTCCGGTTTACTCCCACATTCCAAAGACATACTGATAGGGAATTTAGATTGTGAGCCCCATCGGGGACAGCGATGATAATGTGTGCAAACTGTAAAGCGCTGCGGAATATGTTAGCGCTATATAAAAATAAAGATTATTATTATTATGTTTTAAATGTAGGGGGGTGGGTCGCTTTTTCACACAGGGCCCTCTATGTTTGGATTTTTTTCCCCTTAATTTATAAACTGCATTTTGTGATTACTTGTGTTATCTTTGTCTAATATTATAAATTTGTTTGGTGATCTGAAACATTTAAGTGCAACAAACATGCAAACGAATAGGGAATCAGGAAGAGGGCAAACGCTTTTTCACACAACTGTATATATTTAGAAAATATATCCTTACTCTAAGGAAATTTAGAAAAATGTCTGTATATGCACCCTATAGGAGAACTCTAAATGAGCAGACAGAGGTCCTCTCGTCAGGGTCCTCATTTTGTGGCCTGAGTGGAGAGTGAATATAAAGAGCATCTCCCTCTCTCTTTCTGGAGGTCTCTTGCTATCCTGCATTACACGGAAGTCGTTGCTATGAATGGACACTGTGAAATACTTAATTCCCCCAGTGGTGGCGCTGCAGGGAAATTGAACACTTTAATACCAGGTTTCGCATCAAACTATATATGGTCGCTCCGGATCCAAACGGGTAACTAAATATCAAATATAGGAACCACCTAGAAGTAAGCAGGTGTCCTCTATAGTACAAATATAATCCAATATTCTGCATTTTTCTCAATGTTTAAATTTTTGTATCGCCTAACAAGATAGAGACCAACTAATCCCCCCTGTTATGCTGTAGAGCGAAACACTTTTCAAATACTCTTGTCTCTGGTTGTTACCTGCTTAAAGGGGACATTTCAACAGGACAAAAGTGGCCAGTTTTTGTTATGGCTTTATTCCTGTCACTCCCTTGAGTATTCCGCTTTTTGTACTTTTTAATTCCGCCTTACGGTTCCAGAGATAAAGGTCTTTTTAGGGCTAATTTTGATGATCTTTATGTAGGGGGCGGGGCTCAGAAGAATCCCTGTGGGTGTGTTTGTATACAGTTCTGCATAATTACCCTGGTAGCCACGCCCCCTTGATAAAGACTTTAAAACTTAGCAATAAATAAAAATGCTCATATCTACGGAACCGTATGGCGGATTTCAAAAAAACAAAAAACGGAATACTCAGAGGAGCAAAAGAAATAAAACAAGACCAAAAACTTGACACTTTTGACCTGGCGACAGGTCCTCTTTAAATAGCTTTTGCTGCCTAGGTTGTCAAGAGGAGTGATGGCAAGAAATTGACTATGGTCCTGGGCACATTCTTGCCTTACAAGACTAGTTGTCACTTTTCCTATACCATTCATTCCCTTTAAGATGACCATTGTTTTTCGTACATTTAGTGGAAGCCCGGGTGACCTTTGGCCAATGTCTGGGTAAATTTCATCTTAATCCATCCAATCCCTTATTATCAGCTGTGAGATAAGCAGCATCAGAGATGTCTGGCCACTACTTATCTCACGCAACCTAATAAAATAACAGGAGCTGACACGAAAGATTTTCAAATCCATAGCTAATGGCTGCAACTAAGGTGCTCTTAGGGCTAATGATCCAGCTTTCCCAAGACCCTGAATGGCACGTAAATCTGATTAGTTTTACAAAGCCCTATTCACTGCCCGCTTCTTTTTTGCTTATTAGGTGCGCTTATGTATCTAATGCAGTAATGTAAGAAGATGATTCTGATCCGATGACCGACGTGGGCACAGGAAGAGTTAACCGGAGCCAGATTAGATAAATGCCCAGAGAAATAAGTGACTTTTTCCCTGGAAAGATCTGCCTTTTCTATGAAGTGCATTACTGGTTTTGTCCTCATCCAGTTACTACTGGAGTAAACATGAAAGATTAATACGCGGGTTTTATGTTGCATGAAAATGAGCCCAGAAGAGTCAGGTCAACTTACCTCCGATTCACTGCCTCTCAGACATCGAGGGGAGAGCGCGGGGAGGTCACTAGAACATTAACAAGAAGCAAGTAATACACTTTGAAGTTAGTGAAGTGAAGTGACAGCAGCTTTAAGCAGATTCCTGGTTCAGAATTACTTCATTGCTGCTGCACTTAGAATATTTCTCCATATGTAAAAGAATACAACTAATATAATACTGCTCCTATGTACAAACATATAACTACTATAGTGCTGTCCCCTATATACAAGAATATAGCTAATATAATACTGCCCCTATGTACAATAATATAACTACTATAATGTTGTCCCCTATGTACAAGAATATAACTACTATAATACTGCCCCTATGTACAAGAATATAACTACTATAATACTGCTCATATGTACAAGAATATAACTACTATAATACTGCCCCTATGTACAAGAATATAACTACTATAATACTGCTCCTATGTACAAGAATATAACTACTATAATACTGCCCCTATGTACAAGAATATAACTACTATAATACTGCTCCTATGTACAAGAATATAACTACTATAATACTGCCCCTATGTACAAGAATATAACTACTATAATACTGCTCCTATGTACAAGAATATAACTACTATAATACTGCCCCTATGTACAAGAATATAACTACTATAATACTGCCCTCTATGTACAAGAATATAACTACTATAATACTGCCCCCTATGTACAAGAATATAACTACTATAATACTGCTCCTATGTACAAGAATATAACTACTATAATACTGCTCCTATGTACAAGAATATAACTACTATAATACTGCCCCTATGTACAAGAATATAACTACTATAATACTGCTCCTATGTACAAGAATATAACTACTATAATACTGCCCCTATGTACAAGAATATAACTACTATAATACTGCTCCTATGTACAAGAATATAACTACTATAATACTGCCCCTATGTACAAGAATATAACTACTATAATGTTGTCCCCTATGTACAAGAATATAACTACTATAATACTGCCCCTATGTACAAGAATATAACTACTATAATACTGCTCCTATGTACAAGAATATAACTACTATAATACTGCTCCTATGTACAAGAATATAACTACTATAATACTGCCCCAATGTACAAGAATATAACTACTATAATACTGCCGCTATGTACAAGAATATAACTACTATAATACTGCCCCCTATGTTCAAGGATATAACTACTATAATACTGCTCCTATGTACTAGAATATAACTACTATAATACTGCTCCTATGTACTAGAATATAACTACTATAATACTGCTCCTATGTACTAGAATATAACTACTATAATACTGCTCTTATGTACAAGAATATAACTACTATAATACTGCTCCTATGTACAAGAATATAACTACTATAATACTGCTCCTATGTACAGGAATATAACTACTATAATACTGCTCTTATGTACAAGAATATAACTACTATAATACTGCTCCTATGTACAAGAATATAACTACTATAATACTGCTCCTATGTACAAGAATATAACTACTATAATACTGCCCCTATGTACAAGAATATAACTACTATAATACTGCTCCTATGTACAAGAATATAACTACTATAATGATGCTCCCATAAGTTCTATAATGCTGCTCCCAGTGGATAGGAATATGGTCAGATAAGTCTGTATTTTTAGTGCAGCTCCTTTCTGTGGGTGGTATACGGTTCTGGTTAAGTATTAGTTGGGTTAGGAATGCGTGACGGAGGGTGCTGAGTTTAAGGAACCCAGTTATGTAAATGCTGGTACTCATTCAGCTATTTTCATTTCTCTCGTCAAGCAATTGCTTTGGAGAAATTGACCGTGAAGTATTTCTGAGCCTCGGATTAGGGCAGCGCGCCGCCTGCAATGTAATGGAGCAGATTGCATTATAAATATGGGAATACTGCTAACACAATAGAAGGAAGTAGAAGATTTCTCCCATGTTTCCTTATAAATAATAATATTGACCTCTCATGTGGACAAGAGTCTTTATGTTGCTTATGATTAATATACGTGGACTCATAATGGAAAATATCTTGCGACAGCCATTTTGTCGAACATTTCACTGGGTATATTCACCTTACCCATTCGGAGAAAAGCACAGGTTGGATACCACAGGGTTTAAACAAATTAAATCGAAGTTCCTCCAAGTTTATGTTTATGAATTCATATAAATAAATAATAATAATACCCCCTGGAGGAGCCTATTGCAAGCACCCCCTTAAGGGGCCCAGTGCAAGCTTGCGCTAAAGGAGCCTATTATAAGTAATACCATGTGGAGCCCAGTGAAAATACGCCTAACCACCTCCAACCCAATGCATTTATCCATTCTCCCCCAATGATCCCAACGCAAGTTCTCACAGTTTCAGATCCCTTCCTGAGGCGACCTGGAGCAAGAACTGCCCCCGAGGCAAGTACTGCCCTCCCCCAATGAGAATAGGAAAAATACTCTCCCCTTCCCTTTCCCCTAGGAGCGCCATGTAAATACTCTTCCCTCTTCGAGTTGTATGCAAGTACTCCCCCTCTGCAATCAGCCCAGTGCAAGTACTTCCCTCCAGCCCCTGAGGAGCGAGCCCTGGGCAAGAACTCCGCCATTCCACAAGGAGCTCAGTACAAGTCCCCCCTGCTTCCCCTTCTCTTAGGAGTCTGACTCACGTGTTCACCTACTTCCCATCCAAAGCCCTAAGCCAGTACTTCCTCTCCGCCTCTGAGGTTCTCAGGACAGTTCCTCCACCCCTAAAGTGCCCAACGTAAGTGCTCCCTCCATTCTGTTTCATTAAGGAGTTGAACCCAAACATAGCCCCTAAAGGAGCCCAATGCAAGCATCTCCTAAAAATAAGGCATCTGTAACCCCAGGAACACAAGAACTATAGGATGAGAACCTACAACCTAGACCACTTTTCCAACATGTGGCCCACCAGTTGTAGTACTGTCGGCAGTTGCAATTTTGCATCAGGCTGACTCTGGAGAACCTGACTCTCCAGCTGATGGATTAACGCAGGTAAAATGTATTTGCTTCTTTTTAGATGCTCACCAAGCTGAATAAAAAATTAAATAGAAGTTGACAATTTACTGGGGATATTCACTGTAGAAGAACATTTTTCCGCTTGTGGTCATGGGCCCTGGACAGAGAGTGAGATGGCTTCTTCCCTATATCCTCCTGATGATCTGTGCCACAATGAACTCCGGGGGTCCTGATCCTTTTCATCCATCAGTCAATAGAGGTGATACAAGCAGAATCCTCCACTTTTTCCTTAATTGTGGTGAGGGCCTGTAGGAGCTTTCTGGGGTTTCCACTCTTTGTTCTCCCATGGTCACATCCTTTTCCTGCTCTTCCTAATGAATGACAATAGTTTTATTTGTGAACTCTGCTTGGTTTTCCTTTCTGCTCACTAGTGTGTTGTTCTAGCCTCCTACCGCATGTAAAAAATGTCATGAAGACCCATCGACCCAGGTTACAAGTCCACAGCCTGCAACCTTTCTCATCTACATGACAGTACTGCCTGGTATTTCTTTTATTTTGGCAGTTTTGGGATTGTTGGAGGGACATTGGGCCACAATATCGTCTGTGGGTCTTCAGAGTTGGGCCTACGGAGGCTCTCGAATTAAATCTGCTTTTTAATTGTTGATTTACCATAAATATGAATTTTTTTCACTTGGTGTAAATTCCGCTGTTTTCCTGCTTCTGGCGATGTTTTTCTTTTGTTCCTGCTCCTCTCCGTTCCTGAGATGTGGCCTCCTCTTCCTTGTATATAATTCTAATCTTTTTAGCCAAAGGGGCGTCGTCTAAAACTCTCCCCTGTGTGTGTCTCCTTGAAGACCACACGCAGTTGTCTTAAAACACTAGAGCCCCGGTTCATCATTGTCTTTGTGCCTTTTTTTCTGGATTAAATATGGTTTTGAATAGTTACTTTTATGTTTCTGTGTTATTTATTGTTTAATTTATGCCTTTTTTTACTTAGTTTTTTTGTTTTTTTTCGTCACTAAGTCTTCCTTGTTCCAGATATTTTAATCTTATTCATCATTTGCATCATTTCAAAATTTAGAAAAATTATTGCGCAGTTGTGTTCCAGTACCCTAGTGAACAAAATCTGTCTACATTTATTTTTACAGCAGTTGAAGACTTAGCGTGTGACATTTTAAAGGATGATGTGATTTTTGACTCTAAAAAGTTAAAAAAAATACAAGACTTGTCTTTGATTTTGCGTAAAATTCATCAACCTTAGATTTTAACGCAAAAAAAATAGTAACAAATGCCGTAAACAAAAAGGAGTATGTTGAATTAAGGCTACTTGTCAAATTCATAGATATGGCGTAAACACTGCTTTTCTCCTGAATCCGACACTGTTTTTCATGTGTTTCTGCGCCTCTCCATTCCTGAGATATGATCCCTTCTTCAGTGTGTATAAATGCAGTCTTGTTAGCCAAGTGGGTATGGTCATCAGTTCTTCTCTGTGGGCGTGTCCTTGATGATCACACCCAGTTGGCTAACCAGATTACATTTGTATACAGGGAAAAGAGGGCCATATCTCAGGAACGGAGAGGCGCAGAAACAAAAGAAAAACATCGCCAGATTCAGGAGAACAGCGGCATTTATACCAGGTAATAAAATAATCCAAATTTATGGAAAGTAACCGGTGTGTTTTAAATCTATACAGCGTCCTTGTGACATTGGCAGCATTGCGAACATTTGTTTTCATGGGGCTGTTCAGCAGAGGAGCTATGTATATTGTGAAAAAAAAAAATTCACATTTTTTGGGTACATCTTTATGTATGGTGGATGCTGTATATTTTGGATGGAAAGTAATGCTAGCTGTGATCTTTGTGCCGGCTCTGGTTTATTTAAGCAGCTGAGTTCTCGTAGACAGGTTGATGCAGGATTGTTTGCTTTTCTCGTGTGCGTGTGGTTTTCGGAGGAACGAGCTTCGCACACAATGATGATACGTCTGGTGACATTTCTGCCTCAGATCCTGTAATATTGTTTTACTACTTTCCACTAAATGTTCATTTTTCCCTTTTATTATGTGCACTACTTTACGTACTATGTGTGATCTATGTACATTTTATCTACTATTTCCTCTTGGCTACGGATTATTTATCACTTCCATCCTTATACCTGTCATCTTTCCTGACTTATATCACTTAAGTAGATATTTGTGGTCTTGAATTCTGTATGAATTAACAATTCTAGGCATTCTATTGTAGTGCAGAGTATGTCTTTACCAAAATAGACCTATTCAGACTGATGACATGTCGTCTTTAGAGAGGTCCTGCCATGTGCTTTAAATATATTTTCTTTTATCTGGTGTAAATGCCGCTGTTCTCCTGAATCCGGCGATGTATTTCTTTTGTTCCTGCTCCTCTGCGTTCCTGAGATACGGCCTCCTCTTCCCTGTATATAAATATAGTCTTGCTAGCCAACTGGACGTGGTCTTCCTCTTCTCTGTGGGTGTGTTCTTGAGGACCACTCCCAGTTGACAAACAAGACCAGATTTATACTCTGGGGAAAAAGGGGCCATATCTCAGGAATGGAGAGGAGCAGGAACAAACCGAAAACAACGCCGGATTCAGGAGAACGGTGGCATTTATACCAGGTGAAAAATAGTACATATTTATGGTAAGTAACAGGGCCTCTTTAATGTTGATTTTTAAAATCCTAAAGGGGTGTAAAAAAAAACCCTAAACATTATTAGGTATCTGATAGATGAACCACAGCTGTATCAATACAGCAACTCTCATCATTCCAGGAATGGGAGTTCATAACTACCCGAGAGAAACCCTTCCCTGATCAGGTGATGCTCTGCACTTTGAGAGATTTTCGCAAGGATGTGTTCACACCGATTTCAGTGCAAATTCCACCAAAAATCTATGGGTAGCGGGAAATTTATCTTTTTTTTTTTTTTTTTTTAATATCGATACCACTGAAAATACATGTGGGAATTTTAGACAGATGAGTTGATTTTGAATATTCCCCGCTAAGACAATGGTAAAGGGGGGAAAGTACTGGGGTCACCGGTGAGGAACCATTAAAATGTAGTCCTTGTCCATGAGGTCCATAGAGTGGCCAAAGTTGGGTTGATTGGAGCTTTAAGAGTTGGGGCTGATTTGAGGACCCCAGGTCTATTAGCCAAACTTAGGGCCTTTTTGGAAAGGGCATTTTTCACCCTCCTCTCCCATTGTGTGTAGGCATTGTTGTGCCGTAATATGGTGTTTGCCTTCACATTTTCAAGTGGGCCTGAGCTGTTAGCTTCTGAGACATGAGGACGTGTAAGGTAATCCGTTTACACCGGCCGGGCCGCTCTCCGCCCTCTCGGCTTTTCTTTAAGGACACTGATGAAAATGATCTTTTGAAAGTCAGTTTGTCGAATTACCCCCCATAACCCCTGCTTTAGCATTTGCATGGGATAAAATAGCAAAGGGCTCGTCTGTCTGTACTTTTGTGCAGGAATTAGTGGCACAGTGGGCAGCCGAGATCTCCAGGGTCCCTAATGAATAACCTTATGGAAAGCGGGTTACCTACTGACTCTGTAAAGTTCTGAAGCGGCGGAGATTAACTATTTTAGGGATTGCGCGGTTTCTTCTATGGAATGATTAACCTTTTTGACGTCTCATGATAGATTTTGGGGATTTTGTTATCAAACTATTTTGTACGTAATGTAAATCTTATTTGAAAACGATTGATTATGACCACGGAATATCAAATGCTTGAGGAATTAATAATTAAAAAAAAAAAAAATCTGTGTATTAATAGATAAAGATGACATGTCACTTACAATAAATGTCTTTTTTTTTACTTGGTGTAAACGGCGCTGTTCTCCTGAATTCGGCGATGTTTTTCTTTTGTTTCTGCGCCTCTCCTTTCCTGAGATATGGCCCCATCTCTTCTGTATATTAATCTAGTATCATTAGCCAAGTGGGTGTAGTCCTTAGTTCTTCTCCGTGGCAACTTCTTGATGATCACGCCCACTTGGATAAAAAAAAGGCTATGGGTACATACAGAGAAGAGGAGGCTATATCTCAGGAACGGAGAGGCGCAGGAAGAAAAGAAAAACATCTCCGGATTCAGGAGAACGGTGGCATTTACACCAGGTAATTAAAAAATATATTGATGCCAAGTGACCACTTTTATTTAAATGTTTAAAACAGGAAAGAAGGAAAACATTTTGTGAACGAGTAGGAATTAGTATAACAATGAAAACATTACCTGCAAATTTTTACCAGCCATCTTGCATGAAAATAAGTCTTCCTGCGCCTGGTGGTCTCGGAGGTTGCCCTCAATAATTAAAGTTCACCGTTAATGGGACCATTATGCAATATATTTTATTACTGGTAAAGGTGGATAATTAGATCGTGTTTCAGAATCTATTATTACCGCGGCAGATTGATGAGAACAGCCATTTGTACAGGATTAATTGTAACAAGTGTATTAAAGTCATAAAATATGAAATAATCTACTAGGTTTATAGGAAAGTAATTTCCCCTCCGGTATTGTCGCTTAGTCACATTTACTGCAATGGAACTGAGCTGCAATACCAGACACAACCTAGACACAAAGGTGGCGCTGTATCTGGAGGGGAAAGAAAGTGGCTCTTTTTTTATAATCCTGAACAACAAGTTAAAACCACAAGTTTTACCCATCACCAGAATTATGTGAAATTACTAATTTTTATCACCCAAAAAAATTAGTGCAAAGCCATTGACATTTCCCACTTTTCTTGACTATTCATTGTATTACCCAGCAGAGGGCAACAGTGAGCACAAAATAAAGCTCCGCCCATCGTATAGAGAATATAAAATCCACGGTCTATCCTGGTGCATGATGGGAAGTGGAGATGAAATGTTAAAAAATAATAATTGTAAGAAAAAAAATTTGGCAATTTTTGTTCCACATGATTTGAGTGTTTATTTTATCATTGACGTAGATGTTGGTAGTTACTGGAATTACCTTTTAATTTTTCTGTATGATTTGTATATCTTTTAGTGGATGTTCTTACCATGCGTGGGTTCTTTCAGATCTTAAGATCTGTGTTTAGAGACGAGCGGGCGTAAGGTGGTCGTGTGTCAAAAGTTGAGTTTTACGGGGCATTATAAGTGATCCTGTTTAAAGTGTACGCAGCTCCCCTGTTGACACTTGAGTAAACCCTCGCTGAACATAAACCCCTATATGGAATCTCGAGGAGCCTGCACGACGCGTGTCATCCATACATCGTGTGGGCTGTTTATTCCAGGATGGCAAGTAGATTACTCAGGATGCCCCGAAATGGGAAATGAGTGTGTAATGGCTCAGATGTTTATACCACGCTGATCGCTTCATCTCAACACCTTTACGCGCAGATATACTACGACAGTCAGCTGTATAAGTCATTTATGGGCACCGATATAAACATTAATGGCCTTGACGTACTCATCCTTTGTACTATGACCACTGTTTAGAAGACGTTTTTATGACTATTATGCATGTAATAAGAGGGTTGATACTTTAAGTGTTACCTTATTAACCAAAATCTGTCATTTTAAATAAATGTTTGTTTTGTTTTTTTTTTACCTGTTATAAATGCCGCTGTTCTCCTGAATCCGACGATGTTTTTCATTTGTTCCTGCGCCTCTCCGTTCCTGAGATATGGTCTCCTCTTCCCTCTATGTAAATCTAGTCTCTTAAGATCAGTGGGAGTGGTTCTCATCTCTGTGGGTGTGTTCTTGACGACCACGCCCAAATAGATAAGAAGATTCCATTTAAATACAGAAAAGAGGGGGTCGTATATCAGGAACGGAGAGGCGCAGGAACAAAAGAAAAGCAACGCCGGATTCAGGAGAACAACGGCGTTTACACCATGTAAAACAAAATACATATATATTACAAGTGAGATGTTCCCTTTAAGGTTTTTGTTAAAGTTTTATGTTGAAACTAGTAAGTCAGAACAGAATTGTAGAACAAATTGTGCCAAATTCCAGTGTCAATGAGCGCCTCCTGTACCATCTTCAACATACTAAGTAGAGTTTAAACAGACAATGATTTCTATGAGTTGTCACTTTTAGATGGCAAAGGGTCTGGAAAATTTGTAGGATAGTCTCAAACGTGCAGAGAGAATTATAAACTATATTCAATATTTTCCCACAATTGTTTATTTTCTTCACATATCCTGCTCCACCATATTCTCCAGCGCTGTACTGATATCATTGTCGTTGGTCCTGGTCACTACTCTGGGTCCATTTTAAAGTCCCCCCCCCATTCCTCTATGCAGGACTGGGATTTAAGTTTGATTATACCATATAAAGGAAAACAGAAAATCTTCAAGTGCTGAATATTTTGTCCTGAAAGAAATAAGAACATTGGCTAAGTTTAGACTTTTATGGTTTCTTTGGCAGAAGATGACAGGCGCCGAGCCTGCCCATCCCGCTAATGACAATGTTAAACTTCACACAACAGCTGGAAACCACAAAAACAAAAAAATAAACATAAAATGCACACAAAATTTTAGATTTTTTTTCATACAGTAATATGGAATCCATTGCATTGACACAATATGAAGAGTGGAATAGTCTACGATATGTATTTCAACCAGATATATATATCTCAGGGGACAATTAAATGCCCAAATATGAGCAAAAAAACAGTATAATACACTGTATGGCCAAAAGTACGGGAGCAATGGAAAATCCCACTCCAAAAGCTTGTGCGTTAATACTGAGCTGGGAAGACTATCGACAAGTTATTGATGTGGGTTTTGGGGGATTTTTGAACATTCAAGCCAAAGGAACATATGGTAGGTCAGACACTCATGTTTGATGATGTCGGATTTCTAAATCATCCCAATAGTGTTTCATGGGGTTAAGATCTGGGTTCCATTTAGGCCACTAATCTTCTCTTTCGATTTCCAACATGGAAGAAAGGTGTCCATTTTTCAAAGACATACTGGACACTAGAACCTAAACGAGTGATAATCATCTTGTTTGGCTTAGAGTTTCCCCACTTTTTTATATTGATGACCTATTTATGCATAGGTTATCAATGTAAGATCCGTGGAGGTCCAGCACCCGGTTCCCCCCCGATCAGCAGTTCTCGGTGACAGCGGCAGTTGAATGTTAGCAGTTGGTGAGCGGAATTATGTGGTGCTCGCAGCTGGGTATTTCGCAACTTCCCCTACTCTGGTGGATCTGTTTTACCTGGCAGGGGATTCTACACGGTTGATATTGCATCGGCCTCGAGAGCTTATGATTGATGCAAGTGATGGCTATCGGGCCCCCATTGATCTGATATTAATGACCTATCTTTAGGATAGGTCATCAATATAAAAGAAGTAGAGTAACCTTTTAATAGAGCCCCAAAAATTAAGTACAAATCCTTGATCAGATCCATTACATAATTACATACGTTTTTGGTCTGAAGCAAAGTATGGCAGTGGACCATAAAACGAAGAGCGTCTAGAAGCACCAGTAGACCTGAGATCGCTGCTGGCTGGCGGCTATCTTTCCCAACTCCTGCATGCATATGAACACTCGGCAGCTGAGCACTTATATGTTATTAATAGGGAGAGTGGAAACCAATCATCTATGTTGGTGACTTACTCAGCAAAAGAAGATCGGGCCTTGAAATTCATCAAGCTTGGACCTTCTTACTGCAGGATCGAGAAGTCCCAATAAAACTTAAATGGTTGTCTTGTTACTCTGAGAACAGTAGGTGTGGGTGAGTATTCTCTAGTGTGTATGGGGTCATTGCAGATGTTTTATTTCTTTGTAATAAAAATATGCAAATGGACTCTATAGAATGGAAGAGGACTGGAAAGCTAGCGCCACCTATTGGGGTAGGAATTCTAAAAGTCAATATTGACCATTATAACATGACTCAAGATAGGAAGCCAAATCAGAAACTCTGTTTGAAGACACGTGTTCCGGGGTGTTTGCCCCTCATCAGTGTAAAGCAGCAGATCTGGGTGAGAGGACTCTGACAGGGAATCGAATCGGTAACGTTTCTCCTTGTGGAAAGTGCCGAGCCGATGTAAGGAGACTTTTAGGTTTAAGAAGACCCATAGTGCCGAGCTGGTGTAAGGAGACTTCTGTACATTCACAATGTTGGTTTGTCCTTTTTAGTGTATTTTTTTTACTTTTCGATCGATAGATTTCGGGTGATGACACATTTCCAGTTTTGCTTAGTAACTCTGCCACTAGTCCTGATCCAACAGCTGCAAATTATCCCATCGCTCCCTTATACTTTACTCCGTTTACATACTTAGAATTCAAAGGTTGTCGACTGCTCAGGTTGGCGCCGGATAACAAGTCCACAGGATATACTTTTCTCAAGTGGTGTTTTTTATTTTATCCATGGACTTGCCGGAGGTTAACCATCGCTGACACAGTGAGATGGTAAACACCATCTTCACCGGCCTTGATTACAACGATGCAGTGAAACCAGTGATCTTCCAAAGACAAAGGGTTTTTTTTTATCAGTCGGAAAGATGGATATTTGTGGTTACGGTTTGTCTCGGGGCTGAAATTATTTGTAACACAGTAGCTTTTTTATTTTCACGTTTTGTTCCTGGGATAAAAGAATGGGTTTGGTATCTTGGAGGTTGCAATCCGATAACGACAGGTGTGAGATGGCGCTTGTGGGAATGAGAGACCTGACAGTGTCGCTTTGTGATGGGATACAGAGCTTGAATAACGAGCCATGGTGGCTTGACAATAGACCTGAGAAATGGTGATCAGTAGGCTGAAATATTTGTATATAGATATCGATGATAGGAAGTGAATATTTTACCATATGTTAATCCGAAATCCACCAAAGTCTGATTTTAAAGGGCGTGTCCTATAATAATGGATAGTAACCTCAACGGAACGTTAAACTTTTCTAAGTTACGTGGCCAAAAAATAAATCAAGATGAATTCTTCTGAAAATCATAGTTATTTTGAAAATCACTCCCATCATGCCTCAGGGTAAAAGCCAAATTTTGTTTCACTTGCTCTATGGGAGGAGCTTAGTCCCTTGTTCTGCTGATTAAAACATGCAATGAACCGTTGATATCTGACAATAGCAGATGACTTATGACCGGCCCACATGATAGAGTCTCGGAAATGTTGCAGATTTTTTAAAAAATTGCGGAGGGATGCTCGAATACGTAGACGTATCATCATGGCACTATAAAACCCTACAACCTATGGCTGTCCTTTTAAAAATGGATCATTTGCCACCAATTTGGTCCCATCTGCACCATCCTACATGATGTGTTCTCATTGAATTTTCCGTAGACGCTTCTTTCCTCTGGCTCGTTCCTTGCCTTACAGATACGCACGCTGTGAATATGCGAGCGGCTGTCCGCCAGCAATAGAACAGCTTGTAATATGTATTTGTACAATATATCGAGGGCAGGAGAATGGATTGGATCAGAGACACATTTAAAACCTTCAGATAATTAAGCGTTTAACGAAGCTTGGTGAATAACAAATGTCTTAGTTTTGTGTCATTACAGAAGTAGTTTCCAGTCTCTGGTTCTGACGGATCGTATCGGATTCTTCTGATGTATGGTTCTCTTCTTGGCTCTATGCTCACAGCTCAGGTCAGAAAAATGCAGGAAGAAATTTAGTCATCTGAATACCTACCAATATTTTGAAAACCAATTGGATATTTTAAGTCCTGGCCCCTTCGCCCAAAAAAAATAAATCTGGAATCTTGGCAACTATTGCGAGCCCATTAAATGTTGAGAACCAATGGCTGTTCCTGGGTGGTGGTTCTCCAAGCCGCATCTTTTTTAGAAGCCAGCCCCCAAATGTGTGATTGGACATCGGGGCTTCTGATGGCACCATGTATGAGAAAATGTTAAGAATTACGGTTACTTTTTTTTTGACTGTCATTTTTTTCGAGAGTTCCAGAGGTCTACGTTTTTTCTAGGAGCCTCTTGGACAAGTGTGTGTCTTCTCCTCATTCTTCTCTCAAAGGAGGACATACCACTTGGAGTAGAGGTTAAGCATCGGTCCTGGAGGGGATATATGCTTGTTTCTTTGTTTGTTTGTTTTTTGTTTAATAGGCATCTTAGGTAGTCTAGTAGTAATAGGCGGCATGGTCTTTTGCCACTAATTCTTCCCAGAAGCGCCACACGGCTTCCTAGGACGTCCCAGTAGATGTAGTGTATATGGACTTTTCAAAAGCTTTTGATACGGTGCCACACAAAAGGTTGATACATAAAATGAGAATAATGGGGAAAGGGGAAAATATGTGTAAGTGGGTTGAGAGCTGGCTCAGGGATAGAAAACAAAGGGTGATTATTAATGGAGCGCACTCGGACTGGGTCGCGGTTAGCAGTGGGGTACCACAGGGGTCAGTATTGGGCCCTCTTCTTTTTAACATATTTATTAATGACCTTGTAGGGGGCATTCAGAGTAGAATTTCAATATTTGCAGATGACACTAAACTCTGCAGGGTAATCAATACAGAGGAGGGCAATTTTATATTACAGGATGATTTATGTAAACTAGAAGCTTGGGCTGATAAATGGCAAATGAGCTTTAATGGGGATAAATGTAAGGTCATGCACTTGGGTAGCAGTAATAAGATGTATAACTATGTGCTTAATTCTAAAACTCTGGGCAAAACCGTCAATGAAAAAGACCTGGGTGTATGGGTGGATGACAAACTCATATTCAGTGGCCAGTGTCAGGCAGCTGCTACAAAGGCAAATAAAATAATGGGATGCATTAAAAGAGGAATAGATGCTCATGAGGAGAACATAATTTTACCTCTTTACAAGTCACTAGTGCGACCACACTTAGAATACTGTGCACAGTTCTGGTCTCCAGTGGAGCGGGTGCAGAGAAGAGCGACCAAGGTTATTAGAGGACTGGGGGGTCTGCAATACCAAGATAGGTTATTACACTTGGGGCTATTTAGTTTGGAAAAACGAAGACTAAGGGGTGATCTTATGTTAATGTATAAATATATGAGGGGACAGTACAAAGACCTTTCTGATGATCTTTTTAATCATAGACCGGTGACAGGGACAAGGGGGCATCCTCTACGTCTGGAGGAAAGAAGGTTTAAGTATAATAACAGACGCGGATTCTTTACTGTAAGGCCATGTGCACACGTTCAGTATTTTTCGCGTTTTTTTCGCGTTTTTCGCTATAAAAACGTGATAAAAACGCGAAAAAAACGCTAACATATGCCTCCCATTATTTTCAGTGTATTCCGCATTTTTTGTGCAAATGTAGCCTTTTTTTCCGCGAAAAAATCGCATCGTGGAAAAAAAAGCAACATGTTCATTAAAATGCGGAATTGCAGGGGATTCCGCACACCTAGGGGTCCATTGATCTGCTTACTTCCCGCACGGGGCTGTGCACACCATGCGTGAAGTAAGCAGATTATGTGCGGTTGGTACCCAGGGTGGAGGAGAGGAGACTCTCCTCCACGCACTGGGCACCATATAATTGGTAAAAAAATAAGAATTAAAATAAAAAATAGTCCTATACTCACCCTCTGATGGCCCCCGAAGTGTTCCCGCCTCTGTGCTGCACGCTGGCTTCGGTTCCTGTAGCTGGTGTGCGGTGAAGGACCTTGCCGAATGACGTCACTGTCCTGTGATTGGCCGAGACCGCTCACGTGACCGTGACGTCATGGAAGGTCCTGCGCGCACACATCAGCTATAGAAACGGACGCCGGTGAGGAGATCTGATGTCTGCGGGTGAGTATAAGCATTTTTTTTATTTTTTTTATTATTTTTAAACGTTCTATCTTTTACTATAGATGCTGCAAAAGCAGCATCTATAGTAACAAGTTGGTCACACTTGTCAAACGCTATGTTTGACAAGTGTGACCAACCTGTCAGTCAGTTTTCCAAGCGATGCTACAGATCGCTTGGAAAACTTTAGCATTCTGCAAGCTAATTACGCTTGCAGAATGCTAAAAAAACGCAAAAAAAACGGAAAAAAACGCAAAAAAAAAAATGCGGATTTCTTGCAGAAAATTTCCGGTTTTCTTCAGGAAATTTCTGCAAGAAATCCGCAACGTGTGCACATACCCTAAGAGCAGTGAGACTATGGAACTCTCTGCCGTATGATGTTGTAATGAGTGATTCATTAATTAAATTTAAGAGGGGACTGGATGCCTTCCTGGAAAAGTATAATATTACAGGGTATATACACTAGATTCCTTGATAAGGCGTTGATCCAGGGAACTAGTCTGATTGCCGTATGTGGAGTCGGGAAGGAATTTTTTTCCCCATGGTGGAGCTTACTCTTTGCCACATGGGTTTTTTTTGCCTTCCCCTGGATCAACATGTTAGGGCATGTTAGGTTAGGCTATGGGTTGAACTAGATGGACTTAAAGTCTTCCTTCAACCTTAATAACTATGTAATAACTATGTAACTATGTCCCACTTTGGGCCATAATTGCATATGTCACACCCCTCTAAAGGTCCATGAGAGGTGTGTATTAAGAATTTTTATTTTTTCCACTCCATTTTTGTAATTTTAGAGTAAAAACACATCAACTTTGTATTGAGAATTCCTCCTGAAAGGATCATTAAGGGTATGTGTAGTTTTTTATGAAGGAGATCACTTGAAAAACACTTGAAAAGTAGCTTAAAAAACGCCTGAAAAACACTTCCTATTCATTTCTATGGTAAAACCACTTTGATGTTCCAATATTTGAAGCTTTGAGTGTTATTTTCCCACTTCAGGTTTCAAAAAATGTATGGTGGGGAAAAAAAACTGCTTGTTGCTTTTTTTTTTTTTTTTAAACCGATCATAATGGAAAACGCTCCAAACTAGGCCGTATCGAATGAAGAGGCTGCAAAAACAATTCTTATAAAACTCTTCAAAACCACTGCAGTGAGTGAAAAACTATTCCAAAAACTGCACAAAGAAGTAGCGCTTTGTGAAATAAATTCTGCTCAATATAAATACTGACATATTAATTATAATTATTTTATATTAAAATTGAGCAGAATTAAGTATGCTGACATGCCCGCATACATTATGATCCCCTCAGACCCCTATATGCAGTATGAGCCTCTACATAGCCTCCTATATACAATGTGAGCCCTCACATAGCCCCCTATATACAATGTGAGCCCCTACCTAGCTTCCTATATACAGTATGAGCCCCTACGTAGCCCTCTATATACAGTATGAGTCTCCACATAGCCCCTATATACAATGTGAGCCCCTACCTAACTTCCTATATACAGTATGAGCCCCTACGTAGCCCTCTATATACAGTATGAGTCTCCACATAGCCCCTATATACAATGTGAGCCCCTACCTAACTTCCTATATACAGTATGAGCCCCTACGTAGCCCTCTATATACAGTATGAGTCTCCACATAGCCCCTATATACAATGTGAGCCCCTACCTAACTTCCTATATACAGTATGAGCCCCTACGTAGCCCTCTATATACAGTATGAGTCTCCACATAGCCCCTATATACAATGTGAGCCCCTACCTAACTTCCTATATACAGTATGAGCCCCTACGTAGCCCTCTATATACAGTATGAGTCTCCACATAGCCCCTATATACAATGTGAGCCCCTACCTAGCTTACTATATACAGTATGAGCCCCTACGTAGCCCTCTATATACAGTATGAGTCTCCACATAGCCCCTATATACAGTATGAGTCTCCACATAGCCCCTATATACAATGTGAGCCCCTACCTAGCTTACTATATACAATGTGAGCCCCTACCTAGCTTACTATATACAGTATGAGTCTCCACATAGCCCCTATATACAGTATGATATTAATTGTATCACGTAATATTGAGCAGAATTAAGTATGCTGACAACCCGTATACATTATGATCCCACACAGCCACTTATATACAGTAGGAGCCGTCTTATAGCTTCCTGCATACAGTAGGAGCCTCCACATAGCCCTCTATATACAGTATGAGCCCCCGCATAGCCCCTATATACAAACCCACATCTCACACACCTTCATATATAGAAAACAACAAATACAAAAAAAAAATAAACACATATTCAACTTGCTCGCGTTTCCCCGGCGCGCGTTTCACGCTTGTCTTTGCTGTGTGCACTGACTCGTCACTCAGCAGACGCGATGTAGGGATGTTGTACTTTTTTTACATTTCTGAATTAATCCATTAATTTGTAGATTTTATTACATTTTTAAATTTGTATTTGTTTTTATGTAGCGTGTTAACTAAAATAATTAATCATACTAAATTCTAATTATGACTTTACATTATAAAAAGAATCATAAATGTTTCTCCGGGATTCACGGCCCCCATCTGTGCTGCCCCAAACGCAAGAAGTGAAACGCCGGATTCTTTAGATGCAGAATCGGGAGGAAATGCTGAGGGCGGCGTTCTTTTAAAGGCTGATGAATGTAATCTTCTCCGAGCTGTCATGAGGGGCAAAAAGAAAGATCGTGAATTCTTGGCTCTGCCAGTGAATATAAAATAGCATGACGTTTTTATAGAACCTGCGCCCGAAAGAAGCGGAAGCTAAATTGTGCCTTATATCTTCTAATTTCATATTGGAACAAAAAAATGTTTAGGTTTCTTTCTTTTGCACTTATATAGGACATGCTACTTTTTATATAATGTAACCTAGGCATTTCCCGCTTTAAAAAATAAAATAAATAATTAATAATTAAAATTAAATAAGCACATAAAATTAAAAAAATGTATTAAGATATATTTTTAAAATATTATATATAAATATATATTTTTTATACATATATACTGTGTATATATATATGTATGTGTGTGTGTGTGTGTGTGTGTGTGTATATATATATATATATATATATATATATATCTAATATATAAAGCTGAATGTGTGTGTGTGTGTATGTATGTATGTATGTATGTATGTCCGGGATTGGCATCTGAACCGTAGCAGCTACAGCCACAAAATTTTGCACAGTCACACGTCTGGACCCCGAGAGCGTCATAGGCTATGTTGTGAGGTGAAATTTTAACCCCGCGCTTTCCAATTCACCAAACAATTTTGCCCCTATCTACATAATGGGGAAAAAATGAAAGGAAAAGTGTTGGAGGCAAATTAACAGCTGCCAGATGTGAACAAGGGGGACTTAAAGAATGACAGCGATGGCACCAAAGAGTATATACTGTACAGTTGCTAAGGTGGGGCCCCAACATGGGATAATCACACCACCACGGGGATATGAACACACACACAAAATGCGCCACACACTACCACGTGCTCGAACACATATACCACCCTCAGTGCACATTTCACCACACATACACCAACCTCGCCACATAAAAGTAGAAACACAAAAGTCGCCGCTCAAAACTCGCCACGCGCAAAACTCTCCACATGCAAAACTTGCCACACGTGCAAAACTCGCCACACGCAAAACTTGCACACGCAGAAAAATTGCCACACGCAGAAAAATTGCCACATGCACAAAAGTTGCAACACATGCAAAAGTTGCCTCACACAAAACTTGCACATACTCAAAAGGCACCACACATAAAACTCGCCACGCGCAAAACTCGCCATGCGCAAAACTTGCTGCACACAACTTGCTACACTAACCTGTCACATGCAACTCGACACACAAAAAGTTGCTACACGCATGTCGCCACACAAAACTCATCTCACAAAAGTCCCTACATGCATGTCGCCACACGCAACTCAACACACACAACTTGACACACGAAACTCGCCCTAAAACACACACAAGTCTGGTATCCTTCAAAAATAAAAATCTGATTAATAAGCAGACAAACTACAAGAGCAACAAATGTACCATATAGGAATCCGGCAGCTGTCAGTCACATGACCAGTCTATTATGTGTATGTGTGAGCTAATATATACTGCCAGGGGGTGGGCTTACTGTTGGCTGGGGATTTATCAGGCTGCCATTTTAGCTTACAAATACTGAGGTAAAAATACTGACCAAATAACGTGTGAACGAGGGCTAATACAGGAGGAGATGGCATACAGCTATATACTATATACAGGAGATGACACACAGGTATATACTATTTACAGGGGAGATGACACACAGGTATATACTATATACAGGAGGAGATGACACACAGATATATACTATATACAGGAGAGATGACACACAGGTATATACTATATAGAGGAGGAGATGACATACAGGTACATACTACATACAGGAGGAGATGACATACAGGTATATACTATATACAGGAGGAGATGACACACAGGTATATACTATATACAGGAGCAGATTACCTACAGGTATATAGTATATACAGGAGGAGATGACACAGGTATATGCTATGTATAGGAGGAGATGACATACAGGTATATACTATATACAGGAGATGACACACAGATATATACTATATATAGGTGAGATGACACACAGGTATATACTATATACAGGAGATTACATACAGGTATATCTAATATATAAAGCTGAATGTGTGTATGTATGTATGTGTGTATGTCCGGGATTGGCATCTGTACCGTCGCAGCTACAGCCACAAAATTTTGCACAGTCACACGTCTGGACCCCGAGAGCGTCATAGGCTATGTTGTGAGGTGAAATTTTAACCCCGCGCGTTCCAATTCACCAAACAATTTTGCTCCTATCTACATAATGGGGAAAAAGTGAAGGGAAAAGTGTTGGAGGAAAATTGACAGCTGCCAGATGTGAACAATGAGGACTTAAAGAATGAGAGCGATGGCGACAAAGAGTATATACCGTACAGTTGCTAAGGTGGGGCCCCGACATGGGATACTCACCACACACGGGGATATGAACACAAACACAAAATGCGCCACACACTACCACGTGCTTGAACACACATACCACCCTCAGCACACATTTCACCACACACACACACCAACCTCGCCACATAAAAGTCGAAACACAAAAGTCACCACTCAAAACTCGCTACATGCAAAACTCGCCATATGCAAAACTAGGCTCACGCAAAACTCGCCACACGTGCAAAACTCACCTCATGGAAAACTCACCTCATGCAAAACTTGCACACACAGAAAAATTGCCACATGTACAAAAGTTGCACCACATGCAAAAGTTGCCTCACACAAAACTTGCACATACTCAAAATGCACCACACATAAAACTCGCCACGCGCAAAACTCGCCATGCACAAATCTTGCTGCACACAACTTGCTACACTAACCTGTCACATGCAACTCAACACACAAAATGTTGCTACACGCATGTCGCCACACAAAACTCATCTCACAAAAGTCGCTACATGCATGTCGCCACACGCAACTCAACACACACAACTTGACACATAAAACTCGCCCTAAAACACACACAAGTCTGGTATTGTCCTTCAAAAATAAAAATCTGATTAATAAGCAAACTACAAGAGCAACAAATGTACCATATAGGAAATACGGCAGCTGTCAGTCACATGACCTGTCTATTATGTGTATGTGTGAGCTAATATATACTGCCAGGGGGGAGGGCTTCCTGTTGGCTGGGGATTTATCAGGCTGCCAATAGCAACCAATCACAGCTCAGCTTCTATTTTGCTACAGTTAATTAACCTGAGCTCTGATTGGTTAATATAGGCAACAAAGACATTCTCAGTATAACAAAGCTAATATATGTTGTGAAATGCTTCTATTTGCTTAGTTTTTGCCTTTTAATAATTACATTTCTATCTATTTGTTTTGTGGTTTTTGTGTGCAGAATAAATTTTTGTTAACACATTCTATTTTGCTAACAGCAGTCATTAACCCGGGCGAAGCCGGGTAGTACAGCTAGTATATATATATATATATTCTTTTTTATATTATACTTTTTTTATTATGAAAAAATAAATAAAGACGCATGAAAGCTGTGATTTAAAAATCATGGTTATTCCACAAAATATTGATTTCTGAACTCTTCCTGAGTTAAAACATTAGTATTGTTGTTTCTAAATGATTATGAACTTGTTTTTTTTTTTGCATTGTTTGAGGTCTGCAAGCAATGCATTTTTTTTGCTATTTTGACCATTTCTCATATTCAGAAAATAAATACAAAATGTATTGCTTGGAACTTCGGAGACATGTTGTCAGTAGATGTATGTATGGATGTATGTATGTATATATAATATATATATGTGTGTGTATATATATATATATATATATATATATACATATATATATATATATATATATATATATATATATATATATATATATATATATATATATTTATATTAGAGGGAAAAAAAAAACAATCGGCACTCCCAATGTGAACACGTGCAAACTGCAACACATAGATAAAAAAAATAATCACAGCAGCACATGTGCATGAATCGGCCATGTGAAAACACAGACAAATATACATTTCTCAAAAAATATTTTTTCATAAATTTTTTTTCAAAAACATTTTTTTCATAAAACTTAGTTAAAGATGAAATGGAGATTCTTAGCTCATAAATTGGCCAATTCATGTGTGCCCATCATATATATAAAAAATGTTTTAAAATTTTTAAATTTGAATACATATATTTTATATACGGTACATATTTTTTGAATTGTTTCTCATATATATAATATAACTTTATACCTGTATATGAAAATAGTCATAATAAAAAAAAAATATGTATGTATTTGTGTAATTACTTGTTTTCTTAAATATATCAGCGCTGGATGATTTATTATGGCAAGCCCACTTTTTATTAGTATGGTAAATAATATTGATAAGAGAAAAAAAAGGAGAAAGCAGAAGCATTGATGTCCTGCCAGGACTGCGGAGATGGGAGAGACTGGCGCTTGTACCCGGGAATAGTTCAAATCAGGTTAAGAAGACTGCAGCCTTGGAGTAGTCCCGAGCGCTGCTTTGCATTACATCTATATAACATATATATATCCCGTATATACAGTATAGTGTATTCCGCCCTGCTAAAATCATTATACTGAGGTATAATAGCCCAATGGATGCCAAAGGGCCGCTATTTTGGTATCATTTGATGATTGGCACCCTATGGCCAAGTTTTTAACGCAAGTGTGGACCTGCTCTTTTTGTCCTTCTCGGGGGACACTTTGTCCTGAACCTCGCCCTGAATTTACTGGAAGTGCCGAGACCTAGTATGTGCGATCTGTTACTTGTCTCTGGAGGGGAGATGTCTGTTTACACTGCGGTTGACAGGTTTATTCTGTACAGGGAGCGCAGGATTGTTTGAAGAGTAATTTTAGCGTTGATACAAGCTGGCAGAGTCCTCTTCTCTGACTTGTTTCTAGGATTTACCCTACAGAACTGTTACCCACAATGCAATCCCATAATCTAATATTCCCTTTAAATATCTGGGATAGATTCTCCGTTACATCTGTTTTTTTGGAAAGATGGCTGTGGCCACCACGCAACAAGTACCAGAACAAGGACTGTGGTCTACAGCTCATAGGTTCATAGTGTTAAGGTTGGAAGCAGACACAAGTCCATCGAGTTCAACCTAAAACCTTACATGTTGATCCAGAAGAATGCAACAACTCCTGAGTATCGTCATTGAGTAATTGGCTGTTCCTTTGTTATATCAATATTTTGCCAACTTGCCCAAGACATCCAGAAGGCTCCTGGAAAATGGAGACTGTTGTGGATCCCTGATAGAGATATCAAGTCTCCCTGGGGTCATTAAAAACTCGTAGAACCTTTTTTGGAAGCCCAATTGAAGCTCTCTTGTGCGTGACCTCCGGGATGTTCAATCATATGATAGACCCTTGGAATCTAATCACACAATTAGGAGGTAGGAAACAAGTAATGGAGGGGGCATTGAGAGGTGTAGCCTGCAGTAGAGAGAGCTGTAGTCCTCCTCCTCTCAGAAAGCCACCACTCAAAGTTGGAAAGGATATCTGCTTCTGGAAAAGCTGCCGTGTCTCCGAAAGTTTGTCTTTCTACTTTCTCATACTTGCCAACAGCTTGACAAAAGGGCAGGATTGCAAATTTGCATGGAAAAAATGGTGATGCTTTTGCAAAGTGGAGGTGGAGCATGAAATATCTTGTGATTTGGAATTAGAATGTAGAACTTTTGCTTTCTTAGACTTCTAAATGGCAAATCTGACTTTCTATCAAGCTGTATTACCACTAAGCCACTTATGGCAATAAAGTGTGTCTCCTATTTGGCTGTCACTCCATTGTCCCAAAAACAGATATTGAAAGCACTGTTCCCTTATCTGCTCGTATCCTGGACCATCATATGGGTTCTTTTCAGCTCTCCCAAAATCTCCTGGAAGTTCCCAAGAAAAAAGGAGACCTCCTGGGCTTAAGGGAAAAGATGTCGGAGGCCTTCCATTGCCTCTTGGTAAGCAGTTATTCTTGAAGGGTTCCAGTGCATGGCGTTTTGATGCTTCGTCATCACACGGAGCCCCCGCATTTAGATGCATATTTGGGGTCGGGAGCTTGGGTGTGACCAATGCAGACAAAATCGGCATCTACTGCAAGATTTTTGAAGTATGGTCAAAAGTTTTTTTGGGTGCTCTACATTATTACTCATGTGAGCCAAACCCACTTGGTAAAGACCATAAAAATATACAAATTATTAAAAAAGAAAACTGAAAATAAGAGCGAAAACTGGTCAGTTTGAATCTGCCGATAGGTCATCTTTAAGCTTTGCAAAAGTATCTTTATATGGGTATTTGGACTTTAGGCAAAGGTCAGTAGAAGACTAAATAATTACAGGGTGTTGTGGTGTTGAAACCCCCCCAAAGATCAACTACAATTTCTAGGGTATTTGGCAAAAAGTTTTCTATTCTTCTATAGTGCCACTACAGGGGAAACTAAGCATTACTTGGTGCCCAGTAGCATCAGATGTGTTGGGTCCTCCAGAGACTTGGTTGTTCTTTGTAGATGCTTTCTCTGTAGGACATGTGGTGGTCTCTGCTCTATTTAGGGAGTATATAATGGCCCGTTCTTAGGATACGACATCAGTATTTGATTAGCTGGGGTTTGACACCTAGAACCCTTGACAATCAGAATGAAGGGATTGGGACTCTCCCGTATATAACCTCTTGAGTAGGCCAGGACCAGACGTTTGCATTTGTGTCCATTATCTGAACAGGTATTGCCATACTATAATGAGGCATCAAATCCCATGGTGGTTGTGAATCGCAGGAATCAATGTAGTCACACAGCCGTGTCTTTCAGGGTTAATCTCAATGCCAATAACAGGATGACTTTCTGTAGGGAAACTCCTTGTTTTATAAAGGGCCTCTTGGGAACTATGAACTGTGCGGTTCAATATATCAGCAAGGAATGGTTGTACTTCACAATGCCGTTACCAGGGCAACAGTGACCATAGAATGTTGGAACTCTGAATGTACTGATCTATGAACTGCTACTTAGTGATGCTCAGGAAATATACATATATACAGTATTTACAAGCAAACATTTTCTTTTCTTTATATACACGTACGTTATAGATAGTGGTAGATCAGTTCACTTGGCTGCAAATAGAGGTAGACACAGAACACTGTCTCTTTAAATCTTTCACTGGTTTATTAAAAGTACTGCATAAACCAGTGCAACCTTAGCAAAACAAACCCGGCCCTAATGGCCTGACAGGAAAACCGAATCATAACGTATGGCACAGTTCTTGTTGCTTTGGGAATCCGCCCGCTTCAGGAACAAACAATAAAAGGTTCAGTTTTTCATAACATGAAAACTCAGCTCCAGAACTTGCTCCTCCAGACCCACCCCACACTGAAGACTAGGCTTTTATCCTCTGGAGTCCTCCCACTCTACAGCTGTTCACCCATCCTAGCACTAAACATGGCTGATTAATCCCTTACAGCACCTGATGTGCTGCAGCATTTTCCAAGGTTACTATCACCGAAGCTGACGTCCTTAGTGAAACATACCTCCCCTCCAGTACTTTGCCAGAGACTTTGTCACAATATATATATATACTACTCACAAAAAGGTAATGATACTTGGCTCTTGGATGAAATTTCTGGATGATCCTAATTCCTAAAATGCACTCTAGTCTTTTCAGGTGAACTTAATGTGACGTCTCTAAACTTTTGGATGACATATCCAACTATTAAATGTTTAGTACTTTTTGCACGCCTTGCTGTTCTCGAACAAGGAGCTTAATGGCAAAATTCACAACAAGTGTTTGGTCCATGAATCGCCCAGTACATTTCTGGCTTGGTATTAAACAGTCCTCATCATGTTCACATTTGGACATCATGACGACACCTAACCACTGATCACCAGAACCTCATCATTGTGAGGCTTCAAGCAGGATGTTCTCAGGCTGAAGTAGCCACTGAGCAGAAAGGCACACTGACCGCTTCATTGTGACCAATGCCCTTAGGGACTGGATAATTAATGCCACACAACTCCAGGCACATTTCAGGGAGGTGAGAGGCGCCCAAGTGTCACGTCAGACCATTCAAAACTGTTTACATCAGCGTGTGTGTGTGCTAGACGACCTACAAGGGTACCTGACCTCACCACCAGGCACAGGCGTCGCTATGTTCCTATATCCACTGTGTAGCTTACCCCATGTGCAGGGCATTGCCGTAGCTTAGGTATCCATGGTATCGACCTCTAACAGCTGTCACTATATGAGCAGGCGCAACCATGGTCTAAGCTACTGCAATGCCCTGCACATGGGGTAAGCGATATAGTGAATCAGGAGAACTATACTACATGTTTAATTGGAGGAATTTGCTAATATTATTATTACATCTAGTACATATTTGGATAGGATCTTGGAGATGGGAATACCCCTGTAACCCTTATGGTAAAATTATAAATTTGAATTTTATCGAATACTGGATTGGGCATGTAACCTGAATTTTCAGCCTTAAGTTCAAGGGTTCACAGTCTTAGAACCATATATTGCCCAATTGTAATGCCAATGCCTATATCTCCAGCTCCATTACACGTCCAGCAAATAATGTTCCATTTAATCCAGAAAATAGACTGGAAGTGCTATAATAGACCAGTGAGCACAAGAGCCCTCTGTACATGGCCGGGTGCATTAAATGTTCACTGCTGATTATTTTCAATGAGGCCTTTTGTCCCACAGAATGAGGGTGTTTATTGAGCCGAACTGTCCTCTGACATATTGGCCCCTTGGTTAAAAAGCCTTATTCAGTGCCGTACTGTCAGCGCGCTGCTCCCTGGTCTGACCGGCCCAAGACACAGCGCCTCATTCAGTATCGGACAGCAGCGGAATCATGAAATGCACTAATTGTACGCTGCACGGTCATAGAGGATCCATTACAGATCTATCTATTTATTATCTATCTTTTCTCTGTCTATTACTGTATCTATCTATTGCCTATTATTATTATTTATTATTATAGCACCATTTATTCCATGGCGCTTTACATGTGAGGAGGGGTATACATAATAAAGACAAGTACAATAATCTACAATAACAATACAAGTCACAACTGGTACAGGAGGAGAGAGGACCCTGCCCGCGAGGGCTCACAATCTACAAGGGATGGGTGAGAATACAGTAGGTGAGGATAGAGCTGGTCGTGCAGCGGTTGGTTGATCGGTGGTTACTGCAGGTTGTAGGCTTGTCGGAAGAGGTGAGTCTTCAGGTTCTTTTTGAAGGTTTCCATGGTAGGCGAGAGTCTGATATGTTGTGGTAGAGAGTTCCAGAGCATGGGGGATGAGCGAGAGAAATCTTGTATGCGATTGTGGGAAGAGGAGATAAGGAGATATCTATTTTCTATCTATTATCTATGTATCTGTTCTCTATCTATCTACAGTACCTATTGTCTATCTATTCTCTATCTATCACTTATCTATCAGCTATCTATTTATTGATCTATCTATTGATCTATCGAAAAAATAGTGAAGAAGCAGCAACAGGCAGAAAGCGTACCTGGGTGCCGTTTATCCAAGGCAATAAACAAACCTCAGTATAAAAGACAAAAAATGGAGGCAGCACACTAGTTTAAAGTTCTTCAAACTTTAAAGTCCTTTAAACTGGTGCGATGCCTCCACTTTTTGTCTTTTATCTATCTATCTATCTGTCTATGTATCTGTTATCTATCTATGATCTATCTATTCTCAATCTTTTCAAATACAAGTAGACTTTATTTGCGGGATTGGCTGAGTTCTAGCCCCAGGTGGGCGTACTTGTTGGTTTCCGTAAGTGGACAGTTGCCTCTTATGAAGGAGTGATTGCCAGCTGGTTATCTTTCATTTCTAGAACACCATGATATTAGTTTTCTTCCAGTTGCTTTCCAGTGCCCATGTGGTGCTGAAGGTTTCTAGGATTTTCAGATTTTCTTGGAGACCTCTCTCAGTTGGTGATAACTCCAGAAGGTCATCAGCATACAGCAGAAATTTCACCTCTGTATCATGGATGGTGAGTCCTGGTCCTGAGGAGGATTCCAGAGCCACCGCCAGCTGAAGAGTGTTGGGCTGAGGTTGCAGCCCTGTCTCATTCCTCGGTTCTGTTCTCTGTGTAGGAGCTTCGAATGACATCATATACAGTAGTTTGCTTCCTATTCCACTACCCAGCAGCTTTCGGAATAGCCCTGGGAGCCACACTGAGTCAAAGGCCTTCTTGAAGTCCACAAAGCAGGCATAGCTCCTCCCATGCTTTGTATTGTGGACATGTTTCTTGATGAGGCTGTGTAGGGTGTAGATGTGGTCCGTAGTGCCTTGGTTTGGCATGGAGTCTGCTTGGCTTTTGCTGAGGATCTTGTGTTGAGGAAGGTGAGGATCCTCTTGTTTAGGACGCAGTTCAAGAGTTTCCCCAGGTTGCTGCTGACACATTCCCCGGTAGTTTGTCCCGTTTTTGTGTATCGGGGTTATGAGTCCTTAGTTCCAGTTTTTGGTAAAGTAGCTAGCCTGCAGTACAGTATGGACGAGTTTTGCTATCCCACCCTAGATATCTGGAGGGCTGTATTTCAGCATTTCTGGGAGGACCTCATCTGGGCTGCTTGCTTTTCAACCTTTTATCAGTCTGATCCTTTCTGTTATTTCTGGCAATGTAATTGGTGTGTCCTGAGAGTTTTGGAAGGCTTTGATTTTTTTTCTCCATATCCTTTAGTTTGTTTACAAGCTCTTTTTGTGTCGGGTTCAGGTCTTCACTTGGGATGTCTTTGTAAATGTCCTTGAAGTACTGGAACTGGATGTGGAGGTTGTTGATTTTTTTTTTTGGTTGTATCCTAGGTGGTTCCATAGTTCCCAAAAGCTGTTGTCTTCAAGGGCATCTTGGAGTTGGAGGAGCTTGGTGGAAATGTGGTTTTGCTTTTTCTTTTTAAGGATGGCTTTTTAATTTTGTATGGTGTGGTAGGATTCTCTCAGAGTGGGGTTGTTTTGTGTCTCTTGTTTCTTTCATTTGAGGCCACTTTTAGCACCTTCCTTATAGTTTTGTATTCCTTTTCAAACCAGTTATTGGGATTTTGTTTGTCTCTTGTTGCTGCATCTTTTCAGCTCACACATTTCTGACATGGCACAAAGAATGTCGTTAAGGTCCATTACCGCAAGGTGTATTCCTTCTGGGTTAAGTTCATACATGTTGTTATGGAAGCGTTGTAGCTTTTCCATGATCCTCTGGTCTGTTGATGGCATCTGAATATTTTAGGGCCGACATCTTGGATAGAGGCAAGCTAAAGTGGCTGCGGAGTTTGTGAGGGTGATTTGTTTGTGAATTTGATGTATAGGAGCAATTCGTTGTGGGTTGACTATAAAGGCCTCAATGCTTGTAGGGTCTATGTCTGTGACGGCATAGTCTATCACACTGCCACCCATGTGGGACTTTAGGGTGCGTCTTCCCATTGAGTTTCCCTTGGTACAGCCATTGAGGATGCGAAGTCCGAGGCTTCAGCATAGGTTTCCCAGTGTTCTGTCACTTTTATTGACTGTGCCTTTGTAGCTGTCCGTCTCTGTGAGCACTAGATTGTCACAGTTGGTATCTGCTCCGAATAAATAGACATTTCCTTCAGTGGTCAGGTAGTCTTTCCCTTCCCGTTCTTGTATTGAGGTCTATCTATCTATCTATCTATCTATCTATCTATCTATCTATCTATCTATCTATCTATCTATCTATCTATCTATCCCTCCATCATCTTCTCTACTCTTATGCAGCACCGATGGCCATCTGTGTGGCATTTACAGTGAAGGACTTGCCCCCTTTACAACCTCCTAATTCTTCCGTAATATAAACAGCGGCATCAGTTTTAGAGTTGAACCTCAGCCATGTTTACCCGGTACTGTAGTATTTCTGAGAAAAGCACAGTAGGCAGTGATGCTAAAGTTAGGATCTTCAGAGGAAAAAAAAAATCCTTGTTCTGATAAGGAAGGACAACTGTTGCAGTGAAGCATGAAATGTCTGCGCTTGTCCTAGACACTTCCTCCTCTTCATCACTGCACCTACAGCTACTAATCCAGGCGGCTTCAGACCAAAACTGACCAAAACTTTTTTTTTATGACCAGATGAAATCTCGATCAGTGATCAGCAGCAACTGTTTACTTCTTCTACAGCGCCACAGCAGGAGAAACAAAGAATTACATGGTGGACTGTACTGTGCATGTAATGCATGGATGTGTCGGGTTCTCCAGTGGAAGCTTTACTCTCCAATCTGGCTCCTGAAGTTGGTAGCCCCTTCTTCATACATTTTTAAAAGGAAATGCATCAACAGAAAATGACCTATTGTTTAAATCCAGGTTTTTGTGGTAAATTTATTAAAAAAAAAGAAAAATAAATATTTTTAAAAATAGAAATCTTACAATTTTTCACACTGGTCACTGGATTGTTTTTAGACTTTTTAGATCTATATATAGAGGTGTTATCAGTCATTGTATAGAAGAGGGAGGAGGTGAGCTGTGATATCCTCTATTGTGACTGGTGGATCCTTTGTCATCTACTGTATATACATGTGTTATTAGTTATTGTACAGGAGGAGGTGAGCTGTGACATCACGTATTGTGTATGGTGGATCCTGTATTATCTGCTGTATATAGAGGTGTTATCAGTCATTGTACAGGAGGAGGAGGTGTGCTGTGATATCACCTATTGTGAATGGTGGATTCTGTGTTATCTACTGTATATAGAGGTGTTATCAGTCATTGTACAGGAGGAGGAGGTGAGCTGCGACATCACCTATTGTGAATGGTGGATTCTGTGTTATCTACTGTATATAGAGGTGTTATCAGTCATTGTACAGGAGGAGGAGGTGTGCTGTGATATCACCTATTGTGAATGGTGGATTCTGTGTTATGTACTGTATATAGAGGTGTTATCAGTCATTGTACAGGAGGAGGAGGAGGTGAGCTGTGACATCACCTATTGTGAATGGTGGATCCTGTGTTATCTACTGTATATAGAGATGTTATCAGTCATTGTACAGGAGGAGGAGGTGAGCTGTGACATCACCTATTGTGAATGGTGGATCCTGTGTTATCTACTGTATATAGAGGTGTTATCAGTCATTGTACAGGAGGAGGTGAGCTGTGACATCATCTATTGTGAATGGTGGATCCTGTGTTATCTACTGTATATAGAGGTGTTATCAGTCATTGTACAGGAGGAGGTGAGCTGTGACATCACCTATTGTGAATGGTGGATCCTGTGTTATCTACTGTATATAGAGGTGTTATCAGTCATTGTACAGGAGGAGGAGGTGAGCTGTGACATCACCTATTGTGAATGGTGGATCCTGTGTTTTCAGCCATTGTAATTCTGCCTCTTATGATAAGGAGTCTGCTGAAATCTATTCCAGAAAAGTGAGAAGTAGGAGTCTAAAAAACCCGTGGTGGCCAGTGTGAAGCTTGCTAATTACTACCGTATTATATTTTTTTTAATGTTAATGATCTGAAAAAAAAGAAATCTTAAGAGGATCTAAATACATACCGTTTCTAAAAAATACCTGATGTAAACAGTAGGTCATTTTCTGATGACACATTAACTTAAATAAGGCGTCAAAAGAATACAACCTAGTAGACTCCTTTGCCATCTGGCCACTGAGACTTGCCTACGCCTGACATGCTGTGGATGGCACAGAATGATGCCGGCAGGTTAGATGAAAAATACTGTATAATATGTACATAAAGACTCCTTTTGATACCTGTAGGAACTGGGAAATTATTTGTTTTGTCAAATGCTCCTATTTCTTTAGCGTTTCTGTGAAGCAGAACATCTGGCCACCATTGCTCCCATTCAGTAGCTAAATCCAGATGCTTCCGCTTCCAGATCTCTAGAGTGACTGGGCATTAAGCTACAAATCCAGGTCACGTATGGCCGCTCGGCTGGATTTTATCAATGAAGAGGTTTCATCTGCCAGGAGATCATTTATCTTTAGCCCCAATTTCTAGGTTTTGTGGACAATTTTGTGTCTTTAGGTTTAACTTTAGTTCATTACATCTGAGGCTCGGTTATATAAGGAGGAGGCTGGTCTATGGGGCACATTGGCCACCTGTGCCAAAGAAGGCTCCTGATGCCAAATCAGCTGCACAGACTTGTTTTAGATCTCTCCCACAGTAGGCAGTATCTTATTAGACATCCTGATGTTCCTGCTAAGCAGCAGAATGCCCCTCTATGCTGCACAGACTTGTTTTAGATCTCTCCCACAGTAGGCAGTATCTTATTAGACATCCTGATGTTCCTGCTAAGCAGCAGAATGCTCCTCTATGCTGCACAGACTTGTTTTAGATCTCTCCCACAGTAGTCAGTATCTTATTAGACATCCTGATGTTCCTGCTAAGCGGCAGAATGCCCCTCTATGCTGCACAGACTTGTTTTAGATCTCTCCCACAGTAGGCAGTATCTTATTAGACATCCTGATGTTCCTGCTAAGCAGCAGAATGCCCCTCTATGCTGCACAGACTTGTTTTAGATCTCTCCCACAGTAGGCAGTATTTTATTAGACATCCTGATGTTTCTGCTAAGCGGCAGAATGCCCCTCTATGCTGCACAGACTTGTTTTATATCCCTTTCATGGTGAGTAGTATTTTACCAGAAATCATTACATTTTTACTAAGCAGGATTGTGACCTACTATGCTACACGGACTTGTTTTAGGTCCCTCAGATGAAAGGTTTTATTTTACCAGAAACCAAAACATTTCTGCTAAGCAGCAGACTGCCCCATCATTCTGGACCGACTTGTTTCAGATCCCTCCCATAGTAAGGTAGTTTTACTAGAAATCATGACATTTCTACTAAACAGGAGACTGCCCCAATATCCTGTACAGACTTGTTTAAGATACTAGGTAGTATTTTACTAGAAATTGACATTTCTAGTTACTAAGCAGGAGACTGCCGCATTATGCTGCACAGATTTGTTTTAGATCCTTACAGCAGCAGCTAGTATTTCATTGGAAATTATGACGTTTCAGAAATTTAAAAAAAAACTAAAATTAAAAAAATAAAATAAATGGCAAAATTATTTCTACGCAACCTCCATGCTGAGAGGGATTGTCGGTAAGACACTGTGTAGTACACAGAAAAATCTTCTTTATGTGCTGAGCTATTAATTGATTTCTGTGATGGATGATGAGGAACAGATTCTATTAATTATATTGTTTTCCGTTTCCGACACTGAGGAGATCAATAATCGTCTCATTGGTAATTGGATTTCAAGCAGTGATTTAAGTTTGGGGGAAACCGTTGTGTTTAATTGCATGGTATTTTCTGTACTGGGATATAGCGGAGGATCTGTAGGCGGCGGAATCATCATTATTGATGGATGGATCTAATTCTAAGCCGGATTGATAAGCGCTTTTTTCGTTCCCGTAATGGGTGATCTGGTGCAAGCAGGGTGTGCATGTTTCAGATAAGGACGATTGAGGATTAAAAAAAAAAAAAGTGGATGACTCTTATTTTTATTTGTGCGGCCGTCCTAGTTGGGTGATTTCATTTACCAAGTCTTGAATCGTATTATTTTTTAAAGGGGCATTCCACCTCTAAGATAGTATTAGGAAATTACTTAAAGTGGTTTTCCAGGTAAATAAAAAAAATAATAATAAGTAAATGTTTTTATAAATAAATTTCTAAATACCTTCAATTAGGAAATCACACTTATTTTATCTAGAGAGGTAATCACTGTAGAATTAAAATGGCCGCTGTCTTGTTATATTGTCAGAAACCTGAGAACGTCTGAGCATGTGCAGTAGGAATTTCCATCTCCTCCTTTATATTTAGGAAGATGTGCCCTTTGGTCTCCAAGACTAGAAACATTTTTTTTTAAAAAAAAATTTGCCCACTTTAAATTTTGGGGATTCAGGAAGAAGCTGGAGTTCGTTTTGGAGACTTCTGAAAATCGCATACAGATGTTGTCACTACTTACCGTAAATGTTCACACGTCTCACCTGTACTAGAGGTGAATATGTGGCCAAAATGTCACCTAATTTTAGATCGGTAGGGGAGGATAACCATGTATGAAAGAGGATCTGGGAATTAGGTAATTGAAACCACAGCAAAATGCAAGGTTCTAATCCACAACTGGTGGTCACTCTGGTGGATGAGGACTATGAGCCGAGTTGTAGCACAGACGTTCTCCATGGAATGAAGGGGGTGCAAATTCCGCAGGCTCGGGTACAGGATGCCATTGTTAATAGTCAGGCTTAGTGGGCTTGTCCGGAGCTGTTGTGGATTAACTACTTAGAGACTAGCCTTCTGTAAATGAATTTTCTTTCTTTTTTTATGAACTGATGGATGTCTGGTCTTCCTTGCGAGACGTTCCACCTTAAATGCATCTTCATGTAGACGTGACAGAAGAAGTCAACACTGGGACACTTGAGCTCTCGATACCCAAAACCGATAGAACATTGTGACTTTTCGTTTTTGGAGATTTCTATGGTCTTGACCCACAAATTTCCATCAATTTCTATATGAAAGGTGTGAAGATGGATGATAGGGTGTAGACTTCTGACCTTCACCACTTTTGGTCTGAGATCTATCCAGCATCTGTTGCTCCTTGCCTTCATAGACAAGACAGCGTACAATCTTTACCTTCGTAGGAAGGTAAGGCTAATGTTATACACTTATGAGATAACCATATCTGTCTTGCCACTTCCCAGCGTCGGATCCTTAGAGGGAATCGGTCACCAAGTTTGACTGATATGAGATACGGCCACCACCTTTCCGGCCTGACATAGAATGCTGTGTATCTACCCCAACCCAACCTGTAAGAGAAGAAAAAGACCTTTTGTTATATTCACATGCCGGGAGGTCCGGTAGTAGGTGTGTCGCTGGTCTTGGTCCAGTGCCTCCTATCTTCTTATGTCCTCCTTCTTGCTTCTTGTGGATGATGCGTCCGTACGTCATCCACACAGTCTCCTTCCCAGACGTACTTCTCTGCCCTGACTAGGGCAGCGTAAAGTAGTGCAGTGCACATGGACTGGGGTTCTTTGACCTTCCCCAGCGCATGCGCACTGCAGTACTTTGCTCTGCCGTCAACAGGGCAGAGAAGTACCCCTGCGCAGGAGCGCGATGCCGAGGACACTGTGTGGATGACATAGGACGCGTCTTCCACACGAAGCAAGCAAGACAGCATTGCAAGAAGTAGGGAAGCGCCAGACCAAGAAGAGCAACGCCCCTCAGACAGGACCTCCCCGGAGGTGAGTATAATAAAAGGTCTTTCTGTTCTCTTACAGGCTGGGTTGGGGGCAAATATACAGCATTATAGAATGATGTATATCAGCCCTGAAAGGTGATGGCTGTATCTCTTATCGGCCGAACCTGGTGCCAGGATCCCTTTAAGGCTGCGTTCCCACGATCAGGAAGAGCAGCGTTTCGGAAGCAGCGTATTTTCACTGCATCCAAAACACTGTGTTCTACATTACAAGCACAGTGGATGGGAGTTATAGAAATCTGCCCACTGTGCTTCTATTTAACTGCGTAAACTCACTCCCGGTGTGGGTTCATGAGCCGCGGCATGTTCATTTCTCTGTGTACGTTCCCTGAATAGACTGTCATTAGATGCGGTAAATCCGCATAGCTCTAAAAGACAAGTGTGTATGTAGAACACAGCGCTATGGACGTAGCGAAAATACCCTGCGTCCTAAACGCTACTATTCCTGATCGTGGGCACGCACCCTAAGTGATTGTAATGTCTCCCCTTCACATTGAATTGCAGCATTGTTACATCGTAGAAACCCATAAACCTAACTAAAAGGATGCGTGATAAAGAATCTCCAACACAAGCGACATATTTACCCTGAAGGTTAACTCGCAGATGGGAATATCGGAGGAAGGGGGAAATAATGGAAAGAAAAATATATTTGAGTAAAACAGTTAGCGAAGTAGTCAGTGTAATTGGAGTTTTGCTACTTGTTCATTTATTATAGTGGTCATATTCATGTACATAGGGGCAGTACTATAGTAGTTATATTCTTATACATGGGTGCAGTATTATAGTAGTTATATTCATGTACATAGGGGCAGTACTATAGTAGTTATATTCTTATACATGGGTGCAGTATTATAGTAGTTATATTCTTGTACATAGGAGCAGTATTATAGTAGTTATATTCTTGTACATGGGGCAGTATTATAGTAGTTATATTCTTGTACATGGGGGGCAGTATTATAGTACTTATATTCTTGTACATAGGGGCAGTATTATAGTAGTTATATTCTTGTACATAGGGGGCAGTATTATAGTACTTATATTCTTGTACATAGGGGCAGTACTATAGTAGTTATATTCTTATACATGGGTGCAGTATTATAGTAGTTATATTCTTGTACATAGGAGCAGTATTATAGTAGTTATATTCTTGTACATAGGGGCAGTATTATAGTAGTTATATTTTTGTACATAGGAGCAGTATTATAGCAGTTATATTCTTGTACATAGGAGCAGTATTATAGTAGTTATATTCTTGTACATAGGAGCAGTATTATAGTAGTTATATTCTTGTACATAGGGACAGTATTATAGTAGTTATATTCTTGTACATAGGAGCAGTATTATAGTAGTTATATTCTTGTACATATGGGCAGTATTATAGTAGTTATATTCTTGTACATAGGGGCAGTATTATAGTAGTTATATTCTTGTACATAGGAGCAGTATTATAGTAGTTATATTCTTGTACATAGGAGCAGTATTATAGTAGTTATATTCTTGTACATAGGAGCAGTATTATAGTAGTTATATTCTTGTACATAGGGGCAGTATTATAGTAGTTATATTCTTGTACATAGGGGCAGTATTATAGTAGTTATATTTTTGTACATAGGAGCAGTATTATAGCAGTTATATTCTTGTACATAGGAGCAGTATTATAGTAGTTATATTCTTGTACATAGGAGCAGTATTATAGTAGTTATATTCTTGTACATAGGAGCAGTATTATAGTAGTTATATTCTTGTACATATGGGCAGTATTATAGTAGTTATATTCTTGTACATAGGGACAGTATTATAGTAGTTATATTCTTGTACATAGGAGCAGTATTATAGTAGTTATATTCTTGTACATAGGGGCAGTATTATAGTAGTTATATTCTTGTACATAGAGGCAGTATTATAGTAGTTATATTCTTGTACATAGGGGCAGTATTATTGTAGTCATATTCTTGTACATAGGGGCAGTATTATAGTAGTTATATTCTTGTACATAGGGGCAGTATTATAGTAGTTATATTCTTGTACATAGGGGCAGTATTATAGTAGTTATATTCTTGTACATACATGGGAACTTTTCTCTATCTTGTGCTTCATGAAGCATGGTAAATGTAGAATTTACACCCAAAATGTTATTTTGTATAATCCTGCCAGGGTCCATGCTGCAATCTGTCATACCCTCCTGTATTTTTCCTTTCCAAGTCTTTATCCTTCTTAATGCTTAGTGCAAGTCGAAAATCTGCAATCACAGCCAACTGCCAGCAAATCCCCGAAGCTCGGCTTCCACTAAAGCGTTCGGGCTCCCTCGTCTCATTTCATCTATTAATATCACAGCGACTGGATCCACTACGCTGAGAACTGGCAGCTAAAACCGTGACTGAGAAGTTGGATGCCAAATCACCGTCCTTACAATCCCTTTACCTTGACCTAACTTTATAAATGGACTTAATGGAAATAAACACAAATGTAGCAGAGCCGAGTTTTTCGCATATTGGTATGACAGTGATAGGAGCCAAAATACAGACTCGGCTCTGCTGCATCAGCTTCTTATGGTTCCTGATTGTCCTATTCATCCTAATGCCGCAGCTTCCATCTTCAATGCAAATCATAATATTTGTCATAAATTAACAAAATATTTTTTTAATTTGATTCTGATCATGTTAAATAATATTATTCTTCATGGAAAAAAATAAGAAATGAGTAATAGATAATAGTATTATTTATGGGAATTCTTATTTAATTATGTGTCATAGAAGTTCTTTTTGTGATAGAATTTGCAATTATATTTTTTTTTATTTTGGTGTTCAGTTTTGCCTAAGATATTAATTCATTTATATTTTAATTAATTATGGGTCAAAGTGTGAACATATACAAGAATATATATATATATATATATATATATATATATATATATATATATATATATATATATATATATATATATATATATATATATATATATATATGTATATATATATAAACTGAATTCCAAAATACAAATGAAAATTTTCTTCCCAATGAATTCATTTATGTTATTTATATCAGTATCATTCATGGACTAGAGCAGGGGCGGGGAATCTTCTTTTCTGCCAAGGGCCATTTGGTGATTTATACCATCCTGTGGGGGCCGTACAAATTGTGAGCTAAGTCCACCCACAAAGTACGTCCTGACGCTGACCCTGGTGTCAGGACATAATCATTCACTGCACGCAGCTCAGCAGTCAGTAGTGAACACTGCGCGCAGAGAGCAAGAAGAGACTAAAGGGCCGTGGCAAGCAAAATACAGTTGCCTGCTCAAGCACTGCGGTCCCTGAGAATTTGCATGGGGGCTGGATACAAAGTCATAGAGGGTCTAAGGTTCACCACCCATGGACTAGAGTGTGGACATGTTGAAAAATAAACACAAACTGTTCAAGAATATAACTACCGGTACTACAATTCTGCTCCTATATATACAAAAATATAACTACTATAATACTGCCCCTATGTACAAGAATATAACTACTATAATACTGCTCCTATGTACAAGAATATAACTACTATAATACTGCTCCTATGTACAAGAATATAACTACTATAATACTGCTCCTATATACAAGAATATAACTACTATAATACTGCCCCTATGTACAAGAATATAACTACTATAATACTGCTCCTATGTACAAGAATATAACTACTATAATACTGCCCCTATGTACAAGAATATAACTACTATAATACTGCCCCTATGTACAAGAATATAACTACTATAATACTGCTCCTATGTACAAGAATATAACTACTATAATACTGCCCCTATGTACAAGAATATAACTACTATAATACTGCTCCTATGTACAAGAATATAACTACTATAATACTGCTCCTATGTGCAAGTATATAACTACTATAATACTGCTCCTTTGTACAAGTATATAACTACTATAATACTGCTCCTATGTACAAGTATATAACTACTATAATACTGCCCCTATGTACAAGAATATAACTGCTATAATACTGCTCATATGTATAAATATAAATCTTCTATAATACTACTCTCTATATATGTATACTATGTATATGTGTTCTGTACATATGCCTCTAGTCATTAGCAGGCAGAGCAGTTGGATGTTATAGATTTTGAGGAATCATTCCTGTGAGATGAAAGTTTTGGATGTGGATAGAGCGGCATTCATCATAGTGTGATCATACGCTAATATGTTTTCATAGACATATGTTCAGTGTGTGGCGGTGTCATTAATCAGTGCAAGCAGAGAATAAACCTGTGCTGCTATGAATAGAATCTACTCCATGATTCACTGCTTAGCAGATGATGGTAACCGGAGATCTGAGCACTTATAATATATGACCTCTTCTGCTTTCTAGAGCTACATGTGCTAGGCTTCTTCTTAAAGGTACCATACGCCTAATGATGATTGTTAATGATGATATCTTGATCTTTTGATCATTCAGCTAATCTTCTCCAGCTTAGGGAAATTTCCATTTCCTCCTATTGCTGCAGTCATGTACTCCGCCGTGTCTCGTTTTAGTATTTTTATTGATTTCAGTTGCCAACATGCAATGCACCATTTTTCCTTCGGAGGCAGTGCAGGATAATTGAACAGTTTCTGGTGAGTTAATTCCAGCTGATCAATGGAGAGTGCAGCAATCGGACAACCTGTGATTACTTTTTTGACTGTCCATTCCAATGGAAAGAGATTGTAAATGTTGAGGTGTCAGAGAATTATGAATAGAGCCTTTCACTATATTTGGGAACGATTGGACTGGGTTTGCCATGTTTTCTTTACTGAAAAGGACAGGGCCATAATATTCTTTTACGGAAAATTCCATTTGGTCTTATCCTAGCAGTATAGACTACAACCTCTTTGTCTAACAAAATGAATTTTTTAAGTTATAGAGCACCTGTCACTTGCCAAAAATATATATATATTTTTACTTGATATAAATGCCCCCGTTCCCCTGAATCCGGCGCTATATTTCTTTTGTTCCTGCGCCTCTCCATACCTGAGATATGGTTCCCTCATCCTTTTATATAAATCTGTTATTAGTCAACTGGGCGTGATCCTCCAGAAGACACCCATGAGGAGCTGAAAGCCATGCCTACTTGTCTGAAAAAAAGCACCTGGAAGAAGGGTTCATATCTCAGCAACAGAGAGGAGGAGGAACAAAAGAAAAACATCGCCGGATTTGGGAGAACAGCGGCATTTACACCCAGTATAAGAATTACATATTTATGGCAAGTGACAGGTCGTCCTTAAAGGGTTTGTCCAGATGATGCACTTATTTATTAAGTTATTTGGGGTTGAAAAATCGCCGGCTGAGGTTGGTCTCCATTGTGGAAAATAATTGGCTGCGTTTTAAGATGTATCCATGAAGTTAAGACCAGCAGGATCGGGAGCTGCAGGCATCGATGAGCGTGACTATCACCTTTTTTTTTTAAACCCTTTAAGAAATAAATGTTTAGACGGCAGAAGACATGACATAGATACGAGTAGACATTGAACAGATTTCCTAAAAAATGGCATTTTGGGAAGCAGATCTCTCAAATGGACTAACCCTTACCCTACAAGAGTATTATTATTTTTATTTTTTTTTTCATTTTTTTTTTTTAGGCTGTTGATTTATTATACATCTATTAGATGTGCAGAGGCAGACTTTGGCAGATAACCTTGACCAGATGTCTCAGGCTGTCAGGTTTGTCCTACCCAGACATTTTCGCACTACATAACCAGAGTGCACATATTGGATATTTGCATATTTAATAAAAAAGCGTGCCCACCGCTGCAAACATTATGTTGCGCTAATTCAGGCGACTTGTCTTTGTGACACATTTTAATATTTTCTGGTACATTTACATAGGCAGACTCCTCATCCTGAGCACCAACGCAAGATGTCTCTCCTCGCCCGTCCAATATTACGGCTCCTTTGGCCTAGAACTTCTAAAAAATAAGGCCATCACTTCCGCAGCGACTGTTAGAGGGAGCAGAGCTCGAAGAATTATTCGTACGTGTCCTCATCGTGGACGTGATTTATTTTTCTTTTATGGAAAATGTGGTATCGGATGTGAAGCATCATGGAGATGACCTAAAGCTTGGGCCAAAAGTAGCAGTAGATAAGGAAGCCATTTTTAGCCACCATGGTGCTAAGATTTGGTTACCGAGTCTCCCAGGTTTCATAGAACCATGTGGAAAAATCCAGCAACCACAAAAAAAAATTATGTATAAAACATCAGATTTTTGGAATATGGCTAAAAACAAAGAAAAAATGAAGATAGTACAACATGGTGGACACCAGGTCTAGGGGTTTTGAGCCTTACTGGCTCTTGACAGGTTTCTTAGAAGGTCTTGAACCCTGATCTGGATGTTGGTCCTCCTCCAAGGGGTCTATGGCATCCTCCGAGGAACATAGTAAAAAGTCAAGATAACGTTTATATAGCAACATCGATGGACAATATGTGGCCTCCACGATGTGACAATGGTCCATATCTTTGCTCCGTGGCACCGCTGTGTTTCAGTTCCTCTCCAGTCGTGAAATACTAAAGACCCCTCACAGGTGACATGATGTTCCCGTGTGTTTGCGTAGATGTGGTCTCTTTGATGTTTTATTACAGAGATGTATGGATATACTTCCTTTCATCTTCTAGCATGTTTGATGTCAGCTGTGACCAACCTATACGTCTCTTTCAAGGAACACATCATTAGGAAGGGGTGGAAAAATGAGGTTGGCGAGAATTAACGAGGGATGAAAGCATCAGCTATTTCTGGGATTCAAACATCTTTGTATAGAGGACCAGGGATGGACCCCCTCTTTATAAGAGCCCCATAACAGCTGCTCTGGGACTCCCAAACGTGCAGTACCATTTCTGGCCACTATACAGTGTGTGGCGCTATGCCATTCCTATCTTTTTCAGCACTTTGAATCTGGTGATCGATGAGTGTGCCAGAATATGAATCTGATATCGAGGACCTAACAATAGGTCATTTATTTTACGCTCCCGCAAAAAAAACTCACTTAAAGGGGTTGTCAGTTTTAAAATTGTATTTTTCCTTATTATTGCTGATCTATCATAAAAAACAAACGATCCCACCCTCTCTGAGCCTAGAGCTGCCTTATCGCATTGGCCACAATCTCTCTATTCATCGATTCTGCTGACTGTATAGCTTTTAGAGGACTTGTTTCGCCATTGACCAAAGTGAGATGACCATGTCCAGGACTAGGAAACTATGGATTTTTTTTTTATTGTGCCATACCTGTCAATCGATGGATTGTGTCTGGAATGAGGTTGAGCTGCAATACCACATACATCCTGTCGACAGGCATGGCGCTGTTTTTGGAAAAATATGTTTGTCAAATCCTGTCTGCTTTATTAATGTTGACGGATATAGAAGGGAACATTGAAATCTTGGGCAGCTTCTTGGTGCCTGAGCAAGGCATAGATTGCAGGAATTATGCAGCGCTTCGATACAGGGCCAGATATATTTTCCTACACATGGGAAGCACGGTGCATAGTAACCTGCATGCTAATGTCCCAAATCGATTGCATTGTCAGAGGTTTTCATGCCCCACCGGGTGTAATTGGACGTGCGGCCCGTTTTTTCCCAGTACCGGTCCCCCCCGTCTGTAATGGTTGCACTCACTGCACCTAATAACCATTACAAGCCGGAGTGGAATTTATTCCCGTCGCGTTCTATTACGTCAGTGGTTGCCATGTAACCAGATCGGCTTGTATTGTCACATTCCGTGCCTATAGGATAATTGGAACACACATACAGCGGTGAAAGATCTAGAAAAAAAACACGTAAAACCGCATAGCGGTACTAAATGACAAATTCAGCTCTGCTACATCTTTTAGCTTTGAGGACCGCAGCATGTGACCCTTGGTGATGTCCCGATCTCTACTGAGCTACCAGCTTGGAATGCCGCCATATGGAGCACATAAATAAAAGAAGTTAGTAGGACCCGTCCGTCATGTGGTGAGGGCCCACGGAATGCCGGCCTGCTGGGCACCTGTCTAGTGTGGGCTGGAGGAGCAGCTGTGTGGGAATCCGCCGTCCTGTATACTATACATTACCCCGATATTTTTAGATCCCAGCCATCGTTTAGTATTCTGCAAGCTGCAGTGTGTCCTCCGAGCAGCTGCGTCCCGGGTAGAAACATGGAATTATCTACTGTCTGCCCTGCTCCATAACGACAAGCTGGCACAATGGCGCTGCTGCTGTATAATTATTGGTTTCTTAAAGGGAAACTGACATTCCGATGCCCTATCAAATCCTATCTTACTTCCTCCCCTGTGATATGTGGGCATACTTCTTTGATCAGTCTTTTAATACCGGTTTTAAAAACCTGATGAAGAGTTCCATGCACTTGCCATAATATTAATTTTATTTCCTTAGTGTAAACGCCGCTGTTCTCCTGAATCCGGCGATGTTTTTCTTTTGTTTCTGCGCCTCTCCGTTCCTGAGATACGGCCTCCTCTTTCTTATATGCAAATCTAGCCTTGTTATCCAAGTGGGCGTGATCCTCACTCTTCTATGTGGGCGTGTTCTTGAGGACCAAGCCTGCTTGGCTAACGAGACTAGATTTATACACAGGGAAGAAGGAGCCATAACTCAGGATTGGAGAGTCGCAGGAAGAAAAGAAAAACATCTCCGGATTCAGGAGAACGGCGGCATTTGCACCAAGAAAAAAATATATATTTTATGGCAAATGACGGGAATTAAATGGAATTTCTATTTCCGAGCCAATAAAAGAAAATCGACCTGGTTTCTTTTTCCAGTCCTATAGTAGAAGAGCTGAGCTAATATATCTAGTATCCCGAAATGCTGATACTGGTGACCGTACTTGGGCCTTGCCAGGGGCATGCGGGTACTGTGTGGGCTTAATGCTTATTGGTGAACGTAAATGGCCCAAAATATCGTTAAGGCTAAGGTTGGGACTTGAATATTAGTCCTCGGTGAACGAAGGTCTCGAAATGATTTTGGAGGCTAAGTCTGGACTTCTTCATCTTTTTTTAAATTTTTAGCCATGAATAAGACAACAAATGCAAAGCCAAAACCCCTTGGTGATGATCCCGCTCTACTTGGCGGCACCGTGACTACTAAATTGCCTTGTGGCGGCTATGTTTCACCCGGGTACCATCTGCGTTACTTTTGTACATCGATGTGATGTTTCCTTCAAGCAATACATTTTGCTCCCGACATCCAAAAACTCCAGTAGGCTAATTGCCTCTTGTGGCATTGGCCGTAGCGTGCGTGCAGCTCATCGGCACTGACACAGATTTCCATCTGGATGAGGGTCCGAGAACGCTTTGGGGGCTTTTACGATGAATGATTGTTACAGAGCGGAAGAATCTGACAGTTGCTTATTATTATAGAGGAATATAAGGCGAAGTGTAATAATTACTAATGGGATGCTAGAATTGGTAAAGAATTCGGGGCACCCATTAATGAAGATTTTATTTCACCACTGATTTAATTGCCTGAATTTAATGTTGTACAAATCATTTGGTCCTCCAACAATAATGTGGGAAAACGGACGGCAAATGTTCAATTTCCCTGCAGGGCCACCACGGGAGAAAAATAAAGCTTAAACTGGACCCATTGAAATGTGATGCAACGCCATGCGGCTGAACAATAGGGAGAAGGGGGTGAAGGAAAGGTGGGAATGGATGCATTAAAGGGTTAACAAGCTGCAGTAATGCCGAGTATTGCAGAAGAATTGAGGCCACTTCATTGCGGAGAACGTTCCTGGAGGACATGGGAAGAATTAATGGATGATACTGCTGACCTGCGTGTGGATGGAAGGAAGGACAGCTGAATGAGCAAGCTTTATAGCCGGTCGCTTCCCCTACGCCGAGTAATTGTTGAATGCTTTCAGGCGAATGTAATCTCTAGAGCCGGCTGTCAAAAATGGTCTTCGGCGAGCTCCTCTATGTGTCTTTGTTAACCTTCTCATTGCACAAACCTAATATCTACTAAGACACATCCAAGATCTACGCGACAACCCCTCCAAGTGCCATTTGAGATGGAGACCCCCGTTTTCTTTGTGTATGCGTGGCATCTTCCTATTACTCTAACTCTTGTTGGGTTTTCCTTGACCCCATCATACCTTTAGAATGAATCCATGCACTTCACAGAGACCTCAGTACTAGGGTTGAGCGAAACGGATCGGTCATTTTCATAAGTCGCCGACTTTTGGTAAAGTCGGCGTCTCATGAAACCCGACCCGATCCCTGTGTTGGGTCGGCCATGCGGTACGCGATCTTGGCGCCAAAGTCGCGTTTCGTATGACGCGTCTAGCGCCATTTTTTCAGCCAATGAAGGAGCGTGGGCAGAGTGATAACATAGGGGTTAGGGGCGTGCACGCCTATCAACATTTTATCGCTTGTGCGCAGTAGCGATTTTCAATGTGTAACACAAAATTTTCTGTGCTGGGAGAGAGAGAGAGAGAGAGACAGAGAGAGAGAAAAAATAAAAATAAAAAAAATAATCCCCATTGACGTGCATAGGGTTTCGTGTTCCGGCCGATCCTCGACTTTTCGCTGTAATCGGCCGATTTCGCCCGACTCGACTTTTCAAAAAAAAGTCAAAGTCGCTCAACCCTACTCAGTACAATCCCTTGAGCCCTTTGGGTTCATATTCCAGTTTTCTTGCCCCAGTGAAGCTTTTTCCGATATTCCTTGGAAGCTGGCCCATCTAATGGTCACAATTGCATCAACGCCTAAGGCTTCGATATGTGTTAAGTTACTTCTAACCTTCTAACCTGTCAACATGATAAGAAAAGTTTGGTGGACATATTTATGCTCTGCTGTCACCAAAGACCAGATTGACCACCAAGAAACAAAGTTGTTGTTGGATGTTACTATCACACTAGTTCTCATCATTTTTTGAGGAGGATCTAGGACCCACTTTCCCATCCTTAGTAGAACAAAGAGGGAAGAACCCCATCTGGTGTCCTCTCACCGATCGAATAAAGGTCTCATGGTTGAGTGGCAGATTCACTTCTGAAAAATTATGATTTAGGCACTGGGTTATAAACCAAGTGACTGTTTATGTGACGACAATTTTGCCGAATTTCCTTATTAATCTACTTTTGGGCACGATGGTCCTTAAGATGTCAGTCACAACATTTTTTTTCTCATCCCCTGAATGTGCGTTGGAACTCTGGACCTCCTTGTGATGGTGGAGCAACTGTAGGGATACACAATAAACCTTCTAATGGTGCTTCTTTCCAACAGGTCTCCAGAGGCTCTGGGGTTCCCGGAAGATTGGCGAACTCTACCATTCCAGGAGGTTTCAGCTTTTTCCAACATCCTCCTAGGAGTTAGCAAGTACACAGAACTTCTGGAGATGTTAATCTTTCCGCTGAGTTGACAACATTCTTGAATTTGCCATGACTATCCTGAATTTTTGGAAACAATCCCGGCAAATGTGGGCATATTGTAGGTGCAAAAGTGGTGGGGTTGACATAAAACCAATGTACCATGTCGATAATTTTGGAATAGCTGGAAAGCCATCTGATTTTGTTTCTATAGATATAAGGTTATACTCATGATCTCTTTTTTTTTGACAGATTTTTCTGCAGATTTATGATTGTCTACATTAGTACAGATAGAAATGTACCGATGTTCTACCTTGAAGATAAGGTCTTCTGTAAGACTGCTGGTAGACTGTCGTGTCTCATCCAAGGCCTGTGCAGATCTTTGTGCGACGCTACCTGCTGAGGATCAGTATTGATCGCTTGGTGTTCAGCCTCGCACTGCTGAAGACAAACCTTCAGAAAATGTCTATATAAGTGAGAGGTTACGAAGAGGGAGACAAATCCTTCACAAATGCAAAATACTCTGTCCTCATGCACCGTAACTACAGGTCCTACACTTGACCTCCTCTAAATTAGTAGCCAGTATTTCCTTAGTCGTAATGCGTTGGAAACTTCTTAATAGCCACGTTTTCCAGAAAATTCAGACATCCTACCCAGGGGTTGTCTCAAAATCAGTTGATTGATAGTTCGGACTAGTAGAATAGCTCCTTTGCTTGCCTTTTACAACATCGGAGGAGTTCATCTGCACGAAATCTGCAAGTGCTGCGCCTCCTGCCTAGGAGACCGGCCACCTTTGATAGATTTCAGAGGTGGCCGTTACTTTAGCCAATGAGCAGTAAACTATAGAATTAAAAACCCCTCCGATACTGAGAACTTTGCAATATTAACCATTTATGATGTTAAAAAAAAAATATACCGACACGCTCCAGTCCGTCGACGTGGAAGTGAACTCTGTTCTATCTGTTAATGGCTGAATTGGGAGCCTATGGGTACCTTGGTGTGTGTGCTGTATGGGTCAAAGTTGTACGGCATCCTCTACCAACATAACGTGGCGTCCTCGTAAATCACGTCTGATAACTAAAGGCCTGAAGCCTCTCCGGACTCGCGCAGCGCTTGCAGGGGGATGACGCAGTGCTCAGCACTATCTGGCTCCTTATCGTTCCACAGAATGTACACATAACTAGGAAAGTATACAAAACACAGATTGAAAACACCATAAATCGGGTGCCCCCTCGTTGTGTCTCCATAAATATGTGACTGTGGATATGAAAGCACAAATAAAGTTTATTTAGTCTCTATAGCAAGGTCTTTCCACTTAAAGAGAACTCCATTTTTAACCATGCAGTATTCGTATTACTTCCACCATATTACACCTCAAATGTATCCCTTTAAACGTACCTTTAAGAGGGTGTCGTTTATACAATTGTGACCCAAAGCATGAAGCTTTGGGAAGTTTTGTGGACATTTTTAACTAGATCATGGTCTTAAAATGTCATGTAAATTGGAATTAAATTTCTTGGAGGTATATTGGACATAATGCTGCAAGAAATGTCATGTCTTCCTGCAGATTTGGGTTATTTTGTCTAGTCTCTTAACATTTTTATGTTCCCTTTATGCTTCCTGAGTGGGCGGGTTCTTCCTGGTGTGCTGCTGGCTCTAAGCCAATCAGATGTCACCCTCTTGATACTTCCCTCTTATGAAACACTGAATAAAGAGATGCTGCAGCTGCATCCCCCTCCTCCCTGTTTTCTACTTACCTTTTTACTTTAGACTGATGTTTCGTGACTTTTGAGGCTTAAGAGAAAATATAACATCAAAGAACTGTAAGCAGATGGAAACTGATAAAAAAATACACGTTCCCTTTATTTCCCCAGCTAAATAATACAATATATAACTGATTTGATGGTTTTATGTTTTTTTTGTGTGTACACACTAAAATCCCCATCTTGGGAATGTGATCATATATGCGGAGTATCATTTAATTAATTTCCCCATAGTCATTCCAATTCTTAGAAATAGAGAAGAGCCCCATAGTACGGCACCAATTAGATAGTGTTTGTCTCTGTTGAACGCATGGAAAAAATTAAAGCTTCGGAATTAAATTGTGTCAAATTGGCTCAGTCAATATTGTTGAAAGTGCCAGAGGAAGTAAAATATAATGTTTTATTGTAAATGTCATTATTGTCAGATTTAGCATAAAGTAAATGTCAATGCTCCCAATTTAATATATCTTTATGGCGATAAGAGTTCTATTTTTTGATACAGAGCTCCAAATCCCCTGCATTGACATAGAGGTAAATGATTTAATTCTTGCTTACTGCAGCCACCACTAGGGGGAGCGTCAGAGCTTACTGTAGACAGTTTATACATTGGAATGAATAACAAAGCTGTATGCGGTAAGCTCTAGAGCTCCCCCCAGTGGTGAATGCAGGCAGTCAGAAGTAAGCAGATTAGAGTCCATTTGGATATTCTTTGCAATACTTACCTTGTACTGTTTTTGATCTACATCATGCTTTCCTCCAGGAGGGGCTTTTTGGTGAAAGTATCCAACGCCTCCCCTAGGCTTTTCTCTCTATTAATCGTAAAAATCTTTTAGACATTTTTTTTTTGTTTGTGGTCTTTTCATAAGTCCTCACCAAAACCAAAGTTCAAAAATGAATATTTTTTCTGTCCCAGTCCCGGACATCGTTTCATACCTTTACCGCAACCTGGACTGTTCTGAGCCTCCTAGTGGACGTCATTAGGTTGACAATCTTCTATAGGGCTTTCATCTTTGCCCTATTACATGTGCCGGTCTGCGTCATATCTATTGTATACTCGATCCTGATATTTGGAGCCTGTGACAACCACCAAGGATTTCTCCTTGAAACTGCGAATTACCAAGACCTATAGTGTGCAGTTCCCAGCACGTTATTTGCTTACAGTAATTCCTGGCCTGGGAATTTGTGAGGAATGGATTTGACATTTGCTACCATTGAAAAGTATTGTCTGTGTCCTTTACGATCTAAAGGCCCCGTCTCACATAGCGAGATCGCTAGCGAGATCGCTGCTGAGTCACTAGTTTTGTGACGCAACAGCGACCTCAGTAGCGATCTCGCTATGTGTGACACGTACCAGCGATCAGGCCCCTGCTGCGAGATCGCTGGTCGTGTCGGAATGGCCTGGACCTTTTTTTGGTCGTTGAGGTCCCGCTGACATCGCTGAATCGGTGTGTGTGACACCGATCCAGCGATGTCTTCACTGGTAACCAGGGTAAACATCGGGTTACTAAGCGCAGGGCCGCGCTTAGTAACCCGATGTTTACCCTGGTTACCAGCGTAAATGTAAAAAAAAAAAAACACTACATACTCACCATCTGATGTCCGTCAGGTCCCTTGGCGTCTGCTTCCTGCTCTGACTGCCGCCGTAAAGTGAGAGCACAGCAGTGACGTCACCGCTGCGCTCTGCTCTCACTGTACGGCGGCTCAGTCAGAGCAGGAAGCAGACGGCAAGGGACCTGACGGACATCAGATGGTGAGTATGTAGTGTTTGTTTTTTTTTACATTTACGCTGGTAACCAGGGTAAACATCGGGTTACTAAGCGCGGCCCTGCGCTTAGTAACCCGATGTTTACCCTGGTTACCCGGGTGCTGCAGGGGGACTTCGGCATCGTTGAAGACAGTTTCAACGATGCCGAAGTCGTTCCCCTGATCGTTGGTCGCTGGAGAGAGCTGTCTGTGTGACAGCTCCCCAGCGACCACACAGCGACAAAACAGCGACGCTGCAGCGATCAGCATCGTTGTCTGTATCGCTGCAGCGTCGCTGTGTGAGACGGGGCCTTTACTGTCATGTGATGGTGTTGTATTCACAATTTGATCTTTATCAACCTTGCAGAGTTTACAGTCAAGTCAGTGAGACCTTGTGCAGCCCGGTTGTTTGGCCCAGGAGGCAATGTCTTTATTGTGGCCGCAAGTGTTGGTCCCTAGTGTTAGTAGATCAACAGTCATTATGAGCATTTGTTCTAATACTGCCACAATGGTTAACAATTTAAATACTATATTACTGCATTTTATGTATAAAAAACTAATCTAATACTGCCCCATATATAAGAATATAACTACTACTAGATGGTTGCCCGATTCTAACGCATCGGGTATTCTAGAAAATGTATGTTCACGTAGTATATTGCCCAGCCACGTAGTATATTGCTGCTCCTATGTACAAGAATATAACTACTATAATACTGCCCCATGTATAAGAATATAACTACTATAATACTGCTCCTATGTACAAGAATATAACTACTATAATACTGCTCCTATGTACAAGAATATAACTACTATAATACTGCCCCTATGTACAAGAATATTACTACTATAATGCTGCCTCTATGTACAAGAATATAACTACTATAATACTGCCCCTATGTACAAGAATATAACTACTATAATACTGCTCCTATGTACAAGAATATAACTACTATAATACTGCCCCTATGTACAAGAGTATAGCTACTATAATACTGCCCCTATATACAATAATATAACTACTATAACACTGCCCCTATGTACAAGAATATAACTACTATAATACTGCTCCAATGTACAAGAATATAACTACTATAATACTGCCCCTATGTACAAGAATATAACTACTATAACACTGCTCCTATTTACAAGAATATAACTACTATAATACTGCCCCTATGTACAAGAATATAACTACTATAATACTGCCCCTATGTACAAGAATATAACTACTATAACACTGCTCCTATGTACAAGAATATAACTACTATAATACTGCCCCTATGTACAAGAATATAACTACTATAATACTGCCCCTATGTACAAGAATATAACTATTATAATACTGTCCCTATATACAAGAATATAACTACTATAATACTGCCCCTATGTACAAGAATATAACTACTATAATACTGCCCCTATGTACAAGAATATAACTACTATAATACTGCCCCTATGTACAAGAATATAACTACTATAATACTGCCCCTATGTACAAGAATATAAGATTATAATAAAGGGGTTGTCCAGACTTGAGGCTCAAGTATGCGGTAACTCTGAGACTGCAGAATTGTGCAGATTGCACGCCGTCAGGATTCTCTGGAGCTGGTAGCGGGTGGTCATGTGACGGCAATGATGCGATTTGCATACTTTCGGCCACATTCTGACTAGACGTGTTCAGCCTTTCTAAATTCACATGTGTTAAGTGAAGGTACGCACGTCTAGTTGTCATGTGACCACATATATGCAAATCGCATACTTGCCATCACACCCGACCCTGGTGCCTTAGAATCCTGACAGCGTGCACTGTGCGCATTCTGAAGTCTGCAGTCACATAGAATGACTGCAGACTTGAACTCCAGTCTTGATGCAGACTTTATATCGACATTCTTATCCTGGAGTCTTCCATCGCTTCTCCTTATGACTTCTATAAAAAAAACAACCTGTAATTCTGCTGGCTGTTCCAGTAAGTGTTTATATGAAGATTATCTAGAATTATCGGGTAGAGGGTGGAATCTTTTTTTCTAAGGAAAGTTTATTGAAACTTACACTGTAAACGGCAGAAATTTCTGGGAAATCTGTCGGCCGTAGAGGGATTTTGCAGAGGTAAGTGACTGGAATTAGGCACTGGAATTCTAGCCTATTGATATGTTACTTTACATAACAAAAATTCCAGTATTTTGCAATTAAAGTACGGAAATTGTTGAGAAACTGCAAATACTTTCCTTATCGTCTACTTTTTTGGGAGATTTCTCTTCTCTGAGGTCATTGCATTATCTTCAATGCGTCCACGTTTATATCCTTGCTCAGGGTTCGGAGCTTTGACTGGTTGCCCACCTCTATTGGCAATGTTTTGTTTTTTTACTGAATTTCATGTATTTGGGGATAAAAAAAAGTCACTTTTGCAATTACGGTAATTTTTATTAACAATTTTGCACCTTTTGACTTTTACAGATTTTTTTTTTTTTGTTCCATCAGCACATTCAACTTTGATGTGGTCTGTGGTCATAAATGAGCTGAGAGGAGCTCAGAAAAGGACAGATAAGAGTGACAAACTGGAGTATCAGAATGCGCTCACTGACGAAGTCTCAGTAAACTCATTCTACAGCTAGCAATAGAAAGCAAAAATCTTTAATGAGACCCAATTACAAAAGTAATTTTAAACCACAAATGCATGCATTAAAGAAAAAAAATGTCCTCAACGGTGGAAGCGATTAATTTATTTTGACTCTCTAGTGCAAAATGTCCCAGTAGTCAGACGTGCGTCCTTGTACTTGCAGCAGCTGAATGGCGTCCAACCCCTGCCCCATAAACTCCTGTTATTTTCTCCATCTTGGACGCCAGCTGTGTACACAGGACCTGATGAACGTAGACAGCCAGGGTCACACTCTAGACACAACTTGTGTTTGCTGTTACCTGCCCTGAAGCAATGGCCGAACTCTGCAGCAAACTGCTATGTGTCTCCTGGTAAACACTGGCTATAGAGCGGCCGGGGGGGCAGCCAGACCCCAGTGTCTCCCAAGAGCTGACATAAATGCTAACCAGAGAACGCCGATGATCCCGAGCCATTGGGCTTTTTATATTAAATAATCCACTGCCACGGAAAGTTTCATTAATTATCTACCTGTCCTCGGTATACCGCAAAGCTGTATTCAGAGTTCTGCAGACTTCAGAGCTGAACTCGCTCCGCTTTTTTTTTTTTGGGTGGAGTACAGAAATCATGACAAAATTCATATCTCGTTATATCAGAGCTTCGCTATTAGGACGGTATCTGACAACCAACTTGCTGGCTGTTTCCAAAAAAAAGAATCATCACGGGTGAGATTTCAGGTGTGAACGCAGCTCTAGGGGAAAATCAGAATAATTTATGCACGGCCAAAGTCCTCAAATTACAAAACTGCATGGATTGAGCTGTTTTCTGTTCAGGATCATGGAGGGGAGTCCTGAAATAACCCCTTTAACTGAGGGTCAATGTGTGTAAAGTAACTAATATAATTTATTAATAAAGTTACTTACGGTAAATGGTTTATTCTCCTGTTCATAAATGGGTATTATTGGATAGTACTTGTAATTACAAGCAATTTTGCAATTTACGGCTTGTTACCTTGGCGACCGACCACCGCTGATAGGTGGCTACAAGCTTTTTTCTATTGAGCTTCTACTGAAGCAGGGCAGGATTGCTGGAGCGTGCCGTTACCTCCTAATCCTGGCCAGATTCAGCGGCACTGTTTACAGGCTAGACTGCAACGGTGGTCGGTCACCTAGGCAACTTGCTGTAAATAAAAGTGTTAATATCTCAAGAACGGTCTCACATTTTTATTAGTAGTAAATTGCAAAAGTTATTGTATTTGCAAGCACTATCTGACAATATATCCTTCTATGAAGATGGCAATAACTATTTAAAGGGGTTGTACTACTACGTATATTTGTCACCTAGACACAGGGTAAATGTATGATAGCTGGAAATCCAGTCATCAAAAGGATGGGGGTCTCAGGTACCCCTGTGTGAATGGAGCCGTGGTGTGCATGCTTAATTACCGCTCCATTCACTTTACAAAAACAGCACCACTCCTGTCTTCAGGTTGTGTGTGGTATAGCATTTTAGTCCTGTTCACTTCTAGGAGCTGAGCCATACTTTACGAACGCGGACTTGCTAACTCCATTGCTAAATCTGTTTTATCGTGGACATCCCTTTAATATCTGGTTTAAGTCCATACATATATATATATATATGTATGTATGTGTGTGTATATAAGCACAGTAGGCCTCATTTATCAAAACAGTCTGTTGCCGTTGCTCATAGCAACCAATCAGAGCTCGGCTTACATGTTTTAAACGGCTCTAGTAAGATGAAAGCTGCTCTGTGATTGGTTGCTATAAACAGCAAAGTCAGGTTTTTCTTTTTTGAGGCAATTGTGATAAATGTACCCCACAACTTTGAATGCTTAGTGTCTGGGAACATAATGAGACGTCCCCATGTGCCGGAGCATTAGACGAGGCGCTTAGTCAGCGCTCGCCCGTTCTGACCATCTGCTTCAGAAGACGGATATTATCCTGTCGCATTGGCCAAGGATGACACTTGTGGAAAATACTTTGTAGTACTCGAGTAGATGAAATCACGAAGGTGCTAATTACTCATCCCGAGCACAGGGGCCGCTCCGCCTGAGTATCTGCGCTGTCTTGTATAGCGCTTGGGCTCAGTTCTCTTAACTTAAAGGGGAACTCCACCTTTTAAACGTGATAAAATGCTTTTCTGATTATTGTATTGCAGCAGCACAAACTGTTGTTGAGATCAGGTCATTTTTGAAGGTATTTTAGAGAGATGCGCTGTCCCTTTAATTTGGAAATTGAGACCCTCACTAGACAGAAAGGGGCCCCTGTGGAAGAACAATATATGGACCCTTTGCAGTTCAATAGCTCATCATAATGCACAACTCCACCTGTTTTATAGGTGGGAATGGGCCCTGTAACCTCTAGGGCCCCTGCCAGTGGTAGTTCTTGGACTTTATAGTCATTCCGTCCTTCCTGTAGTAGACATTAGCCCCCTATGCGCTGACTTATTAGCCATCTTGAGTCATGATCCTTATGGCTTTGAGTCTCCAGAAGAAGAGCTGCAGTGTAAAGCATGGAGAGAGCGCTCCATACTGCTGGCACTGCATTAGTGGAGCTATAAGCGGCCATCGGCGTAGTGTCTTATATTGAAGAATCAAGACCACACAAGAAGAGGACCCACGCTGAGCGGTCTTGTCGGCCATTGAGTTACCTGTTGTCGTGGCAACAACATATCGCAAAGGCCGAGTTTACTTACAAAAATATTGATTGGTGTACAATTAAGTGCTGCAGAAGGTGGGGGAAGGGGAAACAATGTAAAGGCATGAGACGTGTACAGGTGACATACCGTATGGCGAGGCACTAAGGCCCTGATCATTGCCAGGGCGGGCAGCAACGGGCAAGAGCCAGTGACACATTTCCTAGGGCACCTCAGAGAGCAGGACCCCCCGGACCAAACTATGACCTCTCAGTATTATTTAGCTGTGTAAATTGGTATTTTTAAGCATTCATTATAATGTATTATGACGGTATTATTATCTGCGCACTATAGGGCTGTATTATACAAGACCTGCTGTCACCAGGTCAAAAGGGGCCACTTTTTGCTCTCATTTTATTGAGTATGCCATTTGTTATTTTAATTAAAACTCTATATAGTTCTAGAAGTATGGGCCTTTTCATTTAATGCTAATTTCTTTGGTCATTACCAAATGGGTGTGGCTTACAGGGTAATAATCCAAAGCAGCCTAAGGACACTGCTCGGAGACTGAGAAATCAATCGTAGCCATATTGGTTCAGATTCCCCCATATACAGATCCAGCTGGTGTAAAAGCAGTGCTTCCTGGGAAAAAATATGCAGATTAGCTAAACTTGCCTCCTTTTTCTGCCTCTCCAGTGCCACCTATAGGAAGCTATTTCATAAGGCATTGTATAGAGAAATGGTTAAAGGGGATTTTTTTTTATTTTTTTTAGTATAATCCTTCCTGATTTATGATGTGTACAGTATCTTGTAATCAGACCACCGGCGGTGCCCGTCTCTGTGCCAGTGTTGATATAAAGTAGGCCTTGTGGCTTTATTACGAGGGAACGCACTAATATTTTTCCCCGTCTGGTAGCGGCAGCAGCTGGAGCGCGGCGGACGCTGTCATAATATCGCTCCGGAGTTTATAAAACATTCCGTCCTCGTTAGTTGAATTCCATCATGTCCGTACATTCTGCTGTCACGGCCGCAGCCTCAGGTTGACCCGGGCCGTCTTGGCAGAGGGCACACGGACTTCTCCGCCGTAATGAGCACGTTGCTGCCGCAGGTTCCTTAATTATAAGATGCCTTCCATTTCCTGAACATTTATAGGCGCGCTCCGTCCACCTGCTATTTCCAAAAACCCCAGGATTCTTTCTTTTGTGGCCCGGGTGCTGTAATTGTCAACATATGGCGGCAGCAGAAAACTCCCTTAACTGATTGTGCGCCTTTTCCTGATGCTTAACGTGATTGTCTGCAGCCTGGATGGAGCTAATCGGCAATAAACCTCACCCTAGATGCAGCTTTGGGTGTAACTAGAGCACTTGTCACATTAGAGAATGCTCTGTGCCAGTGCTGAAACAGCAAGGAAGAGTGGGGGCGTGCGAGGTTCTTTATCGCTAAGCTAACAGAAATCCCAAATATTTTGTGAGCTGCTTTGGATGTGACTAGAGAATAATCTCTCATGCCGCACTACAGCGGAATTTTCTATATAGATGATGAAAGAGCACAAGGCAGCAATGCGAGATTAGATAATAGCATTTGGAACAGTTTGAAATTTCTCCATTTTCGAATGCAGCTTTGAATGTAACTGGAGTATCACCCTCCGCCCCCCACACACGCTGCGTGACAGCAGAGAATGCTATGTCTCAGCGCTGACAAAAGCAGGAGTTATGTGACGTTGTGAGCCTGGAGCTTACAGGTATCCAGCAGGGGTCTAAGGAGTAACGTTTCTCCTTGTAGAGAATGACAGACCAAACCTGGCATGTCTGCGTGAGGAGACTTATAAGTCATGCAATTTGCATATTTAATTTCCCAGAGGAGCATGCATGGCTTAAAAGGTCTCCTCACTCTGACATGCCAGGCTTGGCATGTCACTCTCCACAAGGAGAAAGTTCAGAGCCTCTCACTTAGCCAAATCAGATCTCATACTTTGCCCTGATGAGGGGCAACACCCCGAAACAGTGTCTGCAAATTGAGATTTTGATTAGGCTTTTATCCCAAGTCATATTGCAAGGCTTGTTAAAGACTCAATATTGACTTTTAAGATCGCTGCTTTCAATGGGCGGCGCTAAAGTTCTAGTCCTCCCAGCAGCAAATTTTGTGAGCAGCTTTCGATGGGACTAGAGAAAAATCTCTCATACTGCACTATAGCAGAATGTTCTGTATAGATGCTGAAAGCGCAATGGGCAGTAATGAGACGCTAGGTAATGTAGTTTGGAGCATATACAAATGTCTCCATTTTTTTAATGCAGCTTTGACTGTGACTGGAGTGTCACCCTCCGCCCCACATACACACTGCGTGACAGCAGAGAATGCTAGGTGTCAGCACTGAAAAAGCAAGAGGATTGTGGAGTTGTGAGGTTTCAATTGTGGCCCTAACCTAAGGTGGACATGGCCCAGCGGCCACCATTCATGCTATTGTACGATTAGACGTAATATCACAGCGCAGTTCACATTGGATGTGTTCGGAGTAGAAATTTCTCCTTCAACGCGGTTTCTACAAATGACACAAAAAAGGCTTTAATACCAGCAATAAATTACTGTAGCTAAATAGCGCCCCTGTGTGGTGGATTTTAGTATTGCACCCACTGAAGTTTCAGTCTTTCTACAACAGAAATTCCGGGAATGCAAATTACTTCCATTGTTCACAATCGTTCCCTAATAAGGTGTCATTTCTAAAAAGACAGTTCATTGTTGGCTGTATGGTATTGCCGGCGGCCACATCAGTCTTCGGTCTAACCACAAATCAATTCTTTTTGTTTTGTTTTTTTCTCTTTTTTAAAGAGCCTTGTAATATAATAAATCTACTTTGTTCTCTCCTTAATCTAAAATCTAAAAATAAATCTCTGAAAATTCATATATATATTGTAGAAGTTTAAAAGAATTATGTATTCGTAAAATTAGTTATGGTTTGAATCAAGTTTTTACATTTTTTTTAAATAATTTTTTGGTGATTTTTGCTTATAATTTGCCATATCAATAACTATAAAAAATAATTTTTAAATCTATCAGTTTTACGCACAATAGAGTGATAGTTCCTGTTTTCTAGAGATTATTTTTCAGTAGTCAGCTCATTATTATCACAGACGTAATTACAATGAACGGTAATGCTTATTTATCCAATAGATGATACAGGATCCATCATTCACAATAGGAGATTTCACAGCTCACCGCCTCCTCCTGTACAATGACTGATAACACCTCTATATACAGTAGATAACACAGGATCCACCATTCACAATAGGTGATATCACAGCTCACCTCCTCCTGTACAATGACTGATAACACCTCTATATACAATAGATAACACAGGATCCACCATTCACAATAGGTGATGTCACAGCTCACCTCCTCCTCCTGTACAATGACCGATAACACCTCTATATACAGTAGATAACACAGGACCCACCATTCACAATAGGTGATGTCACAGCTCACCTCCTCCTGTACAATGACTGACAACACCTCTATATACAGCAGATAACACAGGATCCACCATTCACAATAGGTGATGTCACAGATCACCTCCTCCTCCTGTACAATGACCGATAACACCTCTATATACAGTAGATAAAACAGGATCCACCATTCACAATAGGTGATGTCACAGCTCACCTCCTCCTCCTGTACAATGACTGATAACACCTCTAGATACAGTAGATAAAACAGGATCCACCATTCACAATAGGTGATGTCACAGCTCACCTCCTCCTCCTGTACAATGACTGATAACACCTCTATATACAGTAGATAACACAGGATCCACCATTCACAATAGGTGATGTCACAGCTCACCTCCTCCTCCTGTACAATGACCGATAACACCTCTATATACAGTAGATAACACAGGACCCACCATTCACAATAGGTGATGTCACAGCTCACCTCCTCCTGTACAATGACTGACAACACCTCTATATACAGCAGATAACACAGGATCCACCATTCACAATAGGTGATGTCACAGATCACCTCCTCCTCCTGTACAATGACCGATAACACCTCTATATACAGTAGATAAAACAGGATCCACCATTCACAATAGGTGATGTCACAGCTCACCTCCTCCTCCTGTACAATGACTGATAACACCTCTAGATACAGTAGATAACACAGGATCCACCATTCACAATAGGTGATATCACAGCTCACCTCCTCCTCCTGTACAATGACTGATAACACCTCTATATACAGTAGATAACACAGGATCCACCATTCACAATAGGTGATATCACAGCTCACCTCCTCCTCCTGTACTATGACTGATAACACCTCTATATACAGTAGATCACACAGGATCCACCATTCACTATGATAAAATAAATAAAACTTGGTTTACATTTCCCTGTCTGCTCCGTTTTATCACTTCCCTGTCCCCCTCCAGCCGTTACTTCTGTCTCCTGATTTTTTTATGCAGCTGCTTCAGTCAATCACCCTCCATAGTCGTGATCTGCTGCAGTCAGTGATTGGCTGCAGCGGTCACATGTCTGTGGCAGGACGTCAGTGCTGTAGCTGGACTTGCAGAGGCTAGTGGATGATTAGTAAGGTGACTTTATGACTTGTGTTATTATTTTATGTCACTCTAAGGTGTTAATTAGCTGGAGAACTCCTATACTTAGTAAAATAAACTCAATGATACATTCCTACTAATGATTTTGCTGAGCGTGTCCCTTTAAGAGATTTCTGCTATGTGTAATGTGTTTATGGTTTATGTGATAGAATTAATGATCATACATATTTTCCTTCTTACAGGGGCCACTAGAGAAGTTGGTTCTGCTTTGACCAGAATGTGTATGAGACATCGCAGCATAGAGTCCAAACTCCGACAGTTCTCCAGGTCAGTATGTGCCGATCCTTAAAGAGGAAAAAGTTGGAGTAAAAGGTGCACATTTATTAAAAGACTGACAATTTTAGCAGATTTCTGACTCTGATCACCAGCTATGAGCAAGTGTAGCTTTACACAGAAGTTTTGGGACATTTTCTGGCTCATGTTTAATGGGGTTTACCAAGAATAACTTTTTAGTCCGTATTGGTTTCCAATAGATTATAATGATAAATTCAGGTGTTACACAACGTCCACTGGTCCAGCACTACCTCTCTGCATTACTGCGGTTTGACAAGCTGCAGCAGTAATATCGCTCGGGTTAGTGCTATCTACATTGGCAGAGCCACTGTTCCCAGTGATTGGCTGCAGTGGTCACATGCACCGTAATCATGACATGAGCCTGTTAGACCAGAGTGGCGGGGCTAGACCTTTGTAATGGCGGGGCTGGACCTTTGGAGTGGTGGCGCTGGACCTTTGGAGTGGCGGGGCAGGACCTTTGGCGTGGCAGCGGGGCTGGACCTTTGGTGTGGCGGCGGGGGCTGGACCTTTTGGACTTGCGGGGCTGGACCTTTGGCGTGGCGGCGGGGCTGGACCTTTGGCGTGGCGGGGCTGGACCTGTGGCGTAGCTGGACCTTTGGTGGAGTGGCGGGGCTGGACCTTTGGCGTTGCGGGGCTGGACCTTTGGCGTGGCGGCGGGGCAGGACCTTTGGCGTGGCGCGGGGCAGGACCTTTGGCGTGGCGGCGGGGCTGGACCTTTGGAGTGGCGGGGCTGGACCTTTGGCGTGGCGGCGGGGCAGGACCTTTGGCGTGGCGGCAGGGCTGGACCTTTGGCATGGCGGGGCTGGACCTGTGGCGGGGCTGGACCTGTGGCGGGGCTGGACCTTTGGAGTGGCGGGGCTGGACCTTTGGAGTGGCGGGGCTGGACCTTTGGAGTGGCGGGGCTGGACCTTTGGCGTTGCGGGGCTGGACCTTTGGCGTGGCGGCGGGGCAGGACCTTTGGGGTGGCGGGGCTGGACCTGTGGCGGGGCTGGACCTTTGGGGTGGCGGGGCTGGACCTGTGGCGGGGCTGGACCTTTGGTGTGGCGGTGGGGCTGGACCTTTGGAGTGGCGGGGCTGGACTTTTGGAGTTTTTTTGTTTTTTTTTTTTTAGTTTTTGCTGAGAACAATGCACAAAAAAATAATCAAAATTTACCACAATTTGCAACTTTTTCTAGTTCAGTTTACTCCGAAAAGCTGGTGTAATCTGAATAATAAATGTGGGCCATAGAGTGTTAAAGGGATATTCTGTACTGAAACACTTCTAGTTTATTCCCAGAATAGGCATTGATCGGAGGTCGTCCAGAAGGACTTTCATTGATGGCAAAAAATGGTGATCCCTGGTCTACCGCATGCCCAACTGTGCTGAGTTGATGCCAAACTTGAGTTCTCTTGCACCATTCAGACAGTAGCGACCATAACTTTTCTAAAAACTTTGATTTTATTTTTTTAGGCTGCATTTTGGCTGCGCTCTTGAGTTAAACACATGTTTTTCCTTATTTTGTCTTGAAATGACGCACTGCCTAAATTACACGGCACTTTGCAATAATATTGTTATATTGTGGGGTTTGGATGCTGGAAGATGCGGCGCCTCTTTGGCTCGATCTTCCTCGCTCACAGATCTTTGGATTCATTACATTTTCCGCCCGCGCTATCTAAACATGAATTATGGAAATGATCTTTTATTTTCCAAACAAATCTCCTCCACACGAGCTGCGCGTTTATCGTCGTCTCCTTATGATGGCCGCTTATCCACCTAAACTTAACACCTAGACGAGCACGGCGTCCACGTGTCCTCCCGAATAACACCAGGACAATCGCACTCTTGTTGTAGAGATCACATGACTGCAATCTAGACGTGCGCGCCTTGTTTTTAGTCCTTTTTAGAGCCCGTCTGGTTTAGAAAATCCATTTTCCAATACTCTGTTGGGGAATCCTGATTTATTAGTGGAAGGTTCCACCATTCAGGGTCCTCATCTGTCAGAAAATGGCTACAAATAGCGTCTCTGGAGGACCATATTTTAGATGAGTAACGTATTGATTTCAGTAGGCACCATGTAATGTTTCACTTCACCTGTGGTGGCGCTGCAGGGAAGTTGAGCACTAGTTTTGGACCTGCCATAGATTATAATTGATTGTTGGGGTCACCACAGCAGGATATTGTGTGGTTATCTTAATTTGAGACCCTACTAACTGAACCCAATAGATATCGTATGGCAAAAGGTAAAGAATGCAATATTCCAAAAATCTCCAACCTATGTCTCTGCCATACCCATACCTGAGAGACCTGATGAAGGAGTTGGTCCAACTCCGAAACGTGTTGTTTAAAAACCTTTCCTTTACTCTATCTCTGGACATCTGTTTCCACTGGCAGCACCCAGCCAATGCCGCAGTCATGACTGCCTGCAGCTTTTACTTTGCCCTCTTGTCTTGGCCGATGAAAAGCACTGGAAGTGCTCAAGTGTCTTTTATCCCACATGGGAATTGTAAAAAGCTAAAAGCGCTAAGGGTGAGTCTATTATGAATTGTGTCGGTCCTCTCCGTACAATGGGGGTGATTCTACGGGTTCCGATTTGCCAGCTAAATTTGGGGACTTGAACACTTCAAAAATATATTTTAAAAAAGGCATAAAAAATGCTCACGATTTTACTGCAAATTGTTTTTATTTTGCATTTTCTGGGGGGTGAAAAATATATATTTTTTACACATGTCAACTTGTGTCACCTGCATCGTCCATTCTACTCTAAACCTTTACTTTCCACAACCTAAGTCCCGTAGTTTCACTATTGCCCTCCATGGGTCTTGTCCACAGCTCTGCCTTTCTTTTCTATTCTACCCTCTCCATTTTGCCTCCTCATCTAAGCACCATTCACTCTGTTCCCAGCCTTTCTTCATTGCCTGCGTTACTCCTTCACCTTTCAGTTTAAACGCATCGTCCATTCTACACTCCACACCTCTTCCTCTGCTCTCCGCTTCTTCCCTCCTTCTTTCTACTCTCCCTGATTTCCATCCTCCATTCTATTCACAATATACTCATCATTCACTCTTGTCTCCTACTGGATTATTCTGCCCTTCATCTCTTTCCTCTTCCACTCTACTTCCTAATTTTTCTCATCATTCACTTTCTTCTCAAACTCTTCCATCCTCTACTCCACCATCTGTATTCTTTCATAATAGCCTACTCTACTCTTCTTCTCTTACTCTTTCCTTCATATTTACACTCATAGTCAATTCTACCCTCCTTAACTTCTCATTCTTATGTTTATAGTCCACTTTTTTCCTCTCCATTCTCCTCTCCAGGTTTTCCATCGTCTCTTCTTGTCTTTTCTCTTCAAGTCTACTTCTTCTCATCGTCCTACTCTCTCTATTCTATCCTCTTCTCTACTCATTCATACGATCTCCACTCATGGCCTTCTCTACTCTTCATCTCTTCCTTCGTATTCCTCACCTTCTCATCATTTCCTCTGCTCTCCACTTTTTTTCTCCTCTCCTTGTCTTCCATTCTCCATTTCATTCACAATGTACTCATCATTCGCTGTTCTCCGGTGACCATTTTGCTCTTCATGCCTTTCCTCTTCCATGCTACTTCCTTTTTCTTCTCACCATTCATTCTACATTTTATCTCTTCTGTCCTCCTCTCTACTTATCATTCACACTGTCTTCCACTTCTGCTTATTGACTTCTCTGCTCTTCATCCTCTTCGTCTGTCCTTCGTATTTCCACTCATCACCCATTCTATTCTCCATTAATTCCTGGCATTATCTCTGCTTTCTACTTCTTTTCTTCTCTTCGACATTCTACTCTTCAAGTCTTCCATCCCCTTCACCACTCATAATATACTCATCATTTTAACAATTCGCCAACTCTTCTATCATCCCTTATTTATTTTCTTGCCTTTAGGCTCCCAAAAGCAATGTCCCGATACAAACTAAGACTGTGTATGTGATTGTTGTCCACCTCACAATACCATTATGGCTTGTTACTAAACCATTTGTTGTGTGTGCGTTACAGCGCTCTGATTGACTGTCTGATCAACCCGCTACAAGAGCAGGTAGAAGAATGGAAGAAGGTAGCTAATCAGCTTGACAAGGATCACGCAAAAGGTAAGGATATCCTACTTGGACATCGTAGAAGCTTACTTACTTTATATATCATGCTCTGTATGTAATAAAGCCGATACTACAAAACCATCCACCTCTAGACACAAATCCATAAGATTTCCTAAGCTATAATCTTCATAAATATCTTTCAGAATACAAAAAGGCTCGTCAAGAGATTAAGAAGAAGTCATCAGACACCCTCAAACTGCAGAAAAAAGCCAAGAAAGGTAATTCTGGATTTCTTATACATGTGACATCATAAGAATGACATCATCATTCTTTCATTTATGTGAAGTATCTCAGAAGAGGAAAGTCATCGAGAAAAGGATCCAAAAGGAAAAAAAAATTGTTTCCTGTGATGGAAGCCAGGGAAATCTGGATGTGTGGATTACATTATTTTCTAGATATTTAGTGCTCTATAATTATAGATAGATAGATAGGCAGATATCTCCCCAACATCGATGATGGGTCTTACATGGTGGCACCTAATTGTCAGATATGCCACAAAGGCACCTACCAGTGAAGAGTTATCATCTACTTTCTTCCTTAGAGAACTTAAAGGGAACCTGTCACCCCCAAAATCGATGGTGAGGTAAGCTCACCAGCATCAGGGGCTTATCTACAGCATTCTGTAATGCTGTAGATAAGCCCCTGATGTTACATGAAAGAGGAGAAAAAGACGTTAGATTATACTCACCCAGGGGCGGTCCCGCCGCGGTCCGGTCCGATGGGTGCCTCCGGTCCGCTCCGGCGCCTCCCATCTTCAAACGATGATGTCCTCTTCGGGTCTTTATGCCGCGGCTCCGGCGCAGGCGTACTTTGTCTGCCCTGTTGAGGCCTCTCTGACCTTTCCGGCGCCTGCGCACTGCAGTACTTTGCTCTGCCCTCAACAGGGCAGACAAAGTACGCCTGCGCCGGAGCCGCGGCATAAAGACCCGAAGAGGACATCATGGAATGAAGATGGGAGGCGCCGGAGCGGACCGGAGACACCCATCCGACCGGACCGCAGCGGGACCGCCCCTGGGTGAGTATAATCTAACGTCTTTTTCTCCTCTTAAAGGTTACATCGGGGGCTTATCTACAGCATTACAGAATGCTGTAGATAAGCCCCTGATGCCGGTGAGCTTACCTCACCAGCCATTTTGGGGGTGACAGGTTCCCTTTAAAGCTCCTACACCCAAATCCAATGTCTGTAAGAGGTCCTCTTCGACCAGGTGTCATTTATAGTGGTCCTCTTATGTGGAAGAATGATTTTGGGACCCCTTCAGGCACCAGCGCCTGGATGTGACTGCTACGTCTGCACCCTCTATAACTACACCCCAGCGAGATGCTGACAGTGTGACTTGGTTGTGTTTGCAGGTAGAGGAGATATACAGCCTCAGCTGGACAGCGCTTTACAAGACGTCAATGACAAGTACCTTCTCCTGGAGGAGACGGAGAAGCAAGCCGTCAGGAAAGCGCTTATTGAGGAACGCAGCCGCTTCTGTTCCTTCATTTCCATGCTCCGGCCTGTCATCGTACGTCTTTGCCATTCTTTATCCTTCCCTGAATTGTTTTGATTAGGTTCTCAGATTTTGTCCACTTAAAAATGTATCCATGTGATAATTAAATGTTCTACAACTTCCTAAAATATTTTGAAGGACATTTATCATTTCACTTGTGACTTTTTTTGTTGTTGCAAATTTCTACATTCAATTGTCATAAATGTCAAATTTATCAATGTTTATGACACCATTGTTTAGTACTAATACCAAAACTTAAATAAATATTTGACATATTGGTCTTAGGCTTTTATGTTACATTACGAAGTGTACCACTATGCTTAAAAGTTACATTTGTGAAATTTGCACCAAATTTATCATATCTTTAAGAATGTAGTAAAATTGCTTAGTTACGTAATTCACACGGCAACACTTCCTAGTCATATGTCTGGAAAGGGCTGTAGACTTGAGACCTGTGTCTCAACTGTCAGAGGAGAGCTATATTGTAAGCGCAGATATGTCAGTCAGAGAAATGCTGCAACATCAAAAGAAATAAATCTCTTCGCTGACTGACTCAGTATGGAGATCTAAGTTTGGAGAAACAAAATCTTTGTCTCATGGAAGTATGTGTGCTTATGCTACAGCTCTTCTTTCAGCTGAGACAGGGGTCTCGAGAGCAGCATTTCTTCAGACTGCAGGGTTTTTTTCACTTTCAACCCACCAAGTGTGTTTGGTTTTCCTTCTATGATGCTTTCCACTCAAAATACGGCCTTGCCCACAGATAAGTTCTATGGTATACGCCCAGATGGTTGAAGGATAAATTTGCATAATTTAGGAACTGAGTGTCACAGAAGAAAAAGAATAACTGTTCTAGAATCAGTAGAAAAACAGCAATTAGAGGAGCTACTCTGTTTAAATTAAAAAGTTTTTTGAAACATCGTTGTTTCATGGAAGTATGTGTGCTTATGATACAGCTCCTCTGTCAGCTGAGACACAGGTCTCGAGAGCAGCTTTTCTTCAGACTGAAGGTTTTTTTTTTCCTCTTCAACCAATTGAACGTATTCCACAGAACTTCTCTGTAGGCATTTGGATTTCCTTCTCTGATGCTTGCCACTCAGAATATGGCATTGGCCACAGAGAAGTTCTATGGTATATGCCCAGATGGTTGAAGGACAAATTTGTATAATGTAGGAACGGAGTGTCACAGAAGAAAAAGAAAAACTCTTCTAGAATCAGTATAAAAACGGCAATTGTAGGGGCTATTCTGTTTAAATTAAAAAGTCCAGCGAAATGTCCCCTCTAAGGGACTTTTCAACCAACCTCTTTCATTCCCTGTCAATCTAGTAAACGTTAGAAGTGATATTAGTGGGGCAAGAGAGTGATGGCACAATGGTGGCTTCTACTGTTCCGGGAACAATTTCTCCTATTGTTGGGATCAACAGTGGTCGGATTTTGCCGCTTCTGACCTTATGACTTTTTTTTTTCCATCTTGTGAACAGGAGGAAGAGATTTCGATGTTGGGGGAGATCACACATTTACAGACAATATCTGAAGACCTGAAAACCCTCACCATGGATCCACATAAGCTACCATCTGCCAGTGAACAGGTGACGGATCTAACTCAATAGTCCATTGGCATGGATTCTATTGTTCCCTGGTATCAGCCATTTGATGCCAGTGTTTTTCAATGTTATTATTGGCATGCAGTCCACATAGATTCCTGCCCCCACAATCACCGCTGTATATACAATGATCACTCGCTATCATGTTGACATTTCGGTATGGATTCTGAGATTTTTTATGTGTCAACAGGTGATTCACGATCTGAAAGGCTCAGACTATAACTGGTCTTATCAGACTCCGCCATCGTCACCGAGTACTACCATGTCTCGCAAGTCCAGTGTCTGCAGGTAGGTGACCGGGGGAGGTCTCTGTTGTGACAAGATATTTCGTCACTTGAACTTACTTTGGTGGTTGACAGTTAGCAGCGGTGCCGCATGTCAATCACCTGGTGGAGGGGGTGGAGTTATGCCGAAAGTGGAGTCAGGAGCTCCGCCCAGAGCACTTCCAGCATATTTGTAGATCACTTCTAAAGTGGATTTCTCTTCAACAGAACAGTGTTTTTGTGCAATAAGGGTGTGGATTCACTTGTGTTCTTACAAACCACCGACATATGTAATCGGTTGGGGGGGGCTAGAATGAGTTGACAGATTCCCTTTAACAATGTTGTTTGATATTAGAAAAAATATGCGATGGCAGCATGTTTGGAAAGTAATCAATAACATTTTTACTAATTCTTTTCAACCCTTTTATTACTCAAGTTATGTGGAGAACCTCTAAGATCCTAAATCCTCCTTGATTGGGAAAACCGCTCCTATATTCCCATTTTGTTCTCTGAATGTTAGTTACAGTGATAGTTAAAAGGGTTGTCCATACAAATGTCATAATGGGGTCATCAACTTAGGACCTCCCTCCATTATCTAGAGCAGTGCGCTGCTGGAGGACCCAAATTGGCGCCTTGTAGTACCACAGTTTGCCTATAGTGGCCACAGCAGTAAAATGTAAAACATCCACATGACATAAGAGCCAATCGCCAGATCTTTTTGCTTTTTTGGACCTGATCTCCAGCACGACGCTCAGAGAAGGTGAGACAGCCACTTAAATTTGACAAGGTAGCAGACAGTAATCTTAATTGCAATTTCCTAATTCCCTCCATTATTATGATGGGTTGTTGGCTACAGCGGGTAAGATAGGACCAGGTGGTCATCTTCTGCCAAGAGTTGGATTTATTTCCTCACCTGGATGTTGAAAGCCTAAGTTCTTGAGATTGAGGTAGTCGGCTTTTAGGCTGTAGGGTTTGGTCACTTAGGTGGAAGGAGAGACCTTCTAAGCGGTAAACTTTTGTTATTTAGTTTTGCCAGAAAAGTCGATGACCAATCTTTTTGATTGCTCCACCACTTTCATGTGCCAGTATAATCCTGTATTAATTAATGACCATCAGATTTTATTGAAGGGAGGACTTAATTTTGGGGTGAGGATTGGTTTATGATGGTACATGTTATTTTGCAAGTTAACCTGTTCATACCTGGTGTAACCAGAGCCTGTAATCTAGCGATACAGTAGGAGAGGACCTGTCGTTGTGTCACATCGACCTCCATGTATAATGCATGGAGTAATGACATTCACCTCCGAGGAACTGTTTTGTGCAATGTAAAACAGTTCAATCTGCATGTTGTCCTATCCTGGATTCTTAATGGTTCTGAAACCCTCCACTGTGATGATGCCTCCCCCCCCCCCATGTCCTGGTCCCACAGGAACGACATGAGCATGCCCAGTGCTGCAACCTGCCTTTCTTTTATATGACGTACCTGCAGTGTATTTCTGCAGCTGGGTATGTTGCTAGACACAGTATATATCCAGCAATGCATGCAATGCCGTCATGTGCAGTATCCACAACATCATCTGGCTGGTTAAAAGGGTTATTCCCATTTTCATAGATGGATATAATGTCGGATAGTGCTTGTAAAAATAAGCACTTTTGCAATTTACTGCTTATTAAAATTTGCAGCCGTTCTTGAGATATTAGCACTTTTTTCTTTTGTTTGCAACTGGTTGCCTAGGAGACCGACCACCGCTGCTGTCTAGCTTGTAAGCGCTGCGCTCAAGTTGGATGGCATTCGAAGGTCCAGATATCCTTGCCAGCTTCAAATCAATGATCACAGGCTCAATAGAAAAGAGCTTTAAGCACTGCACATGTTGGGCTGTCTAGCAGCAGTGGTCAGTCTCCAAGGCAATGAGCTGTAAACAAGAAACGTGTTTCTATCTCCACTGATTGTGGAACAGTTTTTCTTTTTCTTCTGTGATCCTCCATTCCAAAGTTATGCCATTTGGAAATAATAGTGCACATTTTCCCTTTAACCAAACTGGGCGTGTACCACAGAACTTCTCTGAGGGTGCGGCCTTGGTTTGATTGGCCGAAATCAGAGGAGCAAAGGAAAACGCCCACAGAATAGTTCAACCTGGTTTGTTAAAGGGGAAATTTGCATCATTATTACTTGGGGGCATAACTATGGAACGGAGGGGCACAGAAGAAAAAGAAAAACTGTTCTAGAATCAGTGGAGCTTTGGCAATTGGATAATGGACTGATTAATTAAAAAAAATGTAATGAACTTACCCCTTTAAAGTCTTCCAAGAATCCTCCTCTCTGACAGTATGACTACACCAGACCATGGATGCTGCCTAACCCTGTATTTTGTGTGTTTTTTTGCTCATGCTGCCCCCCGGGTTTCTTGGAGATTTTAATTTAGTGCTTGCTTTTTTCCCTCCCTTCTTCTTTCCCTTTGCATTTTCTTTACTCTTTTATCCCCTCGATCACCCCCTCCCCTGCCTTCCCACACCCCCAACTTTTTACCGCCCCTCTTGTCTTTTCCGCGGCCCCTCCTTTGTCTCACACAGCAGTCTGAACAGCGTTAACAGTAGTGACTCGAGATCCAGTGGTTCCCACTCACACTCACCCACTTCGCACTATCGCTATCGCAGCTCCAATCTGCCCCAGCAGGCCCCGATGAGGCTGTCCAGCGTCTCCTCCCATGATTCGGGATTCATCTCCCAGGATGCTTTTCAGTCAAAGTCTCCATCGCCCATGCCACCGGAGGCAGTCAACCAGGTGAGATTCATCCTTTCCTATATCCAACAAGTATCGTTTCTCCTTGCGGAAATTGACATGCTAAGCATGCCGAGATGAGGAGACGAGACCATTTACATCTTTTCCTATAGAAATTATCGAAACTGCAGGATGGCTGGTGAATTGGAGATATCTTGTGTAGGGGCCAGAAATCAGCTACAGGCGGTCAGGGCATGCTGGGAGTGGTAGTTTCACAACGGCTGACGTACGACATGTTGCTGACCCCTGGAGTAGAGGTGTAACGCTTTCTTTTTCCAGTTTTAGGTAACGCAGATTAACCACTAAATAAAAAGTTCTCCAAACTTTCAGGAGCTGAGCCCGCTCCACACACGGCAGGTGTCGGCTGCGTTATACAGCCAGCATCGAGAGCTAGCCGGCTCCTTCAGTGCTGCAGTCAATCACTGACATCAGCATTTAAGAGACTCCATTTTCCTGGCTTGTGAAAGGAAAAAATAAAGTGGGAAAAAAAAGGTTTAAAATATTAAAAACAAAAATGTAGATTTTTTTCGAATATTTTTTTTTCCACTTTCCAGTATATTATAAGGTAAAGTACAAATCCTATATAAAAAAATAAAATAAAAAAAAATAAAAGCCCTTGTATAGCAATGTGGATGGAAACATAAAAAAATATAACTGTTGGAAGAAGAGCAGGAAGAAAAAAAAGAAGACAAGGAAAAGAAATTTGGCTGCCGCAGGAAGGGGGTTAAAGGAGTTGTCCAGCAACCTAAAATAAAAAAACAATACTTTACCATTGTTCCAACACTTCCCAGGTCCTTGCCGACCTCTTAACGTCTTGCTTTACCTGGACATTGATTGGCTGCAGTGGTCACTTTTCTGTACAGTCCGAACAGGAAGTAGAGAAACTAGTCATGTACTTCCTCCTAATTGGGGAACAGACATGTGACTGCTGTAGCCAATCACTGGCTATATCACTGGTCACTGCTGCAGCCATTGATTGGATACCGCAGTCACATGACCTTATAGACAGGATGGTGGAGAGGGCCGTCCTGCTTGTTGACGGTTTCCCTAGATTTGTAGCTTCTTGAACATTCATATTTTTCCCGATGACTAAATGTAATTGTGCCACTTTCCGTTCCTCTTGTGCTGTGTGATCCTGCCGCCTGGAGCGTTCCCGTCACCTCATCCACCTTCTTTCCCTCTTTGCTCTGCAGAATTCGTCCAGTTCAGCTTCATCCGAAGCCTCGGAGACCTGCCAGTCCGTGAGCGAGTGCAGCTCCCCCACCTCGGTGAGCTCTGGATCTACCATGGGAGCCTGGGCGTCCACGGATAAGGTGATTGTACGGTGCCGCTGCGGGTGGGATCACTCTCTAATTGTAGGGGGGGTAGACAAATCTACATCACCAGCCAGATTTTTTCTCTGAGCATCAACTGCTGTGGCCAGTGATTGACTGCAGAGGTCAGGTGAGTGGAGCAGCTCCTCATCCAATTTTTTTTTATGATTTGCTGCTAAGTCACCTGACCGCAGCCAATCACAGTCCGCAGCGGTCCCTTTATAAAGGTATTCCCATCTCCAAGATCCTATCCCAATATGTAGTCTGTGTAATTTTGGCAAATACCTCCAATTAGAAATGTAGTATAGTTCTTCTGATTCGCCGTGTCACTTACCCCATGTGCAGGGCAATGCAGTAGCTTAGGTATCCATGGTTATGAGCACTCATAAAGTGACAGTTAGTTGTTAGTGGTTGTAACCATGGATACCTAAGCTACTGCAATGCCCTGCACATGGGGTAAGCAATATAGCGAATCGGAAGAACTGTACTACGTGTGTAATTGGAGGTATTTGCCAATATTATTATTTTTACATTACTATGACATATTGGGATAGATCTTGGAGATGGGAATACTCCACTCTTCTTCCTAACCATGTGCAGGACCCCTGCACTGGGTCCAGATAGATGTCAGTAGGTGATTATTATTACTAGTCCCAGAGACTTCCCCTTAAAATTCTAATAGAAGTTCCACACTTTTCTAATATTCTTTGAACCCAATTCATTAGTGAATTTGCACCTTTTTTTGCCTTTTTTTCATTTGCTCCTTATTCTTTTAATTTGCGCTTTTCTAAGTGTACTTTATCATGTACTTGCCTGTTTGTCATTGTGGGCAAGGTCTGGTATTTCCATAACTTTCCGGCTAATTAATTAATTGAGATTTTAAGTTTTTATTCTTTAGTTCCATGAATGTATTCTAGTCTCCCACAGTGATTTTTATCTACTCCTGAATAGTTTTGCGCAGTTTTTAGCGCCACATGCGACATATTTGCACAAGCAGAGAGTTTGACAATGATTGAGAAACTGATCACAGGGGAAGCCGATGTTCGCACGTTGTCCTCAGGCGGAAATAAAGGTGGTGAATAGTGAACATTTGTCAATGTGTAGAGAATTAGTGCAGAAGCCTGACCGCACGTAAGCACGGATTGTGTCTGATATTACACGTCCGCACCATTGAAGAGAAGGGCTTGGGTGCAATACCACGCACAGCCTGTAAACAAGTGTGGAGCTGTTACTGCTACAAAGCAGACAGATTTTCTCCTTTGCCTCATTGGGGGACACAGACCGTGGGGAACACAGACCGTGTCCCCCAATGAATGGCTCGGAGAAAAGGATTTTACGGTGAGTACACAAAAATCCTTATTTTTATTTTTTTTTAATCCTGTATAACCATATAGCAACCATGATCAGGTACGGTTGTATTTTTGCTAAGATTTTCCAAGCTGAATGTCTGCACAGTTCTTATCACAACTCAAGATTCCCCCCAGGTCTATGAAAACTAATAATAACTTTTATCTTCTTTATATTGCTTTTACCACATTAGCAATGTACCTTCACGTCACGAAGTTAAGTCTTTTTAAATTAAAGTGTCTAAATTTATGATATTGAGTATATACAATATGTAGTGACTGTGCAGTCACTGTGTACATACAGTGGGTACGGAAAATATTCAGACCCCTTTAAATTTTTCACTCTTTCATTGCAGCCATTTGGTAAATTCAAAAAAAGTTCATTTTTTCTCACTAATGTGCACTCTGCACCCCATCTTGACTGAAAAAAAAACAAATGTAGAAATCTTTGAAAATGTATTAAAAAAGAAAAACTGAAATATCCCATGGTCTTAAGTATTCAGACCCTTTGCTCAGTATTGAGTAGAAGCACCTTTTGAGCTAGTACAGCCATGAGTCTTCTTGGGAATGATGCAACAAGTTTTTCACCCCTGGATTTGGGGATCCTCGGCCATTCTTCCTTGCAGATCCTTTCCAGTTCCGTCAGGTTGGATGGTGAACGTTGGTGGACAGCCATTTTCAGGTCTCTCCAGAGATGCTCAGTTGGATTTAGGTCAGGACTCTGGCTGGGCCAGTCAAGAATGGTCACAGAGTTGTTCTGAAGCCACTCCTTTGTTATTTTAGCTGTGTGCTTAGGGTCATTGTCTTGTTGGAAGTCTGAGGTCCAGAGCACTCTGGGAGAGGTTTTCATCCGGGATATCTCTGTACTTGGCCGCATTCATGTTTCCTTCAATGACAACCAGTCGTCCTGTCCCTGCAACTGAAAAACGCCCCCATAGCATGATGCTGCCACCACCATGTTTCACTGTTGGGATTGTATTGGGCAGGTGATGAGCAGTGCCTGGTTTTCTCCACACATACCGCTTAGAATTATTACCAAAAAGGTCTATCTTCGTCTCATCAGACCAGAGAATCTTATTTCTCATAGTCTGAGAGTCCTTTATGTGTTTATCAAACTCTATGCAGGCTTTCATATGTCTTACACTGAGGAGAGGCTTCCATTGGGCCACTCTGCTATAAAGGCCTGACTGGTGGAGGGCTGCAGTGATAGTTGACTTTGTGGAACTTTCTCCCATCTCCCTACGGCATCTCTGGAGCTCAGCCACAGTGATCTCGGGGTTCTTTTTTACCTCTCACGATTGCTCAGTTTGGCTGGACGGCCAGGTCTAGGAAGACTTCTGGTGGTCCCAAACTTCTTCCATTTAAGGATTATGGAGGCCACTCTGCTCTTAGGAACCTTGAGTACTGCAGAAATTCTGTTGTAATCTTGGCCAGATCTGTGCCTTGCCACAATTCTGTCTCTGAGCTCCTTGGCCAGTTCCTTTGACCTCATGATTCTCATTTGGTCTGACATGCTCTGTGAGCTCTTATATAGACACAGCTGGACTCCAATGAAGGAGTAGAACCATCTCAAGGAGGATCACAAGGAAATGGACAGCATGTGACTTACATATGAGTGTCTGAGCAAAGGGTCTGAATACTTATGACCATGTGATATTTCAGTTTTTCTTTTTTATTAAATTTGCAAAAATTACTACATTTCCCTTTTTTCAGTCAAGATGAGGTGCAGATTGTACATTAATGAGAAAAATGAACTTTTTTGAATTTACCAAATGGCTGCAATGAAACAGTGAAAAATTTAAAGGGGTCTGAAGACTTTCCGTACCTACTGTACTTACATTAGAGATCCTGAGCTGGACTCCCTGTTATATTACCATTTGGTGACATGCATCATCTCACTTCAGTGGTCACATGGGTTATTTCAATAAATGATCACGTCCGGGGCAGTGGTCTCAAATCTCCAAAGCGAGCCCCGAGTGGTCTCAGTTTGCAGACCACTTATCGGTGTTATAGTTGTATTAAGATACCGTACATACTATTTTGCTTTGTGTATGTTCACATGTGACTTCATTTTGTGGTGTTTTTAGATCTTATACTCCATTTTTATGTTTCCTTTGATTTACTATTTATCCGTTTCACGTTGGCCCTGCCGTGGTGTCCAGTATGGGCATAAACCACCATAAATAGCATTATTCACACGAATGTGAGCACCAGTGCGCTCATTATCACATCCTCGTCCTCCACTTGTCCTAACTCATCTAGAATGAAGTAGCACATGATGAGTTGCAAGTTTGTGTATTGAGCACAGCTATGTCCCCATCTTAACAAACTACAACCTCGCAGGCAGATTACCACCCACCCATCTGGAGTGTGATGGCAGGATCCGACTACACGGGGTTTGTAGTCTGTTACCATAGCGGCACATTGTATTGTAGCTATTGGGGGACATCTGCGACAAATCGCTGTTCTGCTCTCATCAGAAATTGAGATCTGCACCACGGGTCGATTTACCTGCAGTAAAATTCTGCACAGTTCAGATGAGATTTGGAAAAATGTTGTTCACATGCCTGCAATGTAAATCCACTGTGGGTTTTGCAAAAATCCACACCAAAAAACTGCAGCTTTTCCACCCTTGGGGGATGTCCCCTAATTCTCTACAGCCTCCTTGGTGATGTCAGTCAATAGGACCCAATCAAACACCATTGGAAACTGGTCTCAAGGTCAGCATGGCTATCTGTAAGGTTCTCTTTAAAGAGAACCTGTCGCCATGCAAAAGTGTCCAGTGTATGCTCTTATTTTATTCCCGCTGCTCCCATGAGTCTTCTGGTTTTTATTGTTTTCTTTTGTTTAATCCGTCATACAGTTCCAGACATATCGGCCTTTTTATTTAGTGCTAATTCTGTGGTTGCTTCAAGGAGGCGTGGCTCCCTTGGTAATTATGCAAGCCAGCCTGAAGACACGCCCCAGAGGATCCTGAGAGCTACGACCATAGCAATCAGCACTAAACCAAAATATCCCAGATCTCTGGAACCATATGTCAAATTTACTAAAAGCCAACACCAGAATAGTCAGGGGCGCATCACAAATACAATTAGAGCAAAATCTGGACATTTTTGACCTGGTGATAGGTCATCTTTAAAGACCACCAATATGGCCATTATGATTTCCACATGAAGCCATTTCCAGATTATGCGCTGCCTAGACTGCATGAACATTTGCTATAAAGCCACCTTACAACTTTTGTGGGGGTCCTTATGGCTGACTTACAAGTTGTCACCCTTTGTGGGTGGAGTGGAGCAGCTGTTGGGTGTTGTACGCGCTCTTTATGTTCTGAATTGCTGTTTATCACATGCCCATTCCTTTGACCCATATTGATTTTTTTTTTCCCATTTTGTTTTCTTTCCTCTGTGTCGTTTGTCCTCAGTTGTCTAATGGGTATTATCACTTTAGTCTGTCCAGTGACCTTTCCACAGCAGGTCATTACACCCATTTCCCACTCCCAGCCTCCCGTCCTTGGACCCGGTCTAGTTCAGACTGTCATCACTATTACACTATCGGGCCGGGCATGTTACCATCGTCTAAGATCCCCAGCTGGAAGGTTTGTGTATATGTGATACAGCCTGACTAATTCACACCTCTCTTCTTCTGTCACCAACTAATATTTTTGGGTCTCTTCCATTCGGAAAACGTTTTCCTATTCTGTAAACCTCAGTTTTGCACAACCCCTTCCCCTCCACCCCCGATACATACATTCATTCATTCTAATAGAAACCATTTAATTTTGGATTCTCAGATTAAGTAATGACCATTGTGCCATGATTGGGTCATAGGCTTATTTATAGACCCCATCGAATATCTTCCGGGGAAATGATGATTGGAGGAGTTGGGTGGTTGCTTCTGCTTGAGCATCACCAAGGAAGTTGACCGCCATGCTAAACTAAGCGTGCCTGCTCTTGTCAGATCGCGGCCATTACGCAGTTTGAGGCTGGGCTAGTGCCAGCATGGGTGACTGGGGGTCCACAGGTTCCGTAATGGTGCCATGGACGAGCGGTCTAAAGCGTTGGTTTAAGTTTTCAGTCTCTTCAGAGGCGTTGGTTCAAATCCCACTTCTGCCAGTATTAAGAGGTTTTCACAACCTATAGAAAGGTTGAACTTCATGGACCTAGGTCTTTTTTCAACCTATGTAAGGAAGTGTCCCACCACCTGACCCTTACCCAGTGCAGGCACATTATCGTGAGCGCTTGGGTCATTCAGACGAGACCATCCAACTGCTATGGTTATGTTCTTGGCAGTTCTTTAAGATGTTTCCCAGTCGTAATAAAGAGTTAACACCTAATTTTCACTTGATAGGTGATATCTGGCTGATCATGGGGCCCCGACTATTGGATGTCTATCGATTTCCTGGCTGGGTTTCTTTGAGAATTGACTGTGCTCTACCAATCTATTCATTGTCTTCGGTACTGCTCCAGGGAATAGGTGAAAATGAATAACTCAACATCCGGAATACCCCTTTCAGAGTAAATCCACCATCTTACATATAATTTAGTGCCCACATCGTCTACAGTCACCGGTGGCAGCACTGTGAGGACCGGCTGTAAGCACGATATGGCACTATAACTGACAGCTGGCTCAGCAACGCATCTGTGAAGTGAGCTGTCAGTCATACTGCCGGTCATGCTCACAGTGCTGTGACCAGTGACTGTAGCCTCTCCGTGCACGCCCCATGACTGAAAGCCACTGGCTTCCGGGAGGAATAAAGTACATTTTCTCCCAGTAGCCTCACAGTCAGTAACTCCTCCTCTTTCTGGGAAGTTTCTGTTCCAAAAAAATCCTGAATGAAAACTTCAGAACACCCTTCTTAGATGATTTTTTTTTTTTTTGCTCTAAATTTTGTTCTACCAATGGCTGCCCATTGACCAGTTCTGGGGATCGTATACTGTAATACAGGCGGGGGTTGTGCATTTTGAGGTACTATTCTGTATTTCTTATAAATCTACTCTGTACCTTTCTTTTCATTTCTGTGTTAACTTGAAAACAAATGAATCTTAGATTAATGCTATGTTAACTATGGGTGATATAGAATTGTGAATCTCTTATTCAAGGATAATGTATAGTGAGTGCAGGTTACGGATTTGTCCTCACCCTTTAGGCTAAATTTAGTGGTTTAGGAACTGTATACGTACATAGGTAGAGAGAGCCCTCTAGTGCTGGCTGCCATTTAAAGGTAAAAATATGTTCCAAAATCTAAAAAAATAAAATGCCTAACATATATATTGTCACTGATCTTCACTGGTCCTCTGTTTATAAGGGGTCTGGGCATGTTTTGCCCATTCTTTGCTATCACATGACCATGGTGCAAAACTGCTGCCTACCAGGTTGTCATTTGGATCCACTATGGCATTACTTAAAAAAATGATAGCTTGAATGTCACATCCCCACCATGCCCCTGCGTTATAAAACATAATCATTGGGAGACATGGACTGCGAAAGTGGGGTAAAAGAGTGAGTAGTTAGTTTTTTGGGGATCAGTAAGGTTATTGGAGAGGACCAGTTGGGGGTGGCAGTGAATAGTAAGTAATTTTGGACCTGTGATACAATTCCCCCTCACTCCCCACAGAAAATCCATTTTAATATTTGAATGTATGGATTGAAGCAGGGGGTTGGATCATCGTAACAGGTGAACTACGCTCCGACCAGATACTGGATGAAAGTTTTGGACCTAAAAGTTAAATGATCAAGACTTGATTAATATCTAGGAATGGACCTCAAGTCAGAGCCAATGTGGACTTTCTTTAGGTTTTACTGCTGAACCATGATTATGGTCTTCACAACTCCCACCCAAGCACTAGGATAGGTCGGTGAATTCGTAGGAAGCGTTAGTCATGGCCAGCCACCGGTAGTTTAGCTATGTAAGGGGGTTAAGTCATCTTTCCTTGAGCGAACAAAGCACTTTGACTATGTCTACATACAGCATATATAACCTTTTATCCAGGACTGGGCTAAGCCAGGTCCATACGACCAACCTACGGTGAACACTCTTCAGAGACGTAAGCGTGAAGCCGAACCCTGTGGAGGAACCTATATCTCGGCTCTAGGACTCAATGGTGAAGCCAGATTGCACAGAAATGCCAGTGTACCTGCATCGACCAGGGTAAAGAGTGATGGTTGGGTCGTCTGGTCCTCTGCTCTTAACCATATTTTCTCGAATGTCTTCTGCTTCTAACATGTGGATGAATTGCTATTTGCCATCTTGACTATTGTAAAGATTTCTTTTGAAGCATTCTGCATGTGTTTAACCGTAAAGTTTAGATACGGGAGAATGATATGTTTGTTGCACTTTCTTATAAGTTTGCTGTGGACTTGGATGAAACTACTTCTGCTGGTGGAGGGTCGTAGCCATGTTGGTTACGTTGTGTTAATTTTACTTCTCTTTTCTATTTATCAGCAGGGTGAAGAAGGAGAAAACTGTGATGACCTGGCACTGGCGTTGAGCAGAGGATTACAGCTCGATACGCAGAGGAGTAGCAGAGATTCTTTACAATGTTCCAGCGGATACAGCACACAGACGACAACTCCATGCTGTTCAGAAGACACCATCCCATCACAAGGTTTGTGCTCTTAGTCCTCACACTAGTTATTGCTCCTGGTCACAGCCATGATTTGTAGACATTTATAACCTAATTATACTGTCCCGATGACCCACAAAGGACAAAAACGAGTGGTGAGACCTGAGCATCGGTTACGATCATGAGGATCTAGACTTCTCTGAGATTCTCCCAGTCATTGATTGCTGTTGTGTCCTCTATACAAACACATAAAATCCTGATAGTCTAATGTGCCTAATTCTGTAGCATTCAGGACTTGCAAAATTCATTTCTTGAAACTAAATTTTTGAACTTTGCTCTTGTCTTCAGTTTCAGATTATGATTACTTTTCGGTGAGCGGAGACCAAGAACCTGATCAACAGGATTTTGATAAATCTTCCACCATCCCTCGAAACAGTGATATTAGTCAGTCCTATAGAAGGATGTTCCAAGCCAAGCGCCCAGCCTCCACCGCTGGACTGCCTGCCGCTTTCGGACCCGTCATTGTCACTCCTGGAGTGGCCACCATTCGTAGGACACCATCTACCAAGCCATCAGTCAGACGTGGCACTATTGGTGGAGGTCCTATTCCAATTAAGACACCAGTTATACCCGTTAAGACCCCGACAGTGCCAGACATGCCAGGTGGGTTCCCCACCAGCATGAGTGAAGAATACTCCGAGCAAAGTCCTGACTCCCCTTCCCTCGTGGAAGGATCGGTGCTTACAGGCGAAATGCCACCCTCACTGTGGAGTGGTCAGGCCTCTGTAAACCCTCCAGTCCCAGCACCACAAGGCATGATCGTGGAAGAACAAAGGCAAGGAAGGTCAGAAAATGATGATGACGACGACGACGATGATGATCTAGATGGTTCTTCCATTCCCGATGCCCCAGTTCAGGTCCATCCAGGAGCCACAGAATCTGCTCTTACGGAGGCGCCTCAAGGAGAAGATATGCTCATTGCTATTCGTCGTGGGGTTAAACTTAAGAGAACCACCACGAATGACCGCTCGGCCCCTCGGCTCTGCTAGGATAAATGGGGATTCTAAAAACGGGACTACAGAACTTCTCCCGGGCAACTCTCTTTAACCCATTCCAGTCCGTGATTGGCGGATTGTTTCGGAGCGTAAGCCGGGTTGACTCTTAATCAAAGAAGATATATAAATCTATATATTCTCACAGTAAAGCAGAGTAGAAGAGCAAGGTTACGATCTGTGTGTGTCATCACACTGTAAATAGCGACTCGACTTCTGCACATAGTTATTCCCCTTTTATGTTTTCATGTTTTTGTTGTTTTTTTTGTGCCCCTTCCAATTTTAACTTTTTTGTTCTCAGTTTTTTTTTTCCATAAAGTGCCAAAATCTTCTTTTAATTTGATATCTTTTACATCTTTGTAAATTTTAAAAACCACTTCAAAACGGAATAGGAGGAAAAGTATGCACCGTAACAGATTAAGGACTGTTTTTGTGAACCTCACCCACCCCCACTCCACCCCTTCCAAAAAAAACAACAAAAAAAAGACTTTGTATAGATCAAGCATGAGCATACTTTTGTGGCATGATTGGAGATGTAGTTCAACAACCGTTGCACTGCCAGAGGATGACGGGGTGTAGAACACCTCCTTCGATATTCCTATACATTACAAGCTTAGAACTTTGTTGTTTTTTACCTTTTCTTTTTAATTATTATTTTTAAATATTTTTTTTTCTGTTTATTTTTATTAACTGTTATAAATTATTAACAATGAAGAGCAATAGAAAAATAAAAAAAATAAAGCATGTAACCAGGGGGGAATTAAAGGTTTAAGACCGCCATGATAACATACGCTGTCATACATACACGTCACCTGTAATCTAGTCATTGCTCGTAGCTCCTGACATCAGTGTTCCTGAACCATTGAGTGCTTTCGACTCCCCCCCTCTCATCTTTTTGAGTATATTGGACCCATTGTGTCACTTTTAGTACAAAAATAGCTCCCCCAACTGTCCATGGTTGCAACTAGTATTGCGGCTCGGCTCCACTGGGAAAAGAAAAAAAAAAAAAGTGGTCAAGTTGCAATACTAAACACAACCTGTAGTGTGGGGGTGGCGCTGTTTTGTAGGAAAACTACCATCCCAGAAACTCTCTTATCAAAGAGAAATTACATATTGAATATGTACATAGGGTAATACTTTGGCTGCCGCTCCGTACACTGGCTAAATGTACTTGTTTTTTCCCCCAATATATTGTAACGTACTTCAGGTTTTTTTTTTTTTTTTAAATAAATGTCTGCACTCACATTATCTCACCGAGTACTAACATAATAAGGGGGGTAAGTATAACGTTAATTATAATAATTCTTAAAAAAAATAAAAAAGGCTAAGGCAATTCTAAAGTTATTAAACCGTTAGCTGGGAGTTTACCAATGTAAAATAGGAAAAAAAAAGAATAAAAATAAAGTGTAAAAAAAAAAAATATAATAACAATTTCAAAAAAATTCCTTATTCACGTTTTTAGGCCCAGCTGGCTGGGACAAGTTTGCAATGTTGGATCACATCTTAGTGACACTTTACACCCAACACATCGCTGTATTAAGTATTGTGGAGGCAAATCATTTTACAAAAAATTAATAATAATTTTTTTTTTTTTCGTTTTGGAAATTTTTGTTTCACGTTTTTGACAAATGTAATAAATTTGGCACAAGGATTTACATGGAATGAAAAGGAAATTCTCTGTGAATAGTTCTCTGGGTTATATGTTATGTACTTTTTAGACTGTTTCATGGTGGGAAATAGCACTGTAGCACATTTTCTTTAAGAAACCAAAAAAAAAAAAAATTCCAAAATGTATGTATATAGTAAGACTGATTACGTTAGGTTTAGCTGTGACTCCCACTTTTAAGAGGTCAAAAGAAATCTGCAGAGGTGTTCAAAAAAACAGATTTGGAATTTTTTTGGGGGGATGGTGGGAACATCAGCAAGACTTTTATCCAGTGGCCATGACGGTAGTTTGTGGCCAGGTAACCAAAGCCCTTCAGACCTCCTATTATCTGCCAGCATTCCCGGCACGTCCTCTGATTAGGAGGCTCTTCGCGACTGCCATCATACCAGTCCTGCTAATTAGAAGAGGCGCCATTGATGCCAGCAGATACGTGGTTCGTGTGGCTTTTGTCCGACAGTCACGGACTAACAACGTGGCCGCTAATCCAGACTCCTACAAATCTTTTTGCTCAATTCTACTGTAAGTGGCATGGCTGTCAAATTTTGACTATGCTTTCGAAATAAGGAGACCGAGGTAGTGATATATTTACCAAAATCTTTGGCACTGGATTGATGGAGCCATATTTGGGCAAGAAATCATGATTATGTAAGAAATAATACATGACGGGAAGGTAAAAATCGAATTGTCAGTGCATCAAATTGAGAAACTTACCTGGATGTTTCATTAGTTCCTCGGGGGCGGGGTTAAGAATCATTGTTCTGTGTTTCTGTAATTTCTAAAAAAAAAATTTAGAATTTTTTTTCACTTGTTTTTTTTTTACCCTACCCCCATTTCTTAAAAATACAGAAAGCAGATCCTTTGAATAGCCAAAAATGCAACTCTTTATAAAACAGGAATGTTTCTCTTTTTAGAGTGATATCACTTGTAGAAATGGATTTCAGTAAAACAGGATTTTGGTTCTTTCTGTTTGAGTGGGTTACCGGAGTCTTAGGCGACACATCCCTCCCCCATCCCACGCCGGGCGCACTGGATAATTATATTGATGCCAAAATGCAATATTGTCAAAGGTGCTAGACTCAGAAAAACCAACTCTGCAAATTCCTTGTTGGCTATCGTTCAAGATGTAAAGTAACTTGTGAAGTTGTCGTGTTTCGTGTATGAAGACGTACGCTACTGTGATTCCTTTCAAGAAGTTATGTTGCAGTGCGTCGTCATTAAAGGGCATGGTAATAATTAAAATAAACTGTTATTTTTCTCTTTGTTAAAAAAAAAAAAAAAAAAAAAACCTTGAGGAATTTCTTAACGAATCCAGAAAAGTGTGACCATTCAACGAGCCACTATTTTCAGCTTATTATGAGTTCCAAGAAAGCAGCCATTTTGTAGTTGGCTTACTTGCAGCTAAGAGAGACAAACATTTTGTCGCTTTCACATGGCTTGGGTGTATATTAATGCTCACATCATGGCCGCAGTACACGGAGCTACTATTGTTCTACTAAACCACACTTTGATCACGAATTGGCTTCTTGTGAGGATCTAAATCCACTTCAGAAGTCGAAATAACGCAAATGTAGTACTCAAAATAGCTTCTAGAGTAAAACAACCCTCTAAGTATATAGCAAGCTAATTGGAGGTAAAGAAGGCTGCCACTCTGAACTAGATGGAAGAAGCTTGCCATTTTGGAGGAAGATTGAACATGATGGACCTGGGTCTCAGCCTATGTAACTATATGGAAGTAAAGAAGACTAGTTGAACTAGTTGGAAGTAAGGCTGCCATTTTGAACTAGTTGGAAGTAAGGAAGGCTACCATTTTTAAGTAGATAAAAGGCTGCCATTTTGAACTAGATTGACGTAAAGAAGGCTGCCATGTTGAACTAGTTTGAAATAAGGCTGCCATTTTGAACTACATGGAAGTAAAGAAGGCTCCCATTTTGAACTAGTTGGAAGTAAGGTTGCCATTTTGAACTTGTTGGAAGTAAGGAAGGCTACCATTTTTAAGTAGATAAAAGGCTGCCATTTTGAACTAGATTGACGTAAAGAAGGCTGCCATGTTGAACTAGTTTGAAATAAGGCTGCCATTTTGAACTACATGGAAGTAAAGAAGGCTCCCATTTTGAACTAGTTGGAAGTAAGGTTGCCATTTTGAACTAGTTGGAAGTAAGGAAGGCTACCATTTTTAAGTAGATCAAAGGCTGCCATTTTGAACTAGATTGACGTAATGAAGGCTGCCATGTTAAACTAGTTTGAAGTAAAGCTGCCAGTTTGAACTACATGGAAGTAAAGAAGGCTCCCATTTTGAACTAGTTGGAAGGAAGGCTTCCATTTTAAACTAGGTCAAAGGCTGCCCTTTTGAACTAGATGAAAGTAAAGAAGGCTACTATTTTGATTTGGTTCAAAGGAAGGCTCCCATTTTTAACTAGATAGAAGGCTGCCATTTTGAACTAATTGAAATTACAGTAGACAGCCATTTTGTCTGAATAATATTCCTTCTAAAATTCCTCATAATGGCTACAGGGGTTTTCTAATGAAAACTGCTCTCTCAATATGCATTAATTGGGTATGTGGACATCATAGAGAGGGTGCAAGAGTAGACGCCATACTGGTAAATTCCAGATGTCTTGTGTTATCATGGTAATGGCTACCATGTGATAATGCTTACCTTCCCTGTATTGGCGTTTGCACTGGAAATTCCTGCCCAAACCAGCTGTTAGGAGCTGGACCCGTAGTGAGCAGTCCGAACTGAAAGGAATTGTCTATAATGAGTACAAGAGCGCAACTCGTGGCTATTGGCACAACCCACAAAATGGCTGCCCTGAATGCGCGTATCCTATGGGTGTGACGCTTTTTTCTCAATGTTTTTGTTACTATAAGGACAGCCCCCCCCCATGTCTGAAATGATTTAACTGGCTCGTATGAAGTACGTGGTTGATGTTAGCATTTAGTACGAGATTACCACCCGCGTTCACCGTAGGATTACGCCCCCTTTTTACTGTTCCTTTTTGTGTTCTTTTTTGCATATTGTACGGCATCGTCCCAGCAGAAGAAGCGGGTCGTTACGACAAGAAATCACGTGACTCTTCTGCTCTTGTGTTTAGTTGCTAGTTTGTACTGAGAGTTGACCTCTCCCTGTGCAGGTTGTTTTACATTGTTTTTATTACTTTTTTGCTGTAACTGTGCCTCCCTGTACATTGTAACGATTGCTTCAGCCTACATAAAAAAATATGAATAAAGAAAAACCGAAAAAGGCATGTGCATGTGTCCCGTCCAAAGTCATTCATTATTGCTTTTCCCCCACACCACATCTAACATGTTAAAGGGAGTCTTCAGTTTTGGTAAAAACAAAACAAAAACTATTATCCATGTGATTATTTTATTTTTTTTTATTAATTTCCATGTAGTGCCTTCCAACTTGCTGCTCTGCTTGTTTATATCCTGGTGCAGAAGGGAAGGGGCGTGTCATTAGTTTAGCAGAACCGCCTACTGGACTCCTCACTACTTCCTGTTTTTTTACTTTTACCTTCAATGTAGACACAGGGCTGCATGGCCATCAGTCTGTGAACAGAAGTAGCAGCAGGTGCTCGGTCTGTGCATGCGCGTTAGACCGATGCCGTCCTGTCGACAGGCCTGAAAGCTCGGGACTAGTGTAGCCAGTAGACTGACGTGATCACAACAGAGGAGTGTGGATCCCATAACTGCAATCCAGAAGACTAAGAAAAGAGCACTTACACAAATGTCCAAAATCGAAGTGGGGGATGGAAGGGGAACAATGCAGAGAATTCCAAAAGGAAACCACCCCTTTTAAATCTTCAAGACAATCCACACTTCCTATCGCAGAATATCTGATCAACAGCCCATCAGTTTATTGTTCTTTTCCATTTTTGTTCAGTTTTCATTCACTGCTGGAAACGATCAGTAAGCTTTTACTTTTTGGCTTATCTTATTCGGGCTTTTAACATGACCCAGGCCCTAACAAGTGATGTTACTTTTTGCATCTAGAGTCACTTTTCCTTGCTGACTTGTTCAATCCAACATGGCTGGCGCAGTCACATGGGGAGCGTAGTGATAAGTGAAAACCATTACGTCCCGTTTTTTGTGTGCTAAGGGATGGACACAGCACCATCATCAATGCGTGACCATCCTTCAACGCATTAAAGGCAGAAGGAATGGTTTAGATTTACTCACCTTTGCGTTCCGTAATGTGCCAGCCATGTTAGATTGAAAGGATCAAGAACCGAGTCAAAGGGAGATTAAGACAGTATTCACAAAATGCATTTGCGATGCATATTTTTGCCACAATTTTCCGAAAAAGTGGCAAATTCAGTTTTGTTGTGTTATTTGCCATGATTTAAAAAAAAAAAACATCTCAAATGCATTTTGTGAAGATCAGCACGTAAAGCGAGTATACATTCATAATATACACTCACTGGCCACTTTATTAGGTACACCTGTCCAACTTCTTGTTAACACTTAATTTCTAATCAGCCAATCACATGGCGGCAACTCAGTGCATTTAGGCATGTAGACATGGTCAAGACAATCTCCTGCAGTTCAAACCGAGCATCAGTATGGGGAAGAAAGGTGATTTGAGTGCCTTTGAACGTGGCATGGTTGTTGGTGCCAGAAGGGCTGGTCTGAGTATTTCAGAAACTGCTGATCTACTGGGATTTTCACGCACAACCATCTCTAGGGTTTACAGAGAATGGTCCGAAAAAGAAAAAAAATCCAGTGAGCGGCAGTTCTGTGGGCGGAAATGCCTTGTTGATGCCAGAGGTCAGAGGAGAATGGGCAGACTGGTTCGAGCTGATAGAAAGGCAACAGTGACTCAAATCGCCACCCGTTACAACCAAGGTAGGCCTAAGAGCATCTCTGAACGCACAGTGCGTCGAACTTTGAGGCAGATGGGCTACAGCAGCAGAAGACCACACCGGGTACCACTCCTTTCAGCTAAGAACAGGAAACTGAGGCTACAATTTGTACAAGCTCATCGAAATTGGACAGTAGAAGATTGGAAAAACGTTGCTTGGTCTGATGAGTCTCGATTTCTGCTGCGACATTCGGATGGTAGGGTCAGAATTTGGCGTAAACAACATGAAAGCATGGATCCATCCTGCCTTGTATGGAGCATCTTTGGGATGTGCAGCCGACAAATCTGCGGCAACTGTGTGATGCCATCATGTCAATATGGACCAAAATCTCTGAGGAATGCTTCCAGCACCTTGTTGAATCTATGCCACGAAGAATTGAGGCAGTTCTGAAGGCAAAAGGGGGTCCAACCCGTTACTAGCATGGTGTACCTAATAAAGTGGCCGGTGAGTGTATATTCAATTTTTAGGGAGAGAGTAGCTTTAAAATAAGCAGAATGGGGTCACGTTGTGACTTGTTAAGGTACTGAGATAAGCAAGTTGCAAAAAAACCCTACTGTCAACTTTTTTTGGATTGCTTCTCGTGGTACCCTAATGGGTCCCAATACTACCCCATTCATCTGCAGTGTTGCATGATCTATGACTGAGAGACCTGTGTCGTAGCCAAAGTTGCTATATACCCCTAGCCACCTGCATTGGGGACCAATGTGTTCGTCAGAACAGCAGATTCCAAGTCTTTGAGAAATATCATCTTTGTGTGTGTAATAAGTCATGAAGATTGCCTGCTCTGCACTGGTAAAGGAAGAATGTTTTGTACCTCCTTCTATCCCACTCACTTTTTCATTGGATGATAAAGCGTCGCAGATGACGTTAAGTGTGCACAATTGGCCGGGATTGTGAACGGGTCTTATTCGTTTAGACATGTGCACGATACCTGTTGCTAGCGCATTAAGTCCTGGCAGGTACCTGCAGATGCAGCATCACCAGCCCTATTATGGAAATGAGAAGCTCCTGACCAACCCCCTTTATGTTTTGGAAAGCCACTGGACCCCATATCAGAAACCCATCCCTATGAGATGACCCCAGAGAATGCATTACAGCTAAGGATGAGCGAATAGCTGCATCGGGAACCCGGATACCTGGAGAGCTCCTGATCAGCTGTTCGGCTCCGCAGCTGCATGTGTCGCGGCTGTGTGATAGTCCCAACCCATGCATGGAGAGCCCAACAAACAGGCTCTCCATTCATGTGTTGGGATTGTCACACAGCCGCGACACATGCAGCTGCGGCGCCGAACAGCTGATTATCGAGAGCGCTCCAGGTATCCGGGTTCCCAATGCAGCTATGCGGTAAGCGCTATAGCTATTCGGATGAGTTACCATAATGTGGGCCTTATGCTCCCCTGAAAAGGAAAGGTCCTTTTCCCAGCAGGGAACAATAATCACAGACCAGCTGTTCTGCAAACCTGTGCAGGCAAGACATCAGGATCCTTCCGTTGCCTTCGTGACTGTTCCGCGTGCCCCTCCAGACATGGAACACTTGGGCTCTTTGGTTTGGACAATGCCTCCTTGTTGGAAAAACGTCTCGACAATAAGGAGATCATAAAGTTACCTCCCAATACTGGGACCCCCAGTGATAAGCAAGTATTGTGGGGAAATCTGACAGTAAGTGTTCTACTCCCAGGCGCGTATTACACAGTGACCATTCATAGCAATGGGTTGTTTTTGCAACACAAGACACAACAGGTCCTCCAGAGAAATATGCCATCTACGCTCACACACACCTGGGATTCCCTAATAGGGTGTCTGAAAATGGATTTTTGAACCTGGACAACCCCTTCAAAGCAACTTCATCTAATCTGGGTAGGCGTAGCATGGCCGAGTTCTGCGTATTCCTATGGCTGCACAATCACCAGGCGGCCAAACATGTACCATCTTCTCCTTGTGGAACACAAATCATACACAGTTTAAAAGGGAATATGACCGCAATTAAATCAAGTTTTAAGGTTACATTTTTTTTTTTTTTTTTTACACACATACACATCAACCTTAACAGTGCAGTTTCAAGAAGGAAAAGTTGTGGAATGATGAATAGACATTACTGCAAATGATGAAACAAAGGAAACAAAATATTAAAGATATCTCAACTTATGCAGTGTGACCGTCACATGCAGAAATCCAGGCACTCACAGCCTCCACTGCTATCAGTGAGGTTATTAATGGGGGACTGAGGAAGATTCTGCTGCGCTAAACGCGCTGGAGAAAATAAAGATCCTCTGCTGGCAGCTCCTGTGTAATCAACGACGTCACAGGTGTGCTCCATGGGAGACAAGGCTGGAGACCACGCAGGATGCTCACATTATAATGTTGAGCTGTTGAAAAATTTGTTCGGGGACATTTTGGAGAAATGGCTGCAGCACCGGTTCCACCACTAAATATCGTGCCGAGCTGTTAGAGGACCTGGAATGCAGACTAGAGGGGGCCGGCTACAGTACATTACTCCACCACAAACCATAAGTAGCACCGGTGTGACGTTCCCTTGTGGACTCCTCTTTATGGCGCTGGCCATATGGGCCTTCACACACTGCAATCTGCTGGATTATTAAACTTTCTTGGTGTTATAATTTCAATGGACACACACAAACGACTTAAACATCACCAATTTATGACGACACATTCCCTTCAGGTTGTACTGGGAAAAATTAAATCTCATTCAGCACTTGGAAAGTAGACATCAAAAATGTGTTTAGAAAGTTATGAGAGATGATAAATGGCGGTTCACGAACGAACAACCAGATCCTAAGATGGGGGAATCCTTCATAGTCCAAACTAGGCACTTAGGCCCCAAAGTCATCAATGGGTTTACACCAGAAATCTGGTGTAAAACATTTTGAAAAGTTGCTACATTTTGGCACAACACAATGGCTTCTCAAAACCCTTGCAACTTTTTGGCATTTTCATGCCAGTTTTGGCCAGCTCGGACAATATGAGCGTAGTGATGACCGCTCATCTAATTCATGATCTTAATTAGGCACCTGACTCCAGCACGAACCCTCATCGAGACTGCAGTCAACAACATTGCTCTTTGTGAATCGTGGCCTTAAAAGTCCTTAATTTCTGAATTTAAGTTCTTAATTTATCCAAATTGTAAAAATACCAAGAAGTGAAGGCTAACAAAGATACCACGAAGTGTTTTTTTTTTCTTATGGAAACTCACTTTCAGAGAAAGCCATTTGACAAACAATATTACAACTGGTGGTTTGTGAACTTTCCCAGTCTGCTGATTTGTAATTTTGGTCCTCACTAAGGATTGCGGTACAATACCATCATTATAGAGATTAATGAGGACCCCAGTGTCAGATCCTCACTATATAGTGAGGCCATAACATGGGGTGAGAGAAATCATTTGAAAAGGTTATCTGACTTTTTAAAATCTTTGAAAAACTCCTATTATCCATGGGTTACAATGGGCACCGTGTATTTCCACAGTGGCAGCGTTATAGGGAATCGGACACTTGCCGATTTCTCCACTGCCGCTCACAGACGGGGTCAAGAGATGCCTCACACAGAAAATGATAACAAAAGAGTCGACACCCAGGAGCAGCTTTATCCAGAACCATTTAATATATACTGATCATGTCACATATAGACGGCAGCTCGCCAAGGGGCGCCATTGTTCTTATGTGGGCCTTTCACGTGGCCTGGTCACATAATCCCACCACAGTGGAGGCAGGTCACCCTCTCGGCGGGCTGGTGGCAAAGCTTCGGTCTGTGCACTTTCGGGTGGACACTCCTCCATAATTTGCTGAACCTGTGAAAAACAAGAACGAGGCATCAGCTGCAGAGGTCCAAAGTTTGGCACCGATGCCGACCCCATTGATGCCGACCCCATTGATGCCAGCCTGGCTCTAGCCCTTTTGTTTTTTCGGGCCTCCGACACCTCCATAAATCAGCTGCTGTTGATTTGGCGGCAGCCAGATGTAAACACTTTGGATGAAGGTGCAGATGGATCCATCCAACGTGTAGCAGCTGCTGTAAGGAGCCGCAGAACAGCTCCGAGTAAGAGGAGCAAACAAAACGCTTATCGGTGAAGGTACCGCGCGTCCGATCTCCACCCACCCCATACTGATGATCTTTCCAGCAGACACTCCTTTAAACCCTTGAGTTAGCAGCTATTTTCTATTATTGCACTTTCCTTTAATCACGTTACAATTTATCTAAATACTTAATTATTAAAGCATATAGGAGATTGTTAAATTTCCTATGAATGTACAAGTCTCAGGTCATTAAAAGGTTACAAAATACCCATTAGGGTCAATTAATAAAGCCGGTTTATATATTTGGACCAGATCAGAGCCAGCAGAACGTAACCGTATGTGCCGTATGGCGTGGGGGTGTACACTACATCGTGCCCAGCACAGCACACCAACCTCGCGGTCCCAGCTCGCTACTCGAAGCTTCTTCCACTCCTCTCTCTTAGCAAAGTAGTCCGGGTAGACGGCTCTCTCAGAGGGATGCCAGTGATCCAGACACCACTCGGGCACCTGGAAACATTCAGAAAAGACAAATAGTGAGCCCCAACATTGACGGGCAGACGGAGAAAGAAGAGGGGGGAGGGAAGAGGCAGACGGAGGAAGGGGGGGGGGGGGGGGGGGAAAGGAGGCAGACGGAGGAAGGGGGGGAGGAGGCAGACGGAGGAAGGGGGGGGGAAAGGAGGCAGACGGAGGAAGGGGGGGGGGAGGAGGCAGACGGAGGAAGGGGGGGGGGAAGGAGGCAGACGGAGGAAGGGGGGGGGGAAGGAGGCAGACGGAGGAAGGGGGGGGGGGAAGGAGGCAGACGGAGGAAGGGGGGGGGGGAAGGAGGCAGACGGAGGAAGGGGGGGGGGGGAAGGAGGCAGACGGAGGAAGGGGGGGGGGGAAGGAGGCAGACGGAGGAAGGGGGGGGAAGGAGGCAGACGGAGGAAGGGGGGGAAGGAGGCAGACGGAGGAAGGGGGGGGGGAAGGAGGCAGACGGAGGAAGGGGGGGGGAAGGAGGCAGACGGAGGAAGGTGGGGGGGAAGGAGGCAGACGGAGGAAGGTGGGGGAAGGAGGCAGACGGAGGAAGGTGGGGGGGGGAAGGAGGCAGACGGAGGAAGGTGGGGGGGAAGGAGGCAGACGGAGGAAGGTGGGGGGGAAGGAGGCAGACGGAGGAAGGTGGGGGGAAAGGAGGCAGACGGAGGAAGGGGGGGGAAAGGAGGCAGACGGGGGAAGGGGGGGGGGAAGGAGGAAGGGGGGGGAGGAGGAAAGGGGAAGGAATTGAGTCCAGAAGATAGGAGACTGTCCGCGGCTTTCCTACAGAACATTAGAACGCACAGCCAATCACATGTATGGGGGGCCGGGAGCGATGGATGTCAGCTGACTGCCATCTAATGTGTACAGGGGCCCTAACTTTCTGAAGTCTCCGACCCCTTCCGGCAGTGCCATGGATACAAGTTAATATTACGACTGACAGGTTGATGGCACCGACCTTGTAGCAATCGTATCTCTCGTATGAGGTTCCTCCCGGGGAGTCTACGAAGATGTACGGCTGGGGGTGTTGGAGCCGGTAGAATTCCTCTTCCCCCGCCTTCAGTAGTAAGGTCGCCTTCACCATATCCTTCTCATTTTTCTGGCTATCGAAACGCGCTCTCAGCAGACAGGCCTCGTAGCGGAACTTGTCTCTGTTATCGGGAACAACACAGCGTCATCGTCATGCGCCATGTAATTACAGCACACAAAAGTTCATGGAAGAACAGGCTTTGGGTTGTAAGGATCACCAGTCACATTGGTGGAGCGATGCGTGAAGGGGGCTGGCTATCGATAGCTAAATGATCCCCCTTCTCTGTCCATACATCGGCCTGACGGGACTGGAGAGGCTATTGAAATGAACCAGAGAGACCCCCGAGAATCCTCTCCTTGGTGGAGCACAAGCTGCTGAATCTGAGACCGGACGCCTGAAGATCTGATCACCTCTGATTAGCAGATTATTAAGTTCTGTAGATTTAGAATAGGAAGCGCACAGACCGGGACCAAAGAGAAATAACACAGGATAAAGCTGATGACCCCCAAGAAACTAACATTAGTATCTCCTCAGAGGTGGTCCGGATCCTGGCACTCCCTGCAGGAGCCGCGATGGATCCTCACTGTGTACCGGGCACCGCAGGGGAGTTCTGGAGGTGGCCGGCGATGAGCTGCAGAGAGGTCACTCATCTCTGACTGTCATGGCCGACAGAAAAGCCTAACAACTGTCATTGGACAAGGTCCGGGCACCGCTCCTGACATCATATAGGAGCCAGAAACCTGCGGCTCTCCAGCTGTTGTGAAACTACAACACCCAGCATGTCCTGACTGCCCGAGGGGTTGTGTCTGGTCAGCAATGACACGGATGCCAGCAGCTTCTTCCGTCAGCTGCTCGGTAATGCTGCCCCCTCCGATCCGATAGTGATGATGAGGAGACAGTAGGCGCAAAGAAACTTTCAATGGAACAATCACCGGGGAAAAAAATCTATTTAAAATCAGGATTTAAATTAAAAAGATTTTTTTTTTTACTATCTATATAATTTTCACAGTCACGACTAAGTCAAATATTAGACTTCCTGAAGGCACATGGACATTGGCGGTAACAGACTCAGACGGTATTTGTTAGTATAGAAGTGTATACACCTCCCGGGCCCCCTCTCACCCGCTGTCCCACCTCCCGAGCCCCCCTCTCGCCCGCTGCACCACCTCCCGGGCCCCCCTATTTCCCGCTGCACCACCTCCTGGACCCCCTCTCTCCTACTGCGCCACCTCACCTCCCGGGCTCCCTCTCACCCGCTGCGCCACCTCCCAGGCTCCCCTCTCGCCCGCTGCGCCACCTCCCAGGCTCCCCTCTCGCCCGCTGCGCCACCTCCCAGGCTCCCCTCTCGCCCGCTGCGCCACCTCCCAGGCTCCCCTCTCGCCCGCTGCGCCACCTCCCAGGCTCCCCTCTCGCCCGCTGCGCCACCTCCCAGGCTCCCCTCTCGCCCGCTGCGCCACCTCCCAGGCTCCCCTCTCGCCCGCTGCGCCACCTCCCAGGCTCCCCTCTCGCCCGCTGCGCCACCTCCCAGGCTCCCCTCTCGCCCGCTGCGCCACCTCCCAGGCTCCCCTCTCGCCCGCTGCGCCACCTCCCAGGCTCCCCTCTCGCCCACTGCGCCCCCTCCTGAGCCCCCTCTCCCCTGTTGTCCCACCCCATCATCTAATGTGGCGGCTCCTCAGGTGTCTTTACAGCTATAACATCACATGACTCTAGCAGCCAATCAGGAAGCACCGCGGTGTTGGGTGACCGCTCGCCGGGTCAGGTGACGTGATGTTGCCGCCATCAGTAGCGCCCTGCGCGGTTTTGCCCTGGAGCCACCACACAGTTGTCAGTTATTAGCTGCCCAGTTGTCAGAGTTTTACAAACCATGTTTTCTAGAAACACGTCAGCTGCAAATAACAAGCCAAATCCTGCAGAATCCGACACCGGCCATAATAAACGTCCAGAAAAACGGTGCAATGTAAACGGTTTCTATAAAAACGGCTTCTGCGGGAAGGTCAGAGGTGACATCCTCCGCGCAGAGGGGAAAACCGGCACAGAGTAAGTAAGTCCACCCCCGCTGTCATTGAGTGTCCTCTCCGGGGCAGCGGCTGCTCGGGCAGCACTCTATCCCTATGGCCGGCGCCTCCTGCTGCTCTCCCTCCTCGTACACGGCTTCTATTACCTGAAGACGCACCACGACTCCAGGTGTCGCAGCGACTTCTTGTACAGCCGCAGCACCTTCTGCTGGTGGTTCAGCAGCGCCGCCATCTTACCGCCCCCTCCTCCTCCAGCCTAATCCTGGAGGAGAAAGTCCTGGGCGGATCGCCGTTCTCTTCACCGATTGGTCATCCGGAAGCCACGTGACGAGTGACGTATTGACGTGCCGCTGTTCCAGCACTAGAGCGAGGAGAGGGACGGACGCGCGTAACGCAAAACGGTAACGTTCCATTGCTGGAGCGAGGTTGTCGGCCATTTTTTAGAAGACCAAATAGTAATCGTAATGTTGCACCACTAGAGCACGGCTTTTGTCCGACATTTTTCGAAGACCATATTAGTAAACATTATTATTATAAAACAGAACCTCTATAACGCAGCTGAATGGGCTGACAGGCGCCGTATAGACTAAAACTGGGTAGTGTTGTGGAAAGGTGTCTGAAGATTTGAGAAAACTAGAGGTGTACCAAGATGGCGGCTTGAAGTGCATGCTGGGAAAAGGAGAGAGCGAGAGGCTCCGCCACGCTGGATGCAATATGTCACTCCTCAGGTTCATAGGTGAGAGGATTCCAGCTCCGTCCTCCTCGCATCCTCCTGTCTGTGTTGTATCCCCGGTGTCTGTAGCTAGTAACTCGGTGCTCGGCTGCCTGCAGGGGCTTAGGACTACAACTCCCAGCATGCCCGGGAAGCCTCAGACTGAGGCTATAGGACAGGGCCAAGTTTCATTGCTAAAGATCACGTTTGTTTGTTTTTTAACCCCTTCACCCCAGGCCCCTTTTTCGTTTTTGTGCTCCTGTTCCATTTTTCGTGATCTCGGGTTAGGTGAGGGCTTATTTTTTGGGTGCCGAGTTTTTAATGATACCATTTCGGCGCAGATACGTTCTTTTGATCGCCCATTATTGCATTTTAATGCAATGTCGCAGCGACCAAAAAAACGTAATTCTGGTGTTTCGACTTTTTTTCTCACTACGCCGTTTAGCGATCAGGTTAATGCTTTTTTTAATGATAGATCGGGCGATTCTGAACGCGGCGATACCAAATATGTGCAGGTTTGATTTTTTTTATTATTGTTTTATTTTGATTGGGGTGAAAGTGGGGTGATTTGAACTTTTAGAGTTTTTTTAAAATATTTTTTAAAACATTTTTTTTTTAACTTTTGCCATGATTCAATACCTTCCATGGGAGACTAGAAGCCGGCATCACCTGATCGGCTCTGCTACATACAGGCGATGATCAGATCGCCTGTATGTAGCAGAATTACTCACTTGCTATGTGCACCGACCACCAGGTGGCGCTGATAGCAGTCTGGCAGTGACAACCATAGCGGTCTGCAGGAGACCTCTGGTTGTCAGGCCAACACACCGGTGACCCACGATCGTGTGACGGGGTCACGATGGGCAGATTTCCGATGCGATTGCCGAATGTGCTTGTTAAATGTCGCTGTCAGAGTTAATACATGAACTAACAGCTGAGCAGGGGGTGTCGGACTCCCAACCATCTGATATTGCCGCCTTATACTAATGTCTGGACAACCCCTTTAAGCCCCAATTATGCTAATGGCCGTGACGACGGCTTGTCCAGTAGTTATATGCTCACGTGTCTGCTGCAGCGCTCATGTGATCTGCTACAACCGTCATGTCCAATTCTTTATTGCGCCGTCTTCTTTTTCTTTTTGGTTATTTTTTGTATTTTCGCTTTTTCTAAAGTCTGTCATCTATGCGGTCACTTGTTATTTTTCTTTATATTCTGACTGATTAATGAATCGAGGTTTTTCAAAAACTTACAAAAAAAAAGAAGTGTTGTGCAATTCTACTATGCCCCGATCTCCCGGTGTGAAATGCGTCATTTTATCAATCAGTAATCGGCCAGTGATGCCTGGTGCCCACAGTGTTACGCGTCCTGGTGTCCATTTCTGCTTTGTGCTTGTTCCTAGACATTGGAATAAATCTGACCGATCCCATGTTCAGGGGATTATACCGAGGCACAAGGAAACATCCCGGTGAGTTTTCCCATAGATTGCTACTGGTAATTAATTTAGAAGTTTCTGGCATTCAGTCGATGTCCGGTGTGAACAGAGAAATACCGACTAACGATCTCCGAGGAATTCCGGAGTGTCCGTATATTTATACCCATGAAAATAGACATTCTGTGCATTACTGTGGGCACTTCATACATCATCGCAAAAGGAAGAAGTCATAATAAGGGATATTAATCTCTGTAGCCACCCAGTTTAGTCACAGCCTTCAATAAGTCTCTGTTTTAGTGTGTTCTTGTGGGAATTACCACTGCCTATGAGATTTAGCTGACCTAAAAACACTAACCCTTCCTTAACGAGGTTATCCACCACTTTAACATTGAAGGCCGAGCCTTAGGACAGGTCACCAATGTCTGACTGGTGGTGGCCAGAACTGCTCAGTTATTGACGGGATAGTGGCCGGGTACGGCACACCCATCCTCTATGGATTTGAATAGGTGGCGGATGTGCAGTACCGGCCGCGGCCACTGTGTAGTAGATGGAGCTGTTGCACCCCCCACTGATCAGACATTGATGACCTATCCTAAGGATAGGCCATGATAAAGTAGTGGACAACCCCTTTAAGCCCCCCATACATACCAGACAAAAGTTGGCCAAACCTGCTAATATCAACAGTTTACTGTGTATGGATTATCCAAACAGATGAAGATCCGGTGTGTACGATATCGGACTTTCGATCCTTTTGTTCTCCATAAGATCTGCCGCTGCCAGAGATGTCTAGAGAAAAATGGCGCACTCCTGTGTATGGGAGGGCCGGGTGTATGGGATCTAACACTACCATACATGTCACATAAATAACACCGCAATACCGTACACGGATACCACAACGCACCACTAGGGGGAGCTGACTACATACAGATTGTTACTCAGATCAGAGACATGCAGGGCAATGAGAGTCAGGGGCCACAGGCCGGAGAGCCACATGTGTCGCTGTTTTCTGACCTCCCAGCACTAATACTTTATGTTCCCTTTACAGATGACTTTGCAGACATTATTGAACGTGCTGTGAAGATCGGTGTGGAGAAGGTAAGAGCTGCGGCCGCAGAGTCATCAATTTACACATTCCATGGGATTATAACATGGGAGAAAATAATAATAATAATAGTAAAAAAAAACAACTTTTATTTTGGGTGTGGTGTCACTTTTGGATACTTTTTTTTTTGTTGACCACGTACAGTGCAATCAATCAGGAGTGATGTGACACTAACCAGACCTCCGATCTCTTACTCTGCAGTGTATGATCACAGGAGGAAACCTACAAGAGAGCAGAGAGGCGATCGAGATGGTCCGGACCAATGGTATCCGTCATGGCGCTATTTCTGGGGAAAGATTTGGTGCTGATTTGTTAATTTTCTATATATCCAGATAATAGACGCAGTCAGCGGAGTAACAAGAAGATGGTCAGACCCAATCTCTAACAGGGAGCCGCACTGTCACGGGTCTTTAGTAGTATTGGTTCTCTCATATTGGGGAATGGGACCTTTTTGGCCCAAGTGCCGAGTCCGACTACACCCACTGTAGTAACAACCCGGGGTTCAGGTCACAAATCCTGCCTGCACTCACCACTAGAGGGCGTCTAAAGGTACCGTCACACTAAACAACTTTCCAACGAGAACGACAACGATCCGTGACGTTGCAGCGTCCTGGATAACGATCTCGTTGTGTTTGACACGCAGCAGCGATCTGGATCCTGCTGTGATATCGCTGGTCGGAGCTAGAAGTCCAGACCTTTATTTGGTCGTCAGGTCGGCGTGTATCATCGTGTTTGACAGCAAAAGCAACGATGCCAGTAATGTTTTACATGGAGGTAACGACCTGTGAGAACGATAAGTGCGTCACCGCTACGTCACTGGATCGCTCCTGCATCGTTCTGGAGCTGCTGTGTTTGACGCCTCTACAGCGACCTAAACAGCGACGCTGCAGCGATCGGCTCGTTGTCTATATCGCTGCAGCGTCGCTGAGTGTGACGGCACCTTAAGAGCTCTCTGAGATCCCTATCAAGAATACCAATGTAACTCACAAAGATCAGCACAGTCACTGTGTACATACATTACATTACTGATCCTGAGTTACCTCCTGTATTATACCCCAGAGCTGCACTCACTATTCTGCTGGTGCAGTCACTGTGTACATACATTACATTACTGATCCTGAGTTACCTCCTGTATTATACCCCAGAGCTGCACTCACTATTCTGCTGGTGCAGTCACTGTGTACATACATTATATTATTGATCCTGAGTTACATTCTGTATTATACTCCAGAGCTGCACTCACTATTCTGCTGGTGCAGTCACTGTGTACATACATTACATTACTGATCCTGAGTTACATCCTGTATTATACCCCAGAGCTGCACTCACTATTCTGCTGGTGCAGTCACTGTGTACATATATTACATTACTGATCCTGAGTTATATCCTGTATTATACTCCAGAGCTGCACTCACTATTCTGCTGGTGCAGTCACTGTGTACATACATTACATTACTGATCCTGAGTTACATCCTGTATTATACCCCAGAGCTGCACTCACTATTCTGCTGGTGCAGTCACTGTGTACATACATTACATTACTGATCCTGAGTTATATCCTGTATTATACTCCAGAGCTGCACTCACTATTCTGCTGGTGCAGTCACTGTGTACATACATTACATTACTGATCCTGAGTTACATCCTGTATTATACTCCAGAGCTGCACTCACTATTCTGCTGGTGCAGTCACTGTGTACATACATTACACTACTGATCCTGAGTTACATCCTGTATTATACCCCAGAGCTGCACTCACTATTCTGCTGGTGCAGTCACTGTGTACATACATTACATTACTGATCCTGAGTTACACCCTGTATTATACCCCAGAGCTGCACTCACTATTCTGCTGGTGCAGTCACTGTGTACATACATTACACTACTGATCCTGAGTTACATCCTGTATTATACCCCAGAGCTGCACTCACTATTCTGCTGGTGCAGTCACTGTGTACATACATTACATTACTGATCCTGAGTTACACCCTGTATTATACCCCAGAGCTGCACTCACTATTCTGCTGGTGCAGTCACTGTGTACATACATTACATTACTGATCCTGAGTTACATCCTGTATTATACCCCAGAGCTGCACTCACTATTCTGCTGGTGCAGTCACTGTGTACATACATTACATTACTGATCCTGAGTTACATCCTGTATTATACTCCAGAGCTGCACTCACTATTCTGCTGGTGCAGTCACTGTGTACATACATTACATTACTGATCCTGAGTTACATCCTGTATTATACTCCAGAGCTGCACTCACTATTCTGCTGGTGCAGTCACTGTGTACATACATTACATTACTGATCCTGAGTTACATCCTGTATTATACCCCAGAGCTGCACTCACTATTCTGCTGGTGCAGTCACTGCGTACATACATTACATTACTGATCCTGAGTTACACCCTGTATTATACCCCAGAGCTGCACTCACTATTCTGCTGGTGCAGTCACTGTGTACATACATTACCTTACTGATCCTGAGTTACATCATGTATTATACTCCAGAGCTGCACTCACTATTCTGCTGGTGCAGTCACTGTGTACATACATTACATTACTGATCCTGAGTTACACCCTGTATTATACCCCAGAGCTGCACTCACTATTCTGCTGGTGCAGTCACTGTGTACATACATTACACTACTGATCCTGAGTTACATCCTGTATTATACCCCAGAGCTGCACTCACTATTCTGCTGGTGCAGTCACTGTGTACATACATTACATTACTGGTCCTGAGTTACACCCTGTATTATACCCCAGAGCTGCACTCACTATTCTGCTGGTGCAGTCATTGTGTACATACATTACATTACTGATCCTGAGTTACACCCTGTATTATACCCCAGAGCTGCACTCACTATTCTGCTGGTGCAGTCACTGTGTACATACATTACACTACTGATCCTGAGTTACATCCTGTATTATACCCCAGAGCTGCACTCACTATTCTGCTGGTGCAGTCACTGTGTACATACATTACATTACTGATCCTGAGTTACACCCTGTATTATACCCCAGAGCTGCACTCACTATTCTGCTGGTGCAGTCACTGTGTACATACATTACACTACTGATCCTGAGTTACATCCTGTATTATACCCCAGAGCTGCACTCACTATTCTGCTGGTGCAGTCACTGTGTCCATACATTACATTACTGATCCTGAGTTACATCCTGTATTATACTCCAGAGCTGCACTCACTATTCTGCTGGTGCAGTCACTGTGTACATACATTACATTACTGATCCTGAGTTACACCCTGTATTATACCCCAGAGCTGCACTCACTATTCTGCTGGTGCAGTCACTGTGTACATACATTACATTACTGATCCTGAGTTACATCCTGTATTATACCCCAGAGCTGCACTCACTATTCTGCTGGTGCAGTCACTGTGTACATACATTACATTACTGATCCTGAGTTACATCCTGTATTATACCCCAGAGCTGCACTCACTATTCTGCTGGTGCAGTCACTGTGTCCATACATTACATTACTGATCCTGAGTTACATCCTGTATTATACTCCAGAGCTGCACTCACTATTCTGCTGGTGCAGTCACTGTGTACATACATTACATTACTGATCCTGAGTTACACCCTGTATTATACCCCAGAGCTGCACTCACTATTCTGCTGGTGCAGTCACTGTGTACATACATTACATTACTGATCCTGAGTTACATCCTGTATTATACCCCAGAGCTGCACTCACTATTCTGCTGGTGCAGTCACTGTGTACATACATTACATTACTGATCCTGAGTTACATCCTGTATTATACCCCAGAGCTGCACTCACTATTCTGCTGGTGCAGTCACTGTGTACATACATTACATTACTGATCCTGAGTTATATCCTGTATTATACCCCAGAGCTGCACTCACTATTCTGCTGGTGCAGTCACTGTGTACATACATTACACTACTGATCCTGAGTTACATCCTGTATTATACCCCAGAGCTGCACTCACTATTCTGCTGGTGCAGTCACTGTGTACAAACATTACATTACTGATCCTGAGTTACACCCTGTATTATACCCCAGAGCTGCACTCACTACTCTGCTGGTGCAGTCACTGTGTACATACATTACATTACTGATCCTGAGTTACATCCTGTATTATACCCCAGAGCTGCACTCACTATTCTGCTGGTGCAGTCACTGTGTACATACATTACATTACTGATCCTGAGTTACATCCTGTATTATACCCCAGAGCTGCACTCACTATTCTGCTGGTGCAGTCACTGTGTACATACATTACATTACTGATCCTGAGTTACATCCTGTATTATACCCCAGAGCTGCACTCACTATTCTGTTGGTGCAGTCACTGTGTACATACATTACACTACTGATCCTGAGTTACATCCTGTATTATACCCCAGAGCTGCACTCACTATTCTGCTGGTGCAATCACTGTGTACATACATTACATTACTGATCCTGAGTTACATCCTGTATTATACCCCAGAGCTGCACTCACTATTCTGCTGGTGCAGTCACTGTGTACATACATTACATTACTGATCCTGAGTTACACCCTGTATTATACTCCAGAGCTGCACTCACAATTCTGCTGGTGCAATCACTGTGTACATACATTACATTACTGATCCTGAGTTACACCCTGTATTATACTCCAGAGCTGCACTCACTTACTCTATATATGATTTGTGTTGTCTGAGACTTCTAATCCGGTGAGTTTCGCAGATCGGTTCTTCAGCACGGTCGGCTGCCATCCCACCCGGTGTGGAGAGTTTGAGGCTGGAGACCCCGACCAGTATTTATCGGATCTACAGCGGCTGATAGAGGACAATGAGCGGAGGGTGGTGGCTGTCGGGGAGTGCGGTTTGGGTAAGTGTAACTCTGATCTCGGCTCTGATAGTACCCGAGCTGTAGGTTCTGACATGTACAGGGTTTATCCCAGTTGCTTCTTCCGCCCGCAGGGTTTATCTTACCCGTTCTTTAATGTTATATTTTGATCTGCCATTTATTTGATTTCTTCCTTTTTATAGTAAAGGGCGATTCATATTTTGACTCTTTTTTTTTTACTTTATTGAATTCCGCTTTCAGTGTGTAAAGTATAAATCGAGTCTTTTACCGTCCCACATTTTATTGTCCCGCACAACTCATGGTAATATCTGAGGTTTTACATAGGACTGCAGGGAATCGTACAGTCGGTGTGTTAATTTCTCTTCTTTTACCCTTCCAGACTTTGATAGACTGCAGTTTTGTCCGAAGGAAACACAACTCAAGTAAGAAACATTTCTTGGTCTACATTGTTTTGTTTTTTAATATATTTAATCTGAAAAAAACTAAGTAGCCAAAAACGATTTGGAAAACTAACAGTAAAACCAAACACTGACTGATCGGCAAACTGTGAATATGAGAAAATGCAACTGTTAATTAAGGCTACTTTCACACTAGTCCGTCGGTACTGGCCGTCGCAAACCGTCGGCCCGACGGACAGTGTGCTAATTAATCACAACGTGGGCAGCGGATGCAGTCTTACGACGTATCCACTGCCCAGTGTGATGAGCAGGGAGGAGGGGGCGGAGTTTCGAAAATGGCGGACTTGACGCACAAAAATAAGTTATATGGAACTTTTTTTGTGCCGACGGTCCGCCAAAACACGACGCATCCGTGCAGGATTTTTTCTCCAAAACGACGCATTGCGACGTGCGTCAAACGACGCTAATGTGACAATAGGTGATGTCACAGCTCACCTCCTCCTCCTGTACAATGACTGATAACACCTCTATATACAGTAGATAACAGGATCCATCATTCATAATAGGTGATGTCACAGCTCACCTCCTCCTCCTGTACAATGACTGATAACACCTCTATATACAGTAGATAACACAGGAGCCACCATTCACAATAGGTGATATCACAGCTCACCTCCTCCTCCTGTACAATGACTGATAACACCTCTATATACAGTAGATAACAGGATCCACCATTCACAATAGGTGATGTCACAGCTCACCTCCTCCTCCTGTACAATGACTGATAACACCTCTATATACAGTAGATTACACAGGATCCACCATTCACAATAGGCGATATCACAGCTCACCTCCTCCTCCTGTACAATGACTGATAACACCTCTATATACAGTGGATAACACAGGAGCCACCATTCACAATAGGTGATGTCACAGCTCACCTCCTCCTCCTGTACAATGACTGATTACACCTCTATATACAGTAGATAACACAGGATCCACCATTCACAATAGGTGATGTCACAGCTCACCTCCTCCTCCTCCTGTACAATGACTGATAACACCTCTATATACAGTAGATAGCACAGGATCCACCATTCACAATAGGTGATGTCACAGCTCACCTCCTCCCCCTCCTGTACAATGACTGATAACACCTCTATATACAGTAGATAACACAGGATCCAGCATTCACAATAGGTGATGTCACAGCTCACCTCCTCCCCCTCCTGTACAATGACTGATAACACCTCTATATACAGTAGATAACACAGGATCCAGCATTCACAATAGGTGATGTCACAGCTCACCTCCTCCCCCTCCTGTACAATGACTGATAACACCTCTATATACAGTAGATAACACAGGATCCACCATTCACAATAGGTGATGTCACAGCTCACCTCCTCCCCCTCCTGTACAATGACTGATAACACCTCTATATACAGTAGATAACACAGGATCCAGCATTCACAATAGGTGATGTCACAGCTCACCTCCTCCCCCTCCTGTACAATGACTGATAACACCTCTATATACAGTAGATAACACAGGATCCACCATTCACAATAGGTGATGTCACAGCTCACCTCCTCCTCCTCCTGTACAATGACCTTTGCCTAGCTTAGAGCATGGTCAGTTTATATATATAATTGTCTAAGGGTTTTTCCGTCTGTCTGTCTGTCTGACCTGGAAATCCCGCGTCTCTGATTGGTCGAGGCCGCCAGGCCTCGACCAATCTGCGACGGGCACAGTATCGACGTAGATGTCATAATGGTTGCCATGGCGACGATGATGTCATAAAGGTTGCCTCGACCAATCAGCGATGGGCACAGTCTGCCGCGAATTCTGGAATCATCATTGTACATATACTACGGGGACATGCATATTCTAGAATACCCGATGCATTAGAATCGGGCCACAGTCTAGTACTTCTATATAGAAATAAGGCCGTTTATGTATAAATAAATGTGTGGTCAGTACAGAGGACTGGCGCATGACTTATTCCTTCCAAAGACCATACTGAGCACCAGCGGCACTCATTATGGGTGGAAGAAAGGCGATTGCGGCAGCTAAATAGGAAAGGGTTCTTTACAGTTAGAGCAGTCAGACTGTGGAATGCCGACCACAAGAGGTAGTAATGGCCGACACTATAACAGCTTTTATACAAGGGCTGGATGATTTCCTCGATACACGTAATATTGTGGGTTATAGTTTAATAAGTGACAAATGTACAATTGGTGGAGAAAGAGTGAACTTGATGGACCGGGGGCTTTTTTCAACCGATGCAACTATGAATATAGAGTGAGATGGAAAATAAAAATTATAAAAAAAATATTTAAACCTTTTTTAGTCAATAGGTCATTTACCAGTCAATCTGAGTCTGCAGTAACTGGGGACATCTGGAGGGGGGCACATGCATTTTTTTTACAAGCCCTGTATTGTTAGCACTTTGCACCTATATAGTCTGGAATTCGAAATTTCATCTTCATTTTCTTTCTATTCAGATATTTCGAGAAACAATTTACTTTGGCCGAGAAATGTAAACTGCCCATGTTCCTGCACTGCAGAAACGCACACAAGGAGTTTTTAGGTGAGTCTAGGAGACTTAAAGGAGACCAAGCGCACATTTTTTACCATGAAAATGTAATTATTGAATCTAAAGTATATGAGAATTTAATAAGACTATTAATAAAATATGGTTAAATGTCATTTATTCAGATACTAAACTCTAAATCTTCTGATATTTACAACCACCACTAGGGGGAGCTAGAGGACAGACGTATACATCTCCCAGTGTATGTAGTTAGCTCCCCCTAGTGGTGGCCTTTTAAAGGAAGCATTTCTGTGAACTCGTGTCCATGTTGCAGTTTGTCTTTCCTGCTGTCCAGCTCGTATAGCGATCCCTGTCCCTTATTATATTATTCATCCTCAATATTTCTTCCTTTGTTCCACTCCAGATATAATGCAGAGAAATCGCGAGCGCTGTGTCGGAGGAGTGGTGAGTATCTGGTCTCCCGAGAGTCCACAGCTTTTCAATATATAATCTTATAATTTTCAAAAACTTTGCTTGATGTCAGTGAACAGAATTTTTTTTTAGTTTACATCTAGGCTGCATACGTGTGCGTATAAATATATCCAAACCAGCACCAGTGAAGTAATGGTGTACCAAGCAAATTCAGGCCCAAATCCCATAGATAACACAGGATCCACCATTCACAATAGGTGATATCACAGCTCACCTCCTCCTCCTGTACAATGACTGATAACACCTCTATATACAGTAGATAACACAGGATCCACCATTCACAATAGGTGATGTCACAGCTCACCTCCTCCTCCTGTACCATGACTGATAACACCTCTATATACAGTAGATAACACAGGATCCACCATTCACAATAGGTGATGTCACAGCTCACCTCCTCCTCCTGTACCATGACTGATAACACCTCTATATACAGTAGATAACACAGGATCCACCATTCACAATAGGTGATGTCACAGCTCTCCTCCTCCTCCTGAACAGTGACTGATAACACCTCTATATACAGTAGATAACACAGGATCCACCATTCACAATAGATGTCACAGCTCACCTCCTCCTCCTGTACCATGACTGATAACACCTCTATATACAGTAGATAACACAGGATCCACCATTCACAATAGGTGATGTCACAGCTCACCTCCTCCTCCTGTACAATGACTGATAACACCTCTATATACAGTAGATAAGACAGGATCCACCATTCACAATAGGTGATGTCACAGCTCACCTCCTCGTCCTGTACCATGACTGATAACACCTCTATATACAGTAGATAACACAGGATCCACCATTCACAATAGGTGATGTCACAGCTCACCTCCTCCTCCTGCTGTACAATGACTGATAACACCTCTATATACAGTAGATAACACAGGATCCACCATTCACAATAGGTGATGTCACAGCTCACCTCCTCCTCCTGTACAATGACTGATAACTCCTCTATATACAGTAGATAACACAGGATCCACCATTCACAATAGGTGATGTCACAGCTCACCTCCTTCTCCTGTACCATGACTGATAACACCTCTATATACAGTAGATAACACAGGATCCACCATTCACAATAGGTGATGTCACAGCTCACCTCCTCCTCCTGTACAATGACTGATAACTCCTCTATATACAGTAGATAACACAGGATCCACCATTCACAATAGGTGATGTCACAGCTCACCTCCTCCTCCTCCTCCTCCTGTACAATGACCTTTGCACGGGTCATTCTCCCTCATAAGTCAGTGCACATTATTATTTGTCATATATGGCTGTTTCAGACCAGATATTAGTTTTCATTATCATAGACAGAAAATAGAATAAAACAATCTGGGATGAGAATTTCTGCTGACTTATGTATTGGGTTGATATCGGACGGTCACATGATGTCTCCTCGTTATCGCTCACATGATATCTCCTCTTTTAGGTCCATTCATTTGATGGCACAAAAGAAGACGCAGAAGCAATCGTGGCCTTAGATCTCTATATTGGCATTAATGGCTGGTGAGTAGAAACTCCTAATTAAAGGGTCATGTTCTGGGATTAAAGGGGTTTTCAGAACTAAATGTTGGATCCCCACAGATCAGCGGACTGAAGAGGCATGGCTGTGACTCCTAGCTGTACTGGTGGCCATGTCTAGTCCTGCAGCTGGACCACAACCACCCGATTCTGACCACTGGCAAGGAGTCATTGACCAGATATTGGTGGCCTAATCTTGGGCCTGGAACCCCTCGTTTGATAGTTGTATGATGGGTTGTATTTTTGCAGTATGGGCCATAGTTTTTATTTGTGCTCTTATGGGGTCCATTGGACTTTTTGGGTTTTTTTATTACATTTTTTTGGGTGAGGAGGCATGAAAAAAAAAAAAAAAACAGCAATGCTGGCATTTGTTTTTTCTGTTGCACCATTCACAGTATTAAAAAGAAGAGTAAATTTTATGTTTATCTAAATCCCATCGATATTTGGTGACCGCCCTTTGCCTTCAATATCCCATCAATCCTTCTGGGCACAGTTACACAAAGTCAGTAGGATTCTCAGAAAAAGTTTGTCTCCACTCACCAGGACGATGGCTAAACCCTCCGCACATATAAAAGTAGGATTATAGTCCTGTGGATGAGTAACTAATTATACCAAACGGGTGAGAATCATCATAATTTCTGGGGTGAGTTCTCAAAGATGTTTGGAACAATCTCCTGCCGAGTTCCTTTAAGAACTGGGTGCAAGTGACAAGAGGCAAAGGGCGGCCACCAAATATTGATCTGATTTTAGATTTCTCTTTTGTTCACTCGGTCGTAAGAAAAATTTAAATACCGCCTCTTTAAATGTTATAATTTCACGGGTCAGGATAGAATGAAAAACATCTGGATGAGGGATATGTGATGGTGTGGTTTCGCCAAGTGTGCGGCATTATGTCCAAACATCTCCACCTTGGTCTTGTCTGTCCAAAAGACATTGTTTCATGTGTTGTGGTTTATTCACGTGCAACTTTGCAAACTTTTTTTTTTTTTTTTTTTTTTTAGAACAAAGGCTTTTTCCAGGCAACCTTTCCAAAACTAGTCATACTCATGCAGTCCCTTTTTTAATTTTACTTTCATGACCTTGAACATGCTGAGGCCTTTAGAGACTGAACTTTAGCTCTTTAGGTTATTTTCTTTGCGACTTCTCTGAGCATTGCACAGTCTGACCTTGGGGTGAATTAGAATGTTCATAGGTGTACAAACATGGCAGACGAGGGAGCCTCAGTAGACCGCCGTCTTACAGTGGAAACCTATCGGCACCCTGTGATTATGCCGCAGTGTCGACAATGGAGAAAAGTGGGTCCTCGCTACTTACAAATGCACTTTCAACTACCGCCTTTATGAATCCCGACAATCCATTATGTGACTACTGTCGTTACGGCATTTACAGTAAAATCCTTTAGTATCTCGGTGATTAGTGACGTAAAGGTGGACGGAGCCCTCATGTTGCCTCATTCACGTTCTTCATTTTCTTCTTCCAGTTCGTTAAAAACAGAGGCCAACTTAGAAGTGCTGAAGTCCATCCCCAGCGAGAGGCTGATGATAGAGACAGGTAGGCACAAGATGGATTTTGCTGGGGAAATTGTACATTTTTGTGCCACATGTAGCCGAAAAGCAAGGATCTCGATCCACATCCAGGAGTGGACAGAAGGGTCTTCTGGTAGAAAATGAAATTACATTTTGGGTTCGGAATTTGTGTACAGAGGATGAAGCTTCTGTTCTGCTTTTACGATAGATGCCCCATGGTGCGGGGTGAAAAATACTCATGCCGGCTCAAAGTACGTGAAAACTGGATTCCCTACCAAGAAGAAGTGGGAGGCAGGACATTGTCTGAAGGACAGGAACGAGCCGTGCCATATTGTGTGAGTATCGGGCCCTTCCGACCGGGGCTTCTCCAAGGGCCGAAACCTTGACGCACGTTCTCTAGTATAACCATCCTGTATGCAATAACATTAAAGCGAATGACCTATAGATTAAATCAGTTTTATGTTAGATGTATCTTTAAAAAAAAAAAAAATATCTTAACCCCTTCATGACCTTGGGATTTTCAATTTTTCCATGTTCGTTTTTCGCTCCCCTCCTTCCCAGAGCCATAACTTTTTTATTTTTCCGTCAATATGGCCATGTGAGGGCTTATTTTTTGCGAAACAAGTTGTACTTTTGAATGACATCATTGGTTTTAGCATGTTGTGTACTAGAAAACGGGAAAAAAATTCCAAGTGCGGTGAAATTGCAAAAAAAGTGCAGTCCCACACTTGTTTTTTTGTTTGGCTTTTTTGCTAGGTTCACTAAATGCTAAAACTGACCTGCCATTATGATTCTCCAGGTCAGTACGAGTTCATAGACACCTAACATGACTAGGTTATTTTTTATCTAAGTGGTGAAAAAAAATTCCAAACTTTGCTTAAAAAAAAAAAAATTGCGCCATTTTCCGATACTGGTAGCGTCACCATTTTTCATGATCTCGGGTCGGTTGAGGGCTTATTTTTTGTGCACCGAGCTGGCGTTTTTAATGATACCATTTCGGTGCAGATACGTTCTTTTGATCGCCCGTTATTGCATTTTAATGCAATGTCGCGGCGACCAAAAAAAGTAATTCTGGCGTTTCGAATTTTTTTCTCGCTACGCCGTTTAGCGATCAGGTTAATGCTTTTTTTTTTATTGATAGATCGGGCGATTCTGAACGCGGCGATACCAAATATGTGTAGGTTTGATTTTTTTTTATTTATTTTGAATGGGGCAAAAGGGGGGTGATTTAAACTTTTATATTTTTTTTATTTTTTCACTTTTTTTTTTTACTTTTGCCATGCGTCAATAGCCTCCATGGGAGGCTAGAAGCTGGCACAACTCGATCGCCGCTGCTATGCAGCAGAAATGCAGGTGTGCTATGAGCACCGACCACAGGGTGGCGCTCACAGGTACCGGCGATCAGTAACCATAGAGGTCTCAAGGACCTCTATGGTTACTGTGCAGAAGCATCGCCGACCCCTGATCATGTGACGGGGGTCGGCGATGCGCTAATTTCCGGCCGCCCGGCCAGAAGCGCTAGTTAAATGCCGCTGTCTGCGTTTGACAGCGGCATTTAACTAGTTAATAGCTATTACGGGCACATGTCAGCTGTTCAAAACAGGGCGGTGAGCCCTGCATCAAAGCGAGGGTTCTGACCTCAGAAGTACTATCCCGTCCGATGTCACAAAGGGGTTAAAATATCAAAATCTTGCAATTTTCACATTTGCCACTAGGCCTAATATTTGATTCTTGTTGTTCTCATGGACATTAGTAGGGTCCGAGTCACATACTGTCTAATTGTGTAGAAGCATATCATAGTTTTTTAGGTTGAAGGTAAACAGAAGTCCATCGAGATCAACATGTTGCTTAACATGTTAATCCAGACAAAGGCAAAAAACTCCATGGGGCCGGTGCTAATTGATCCATTTAACTTGTTTGGTCAATTGACCATTGCAACGTGTCGTGACAATGTTCTATAGTCTTACGAATTCATAGTTTCACTGCTCGTACACTAAATAACCCATAATCTCACTGCTTTTACTGTAAAGAATTCATACTCCCTTTTCATATAAAGTCTCCATAGTCTGTGCTCGTATAGTGTAGTATAGAATCCATGGTTTCACTTCTTGTACAGTAAAGAATCCAGTCTCCCTGCTCTTACAGTAAAGAATCCATAGTCTCACTGCTCTTATAGTAAAGAATCCATAGTCTCACTGCTCTTACAGTAAAGAATCCAGTCTCACTGCTTACAGGAAAGAATCCATAGTCTCACTGCTCTTACAGGAAAGAATCCATAATCACTGCTCTTGCAGTAAAGAATTCACAGTCTCACCGCTCTTACAGTAAAGAATCCAGTGTCACTGCTCTTACAGTAAAGAATCCATGGTCTCACTGCTCTTACAGTAAAGAATCCAGTCTCACTGCTTACAGTAAAGAATCCATAGTCGCACTGCTCTTACAGTAAAGAATCCATAGTCGCACTGCTCTTACAGTAAAGAATCCATAGTCGCACTGCTCTTACAGTAAAGAATCCATAGTCGCACTGCTCTTACAATAAAGAATCCATAGTCTCACTGCTCTTACAGTAAAGAATCCATAGTCTCACTGCTCTTACAGTAAAGAATCCATAGTCGCACTGCTCTTACAATAAAGAATCCATAGTCTCACTGCTCTTACAGTAAAGAATCCATAGTCGCACTGCTCTTACAGTAAAGAATCCATAGTCGCACTGCTCTTACAATAAAGAATCCATAGTCTCACTGCTCTTACAGTAAAGAATCCATAGTCTCACTGCTCTTACAGTAAAGAATCCATAGTCTCACTGCTCTTACAGTAAAGAATCCATAGTCTCACTGCTCTTACAGTAAAGAATCCAGTCTCACTGCTCTTACAGTAAAGAATCCAGTCTCACTGCTCTTAAGGTAAATAGTCATACTTTGTACAGTAGAGAATCCATCTGTGCTTGTACCGTAGATTATCCATACTCACTGCTCTTGCTGTAGAGAATCTGTATCTTGATTATTAACCCTTCTTTCCTTTAGACATAGAGAATGCCTTGTTGTAATGCGGGCTTTGGTGTAACGTCATTAGAAAGATGTTTCAGTTGATGTTCCTTTATATTTTTGTACATTGTAATAACATCTCCCCTAAGCCTTTGTTTTTCCAAACTAAATAACCCCAAGTGTGATAATCTGCCTTCTTCCACCCATTCCCTTAATAACCTCGGTCGCTCGTCTCTGCCCTTGCTCCAGTTCAGCCCTGTCCTTCTTATACACTGGAGACCGAAAGTGTCCCCAGTATGTAAGTGCAGCCGCACTAGTCACTTGTATGGAGGGAAAACTATGCCCCGGTCATAAGCATCGCTGCCTCTTTAATTGATTCCTATGAGTTTTTTTTGCTTGGCAGCAGCTGCCTGACACTGGTCACTAAAGGGGAGTTTGCCGTCCACTCATACACCAATCTGTTACCATGTAATAAATAATTGCTAGTGATGAGCAAATATACTCATTACTCGAGATTTCTCGAGCATGCTCGGGGGTCCTCCGAGTATTTTTTAGTGCTCGGAGATTTAGTTTTTCTTGCTGCAGCTGACTGATTTACATCTGTAAGCCAGCATAAGTACATGTGGGGGTTGCCTGGTTGCTAGGGAATCCCCACATGTAATAAAGCTGGCTAATAGCTGTAAATCATTCAGCTGCGGCAAGAAAAACTAAATCTCCGAGCACTAAAAAATACTCGGAGGTCACCTGAGCGTGCTCGGGAAATCTCAAGTTCCCCCATCTGTCTCAGCGTTACCATCAGAGAGAACTGGATCGACATTTTTCTCACCTGTCATACCAGCTCTTCAGTTTTTTTTCATCTATTTTTTTTCACTAAAAATGTGATATCTTTTGTATATAGAGGTGTTATCCGTCATTGTACAGGAGGAGGTGAGCTGTGACATCACCTATTGTGAATGGTGGATCCTGTGTTATCTACTGTATATAGAGGTGTTATCAGTCATTGTACAGGAGGAGGAGGTGAGCTGTGACATCACCTATTGTGAATGGTGGATCCTGTGTTATCTACTGTATATAGAGGTGTTATCAGTCATTGTACAGGAGGAGGAGGTGAGCTGTGACATCGCCTATTGTGAATGGTGGATCCTGTGTTATCTACTGTATATAGAGGTTGTTATCAGTCATTGTACAGGAGGGGGAGGAGGTGAGCTGTGACATCTACTGTGAATGGTGGATCCTGTGTTATCTGCTGTATATAAAGGTGTTATCAGTCATTGTACAGGAGGAGGAGGTGAGCTGTGACATCCTATACTGTGAATGGAAGAGACTCATCAGCTTTGTATAATGCTGTTACCTTTCATTGCAATCTTGTCTGTGGTGATAAAAAGATTATTGAAAAGGCTCCTGTCCCAGACAGAAACTATGATGCTAACATTAGAATTGCAAGATTCTTGCTTATATATACACACACACGATGATATTGAAAATTGTAAAAACAAAACACTTTTAAAAATACATTTAAAGGGCCACCGTCACCCCCTCCAGCCGTTATAAACTAAAAGAGCCACCTTGTGCAGCGCTGTTTACCCATGAAATCCGGCGCCTGCGCTGTGTATCGCTGTTTGGTGCAGGCGCAGAGAGCCGGCGTTGAGTGACGGCAATGTGGTGTTACAAGCAGGGGGGTGAGGACCTGCCTCCAGGTCTAAAGACAGGTATTTTGCCGAAAATATAAAATGCTTTATTTTGGTAATACATGCACCTAAAACTAAAAGCCACCTTGTTAGACTGCAGCATTACTGCTGCACAAGGTGGCTCTTTTAGTTTATAACGGCTGGAGGGGGTGACAGGTTCCCTTTAAGATAGCAAACTTTAACATGAGGTTATTTTCTGATGACACATGCCCTTTAAAGGGAACCTGTCACCCCCCCCCCCCCCCCCCCCCCCACAGTCGTTTCAAACTAAAAGATCCGCCTTGTGCAGCAGTAATGCTGCATTCTGACAAGGTGGCTCTTTTAGTTCTGGGTGCTGCAACTAGAGAAATAATCCGTTTTAATTTTATAATTTGTCAGAAATACCTTATCTTCAGTCAAGGAGGCAGGCCTTTCCCCCCTGCAGCAGATGCCACACAGCCGTCACTCAAATCTTCTTGGCGCCGCCTCAGCGCTGTTTTCAAAATAGCCGGCGCCTGCGCTCTTTTCCCCTGCCCGGTGCAGGCGCAGTGAGCGCTGCCCGTCTTTTCTCATATGCAGTCTCGGTGACTGCGCCTGCGCGGCCGCCCTGCTTGCGATTCCCAGCCCCGTAGTGACTTATGATTTATTCACATTGCGGGGCTGGGATTCACAGGCAGGGCGGCCGCGCAGGCGCAGTCAGCTGGGGGGGAAACGCCGGCCTACTTGACTGAGGACCAGGTATTTCAGACAAATTATAAAACTGATTATTTCTCAAGTTACAGCACCCAGACCTAAAAGAGCCACCTTGTCAGAATGCAGCATTACTGCTGCACAAAGTGGCTCTTTTAGTTTGAAACAACTGGGGGGGGTGACAGGTTCCCTTTAAAGGGAACCTGTCACCTGAGCCCAAACCACGACCAGCATTAATCAGATCCTAGTCCGACTTATCCCAGCAGTGCTGGGAAGAGTCGCTCACTCTACCATCGTTTATATGGATGCCATACATTAAACATGCTTTAGGATTTTGGGGGGGGGGGTCTTATGATCCCCCCCACTAGAATAGGAAATGACCAGATAATGAAGAATCCATACTGAACGAGTCTATTGTACATTTCTCTATTGCAGGCAGGTGCTGGAGATAATGGCAGCGGTGAGAGAAGAGGAGCCGGAGGAGCTGGCGAAAACTCTGTACAACAACACAACCAAAGTGTTTTTCCCAGACGTGTAGAGTGTGCAATGGGAACTATTCACTATGGGAAGATATACTAATAAATGGGGCGAGAGATCGGGACCATATTCCATGGAGCGTCCGGGATCAGTATGATGGATACCAATAAGTACTTCAGAGCGTCACTCCCACACTGGGCTTGTCCCCAACTGTGCCAGCTACACAAAAAATAAAATTGAAGTTCTGCTTTTCTGTGTTGTGACAATGGATCACATTCATCTGTGGTGCATCATCATCAAATGCAAATAAATTATCTGCCGTTATTAAAGCAGCGATTATTAGACCCTTTCTCGCGGTCCTAGACTTGTGTGGCATCGGCTGCCGCCCGCACTACTTTTGCAAAGTTTCTTGCAAACTGTGGATCACAAAGGAAACCCATGAATTGCCATTAAATCTTGCAGGGGGGCCGCATCAGGCCACTTTATCGGGTACAATGGCGTCAAGAAAGGAAGATGCTTCAGGAAGCCGCCGGCGGTGTTTTCTAGCTGCCGCACGGCTCCCAAAGCCTGGAGTGGTTGAAATAAAGGGAGAAGATGGAACATATGCACAGAAAGCGGTTTTGTCGTAGTTATTTTTCAATGTTTGAGTTCTTTTCAGAGTGGAATCCAGTTGAAAAGGACACTGTGTGCACATACACCAAGACCTACTCTCCACTGGATCAGTGGGGTCTGCGCTTCCTACAGCCCCATCGCCAGGCCTTAGAAAAACCTTCCATGCCTATCAGACCTCCTCCAGCAATGTGCCATCAACGTGGTCCTCCCAGTTTCATACAGAGAAAAGACTTGGACCCTCGGTTCTATTGAACCAAACCATGAGCCCTGGTGGTCCGGGGTGGTCAGAGTTCAGTTCAGCAGATCCTTGTGGTACATTGCGGTCTGGCCATGTTCACCCCAATGCTGTGAATAGATGCATCAGATGATGGATATAATATGAGATCCGCTGTATTCCCGATTGGTGTTTGGTGCGTAGACAACGCTGCCTGTAGTGATATTTTTCCCATAATTACGAGCGAGTCTGCAACAGAGAAGTGGAGCAAATGAAGGTGGGAGCAGAGTCCTCTCATGAGTAGTGTTGAGCATTCCGATACTGCAAGTATCGGGTATCGGCCGATACTTGCTGTATCGGAATTCCGATACCGAGATCCGATATTTTTGTGGTATCGGGTATCGGTATCGAAACAACATTAATGTAAAAATGTGTAAAAGAAAGAATTAAAATAAAAAATATTGCTATACTCACCTCTCCGACGCAGCCTGCACCTTACCGAGGGAAGCGGCAGCGTTCTTTGTTTAAAATTCGCGCTTTTCTTTCCTTTACGTGAGTCCCGGCTTGTGATTGGTTGCGTGCCGCCCATGTGACCGGGACGCAACCAATCACAGCAAGCCGTGACGTAATTTCAGGTCCTTCAGGATTTTAAAATTACGTTCCGGCGTTGTGATTGGTTGCGTCGCAGTCACATGGGCGACGCAAGCAATCACAGCAAGCCATGACGTAATTTCAGGTCCTTAAGGATTTTAAAATTACGTCCCGGCTTTGTGATTGGTTGCGTCGCAGTCACATGGGAGACGCAACCAATCACAAGCCGTGACGTCACGGGAGGCTGGACACGCGCGCATTTTAAAATGGGCGCGTGTCCAGCCTCCCGTGACGTCCCGGCTTGTGATTGGTTGATCGCGGCGCAACCAATCACAAGCCGGGAGGCTGGACACGCGCGCATTTTAAAATGCGCGCGTGTCCAGCCTCCCGGCTTGTGATTGGTTGACCGCGGCGCACAAAATGAGTGAGGATGAACTAAACCAAACAAGGGGAAACTGCCAATGTTGTCAAAACATCAATTATTGCATAATAAGTTTGGTCGAATTTGCAGGATATGTCTCACATTCCCATGTATCACCTCTCAGCTGATGTATTATACAAGCCTCCCGGCTTGTGATTGGTTGACCGCGGCGCAACCAATCACAAGCCGGGACATCACGGGAGGCTGGACACGCGCCCATTTTAAAAAGCGCGCGTGTCCAGCCTCCCGTGACGTCACGGCTTGTGATTGGTTAATGGCGGCCATGTTGCCGGGACGCGGACCAATCACAGCAAGCCGTGACGTAATTTCGTCACGGCTTGCTGTGATTGGTCCGCGTCCCGGCAACATGGCCGCCCTGACCAATCACAAGCCGGGACTTCACGTAACCAAGTAAAAGCGCGAATTTTAAACAAACAACGCTGCCGGTTCCCTCGCTGAGGTCCAGGCTGCGTCGGACAGGTGAGTATAGCGATATTTTTTATTTTAATTCTTTCTTTTACACATTTATATGGATCCCAGGGCCTGAAGGAGAGTTTCCTCTCCTTCAGACCCTGGGAACCATCAGGAATACCGTCCGATACTTGAGTCCCATTGACTTGTATTGGTATCGGGTATCGGTATCGGATTGGATCCGATACTTTGCCGGTATCGGCCGATACTTTCCGATACCGATACTTTCAAGTATCGGACGGTATCGCTCAACACTACTCATGAGGTTTTCTGCTTCTCCATTCACGTATATAACTACGGTAATTAGAGATGGGCGAATCCAATTAGAAATGTTCGTACTGGACAGTCACTGATCAGGACTGAACGCCAAACACAGACTTTCTGCTGAAGTTCGGGGTTGCGAGCACAAGAGATTTTTTTTTTCTTAGCAGTTCGGGTATCCATTATTTTCAATAGGTTTCTGGTCAGAATTCTGATACCCAAACTTTCGAAAAAGTTTGAATATATTCCCCAGTCCACCTAGAACTATATAAGGGGAGATAGCAGTGTGCATGATTTTCCTCCAAATATTGGATGAGCCTTACCTATTAGTCTATGGGTGCGATGGAAAAAAATATATGGGCGTCATACAGAGCCACAGATTTTTACAGACACGTTGGAATGCTGTAGCACAGGAAACTGGACCTGACAAGTGGGGGACAAAAATAATCTCTTTTATGGATTTGTGAAACTACCCCAGGCAGACATTTTAACCCCTTAAGGACACTTGTTTTTTTTTCACTGCCATTTTCCCTCCCCTTCTTTGAGCAAAACTTTATTTTTCCCATTATACAGCTCTGGCAAAAATTAAGAGACCACCACATCAAATCCCTGTCATGGGCAGCCCAATCTCCAGACCTGAACCCCATTGAAAGCCTCTGGAATGTAATCAAGAGGATGATGGAAGAACTGCTTACATTATTGCGCCAGGAGCAGTGTGAAAGACTGGTGGAAAGCATGCCAAGACGCATGAAAGCTGTGATTAAAAATCATGGTTATTCCACAAAATATTGATTTCTGAGCTAAAACATTAGTATTGTTGATTCTAAATGATTATGAACTTGTTTTCTTTGCATTATTTGAGATCTGAAAGTACTGGGTTGTTTTGTTTTTTTAATTTTGACCAATTCTTTTCAGAAAGAAATACAAAATGTACTGCTTGGAAATTCGGAGACATGTTGTCAGACGTTTATAGCATCAAAGAACAATTTACATTTTACTCAAAAATATACCTATAAAGAGAAAAATCCGAGAAACTGAACATTTTGTTGTGGTCTCAATTTTTGCCAAAGCTGTATGACGGCATGTTTTTTTTTCTTCAGGACAAGATAGTTTTGTATGACAAGTAAGGACAAGAAGAAAAATTACAATGGCACCATTTTTCGTTCACTGTGCAGTAAAAATGTCCTAAAATTCTCATGTCGGTACATAATATCAAATTTATCGTATATACTCGTGTATAAGTAGTTTATCAGCACTTATCAGGGGTAAAACGCCCTCCCCTCGGCTTATACACGAGTCATTGTCCCAGAAGACAGCGGAGGAGGGGGAGCAGCAGGTCACAGGAGGCAGAAGCGGCTGTAACTGTACCCGCAGCTAAAGAGAAATGAATATTCACTGCGCTGGCAATGAATATTCATTTCTATCGCGCACAGTTACAGCTGCGCGATCAATAAAGTAATGAATATTCAACTCTCTCTACTCACATAGGCGTGGAGAGAGGTGAATATTCATTTCCTTAGTGAGCAGGGACACATGATTGCCTGGCTGCAGGCACCGGAAAAAGATGCTGCGGGGGCGTGCAGGGAAGGTAAGTGGGATTTTTTTTTTTTTTTTTTTAAATGCTTTTCTCATGAAGCCCATGCATGCAAGGATGGGAATGAGGAAACATGCATACTCGAGTCAGCAAGTTTTCCTAGTTTTTCGTGTCAAAATTAGGTGCCTCGGCTTATACACAATTATATACACAGTATATAGAATTTCTCTTTATATATTAAATGTTGCTACTTTTCCACTTCTGAGGTTGTGTGGAGCTTATTTTCTTTACAGCTATGACGTTAGTTTTAGATTTTGATACTTCTGACTTTTGACAGTGTCAATACCAAATAGGTTTGTTTTAATATTTTTGAAAGTTGAAGATTAAATATAAAATTTTGCATTGATTTCACTTTATTTTTTTATTATTTTTTTTAGGGACTTTTACTATAAACTGCAATACCACAGTAAATAGTAGAAATAATGTCCTGCACCCATAAGGTTGTTTCAGATCAATGAGACCGTTGCAGAACTTTCCGTAACAAAATCCTGCCCCGTGTGAAATGAGTTCTTTTAAGGCTATGTGCACATGTTCAGGATTTCTTGCAGAAAATTCCTGAGAAATACCTGAAATTTTCTGCAAGAAATCTGCATGCGTCTTTGCCGCGTTTTTTCCGGACATTTCCCAATGCATTTTATAGTGGGATATCGCAAAAAACCCGCAAAATTAAGTGAACATGCTGCGTTTTTTACCGCGATGCGTTTTTTTCGCGGAAAAAAAAAACGCATCATGTGCACAAAAATTGTGGAATTCATTCTAAATGATAGGATGCATATTGTATGTTTTTTTGTGGTTTTATAGTGGTTATCGCGAAAAATCAGAAACGTGTGCACACAGCCTAAGAGTCTTCTTAAAAAAAAAAAAATGCATAATTTAGATAACTAAGTGATGTAAAATAACGAACCTCCTCTACCACAATAAGGGACAGCTCAGTCGGCTTTTCTACATCGCTTATCTGATAATTGCACTTTCTGTACTGCCAAGGAAGCAATCCCTTATTACGATCTGTGCATGTGCAACACCATAAAAACTCCTTCAACAAGGCTGTCAAAGAAGCAATGGATGCAAAATCATTTTTTTTTTTATTTCATGTACAAGAATGTACACATTGTAATTAGGTCACAAAAGAGACCATGAGATATTTACAGTAGCACTTAGAGACGCTGATCGGTTCAGACCTTCAGGATTCGGATTGTGCTTTCAGAATAACACAACAAAAGAAAGAGGTTCCACAATCTTATATCCACCTTTCAATGTCTTATTAGTAGAGACACACAACAGCAGAGGAGAGAAAAATAAAACAATAAATTACGCTTAATCCCTCAGACTATCTGGATCTTGAGTAAACTCTTCGGCGGGGATGTAACTGTGCCGATCGGCCGTCCACTCTTCCTCCTCGTCTGCCGTGCTCTCGTCGTCACTTAGATGGTGGCCATCCAGCTCCCGCTCCGGTTCCCCGTCGGCAAGATCTTGCACCGCTTCTTCATTTGGCACGACCTGTCCATTGTTGTTGGAAAATGATGCAGCTTCTTTTGCATCGTCCTCGATGTAGACTTTTTGATGGCACATTGGACAAGTATCTTGGATGTACAACCACTTTCGAAGGCAGAGTGCGTGAAAGTAATGGTGGCAAGGCGTCACCCGAGCTGACGTGCGGAACTCCTGGTAGCAGATCGCGCATACGTCGTCAATCTCGCTGCTCTCGGACACTTGGACTTCTGGAAGTGAGTTGATCTTCTTAACGGCTGTCCTACGGTTGATAAACGTCTTCCACCCATTCTTGGCTTGTAAGTAGATATTGAAGTACGCGTGAAGACACATCATGCACGCTCGAATCTTGCTTCCCGACTCAAACATCATGGTGTAGGCTCCGTTGCCAAACATGATGACGCCAAATATGAACTCTATGATGCTGCCGGTAGAGCGGACATAGTACACGTAGTCGTCCAGCTTCTCCCACACTACACTGTAGTGCCCGTCGATCATAAATAACGTGTACACGGTCAAGGAAACGATGACTTTGAGACAAAGTTCAATGCAGAATGCCGTGACGGCAAATAACCAGGTGTTCAGGGTGTAGTAGTGCCACAAAACGCAACTAAGGAGGATTGGAAGCACAAAGAGGAATGCCGAGACCAAGAGCACTGGGAAATGCCTACGAAAAGAGGACACGTGGGAGGCACTGAGTGACATTAATACCGGGTCAGTCATTCCATGGATAAAATGTAAAATTGCTGTCAACAGAAGGCACATGTTCCGACAAAGGCGAATAAGTCTCTCTTCGGGCTTTAGTCCGCTCAAGCCAGTTTGTAGGGCTAAAATAAAGAACAGGACGGGAGCGACAAAGCCAAGACGTTTGTCTTCTTCTTCGGTGGAGCCGATGAAGGAAAGTATCCCAAGTCCGAGGTAATGTGCTATGGAAGAGATCACAGCGCTCATCCCCAAGACTGTTATTGTGGAGTCGCAGCCGCTGATTATAAGGTGGCAGACCAGTTGCCAGAAGTCATCCCACTGCATAAAGTAGGAGGCTTCTGTTTCGGCATCCATCAGTCTTAGCATGTAGACCATGAAAACAGCCCGGGTGGCTAGTCTAGTCAACCAAAACACTCTCATCACATCAGGGAAGTGGATTTTTTTCCATGCGTCCTCCAACATGATCTGCAGTCCGTAAACCTGATACATGTGCTTCAGCAGGAGGAAGGTGTATTTTGTGGAGTAGTAGAACCATTTGAAGCGAAGGGATAGGCAGATTGTAGTGTAGATGGCAAGTACGAGGCCAGAAATGATGACCAGCGTCTGCTGAACCTCGGCTGGAACTTCAATGATGGAGCCGATGGCAGGGACGAGCATATTCATAATGATGAAATTGGAGAATGTGCACTGGATCTCGAGCAAAGAGATTAATCCAATGCCGAAGAGGAGCTGGGAGCCAATCAGTGGCATCCAGAGGGAAGACCCGCTGGGAGGAAGGTCGACCAGTCCGTAAGGGGAATTCAAGTTCAGAGTAGTGTAGTAGTTGATCAACACTGAAGTTGCAGCAGATAAAAGGGCAATGCTGATGGCATAAAACTTGAAGAGTGCTCTCCGGGACAACACTAGCACTACGGCAGATGCCAGGATGCCTGAGGAAACACAAAGAGAAAGGAACAGGGAGGTTATTATATAGCGGTCGGGGGCACATTTTAGTAAAAACACAAACTATTAAGACAATGGTTCGTAATTCTACTAAAAAAAAAAAATCTGAGCTAATCAATTTCACCTAAATGACAAAACGACATTGTTATTTGGGGAATGTAAAATCACCCGAAGCCCAATAAACAGCGCATGTGTTGTTCACACTTTTGGTTTGAATCTGGTCTTTTTGTCTCAGAAAGCAGAATGTTGTTTAGGTTCCTTTCTATTTTCCCATGTGTAAGACTACAGTCATGACCGAAAGTGTTGGCAGCCTTGGAATTGTTACAGAAAATGACGTATTATTCTCAGAAAATTATTGCAGTTACACATGTTTTGTTATACACAGGTTTATTTTCTTTGTGTTCACTGGAACACCACAAAAAAAAAGGAGGAAAAAAGACAAATTGGACATAATTTCACATAGAACCCCCCAAAAAAATGGGCCGGACAAAATTGTTGGCACCCTCAACTTAATATTTGGTTGCACACCCTTTGAAATAACTGCAGTCACTTCCTATGACCATCAAGCTTCTTACATCTCTCAACTGGAGTTTGTCACCACTCTTCTTTTGCACACTGCTCCGGGTCTCATGTGAAGGCGCCTTCTCGCAACAGCAATTTATAGATCTCTCCACAGGTGTTTCATTGGATTTAGATCCAGACTTATTGCTGCCACTTCAGAACTCTCCAGCGCTTTGTTTCTATCCATTTCTGGGTGATTCTTGAGGTATGTTTGGGGTCATTGTCCTGCTGGAAGACCAATGACCTAGGACGCAAACCCAGTTTTCTGACACTGGGCACTACACTGCGACCCATAATCCTTTAGTAATCCTCAGATTTCATGATGCCTTGCACACAGTGACAGGCAGCAAAACCACTCCAAAACATCTTTGAGTCTCCACCATGTTTGACTGTAGGTACTGTGTTCTATTCTTTGTAGGTCACATTCTGTGTTCGGTAAACAGTAGAATGATGTGCTTTATGAAAAAGCTCTATCTTGGTGTCATTTGTCCACAAAACGTTTTCCCAGAAGGATTTTGGCTTACTCACGTACATTTTGTTAAACTGCAGTCAAGTTTTTTATGTCTGAGTCAGCAGTGGGGTCCTCCTGGGTCTCCTGCCATAGCATTTCATTTTATTCAAATGTCGACTGATAGTTGGCGCTGTCACTGATGCACCCTGAGCCTGCAGGACAGCTTGAATTTCTTTGGAACTTGATTAGGGCCTCTTATCCACCATCCTGCGTTGCAACCTTTCATCAATTATTCTCTGCCGTCCACGTCCAGGGAGATTAACTACAGTGCCATGGGTTGTAAACTTCTTGATTATGTTGTGTACTGTGGACAAAGGAACATCAAGATCTCTGGAGATGGACTTGTAACCTTGAGATTGTTGATATTTTTCGACAGTTCTCTTTCTCCATGCTTAGTGCGACACACACAGACACACAATGCAAAAAGATTGAGTCAACATCTCCTTTTTATCTGGTTTCAGGTGTGATTTTCATATTGCCCACACCTGTTACTTGCCACAGGCGAGTTTGAACGATCAACGCATGCTTGAAACAAAGCTTATCGCCCACAATTTTGGAAAGGTGCCAACAGTTTTGTCCTGCCCATTTTTGGGGTTTCCAAATTATTTCCATTTTGCCTTTTTTTCTTGTGGTGTTCCAATACACACAAAGGAAATAATATGTAGAACAAAACATGTGTAATTTTAATATTGTTCTGGGAAAAATACTTCATTTTCCAGAAAAAAAAATTAGAGGGTGCCAATCCATTCAGCCATGACTGTATGCTTCATTGTAGGATAGGTTCTCACGAGGGAATGAAAAATCATTTAAGACTTTCATCCAGAAAAGAGGATGATTTTTCTTACTTGCCACCCTTGTTTGTTTTTTACAGCATCAATTGTTAAAAAAAAGAAAAAAGGCTCATTGGCACTGCCACACTGAAAAGTATTGGTCCAAGTGCAATTTGTGTTTTGTTTTTTTTTTACGGACAGCATTAAGACCAATAATACGGTGGTGTGAGACATGTCGCTGTGTAGTCACAGCCAATTCTTGATGCTGTTTCCACAGCCAAAGTCACAAGTGGATCCTTAAGAAAGAAGTCTAACAGCATGTGAACGTTGTTTTTGGGAGGAGTCTTCTGAAGTAGGTAGAGACCAAAAATTGCTTGAAGAAAAATAAAATACGATTTAAAGACTCGTTTTTACTGTAAAACGACTTACTGTCCTTTCAGGGTTTTTCTTCTGCTTCAGGTTATGAAAATGGAGGCCTGATACATCATTTGCAATTTTTCATTTTTCAATGCCATTAATGCCATGCCTTTAGTTTATAAGGATCAATCCTGCTGATCGGTTCTCTTTAACCCCTTAATCCCATATGACGCACTATACTGTCGAGGTGGGGTGGGCCTTAATTCCCACCGATGGGATAGTACGTCATAGCGATCGGCCGTGCTCACGGGGGGGAGCACGGCCGATCACGGCCGGGTGTCAGCTGACTATCGCAGCTGACATCCGGCACTATGTGCCAGGAGCGGTCACGGACAGCCCCCGGCACATTAACCCCCGGCACAACGCGATCAAACATGATCGCAGAGTGCTGGCGGTACAGGGAAGCATCGCGCAGGGAGGGGGCTCCCTGGGTACTTCCCTGAGACGATCGGTACAAGGGAATGTACTCACCTTGTACCGAGCGTCTTCTCCCTGCAGTCCCCGGATCCAAAATGGCCGCGGGGCTGCATCCGGGTCCTGCAGGGAGTACTTCCGGGTCAGGAGCAGGCTGCAGCTCTGTAAGCCTGCAGCGATGAGTGAGAGTGCTATGCAAACTGTAAGATCGGCGATCTGTGATGTCCCCCCCTGGGACAAAGTAAAAAAGTTTAAAAAAAAGTTCCACATGTGTAAAAAAAGAAAAAAAAAAAATTCTAAATAAAGGAAAAAAAAAAATATTCCCATAAATACATTTCTTTATCTAAAAAAAACAAAAAAAAAATAAAAGTACACATATTTAGTATCGCCGCGTCCGTAACGACCCAACCTATAAAACAGTCCCACTAGTTAACCCCTTCAGTGAACACCGTAAGAAAAAAAAAAAAAGGAAGCCAAAAAACAACGCTTTATTATCATACCGCCAAACAAAAAGTGGAATAACACACGATCAAAAAGACGGATATAAATAACCATGGTACCGCTGAAAACGTCATCTTGTCCCGCAAAAAACGAGCCGTCACACAGCATCATAAGCAAAAAAATAAAAAAGTTATAGTCCTCAAAATAAAGCGATGCCAAAATAATTATTTTTTCTATAAAATAGCTTTTATCATATAAAAGCGCCAAAACATAAAAAAATGATATAAATGAGATATCGCTGTAATCGTACTGACCCGACGAATAAAACTGCTTTATCAATTTTACCAAACGCGGAATGGTATGAACGCCTCCCCCAAAAGAAATTCATGAATAGCTGGTTTTTGGTCATTCTGCCTCACAAAAATCGGAATAAAAAGTGATCAAAAACTGTCACGTGTCCGAAAATGTTACCAATAAAAACGTCAACCCGTCCCGCAAAAAACAAGACCTCACATGACTCTGTGGACCACAATATGGAAAAATTATAGGTCTCAAAATGTGGAGACGCAAAAACTTTTTTGCTATAAAAAAGCGTCTTTTAGTGTGTGACAGCTGCCAATCATAAAAATCCGATATAAAAAACGCTCTAAAAGTAAATCAAACCCACCTTCATCACCCCCTCAGGGAAAAATAATAAAATTAAAAAAATGTATTTATTTCCATTTTCCCATTAGGGCTAGGGTTAGGGCTAGGGTTGGAGCTAAAGTTAGGGTTAGGGTTGGGGCTAAAGTTAGGGTTGGGGCTAAAGTTAGGGTTAGGGTTGGGGCTAAAGTTAGGGTTTGGATTACATTTACAGTTGGGATTAGAATTAGGGGTGTGTCAGAGTTAGGGGTGTGGTTAGGGTTACCGTTGGGATTAGGGTTAGGGGTGTTGTTGGATTAGGGTTTCAGGTAGAATTGGGGAGTTTCCACTGTTCAGGCACATCAGGGGCTCTCCAAACGCGACATGGAGTCCGATCTCAATTCCAGCCAATTCTGCGTTGAAAAAGTAAAACAGTGCTCCTTCCCTTCCGAGCTCTTCCGTGCGCCCAAACAGGGGTTTACCCCAACATATGGGGTATCAGCGTACTCGGGAAAAATTGGACAACAATTTTTGGGGTCCAAGTTCTCTTTTTATCCTTGGGAAAATAAAAATTTGGGGGGCTAAAATCATTTTTGTGGGAAAAAAAGGATTTTTTTATTTTCACGGCTCTGCGTTGTAAACTGTAGTGAAACACTTGGGGGTTCAAAGTTCTCAAAACACATCTAGATAAGTTCCTTGGGAGGTCTAGTTTCCAATATGGGGTCACTTGTGGGGGGTTTCTACTGTTTGGGTACATCAGGGGCTCTGCAAATGCAATGTGACGCCTGCAGACCAATCCATCTAAGTCTGCTTTCCAAATGGCGCTCCTTCCCTTCCGAGCTCTGCCATGCGCCCAAACAGTGGTTCCCCCCACATATGGGGCATCAGCGTACTCAGGACAAATTGGACAACAACTTTTGGGGTCCAATTTATCCTGTTACCCTTGTGAAATTACAAAACTGGGGGCTAAAAAATCATTTTTGTGAAAAAAAAAAAATTATTTTCACGGTTCTGCGTTATAAACTGTAGTGAAACACTTGGGGGTTCAAAGCTCTCAAAACACATCTAGATAAGTTCCTTAGGGGGTCTACTTTCCACAATGGTGTCACTTGTGGGGGGTTTTAATGTTTAGGCACATCAGGGGCTCTCCAAACGCAACATGACGTCCCATCTTAATTCCAGTCAATTTTGCATTGAAAAGTAAAATGGCGCTCCTTCACTTCCGAGCTCTGCTATGCGCCCAAACAGTGGTTTACCCCCACATATGGGGTATCGTTGTACTCAGGTCAAATTGCACAACAACTTTTGTGGTCTACTTTCTTCTCTTACCCCTAGGAAAATAAAAAATTGGTGGCGAAAAGATCATTTTTGTGAAAAAATATGATTTTTTATTTTTACGGCTCTGCACTATAAACTTCTGTGAAGCACTTGTTGGGTCAAAGTGCTCACCACACATCTAGATAAGTTCCTTAAGGGGTTTACTTTCCAAAATGGTGTCACTTGTGGGGGGTTTCAATGTTTAGGCACATCAGGGGCTCTCCAAACGCAACATGGCGTCCCATCTCAATTCCAGTCAATTTTGCATTGAAAAGTCAAATGGCGCTCCTTCCCTTCTGAGCTCTGCCCTGCGCCCAAACAATGGTTTACACCCACATATAGAGTATCGGCGTACTCAGGACAAATTGCACAACAACTTTGGGGGTCCATTTTCTCCTGTTACCCTTGGTAAAATAAAACAAATTGGAGCTGAAATAAATTTTGTGTGAAAAAAAGTTAAATGTTCATTTTTATTTAAACATTCCAAAAATTCCTGTGAAACACCTGAAGGGTTAATAAACTTCTTGAATGTGGTTTTGAGCACCTCGAGGGGTGCAGTTTTTAGAATGGTGTCACACTTGGTTATTTTCTATCATATAGACCCCTCAAAATCAGGGTGGATTGATTTAAATCACGCCGATTTAAATCATGATTTAAATCACGATTTAAATCAAAAGATTTTTTTCTATTTAAATCGGATCGATTTAAATCATGATTTTAATCATGATTTAAATCACTGATTTAAATCAAAAGGTTTTTTTTAATATAAATCACGATTAAAATGAGAAGTGAGAGCAGTGCGCATGTGCGCCCATAGTTACACGGACGAAACTAGGGGCAACGATCTAACGCCAGGGTGAGGGGGGGACCCCAAAGTAAGTAAAAATCTTTTTTGTTTTACTATATGGCAATAGGTAGGTGTTTAAAAGCAGCATGTCTTAATTGTATAAACTATTAATAGCCTCCACATTTTGTTCATACTGCCCCTTTAATTCCACACTTCTAGCTTGGTTTCACTTTTGGTTTAGTTTCTTTTTCCATTCAGTTGACATGCCCAAACTTGTTGGATAGTCAGCATCCTACAGAAACCTCTGGAAGAGCATGGCATTGTGAATGTTACACATATACAGCCTTTATTCTACTGAGTTAAACAACTCAGCTTTATCTCATGATGGAAGAACCTTTGGATGGTAAAATATTTTCCTCAAAAAGCAGTTTATTGAAAAAAATCCGATTTAAATCAAAAAAATCCGATTTAAATAAAAAAAATCCGATTTTTTTGATTTTTTTAAAAAAACATTGATTTTTATCCACCCTGCTCAAAATGACTTCAAATGAGATGTGGTCCCTAAAAAAAAAAATGGTGTTGTAAAATGAGAAATTGCTGGTCAACTTTTAACCCTTATAACTACCTAACAAAAAAAAAATTTTGGTTCCAAAATTGTGCTGATGTAAAGTAGACATGTGGGAAATGTTACTTATTAAGTATTTTGCGTGACATATTTCTGTGATTTAAGGGCATAAAAATTCAAAGTTGGAAAATTGCGAAATTTTCAAAATTTTCGCCAAATTTCCGTTTTTTTCTCAAATAAACGCAAGTTATATCGAATAAATTTTACCACTAACATGAAGTACAATGTGTCACGAGAAAACAATGTCAGAATCGCCAAGATCCGTTGAAGCGTTCCAGAGTTATAACCTCATAAAGGGACAGTGGTCAGAATTGTAAAAATTGGCCCGGTCATTAACGTGCAAACCACCCTCGAGGCTTAAGGGGTTAAAAAAAAAAAGTAATTTCCTAAAAAAAAAAACCTAATCGAAGTGGTTTACAGCTGGAAAACCCGTTTCTTGACTGCCTCAACAAACTCCTTTACCCAAAAAATGACGAAAAAAAATGCAGAAAACCTGTGTGTAGCCAGCCTTGCCTTTCCTTTACAGCTTTGGTTAGTGTTTTTATTCTGGTGGAAATAAAAACACACAAAATCTCAATCCTATTTTTTTATTGATGATTTAGTGTTTATAGGTGTTTTTTTTGTGATCGAGAACCTCATAGAAAAATGCATGGAAAAAAAATGGCACATGTAGAGCATGCTCCAATCGAAGAAAAAAAAAAATCAAACAAGAACTCCAAAAATGCACCAAAGTAAAAGGGCGCACCGACTGTAGTGTTTCATATTGTCATTTATAAAATGAAGTCACCAACATTACAATAAAATGATGGGTTCAGCCATGATGCCAGAGATACACAAAAGCGTCAGACCCCCCCTATCTATCGAGGGCTCCTTTATGGAAGGGAAGTATTACACAGATGTAAGCGCTTACTAAAAGTCTAAGAAATGAAGAATTCTATATAACCTGTCATCTTCCCCGCGTTCATTATAAATGGTCACCTTTTGGTTTCTGGTTTACATCACTGACTGCTTGCAGTGGTCGTGTGCAGATTGTCTGCAGCGGTCACATGCTGCTGTGATGTCACTAGGGACCAGTGACAGGCGAAGCCTTGTCAGCACTGGAATTTCGGGAATTAAAGTTGAACAAAGGCTGTTCTGTAGCCATTACTATTTTTTTTTGGTTTTTATCTCTTTGCTCAATCCCTTTAAATAAAAAGTCCACGTGAAGCTAGGTCTCACGAGTCACCGGTGTAATGACCGACATACTGGGAAGCCATTCTCCACTGTCTGGATCTGTGCCTGTGAAGGTGGAGGTCCGGTTACTTGGCATGAAACGCATCTTAATAATTGATATCAGCCATGTTTTTGGCATAATAAAAGGGGAAGAATCACTAAACAAATACAGAGGCGGGGGAGGGGAATGCAGATATGGGAAATTTGCATAAAGAGGATGCTAATAAACAGAGTATTCCAGGAGCCAGGGGCAGAGTACAGACTGCCTAAGAGGTCTCCTTTCTGTCAATAGCTTCCATCAGCGGGAGAGGAGTTGGGGGAGGAAGGCTGCATGTTCCTGCACATTATATGAGGGGATATTGGGGATTATAGAACAGGTAATTGCTAACATACAAGCTCAGGTTCAGCAAAGGTGATGGCTCAGAACATGTCCTATGTCAAAGTGCAAAGGACTAAGAGATAGTACGGAGATCGATCATACCGATAGGTTCCAGGAGAAAGTCATTATCTCCTAATAGGAGCCATGTCCGGCAGGGTGTGACAGCTCCTGTCAGTAATTTGGTTGCTCCACGTTAACAGAGCAGCTTTTTTTCCGGGCTGCGCTGTCAACAGGGTTTAACTGCTGGCGTTATGCGGATTGACTACTGGCTCTGCGCAGTTAGGTAGCAGGGAGCTGGCTGTCAATCAGCACGACATCAGCCAGTCACAACCAGTCAACAGGACAGAGCATAAGAGAAGCCGCTGCTGTTAACATGATGTCAGTAGAAGCAGTAGAATCGCCGGAAGGAGCGGTCTGTGTAGGCAGAGATTGGCACCGGCCAGAACAGGCAGGTAGTTAGCAGCTACCATCCTGTTAGTTCTTAGGTTCATAGTAAAACAAAAACTAAATATAAACCATCCAGGATAACCCCTTCTTTAGGAAACCATAAACAATGCAGTCTCCTTGTGTGACATTCGCTGTGCCTTCACACCAGATGTAGTTATAATGGGACAGAACTTGGTATATAAATTGTGATGCCACAGGGAAGACACGCGGCAAGGTCACAGCACACATCCTAATAATAATGCCTGGGCTGATTGGTCGGGAACATGGCGTCAGTCCAACTGCATCTGGGCGAGACATTAGATGGGGAGTTTAGTCATCTGTTGGATCACAAGACACGTCCCGGGGTGATACCGGCAGTGTAAATGTCAGCATCTGCAGGGCAGAGAGACATGGGAGGACTCCAAAAGAGGACCTGCTGCGTTACCAGTGACACTGCACTAAACGTAAGAGGGGGCAACACGGACTGCAACCCCCAACGTGGCCGCTATGGAAAGCATAGAAAAAAAATACTTTGTTAGCATATACATCCAGAAGGGGATTTCCATTTAGTATTTTCAAGCCGCTTCTGTCACTTATACACTTCAATAGCAATTGAGGACAGCATTTAAAGGGTTAAACTGCCGACACTGGGCAAAACTCCGCTGCCTGCAGTCGCAGCTGTGTATTACATCCAGACTTCAGTACCCAGGACGTCATCATGACAGATACCTTGATACCTGTAAACCGATGTCTTATTCAAGAAAAATCCATATACTGCTGAATATGTAAATGAGCTGTTAAGATCTATAGGCCGGACATTGATCTCCCCAAGATTTTGACTCCAGAGCTTATTTTAAATTGAGGGAGTCATTACCAGTGAGGCATGTAATGACTGATAGTCTCACAGCAGAGCTGTGTGTGAATATACCTAACAGTACAGCAGAGCTGAGCTTCATCTCATTAGAAACACACCTGTAGTTGTTCTCAGTCCTTAAGCTTCACAGACAGCGAGTGTGGGGAGGAAAAGGACAGAGCAGAGCTGACAGCACTGAGACATGACAACCGCACGTTTGCACAGAGACAAGGTTCAACTCTGCTGTACTGTGATGGTTATAATCAGGCACAGCTCTGCAGCACAGCTACCAGCACTCAGAGGAGAAATGCTGCTGCAAATGTTTGTGATCAAAGTTCACTGCTGCTGTTCTGTGTCAGATCTCACTGCTGAGCTGTGTGATCAGGAGAGCAGACTGTCAGCCGTTACATGTCTCACTGCTAATGCAGCCTATCATGTCAAATAAGCCATGAAGACAGATTCACAGGGAAATCTATGTCCAACCCAGAGATCTTAACAGCTCATTTACATATTAAGAAAACTGTGGATTTCTCTGGAATAAGAAATCGGATCGCAGATATGAAGGTGTCATTTACGGTATATCACCTTCCTGTGACCTACCTGCCCATATAGACAACTCAGGAGGCGTGATCCTACTGACACATTCCCTATAAAGTCAATGGGATCAGTGCCCGCGTGACTAATTTTATGACCCATTTTATGACCCATGATGTCAGTGCAGCCAATAACTTTTTTCTTCAGACGTTTTGTGTTAGTATCTCTTCTGTGGGATCAGACCAGGTGACAACCTTCACTCCAAAAGGGCATTAAAATGGTATTCCCATTTCCAAGATGCTATCTCAACGTGTAGCAGGTGTAATAATATTAGCAAATAATGCCTCCAATTAGAAATGTAGTATAGTTCTTCAGATGTGCTATGTTGCTTACCCAATCTGCAGGGCATTGCAGCAGCTTAGGCATCCATGGTTATGACCACCAACAACTAACTGTCAATATATGAGTGTTTGCAACAATGGATACCTAAGCTACTGCCCTGCAACATAGCCAACCAGGAAAACTATACATTTCTAACTGGAGGCATTTGCTAATATTATTACACCTACTACATACTGGGGTAGCAGGAAGTGCCGTCACTGTCTTACAAGGTGCCAGTGATGGCGGACCTCCCTGATTTCTGTACAGAGGACCAGCACACAGCAGTGCACCCCCTGGCACCATGAGCAGGTGGCCATATTGGTTGTCACTGTCTGACAAGGTGACAGTGATGGCGGCTATCACTGCTGTCCCCGACTTCTGTACAGAGGGTCAGCACAGAGCCCCCCAGTCACACAGAAGTGCACCCCCCAGGAACCATGTGCAGGCGGCCATATTGCTTGTCACCATCATACAAGGTGCAACTGATGGCCCTCCTGCATTCCCTGACTTCTGTACAGAGGGTCAGCACACAGCCCCCCCAACGACAGTGCGCCCCCCAGTCACTATGGACAGGCGACCATATTGGTGGTCACCACCCTACAAGGTGCCAGTGATGGCTGCCCTCCCTGAGTTCTGTACAGAGGGCCGGCACTGAGCCCCCCAGTCACGCAGCAGTGCACCCCCCCAGGCACCATGGACAGGCGGCCATATTGGTTGTCACCACCCTACAAGGTGCCAGTGATGGCTGCCCTCCCTGAGTTCTGTACAGAGGACCAGCACACAGCCCCCCAGTCACACAGCAGTGCACCCCCGGACACCATGGACAGGCGGCCATATTGGCGGTCACCACCCTACAAGGTGCCAGTGATGGCTGCCCTCCCTGAGTTCTGTACAGAGGGCCGGCACTGAGCCCCCCAGTCACGCAGCAGTGCACCCCCCTGGGCACCATGGACAGGCGGCCATATTGGTTGTCACCACCCTACAAGGTGCCAGTGATGGCTGCCCTCCCTGAGTTCTGTACAGAGGACCAGCACACAGCCCCCAGTCACACAGCAGTGCACCCCCGGGCACCATGGGCAGGCGGCCATATTGGCGGTCACCACCCTACAAGGTGCCAGTGATGGCTGCCCTCCCTGAGCTCTGTACAGAGGACCAGCACACAGCCCCAGTCACACAGCAGTGCACCCCCGGGCACCATGGACAGGCGGCCATATTGGCGGTCACCACCCTACAAGGTGCCAGTGATGGCTGCCCTCCCTGAGTTCTGTACAGAGGAGCAGCACACAGCCCCAGTCACACAGCAGTGCACCCCCGGGCAGGCGGCCATATTGGCGGTCACCACCCTACAAGGTGCCAGTGATGGCTGCCCTCCCTGAGTTCTGTACAGAGGAGCAGCACACAGCCCCAGTCACACAGCAGTGCACCCCCGGGCACCATGGACAGGCGGCCATATTGGCGGTCACCACCCTACAAGGTGCCAGTGATGGCTGCCCTCCCTGAGTTCTGTACAGAGGAGCAGCACACAGCCCCCAGTCACACAGCAGTGCACCCCCGGGCAGGCGGCCATATTGGCGGTCACCACCCTACAAGGTGCCAGTGATGGCTGCCCTCCCTGAGTTCTGTACAGAGGAGCAGCACACAGCCCCCAGTCACACAGCAGTGCACCCCCGGGCAGGCGGCCATATTGGCGGTCAGCGGACACTCACCCAGCAGTCGGAGCAGCACCTGAACCAGGAGGGACACGATTCCGGCCGAGAAGTCGCAGGAACAGTTCAGGATGGCGTCAATGATGAACACAGGCGGAACCCGCAGGGCCACATCCAGCACGGCCCTGACCCGCTGCCCCACCGCTAGTAACTGAGGCGCGGCCATTGCTCTGTGACTGCCGCCCCTGCAGGAGGCTGCCGGGGGCCGCGGGGTCTCCTCGGCGGGTGAAGAACACCCCCGCTTCCCCGGGGCTACTTGCCGCCGTTGCCGGTGTATTCCGACACTAAACCCATGCTCCCCGCACCTGCCAAACGGCAGCTGCTGCGTCACAGGCCGCCCGCGACGCGCCCTGACGTAACGCGTCACCACCGCGCATGCGCGCATCGACAAGCCTTTCCTTTACTTTTTTTTTTTTTCAATGTAACTTTATTAACACAAACAGTCACCGTCTTTTCCTTACACAGCTTTATTATTAACATTTACATATACGAGAGAGGAGAGACACCCATGGGAGCAGTCGTTTTTTTTTTTTTGTTTGTTTTTTTAACCCCATGCTTTTTTTTTTTCATTTTTGTGTTTTATCATCTTTTTTATTTCTCCGGCAACATCGCCGTACGAGGGGCAACTTGTAGTTTTCAATGGCTCCATTCATTTTACAATATAATGTACGAAAATCTCAAAAGTGAGGTGAAATAGTGAAAAAAATGTAATTCCCACTTTGTTTTCAATTTTAGTTTTTACGGCTTCCAGTCTTCTGTAAAAATGGCGGCATGGTTCCCCAGGGCGGCGGTCACTGCGACACCAAACGTGGAAAGGGGTTTTTTTACTGGTTAAAAAAATTCTGAACTATAAAATAACAAATAATTTGTGAGACCTGTAATTTTTTAAAATTTATTTTTGCATTGGGAAAGTGGGAGATTCAAAGTTTTATGTATTTTTATCATTTTTGAAACTTTTTTTTCTTTTCCCTTTGCTTTTGTTAGTTCACCTATGAGACTTCACCTGTGATCGCTTGTATTATAAGATGTCAGAACTCAGTGTTGTTAAAATAATGCTTTGGGTCTTCACAGGAGCGCTTGTATGGCGGCAACAGAGGGGAATAGCAAACGGGAGCACCAATATGGCGGCGACGGAGGGAGATAGCAATAGCAGCACCAATATGGTGGCGACAGAGGGAGATAGCAACAGGAGCACCAATATGGTGGCGACGGAGGGAGATAGCAATAGCAGCACCAATATGGTGGCGACGGAGGGAGATAGCAATAGCAGCACCAATATGGTGGCGACGGAGGGAGATAGCAACAGGAGCACCAATATGGTGGCGACGGAGGGGGATAGCAACAGGAGCACCAATATGGTGGCGACGGAGGGAGATAGCAATAGCAGCACCAATATGGTGGCGACGGAGGGGGATAGCAACAGGAGCACCAATATGGTGGCGACGGATGGAGATAGCAATAGCAGCACCAATATGGTGGCGACAGAGGGAGATAGCAACAGGAGCACCAATATGGTGGCGATGGAGGGGGATAGCAACAGGAGCACCAGTATGGCGGCAACAGAGGGGGATAACAACAGGAGCACCAGTATGGCGGCAACAGAGGGGGATAGCAACAGGAGCACCAGTATGGCGGCAACAGAGGGGGATAGCAACAGGAGCACCAGTATGGCGGCAACAGAGGGGGATAGCAACAGGAGCACCAAAATGGTGGAAACGGAGGGGGATAGCACCAATATGGCAGCGACGGAGGGGGATAGCAACAGGAGCACCAGTATGGTGGCGACGGAGGGGGATATCAACCGGAGCCCCAATATGGCGGCGACGGAGGGGGATAGCAACAGGAGCACCAATATGGTGTATGGTGGCAACAGAGGGAGATAGCAACAGGAGCACTAAAATAATAATAATAATCTTTATTTATATAGCGCCAACATATTCCGCAGCGCTTTACAGTTTAACAGTTTCAAACACAACAGTCATAGGTAACAATGTTAACAATACAGTAATAAAGCAAAATAAGACAAAATAAGACGACCCTGCTCGTGAGAGCTTACAATCTACAATGAGGTGGGGGAGATACAAAGTACAGGTGTGTATTTACCATGATGTATTTACAATGATGGTCCAGCCATCTTCAGGGGGTGGGGGGTAGGTGGAGATAGTGTGCGTGTGAATGGGCTACACACACACAAAATGACTTTGATTAGGGAACGTGATAGGCCGCTCTGAACAAATGTGTTTTGAGGGAGCGCCTAAAACTATGCAAGTTGTGGATGGTCCTAATATCTTGGGGTAGAGCATTCCAGAGGATTGGCGCAGCATGGGAGATGTATTGGAGTCGGGAGTGGGAGGTACAGATTAGTGCAGAGGTTAGTCGAAAGTCATTTGTAGAGCGCAGTGGTCGGTTAGGCCGATAGACAGAAATGAGGGAGGAGATGTAACGGGGTGCCGCACTGTGGAGAGCTTTGTGGGTGAGAACAAGTACTTTGAATTGTATCCTGTAATGAATGGGCAGCCAGTGTAATGACTGGCGAAGAGCGGACACGTCCGAGTAACGATTAGCCAGATGGACAACCCTGGCTGCTGCATTAAGGATAGACTGGAGAGGGGAAAGTCGCGTGAGGGGGAGGCCAATTAATAGAGCATTGCAGTAGTCCAGGCGGGAGTGGATTAGGGCGACAGTGAGAGTTTTTGTTGACTCCATGGTGAGAAAAGGGCGGATTCTAGAGATGTTCTTTAGGTGTAAGCGGCACGAGCGGGCAAGAGATTGTATGTGGGAGGTGAAGGAGAGATCAGTGTCAAACATAACACCCAGACAGCGTGCCTGCTGCCAGGGTGTTATTATGGTGCCACCCACGGAGAGGGAAATGTCAGATTTAGGTGGAAACGGAGGGGGATAGCAACAGGAGCACCAGTATGGCTATGGCGGCAACAGAGGGGGATAGCAACAGGAGCATCAAAATGGTGGAAATGGAAGGAGATAGCAACAGGAGCACCAGTATGTCGGCGACGGAGGGGGATAGCAACAGGAGCACCAATATGGCAGCAATGGAGGGGGATAGCAACAGGAGCACCAATATGGCGGCGACGGAGGGGGATAGCAACAGGAGCACCAAAATGGTGGCAACAGAGGGGGATAGCAACAGGAGCACCAGTATGGCGACAACAGAGGGGGATAGCAATAGGAGCACCAATATGGTGGCAATGGAGGGGGATAGCAAGAGGAGCACCAGTATGGCGGCAACAGAGGGGGATAGCAACAGAAGCACCAATATTGTGGCGACGGAGGGGGATAGTAACAGGAGCACCAATAGGGTGGCGACGGGGGGGATAGCAACAGGAGCCCCAATATTGTGGCGACGGAGGGGGATAGCAACAGGAGCACCAATATGGAGGCGACGGAGGGGGATAGCAACAGGAGCACCAGTATGGCGGCGACGGAGGGGGATAGCAACAGGAGCCCCAAAATGGCGGCGACGGAGGGGGATAGCAACAGGAGCACCAATATGGTGGCGACGGAGGGGGATAGCAACAGGAGCACCAGTATGGTGGCAACAGAGGGGGATAGCAACAGGAGCACCAATATGGCGGCAATGGAGGGGGATAGCAACAGGAGCACCAAAATGGTGGAAACGGAGGGGGATAGCAAGAGGAGCACCAATATGGCGGCAACAGAGGGGGATAGCAACAGGAGCACCAAAATGGTGGAAACGGAGGGGGATAGCAACAGGAGCACCAATATGGCAGCAATGGAGGGGGATAGCAACAGGAGTACCAATATGGCGGAAACGGAGGGGGATAGCAACAGGAGCCCAGCTGCCATGGCCGACCATCGCTACCCTACAAATCTGATCATGGATGGGAGCCGATAGACATCCAGATGCCCCATTCAAATTCTGCTGTCAGATACTAACAGCGGGATTTAAATGGTTAAACAGCTGCAATTGGTCCTCGTTTCACTCGCTGTAACACCGCCGCACCTGCCGTGTACAGTGCAGGCTCATCTCCTGAGCTCGCTCCATACATCTGAACTCGCACTAAAGCGCAATAGTACATCATGGAGCTGCAAGGAGCTAAACAATAACACAGACAATAATGACACAGAGGAGGGTTATTTGAAGCCACTTTATTATAACATATACAGTACTTATATTTGGCTCTGTATTATTCTCCCTCTTCCTACAGTGGACTCGGCTTGTCAGCGCTTGTGAGACTCCATCACATGGTGGGAGTTGTTGTTTCGCTGGAGAGCTGAAGGTTGGAGTTCACACCATTATAGGATATATACTTTTAAATGACGTTGACCCACCTATTTGACATATTACTGAACAAGCTATTTTTTAATTGTTTAGGGTTCTTTTCATCATTGGTTAGTAAAGACCCTTGTACACATTAGATAGCTATCAAGTGAAAAACTGTTTGGCCTACAGTTATTTCCCCATATCAGGACTCCGTCAGACGTCAGTGTATCCGGTATATGTGGTGACAGTTGCCACACATCCCCGAGACACCCACGTAGACCCATTCAAATCTATGGGTCTGCTCACGTCAGTGTGTTTCCACGGACCGTCTGTCCATGTGCAAAACACGGTGACATGTCCATGTGCAAAACACGGTGACATGTCCATATTTTGCTGCAAAACATCCCGCACATGTGCGCACTCATGGCACATGGATGACATCCATGTGTAATCAGTGTAAGACGTACCTGCGTCCGGGAAAGGCTTTCAGTTAGCGCTGTTTCCAGGCACCGGGTGCTGAAGGCAGCTCTCATCATTGTCGCCTGGTCTCCCTGCGATCAGAGAAACCAGGCGACGCCGATGAGATTTATTATCAGCACCGCTGTCTGTGTATTGCTGATATAAAATTAAAAAAACTGTGTGGGGTCCCCCTTCAATTTTCAAATCAGCTGAGGGAAAGCCGACAGCTGGAAGCTGATTTTATTATTCTGGGAAGGAGCCAATAGCCATAAAGGTTCCCTGCCTATTAATAACAGCTCACAGCTGTTTGCTTAGCCTTTGCTAGTTAATGTAGGAGGAACCCCTATATATATTAACCAGCAAAGGCTAAACAGACAGCTGCAGGCTGATATTAATAACCTAGGAATGGGCCATAAATACTGGCTCCCTCCCAGACTAAGAACATCAACCCTCAGCCACCCTAGAAATGGTGCACCCATTAGATGCGTGAATTCTGGCGCTTAGCCTCAGCTCTTCCCACTTGACCTAGTGCGGTGGCAAGTTGGGTAAAAGTTGTGGGGTTGATGTCAGCTGTTTTATGTCCGCTGACACCAAGTCCAGGGGTTAGTAATAGAGAGGCGTCTCCCCAATTACTAACCTCATAGTCAAATTTAATAAAGACGCACACAGAGAAAGTCCTTAATTGGAATAAACACTCGCCGACCGTCTTTTACCCGTTTATTACAGCGATAAACAAAAACAGCAAAGTTATACTCATCTTTCCGCCGATAATCCATAATGCTGATGTCCCACAATGATTTCCAAATCAGTTACATCCAGATGGTGTGGTGAGCGGTGTCATCAGTGATGTGACCGCTCACCACGCCAGCCGGAACATACCAAACTGAGCGTGAGAACCGCTGCCCGTGACCTGCGGTAACCTTAATGATGTCAAAACCGCTCATAGACAGCCGCGTTCTCATGCTCAGCTCAATGTCTTCCAGTTCGGGTGGTGAGCGGTCACATCACTGATGTCACCCCTCACCACACCATCTGGATGTAACTGAGTTGAGGATCATCATGGGGCATCAGCATTATGGATTATCAGCGTAAAGGTGTGTATAACTTTGCTTATTTTTATTTATACCTGTAATAAACGGGTAAAAGAGAGTCGGGGAGTGTTTATTCCAATTAAGAACTTTCTCTGTGTGTGTCTTTATTAAATTTGACAATGGGGTTAGTAATAGGGGTGTCTTATAGACGTCTCCATTACTAACCTCTGGGCTTGGTGTCAGCGGACATAAAACAGCTGACATCAACCCCACAACTATTACCCAACTTGCCACCACACCAGGGCAAGTGGGAAGAGCCAGAATTGGAGCGTCTAATGGATGCACCATTTCTGGTGCGACTGAGGGCTAATGTTCTTAGTCTGGTAGGGGACCAATATCATAACTCCTTCCTAGGCTATTAATATCAACCCGCAGCTATCTGTTTAGCCTTTGCTGGTTAGTAAATATAGGGGGACCCACACATCATCTTTTTGGGGGTCCCCCCCTATAATTAACTGTAAAGACTAAGCAAACAGGTGTGAGCTGATATTAATAGCCTTGGGAAGCTTCATTACTATTGGCCCGTTCCCAGAACATTAACACCGGTCCCCAGCCATCGGCTTTCCCTCAGCTGGTTAGAAAATGTAAGGGGGACCCCACGCTGTTTTTAAATTGAATTATTTATTGTATAACCGCGATACACAGATGGTGGTGCTGACTACAAGTCTCATCAGCGTCGCCTGGTCTCGCTGATCGCAGGGAAACCAGTCGACAATGATGAGAGCTGCAGTCAGCACTCTGTGCCTGGGAACAACGCTAACTGTACTGCTTTTCCCAGGTTCCGGTACGTGTCACACTGATGTGGCATATGGATTATTGTGCCAATAATTAAATGTATGCCACACGTATGTAACACACGGACACAGATAGCACTGGTACTGGTTTTTCTGTCCTCTTCCACCAGATTCCTCTGTCCTCTTCTTCCAGACTCCTCTGTCCTGTTCCTCCAGTCTCTTCTGTCCTCTTCCTCCAGTCTCCTCTGCCCTCGTCCTCAAAAAATTGCTTGTAAGTGACTTCCAATCCCCGGCTTTTTCACAGTCTATCTGCTGCCTTGAGCTTCTTTGATATTAGAACGCCCTAACTCAGAGTAAAGATGATGGCAGTAATGGATCAGCTCAGCACCTGTGTCTCACTAACTCAGGGGAGAAGCTGTTGCAGGAGATAGTTCTGATAAGGCCGGAGTCACACTACAGCAAGATACGGCAGAGTCTCGCAGGTTAAAACCAAGCTCTGGCACCGGCACTCCAGAGCGGAGCGTGCGGCCGCATAGCAATACATGGAGCTGCACGCTCCACTCCAGAGTGCCGGTGCCAGAGCTTGGTTTTAACCTGCGAGACTTGGACGTATCTCGCTGTAGTGTGACTCCGGCCTAAACAGAACACTCAGAGATGGAGACAGGAGCTGACAATATCACTGCCATCATCTGTACTCCGAATGAGGACGTTCTGATATCAGTGCAGCTGATTGTCTTCTTTTTTTTTTAGAAGAAAGAAGACAATTCCTCTAACAAAGCGAATTGCAAAGTTTCAAAACTCTATATTCTGAGAGCCATAACATTTTTAATTCTCCTCCATTGGAGCTGTTCTTGTTTTTTGTTGGGTGTGTTAACATTTTTATTGTCATCATTCTGGCAATCTGACGCAGGATAGCGTAGGGTGCAAGTAGCTTTGCAAGTGCATATATTGGGTATATCAGTGCACTCACAGCCCTCAGCTCCTCTTAGCTTTTCTCCACTTCTTGATTGACTGTGGAGACAGAGGCTCCGCTGCATAACATCAAGACGTGAGTTCAGGCCACGTGGAGAGGCTAAGAGGAGCCGAGGACTGCAAGTGCAATATACCCCCCAGTGCACTTTGAAAGCTAATTTGCATTTCAATAAAAGATGATTTTCAGTGTGATAGAATAAGAATTGTTGGAGATATTTCACCCTACCCTATCTTATGGTACCTCTAGTTTCTTAGTGGTGAAGCATGTATACTTTTGGGTGAGTCCATAGGTGTCTCCATGCTGCTACTCCACCCTAGGGCAGGAGACCATGTTACAAAGGTCTGAGGTATTAAACCAGAAAGTGGTAACTGGCTCCCCATTCTTCCTCTCTTGGGACATAGCCCTCGAAGTGCACCCATTTATCAAGACAAAAAAGGATAATGCACAGGGTGTGCATCCACATCACTTTCTTGGGCTCAGCTGTCCTCTTACAGTGTGAGGCATGGATCCAGTTGTGCTTTCCCTCAAGCTTTACGGCCGTCTCTGTTGTCAGCAGAATTTGGAAGGGCCCATCAAATTGAGGCTCGAGGGCTCTTCCGACGTGTCTTTTGACCACAACCCAGTCTCCAGGCATTTCAATTCCACAGAAACTGGATCTGTAAGAGAAGAGTAAACTCGAGAGTATATGTTAGACATATTGGATTGTGTCAGGAGAGGGGCTGGAGGTCAGGGAAGGTCCTGAAGAGGTGTTGGTCCCATCCAGTGCTTGCATGATATTAACTGGAGGCACAGCCGAGACTTGTGGGGGGTGGGTAGCACTTGAGGCACTGGCAAGCTGGACCACACTGTACAGTATGCAAATGGTTTATGGGGCAATAACAATGAAGCAAAACGTTAGAATCACGCAGTCCTTTACACTAGCGGCTCCTTGTGCGGGCTCCAGGTTTTATCGTCGCCACGTAATGTGGGGCGTTCTGAGACATTGTGCCTGCTCCACATTAAATTGTAAATTCAAATACGTGCACGGAAGAGCCACGCTGATACATTGAGCATCATGGCAGATCTCTCATTATTACATCGTAGGTCAGTGTTTACATAGACATTTTCTGGACATACACTGTTTTAATATAATTGGCTCAACTCATCTTTACATATGTGCTGGCATTAGCATACAGTTGTGGCCAAAAGTCTTGACACCCAATACTTTTGTCCACCCCCTTTTTTATGTTTGGTGTGGAATTATATCCAATTTGGCTTTAGGACAATTCTTTTTGTGTTTTTCATTTAAGACAAATTAAATGAAGATAATAATAACAAAGAATTTGTGTTTGCAATCATTTTCAGGAAGAAACTGAGTATTATCTGACAGAATTGCAGGGGTGTCAATACTTTTGGCCACAAATGTACATACGTCAAATGGGCTAAAGTTAATACTGTGTACACCCATCTGAATAGTGTAGGTGTGGCTCTATCACTTCTTTACTTTCAATTTGCTATGTGCGATCTCTAAGTCTGTTAGACAAAAAAATTCCTGAGAATCCCTTATCTCAAAACATGCACAGACTCCATTTTGGAAAGCAAGGAGATGCACGTACAATAACCAAAATGGAGTCAGGATAGATAAATAACTCCTGCTCTTACAAGATATTTGGTTGACACGATAATAAGTCTATTAATAAATTGCCTAACTTTTCACAGAATGAATATGACTGAAACCGAAATATAGATGTAATACTATGAAAAGAACACTAGATGTCGCCATGAATCTAGTTATCACATGCTGATGATCAGCACAATCCATAGATTGCTGTCAGCCAGTGAGGGCAGCGGATATAGCAGTGTAACATACGGAGTATACAGCTGCGCTATTCATCAGGATATACATAATGTATTAAGATACCTGTAATATATTATATCGCTCCGGAGCCTGTGTACAGTGTGACTCCGGCTGTACCGATATAATGTTATTATAACCCTGACCTTTATTATGTTATATCGCTCCGGAGCCTGTGTACAGTGTGACCCCGGCTGTACCGATATAATGTTATTATAAGCCTGACCTTTATTATGTTATATCGCTCTGGAGCCTGTGTACAGTGTGACCCCGGCTGTACCGATATAACGTTATTATAACCCTGACCTTTATTATGTTATATCGCTCCGGAGCCTGTGTACAGTGTGACCCCGGCTGTACCGATATAATGTTATTATAAGCCTGACCTTTATTATGTTATATCGCTCTGGAGCCTGTGTACAGTGTGACCCCGGCTGTACCGATATAACGTTATTATAACCCTGACCTTTATTATGTTATATCGCTCCGGAGCCTGTGTACAGTGTGACCCCGGCTGTACCGGTATAACATTATTATAACCCTGACCTTTATTATGTTATATCCCTCTGGAGCCTGTGTACAGTGTAACCCCAGCTGTACCGATATAACGTTATTATAACCCTGACCTTTATTATGTTATATCGCTCCGGAGCCTGTGTACAGTGTGACCCCGGCTGTACCGGTATAACATTATTATAACCCTGACCTTTATTATGTTATATCGCTCTGGAGCCTGTGTACAGTGTGACTCCGTCTGCACCGATATAATGTTATTATAACCCTGACCTTTATTATGTTATATCGCTCTGGAGCCTGTGTACAGTGTGACCCCGGCTGTACCGATATAATGTTATTATAACCCTGACCTTTATTATGTTATATCGCTCTGGAGCCTGTGTACAGTGTGACCCCGGCTGTACCGATATAACGTTATTATAACCCTGACCTTTATTATGTTATATCGCTCCGGAGCCTGTGTACAGTGTGACCCCGGCTGTACCGATATAACATTATTATAACCCTGACCTTTATTATGTTATATCGCTCTGGAGCCTGCTTACAGTGTGACCCCGTTATTATCACTTAATGGGCTGCTTGCTACAGTTTTGATCAAATCATAGTGTTATCAGCAGGAGATTATCACTAGAGGACTAGTAATGCTGCTGCCATGTAGTCCTCTATATACACAAGCTCTGTGTAACCGCACCTCCACCACTGATTAGAAGCTTTCTGCCTATGCACAGTGTATGCAGCGCCCCAGAGTCCTGGTCGTTGCAGTACTGTGGCTCCGCCACTAAGGGGGGCTATGGTACGTCTGATGGCACTGAAGGAGTTCATCTGACCAGGTATCACATACACCAATACATTTCACAGTCGGGCCTCCAGGGGGAGCTAAGGGTTCTATTTACTAGGCCACTCTCCACACACTGGTAAAACTGGGGGTCAGGCAGGAAGTTAGACAGAAAGCTGACTGGGTTGGAACCAGGCAACACCTTGTGGCAGAGGGTGTTGTGGGGGAAGATTCGGTAGGGTCCCTGTCAGGTTTGGGATCCTGACAGAGGCCTGGCAACGAGAAAGAACGTCACGGGACCGTGCCTGCTCAGCATAGCGGCGGTGCCCTAAGAAAGGATCAGAAGCGAGATAGATTGTGCTGAGTGAGAAACGGGATCAAAGTAAAAAGGAGAACACCAGTAGGAGTCGTGCTGTGAGACCGAGGCAACATCCTACTGAGGCGCAACTAACCGGCGGCCGGAACGCCGAGGAAGTATTTATATATCTAGCTCCAAGCAATACTTCAAACCAACGGCAGGACAGTCAGTCATAGGCGGGCTGTCTCACCTAAATCACCTAAGAAGACATAGGGGGCAACCTGTGGAGAGGGGCGACTCTAGGGTCCCGGAAGAGCTCCGAGCCTACCCGTCATACGGGTGCGTCCCAACCATAACACCGGGAGGGACGGAGGATTAGCAGAACATCATCTAATCGAGTTGTGAGGGAACTTAAGAAACAGACACAACAGTTGTGGGGACTTTCCGTAAGCACAGCAGGGGAGGACCACAACACATAGCGCTAGCAGGTAGGCACAGATTTCCACCTGCAAAGAGAACTCTGGAAGTGCCATCGGACCGGCCGGACTTGCGCAGCCTGGTGAACCGTATTCCGGACTGAGGACCCAGAGATCTTCAGTAAAGAGGTAAAGAGACTGCAACCTGGTGTCCTCGTTATTGACTGCGACCGGCACTACACTACCACCACACCATCATCCACATCTATTATTTACTGTACGCCCCTCAGCAGGGTCACGGACCGGGCCTAGCCACCGTGACAACCCCAGAGCAGAGACTCAGAGGCCCGGTACCGGGTACCCCTCGGCCCTGCGGCAGTGGGGGCGCTACATGTACACAGAAAGCTGCCAATCAGAGGTGTGGGCGAGGTTATACACTGCTCAGTGTTCAGAGCTCTGCTAGATCTGCAGCAGAGAAAACAGTTCTTAACTATATGGGGTGATCAAAAATGGAAATTTTTAAGTTCCAATTTTTTTTTTTAAGATGTGTTTACCATTCTGGTTAAATTACTTTATATTTGAATATATCAGATTTTTAGTACTCGCGATATCAAATATGTTTTTCTTTTTCGCTGGGGAAAAGGGGAGGGGTGAGTCTAATTTTTAGAAGTTTATTTAAAATTTTAATATTTTTAAAACTTTTTTTTTACTACTTTCTTTTAGTTCCCAAAGGAGACTTGGACCTACAATCATTTAATTGCTTGTGATAGTAAAAGTCGTGGTTTCGCATGAAGACCTGCCTTCATCTGGGGTTCACAGGGGGTTATACAGGACGGGGCCATGTGTCCTGCCCACCTGATGGGGTTGTGTGTGACATAACCACTAGGATTGTGAAGGGACCAGATGCTGCACCATCCATGAAATGGAAAGTGGATCTATTCTGCGCTGCTGGATTTCCAAAAATCAGGATCCGAGACCAAGATTAGAGAAAAGTGGTTTATTGTCAACACGTTTCAAAGTCAATCTGACGCCTTCAGGACAACCACATGTTGGAATCGATCCATTTCCCTTGGGGTCCAGGAGGATTAACATGGCAGCGACGGGGGCCTCTAGGAGACCCTCAGCTATTATAGCAATCCATAGGCCCCTTGTGATCATGTTGCAGAATGGCGACCCCTCCTTGCCTCCATAGAGCATGCTTTAAATGCTGCCGCCAAAGATTAACATGCATTTAAGAGATTAACAGCAGCGGTCAAATCCCAGCCGGCTGTCAGAGCAGATAAAACAGGTATTTTACCAAAACTACAGCAAGCAGCCCAGTAAGTGACACATTGCTGGAATCAGGGTCTCTACCAGTATTATCGGATTATTCCTAGGAATTCTCGTCTCACAATAATCTAATCGTTCTTTGGGTGAAATGATCTTTTATGCTGCACAAAACATCATCGTTCTCGGCAGCACATTGTGCTGTGTAACCAGGACTTATGCTTCTCAGGACAATGGTAGCCTATGCACACCGAGCGATCTATTGTTAATTTGAAGAGCAGTCTGCCAGAATAACAGGATACTAAACGACCGCGAATCAACATACAAGCATCTGATTGCATGGCCATTTAGTGTCCTAGGTTGGCGGTAGTGATGAGTGAACGTGCTGGGATAAGGTGTTATCTGAGCATGCTCGGGTGCTAACTGAGTGTCTTCCACACGCTCAAAAAATACGTTCGAGTTCCCGTGGCTGCATGTCTCATGGCTGTTAGGTAATCCATGAATGTGTTGCAGCTGTCGAACAGCCGTGAGACATGCAGCCGCAGGGACTCGAACATATTTTTGGAGCACGTCGAAGTCACTCGATTCGCACGTGAGCATGCTTAGATAACGCTTTTTCCGAGTACGGTCGCTCATCACTAGTCGGCACCCTTAGAGTATCTGAACACCGAGGGTTTTAAGAGTCTTTTGGAGCAAGTCCACTAATAAAAAAAATTGACGCATGAATAATTGCTGAAAAACTGCTTGAAAGACTTTTCCTATTAATTTCTATTGGAAAACGACTTTGCGGATCATACGTTCCGGCTTTTGATCATTTTTCTATTAGCTTCAGGTATTCAAAGCTGGTAAGAGGTTAAAAGAAGTGACCCGACCGTTCTTCCATTCTTCAGGCGTTTTCCGCTCTGAAGCCGCTCAATACTCTAGAAATGAAGTCAATAGGAAGGTTACAAAAGCTCCACAAACACGTCCGGGTTTTTCTTTTTTTTGAGCATTTTGTAGGTGTTTTTGATGCTTTTTCATCTTCTCTAGAAATGCTAGTGTTTTATTCATTGCTTAAAGGCTTTCTAGACACGTGAGAAAATCCTGCACAAAAAAAGCTGAAAGAAAACGTTAACACTACACTTCAGAGAGCATTAATACAAATGGATCACCACAAAAAAAATCACCACTTTGAAGAAGCGTTTCCTGAAGCAGTTTCCATTTGAAAAACTCGTCTTTTCTGACCCCCTAAAAAAAAAACTTCTATGTGCACATAGCCTTCCAGAAGGTGGTTCCTGACTTTGCTTTACAGAGTCCGTTTTCTGCTTACATCCTTTTCTGCCGGTCAGTATATTTTGTTATACCTTTTGGTCTGGAGTCACACTAGCAGATAAAAAATCGGTACGATGGTGATCCAGAAAAGCTGGAAGAGATTTTTCCCAGCTAGCATCCGTATGACATGCGTTTTTAACGTCTTTCACATACTGTAATTTTCTATGTAATGCAATCTAAAAGACAGATAGATAATAATTAGTTAGATGTCCACATTGCTGAACTGCTCTAGATCTTCTCCTTTTTCCCTGCTTAGGGCTTGTTTCCACTTGCGAGAAACACGTCCGTGTCTCGCATGTGGAAACCAAGCTCTGGCGCCGGCACTCCACAGCGGAGCGTGCGGCTGAATAGGAACACATGGAGCTGCACAGCTCCGCTCCCAAGTGCCGGCGCCAGAGCTTGGTTTCCACATGCGAGACACGGACGTGTTTCTCGCAAGTGGAAACAACCCCTTAACATTCTACTAACATCTTCCATAATATAAACCCCACGCTTCTGTCTCCAAGACTTTGCTCATGCTGCACTAGTTGTCTAGAATGCTCTTTCCTAGACAATCAAATTACATTCCAACATCTACAGTTTTGAGACTATCATAACATGCATCTTTTTAGGAGGCCATTAAGACTCTTCTTCATTCTTCCCTCCTCCATCTAACATGCTGTGTAAAGGTAAAGATTATTATTACTATCTGTGCACTTCTCTTGACATTTATTGTTGATACCATGTCCTCTTTCCATCGATCTGATGATAAGAGACATACAGGGTGTTATTATGATGCCGTACACACCTAGTATTTTTCATTTAGGACACGGTTACACCTACTCAGATTTATAACGCATATTATATTTTTATTGTCCAAGTACATCGTCACTACAAGTTCCTCCTCCTGTTTTACCAGCGAGATGCACATTGTAGCACCCGCAATAAAGTAAAAATGTGAAATGGAAATGTAGTATTACAGGGCAGGCATTCAGGTAAATGACTGTGCATGTAATAAGGAATCGGTGGATCAGAGTTGAATTGACTCAGAGAGATAGCAGAGCTGAGTATGTCACAGAGTACAATGCAGAGCTGGCAGCAGTACGGCATTACTGACTTAGTCCAATGCAAAGCTGGCAGTGAAATAGTTACCCAATAAAGTAACGCAGGTAGTAGGCCGGGGTCACACTTGCGAGTGCAATCTATGAAGCTGAACGCTCCGGTCTCGAGTGACGGGTATTGATGCGAGAGACTCGCATTGCACTCCCAAGTGTGACCCCGGCCGTAGAGTTAGGTTTGTCATAGAGTCAAAGGCAGAACTGGCCAACACTATAGTATCGTTACTTACCGACGTAGCAAAGCAGAGTTTGTCAGGTAGTTCGAGGTAGATTAAGGAAGGATTTTATGGTAGCAGAATGGATGCTAACAACCTGAATACTCAAGAGGCGTCCTGCTGCCTGAACAGACCTTTGAGACCTGGGAGCAATAATGGGAACCTGATGTGTTGAGCAACAGAGAAAACTGGAGGAAAGAGGAAGATGCTGTGCTGCATCTCTGCTGGCTCCCTTAATTTGATGCAGGCACAGGAACTGAGCCCGCATCTTTGCCGGCAGATGATTTCTGCATTATTCTGCCATCATCTGACTCTAACAGCTGTGGGTGAAGTGGAGCTCTGTCCGTGGCTCTTAACCTGTTAAATTCTGCTATTAAACTGTGACAGTGACATTAGCAACACATGTGTCACCGGGATATCGAGACAAAGATTGGACAGAAGATTGCAGCGTCTGGTTTCACGAACCCTTGCACTGGTTAGAAGTACTTCACCATCTTATTAAACGGCAGATTTTTTCCTTGCTGGCAGTGCAAAGGTTAATCTGTTCAGTTGAAGCTCCTTTAATTTTCTTAAATGGATTGTCTCAGCTGTTCAGTGTTGGTCACTCCCCTTTGCTAAATATGCTCACTTCTGGCACTTAGAAATTTGCCAGTGCTAACTCTTACTGCCTGGTTTGCAGTTGGATGTGTAGTTAGTGGTTGGAGTAGGCATTTGGAGATTTGTTCAGAAGACAGTTGCTTGGAGTTTTGTTTGTGTGCACATCCTCATCCTTTCCTATTTTTCCTTCCTTTAACTCCCCTGTGTTCCATTCTGTTTGGTGAGTGTATTTTGTATTATTGCTATTTTCATTTATCCCTTTCTGTCTTCCCTTGTTTGTCTGGTTAGTGTTATCTTATACACTTCGGCTTCCTTTCCCCTGGGGGGGGAGGAGGAGATGGATAAGGGTTGATATAGTAGCATAGCAAAGCATGTGAACCCAGCGGCTTCACCTTCAGGAGTAATATGGGGGACAGGGATAGACTAAGGTGCCCCTAGTTGTATTGATTTGGTATCACCATAATCGTACGGGCCTGGAGAATCATATTGTCAGATCATTTTTATCTTACGATGAAGTCTGCATAAATTAACGCCCCAAAAAAACTATTGTGTATTGGATGCCATCTCATGTGACCCAGGTTTGCGGCCAAGATGGTGGCAGAACTGTCTTGACTACTATAACTTAAGGTGAAATGTCCCAGGTCCTCGCTCTGTCGCTGCCAGGTCTCAGGAGGAATAATGGCTGCTCAGAATAGTAGAAGTGTAATCTTAGTAGTAGTAGGACGGGAGACAGACAGGCAGAGGAGACAGGAATTGCTGGAGAATGGGACGTCATAGACAGCGGCACGTCCTCTACTGTCGATACACTGCGAGACAACTGACCTTTTTGTAACTAATAATAAACAGCTCGCCCCTGCCAGGTACCAGGGAGGGAGAGAGAATCCTTCATAGGGGACAGAATCAGAGCAATGCAAAATGGAAGAAAACAGCTCCATCTTGTTGCCTTCTTCCCCCATATCAAGAATTTGGAGCAAAAAAAATCTAATATGTCCAGGAATTGTCCCTATTCTTATGTAACTTGCATTCTTTTGGACTGGGCGGTTTCTCCTTATCATTCTGTCAGCACTATAGGTGTTGGAACTTGCTTTCCTAGAATGCATTTGTGAAGCTCACCTTGTGACGTGGATCGCTAATTCCCAGGTCTGAGTGGGTACACCAAACCCGTTCGTCGGTGCAGCTGGCAATGGCACGTGGGCAGCACGGACGAGGCACATACAGGAGTCTCAAGAACAGCAGGAATAACAAAGTAAGGGCAGCAGGGATAGAATAAGGTTAGCATGGTGTGGGCAGGAGCAGGAGAATACTAAAATAGACTCTGGAATAACAATCTGGAGACACAGGTGTGTGTCCTGATGGGCTTTAAAAGGCCTAGGTAGATGATGTCACACCTCTGGCATCCTGAAAAGCCTGGCGTGGAGCACAACAGAGGCAGCGGACAGAGGTGAGGGGAGCAAAGCCCGGATCTGGGACAGGTAACAACATTACTCCTGAAATTGACCGAAGAGCATGAAAGGAGACACAAAGACCGAGCCCAATTTCCTGTAGAGAGGCATAGCTTCGCCCCCACATACTGTAGAGAGAGAAAAACCTGGCACCCATTTCCTGTAGAGGCAAATCCCCACCTGCACTTCCTCTAATCCGTCTCGGTGTTTCTGCTGCCAGAGACGGATTACACTTGACAACAGGCAGCGGGCAGAAAGTCACTTAGAATGGAGACACCTAGTTGCCAGCAATGTCGGGGGATTTTTTTTTAGGGGGTAATTGATAAATAAAGTTATTTGCAGACTATATATTTAGCACATTATCTGTCAAAAGATTTCAAGTTGCCTGAAAGCACAGGGATCAAGTTGGTATCATTTCAAGTTGTCTGAAGGCACAGGGATCATTTAAAGGGGATCTTTGATTTAAGTTTTCTCTGCTCTATTGGCCTTTGCTGTGTAAACAAAATACCATTAAATGGTTCTCCCCCAACCCGGGTCAAGTGCTGGTTCTCTGCTGCTGCTCCAGTCTTTATGTATTGGCTGCAACATTGACAACACAACTGTAGAGGACATCAACGCTGCAGCCAATCCCTCAGCCAGTCAGTATTTTATTGCCCCATCATTTCATTAGAAGCAGGAGGTACTTAGAAGGTCTAATACGCCGAGGATATGCATGGATCTTAGATTGACCAGCGGAGCTGGAAGTACTAGATGCAGCAGGGCCATATGTGCGGAATGTACAGAAACAAAAGAGATGCTTAGGCAATCTGGTTTCTTCCAGCAAGAGTTTGATTTGAATTTCACACTGGATCAGGTTAATTTAAACAAGTTGGATAACAGGATATTTGACACAGCAAAATTGAGAGTGAGATTGCACCAGGTTAGCAGACACGAAGTTTATCAGTTACCTTGATTGCAGAAAAGAAGGTGCGAACAACACGGGGAACAGCAAATAGAAGTTGGTTATCTGGTATCTTGATAGCAGAGATAAAAGGGCAATTAACACAAAAAATAGTTAAAAGAAGTTGGTTATTTGGTATCTTGATTCAGCAGAGTTATAGGTGTGGACATCTATAGGACTAAAGGTACCGTCACACTGAACAACTTATCAACGATAGCGATCCGTGACATTGCAGCGTCCTGGATAGCGATATCGTTGTGTTTGACACGCAGCAGCGATCAGGATCCTGCTGTGACATCGTTGGTCGGAGCTAGAAGGCCAGCACCTTATTTCGTCGCTGGCTCACCCGCTGACATCGCTGAGTCGGTGTGTGTGACGCGGATTCAGCGATGTCTTCACTGGTAACCAGGGTAAACATCGGGTTACTAAGCGCAGGGCTGCGCTTAGTAACCCGATGTTTACCCTGGTTACCATTGTAAATGTAAAAAAAACACTACATACTTACATTCCGGTGTCTGTCGCATCCCCCGGCATCCGCTTCCCTGCAATGTGTCAGCGCCGGCTGGCCGTAAAGCAGAGCACAGCGGTGAAGTCACCGCTCTGCTTTCCGGCGGCGCTTACACAGGATGCAGGAGGAGTGTAGGGAAGCGGACGCCGGGGGACGTGACAGGCACCGGAATGTGAGTATGTGTTTTTTTTTTACATTTACAATGGTAACCAGGGTAAACATCGTGTTGCTAAGCGCGGCCCTGCACTTAGTAACCCGATGTTTACCCTGGTTACCCGGGGACTTCGGCATCGTTGGTCGCTGGAGAGCTGTCTGTGTGACAGCTCTCCAGCGACCACACAACGACGAAACAGCGACGCTGCAGCGATCGGCATCTTTGTCTATATCGCTGCAGCGTTGCTTAATGTGACGGTACCCTTAAAAGGCTGAGTCACACATAACGATATCGTTAACGATATCGTTGCAACATCACGCTTTTGGTGACGTAGCAACGATCCCGCTAACGATCTCGTTATGTGTGACAGCGACCAACGATCAGGCCCCTGCTGGGAGATCGTTGGTTGTTGGGGAATGATCAGGACCATTTTTTGGTCGCTGATCACCCGCTGTCATAGCTGGATCGGCGTGTGTGACGCCGATCCAGCGATGTGTACACTTGTAACCAGGGTAAATATCGGGTTACGAAGCGCAGGGCCGCGCTTAGTAACTCGATATTTACCCTAGTTACCATTGTAAAAGTAAAAAAAAAACAGTACATTCTCACATTCTGATGTCTGTCACATCCCCCGCCGGCGTCCACAGGGTTAAAACTGCTTTCGGCAGGAGCGCTGCTAATTCACGCGCTGCTGCCGAGAGCTTCCCTGCACTGACTGTGTCAGCGCCGGCAGTAACAGTGGTGACGTCACCGCTGTGCTCTGCTTTACGGCTGGTGCTGACACAGTCAGTGCAGGGAAGCTCTCGGCAGCAGCGCGTGAATTAGCAGCGCTCCTGCCGAAAGCAGTTTTAACCCTGTGGACGCCGGCGGGGGACGTGACAGACATCAGAATGTGAGTATGTACTGTTTTTTTTTTAACTTTTACAATGGTAACCAGGGTAAATATCGTGTTTGGGGATGTGGAGACGTTTCAGCCAGTCACTGGAGGGGGGGATGGGGAGGCGCTTCAGCCAGTCACTGGAGGGGGGGATGGGGAGGCGCTTCAGTCAGTCACTGGAGGGGGGGGATGGGGAGGCGCTTCAGCCAGTCACTGGAGGGACAGAGGGGCCGAGGGGGGGATACACCCAGGTTTTATTTGCACACATACAAGGCTTGCAGCACAAGTACAGCTCTACTCCTTATCGGCGTCACCACAAAAGATTCCACACAGGACTTGCCTTTCACTCACCGTTATCTCAGTGACGGAAATCAGTCGCGTTATTACTGGTACAGCCTCTACAAGGGAACAAACCGCAGTGATAGAGCCGGCTTCCTGATTTACCGCACATGCGCCGGCTGCTGGTCTCACTCTGCTACTACCGCCTAGTACTGGGGCGGTACGCTTCGTTATCCCTGCGTCTTGTCATGTTAGAATAGAAGGCGGGAGCAGCCACATATACACCACAAAGACAGACGTATCTATTATTGTTATTATTTAGAATACAAATAAATACACACTGGCGCTTCACCTGAGAAGAAGGAAGGGAATACATAAAAGTGGCAGAAGCTGCTGCTGGTGATGTGACAGGGTCTGTGTACCACCCTCTCTGTAAATGAAATAATAAGTAGTAGAAAGAAGTGATCACCCGGGCTAAAGAATAAACCTTAGTTTTGGGAATATAGAGAAACTGACTACCCAGGACCTACTATGTAGATGTTTGTGGTGAAGTTGTGCTGGAGGGGGCCTAACTGTTCTAATAATAAAAGCGGAGCAAACAGTAGAATGATGCTGTTAATTCGCTTATAGACTTAGGCCTCTTCCAGACTTCCGTCGGTACGCGGCCGTCACTAAGCGTCGGCGCGACGTACCGACGGACGTTGAAGTTTTTTAGCACAACGTGGACATCGGGCGCAGTGTTTCAACGCGTCCGCTGCCCATTGTGAAGTCCCAGGGAGGAGGGGATAGAGTTCCGGCCGCGCCTGCGCAGTTTAAAATGCAGGACCCGACGTACGAAAAAACATTCCCTTGAACATTTTTTCAATACGACGGCCCGCCAAATACCGACGCATCCAGTGCACGACGTATGGAACGTGTGTCCGTACGTCACGATGCGTCGGTAATACAAGTCTATGTGCAAAAAAACGCATCCTGCGGGCAACTTGGCAGGGTGCGTTTTTTACACAGAACGACGCATTGCAACGTCTTGTAAAAGTGTGAAAGTAGCCTAAGTTTGTTGGTAGCGGTGAGGTGCTTTCACGATGACAAGTGCAGAGTCCGTTTTTAGGACCAAGTTAGTGTACTGCAGGGTTGTAGATAACGAACCTTCCGGTTCAGAATAGCATGGAGCGCCGAAGCAACCAGGGAATGATGCGGGAGCGTCCTCCCCTCCAAAGGGGTCCTCCTGGCTGGCCGCAGAGAACCACCGGCTTCAGACGTGCCCCAGCTGGAAGCAACGCCGAGGCTGTGGCGGAGTGCGGAGGGGGCGTGTCAAAAAGATTTGAGATGTCACACGGCTGATAGACGGGCGCGTGCAGGGGCCAGATTAGTCCAACGTGTTTCCAAAGATATGTTCCTTCTTCGTCAGGACTATATGTCTCCCCTGTATAGCCCGCCCTTCTACAGTGTCGCCCACCTGTCGCCTCTGTTGCTTAATTAGATGCTATGTGTAGCAGATTTTGTAATTAATTGGAATGACCTGCGTTCATGCTAAAAAGTTTCTTCTAGCTGCCTTTAGAAAACGGGTATGAAACACATGTTAAAGAATGCAATGATTATCTTGAATGTTCAAAAAGTAGATATACAGGGTATATTTATGGAGCATTTGTTGCATCAAAAAAGGGGACACGTGTTTTTTTATACTGAAGATATGCCCTTTTTGTAATAAAATCAATACTTGCTACATATACCATATTTAAAATATGAATTGTGCTTGAGGTTAGAACGAAAGATACTTTTTTGAATGTAGATTTTGCTAAATTAAAAAACAATATTTTATTAACTAAAAACAATTTGTGTAGACCTAAAAATCAGGTAGACTATGCCTGAAGGAATATTAAAAGAAAATGTATTTCATTAGGCACAATAAAATAATAGGAGAGAAATATCCTGGTAAGAACCTGGCGGGTAGCATATAGCACACATGTTCAGCCTACTTATAGGCAACCTTGTTATCTATTGTAAGAGATATTCATAATAAAACATAATAAATAGTGGATAGCCTAATAAAAAGCCTAGCAGGTGATGTGGACTACGTATTACACCTGCTTGTGGTCTCCTGCAGGCTAAACCATTCATCTGGGGGGGACGTGACAGAAAGAGCAAGCTGGAGCCGCAACTTGAGGCGGATCGAGACGTCCAGGAGCGAATGAAGGAAGAGGGTGAGATGGTTGCGAGTGACTGTGAGCTGCTCTTCAGAGGGGTCGTGTTGCCTGCAAAGGTGTTCTGCTTGCTTCGGCCTGTAAACTGGCCACCAGGTTGCCGGCGGTTGCATCCAAGCCCGCAGGAGGCGCTGGTCCTGTTGAAAAGAAGCCTAGTATTAAAAGTAAATAAGAAACAATGCTGGAGGCCCACGGTGATGAGAAGGATGCTGGCATTTTGCAAGGATGGAATAGCGCAAGAGTGAAGGCAAATGACAAGAAGAAAGAAGCATGTGTGCCCTTGTGAAAGGGAATGGAAAAAAGGCATAGAGGAGAGTGATCCCTGCTGGTGGAAGGAAGGAAAAAGCAAAAGCTTACAGCACCTGGTATTCCCAGGCGGTCTCCCATCCAAGTACTAACCAGGCTCGACCCTGCTTAACTTCCAAGATCAGATGTGTTCAGGGTGGTGCAGAGACAGGCCTCTCACTTGCTGCTTTTCTACTTTGCAGTCTGGCTGCCCTGTCCTGTCCTGTCCACTGCTCAGCAAGAGGTCCTTTTGTGCTTTCCTTTCTCTTCACTTTTTTGCTGTCTCCCTTAAAGGGTTTGTAGGCAGAACGCCCCGCTCAGAGCCGCTGAGCTCACTGATCGGCTGCCAACGTGACGTCAGCGTCGCAGCCAATGCCACAGACCTAGAGCAGCGCTGAGACTCTCTGGTGGACCCGGGTAGGGTGAGTACAGGGCGGTTTGTTGCTTTCTAATAGCCTGCAAGCTGGGATGAACTTTTATTGAAAGGAACAACCCCTTTGACTGTCTGCAGCGTGCCATACCTAGGAAGCGCACACTCACACGCAAGCGAGCACGCACATGTGCTTGCATGTGGCCACGCCTATTTGCCCCTGCAGCCTCAGCGCCACTATGCGTCAGACTCTCCTGTTTGTCTTATTATTATGATTATTTCTGTGTCTTAGCAGGAAAACACCCCAAATTCCCTCCTGCTCCTTCCCAGCCCTGAATTGGGGTCCTGGGCAGCCATCTGATTGGGTTAGTTACATAAGCTTCTTTGCAGAAAAAGACGTTACTTCTGCCGGCCGGCCTCTATAAATCATCCCCGGGGCGCCTGCTGAAAATCTGCCCCCTTCACGGTCTGGGATGCTTATAACACCATCATTTCCAGAAGGTGGGCTGCGGGGTCAATAAGCACTCCTAGCCACGGCAGGGATCTCGGTGTGAGGCATGCGAGGAGGCGGCAGGGTAGCGTCCATAGCTGCAAACAGTCTCAGAGGCCTTTTGGGGCTTGGGGCTTCCAGCCTCTAGGTTACGTAAGGTCGGTGTCTGGCAAGGCGCCGCTCTATACTAGCTGAGCTGGGCAAAGGGGCAAAATGTCATCAAAACTGTCTACAGCACCTGGTGTTCCCAGGAGGTCTCCCATCCAAGTACTGTCCAAGCCCAGCCCTGCTTTGCTTCCGAGATCGGACATATCCAGGGTGGTGTGGTCAGTAGACGCTGCTTGGCCCATTGCCTGGCCAGCCTCTCTCAGGCTCGCGTGGTGGTGAGAACTCTGACCATGTGGAGGTGGGCTCCGAAGGGCCCATGCAAAGGCTGGGCTGCCCCTATAGGCGTTGTTTGTTTTGCAGTGAAACACCTGCCGCAGCAGGGCCTGAGCATCAGGTGTCTTTAAAAATGGCTCGACGCAGGGTCTCCTGCAGGCTAAACCATTCATCTGGGGGGGGACGTGACAGAAAGCAAGCTGGAGCCGCAACTTAAGGCTTATCGAGATGTCAAGGAGCGAATGAAGAGGGTGAAGAGCGATGAAGCGCGGCCCTGCACTTAGTAACCCGATGTTTACCCTGGTTACCCGGGTGCTGCAGGGGGACTTCGGCATCGTTGAAGACAGTTTCAACGATGCCGAAGTCGTTCCCCTGATCGTTGGTCGCTGGAGAGAGCTGTCTGTGTGACAGCTCCCCAGCGACTACACAACGACTTACCAACGATCACGGCCAGGTCGTATCGCTGGTCGTGATCGTTGGTAAGTCGTTTAGTGTGACTTAAGGTTTAGACTGAATTTGGTAGTAAACACTGGCAGCTGGATTGAAGTCAGGAATAACTGATGATCTAACCAGACACCTGGTTGGAGCTAAGCCAAATAGAAGGTGAAGCAAAATGTCATGACTCTGTTGTCGGGCGACCCAGGACCAGGGGCTCCTTCCCTGTCCCTAACAATAGGGGGTGCCCTAACTTGCCCTGTTCCCCATGTTACTTCTGAAGGTGAAGATGCCGGGGCCACGTACTTTGCTTTAGCTCCTGAATCCGCCCTCCGTCTGTACCCTTCTCCAACCCAGGGAAGAGGCGAGTAGTTGTGCACCGTAGTACACCAACCAGACAAGCAAGTTAACACGAACAGGGGAAACAGAAAACACCAGGCATACAAATATTCACTCACATACACTCACCGGCCACTTTATTAGGTACACCATGCTAGTAACGGGTTGGACCCCCTTTTGCCTTCAGAACTGCCTCAATTCTTCATGGCATAGATTCAACAAGGTGCTGGAAGCATTCCTCAGAGATTTTGGTCCATATTGACATGATGGCATCACACAGTTGCCGCAGATTTGTCGGCTGCACATCCCAAAGATGCTCCTTGTATGGAGCATGGCAGGATGGATCCATGCTTTCATGTTGTTTACGCCAAATTCTGACCCTACCATCCGAATGTCGCAGCAGAAATCGAGACTCATCAGACCAAGCAACGTTTTTCCAATCTTCTACTGTCCAATTTCGATGAGCTTGTACAAATTGTAGCCTCAGTTTCCTGTTCTTAGCTGAAAGGAGTGGTACCCGGTGTGGTCTTCTGCTGCTGTAGCCCATCTGCCTCAAAGTTCGACGCACTGTGCGTTCAGAGATGCTCTTAGGCCTACCTTGGTTGTAACGGGTGGCGATTTGAGTCACTGTTGCCTTTCTATCAGCTCGAACCAGTCTGCCCATTCTCCTCTGACCTCTGGCATCAACAAGGCATTTCCGCCCACAGAACTGCCGCTCACTGGATTTTTTTTCTTTTTCGGACCATTCTCTGTAAACCCTAGAGATGGTTGTGCGTGAAAATCCCAGTAGATCAGCAGTTTCTGAAATACTCAGACCAGCCCTTCTGGCACCAACAACCATGCCACGTTCAAAGGCACTCAAATCACCTTTCTTCCCCATACTGATGCTCGGTTTGAACTGCAGGAGATTGTCTTGACCATGTCTACATGCCTAAATGCACTGAGTTGCCGCCATGTGATTGGCTGATTAGAAATTAAGTGTTAACAAGAAGTTGGACAGGTGTACCTAATAAAGTGGCCAGTGAGTGTATAACAGAGGAATGCAACCAGGAGTGAAGGATGGGGAAAAATCAATGTAGGTGAAGTACAGAGAATTATCACATTTACTAAACCAAGCAACAGTCACAGATAAACCCACCAAACGTCTTCTCATATAACCACCAACTACTATTCCCCCAGGCATGCAGCAAAAGCTAGCTCTGATGATGTGTGTCAGTCAGGACCCAGATTATATAGGAAATAGGAGTACAGCACCCTGGAATTAGGGGCGACTTAAAAATAAAAAATAATATCAACTTGATATTTTGAATATAAGGATTATTTGTTATCTAGATATATTTCTCTTCAAAACCTACAAGATGAAATTTAGCAAATGTACATGCTACGGGCATCGCCATAGAGGTCTGATTTCTGTTTTTCAAGGAATCATTTGTCAGAAAATCTAAACTCCTTGTGGATCAAGATGAAATTAAGTGCATCACAGATGAACTCTATATATTGAGGGCTCTTATCTGTACTAGAAACTATTTGATGTATACTTTCGGTTCCTTTATCTTGTGGTATACCGGGTATAAAGATTTTCAATTCGATAGAGGCTAATTTAAAATCCTGTTACCACTCTTTCAAATAATACTGTCCCACCACCAATAATGGTCTCAAAATCTTCATATTTAGAAAGTGGTTTACTTATAGAATTTACTCCAGCCACAAAAGGAGATTAAATAGACTTATAAATTTTGGAAAAAAGTATCACATTTTTCCATTTTTTTTTTTAGAAATCAGACCTACACTAACTTTTTTGCATAAACATTTTACAACTGATTCTGATACTAAGGTCATAACTTATTGATATATAAGTAGTGAAGCCAAACAACTGCGGCTCGGCATCAGATTATCCAACATAAGACGTTAATCAACGTTAAAGGCCTCCATGCACACGAGACTAATGTTGGTTAATATCAACAGGATCGTCCGACAGTCTAATGTGTAGGTTGGAAACAGCCATCTGATCATCGGGGGGAGATGTCGATAGGGCATATCCAATTTTGGACAGCCAATCTCATTGTTCTCCTAGCTGACATGTCAGCCAGCGATTTTCTCTCTCGGACGAACAAGTGCTCATGTGTGAGAGAGATGGCCAAGATGGCTGTTGCTGGCCAAACGATCGTCGGAAGCATCATCGTGGCCGAACAAGCGCTCATGTGTGAGAGAGATGGTCAAGATGGCTGTTGGCCAAACGATCGTCCGAAGCATCATCTTGGCCGAACAAGCGCTCATGTGTGAGAGAGATGGTCAAGATGGCTGTTGGCCAAACGATCGTCCGAAGCATCATCTTGGCTGAACAAGCGCTCATGTGTGAGAGAGATGGTCAAGATGGCTGTTGACTAAACGATCTTTCGAAGCATCATCTTGGTTGAACAAGCACTCGTGTGAGAGAGATGGCCAAGATGGCTGTTGGCCAAACGATCGTCCGAAGCATCATCTTGGCTGAACAAGCACTCATGTGTGAGAGAGATGGTCAAGATGGCTGTTGACTAAACGATTGGCCGAAGCATAGTTTGGCTGACAGTCATCGAATGTGTAGCAAGATGCTAGAGCAACATTTATTATCTTATGTCTATAGCCCACTTTATCAATGCATAACCAAAAAAGAGAGAGTCAGGGGAGACAAAGATAAGTGACTTTCCTGCATTTCTACAAAATTATTCATTTTTAAATTTAATTCTAAAATTTGAAAACTTTTTTTTGGAAGAATTTTTAGTTGAATGTTATAGTCTAAAAAATGCACTTGATTTTCTCATTGTCCCACATTGGCCCAACTAATAGACACGGACCATGGTTTTCTTATCTGAATATGACATTATGTGCATGTTACAATCTATGAATTTCCTCCTCTTCCCACCTCCTTGAAGCATATTTCTACAGATCACCGACATACCAGGTCTCTCTTGAGGATTGTGGATCTAACGCTCTACAATAAGTGTATTGAAGGATTGAGCAAGATTGTAATGAAAGGCTTTCTTCATAGCGCAATGGGGAACTAGCATTGATTTGAGTCAAACCCATATTTTCAGGATAGAAGACATGAGCTGTGCACAAATTAGTCACAAGAGAGCACAGCGAGTCGCGGAGAAAAGTAGAGATGTCCCTTAAAGACTCTCAGCGAGGAGCTCATCTTGGACTTGGAGTTTTCGCAGGTGATCGACTGCAGCTGCTCCACATCATCGGTTATTTCTAGGGTTGTAGATTTTTCTAATAAATCTCCTGTAATGAGTCAATTACCCGTCTGTAAATGGCCCCCAGCTTTCTTTCTGATGTGTCTATTACAGGATAGTTGCTCTCCTAGGAATGCATAAAGTGCCATTGCAGCTGGGACACCAAGCCATGCAAGAGCTGCCGATGACTACAACTTTGGCAAACCTGTATAGCAGTAATATTCCACTGCATTTGTGACTATTGGTATACATAGAGAATGGGGGATCCGTAAAATTAAAATAGGGCCCCCTATTGGTTTTGGTTGGACCCAAGACTCCCCATCTCTCCCCCATTATTTTATTGGAATGTAACCCAAGCATTAAACTCTAAAGAAGTTGCACACTTGCTTTTGCAACTCTACTGCGCAGTGTGTAGTGACATCTCTCCATGCCCTATGTCAGACCAGGTGGAAAAGTATGCCATAAAGGACACTATAACCTCTTACCACTGCAGCAAAAAAATTTATGTTTTCTTTCCCCTCCCCCATCCTTCTAACAAAAAAAAAAAAAAAAACATTTTCATTTTCTGTCAATATAGCTGCATAAGCACCTTATTTTTAAAGTTGTAGTTTTGAATGCCACCACTTACTTTACAGAAAAATTGGAAAAAAAATCCAAGTGGCATTTAATTGTCATGCTGGGGGCGAGAGGACGCCCGGCATGCGGCGCAACATGAAAGGAACAACAGGGAGTATGTACAAGGAAAACCCTGGCAATAGGGAGAGGGGTCACCTCCTAACATAAACCTGAGTCTGATTACTGAACTCCCTATCGTCCCTAGATGGGTCCTTCCCCCCATACGCGATCATGTGCCTAAGCCCTCACTGGCTGTGAACTTACCCTATTGCGTAGGCCAGCGAAACACTACTTCAAAAGACAGAAAGGTATGACAAACGGTGGGAAAAGACACAACAAATAACACTATCCTTAGCTTCTCCAACAGGAAACTTCACTGCTCACTGCTGCAACAGGAACATACACCTCAGCTTATCCAGAGACAGGCTCCTTCAAAGAGGTCAGTATAGATGAACTATAACCGGCAAGGAATGAAGCTAGCTTTGGGTTGATTTAGTGAAAGAGAGTGGTCACAAGGTGCTGCACTGAGAACTCAAGCTCCAAGTTCACAGCCATTAGAGAAAGGGTCCTTAACTCTTTTAACACCGAACAAAAGCAAAGCCCCTCCAAGTCAAGGTAAACGACAAAGGGATCCTAAAGAGGTCCTGCGATTAGTTTACCGTGACTTACTGATCCCAGATCCTCCAGGAGTCACATCCGTACGTAACACACCCGTGACAGTAATGGTAAAACATTTTCTATCCCGCCATTGTTTTTGGGGTATTGTTTTTTATGGCGTTCAATGTGCGGCAAAAATGTCCTGGCTACAACATTCTCCAGGTCAGTTCGATTTCGGTGATACCAAACTTCTATAGATTTTTCTTTATATCTTAATACAATTCATAACTTTGTACAAAAAAAAATTGGTTTGTGTCACCATTTTCATCTAGCTTTTTTATGTTACCGTTGGTTGGGGCTGTGATGGCTTGCTTTGTGTATGGTGAGCCGTAGCTTTTAGTGATACCATTTGGAGTGCATACACTTTTTTTATTGCTTTTTATTTTAGTTTTTTGGGGGATGCATCAACTCAGGTGTTTTTCAACTCCTTTTCTTTTCGGTGTTTGCCTTATGGGTTAAATAATGGTTTATTTTTATAACTTTTCACTAATTTATTTAGTCCTTCTATGGAACTTGCAATTATTTGATCACTTGTACTGTACACTGAAATACTACAATATTGCGGTATGTAGTGAAACTGACAACTGGCTGGGCTTCATGGGAGAACAAAGATGGCGACACTGGGACCTTTAGCAGGTTCCTGGGTTCATATAAACCCATCAGCACCCTAATTCGCAGGGCACAGTAGGCAATGGGCTACTAAATGGGCACCACAAGAATCACAACTCTTTTAAAGGCAGCGTCAGAGATCTCTAGTCGCTGCTATTAGACGCAGGTGCAGGCTATATATATAACACAAGTTACTGAGCCCATTCTACTACATACACCCACACTCGAAGTACAGGTACATCCTATGCTGAGATGGTATTTAAGAGGTTTTCAAAAGACCTCTTGACTCCTCGCACTGTGTGTATGAATCAGAGGTGGATGACTCAACTTGAAAATAGAAAACATTCAAAACATTATACAGACATTCAACAGGGTAGCTGAGGCCCTTGTGCTGTACAGCGTGATACCCAAACAATTTATACCTACTATCCTTTCTATAAATTTACCTACTAGTGTGCCTGTGTAAACGGCCGTCTGTTACGTGTTACCACCAGGGTCATACTGGCCCACTGGAGGATTCTGCTGGCATACAGGGTCGGCAGCTGACTAGGGCCCCCGCTGTTTCAGTGGCCCCAGCCAGTGGCGTGTCGCACCATGCAGCAGCAATGGGGCCCATGAGCCAGGGAGACCCGCCCGGTGCCAGCGGAGCAGCAGCAGGTGACAAGAGGCAGGAGCCGGCTGCTGCAGCTAAAGACTGTCCTCGCTGCTAAAGAGAAATTAATATTCACTGCTCCCCACGCCCCCATGAGCATAGAGAGGAGTGAATATTCATTTCACTTTAATAGTGGGTAGTGTTAGCCTCAGGCTGCGGCTAACATTGCTCGCTATCAGGGCCAGCAGACTAGGACCCCCGTTCCCCCCCCCCCCCCCGAGTAATCCAGCCCACACGGCCGCTATGGGGCCCATAAGTCAGAGGGGCCTGGCTCCAGCGCTGCCCCACCAGATGCCAATACATGCCAATACAGTTGAAAGCAGTAATGGAGAAGAGAGTGTCAGATGAGACTCCCTCTCCCATAATTCCCCTATGCCTCTGACACAGCGGGTGCGTGATGACATCACTTCATCACGTACCCATCAGTGAGTGAGTCCTGGTGGCCATAAGACTGTGGGACTGCGGGGCTGGATTATATTCTATGGGGGGGCGGCTACATGATATTCCCTATGGGGCTGCATTATATTCTATGAGGGTCTACATTATATTCTGTAGGGGGCTGCATTATATTCTGTGGGGGGAGGCTGCATTATACTATATGAGGGGGGCTGCATTATACCCTATGGGGGCTGCATTGTACCCTATGAGGGTGGCTGCATTGTACCCTATGAGGGTGGCTGCATTATACCCTATGAGGGGGCTGCATTATACTATATGAGGAGGCTACATTATACGGTATGAGGGGGACTGAATTATACCCTATGAGGTGGGCGGCATTATACCCTATGGGTGGGCTGCATTTACCCTATGGGTGGGCTGCATTATACTTTATGGGTGGGCTGCATTATACCCTATGAGGGGGGCTGCATTATACCCTATGAGGGGGCTGCATTATACCCTATGAGGGGGGCTGCATTATACCCTATGAGAGGGCTGCATTATGCCATATGAGGGGGGCTGCATTTTACCCTATGAGGGAGGCTGCATTATAGCCTATGTGGGGGGCTGCATTATACTCTATGAGGGGGCTACATTATATTCTATGGGGGGAATGCATTATACTATATGAGGGGGGCTGCATTATACCCTATTATGGAGCTGCATTTTACCCTATGAGGTAGCTACATTATACCCTATGAGGGGGTCTGCATTATACCCTATAAGTGGGCTGCATTATACCCTATGAGGGGGCTAGAATATACCCTATGAGGGGGCTGCATTATACCCTATGTGGTGGGCTGCATTATACCCTATGAGGGGGGCTGCATTATACCCTATGAGGGGGTCTGCGTTATACCCTATGAGGGAGCTGCATTATATTCTGTGGGGGGGCTGCATTATACCCTATGAGTGTGCTGCATTATTCTATATGAGGGGGGCTGCATTATACTCTGAGGGGGTTACTGTTGTGAATTCCGTTCTCGGGCTCCCTCCTGTGGTCGTGAATGGTACTTTGGTGAGTTCTGTCCTTGGACACCCTCTGGTGGCTTTGAGTGGAACTGCTGATCTTTGAGGTTGGCTTTCTCAGCTGTCCTCGTTTATTGCTTCTGCTGGCTTCCCTACTTAACTCTGCCCAGGTCGTTAGTCCATGCCAGCTGTCAATGTCTCAGTACTGGTTCAGATCTCTCTTGGATTTCTCAGATGACCTGTCTACTCCAGCAGAAGCTAAGTCCTTGCTAGTCATTTGCTGTTCATCGGTTTTTGAATATATTTTTCAGTACATGCTATGTTTCTAGTCCAGCTTGCTATTATGATATTTCCTTGCTAGCTGGAAGCTCTGGGGGTGCAGAGCTACACCTCCACACCGTGAGTCGGTGTGGAGGTCTTTTTGCACACTCTGCTTGGTTTTTGTAGTTTTTTAATACTGACCGCATAGTTCCCTTTCCTATCCTCTGTCTATCTAGAGAAGATTCGGCCTCCTTTGCTAAAATCTGTTTCATTCCTGTGTTTGTCACTTCCCTCTTAACTCACAGTTAATATTTGTGGGGGGCTACCTTTACTTTGGGGAATTTCTCTGAGGCAAGGTAGGCTGCTATTTCTATCTTTAGGGGTAGTTAGCTCTTAGGCTGTGAAGAGGCGTCTAGGGAGAGTTAGGTACGCTCCACGGCTATTTCTAGTGTGTGTGATAGGATTAGGGATTGCGGTCAGTAGAGTTACCACCTCCTCAGAGCTTGTCCCAGGTTTTTCTGTTTTAACCATCAGGTCATTTCGGGTGCTCCTAACCACCAGGTCCATAACAGGTTACATTATATTCTATGGGGGGCTGCATTATACTATATGAGGGGGCTGCATTATACTCTGAGGGGGTTACATTATATTCTATGGGGGGCTGCTGTTGTGAATTTACTTTTTGCTCCCTCTAGTGGTTACTAGTTTTTTGACTCTGGTTTTTCTGTCATTCCTTTTATCCGCACCTGGGTCGTTAGTTAAGGGTGTTGCTATTTAAGCTCCCTGGACCTTCAGTTCAATGCCTGGCAACGTAGTTATCAGAGCTAGTCTGCTGTGCTCTTGTCTACTGATCCTGGTTCCAGTTATATCAGCTAAGTCCGCTTTTTGCTTTTTGCTATTTTGTTTTGGTTTTGTATTTTTGTCCAGCTTGTTCCAAATATATATCCTGACCTTTGCTGGAAGCTCTAGGGGGCTGGTGTTCTCCCCCCGGACCGTTAGACGGTTCGGGGGTTCTTGAATTTCCAGTGTGGATTTTGATAGGGTTTTTGTTGACCATATAAGTTACCTTTCTTTATTCTGCTATCAGTAAGCGGGCCTCTCTGTGCTAAACCTGGTTCATTTCTGTGTTTGTCATTTCCTCTTACCTCACCGTTATTATTTGTGGGGGGCTTCTATCCAGCTTTGGGGTCCCCTTCTCTGGAGGCAAGAAAGGTCTTTTGTTTTCCTCTACTAGGGGTAGCTAGATTCTCCGGCTGGAGCGTGTCATCTAGAATCAACGTAGGAATGATCCCCGGCTACTTCTAGTGTTGGCGTTAGGAGTAGATATATGGTCAACCCAGCTACCACTGCCCTATGAGCTGGATTTTTGTATTCTGCAGACTTCCACGTTCCTCTGAGACCCTCGCCATTGGGGTCATAACAGTTTGCCAGGCCCGTATTAAATGTTTAATGCATTGCAGAAGAGGGATTATAAGAAAGAAGATTGAGTTTTTTTTTTTTTTCTTCTTCCCCTTTACCTCAGAGTGGCTATGCTTGCTGCAGACATGAATGTCCAGACCTTGATTACAAGTGTGGACCAGCTGGCTACTCGTGTGCAGGGCATACAAGACTATGTTATCAGTAATCCTAGGTCAGAACCTAAAATACCGATTCCTGAACTGTTTTCCGGAGACAGGTTTAAGTTTAGGAATTTTGTGAATAATTGTAAATTGTTTTTGTCCCTGAGACCCTGTTCATCTGGAGACTCTGCTCAGCAAGTAAAAATTGTTATTTCGTTCTTACGGGGCGACCCTCAGGATTGGGCTTTTTCGCTGGCGCCAGGAGATCCGGCATTGGCTGATATTAATGCGTTTTTTCTGGCGCTCGGTTTACTTTATGAGGAACCCAATCTTGAGATTCAGGCAGAAAAGGCCTTGCTGGCTATGTCTCAGGGGCAGGACGAGGCTGAAGTGTACTGCCAAAAATTTCGGAAATGGTCCGTGCTGACACATTGGAACGAGTGTGCACTGGCCGCTAATTTTAGAAATGGCCTTTCTGAAGCCATTAAGAATGTTATGGTGGGTTTTCCCATTCCCACAGGTCTGAATGATACTATGGCACTGGCTATTCAAATTGACCGGCGGTTGCGGGAGCGCAAAACCGCAAATTCCCTCATGGTGTTGTCTGAACAGACACCTAATTCGGTGCAATGTGATAGAAAAATCGCAAATTCCCTCATGGTGTTGTCTGAACAGACACCTGATTTAATGCAATGTGATAGAATCCTGACTAGAAATGAGCGGAAAATTCATAGACGCCGGAATGGCTTGTGCTACTACTGTGGTGATTCTACACATATTATCTCAGCATGCTCTAAACGTATAGCTAAGGTTGTTAGTCCTGTCACCGTTGGTAATTTGCAACCTAAATTTATTCTGTCTGTAACTTTGATTTGCTCACTGTCATCTTTTCCTGTCATGGCGTTTGTAGATTCAGGTGCTGCCCTGAGTCTTATGGATCTGTCATTTGCTAAGCACTGTGGTTTTACTCTTGAACCATTAGAAAATCCTATTCCTCTTAGGGGTATTGATGCTACGCCATTGGCAGCAAATAAACCGCAGTATTGGACACAGGTTACCATGTGCATGACTCCTGAACACCGCGAGGTGATACGTTTCCTGGTTTTACATAAAATGCATGATTTGGTTGTTTTAGGGCTGCCATGGTTACAGACCCATAATCCAGTCCTGGACTGGAAGGCTATGTCAGTCTCAAGTTGGGGCTGTCGTGGTATTCATGGGGATTCCCTGCCTGTGTCTATTGCTTCTTCTACGCCTTCGGACGTTCCGGAGTATTTGTCTGATTATCAGGATGTCTTCAGTGAGTCTGAGTCCAGTGCACTGCCTCCTCATAGGGACTGTGACTGTGCTATAGATTTGATCCCAGGCAGTAAATTTCCTAAGGGAAGACTGTTTAATCTGTCGGTACCTGAACATACCGCTATGCGTTCATATATCAAGGAGTCTCTAGAGAAAGGACATATTCGTCCGTCTTCTTCCCCTCTTGGTGCGGGATTCTTTTTTGTGGCAAAAAAGGACGGATCTTTGAGACCTTGTATTGATTATCGGCTTTTAAATAAGATCACTGTCAAATTTCAGTATCCTTTACCGCTGTTGTCTGACTTGTTTGCCCGGATTAAGGGTGCCAAGTGGTTCACCAAGATAGATCTTCGTGGTGCGTATAACCTTGTGCGCATTAAGCAAGGTGATGAATGGAAAACCGCATTCAATACGCCCGAAGGTCATTTTGAGTACTTGGTGATGCCTTTTGGGCTCTCCAATGCGCCTTCAGTTTTTCAGTCCTTTATGCATGACATTTTCCGGAAGTATCTGGATAAATTTTTGATTGTTTATCTGGATGATATTTTGGTTTTTTCTGATAATTGGGATTCGCATGTGGAGCAGGTCAGGTTGGTCTTTAAAATTTTGCGTGAAAATTCTTTGTTTGTCAAGGGCTCAAAGTGTCTCTTTGGTGTACAGAAGGTTCCCTTTTTGGGGTTCATTTTTTCCCCTTCTGCTGTGGAGATGGACCCAGTCAAGGTCCGAGCTATTCTTGATTGGACTCAGCCCTCGTCAGTTAAGAGTCTACAGAAGTTCTTGGGTTTCGCTAACTTCTACCGTCGTTTTATCGCTAATTTTTCTAGCATTGTGAAACCTTTGACGGATATGACCAAGAAGGGCTCCGATGTAGCTAACTGGGCTCCTGCTGCCGTGGAGGCTTTCCAGGAGTTGAAACGCCGGTTTACTTCGGCGCCTGTTTTGTGCCAGCCCGATGTCTCACTTCCCTTTCAGGTTGAGGTGGATGCTTCAGAGATTGGAGCAGGGGCCGTTTTGTCGCAGAGAGGCCCTGGTTGCTCTGTTATGAAACCTTGTGCCTTTTTCTCTAGGAAGTTTTCGCCTGCCGAGCGAAATTATGATGTGGGCAATCGGGAGTTGTTGGCCATGAAATGGGCATTTGAGGAGTGGCGTCATTGGCTCGAGGGTGCTAAGCATCGTGTGGTGGTCTTGACTGATCACAAAAATCTGATGTATCTCGAGTCTGCTAAACGCCTTAATCCGAGACAGGCCCGCTGGTCATTGTTTTTCTCCCGCTTTGATTTTGTTGTCTCGTATTTACCAGGTTCAAAGAATGTGAAGGCCGATGCTCTTTCTAGGAGCTTTGTGCCTGATGCTCCTGGAGTCGCTGATCCTGTTGGTATTCTTAAAGATGGAGTTATCTTGTCAGCTATTTCTCCGGATCTGCGACGTGTGTTGCAGAGATTTCAGGCTGATAGGCCTGAGTCTTGTCCACCTGACAGACTGTTTGTCCCGGATAAGTGGACCAGCAGAGTCATTTCCGAGGTTCATTCCTCGGTGTTGGCAGGTCACCCGGGAATTTTTGGCACCAGAGATCTGGTGGCCAGGTCCTTTTGGTGGCCTTCCTTGTCAAGGGATGTGCGGTCATTTGTGCAGTCCTGTGGGACTTGTGCTCGAGCTAAGCCTTGCTGTTCTCGTGCCAGCGGTTTGCTCTTGCCCTTGCCTGTCCCGAAGAGACCTTGGACACATATCTCCATGGATTTCATTTCTGATCTTCCGCTATCCCAGGGCATGTCCGTTATCTGGGTGATATGTGATCGCTTCTCAAAGATGGTCCATTTGGTTCCTTTGCCTAAGCTGCCTTCCTCTTCCGATCTGGTTCCTGTGTTTTTCCAGAACGTGGTTCGTTTGCACGGCATCCCTGAGAATATTGTGTCAGACAGAGGATCCCAGTTCGTTTCCAGATTCTGGCGATCCTTTTGTAGTAGGATGGGCATTGATTTGTCGTTTTCGTCTGCTTTCCATCCTCAGACTAATGGACAGACGGAGCGAACCAATCAGACTTTGGAGGCTTATTTGAGGTGTTTTGTCTCTGCTGATCAGGACGATTGGGTGACATTCTTGCCGTTGGCTGAGTTTGCCCTTAATAATCGGGCTAGTTCCGCCACCTTGGTTTCGCCTTTTTTCTGCAACTCTGGTTTCCATCCTCGCTTTTCTTCGGGTCATGTGGAGCCTTCTGACTGTCCTGGGGTGGATTCTGTGGTGGATAGGTTGCAGCGGATCTGGAATCATGTGGTGGACAACTTGAAGTTGTCACAGGAGAGGGCTCAGCGCTTTGCCAACCGCCGCCGCGGTGTGGGTCCCCGACTACGCGTTGGGGATTTGGTATGGCTTTCTTCCCACTTTGTTCCTATGAAGGTCTCCTCTCCCAAATTTAAACCTCGTTTTATTGGGCCTTACAAGATATTGGAAATCCTTAATCCTGTATCTTTTCGTCTGGATCTTCCTGTGTCGTTTGCTATTCACAATGTATTTCATAGGTCCTTGTTGCGGCGGTACATTGTGCCTATAGTTCCTTCTGCTGAGCCTCCTGCTCCGGTGTTGGTTGAGGGCGAGTTGGAGTACGTGGTGGAGAAGATCTTGGATTCTCGCCTCTCCAGGCGGAGGCTTCAGTACCTGGTCAAGTGGAAGGGCTATGGTCAGGAGGATAATTCCTGGGTGGTCGCCTCTGATGTTCATGCGGCCGATTTAGTTCGTGCCTTTCATGCCGCTCATCCTGATCGCCCTGGTGGTCGTGGTGAGGGTTCGGTGACCCCTCACTAAGGGGGGGGTACTGTTGTGAATTTACTTTTTGCTCCCTCTAGTGGTTACTAGTTTTTTGACTCTGGTTTTTCTGTCATTCCTTTTATCCGCACCTGGGTCGTTAGTTAAGGGTGTTGCTATTTAAGCTCCCTGGACCTTCAGTTCAATGCCTGGCAACGTAGTTATCAGAGCTAGTCTGCTGTGCTCTGGTCTACTGATCCTGGTTCCAGTTATATCAGCTAAGTCCGCTGTTTGCTTTTTGCTATTTTGTTTTGGTTTTGTATTTTTGTCCAGCTTGTTCCAAATATATATCCTGACCTTTGCTGGAAGCTCTAGGGGGCTGGTGTTCTCCCCCCGGACCGTTAGACGGTTCGGGGGTTCTTGAATTTCCAGTGTGGATTTTGATAGGGTTTTTGTTGACCATATAAGTTACCTTTCTTTATTCTGCTATCAGTAAGCGGGCCTCTCTGTGCTAAACCTGGTTCATTTCTGTGTTTGTCATTTCCTCTTACCTCACCGTTATTATTTGTGGGGGGCTTCTATCCAGCTTTGGGGTCCCCTTCTCTGGAGGCAAGAAAGGTCTTTTGTTTTCCTCTACTAGGGGTAGCTAGATTCTCCGGCTGGAGCGTGTCATCTAGAATCAACGTAGGAATGATCCCCGGCTACTTCTAGTGTTGGCGTTAGGAGTAGATATATGGTCAACCCAGCTACCACTGCCCTATGAGCTGGATTTTTGTATTCTGCAGACTTCCACGTTCCTCTGAGACCCTCGCCATTGGGGTCATAACAGGCTGCATTATACTATATGAGGGGGCTGCATTATACCCTATGAGGGGACTACATTATATTCTATGAGGGGGCTGCATTATATTCTATGAGGGGGCTGCATTATACTCTGAAAGGGCTACATTACATTCTGTGGAGGGCTGCATTATACCTTATGAGGGGGCTGCATTATACTCTGAGGGGCTACATTATATTCTGTGGGGGGCTGCATTATACTATATGAGGGGGCTGCATTATACCCTATGAGGGGGCTACATTATATTCTATGAGGGAGCTACTTTATATTCTATGAGGGGGCTAGGTTATATTCTATTAGGGGGCTACCCCAACCCCTGCTACATAACTAAGACATGTACTACCTTATATTATACCCTGATATTAGCGTGTTTTACCACACAATTGGTGGTCTTGTATTTATTTCTATGTAGCTACATAGTGGGCCCAAAGAATGATTTTCTTTGGTGTCCCCAAGGTGCTCCAGTCCGAATCTGGTTACCACCCTGGGAAATGGGACAATTATATGAGTGTAACGTACGGGCTCGCCTGCGGTACAGCACAACAGTTTACAATCTTGCAATCAATTTCCTCTATCCCCCAACCAGATATACCTCTCCCGTCCCAATGTGACTTCAATGAACTCGGAGGATTAGTCCATCCTCAACTATATCGAAAATAACCTAACAGTTAATAAACTGCGATGTAGGCTTCGATGTATAATTAGCTGGCCATATACAAGATAAATTAGCAGGTTGTAATCTTTCTCCATAATTAATCAATTTATGTGACTACCAAAGTTGCACTTCGTTTACAGGAGAGATCACAAAAAAAGGAAAACACGTGCCCATTGCTAGTCTCATCCTTCCCAACTTTCAGTAATTTTCCAAATCTAGATCACTTTGCACTTGACTCTGCCTTTCTCCAAAATTACATTTCTTTTACCAGTGACTCTGATCTTTAAGGGAAGTCACAAATCTTCCCTGGCCTTTGTGAATTCAGAAGACGAAGGAAACTTTCATATACCCTGGTTTAAAACCTTCAAATTCCACAATTGTCTGCCCAAGACTTAGGGTCACATCTGGTACCATACAGATATACAGACATATTTTGGCTTCAAGTCAAGTTCTCCACTCTTAAGTAAGATGAATGACGAGTTAAAAACTGTCTACAGTACTCGCTATGGCCTATGTAGATATGTAGTGATGCCCTTTAATCTCTGCAATGCCCCTGTGGCGTTTCCCCAGTTTATTCCTAAGCAATTCATCTCACCCCTCCATGCTGCAGCATTGTTCGCTTGCTCGCAGCTGCCTTCTCTGCCCCTGGGCAATAGCCACATTTCCATTTTAAATGACATCCAGACTGTGTCCCTTGGGTGCAATGCAAGGTTAATACTGATTGTTACTGCATTATCTCTGACTGTGATCCTGATCTTGGTTTTTAACATTGCATTCCTCTCCTGCATTTCTTTTGGATTCCTTTTCTCAAACCTGCAAATTGTTTTTCAGAGAGGAACCCCAATTTGCAGACACGATGTTTCAGGGTACTGCCCCTCATCAGTGAAAAGTATGAGATCTGATCTGGCTAGGTGATGGGCTCTGGACTGAGGTCTAAGGGGTAACATTTCCCTTTGTGGAGAGTGGCATACTGGCCCTGACATGTCAATGTAAGGAGGCTTACTGGCCATGTAATACTCTTCTGGGAAATTAAATATGACCTTCTCTCAAACCTGTAGTTCATCTCCTGTTTCTGAGCCCTGGTCTATCCTCTTACAGCGTCTCAGTCTCATTTTATGGCTCACCACCAAGAGGTGACTAATCTGTGTACTCAGACCTGAAAATCTGAACATTCAAGTCCAAACCTCCTGGCAGGCATTAAGATTTGAAGAACAACTAGATACCTTTGCTAAGGCACCTCAGTTTAACAAGTGTCCGATCGATTTTTAGTCCACTTCTCTAGAACAGCTTCCCCTTCCACCCCCCCACACTATGGTTCTGGTGCATGTCATGCTTTAGGTCTCATGACTCTACAGTAGGTCTCTTCCATCTTCCAGCTCCTAATCTGGTTCCAGTCCATATCCGTCTCTTCACTCTGTCCGTGAACCATTTCTCATTGTCATTTCTAGGTCTGTTTAATTTCCCATTTTCTACTCTGGTTCTGGTCCATCTCTAGTATCCTACAGCTGTTTTGGTTTATCTTCTGCTTATTATACCCATTCAGGTCCAGCTTTTGCTTTCTACTGTATTGCTTGTCTATTTTCTTCAACACACTTTGCTTCTAGTCTATCTCCTGCTTTCAACTCTGGTCCTGAACTACCTGTTGCTGTTAAGTCAGATCAGTTCCATTTCCAACTTTCGACTTTTATTCTGGTCCATCTTCTGCTTTCTTCCCTGGCCCTAAACTATCCCCTGCAGTCTATTCCATATCTGCTCCATTTCGCATTTCCTACTCTTCTTCTGGTTCAGCTCAATTCTCCTACTGCTGTATTGGCCCATCCATTCTTCTCCCGCTTTGGTCATTGCTTCTGGTCTATCTTTTGTTTTCAACCTTAGCTTTGGTCCATTTTCTGCCACATACATAATATTTCTGGTACATCTCTTGCTTTCTACTTCTGTGCCTAAACAGTCTCTTTCTGTTAATTCCAGTCCTGCACCATTTCCTATTTTCTAGTCTGGTCTTGGTCCATCCTACTGTTGCTTTGGCCCATCTCCAGCTTTTGTTCACTGGTTTTGATCTATCTTCTGCTTTGTACCCTAGTTGTTATATATTTTCTGCTACACACTCTGCTTTGGATCCACGACTACTCTCTACTCTGGTCCTGAACCATTTCTTGCCATTTACACCAGATCAGTTCCATCTCCAAGGGTTGACTGTTGTTCTGGATAATCACTGATTTTCTACTGTTTCTCTGGTGCATTTCATGATTTTTGCACTGGTTCATCTCTATTGTATTGCTTTCTAACTTGGTTGTGGTCTATCTTCTATCCTTCTTCCTAATTTAGTGTTACGAAACTGCAGCACAGAACTAGGAGAGAAGGGGAAAAGCTGACCCTGCACTAAGACTAGGCTGAAACTCTACGATGGAGTGGGCGACCCATTCCTTGTGAATAGACCCACCGATGATCCTAGTTTAAACTTAGCGAAGACCTATAGATAAGGGGAAGGAGGTCCCTAAAAGATCTAAGGACTGGGTATAAAAAAAAAACAGGTCACCTCCTAATAGGAAACACAGAGAAGGCTGCAGAAACAAACTGAAAACAGAAACAAAAGATAGCAGAACCAGAGATCCCAGAACTGCACAATATCAAACACAGAAAGCTGTCTAAGCACCTAGCCAGAACTCTAGTGGATTAACACTGTTGTCCAGCAAGGACTGGGAGGCAGGTGCTGGGTAATAAAGGGTGATACAATCACCTGACCTAAGACAACCCAGCACCAGAGGAAAAAGACCAGCAGCCAGAAAACCACAATAAGATGGCGGATGGTAAAAACAAAACAGATTCTAACATTTAGTTGATCTCAAATTTTCTATTCTGTTTCTGGTCAATCTCTTAAATCTCTCAAGTTCCTACCCTGGTTTTTACTTTCCTTCCGATGAAAGACTACTAATGATTTTCTCAGATTGCATTTCAAGAATTGTCTTGCCTCACCGATTTACTTAAATTATTTCGTTAAATTATTATCATTATCATTTTTAATCCCACCAAGGACCACATATACATGGAGTTGGCCCGTCCTCCTTGTGTTTGTATGGATTTCTTTCCACGCCTCAAAATAAGTTAAATTGTTTTCTATGAAACTGGCCCAATTGTGTGTGGGAAATTATATTATGGCGTTACATTTGGAGCAGCGACTGAGATGAATGGTGACAATCTCTGTACACCCCAGGGAATATGTCGGCGTAATTGAAGCAGCTAGAATTATAAATGATTCAGAAATACTGTTATTCTATAAATTGCTTTAATGTGTCCAATTCCTCACAATATAATCCAATCTCTGAGTGATATATCTCAATAAATAAAAGTAGTAGCCGTCAATCCCTCAGCATGGGGAAGAAACATGGGGAGATTTCCATTTATATTCGGAGCTGCTTTTATTTAATCCAGCTGAGAGGCTTATTTTGTGTCTTATTGTAAATCACAAACAAAGCTTTTGGCTCCTGTGATAGATTTATGGTTTCATGTATCTAGAAACAAAATTCTGTAATCTCTGCACTTCAGAGAAGCAATTTATATATTATATATAACCAGGTTCATTGTCTATCACTCAATCATTCATTCAATCAATTCATCTAGCACTACATGCGATGATTAGGTGCGCCTGGATAGCTAGGACTAAGAACCAAGCCATGTGCCCACTGGTCAGTCGGCTGGGGAAGCTGAGCAGAGCGGGTTGTGTTAGAACTGGTGAGAGACAAGCTAGAACCTCTCTGAGAAGAGACTGTACAGGCCAAATGCATCAAACTGCAAGTATTTCTGGTTGCTTTGGACTTCAGCTGTTTTGCGTGACCGAGCTCAGCCATGTCTGAAGTAGCCAGGGACTATATTGTTTAGCTGGCGCCTGGACAAGGCTAGGAATTCTATGTTTATGTTTTATTTTCACCATTGTGCAACCACTGGAAATAAACATTATTCTGCGTGCGATATTAAAACCCTGTGGCTTCATGTTCCAAGTGGCTGCCCGAGAGAGTGAACCCCTACAATTGGTGTTTGGATGCGGGCAGCAAGTTCCAAAGAGCACAGGTAATTACAGTTTAAAGACTGAATGTCCTGGGTAAAGGAAGCAATGGTATTGAAAACACAGTCTTAAATTAAAGTATAGCAGAACTTGTTAAGCAGCTGCACCAATCTGCAGCAACAGAAGCAGAAACAGTGGCAGCAGGAGGCCCAACAAGAAACCAACAAACTCCTGGTCCAGCAGTTGCATCAGCAGCAGATAGCTCTCTTGGTAGAAACTGTCCAGGTCAGAGAGACAGCACTTCTTCACGCCAGCCAAAGGAAGGTAATTGTGTGAGGTGACCAGTAGGCCAGGATTTGCAGAAAACGACTGTGGGAAGCTTTCTTGACTGTCTTTGAGAGGGATAAACTGCACCCACAGCAATGGACAGAGATCCTAACTTACTATGGAATCGCAGATTACTATAATCTTGCCTCTGCAGGATGCCAAGGAGTACGAAAAGCTGAAGGTAGAGATTATGGCACGTTTGGATGCAACCCTGGCAGTCAGAGAGGAATGGGTGCACTTCTAACTATACCAAAGGGACAAGCCTCCCCAGTCCCAGGCATTCTACCTCTCACTCCTGGTGCAAAAATGGTAGCAGTCTGAAACCTGTTGTCCTGCACAGATGGATTAAAGAGTGGGAGTAGACCATTTTATGCATTCACTACCTAAATCCATGCAAAGCTGGTTGCCCAAGGAGATCCCCAGAAGGCAGATGACTTTGTGGAAAGATACTTGGCTGTGGAGAACTCCCTGAGCAATCAAGGGAGCCTGAGGTCACCTTTCTGGGATATGCAAAAGAAGATCCTAAGACCAAGTCTGAGAGGCGCCCAAAGACCCAGAAGGGGTCAGAGCTGGGTTCAAGGGGTACATTTCATACCATATATCAGAGTATTGTCCCCTAGTCTCAGAACCGATGGACTGCTCCATAAGCTGATGCTTTTCATTTTTGCACATCCCGCGTGCAGTGCAGTACCTCATCCTGGTGAGGGACCTCACGTGTGTCTGGACTCGTGGACTCAGGAAGTTTGGTGACCCAATTAAGAACCACAATTCCATGTCTGCTGGTCCCTGTGAAGGGGGTGGAGGTAAGGTGTATCCATGGAGAAGCCAAGAACTATCCTATGGCTTGAGTCAACATATGCACAGACTGTGTTTCCATCCCCCATGAAGGAAGAGTGGTCAAAGATTTATTGCATGCTATTATTGTCGGCCATGACTTTCTGTCGTTCTGGGACTTGTGGGCTAAAGCTATAGTACCAAGTAGTCATCTATGCCACCGGGAGTTGGCTTTGGTAACAAGGTCACATGATGTAAACGGTGAATTTCCTTTCCCTATACTGGCCAGAAAGGATGAGGAAGCATCCCCTTAAACCAATATCCCTGACCTTGAGGAGTCCAAGGACAACTTTGGGACTACCCAGCTCAGGGACTTAACAGTTAAAGGTTATCTGGAAAATATAAGTGTTCTAAATGATGTTCCTCAGGAATCGGACCGATAATCGTTAGCTGCAATTTGAAAATCATAGTGATCTCTTGTGTTGAGGGTCCAATGTGAGGGGCCAGGTAAAAGAGCAACTCCTCAAGGCCCAGTAGGAAAAATCCAGGAGTTATAATCAATCGGCCCCAGTGAGACAATTTAGATCTGGGAATCGGGTACTTGTGTTAGTTCCCACAGTCGAGAGCAAGTTCCTTACCAAGTGGCAGGGACCCAATGAGGTGGTGTAAAAAGTGGTAGAGGTCAACTAAAAAATATACTGACCAGGGAAAAGGAAGCCCTTCCCCATACTGTATATTATGACAATCTACTAAAACACTGGAAGGATAGGGACTAGCTCAAAATACTTTGGCCAAGTCAGAAGTCAAAATTGGGGTTGTTACAGGGGCAGAAACTTTGTCACATTCCCTAAAAAAAACACTATCGGAAAAAGGTATCAAAAATAGGGTCAGGTTCTCTGAGTTACTAGGTTACCCTCATGTCATCAAGCATGAGCCTCACGTTGGGGTGAATTTTAAAAAACGTAGGGTTCTTGAGGCCCACCGGGAGATAGCTTCATAAGAGGCTATACACAATTGTCCCCCTGTAGGCTCTTAGAGTTGGCAGACGTTGTCCAGCTCCTCGGCTTTGGGCAGAGTGGGGTATGTAGGAAAGCCACTGTGGGCGTGATAACATAACTTACAAGGGCCGACATCATCGCTAGTGCAATAGTTACCTCACGCATAGGCGCGGCTTCTGTCCCTCACTGCATTCATCCTCTGAAGCTGGAGGTTTCAATCAATATGGGAAAGAAAAAAAAGAAAAAGAATCTTTCTCCTGCTGAAAAGCATCAAATAATGCAATGCCTTGCACATGGTATGAAAACATTAGATATGTCATTAGATATGTCACGAAAACGTAAGCGTGATCATCGTACTGTGATGAGATTTGTGGCTGATAGCACAGATGGGTTTGTGCAAATAAAGGCATAATGAGGAAGGTCTCCAACAGACAAATTCGTCGGATTAAGAAAGCAGCTACTAAAATACTATTACAAAGCAGCAAACAGGTATTTGAATCTCCTGGTGACTCTGGAGTACTGTGAACCTCAAGGTGTAGGATCCTCCAGAGAATTTCAGTTGTTCATAAATCAACTATTCGGCCACCTTAAACAGTGCTCACAAGCAGAAATGGTCGCAGTGGCCCAGACATACATGTAGACTAATTGTAAAACAGTCTTGTTTACTGGTCCTATTTTACACGTAACTTAGCCTCTGAGTTATGTGCGGGAGGCTCCGGAAGACAGAGGCCTGGAGACAGCAGAGGCCTGGAGACGGCAAAGGCCTGGAGACGGCAGAGGCCTGGAGACGTCAAAGGCCTGGAGACGGCAGAGGCCTGTGGCCTACACGTGAGTGTGATACACCCCACACATGATGGCACATTGGAACTGGGCATCGGTTTTCCTGTAAAGTTCCGGGGTGTCATGGAGCAGCAGCTCGGTCATGGTACCGCCCGTGGCCACTTTACACAGCTACAATGACATGAGCCGCATTTATTTGGCACATCATTAAAACCTTGCATCACAACCAGTTCCAGAACTGTAACTTCAGCCATTTTCAAGGGACGAACTGGTGTAAAGAGATGTTGGCGACCTGACAAGTCAGGATTTCTATGTCACACACCTAGTGATCGCTTGCAGCGCGCAGGAATAATAACAAGACCCAGAAACAACTATTTATTTATTTTTTCATTTTATTTTTTTCGGACTTCACTGTGGTGAACACTTTCTTTTTTTTTTTAACCTCTTCCGAACTTGGATATATTTTGATTTTGCATTTTTCCTCGCCATTTTCCAAGAGCCATAACTTTTTTATTTTTCTGCCTTGTTTTTATGTGGGACGGGTTCTAGTTTTGAAAGGCACCGTTCTTTTTTTTTTTTTCTATCGAATGTAGTGAAAAACAGAAAAAATGCCACCATTGTTTTTTGGGATTTTGTTTTTGTAAAGGGAATCTTATACCAGATTTTTGGCACGCCATCTGAGAGCAACATAATGTAGGGGTCCAGTGTTGTGTCACTTACTGGGCTGCTTGCTGCAGTTTTCATAAAATCCCTGTACTATCTGCTGCAGATCTAGCAGAGCTCAGAATGCTGAGCTCTGTATAAACCCGCCCACACCACTGATTGGCTGCTTTCTGTGTACACTGCGCATAGGCAGAAAGTGACTAACCAGAGGTGGGTATGTGTCTAGACTACCTAACAGCAGGTTTACTAGTCCTCTAGTGATAATCTTTATCAAAACTACAACCTAGTAAGTGATATATTGCTGGAATCAGGGTCTCTGTCTCTACATCATGCTGCTCTCAGATTAGGAGGCAAAAACTTGGTGACAGATTCATTTTAAGGTATTCTTTATGCATTAAAAAATAACCTGGCAAAATGGTTCTCCGGGTTAGTGCAATTATGACAATATTACATTTTTATAGTATATTATTATTTTAGTGATTAAAATTAATTCTGTTTGCTGTTCATGTTAAGTAGTTTTTAGGACTTTTATGGACAGGGCGATATCAAATTTAGTTTTTTATTGATTTTTAAACAGAAAACGGGTAGGGGTGATCAAGATATTTATATACTTTTTTATTTTTTTTTATACAGTTAGGTCCATATATATTTGGACAGAGACAACATTTTCCTAATTTTGGTTATAGACATTACCACAATGAATTTTAAACAAAACAATTCAGATGCAGTTGAAGTTCAGACTTTCAGTTTTCATTTGAGGGTATCCACATTAAAATTGGATGAAGGGTTTAGGAGTTTCAGCTCCTTAACATGTGCCACCCTGTTTTTAAAGGGACGAAAAGTAATTGGACAATTGACTCCAAGGCTATTTCATGGACAGGTGTGGGCAATCCCTTCGTTATGTCATTCTCAATTAAGCAGATAAAAGGTCTGGAGTTGATTTGAGGTGTGGTGTTTGCATTTGAAAGGTTTTGCTGTGAAGTAAACATGCGGTCAAAGGAGCTCTCCATGCAGGTGAAACAAGCCATCCTTAAGCTGCGAAAACAGAAAAAAACCATCCGAGAAATTGCTACAATATTAGGAGTGGCAAAATCTACAGTTTGGTACATCCTGAGAAAGAAAGAAAGCACTGGTGAACTCATCAATGCAAAAAGACCTGGGCGCCCACGGAAGACAACAGTGGTGGATGATGGCAGAATAATCTCCATGGTGAAGAGAAACCCCTTCACAACAGCCAACCAAGTGAACAACACTCTCCAGGAGGTCGGCGTATCAATATCCAAATCTACCATAAAGAGAAGACTGCATGAAAGTAACTACAGAGGGTTCACTGCACGGTGCAAGCCACTCATAAGCATCAAGAATAAAAAGGCTAGACTGGACTTTGCTAAAAAACATCTAAAAAAGCCAGCACAGTTCTGGAAGAACATTCTTTGGACAGATGAAACCAAGATCAACCTCTACCAGAATGATGGAAAGAGAAAAGTATGGCGAAGGCGTGGTAAAGCTCATGACAAAGGGTATCCATGACTCATGCGGGCTCTTAATGAGACCCCATTTCCCAACCCCGTACTATCTCAGAATTACAACCCCCTCCCCCCTTTCTAAACCAAAGAAATCCAGCCTTAATAAACACACGACAGTCATGAATTGGATTAATTGGCCACAGCAGGCATTTATTAACATTTAAATATACAACATATTAAAAACATAAACTCCAGGAAGTGGATGGTCCTCGAAGCCCAAACCATATAACCGAAAAATATCCCAAAACTTCCCACTTTTTTGGCCCTGGGTTAGTCTTACCCCCAGCCGCTACGCACCAGCTCGGAGGCAGATAACAACCAACCTGGCCAAACCACAAGCCTGCTAATGGGTCCCTTAATAATCCCTCCCACGGGATTATATATATACCTCGACCATTTGAATTCACCCAGGGGAGTCCAGGACCTGTTTAGATCCCCCCCCCCACCAATCCGCCATTTTCGAATTCCACCAACTTCGAGGACCTCCCCCCCATGCCAAGCTGCCATGACAAATGTTCTTTCATAATGAAATAAAACTACAATCAAAATAACAAACAACATTCCCAAACTCAAAAACATTGACATAATCGAGTCCATAAACCTTAAACCTCAATAAAGGTAAGGGTGGGTGGGAGCTTCTAAACTTGGCCGGTGAGTACCTAAAATGGTTGCCCCACTAACATGGCCACCCCCATTTATATGGTCCCCTTAACCCCACCTCTGACCCCACCTACTCCCCAGATTCAAACTCCACTCCTCCTATAACCATAGCATTAACCCCATAGCCCACTCCAGAAGTGTCATCTCCCTATATTCCCACGTCACTACTTCATGTCGGTGTCCCCTGATGGCCAGGGGCCCAGAATGGCCTCTCTTGATCCAAAGCTTACCACATCATCTGTAAAACCCGGCGGAGGCAGTGTGATGGCTTGGGCATGCATGGCTGCCAGTGGCACTGGGTCACTAGTGTTTATTGATGATGTGACACAGGAATGAATTCTGAGGTATTCAGAGCCGCCATACTGTGTGCTCAGATCCAGCCAAATGCAGCCAAACTGATTGGTCGTTGTTTCATACTACAGATAGACAATGACCCAAAACATAAAGCCAAAGCAACCGAGGAGTTTATTAAAGCAAAGAAGTGGAATATTCTTGAATGGCCAAGTCAGTCACCTGATCTCACCCCAACTGAGCAGCATTTCACTTGTTAAAGGGAACCTATCACCCCGTTTTTTTCGGTATGAGATAAAAATACTGTTAAATAGGGCCTGAGCTGTGCATTACAATAGTGTAGTTTGTGGACCCCGATTCCCCACCTATGCTGCCGAAATACGTTACCAAAGTAGTCGTTTTCGCCTGTCAATCAGGCTGGTCAGGTCGGATGGGCGTGGTTTCTTCCCCCAGATATTGCGTAGTTTTCCGTTGGTGGCGTAGTGGTGTGCGCATGTCCAAGGTCCCGAATCCTGCACAGGGGTGTGAAAATAGCAGCGATGTCCGTTATTCCATTGGTGGTCGGTGGGCGCGGCCATCTTGCTTTGACCGCGCGTGCGCAGAAGCGGCGCTCTGCTGGCCGCGGCTTCAGGAAAATGGCCGCGGGCATCCGCGCGTGCGCAGATGGCTATCGCGGCGGCCATTTTCCTGAAGCCGTGGCCAGCAGAGCGCCGCTTCTGCGCACGCGCGGTCAAAGCAAGATGGCCGCGCCCACCGACCACCAATGGAATAACGGACATCGCTGCTATTTTCACACCCCTGTGCAGGATTCGGGACCTTGGACATGCGCACACCACTACGCCACCAACGGAAAATTACGCAATATCTGGGGGAAGACACCACGCCCATCTGACCTGACCAGCCTGATTGACAGGCGAAAACGACTACTTTGGTAACGTATTTCGGCAGCATAGGTGGGGAATCGGGGTCCACAAACTACACTATTGTAATGCACAGCTCAGGCCCTATTTAACAGTATTTTTATCTCATACCGAAAAAAACGGGGTGATAGGTTCCCTTTAAAGACTAAACTTCAGACAGAAAGGCCCACAAACAAACAGCAACTGAAAACCACCGCAGTGAAGGCCTGGCAGAGCATCAAAAAGGAGGAAACACAGCGTCTGGTGATGTCCATGAGTTCAAGACTTCAGGCAGCCATTGCAAACAAAGGGTTTTCAACCAAGTACTAGAAATGAACATTTTATTTAAAATTATTGAATCTGTCCAATTACTTTTGGTCCCTTTAAAAACAGGGTGGCACATGTTAAGGAGCTGAAACTCCTAAACCCTTCATCCAATTTTATTGTGGATACCCTCAAACGAAAGCTGAAAGTCTGAACTTCAACTGCATCGGAATTGTTTTGTTTAAAATTCATTGTGGTAATGTCTAGAACCAAAATTAGAAAAATGTTGTCTCTGTCCAAATATATATGGACCTAACTGTAGATCTAAAATAATTTTTTATGGGAAGGGGTTAATTACATACAGGATCTAAACTGTCCTTTACAGACAGTGCTGCCCCCTAGGTTGAAGAATACAGGTGCGGGTAAGCATTGGAATGTTGTCCACTAAAATACACACATAAAGTAAAACCTGTAAGTGACAAACGGATGATGATCAAGTTAGGCGGACGCTGATTTTTAGATAATGGGGACAACAGTGATTGACAGGGGATTGGACACACTGAATTTGGGAGTCATTGTATTAGAATTATATAAAAAAAAATATGTGGCTCATATAAAACCAAAATATTGACTTCTGATTTCCTCTCTTCTGGAGTTACCTTTTATGCACTGTACAGTAGCTGATTTTAGCAGATTAGTTCTGCAGATTGTCAAAGTAACTTATGCAAATAGTTCAGAATTTAGAACAAAGATAACAACCCTTATATTCACATGCAGGAAACAGCAGCACCGAGCGTCTTGTGGATGAGGCGTGGAGGGTGGAGGCTGCACCATGTACATTCCACAATGGAAAACACTCAAAACAATCCCACAAGTGGGAGAATCGCTTCACCGAGAGTCAGGAAAAACAGGTCGATTGAGTAAAATACTGTATATCAAATTGTTTGTGTCCTGCATTGGTTACAGGGGAAATGCTGCCAAAATTATATGTGACTCATTCATATCTCATGGGCTCAGGTTAATAAACCCTTAGAATGAAAGAGCAGTAGAATTGCATTCATAGCCCTCAATACAGTATACTGCACATCCCATAGTTCCCTACAGTATAATGCACTCCCCATAGTCCTCCATATAGTATAATGCACTCCCCATAGTCCTCCATATAGTATAATGCACATCCTAGTCCCCTACAGTATAATGCACTCCCCATAGTCCTCCATACAGTATAATGCATTCCCCATAGTCCCCTACAGTATAATGCACTCCCCATAGTCCTCCATACAGTATAATGCACTCCCCATAGTCCTCCATACAGTATACTGCACATCCTATATTTCCCTACAGTATAATGCACTCCCCATAGTCCTCCATACAGTATAATGCATTCCCCATAGTCCCCTAAAGTATAATGCACTCCCCATAGTCCTCCATACAGTATATTTCACTCCGAATAGCCCTCCATTCAGTATAATGCACTCTCCATAGTTGTCATGGGTGTGTCAGATGCAGCAGACCGTCACACTGCATCTGACTGCAGAAGGTCTCAGCAGTTTGCTTTGCAGACTTCTCCCTGATCCTTCTGACTCTAGGATACAGTGGCAAAGTTCCTTCCACTCTAATGGACACACTTGGACCCGGGTGTTTATAACTCCCAGCTTGCTGCTGGGAGTTGCAGTTGATATTTCTATTTCCATTTCCATGTTGAGGCTTGGATCTATAGCAGTCAGCTATCTTCCTCTCTGGTGTTTGGAGGACATCTGTGTTTCTCTCTGAGTCTATCAAGCTAAGTGTTCCCCTTGTTTCTGCATCCCATCTATCTTTAGTGGTAGTAGGGATTGACTAGTACACATCCTGTCTTTCCCTATGCAGGTCTTATCGCCAGGGTCAGGCAGTGATTAGGTATCCTGCTCGGCAATAAGTGCGGAACCAATATAGGGATGCTTAGTGCAGACAGGGTGACGTTAGATCTGCCATGGGGTCTCCACTCCCCCTTCCCTAGTGTTGCACTTAGTCTTTCCTACACTGTGCATGATAATAATCCTCCATACATTATACTGCACTCCCCATAGTCCTCTATATAGTATAAAAGCCCCCACACTTTATGGAGGCCCCAAACTGTATGAGGGCTCCCACAGTAGTCCCTACAATGTATGAGGGCCCCCCATACGTTATGCTGCACCAATAGTCACACCATATCTTTCAAGTAAAACAAAACCACAAATACTCACCTAATCCAGGATCCTGATGGGTCCTCCTACAAAGCGCCGGCGCACCAACGGATATCAGAGTCCGGGCATGGAGGGATGACTATCATGTTCCTGAGGCGACTTTTACTTGAAAAACTAAGAGGGTATCCTAGTGTCTAAAATGCGCCATGTGCACCTACCCTAACTGAACTGTCCTGACTCTAGCACCAGCCTGCGCCTCTTTCTTCCCTGCAGGCCGGCTTTCTGCTCTTGAGTGCGCTGAGGTGCTATGGCAGAATGGTGCGCACCTTGGGTGTCGCGATCCTAGCTACATGCTGCCTAAGTATTAGCGTAGCATGAGCACGCTGCTGCCATGCACAATCACTCAGCAAAGCTACAAGACCACAAGACTAATCCAGCTGTGCTCCATTATTCCCAGGTGCCATCTGTGCTCCGCTGTTACTGTACACAAGCTCAGCTATGCTGCATCAAAGTGTATGTCTCTCTTAACAGCTCTACTGTTCCAAGGTGCTGTCTGCACACTCGACTCTGCTGCATCAAGATACCTGTCTATCTGCTCAGCTCTACTATTCCAAAATGGGGTCTGCACACTCAGCTCTGCTTTACCAAGGTGTTTGACTACTTACATGGCTCTGCACTCTACGGTGCTGCCTGCAAATTGGCTCTGCTATTCCACAGTACCCGTGCAGCATATCCAGCTCTACTGTTCCACGTTCCATCTGGCCTATTGAACTCTGCTCTGGCAATGCTTCCAGTCAGATCCTGCTGCTGACCCAGACCTCTAACTTTGCGAATCCATCTCACCAGGTGAGCCCAAAGTAGTCGAAAGCAGTTTTGTACATACCATAGAAACATGCCACCCTATTGCAATGGTAAGAATGGAACAAGAACGCAACTGGCCCTAACACATAATGGGGTATATGCACTACCTTCATCCACCACTAGGAGGAGCTCACCGCAAACAGATACTGATAGCTCCCCCTGGTGGTGAATTCATACAACCAAAATTTGATTAATTTATAAAGTCCCAAAAGCAGAGGAGTGTGTACATGTATATGAAAGAAGCAATCACGAACATGTACTACAGCCCCTTTTCCCATGGCAGCGTATCTCTGTGCGGTGCTTTGATCTGGTTTTGTTCACCAGGGTAAAGAGTTTCTTTGCAGGCACAGCCAAGATACTGAGCCTATCTCGGAAAAAAATTTCTAACAAAAAAAATGGAAAAGAAAAGAAAAACAATAAAATCAATGGTCCCATGAAAAATCTACCATGAAAAAATAGTGAAAGAATATTGTGAACTACCCTGGCCAGTGATTTTCTGAGCCGATATATTGGGTGTGCCGATGGCAAAAAAAGAAAGAAAAGACAATGAGGACGAGGTGGGTGTCAGGACTGTACCTGTGGGGGCAAGGCGAGGGTAAGGATTATTTCCTATAACTATGGTATTTGTACTATATACCGCAGTATATAATACAAGCTATCAAATGAATACAGGTTTAGTCCCTAGAAAAAGTAATACAAAAGTTGAGATATAGTTGATATATTTAGCGCCATTTATTCCATGGCATTTTACAAGTAAAAAGAGGTATACCTAACAAAAACAAATAGAATAATCTTGAACAAAACGAGTCACCAACTGGTACAGGAGGAGAGAGGACCCTGTCCGTAACGGCTCCCTTGTAGACCTTCCAAAATGCAATAAAAGCCATCAAAATGTTGTATGTACCAAGCGTCGGACTGGAGCACCTTGGGCCCACCAGAGAAAATCATTCTTGGGGCCCACTATGTAGCTACATAGAAATACAAGCCCATCAATTGTGTGGTAAAACACGCTAATATCAGGCTGTAATATAAGGTAGTACACGTCTTAATTATGAAGCAAGGGTTGGGGTAGCCCCCTCATAGAATATAAAGTAGCCCCCTCATAGAATATAAAGTAGCCCCCTCATAGAATATAAAGTAGCCTCATCATAGAATATAATGCAGCCCCCTCATAGAATATAGAGTACCCTCCTCATAGAATATAATATAGCCCCCTCATAAAATAATGTAGCCCCCCCTCAAAAACTATAATGCAGCCCCCTCATGGAATATAATGCAGCCCCCCCCTCATAGGGTATAATGCAGCCCTCCCACAAAATATAATGCAACCACCTCCTAAGGTATAATGCAGCCCTCCCCATAGAATATAATGCAGCCTCCTCATAGGGTATATTGCAGCCCCCCTCATATAGTATAATGTAGCCCCTTCTCAGAATATAATGTAGCCCCCTCAGAGTATAATGCAACCCCCTAATAAGGTATAATGCAGCCCCCGTAGAATATCCTGTAGCCCCCTCATATAGTATAATGTAGCCCCCAGAATATAAAGTAGCCCCCTTAGAGAATAATGCAGCCCCTACACAGAATATAATGCAGCCCCCGGACAGAATACAATGTAGCCCCCTCATAAAATATAACACAGCCCCCTCATATAGTATAATGCAGCCCCCCTCATATAATATAATGCAGCACCCCTCATAGGGTATAATGCAGCCCCCCCTCATAGGGTATAATGCAGCCCCCTCATAGGGTATAATGCAGCCCCCCTCATAAGGTATAATGCAGCCCCTTCATAGGGTATAATGCAGCCCCCTTATATAGTATAATACAGCTCCCCTCATAGGGTATAAGGCAGCCCCCTCCACCTCCATCATTGTCCTCATCACCACCTCCATCATTGCCTTCTCACCCACCACCCCTATCATTGCTTTCTCCCCACCACTCCATCATTGCCCATTCCACCACCTCCATCATTTACTCCCCCCATCACCATCATTGTCCTTTCCACCACCACCATCATAGCCTCCTCCCCACCACCCCATCGTCCTTTCCACCACCATCAACATTGCCTTCTCCCAAACCACTGTTCTCTCCATCACCCACATCATTGCCCTCTCCAATACACACACACAGTAGCGTACCACTCACGCACACACACAACAGCACCACTCACCTCTCCGCACGTTCCCCGTAGCCGCAGCACATCCCGGCAGCATCTTTGTCGCCAGCAGGTTTCTCTCTGAAACAGCCACGTACTGAAAGATGATGTCATCCAGCCGCGCTGTGTCAGACATGAAGCGCAGGGCAGGAAGGAATCAGATCCCTGCAGCTCTGCTCCACTGCCATTCTCTCCTGTAGGCAGCGGAGCTGCAGGGATCGCTCCCTGCCCACCGATTGCCCTCAGTGTTTGCCGCCCTGCAGGGGCCCACTATGGGGGGCCCGATGCAGCCGCTCTGGCTTTACATGTGGGCAGTGTTAGCCGCAGCCTGCAGCTAACACAACCCACTATTAAAGTGAAATGAATATTTCACCCCTCTCCACGCCCATGGGGAAGCGTGAATATTTATTTCTCTTTAGCAGGGGGTCACGGGCCCCATAACAGCTGGGTGTGCCGCTGTTAGCTGGGGGCCCCTGGAGTAGCCTAGGCCCACCAGAGAGTTCTCCGGTTCCTCAGTGGACCAGTCCGACCCTGTATGTACCTCAGAATGGTATCAATAATAACTACAGATCGGTGCACACAAAATTCGACAGGTCCATCGGCAGAAAAAATATCAACAAATTATTCTTCATTTTTTACGAAGGTCTGAAATTTTTGTCACCACTAATTAAAAAAAAAAACCTTGCGGCATCGCTGTAACCGAACCGCCCTGAAGAATCCTATTTTCAAGTAATGGACGCCGTCAAAAACTATTATAGGGTATTATGCATTATAGGGTGAACGGCGGCGTCACAAGTACAATTCATCATGGCCAAAAAAAAAACCAAAAACAAGCCCTCGTATTACTGAGCAGATGGAAAAATAAAAATAAAAATGCAAAAAAAAAGTTTTGGCTCTTGGACCAAAAAAAAAATTAAGTGTAAAAACAAGGATAAAATTTGTGGGGGTGGGGGGGAGAGAGGAATGTCATGAAAGGGTTAATCCTATGCACTTCTCAAGTTGATTTAGTGTAATTTTCCACCCCAGATATTGTATAGTATAAGTTTAACTAGTGACCATCTCCTCCTGCCCGTGATCATGACCCTCTCCGGTACACACTGACCCTCAAACGCCCCTCTAAACAGCACAACGCACTGCGCATGCGTCAATCGTCGCGGACGCGCCCGGCGCGTTCGCGTCATCCTGGCAGGTCGCCCGGACCGCGCATGCGCTCACTTTGACAGTACTGCTGGGGCACACAGAGAGGTGCGGACTCTTCCACGCCTCTCTCCCGGGGACAGCGCTCTGCCCGCTGCTGCCGCTCCTGATCCTGCTGCCGCCGGCGGCTCCGAGGTGACTGGACGTGCCGGCTGCATGGTGCCCGGGGCAGGGTGAGTGTCTGCCCTCCTGGATGCCCGTGCTGTGCCCCCGTGCGCTCAGCGCTATTTATAGGCGGGTGTAGAATGCGCGGCGTGTTATTAATCCCGCACTGTATCTCCCGATTATCAGCCATTAACCTCTGAAATGCCGGAGCATTACCCCTAGACCCCATGTGAGCAGCCGTTACTCCCCGATCTATGCACGCTCACCAGTGCTGACCTCCCATCCAGGGTCATTCACTCTTGGATTCCTGCCTATCTTGGCCCAGGCAGTCGTCTGAAGATTGATCTATGCAAACCGACACACCGGTGAGGCTCATTTATATCGGTGACGCCTGCCTATCTCGGTCCACGCAGACATCTGAACATTGCTATAGGCGGACGGAGCCAACGAGGTTCATACCTTCTGGGAAGCGTGCTTATCTTGGCCCAAGCAGTCACCTACTCTTCGATCTATGCTGAGGAACACACAGAGGTTTATTCCTACTGGTGAAACTTGCTACATCAAGGCTCATACGTGCTGGAAAACTTGCCTGTCTTGGCCCAGCCAATCACCTGCACATTGATATATTCTGACGGACACACCGGTTCACTCCTACGAGGAAGCTTGCCTATCTTGGCTCAGCTAAACATTGATATATTCTGACGGACACACCGGTTCACTCCTGCGAGGAAGCTTGCCTATCTTGGCCCAGGCAATCATCTAAACATTGATATATGCTGACAGCCCGAGGTTTATTCTTATCGGTGAAGCTCGCCTATCTTGGCCCAGGCAGTCACCTGTGTATTGACTATTAGCACTACAAGGACAATGACCATGCTTGCGCTGTGGAGCCGGACTGTTCTGCGTCCCGCCATGTCTCCCAAGCCGTGGAGCTGTCTGGGGACGAGCGCCAGGAGACATCCCGGGAGCTGCCCCGTCTCGCTCCGAAGCTGCCGGCTGTTGGGCACGCACCCGAGGAAGGAGCCTATGGAGTCCCTGAACACGGCACAAGGAGCCCGAGACTTCATCTACAGCCTGCACTCCACCGAGCGGAGCTGCCTGCTGAGGGAGCTGCACAGATTCGAGTCCATTGCTATTGCACAAGGTAAGATGCAACAGATGGCGGTCGCGTATGTGGCGCCAACCTATGCCGTAGCGCTGCATTAGTCTGTTATCTACATTGGGGCTTTCCATCTATTTACACATGTGGGATAATGATGTAGGGAAACAGTCCTATGTCAGTGTGGGAGGAAACAGTCCTATGTCAGTTTGGGAGGAAACTGGGGAACCTCAGGGAGGGGACGCACAGAGGAGGATGAAGCTGTGACTGCAGATGGGAACTTTGTATCCATTTGTATCAGTTTCCTTTCTCATCTGATATTATTACACAGTAGTTACCATATATACCCGAGCATAAGCCGAGACCCCTAAATTTGCCACAAAAAACTGGTTAAACTTAATGACTCGAGTATAAGCCTAGGGTGGGAAATGCAGCAGCTACCGGTAAATTTCAAAATAAAAAATAGATACCAATAAAAGTAAAATTAATTGAGACATCAGTAGGTTAAGTGTTTTTGAATATCCATATTGAATCAGGAGCCCCATATAATGCTCCATACAGTTCATGATGGGCCCCATTAGATGCTCCATATTAAAATATGCCCCATATAATGCTGCACAAAGGATAATAATGGCCCCATAAGATGCTTCATAGACACATTTGCCCCATATGCTGCACATATGTTGATTATGGCCCCATAAGATGCTCCATAAAGATATTTGCCCCATATGCTGTTGCTGCTATTAAAAAAAAAAAAGACATACTCGCCTCTCGTCGCTCAGGCCCCCAGCACTTGCTATATTCACCTGTCCTCGTTCCACCATCAGGCGCCGCTGTGTCTTCCACGTCCTCTGCACTGACTTTCAGGCAGAGGACGGCATGCACTAACCACCTCATCACACCCTCTGACCTGAGCGTCACAGCAGAGGATGCGGAAGGCGGAGCGGCGCCCCGCGGTGGAACGAGGACAGGTGAATATCGCGCAATGCTGGTCACCCTCCCCATTATACTCACCTGCTTCCGGCGCAGTCCCTGGCAGCTTCCCTGATGGTCTTCTCCGGGCACTGACAGCTTCTTCCAGCGTTGAGCGGTCACGTGGTACCGCTCATTACAGTAATGAATATGCGGCTCCACCCCTATGGGAGTGGAGTCGCGTCCATATTCATTACTTTAATGAGCGGTACCACGTGACCGCTCAACGCTGGAAGAAGCTGTCAGCGCCCGGAGACCATCGGAGATGCAGGGACCTCGCCAGGAGCAGGTGAGTATGTCACAGCCGCCGACCCCCCTGGGAGAAATACTCGAGTATAAGCCGAGAGGGGCACTTTCAGCCTAAAATAAATGGGCTGAAAATCTCAGCATATACTAGAGTATATACAGTATGTTTCCCAAGCGGACTGACAACCAATACGACCCCAGTACTGATGCCAGGGAGGTTGTCACACAACTTTCCTGGGTCCCAGACGGGAAATGTTCTTCGTTCTGGAGGTGATGGTGCAAATCCAGACAGATCGTGTATTAGTAACCGCAGGAAGCGGGGTGCCATGTGGGCAGCGCTATTGATTAAAGCTTCGTGCACACGATGAATATTTGTCGCAGATTTTTCTGATGCAAAAACGAGAGTTGTCAGAATGCGTAAAATATGTGGGTTTTTATGCACTTATACATGACCCATTCCTTAGATGGTTCAAATCTGCAAGGAAAAAATCAGCAGCGTGTGCACGAGGCTTCACAAATCTCATTCTCCTTACTGGTGCTGTAAAATCTGCAAAAACGCAGCGTGTGAACAATCCCCAAATCCCTGCTGTGTCCACTGACCCAACATCAATGGGAACCAGTAACTGCTGGATTACCAAACATTCCGGATTATCAGCTCACAATAAAAGTTTATATAAAATATATAATATATATACGGTATGTGGGTACAAGTCCCCTCTATAATGTGAAGCCCTGCAGAATATGTTGGCGCTATATAAATAAAAATGATTATTACTTACACCCTCAACACATTTAGCGCTGCTGACATGTTTTCTTACAAGTGATACACACTCGGCTCTGCTACATCTGTCAACTTCAAACACAATTTTTTTTTTAAAGCCAACGCATAAAGCTCCACAAGAGTCAATGGTCAGGAATAGTCACGGATGTCGCCTATAGACTCGGACGTGTCGGGTCTCATACAGTCATGTAATGTTGGAGATGGAACCTGCCAAAACGTCTTGTCCAAAGTTATGACAGTGATCTGACCAGCAGTGATCGGCAGCAGCCGGTGATAGCGGACACCGAGAGCGAGGAAAACTCCATCAGTGATCATAATCGTGTGATCTCAGGAGGGATCTTGTGTTTATGGATGCAGCAGAGCGGAGTTTGTCATTTGACCAGGCATCGGATGATGCGGGTTTACCTCTTGCCACCTTTGATGTGAAATTATCATGTGGCAGGTCAGTCGCCATATTTCTTGTTCCGTCAGCCGGCACTAGTCCAGTTACATCTTCTTTATATTTCAGTCTCCTGGGACGCTCCCTAATGAATAGTTTCCAGGAATCTATTTTTTTTAACTGCATTCTTATGCCAGAAGAGTCGACACACATTCAGCTCTGCTACATCTGCACATCCATATAGTAGAAGGTCAGCTTGTCATTAAACGCTATACGGACCGCATTGTGTGTGCATCCTAATGAGACTATGTAGAAGGTTCCCTCCCGTGTAATACTAGGAGATGTCGCTGGGCATTGTGCCACATGACAAACACCGCTCCATCTATATAATTTATACCCAGTCAATGCTTTATATCCCATATACAGAAGAAATCAATCGATGGCTGCTTGTCAGAGTTATTGCTTGATCTCTTTCATATATGATAAAGCTACAAAGCAAAAATCGATTTATAGTGATCCGGCCCTTTAAATGATCCATGATTTAAATGGCTCCTGCTGCTTTTGGAGAAGAACCTGTAGAGCAGAGAGATGCCCATTATCTGCCATTAACTGGCATCGATTTGTACCAAAGCATTGAGGTAGACTATGCAGGAGCAGATACAGGCAGCCATAAAACAGCCGATGTCTCCACTGCAAAGGATGATAAAATGGAATGTGATTGTCTGGACATACAGTATTATGGAATTGTCATATATGCAATTGTCTAATACATTGGTTTGCTCTCATGGTGGCTGTCAAACTGCAACTCCCTTCAGTTCAAAAAACATTAGAAGCAGATTGAGATCCACGTCCTGTAGAAATCAACCGGCAGTGTGGATTTCTGCATACGTTTGCTATGGGAAGAGCAAACATTTCTTGTGGATTTTCTCTGTTAGCTCTTACATCAGCACAGCTTTTACCCTGCACTCATTTCCTCTCCACATGCTTTCCTCCTAATCTGGAGCCTGTTCTGCCCTCCCTGAAATTATAAATGCTTTCTCTCCTCTCCACATTGTAAATCTGTATACAACCACTGCCCGCCTTGCTATGTAAAACACTTAAAAAATGGAGGGGTGATCAGAGAGAGCCTCAGATCCAGGAGATCTGACAGATAAAGCATTCATTTCCTCGTTTTTGAGAATCTTCGTTGTGCCATGCCGGGCAGGAATGGCTTTCTCCATGCCAAGAAGTTTCTAGTAGTCTACAATGCTGAACTGGTCTTGTCTATATCATTATTGCACACATTTCCTGTCCTTTCCTCCTAATCTGTAGTCTTTTACCCTCCTTGAAACTATACATGCTTTCTCCCCTCTCTACGTTGGAAATGTGTGTACAAACCCTGCCCATTCCCTGACTGCTATCTCTAACAGAGAAGGGAGGGGTTAGCAGAGAGCATCAGATCCAGGAGATCTGACAGATAAGGCACTCATTTCCTCTCCCTGTGCTTTCCTCCTACTCTGTTTTACCATCCCTGAGACTATATATGCTTTCCCTCCTCTCCACACTTTAAATCTTATGTACTCAACCCCTTCCTTCTCCCCTGCTGCTACCTCTAACACTTAGAGACGGAAGGGGGAGCAGAGAGAGCCCTGACAGATAAAGACTAAACAAAAAGTTGCTTAATTTTCCATTTAGAAAGTAAAAAATAATCTATGTAAAGGCATTCAAAGCCTAACAGGTTCCAATGCCTGTTTTTTCCCTTCACCTAAGACGTACAGAATTGCAATACGTCACACGTCGTACAACCCCTTTAAGAAAAGCATAAAAGTACAAAAACAAATCATATTGTGTGATGTGATTGAGTGCTATTAAGTTTTGCTCTTCCCCCATGTTTTACCCCATTAATCTCAGCATTCAGTTTTTTTTGGACGTTGCGGTAAAATACTGTCAGATGTGATGTTCTTCTTTAGTGAACTGGTGACTAGAGGAGAACTACAAGTCCCAGCATGTGCTGCAGGAGAATCAGACTGGTTGTCTGAGGCATCATTGTGCTCCATCTGTTCTCCGGCCACAAATAACTCGCTCTTTGTATCCGCTGCTTTTTCTTCTCAGTTTTCAGTCGGCTCCGTACGTTCTATGGAAAATGTGAGGCGTCGTCCTGGGCCTGGCAGTCAGGGAGTTGCCTCATGTGCTCCGCCATGAATGAGGCGAGTCACCGGTATCACAGCAGTGATTCATGTGTGCTGGAAACATGTCAGGAGGCCTCTCCCCGGCCACGGGACCCGGTCTGATTTCTTAAAGCCGCGCTAAACCTACAGTAGTCATCCACCGAGCGGCGGCCATCAGTCATGGCTGCGTGTGGGAACGTGTCTGCTTCTATAGGTGACCGAAATCAGTGCTCCTGGTGGGCCGGGGGGATTCCTGAACGTCCTGTCATATTATTTAAGTCTCTAAAACCAGTGGAAATAACATAAACAGTCGCCATGGCAACAAGGCAGAACTTTCCTCTGTTAACCTGTATGGGAAAAGATTTAAAAATGTGTTCTGTTGCTAGGGGCAACGGTTCCTTTTTTTTTTTTTTTTGACCGATTTAGTCTTCAGTCCTTCTCAGTGACTCCCCGGCCCCCCATTATCAATAATGACGTAATTTGTGACAAATCTTTAGTGTTCTCTTTTCTCTTACTGGAGTACAAGGGGCTTGATTCATAAAAAGGGGCATAAAACTTAATGAATTTGGCTCCTCTTCTGAGTTGATCGCTCCTCCTTGCGCCGCGTCAGTGATTTTGGGAGTAACCTTTCTGCAATACAAAGCGTGGTCACTTTTAATTTGGTGGGCGAGCGTGGCCAGACCCCAGCACTGGAGCCAATTTCAGACTGGGCTGAAAAAGCCCAAAATTTTGAAATATTTGCCCAACTCCCCTTTAATCTAAAACATTTTGACTTTTCAAAACTTTTAATTCCAGTTTTTGGGAGTAAAAGCTTTGAGAAATTGGCACTTGTATCTCTTTTTATTACCGTAACTTAAAGGGACAACCACCATGACATAATTATGAATGCTGCAGCCTATCGGCAGCCACTGATGGACTGCAGCGGTCATGCAACATTGCTTATGTCACACGACCAGTGGGAGGGATCCAGAGCTGAAAGTGGAGGAGCAAGGCCAGTTTCCATGTGGGAGGAGTTTATGGGAGTGGGCGGGGTTTATTAATACTATAGCCTCTATAGATTTTATACATTTTTATAGCGCCATTTATTCCATGGCACTTTTACATGAGTAATTTTACAAAAACTTGACAACACATAATTTTGGGCCTCACAAGTAGATAAAGTGGCCAATACTATGCTCCCTGGATCCTGTTGATGGATGCACATTTTATGCCATGGGGGAAGGGTCTAAATGCAAATTTGGTCTCAAGTGTCCGCTGGGCGTTACCAGACCTCTAAATGTCCTGTAGAATCAGTCAGGGCCTCTCTGCTGATCGATGTAGATGACGCTCCAACTCTTACATTATGGAGCTGCAGCGGGGGTCCGGAGCAGGCGCAGCCTATATTCTGTGCTGTGGGCTGAGGACGCGTCTCCTCTGCACATGCTCTGTATCGACGCACACACCAGGCACAGCAAACTGCACATGCTCCAGTTTCTGGGGAGCAACCTATGGTGTTTGTTTGTTTACAGTACCTCCCCTTTACCGCCCCAATTTTTTTTTTTTTTTTTTTTAAATATTACAGATGGATGCTCTGATACTTTAGGCAAGAAGTTTTCTGCAACTCATGCAAAAATGAGTTGTTGTTTTTTTACATCAACTTTTTGAAAAGTAGGAGGAGCCTAGCGGAATGGGGGTGTGGCTGTCAAATTCATCATTTGTTTACAGCAAAAAAAAATGACTGAAGATTATTCCAGGCTGTGATGGGAGTAACGTTCCTGATGGACTGATGAATTCATTGTTTGCTGCTCCAGAGGACTGATCATCAGTGGCAGACTTGGTGAATCAGGCCCAGAGTGGTTCATAGTAATATTTGTACATGTATGTATATGTGTGCGTGTGTGTGTGTATGTATGTATGTATATATATATAATATATATATATATATATATATATATACACACACACACACACACACACACACACACACACACACACACACACACACACACACACACACACACACACACACACACACACACATATACATACATATGCGCATGCGCACACACACACACACACACACACACACACATATATATATATACATATACATACATATGCGCATGCGCGCACACATACACACTCTCTGTACCATCCCTTTAAGGTTGCACTTCTGACTCTGGACTGCCTTCCTTTGCTCCTCTTTTCATCATAGTCTTGCAGCCCCCTATAATTTGCTGGGGGCGACACGTTGTCTAATCTGATGGCTGTGATTGATTTAATTGCAGGAAATTGTTCTGTAAATCGTCCGTTTAGGAGGCGGCATTGATTTAGTGCTCGTCACAAGCTGCTCTGACGCCCGGTGACGACTTACGGTACATCTTAGAGCGATCCGCTGTTCTTTGTGACACTGAGCTCTTCGTTTCCCTGTTCTCCTTCTTTTCGGTCTTGTGCGCACCGGGCGGTTTCCTTGCGGTTTTACTGCGGATACCAGATAGGCAGCGTTGGCATATTATATTGTGTCATCAATATCGGCTCCATGACAAATGTGGAGTGGGGGGGGGTCAAAATGTTATTACTGCTGCTCTCATGTGATCTGCCAATTCTTTATTAGGGGCGCAGTGTGTTGACTTTGCAGCAGGCAGTGACCCTCCATTATATCCGTAAAGGCTTTTCTGTATGTGGCAGCAGAGGAATATACATCAGCAGATCACATAACAAAGACTGAGCTTGGTCTCACAGCAGCACAGAGGATTTTAGGACTGAGCTCCCCACTATGAATATTTTGTGTGGTTTTGATGCAGCAGATTTTCTGTACCATTTCTTCACCAACTAACTAATTTAGGTTACTTTCCTTAGATTATTTTTTTTTACATGCTTTTTATTCCATTTTTCATCTGCATTTTTTTTTATTTCTTATGACCTGTTTTAAATAAAATCGCTTTGTTAGTGCCGATGATGTGGACGGGTCTTATTTGTTATTTATGGGGAATTTTCATTCTCTTGCGCTGATTTCCCAGTGGATTCATTTACTTGTGACCCCGAGCTGAGATTCCTCTGTTATCTGTGCGGTGAAGCCTCCATCACAGACTTCACCACCCAGATGTTTGCTTCTTGTTAATCCTACACTAGTCCTAGGCAACTGCAGGGAGATTACACTGAGGATCAGTGACAGGATACAGCCGCCCCAGGACCACCGTCAGCTCTATGGCGGTCCGCAGCCTGCAGGTTATAATGATGCGGTCTCTGATAACGGCTTTATCAGCGTATTGGCCTCACCTATGTAAAATAGAAAAAATACTCTGAAATAGGAAAGGGTCCTTTATAACTCTTTTTGATCCTTTCAATTAGGAAATACTGTATATTTCAAACCTTTGTTATGCAAGTAAACCTTCCATGTTATTTGAATTACGGACATGAATAACTACCATAATACTGCTCTCATGTACTTGAATATAACTGCTACAATACTGCCCCTATGTACAAGAATATAACTACTATAATACTGCCCCTATGCACAAGAATATAACTACTATAATACTGCTCCTATGTACAAGAATATAACTACTATAATACTGCTCCTATATACAAGAATATAACTACTATAATACTGCCCCTATGTACAAGAATATAACTACTATAATACTGCTCCTATGTACAAGAATATAACTACTATAATACTGCTCCTATGTACAAGAATATAACTACTATAATACTGCTCATATGTACAAGAATATAACTACTATAATACTGCTCCTATGTACAAGAATATAACTTCTATAATACTGCTCCTATGTACAAGAATATAACTACTATAATACTGCTCCTATGTACAAGAATATAACTACTATAATACTGCCCCTGTGTACAAGAATATAACTACTATAATACTGCCCCTATGTACAATAATATAACTACTATAATACTGCCTCTATGTACAAGAATATAACTACTATAATACTGCTCCTATGTACAAGAATATAACTACTATAATACTGCCCCTATGTACAAGAATATAACTACTATAATACTGCTCCTATGTACAAGAATATAACTACTATAATACTGCTCATATGTACAAGAATATAACTACTATAATACTGCTCCTATGTACAATAATATAACTAATATAATACTGCCCCTATGTACAAGAATAGAACTACTATAATACTGCCCCTATGTACAATAATATAACTACTATAATACTGCCTCTATGTACAAGAATATAACTACTATAATACTGCTCCTATGTACAAGAATATAACTCCTATAATAATGCTCCTATGTACAGGAATATAACTACAATAATACTGCTCCTATGTACAAGAATATAACTACTATAATACTGCCCCTATATACAAGAATATAACTACTATAATACTGCTCCTATGCACAAGAATATAAGTGCTATAATACTGCTCCTATGTACAAGAATATAACTACTATAATACTGCTCCTATGCACAAGAATATAACTACTATAATACTGCTCCTATGTACAAGAATATAACTACTATAATACTGCTCCTATGTACAAGAATATAACTACTATAATACTGCTCCTATGTACAAGAATATAACTACTATAATACTGCTCCTATGTACAAGAATATAACTACTATAATACTGCTCCTATGTACAAGAATATAACTACTATAATACTGCTCCTATGTACAAGAATATAACTACTATAATACTGCTCCTATGTACAAGAATATAACTACTATAATACTGCTCCTATGTACAAGAATATAACTACTATAATACTGCTCATATGTACAAGAATATAACTACTATAATACTGCTCCTATGTACAAGAATATAACTACTATAATACTGCTCCTATGTACAAGAATATAACTACTATAATACTGCCCCTGTGTACAAGAATATAACTACTATAATACTGCCCCTATGTACAATAATATAACTACTATAATACTGCCTCTATGTACAAGAATATAACTACTATAATACTGCTCCTATGTACAAGAATATAACTACTATAATACTGCCCCTATGTACAAGAATATAACTACTATAATACTGCTCCTATGTACAAGAATATAACTACTATAATACTGCTCATATGTACAAGAATATAACTACTATAATACTGCTCCTATGTACAATAATATAACTAATATAATACTGCCCCTATGTACAAGAATAGAACTACTATAATACTGCCCCTATGTACAATAATATAACTACTATAATACTGCCTCTATGTACAAGAATATAACTACTATAATACTGCTCCTATGTACAAGAATATAACTCCTATAATAATGCTCCTATGTACAGGAATATAACTACAATAATACTGCTCCTATGTACAGGAATATAACTACAATAATACTGCTCCTATGTACAAGAATATAACTACTATAATACTGCCCCTATATACAAGAATATAACTACTATAATACTGCTCCTATGCACAAGAATATAAGTGCTATAATACTGCTCCTATGTACAAGAATATAACTACTATAATACTGCTCCTATGCACAAGAATATAACTACTATAATACTGCTCCTATGTACAAGAATATAACTACTATAATACTGCTCCTATGTACAAGAATATAACTACTATAATACTGCTCCTATGTACAAGAATATAACTACTATAATACTGCTCCTATGTACAAGAATATAACTACTATAATACTGCTCATATGTACAAGAATATAACTACTATAATACTGCCCCTATATACAAGAATAGAACTACTATAATACTGCCCCTATGTACAATAATATAACTACTATAATACTGCCTCTATGTACAAGAATATAACTACTATAATACTGCTCCTATGTACAAGAATATAACTACTATAATACTGCCCCTATGTACAAGAATATAACTCCTATAATAATGCTCCTATGTACAGGAATATAACTACAATAATACTGCTCCTATGTACAGGAATATAACTACAATAATACTGCTCCTATGTACAAGAATATAACTACTATAATACTGCCCCTATATACAAGAATATAACTACTATAATACTGCTCCTATGCACAAGAATATAAGTGCTATAATACTGCTCCTATGTACAAGAATATAACTACTATAATACTGCCCCTATATACAAGAATATAACTACTATAATACTGCTCCTATGCACAAGAATATAACTACTATAATACTGCTCCTATGTACAAGAATATAACTTCTATAATACAGCCCCTATGTACAAGAATATAACTACTATAACACTGCCCCCTATGTACAGTAATATAACTACTATAATACTGCTCCTATGCTGTACATGTGTTAGGAATCTGTAGTCCTGTTAGTGGTTCCATCAGAGATCTCCTTGGCTGTCTGGACCAATGACAGCTGATGTTTGTTTCTTTGGGAAGGATTGGTTAATTGCCCGTGATGGAATGTATAGCTTTATTTGTTCTCTGGGTGATTGATGCCATCTGATGTTTTATTCTGTGTTTTCGTGATCTGATGACTTTCTTATTAGCCGTCTTGTAACCCTTTCTCTCCTTACCTCTCCCCTCCCCCGTGATCTTGACTGCACCTTCTCCTGAGGCCGACAGACGTAGTGTAGAGACTAGTGTTCCCATTTCCATGGCTGCCTCCGTCCATTAGCTGTTATAGAAGGGGCAGCATTACTCCCCTACACCAACAACCCCTGGATAAAGGGTGAACATAGGTCTTAGGGCAGATCCTCGGGGGTGGAACTTGTACTGTGTAATATAATCTGATGATCTCCCTGGAAATTTGCGGCAAAATCTCCATGTGTTAAATAAGGATTTTGTTGCTTTTTTTGCTGCTGATTTACTCCTGATTTTACTCTAATTTTCGTATTGAGTAAAAAGTGTTTCAAATTTGCAGCATAAGTTGACCGGGGATGAACACGCTCCACATTTTCCCCTTTTGAGTTTTGGAAAACTACCGTATATTTTTACATTTACTGTAGGAACAATCTGACTTCTAGTTTCCATTTAACAGTATTTGCATTTTTACTATTTGCAATGGCGACATTCACTGCACTGTACCTGTAATAGTCAGATGTTATCTTATGGAAACGAGGGGCAGGAGATCGTAATCGAAGTGCTAATCCTCTGAGCTGATTAATCATTAACTCTTTATAATGATCAGATGTCTGGTATAGTGAGGACACCTGGCAGTAAGCGACTTTCCCTGCAGCGCTCCCACAGGAGAAATGAGGAATTACACCTCGTCAAGTCATTTCATATTTATGGGATTGTCTGTGTAATCCAGGACAGGTCTGATACAGAATCATATTTATGGGATTGTCTGTGTAATCCAGGACAGGTCTGATACTGAATCATATTTATGGGATTGTCTGTGTAATCCAGGACCGGTCTGATACAGAATCATATTTATGGGATTGTCTGTGTATTCCATGACCGGTCTGATACAGAATCATATTTATGGGATTGTCTGTGTAATCCAGGACAGGTCTGATACAGAATCATATTTATGGGATTGTCTGTGTAATCCAGGACAGGTCTGATACAGAATCATATTTATGGGATTGTCTGTGTATTCCATGACCGGTCTGATACAGAATCATATTTATGGGATTGTCTGTGTAATCCAGGACAGGTCTGATACAGAATCATATTTATGGGATTGTCTGTGTAATCCAGGACAGGTCTGATACAGAATCATATTTATGGGATTGTCTGTGTAATCCAGGACAGGTCTGATACAGAATCATATTTATGGGATTGTCTGTGTAATCCATGACCGGTCTGATACAGAATCATATTTATGGGATTGTCTGTGTAATCCAGGACCGGTCTGATACAGAATCATATTTATGGGATTGTCTGTGTAATCCAGGACAGGTCTGATACAGAATCATATTTATGGGATTGTCTGTGTAATCCAGGACAGGTCTGATACAGAATCATATTTATGGGATTGTCTGTGTAATCCAGGACAGGTCTGATACAGAATCATATTTATGGGATTGTCTGTGTAATCCATGACCGGTCTGATAAAGAATCATATTTATGGGATTGTCTGTGTAATCCAGGACCGGTCTGATACAGAATCATATTTATGGGATTGTCTGTGTAATCCAGGACAGGTCTGATACAGAATCATATTTATGGGATTGTCTGTGTAATCCATGACAGGTCTGATACTGAATCATATTTATGGGATTGTCTGTGTAATCCATGACCGGTCTGATACAGAATCATATTTATGGGATTGTCTGTGTAATCCAGGACAGGTCTGATACAGAATCATATTTATGGGATTGTCTGTGTATTCCAGGACAGGTCTGAATCCTCTGCATAGGCAGAATAAAATATAAAATTGTAGTCCCTTACAGCCACCACTAGAGGGAGCTTTCTGTATACTCTGACACATTTTGTTTTCAAGCCCACTCTTGTCTTTGGACACTGTCTGGTGGTCAATCAATTTTCTATCTATAATTTTTTTTTTTTTTTCAACAGCACATTATATAGTAAAAAAAAAAAGAAAATTACCATGGACTGGAAAGGGTTAACGTGCACCCATGATCTGCTGCTCTGTAGAAACCATGTGGTGACGGATACAATGGGGGGCTCACACAGTAATGATAGGTTTGTTCTTCTTGGTAAGAACTATGGCTTCTTCCTACACCTTTTGGATTGGATCCAACTCTCTTCCTTCTGGTTGTGAAGGAGACAAAGCTTCTCAGTTCTGAGGATTTTAAAGATAATTGTTACATGTCGGCCTCACAGGATTCAGGAAAACGGAGAATAAACCGTCAGTAATTATTGTACCAGGGGGATTTTTTATTGCGGCTGACACTTTAAAGGGGCTCTCTACTTTGCACAATTCCTTCTTGATCAGACAGTGTCCTCCTGCTGGGATCGCTGCAATCTGTGAGACGCCTGGCAGTAAGTGACTTTCCCTGCAGCACTCCCACAGGGGAAATGAGGAATTACACCTCGTCCATCCATGTCTGTGTAATCCAGGACCAGACAGGTCTCCTGAAAAGGACTCTCTTTATAAGTATTCGCCACTCTAGAAGACTCCCACTGCCCTTAGCCTTCTATTAACTTGGGGTGCTGGATATCTTTTCTTCCGCTCAGCCACTGTGACTCAGCTCCATAATAGAAAATGCAAAATGGTGACCAAGAGAATTGTTTATGCAGAGTAATATGTGCCTGATGGGGGCAGTAGTGAGCATGTGACCATTATAGGCTTATAATCATCCAGACATTCCCATGGGTGTAATGTGAATCCTTAATCTGCGCAATTAACATTCCCAGTTTCCAGAGGAGCCGACCTCCCTGCCCCTGACTGTTCTATATATTCCTGTAACCTTCCCGGAATGCGGCCGGTGGAGTGTTCGCCCTAATATCGCTACGTATCGTGGAACCACAGGGGCTGCCCTCGCTGGAGGCCCTTATTAAAGGGGAACTTTATTACTGTCATTTTATTCACACGGGAATCTTTGAATTGTGAGGCGCACAGGGTCATGTATGCATCAGGAGAGCTGGATGTGTAACCCACCTTTGTGGATATTGCTAAATGTACAAACATTGCTGCCCAGTATATATTCGGATGAGGTATGTTCCGGAAAGGATGGGCTTGGGTTCAATCGATAGCTGTACAGTATTGTACCTTCTGAGGTCCTGGCTGAGAATAATATAATGCCCTATTATAGCCCCGAAATAATGCTGTCTGTGGGGCTCCCGGATAGATGCGGTCCTGGGGCTCCCGGATAGATGCGGTCCTGGGGCTCCCGGATAGAAGAGGTCCTGGGGCTCCCGGATAGACGCGGTCCTGGGGCTCCCGGATAGATGCGGTCCTGGGGCTCCCGGATAGATGCGGTCCTGGGGCTCCCGGATAGACGCGGTCCTGGGGCTCCCGGATAGACGCGGTCCTGGGGCTCCCGGATAGACGCGGTCCTGGGGCTCCCGGATAGATGCGGTCCTGGGGCTCCCGGATAGATGCGGTCCTGGGGCTCCCGGATAGACGCGGTCCTGGGGCTCCCGGATAGATGCGGTCCTGGGGCTCCCGGATAGACGCGGTCCTGGGGCTCCCGGATAGACGCGGTCCTGGGGCTCCCGGATAGACGCGGTCCTGGGGCTCCCGGATAGACGCGGTCCTGGGGTTCCCGGATAGACGCGGTCCTGGGGCTCCCGGATAGATGCGGTCCTGGGGCTCCCGGATAGACGCGGTCCTGGGGCTCCCGGATAGACGCGGTCCTGGGGCTCCCGGATAGACGCGGTCCTGGGGCTCCCGGATAGACGCGGTCCTGGGGCTCCCGGATAGACGCGGTCCTGGGGCTCCCGGATAGACGCGGTCCTGGGGCTCCCGGATAGACGCGGTCCTGGGGCTCCCGGATAGACGCGGTCCTGGGGCTCCCGGATAGACGCGGTCCTGGGGCTCCCGGATAGACGCGGTCCTGGGGCTCCCGGATAGACGCGGTCCTGGGGCTCCCGGATAGACGCGGTCCTGGGGCTCCCGGATAGACGCGGTCCTGGGGCTCCCGGATAGACGCGGTCCTGGGGCTCCCGGATAGACGCGGTCCTGGGGCTCCCGGATAGACGCGGTCCTGGGGCTCCCGGATAGACGCGGTCCTGGGGCTCCCGGATAGACGCGGTCCTGGGGCTCCCGGATAGACGCGGTCCTGGGGCTCCCGGATAGACGCGGTCCTGGGGCTCCCGGATAGACGCGGTCCTGGGGCTCCCGGATAGACGCGGTCCTGGGGCTCCCGGATAGATGAGGTCCTGGGGCTCCCGGATAAATGTGGTCTAATTGAATAATAAGGTCTGGAAGTACCGGACAATTGCAGTCTGGGAGCACCCGATTAATTCAATAATAGTCATGGAGGGCCCAATTAATGGAACCAGTACTAGACCTACACTGCCCAAGTAACAGGACAACACGGGGCCCATTTAAGAGAGTTCACTAATGGCCCAAAGCTGGAAAATAGTAACAATTGTCAAATAGTTTCAACTCCACAAAGGGGGTCTAGCAAACCCTCAGAAGTTTTGGGCACCAGCTATAGGGATGAGTGGGTACATTTTAGTCCTACCAGGCCTTCAGACATGGCTCCCCCTTCTGTAGTGATGCGGAAATCCTCACACGATCTTCTACTTATTGTCACCACTAGGGGGAGATCTACCTATATAGGAATACATGACACTGATTGGCCTGAATCAAATCTACATCCAGATCGCCCCCTAGAGGCCGTAATAGCCATGGCGCTCTGCACTGGGAAAAGGGTAACCAGTGGAAACGTTACCGGCGAGTTCACTTTAAGAGGTTCCTTCTTGTAGCTCCTCATATTCATATTTCATCTCTTGCAAAGTAAATAGTTGTATTCCGGCGTCCTGCGTGAATATAGGAGCTCCTGATTCACACGATCAGCCTTCCTGAGCTGACGGCTCGTGGCGATGAATGTGCTCAGTTATGTGGAATTCCTGCTGGTGCCAGATTAAACACTGCAGAGTCGGTGCGCGGCTGCGGGAGACGTCTCTGCTGTAAAAATCAACTGAAAGAAATAAACTCGGGAGTATTTGTATATTAGAATGAGAGAAAAAAAATAGAAGATCCAACAATTTCTATATATTGGTGTTCTCTGCGGAGGGCGGTGGTAGTGTGGTGTGTGATTGCGGAGGCCGATGTTCACACATGATGCTTGAAAAACACCTTTGATGGTTGAAACGTTGCACTCGGCACAATAAAAGAAGTTTTTTTCACCTGGATTGGAAGCTGTCCTTCATTTCTTTTGGGTTCACACATGATCAGTCACAGAAATACATAACAGATCCGCCTGTTAGGTACCTTGATAAAGCAGTGTGCGCGCGCGCGCGCTGAGAGTGTGCGCGCGCGCGCGCTGAGAGTGTGCGCGCGCGCGCTGAGAGTGTGCGCACGCGCGCGCTGAGAGTGTGCGCGCGCGCTGAGAGTGTGCGCGCGCGCTGAGAGTGTGCTGCAATTTTTTTTTTTTTCCTTTCTCTCTTGGACTGTTTGGAAAAATCAGACGTGCACGGCCTCATTGAATGAATAACAAGGGATGAGGGCTGTCAGTCAAAATGATGGATAACACTCGTCCAAGTTACATGGTGGGGAGAAGCAGCTGCAGGAGATCGTTGATAGGCAGAATCCTCAGAGGAGGAGACGGGGGCGGATCCATCACTGCCATCATCTGTTCTCCGAATCAGCACATTCTGATATCACTGCAGGTAAAGGCAGAAAACTGACCGGGAAAAAGCCGGGGACTAGAAGACGTTCACTTGCGATATATTACAGGAATGGGGGAAAATCCACTAATGACATCAATGGCAAAGTTCCATAACTTTCCCTGCAGGACAATATATTATTAAAAAAAAAAAAAAAAGTGATTTCTGTAGAGCACAGCCGAGCTCCTGATTGGATACAGAACTGAAAGCTGATTTATCATGTCTGTGTTAAATAAAGCATGGTCATACCTATGGCAGGAAACCTCAGCGCCTCTCCCTGCAGGAAAGTGAACATTGTGAAATCTGCAGATTTACAGTTCATCTACACCCAAGGGTGCACATATTTATAGACCGGTTACCATCTCCATCTTTTCTGTCCGGCTTCCTAAACTTTTTTTATATATATATTGTTTAATTTCCTTCCTGTTTCCAAGATCTCTGATGGCTGTAATAGTAACTCAAAGGCTCCAAAGAGACATATGGGTGTCGGCGTTCCTCTGGTCAATGGGGCGTGTCCCTACAGTCAGCTCTGATTGGACAGGACAAATGATGCAATGTTTAGTTGTACTTTGGTTCACTGGGGGTCACAGCGGCCGTACCCCCCATGATCAGAGTTATCTCTTACTCCATAAATAGAGGATAACTTTTATGGCTGGCCCTTTAAACTTTAACATGAGCCTGTTCATGTCTCTGATATTTGTTGCAGGGGGGATCGGCCCCTTCAGTTTCCTCCTGTGTTTGCTGTGGGACGTCTGGAATGTCTCGCTGGCACTTTCCTGGGTAAAAGCTCCATGTTGGATTTCCCAGCATAAACACAGCAGCCGCGCTGACGGTTACCGCCAACGTTTATGCCTCATTTCTCAGATATGTTCATACTCGTAGGGAAATTGTATGCAAAAAAAATCATTTTATTCCTTAAAGTATCAATTCCAGGATTTTTATATTGGGCGTATGTTTCTTTAAGATTGAACACCAGATCACAGAACGTAAAGGCGTTCACTAGTTTGGAACCAATGTCTTCTTCATTGTGACTCATGTGTCGCTGAGGAACAAATGCCCGTCTGGTTTATCATGTCAGGAGTGGATATAAAAAAGCAAATGTCACAAATCTCTACCTATGAAATACAACCTGATCCTCCATGTATGTTTAAAGGGAGTTGTAAGCAGTTTGGGAGTTAAATTGATGCATAGATCCAGACACTGAAAACGCCCCAAGGACTTCTGGGTGTGTTCACACTGCGTCTTTTTTGCTGAATTTCTGGAGCAGAAACTCTTCAAACTCCTCCTCAAAAACTTGTTAACCTGCGTATTATTTCTGTTCCATCTGCTGATATTGATCATCTTCGTACTGACAGGTATAACATTATTTACTCTCACATTTCTTTCTAGCCTCTCGATACCCTAAAACCCCTCCGTACTCAGTGCAGGCGCCTGATGTTCAGGTGGTGGCAGCAGAAGATGACCGTGGTACGGTGGTGTGATGTTTAATGTGTGGCTTGGTAGCTGAAAGATTGACAATGATTTATGCATGACTTGTGCATGACGGCCGCAGTGTGAGGTTTTTCTGGTTTATTAATGCACACTTCTGCTACTTTGTTTTTTGCATTATGGCATCTAAAATAATGTATCAACTTGGCAAAAAAAAGTCTTCAACATCAACTATTGTCAAAAGTTGTTTCATTTTTATTTTAGATGAATACTGGCATTAAAAGAAATTAATTGTGTATACAGTGTAAGCCCCTCACAGTCCCCTTGTATACAGTGTGAGCCCCCACACAGTCCCCTTGTGTACAGTGTGAGCGCCCACACGGTCCCCTTGTGTACAGTGTGAGCGCCCACACGGTCCCCTTGTGTACAGTGTGAGCGCCCACACGGTCCCCTTGGGTACAGTGTGAGCGCCCACACGGTCCCCTTGTGTACAGTGTGAGCGCCCACACGGTCCCCTTGTGTACAGTGTGAGCGCCCACACGGTCCCCTTGTGTACAGTGTGAGCGCCCACACGGTCCCCTTGTGTACAGTGTGAGCGCCCACACGGTCCCCTTGTGTACAGTGTGAGCGCCCACACGGTCCCCTTGTGTACAGTGTGAGCGCCCACACGGTCCCCTTGTGTACAGTGTGAGCGCCCACACGGTCCCCTTGTGTACAGTGTGAGCGCCCACACGGTCCCCTTGTGTACAGTGTGAGCGCCCACACGGTCCCCTTGTGTACAGTGTGAGCGAAATGAGAGGCCGAACCAATAGGCAGAAATTAATCTGCTCAATATTAATTACAATTAATATAAAATTATCACTTAATTTTGAACAGAATTAAGTACTGACTCCCCCGTATATAGTATTAGCCCCCTACACAGCCCCCGTTTATATAGTGAGCCCCCATACAGTCCCCATATATATATATATATATATATATATAGTGTGAGCCCTCACACAGTCCCCATATATAGTGTGAGCCCTCATACAGCCCCGTATATATAGTGAGGAGTGTGAGCCACCCACACAGCGCCTGTATATATAGTATGAGCCGCCACACAGTCCCTGTATATACAGTGCGAGCCCCCACACAGTCCCTGTATATACAGTGCGAGCCCCCACACAGCCCCTGTATATATAGTGTGAGCTTCCACACAGTCCCCGTATATACAGTGCGAGCCCTCACACAGCCTCCGTATAGTTTGAGCCCACACACAGCCCCCGTATATATATAGTGTGAGCCTCCACACAGCCCCCGTATATATATAGTGTGAGCCTCCACACAGCCCCCATATATATAGTGCGAGCCCTCACACAGCCCCCGTATATATAGTGTGAGCCCTCACACAGCCTCCGTATATATAGTGCGAGCCCTCACACAGCCTCCGTATATATAGTGCGAGTCCCCACACAGCCTCCGTATATATATAGTGTGAGCCCCCACACAGCCTCCTTATAGTGCCAGCCCTCACACAGCCCCGTATATATAGTGCGAGCCCTCACACAGCCTCCGTATATATAGTGTGACCCCCCACACAGCCTCCATATATATAGTGAGCCCCCCCACAGCCTCATATATATAGTGCGAGCCCTCACACAGCCCCCGTATATATAGTGCGAGCCCTCACACAGCCCCCGTATATATAGTGCGAGCCCTCACACAGCCCCCGTATATATAGTGCGAGCCCTCACACAGCCCCCGTATATATAGTGCGAGCCCTCACACAGCCCCCGTATATATAGTGTGAGCCCCCACACAGTCTCCGTATATATAGTGTGAGCCCCCACACTGCTCTCGTATATATAGTGAGCCCCCACACAATCCCCATATATACAGTGCGAGCCCTCACACAGCTTCCGTATATATAGTGTGAGCCCCCACACAGCCCCGTATATATAGTGAGCCCCCCCACACAGCCTCCGTATATAGTGTGAGCCCCCACACAGCCTCCGTATATATAGTGTGAGCCCCCACACAGCCTCCGTATATAGTGTGAGCCCCCACACAGCCTCTGTATAGTGTGAGCCCCCACACAGCCTCTGTATAGTGTGAGCCCCCACACAGCCTCCGTATAGTGTGAGCCCCCACACAGCCTCCGTATAGTGTGAGCCCCCACACAGCCTCCGTATAGTGTGAGCCCCCACACAGCCTCCGTATAGTGTGAGCCCCCACACAGCCTCCGTATAGTGTGAGCCCTCACACAGCCTCCATATAGTGAGCCCTCACACAGCCTCCTTATAGTGTGAGCCCTCACACAGTCCCCATATATACAGTGAGAGCCCTCACACAACTCCCGTATATATAGTGCGAGCCCTCACACAGCCCCCGTATATTTAGTGTGAGTAGTGTGAGTCCCCACACATAGTGTGAGCCGCCACACAGACCCCGTATATATAGGCAGCCTCACCGTGGTTTCCATGTGTACAGTGTGAGCCCCCCGCGGTCCTGTGTACTATATGAGCTCCTATATAACATCTTATACATATATAAAACACCTACTCCCCTCACTCCGGTTCCCTCTTGCTCTGCTCCGGTGCTCTTCCTCTCCGCACAGCAGGAGCGATGTAGTGATGTCATCATGTCTGTCACATGCTGATTGGTGGAAGAAGGAGCTGACTTCTCCATCCTCCCCCAATTTACTTACTGCTTCCTGAGGTCATTTATTATTATTTATTATTATAGCGCCATTTATTCCATGGCGCTTTACATGTGAGGAGGGGTATACATAATAAAAACAAGTACAATAATCTTGAACAATACAAGTCACAACTGGTACAGGAGGAGAGAGGACCCTGCCTGCGAAGGCTCACAATCTACAAGGGATGGGTGAGGATACAATAGGTGAGGATAGAGCTGGTCATGCAGCAGTTTATTTGATCGGTGGTTACTGGAGGTTGTAGGCTTGTTGGAAGAGGTGGGTCTTCAGGCTCTTTTTGAAGGTTTCGATGGTAGGCGAGAGTCTGATGTGTTGTGGTAGAGGGTTCCAGAGTAGGGGTGATACGCGAGAGAAATCTTGTATACGATTGTAGGAAGAGGAGATAAGAGGGGAGTAGAGAAGGAGATCTTGTGAGGATCGGAGGTTGCGTGTAGGTAAGTACCGGGAGACGAGGTCACAGATGTATGGAGGACACAGGTTGTGGATGGCTTTGTACGTCATGGTTAGGGTTTTGTACTGGAGTCTCTGGGCAATGGGGAGCCAGTGAAGGGATTGACAGAGGGGAGAGGCCGGAGAATAGCGGGGGGACAAGTGGATTAGTCGGGCAGCAGAATTTAGAATAGATTGGAGGGGTGCGAGAGTGTTAGAGGGGAGGCCACAGAGCAGGAGGTTACAGTAGTCGAGGCGAGAGATGATGAGGGCATGGACTAGGGTTTTTGCAGATTCTTGGTTTAGGAATGTACGGATCCGTGAAATATTTTTGAGTTGGAGGCGGCAGGAATTGGAAAGGGCTTGGATATGTGGTTTGAAGGAGAGATCAGTGTCAAGGATTACCCCGAGGCAGCGAGCTTGTGGGACTGGGGAGAGTGGGCAGCCGTTTACTGTTATGGATAGGTTCGTTGGGGGGGTCACGTGAGATGGGGGAAAGATGATGAATTCTGTTTTGTCCATGTTAAGTTTTAGAAATCTAGCGGAGAAGAAGGATGAAATAGCGGATAGACATTGAGGGATTCTGGCTAGAAGGGAGGTGATATCTGGTCCAGAGATGTAAATCTGTGTCATCAGCGTAGAGGTGATACTGAAAGCCGTGAGATTCTATGAGCTGTCCCAGGCCAAAGGTGTAAATGGAGAAGAGCAGGGGCCCAAGGACTGAACCTTGTGGGACTCCGACAGATAGGGGGCGAGGTGAGGAGGTGGTGTGTGAGTGGGAGACGCTGAATGTCCGGTCTGTTAGGTATGATGAGATCCAGGATAGGGCCAAGTCTGTGATGCCAAGGGATGAGAGGGTCTGTAATAATAGGGAATGGTCCACTGTGTCAAAGGCAGCCGACAGGTCCAGGAGGAGGAGGATAGAGTAGTGTCGCTTGCTCTTGGCGGTTAATAGGTAATTGGTGACTTTAGTTAGGGCAGTTTCAGTGGAATGGTGTGACCGGAAGCCAGATTGAAAGCGGTCCAAGAGGGAGCAGGAAGAGAGATGGGAGGACAGTTCAAGATGGACGTGTTGTTCCAGTAGTTTTGAGGCATAGGGGAGAAGTGATATAGGGCGATAGCTAGATACAGAGGATGGGTCAAGAGAGGGCTTTTTGAGGATAGGTGTGATGGAGGCATGTTTAAAGCTTGAGGGGAAAACACCAGTTGTTAGTGATAGGTTGAAGAGACGGGTTAGGGTTGGGATGAAGACTGTGGTGAGGTTTGGGATGAAGTGGGATGGGATCGGGTCAAGTGCACAGGTGGTGAGATGCAATCTTGAGAGTAGGCGCAGGGGCGCGGTGTCGCCCATGGGTCGCTTTTTTCAGCCATTTTTGCCATTGTAGCCGCACTTTGCCCAGTTCTGCCCTTCTATTAGTAAATACACCTATATTATTATTTTTATCTCCTTTCTGTGTTTGGCGGCTCCGTGGCTCGAGTACTTGGCCGCACTTTGGCTTCACATCCACTTCTGGATCTTCACACTTGTTGCAGTTGATATTTTGATCTACAATCCAGCATTTTCCCGATGGAATTTCATCAATTAAAACCTGATTTTTTTTTTTATTTTTTTTTTAGTTTTCTTAATTGATGACTTCTTTAATCAAAAAGTAACAACGTCTTCCAAACACTTTACATTATCAGCCTTCAGGTACCTACACACTTTCCTGACTTCCCACATACACAAGCGCTCATCATGGGGAGTGAGGACAAGTGCTTTACTCGCGCTCCCCAGGTCCGACCCTAGTCTATGCTGCTTTTCCTCCTGTTTGTTAATGGCTGCAGCGCTGATTGTGCATTCTGCATACACAGGCCACTAAGTGAACTGATTGGCTGCAGCGCTGTCCTCATGAAGTCAGCGCTGTAGCTGATCATGAACACAGGGAGGGTGAGTGAACTGCGCCCGGGGAACGGGATTTTCTGAAAGGTAACAACCCCTTTAATTCTGGTAGGATTAAGCCACGACAAGGCTCCTGCCCCCCTTTCTTGTGTATGCGCTATAATCTGGTGGCAGGATCCCTTTAAGGCACGTTGTTTGGCGCCGTTTCTCCTGTGCACAGGTTACGGTATCACGCTCCTCAGGTTATCCTGTATCTTCTCTCTGATGTATTTATTTGGTGAGCCGTGCTCGCTCAGACGCACAGCGGGAATCGATCGGCTGTTGTAATTAGGCGGATACATCGTCCGCCGTCCTGGCAGCCCGTCTGCCAAAAAGTCTCCGAAAAAATGAGATTCAGGGATCAATGCCGCGATGAGGCCAGAAACAGACTTCACACGTACAGGATCTGTGTAAACGCTCAGAACTCCTAGGATTCCTCCCGTGGTCTCCAGACGCCATTTATACCGGGTCACATCAGATTACTGGACGCCAGCTAAAGGGAAAGTCACATGTAATAAATTAGGCTTTTCACTTCCATGTAAGTCTGTAAATGAAATGTGCTGGGTTCATGCTTTTTGAAGATATAAAAAAAATATATATATATTTTTTTTTTTAGATTTTCCAATTCCCTTTGGGCCGGCTATATTGGCAGCAAACACCCCGTCCTGTTTGTCTGTATAGACAATGCGGCAGATTGCGAGTGCTTTATGGCAATTGTTAAAAAAGACAAAAAAAAAAACACCTAATCTATGGATATATTCGATCTATTTACACTGATATTTGCAGCGTGCACCTTTTGTATCCCCAGACCTGTATGTCCTATCGTCCTTAGGCCCTCATTGTGATCCACTGTTCTTATCTTTGGGAATGACGGAGACCTGAGGACTAGTCCCGTTTGTGCTCTGGCGGACTGAGAACTTGCACTGTATATTGACTATTAATGGTCAGGAAATGAAATGTGTCCAGGAAGAGATTGAGTACAGATGTGAGCTGGGAGCGGAGTAATGTATATACAGTGGCTGTTCTGATCTAGTCCTCTAGCAGTACAATGCAGCGGTCAGTAAAGAAGCGCTCCTCCTCCTCCTTCTCCACCGACTCCTCCTTTTTGTCCTACTCCTCCTTCTCCGACGACTCCTTCTCCCATCAAGATTTTTATTCTCTTCATATATTGCAGTCATCATATTATATCGCACTGTGCACTTACAGTTGCTCATTTTGCCTTTCTACCCAGCTAATTAAGAGGATAATAACTTTAACGATTTAATTAGAGGATGCTACTAACCCTGCTTTTGTATTAAAGATTATTCTGCCCCCTGTTGATAATGAGATGACTCTGCCCTCTATTGATATGGGATGTCTCTGCTCACCCTGCCCTCTGTTGATATGGGATGTCTCTGCTCACCCTGCCCTCTATTGATATTGATTGACTCTGCTCACCCCGCCTCTATTGATATTGGATGACTCTGCTCACCCTGCCCTCTGTTGATATGGGATGTCTCTGCTCACCCTAACCTCTATTGATATGGGATAACTCTGCTCACCTTGGCCCTCTATTGATATGGGATGTCTCCTGACCCTGCCCTCTATTGATATGGGATGTCTGCTGACCCTGCCCTCTATTGATATGAGATGTCTGCTGACCCTGCCCTCTATTGATATGGGATGTCTCCTGACCCTGCCCTCTATTGATATGGGATGTCTGCTGACCCTGCCCTCTATTGATATGGGATGTCTCTGCTGACCATGCCTTTGAATGATAATGTGATGACTCTGTTGCTCTTGCCCTCTTTTTACAACATGACTTTGTTGACCATGTCCTATGTGATGTCTCTACCCACCATACATTAGAATGATTGTGAGATTACTTATCTTACCTTGCTCTCTATTAATAATGACATTACTCCCCTGGCCCTGCTTTCTGTTAACAATGAGATGACTCTGCTGACCATGCCACAAGCTACACAGTAAAGCTGAATAGTCTCCTGTGACAGTTTCATGTCACTCTGTTGGGAAATATTCTCATCATCACTTCACCTTGCTGCAACTAGAAAAGCATGCACAGATTCAGAGGCAATGTCCGCATCACTATTCTTCCTGTCAAAATGACAGACGCCATGACAGTACGGGTGTCTTTGATATCTGTAGTGCATCAAACCCAGTATGCCGCCATGTTCTTTTTTTCTACTTCAATGACAAAATATTAAACCAGAAGCCTGTGTTGTTATATCAGGCCAATCAATTGGCTTCTTTAACCAAAACTGTCTAAAATAAGTACACCTTGTTGCCTCTGTAGCAACTGAAACTCGGATTTTAGGTTTTAAACTGTTCTATTGAAATTAAGTGGTGATGGGTTGCTAAGGGTAACAAGGGCAGTTACTGTCAGTTTGAATTTCAAATTCAAAACTTGTTCGGTTTAAAGCGGTCTCACCTGTACAGTGTGTGCTGTGACTGTAGAAGAAAACCACGGAGCGCACAGCCGGCCACATTCCAACTAGACTTGTCCGGCCTCGCTCAATCCACTTGTCTAGTCGGTACGTGACCGCATGTATTCAAATCGCATACTTGCGGCCGCGTCGATGACATCAGAGAATTCTGACAGTACACGCACTACGAGTGACTGCAAACTTGAGCTCCAAGCCTGGACAGCTCCTTTAAGATTAGGGACCCACTCTGAGGTTCTTCCGTCACATGGCGGTGGGCTTAATACAGTCTGATCTGAGTGTTAAAGCTAAGAATCTTGTGTTCAGTTCTGTAACTTTTTTCCTTAGCCGCACAAGATCAATGTAGGCTTCTTGGATGTGCGTCCATGTCGTCTTCTACAGCCATGTCACCTGTATTTTGCCCACTGTGCATTTTATAATTGCCCCCTATCTGGTTAATCTACAAGTTCTGAGCATTTCTAGTGGTAATCCGTACGGGACACATGTCAGCATTTCCATCCCTCGTCCTTTCTGATATCGCCCTGACTCTGCAGTTTCTCGGCTTTCTGGTGCTTCTCTCAGTGCTGGGATAATTGCTCATGGACAGTGTCTGCTCCCTAAAGCTGACACTAATGCTAATTGTGGCAATTAATTTCCTCTGTCCCTTTTTATTCACAGGAGATTAAATGACTGTGGCCATCAGGTATAAAAAAACAAACAAGCAAAACTCAATTTTAGCAACTTTCCTTCTCTACTGAAAATGTTCATAACCAATCATGGTGTTGCATCATTTCACAGCCTGCTTTACAAATACGACAGCGGCAATGTGGTTGTCAGGACTGCCGCGAGTGGTGGTTGGCAATATTAATATACATATTTGCCAACTTTTAGAGAGTGTCCTCCTGAAGAATTTTAGTTTTCAGAACGTGACCTTTTTTCGAACCCTAACCCTGCCAGGCACCGTTTTTGCCCCCTAAATCTAGATTCCTAACTGTTTCCAGCTTATTCTGTCTATTGCTGGTTTCAGAATGAGTCAACTGAGAATCCATCACTGACCTCATTCCGACAGAGTTTGGAACTCTCTTATCCGTCTTTTACAGAGCAGATTTGACCGCAGACCACATCAAAGTTGAATGTACAGGAAAACAAAGAGCCTGTAAAAGCAAAACGGGGCAACATTTTTTTAAATAAAATTCAATTGCAAAAATTACTACATTTAGGCAGAAAAAATCCACAGTAAGACACTGTGTAATGCTTTAATTCTCCTATGGTGGCGCCACAGGGAAATTTAACGATTCCTTTCAGGATTAGTCACAGATGACAGCTGATTTGGGGTCTGGGATGTTGCCCTCAATAGAGAAAACCGAAAAAGAGCGAAATATGATAGTTACAAAAATAAAACTTTAGCAAAAAATTGTTAAATATGTAAATTGTCTCTTCAGAGAGGAAGAGGACTAGAACTCTAGCTCCACCTATAGGAAGCGGCGATCCTAAAAGTCGATATTGACTCTTTAACAAGCCTTGCAATATCACGTGGGATAAAAGCCAAACCAAAATCTCAATTTGCAGACATGGTGTGTCGGGGTGTATCCCTCATCAGTGAAAAGTATGACAGGTAATTTGGCTAGATGAGAGGCTCTGGACTGGGGTGTAAGGGTAACTTTTTTCTCCTTGTGGAGAGTGACAAGCCAAGCCTTGCATATCAGAGTGAGGAGACTTATGAGTCATGCGTGCTTCTCTGGGAAATCTAAATAGTTTCTTAAAGAGTAGATATCGACTTTTAGGATCACGGCTTCCAATAGGTGGCGATAGTTATTCTAATTTCCCAGAGGAGCATTCATGGCTTATAAGTCTCCTCACTCTGACATGCCAGGGATACATTGTTACTTTCCATAAGGAGAAATGTTGACGCCTTAGATCACAGGAAATATAGTTAAAATTGTATTGTTGGCTATAAAACGTTATGGATGAGCAGAAAGCATGTAGTGTCCGGTCTGTACGATCTCCTCAAATGTCAGATTTAGAGGATTCATAGCAAGAAGGAAGCAACGGGTCCCAGTAATGTGCTGTTGCCGGACGTAACTAATCCGGGTAATAAAACCCAATCGTGTATTTTTATCAGTTTTCTCAAGAGGATGGCAGCGCTCTGCCCGTGTAATCCTATTACAGCGGAGTATTCCTTATCATTCCTTATCTTCAGATTTATCATCGTATTTGAGCCATAGTAAAGCTTTTCTTCACCCATTTGCTGCCTGAGCCCTGTTCACACTGACGAACAGGGAAACGGTGTTTTGAACTTTTGACTTAACTCTCCATATCTCATTTATAGGTCTATCACTGGGGGATATGCAGTGGGATACCTTGTAATTAGCTTATTGTTGCACTTAAAAAAAAATAGTTTAATATTGGGGCAGATTTATTAATATTTTTAAATACTTGATTATCGTACCTTTTTTTTTTGTTGTTTAATACTGATCAGACTTCAGAAAGTTATAAATCTTTGTAACACGCTCCATTACCTTATTTTGCTTCTTTCTCTCTCGAATACCATGCTGTTTTACCTGTGTTATTCAGGCTCTTTTAGAAGCTGCTTAGACCTGCTGCTCTAGCAATAATCTGCACTCAAACATTTTACAGACTAGTTTGCAGTCTGAGCACGGGGAAGGGGGAGCACAGAAGCTCCCATCGGGACTGTCTTTTTGCAATTAGCGTTTGAGCATAGATTCTTGCTAGAGCAGCAGTTCAAAGCAGCTTCTAAAAGAGCATGAACTAGGCAGGTAAAACGGCACTTTTCAGCAAGAAGGAAGGAAAATATCATGCAAAACTTTGCAAAAGCTGTTCAATAATAATGAAAAGTTAATTGTTAATTGTTCTTATCCTTGGGAATGACGGAGACCTGAGGACTAGTCCCGTTTGTGCTCTGGCGGACTGAGAACTTGCACTGTATATTGACTATTAATGGTCAGGAAATGAAATGTGTCCAGGAAGAGATTGAGTACAGATGTGAGCTGGGAGCGGAGTAATGTATATACAGTGGCTGTTCTGATCTAGTCCTCTAGCAGTACAATGCAGCGGTCAGTAAAGAAGCGCTCCTCCTCCTCCTTCTCCACCGACTCCTCCTTTTTGTCCTACTCCTCCTTCTCCGACGACTCCTTCTCCCATCAAGATTTTTATTCTCTTCATATATTGCAGTCATCATATTATATCGCACTGTGCACTTACAGTTGCTCATTTTGCCTTTCTACCCAGCTAATTAAGAGGATAATAACTTTAACGATTTAATTAGAGGATGCTACTAACCCTGCTTTTGTATTAAAGATTATTCTGCCCCCTGTTGATAATGAGATGACTCTGCCCTCTATTGATATGGGATGTCTCTGCTCACCCCGCCTCTATTGATATTGGATGACTCTGCTCACCCTGCCCTCTGTTGATATGGGATGTCTCTGCTCACCCTAACCTCTATTGATATGGGATAACTCTGCTCACCTTGGCCCTCTATTGATATGGGATGTCTCCTGACCCTGCCCTCTATTGATATGGGATGTCTGCTGACCCTGCCCTCTATTGATATGAGATGTCTGCTGACCCTGCCCTCTATTGATATGGGATGTCTCCTGACCCTGCCCTCTATTGATATGGGATGTCTGCTGACCCTGCCCTCTATTGATATGGGATGTCTCTGCTGACCATGCCTTTGAATGATAATGTGATGACTCTGTTGCTCTTGCCCTCTTTTTACAACATGACTTTGTTGACCATGTCCTATGTGATGTCTCTACCCACCATACATTAGAATGATTGTGAGATTACTTATCTTACCTTGCTCTCTATTAATAATGACATTACTCCCCTGGCCCTGCTTTCTGTTAACAATGAGATGACTCTGCTGACCATGCCACAAGCTACACAGTAAAGCTGAATAGTCTCCTGTGACAGTTTCATGTCACTCTGTTGGGAAATATTCTCATCATCACTTCACCTTGCTGCAACTAGAAAAGCATGCACAGATTCAGAGGCAATGTCCGCATCACTATTCTTCCTGTCAAAATGACAGACGCCATGACAGTACGGGTGTCTTTGATATCTGTAGTGCATCAAACCCAGTATGCCGCCATGTTCTTTTTTTCTACTTCAATGACAAAATATTAAACCAGAAGCCTGTGTTGTTATATCAGGCCAATCAATTGGCTTCTTTAACCAAAACTGTCTAAAATAAGTACACCTTGTTGCCTCTGTAGCAACTGAAACTCGGATTTTAGGTTTTAAACTGTTCTATTGAAATTAAGTGGTGATGGGTTGCTAAGGGTAACAAGGGCAGTTACTGTCAGTTTGAATTTCAAATTCAAAACTTGTTCGGTTTAAAGCGGTCTCACCTGTACAGTGTGTGCTGTGACTGTAGAAGAAAACCACGGAGCGCACAGCCGGCCACATTCCAACTAGACTTGTCCGGCCTCGCTCAATCCACTTGTCTAGTCGGTACGTGACCGCATGTATTCAAATCGCATACTTGCGGCCGCGTCGATGACATCAGAGAATTCTGACAGTACACGCACTACGAGTGACTGCAAACTTGAGCTCCAAGCCTGGACAGCTCCTTTAAGATTAGGGACCCACTCTGAGGTTCTTCCGTCACATGGCGGTGGGCTTAATACAGTCTGATCTGAGTGTTAAAGCTAAGAATCTTGTGTTCAGTTCTGTAACTTTTTTCCTTAGCCGCACAAGATCAATGTAGGCTTCTTGGATGTGCGTCCATGTCGTCTTCTACAGCCATGTCACCTGTATTTTGCCCACTGTGCATTTTATAATTGCCCCCTATCTGGTTAATCTACAAGTTCTGAGCATTTCTAGTGGTAATCCGTATGGGACACATGTCAGCATTTCCATCCCTCGTCCTTTCTGATATCGCCCTGACTCTGCAGTTTCTCGGCTTTCTGGTGCTTCTCTCAGTGCTGGGATAATTGCTCATGGACAGTGTCTGCTCCCTAAAGCTGACACTAATGCTAATTGTGGCAATTAATTTCCTCTGTCCCTTTTTATTCACAGGAGATTAAATGACTGTGGCCATCAGGTATAAAAAAACAAACAAGCAAAACTCAATTTTAGCAACTTTCCTTCTCTACTGAAAATGTTCATAACCAATCATGGTGTTGCATCATTTCACAGCCTGCTTTACAAATACGACAGCGGCAATGTGGTTGTCAGGACTGCCGCGAGTGGTGGTTGGCAATATTAATATACATATTTGCCAACTTTTAGAGAGTGTCCTGAAGAATTTTAGTTTTCAGAACGTGACCTTTTTTCGAACCCTAACCCTGCCAGGCACCGTTTTTGCCCCCTAAATCTAGATTCCTAACTGTTTCCAGCTTATTCTGTCTATTGCTGGTTTCAGAATGAGTCAACTGAGAATCCATCACTGACCTCATTCCGACATAGTTTGGAACTCTCTTATCCGTCTTTTACAGAGCAGATTTGACCGCAGACCACATCAAAGTTGAATGTACAGGAAAACAAAGAGCCTGTAAAAGCAAAACGGGGCAACATTTTTTTAAATAAAATTCAATTGCAAAAATTACTACATTTAGGCAGAAAAAATCCACAGTAAGACACTGTGTAATGCTTTAATTCTCCTATGGTGGCGCCACAGGGAAATTTAACGATTCCTTTCAGGATTAGTCACAGATGACAGCTGATTTGGGGTCTGGGATGTTGCCCTCAATAGAGAAAACCGAAAAAGAGCGAAATATGATAGTTACAAAAATAAAACTTTAGCAAAAAATTGTTAAATATGTAAATTGTCTCTTCAGAGAGGAAGAGGACTATAACTCTAGCTCCACCTATAGGAAGCGGCGATCCTAAAAGTCGATATTGACTCTTTAACGAGCCTTGCAATATCACGTGGGATAAAAGCCAAACCAAAATCTCAATTTGCAGACAGTATTTCGGGGTGTAGCCCTCATCAGTGAAAAGTATGACAGGTAATTTGGCTAGATGAGAGGCTCTGGACTGGGGTGTAAGGGGTAACTTTTCTCCTTGTAGAGAGTGACAAGCCAAGCCTTGCATATCAGAGTGAGGAGACTTATGAGTCATGCGTGCTTCTCTGGGAAATTAGTTTCTTAAAGAGTCAATATCGACTTTTAGGATCACGGCTTCCAATAGGTGGCGATAGTTATTTAATTTCCCAGAGGAGCATTCATGGCTTATAAGTCTCCTCACTCTGACATGCCCGGCATACATTGTTACTTTCCATAAGGAGAAATGTTAACCCCTTAGATCACAGGAAATATAATGAAAATTGTATTGTTGGCTATAAAACGTTATGGATGAGCAGAAAGCATGTAGTGTCCGGTCTGTACGATCTCCTCAAATGTCAGATTTAGAGGATTCATAGCAAGAAGGAAGCAACGGGTCCCAGTAATGTGCTGATGCCGGACGTAACTAATCCGGGTAATAAAACCCAATCGTGTATTTTTATCAGTTTTCTCAAGAGGATGGCAGCGCTCTGCCCGTGTAATCCTATTACAGCGGAGTATTCCTTATCATTCCTTATCTTCAGATTTATCGTCGTATTTGAGCCATAGTAAAGCTTTTCTTCACCCATTTGCTGCCTGAGCCCTGTTCACACTGACGAACAGGGAAACGGTGTTTTGAACTTTTGACTTAACTCTCCATATCTCATTTATAGGTCTATCACTGGGGGATATGCAGTGGGATACCTTGTAATTAGCTTATTGTTGCACTTAAAAAAAATAGTTTAATATTGGGGCAGATTTATTAATATTTTTAAATACTTGATTATCGTACCTTTTTTTTTTGTTGTTTAATACTGATCAGACTTCAGAAAGTTATAAATCTTTGTAACACGCTCCATTACCTTATTTTGCTTCTTTCTCTCTCGAATACCATGCTGTTTTACCTGTGTTATTCAGGCTCTTTTAGAAGCTGCTTAGACCTGCTGCTCTAGCAATAATCTGCACTCAAACATTTTACAGACTAGTTTGCAGTCTGAGCACGGGGAAGGGGGAGCACAGAAGCTCCCATCGGGACTGTCTTTTTGCAATTAGCGTTTGAGCATAGATTCTTGCTAGAGCAGCAGTTCAAAGCAGCTTCTAAAAGAGCATGAACTAGGCAGGTAAAACGGCACTTTTCAGCAAGAAGGAAGGAAAATATCATGCAAAACTTTGCAAAAGCTGTTCAATAATAATGAAAAGTTAATTTTTAATTAAGGTGTCGGAAAATGCATCTAATTTACCAAAACTGTAAATTCGCGGCAGTTACGTTTCACCAATATTTTATGTTAAAAAATAGTAAATTGAGCACCTGATAGTGTTGGGATCTGCTTTTCCTGGACTAGTCGCAGTCCTGTCATATTCTAGTGTCCCTTGTCTACAGATTGGCAGCCGCTGAATGACTTGAAGTCCGCATCCTCCTGATTTTCCTCCACCTCCTTAGTCCAGAGTTCTGCATTTATTTTCCGACTGGCTGCTGTAGATCGGCAGCCGGTCACTGCCGGACATTATATGATTTGGATCTTTATCAGCTGCTCATAATTCAGAGCCATTTACATTCTCTGTGCCGGGAATCTGATTACTCAGCTAAGAATAACCGGAGATGTCGGAACATAGGAAAGTGTTCTGCTCTACTCACATCCAAAGCTGCACTAAGTGATCTGACTGCTTGGAATCCACATTTTGCTGTCATGTAAAGCCCAATCTGATCAGGAAGGTCTTTATATCTTTGTTCTCTGCCGCAGTGGGACGTGCTAATATTTCAATTTTTGGATGAACCTGGTTAAAAGTGAAGCCAAAGTTCCGCCTTAGAATTTTGCCAAAGATTCCGGAGCATAGTTGATATGTACTTGCTCCAAATGAATATATTCTTATCATTTAGTTGCATTTAAAGGGGGGATGTCAATGATTGAAAGGTCAGTAGGAAGAGGCATGATTCCCTGATGGCGGCTGTATGTGGCGCTATATGGCGGTGTGATACATCCCGTTCTTTGTACACTGAACCCTTTTCCACAGGTTTAGTTCTTCATAGTTTTGTTATAAGCTGAAGCCGCGGCTGAGATGTTCACATAATTACCCAGCGCTGAGTCAGGGGACGGCTTCCCATGGGCCGGGTGGAGACGCTGGCAGCCGGCAGTGTAATTACTGTGCAGCCCTTCCTGCAGATTGCTCTGTATTATAATATAGAATTTGCTGCAGCAGTTTCTTAATAGATCTTCTTTTATTGTCTCCCAGAACAACTTGAAGCCGCCCCACCTTCCTCCAAACAGCTGAAGCACGGTAAGACGTCCATAGGATTGTATTATGTTACCGGTGGGGGCACGATGGGCCGTGTACATCCAAGGCCTAGACATAATTATTTCTAGATTCAAGGCAATGTGTCATCGTAAAACAAGGTTTTGTGCTTTAAAAAAATCACCACTTTTTTTGCCAATTCACTATATTTAATTAAAAAAATCCTGACATCTTGCAGTTTTCTTTCTGGCAACTGTACGTGATGTCACAGCTCACCTCCTCCTTCTGTACAATAACTGATAACACCTCTATATACAGTAGATAACACAGGATCCACCATTCACAATAGGTGATATCACAGCTCACCTCCTCCTTCTGTACAATGACTGATAACACCTCTATATACAGGAGATAACACAGGATCCACCATTCACAATAGGTGATGTCACAGCTCACCTCCTCCTCCTGTACAATGACTGATAACACCTCTATATACAGTAGATAACACAGGATCCACCATTCACAATAGGTGATGTCACAGCTCACCTCCTCCTCCTCCTGTACAATAACTGATAACACCTCTATATACAGTAGATAACACAGGATCCACCATTCACAATAGGCGATGTCACAGCTCACCTCCTCCTCCTGTACAATGACTGATAGCACCTCTATATACAGTAGATAACACAGGATCCACCATTCACAATAGGTGATGTCACAGCTCACCTCCTCCTCCTGTACAATGACTGATAGCACCTCTATATACAGTAGATAACACAGGATCCACCATTCACAATAGGTGATGTCACAGCTCACCTCCTCCTCCTCCTGTACAATAACTGATAACACCTCTATATACAGTAGATAACACAGGATCCACCATTCACAATAGGCGATGTCACAGCTCACCTCCTCCTCCTGTACAATGACTGATAGCACCTCTATATACAGTAGATAACACAGGATCCACCATTCACAATAGGTGATGTCACAGCTCACCTCCTCCTCCTGTACAGTGACTGATAACACCTCTATATACAGTAGATAACACAGGATCCACCATTCACAATAGGCGATGTCACAGCTCACCTCCTCCTCCTGTACAATGACTGATAACACCTCTATATACAGTAGATAACACAGGATCCACCATTCACAATAGGAGATGTCACAGCTCACCTCCTCCTCCTCCTGTACAATGACTGATAACACCTCTATATACAGTAGATAACACAGGATCCACAATTCACAATAGGCGATGTCACAGCTCACCTCCTCCTCCTGTACAATGACTGATAACACCTCTATATACAGTAGATAACACAGGATCCACCATTCACAATAGGCGATGTCACAGCTCACCTCCTCCTCCTGTACAATGACTGATAACACCTCTATATACAGTAGATAACACAGGATCCACCATTCACAATAGGAGATGTCACAGCTCACCTCCTACCGACAGAACGCTCATATGAGAGCTGCCTCATGTAATATCACTGTAATACTGTAGGAGATCTATGGTTAATTATCCGTTTAAATGGGAAAATAAATGTGACTTTGCCGCAGATCCGCACCCACATGTTACTATTTAATAATGGCTTTTTACCTTCTAAGGCTATGTTCACCGATGCGGTTTTTGCTGCGGATCCGCAGCGGATTTGCAGCTGCGGATCCGCATCCTTTTTCCATGCAGGGTACAGTACAATGTTACCCAATGGAAAAAAAAACCCGCTGTTCCCACGTTCCTTTTTTCCGCTGGAAAATCCGCGCTGATTTTCTGCGAAAAAAAAGAAGTACCATGTCAATTCTTTCTGCGGATTCCGCTGCTGTTTTCCACCTGCACCAATAGGAAAAAGCAGCTGGAAACCCGCAGTGGAATCCGCAGTAGAAAAAGGACTGAAAACCGCAGTGAAAACCACCGCAGGTTTTGCACTGCGGTTTTCACAAATCAGGACCTGAAAAATGCGCAGGGAAAAAGGATCGTGTGAACAAGCCCTAAAGGTCACCCGGACAGAAATGTCGCAGTATTTACATTCCCAATTTGCTGACATTTGTCATTAAATTAAACAAGGCAAAAATGAGCATAATTTTTATGTAGTATCGATTTTTTTAAATTTTTTTTATAAAGGCTTTACCTAAACCCCCTAACCTATTAGTAGGGGGTTGTAATTCTGCTCTTCCATAATCCTGTAGGGGGATCACGTCATGCAGGGTCCTGGGAGAGCTGGGTGCAGGAGTCAGGATGGGGACTAGATTTGTTCTAAACCTATGAAGTAGCTGAATAACATTTTTAAAGTGGGTTTGTCCATCTTTTATTTCTTGACTGTATGTACCAGGCTGCTTTTTCCTTTCCAAAAACAGCGCCACTGCTGTCCACAGGTTATTTGCGGTATTGCAGCTTAGATCCATTGACTTCCATAGGTATGACCCTGCACTACCAGATGCGACCTTTGGTCATGTGTGGCGCTGTTTTGTTTTTTAAACAGCCGTGTTTTTCTAATTTTGTACCGCCATTAATCCCATAGTAAGGCTATGGTGCGACCTGTTCTTGTTACCGTTCTGATTTTTCCTCTTTGTATTCCAGTTTTCGTCCACAACGCACTACCGTTTATTGGCTTCGGCTTCTTGGATAACGCTATTATGATCGCTGCGGTAAGGGCTTTGTTTTCTTTTATTTGTCTTCGGAATGTTCACCTTTGGATGAATATTTGTAATATGTTTTCCTTTTCTTCACTTTTTATTATTTTGTTTGACTTTGTTCAGCGTATTGAACAGATTTATAAGTGCTGGAAACTGCCAACAAGGTGCTGTGTACGGACCTTTAAATTGGCTTCTCGACTTCCCCAATGTGAGCTACTTGTTGGCGTTTTCCAATTAAATACATTGGCTAAACCTTTTTTTACCCTTTCAGGACCAGTTTGTTTGTTTGTTTTTTTTGTTGTTTTTTTTTTTTTATTTATTTATTTTTAATTTTCATTTTTTGTTTATTTTCCATTGGCCTGACCATGTGAGGCTTTGTTTATGCCGGAACAGGTTGTAGTTTTGGATGATGTCTTGTAATGTACTTAAGATTGGGGGAAAAAAACCTCCTACCGCAGTGAGTTAATTAAAAATGCAGTTCCGACAGCTTTTTTTTTTGCTTGGTTTAGTTTTAACAGCAATTGTAAAATTGACCTGGACATACAGTTGGGTCATTACAATTACTTAGTTACCAAACTGCTGTAGTTTTCTTTTTAGTGGTTAGAATTAGTTCTGAACTTTATTTAAAAAAAAAAAAAAAAAATTTGTTTGCTACCATTTTCTGATACGCGTAACCGAGGTTTACTCTAATTACCATTTTAGTCAGCCTACTTTATATTTCTTTTTCTTTTATTAACGTACTTTTTTGGGAAGTATTTACGGTACATCAGCATCTAAATGGAGGTCAGCATATTGTCATGTCGGACGCTGTTCAGACCAGGTCGCTCGACAGACAGCGGTAATTCCGCTTTTGACCACTATGTGCTCATTGGCGTCGGCTAGATTTTATCTAGCTGGTCCGGGGTTAATACCTTATGCTCGGATTGGAAGCTGGGCCATGCCCATTGCCTTTAAATAGTTCTCCTGAACATTGGGCATCGCCGATTATAGCTTCTGTCTTGCGCATTTATTATCTTGGTCTGGAGTGGTGAGCTAGTATTTGGAGTATCGTTGCTGGTGGTGAATTTCCCTTTGTCTTATTTACTCCTTCCTTTATTTGTATTTATTTTGCCCTGCACATTTATAGTGTATTCCTGAGTGACTTCGGCGTGGTGTATATTTTCCGTTATCCTTGTCTGTGCTAACTGTGGGTATTGGTGTATGATCTTTTCACCGGGTGGTGGGCAGAGGTTTCAGCCTAGGGTTGAAACGGGAGACAGGGCGAGGGTCGAGGCCTAGACATGCACACCATCAGTGTAAACTCTAGGTAGAGGGTCAGTCAGGATTTCCCTAGTCTGAGGGAAATTGCAGGGGCCCAGGTTATTAGCTCTTGCCCACCTAGTCTCCCCTTGACACACACATTTTTTAATTTAGTACTAATTCTTTTTTTTTTTTTTTCCTTGGGGGCGTGGCTTAGCGTAATTATGCAGAGCAGCATAAAGACACACCCTAGAGGATCTTGCCATACACATTCCCTGCTCTTTGATCATAAAAAGGGGCCACTAAATAAAGTGGCGCATATCTCTTGAACCGTATGGCATATTTACAAAAAAAAACTAAACAAAGCAGGAAATGCCATGGGAATAAAATAAGAGCGAAAACTGACTTTTTTTGATCTGGTGACAGGTGGCTTTTAAACAGGTTAGAAATTAAAGGGTTTCTTTTCCCTGCACCCAACACTGGAGCTACTCCCTACATGAACTATTAAAGGGATCCTGTTATTCAGCCAGTACCTACTTCTAACAGCAGTGACCGGAGAGTTCTCTGCTCGCTGCTGGTGAACCATTAAAATCCCACTGTCAATCTCAAAAGAAATCTTATGGTACGGGTGGGTTGCCAAGTCAGTTGATGAAGACCCCCATTACTCCCATCTTGTCATCTCATAGGAGATCATTATTTTTACTCTCTTGCAATGATGTGATATTATAGTACATAGAACAACCAAGTTCAAGTCCAAGAAGAAGCTTGAAAAATAGAGAATTTCTTTAAAAAAAAAAAAAAAAGAGAAATGTTAATATCAAATAGTTGAAAAAAATTTAATAAGTTTGAATAACCCTCATGTTCCCGATTTAAAAAAAAAATAAATAATGAAACAAGAAAAATAAAGCCTATTTGATATTGTCGTGTTTGTAGAAGTCCATTCTATCAAAATACAAAAGTATGTAAGAAGGCAAAAATGAAAGTTGTCAGAATTGCTGTTTTATTTTTGGTTGCATCTAAAGGGCAGAAAGGAAAATTAGACACATTGGGAAGAAAGAAAAAAAGATGTAAAACTCTGATGGCAAAGTCCTTGTAAGATCTGTCACTCTTGAGCTCCACGTTGTGAGCAGGTTCCTCGTGGAGATAATCTGGGCTCTTCCCATAACATTGTCATGTGTACACGTCGTCAGGGCGCTATGTGTGTGTGACTCTCCTCCCTGCTCCATAACAGTGGTGCGCAGCGCGGAGAGTATGCCGTCACGCCGCTACGTCTTCCATCCTTTTTTTAGTAACACAATTGACTTTCTCTCCTGGAAGGTCGGACTCCGAGGTCTCGCAAGGACATGTCACACGTGAATAGCCCGGGCCGCCAGCCGAATCTTCTGATAGATGATGCTGATGTCTTTTCACAGATGTCAGTGTGGCGGGAGTAAGGCCGCATAGAATATAGTTCTGTGCCGGCAGGAAGTCACATTCTGCTTTCCTCTAGAACTAGAACCCTGAAACCATGCGCATAGCATTATCCTCCTCCACCACCAAACCGTACTGACACCAGAAAGAGAAGTGTGATAAGTGACTGCACAGAACACGTTTCCTCCAGTTCAGAGGTGGCGGCTTTACACCACTCCATCCGACATCCAGCAGTGTGCTTGGTGATGTACGGCTGCATGCAGCTCCCGGCGGGGTGCAGTGTTTGTGCTGATATTAATAGCAGCGGAGGTCTGGAGTCCGCACAGCGTTGGTGACTTTTCTGCCCTCTGCTCCTCAGCACACGAACCTTCCACTTCTCAATAATATCACTCACAGGTGATGGGGGAAGAAACGCCCGGCAGAACACGGTACGTCTTTTTGAGCTTCTTTTAACTGCTTCAGGCTTCAAGAGCCACAAATCTGTTAGAAGAAGGGACCCGACCGCTGTACAGGTGCTTGCTGTATGGAAGCCGCTCGCTAATATATATATATATATATATATATATATATATATATATATATATATATATATATATATATATATATATATATATATATATATACATACACATAAACACACAATATTTTTTTTTTTATTAAAAAATGCAGCAAAAATGACCAAACGCTAAAGGAACAGCACGGACTGAGTTTTCCCGAAGCGTCTTCTCCTTCACAGCCCAGCGGGTTCTCCCGCGTCTATAAGATGCCTTGTCACCTACCCTTAGAATTATTCCCAGCAGCTGGCTATCCTTGGCAGATTTATGGACATAGTGTTCAGCAGTGGCTCATGGTCGGCCCCCATTGTTGGGCTCACTCGGGGTCATGTTTCAATGTGTTGAACAACCCATTAATAATGCAGAGCAGAGAAAGAAAATAAATTTCCCACAATAAGCGAACATTTGTCTCTATAAGTGGCTGCTTATGGAGAACTTCGCACACTCCGGATCAATACAGGCATACAAACACCTCTCTAAGAATCTGGGGCGTCCACTTTATTTACTTTTATTAGTCTTTTATTTATAATTTTATTTTCTTTTAAATTTTACAGATTTATTTTAGAGAATCTTTCAGGTTTTTTTCTTCTTTTATTTGTTTTTTCTTCTTAATCATGTTTGTTTGTTTTTCACGTTTTTACTACACTTTATAAGTAGTAGTAATTAGGCATGAGCGAATTGCAGCTCCATGGTCCAGCGTCCACATCCGTATACCATGGCTGCCGTCATTCCCGCCTTTCCTTTAGGTCAGCCGACCTGGTGCGCATCATGCCACAATGAGTTCTATACACAATTTATAAAAAGTAAAAAAAAAATATTTTATTACATATAGTAATCACACAACAATATGGTTTAATGAAGCACAAACACAGGACATAAAACCCTAGTAAAGAGCAACATGGGTCCAATGATTTACTCATTAATGCTGATACACATATGTGAAACGAACACCTATTATGAAGAGTTTCCTAGGGCTGCCATAGTGACATTACGCCCCCACAAGAAAAAAAGAAAGTGCCCTTAACAGCAGGAGCACTTACCCATGATGGAAGTAACCAAGTGCCGAGGAGCCAAGTCCACCCCCTTAGGGTGGTCCTTTCACATATGTGTATCAGCACTAATTACAAATACACATGGCTGATAAGACACACTGATGTACTGAATATTTAAAGGGCCTTTTTTCCTAATATCGTGGTGTTTACTATTACCTTTTAATGCCTTGGACCCATGTGCTCTTTACTAGGGTTTTATGTCCTGTGTTTGTGCTTCATTAAACTACCGTATATTGCTGTGTGATTATTATATGTAATAAAGTATTTTTTTTACTTTTTATAAATTGTGTATAGAACTCCGTCTTGTCAGGTTCTTATAATTTTGGGAGTATACACTCGCTGTCCTTATCCTTAATATCGATATAGATTAATGTACTTTCAGCTATATGGTACCCATGTTTTTTTCTGTGAGTTTGATTATATCACAATGACGACATGATGCAAAGCCAGCTAATCAATAGAGCTGTGCAGGTAGGAAGCGATTCACAGGGCTCTGAATACTGGTGGACGGTGGATATTAGTAACGTGTTTATGATTATTGGCAGCATTAGAATTTACACTGTCATTTCAGTAGAACCTGCAGCAGAATGTCTGTGTAATATTCCTGTAGCTCCTCCCCTCTCCATAGAATGTCCATGTCTTCCTCTAGCTCCTCCCCTCTCCATAGAATGCCGATCTCTTCCTCTAGCTCCTCCCCTCTCCTTAGAATGCCTGTCTCTAGCTCCTCTCCATAGAATGCCCCGCTTCCTCTAGCTCCTCCCATCTCCATAGAATGCCCGTCTCTTCCTCTAGCTCCTCCCGTCTCTTGCTCTAGCTCCTCCCCTCTCCATAGAATGCCTGTCTCTTCCTCTAGCTCCTCCCCTCTCCATAGAATGCCCGTCTCTAGCTCCTCCCCTCTCCATAGAATGCCCGTCTCTTCCTCTAGCTCCTCCCGTCTCTTGCTCTAGCTCCTCCCCTCTCCATAGAATGCCCGTCTCTTCCAGTAGCTCCTCTCTCCATAGAATGCCCGTCTCTAGCTCCTCCCCTCTCCATAGAATGCCCGTCTCTAGCTCCTCCCCTCTCCATAGAATGCCCGTCTCTTCCTCTAGCTCCTCCCGTCTCTTGCTCTAGCTCCTCCCCTCTCCATAGAATGCCCGTCTCTTCCTCTAGCTCCTCTCTCCATAGAATGCCCGTCTCTAGCTCCTCCCCTCTCCATAGAATGCCCGTCTCTAGCTTCTCCCCTCTCCGTAGAATGCCCGACTCTTCCTCTAGCTCCTCCCCTCTCCATAGAATGTTATGAGCACCAGCTGTCATGTCGATAATGGGAAAATCTGGCTTCACTAAATACAGATTTTTACACCTGAATTGAGAATGAATGATCAGTCCAGGAGGAGAAATAAGCAGATTTCTCTGATACCATATATTACCGAGTTGTTTCATGTGTATATATTTATATATGTGTTTATACATGTGTAACACACAGACGTTCACTACATTCTCGCTTTTTGGCTTGTGCCCAGCTCTGGCGCTCGCCGCATTGTCTTGGTAACAAGGTGGACTTGGGTATTAGTTTTTGTGCAGCTCAGTGTTGTGGCGCAGGAGGCAGCCCCCGAGGGCGGTTATTATACTGCTCTACCCGCCAATTATCTCTGCAGAGTCAGTGTCTCTGTATATCGTGTGCGCAGCTGATCGGCCGCCTCCTGACATGAGATGTTAATCCCTGTACTGAACATCCCAGTCGCCTCCTGCCAGTAAATGGTTAAATAAATAGGTCGTTAAAGGGATATTCTGTGTTAATAAAATAACTTACTGATTATAAACTGCAAAAATGATGTAATCTCCCAATACACTGATTAACTTCTCACACGTTTTATGATCTCTGCTTGCTGCCGGTCGGGGGCGGAGGGACCTTCATTGTTTAGATCCTGGGACACCGAGCCGCAGGGAGCAGAGATTTTGAAAATTGTGATAAAAATGGTGAAAAAATCATTTCTACAACAATTAAATCGAAACTCCACTTTTTTTAATCCTCCGGTTCAGCTGACCTGGCGAAGCTTCATGCGAGAGGGAACTCGGTATTGGGAGACGTCCGTGTGCTCCAGACATCAGTCTCTGAGCCTCACATGACATTGGGTATTCGTGATGCCTGTGAGTTTCACTTAAAAATGACCGATAACCTTAAACTCTTCTAACCACCCGTTCCCCGCATTCTTTTAACCCATACCCCAATGACTACTCATCAAACGTTTGTTTGGATAAATTGGCCACAGCAGCCTTTTTATTAACATTCAAACATAACCGTTTAATTTCTTAACATTAAACCCCCAGGGAAGGTGGTCCTCGAAGCCCCAAGAATTAACCAACTCATATCCAATCTCCATAATTTGGCCTCCAGGTCGTGTCCGTGCCTCTAGCCGCTAGGCACCAGCTCAGAGACTCTTTAAAGACTCGCCCGGCCAATATCCGCCAGAATTCCATGGCCCCAGTCATCTCGACTGTATAACCACCAATTTCCTTTCCATTTTTTAAACCACACCAGGGGGAGTCCAGGATCTTAAAAATCCCCCCCCCTACAAGCCGCCATTTCTTAGCACCACCAACTTCGAGGACCTCTTTCCCCCCTGCCACCAACACAAATGTCCTGACACCTCAGACATTTGTGTCCCGCCACACCAGCAGCCCTCTTGCACCGCTAGACACCATTAGTCCAAGCCAATGGCATTCAAGTGAACGCCATCCTTTCTCCAATACTCACCCGTTCCCGACTCTAAATCCATGTGGCGAACCACAAGAGCCCCATTCTGAACCATAAAACGGGAAACTGCCCTATTAACCTTTATTCTGGCCCTGTTTAAACCCTGCACCGATCGTGCCCCATACCAAACTTTCCTGGGAACGATATCCGACCAGATCACCAACAAACGCGGAAACATAGCCCACAGCCTCAAGACATCAAACTTGATGTCGTTGATCAACTCCCTACAAGGGCGTTTTCCGAGATCATTGCCCCCCAAATAGATCACCAATAAATCCGGTGCCCGGTCCAAACGGCCAAACTTGTGAAATTCTGGCAGAAGCTGCTTCCAGTGCATTCCACGTTTTCCGATCCATCGTATGATTGCCGAAGACTTCTCCACACCAAGCTGCCTCCCTTCAGGGCGGACGTCCGCTCGCAATGCCGCCCAAAAGACAAACGAGTGGCCCATAATCCATGTAAGTAAAGGCCTCTTCCCTGAAAAGAAAAAGACAACATACCAACACATAATAACCGCAAAGCACAACCCGATCAAATTATCTCCCAATTCAAAACAACCAAGACCAAGGACGGGCGAATATATGACCTGAACCTCGCGGATTCCCAACGGCCGATCCTTCGCACTACGTCCTCCCCTAAACCTCGTCTGGCTGCCTCTGTAGCTGCACCTATTCTAAACGAATGCCCCGAAAAATTCTCGGCTGAAATACCCCCTCGCGTCAAGCAGCGCTTAAATATCGTAATATACTGATACCGAGATAAAATCGAACCATCCCCGTGTAATAACAATGGCTCATCATCCCAAACCAAACCCTTTGAAAATTAAAACATAATACGGGGCATAACGGGGAACCAGCAACTTCAAAGAGAACAATTTTACAACCAAATCCGTTTTCGATCGACGCAACCAGATCACCAACCTATCCCCCTGCATAACCACATCACGGCCCAGCAACCCCCCTTTTTGATGCTTGGAGGGGCTGACCAACTCGCCCAATCGAAATGCTCCAAAAAACGCCAGAGCAGACGCCAGCTTAAACAGGATAACCTCCGATTGGTTAGAACAAACCCCCGGCAATTGTTCGCCCAAACTCAATAAAATTTCATAAGACACAGGGCGTCGCCCATCCAAAATTTTCCAACCTTTTCGCCACCCCTTCATCACCTGAAGGACCATAAACGATTTAGTTACATCGCGTAACCCCCTAAATTTAAATCCAAATGCCAAACCAGACAAGAAATGATTAACTTTAGAGACCGACCACCCTGAATCCCATTTCTGACCCAGGACCCGACACCTCCCTCCGCTGCAGGCCCTGCTGATTCGTGGGATTCCTCCCGGCTCCTTGGCTGCGCCCGCTATGGCTGCGGTCTGCTGCTGAAGCCGGAGGGTCCCCTGAGGGGCTCCTCATACGGTGCCGGGCCCGGGGGGTGACCTCGGGGCTCAGGCGCTCCGGAGGCCGAGACCTCCGAGGCCGGCGGCCCTCAGTCAGGGAATGAGACAACCCAGATTCCCCCTCAGGAAGCAGGCCTTGTAAGGACGCCTGCAGCCAGCCTGCGCCCCTGGTCCTAGCCGCATCACGGAGGTGCTGTAAAATCGCCTCAACCTGCATTGTGAGTAACCCACAGAGCTTGTTATAATGCTAAGAGGGGCACCAAAATGGTTGCTCTACTAAGATGGGTGCCCCCTTTTATAATCGTCCCCCCCCGTCACCCCCTTTTTCCCGCCTGCTTCACCTCCTGGCCAATCCGTGAGCCCCGATTCAAATAAAAATTGCCTCTTCACTCTACACTATTACCCCCTCCTTCCTGTTCACTCCCTATAGGCCCACTCAACCCTGTCCTCCCTTAAAGGCCTGCGGCCCAGTCCGTCCTCACTTTACAGCTGAGGGGCCCACATCAATCTCCCATCCATTGTACCGGAATACTGAGGGCGGCAAAATCCATCATCGTCCAAATACTAGGGGGGTTTTTGTTAAAAAGTTTTTTTCTTTTTTTCCTTAGTTTGTTTTTAGAACATGAAGAAAAAAAAATCACCACTTGGAAACCATCAGCAAGCAGCCCTTTGTAGTCTAAAACTCCTCAGCGCAGATTGAATTAACTACTGGACTGTGGACCCTCCAATCATCAACTCCACATATGACTTTACATGGTGTTTCACAAACTGATTGTCAGAGACAGACAGAAGGCAGAGGCGGTTTATTACCAGCGCTGCCTTCCTGGTGGCTTTATACACAGTGCTGACCGATGAGGAAACGCGAACACCACCTCCTCCCACTGTCCTAGAGATCACCGGGCGTCTACGGGCAGAACCCGACCATCCTATTATGCGGTGAAAGACGGATTTCCTTTTGTCCTTATGGGGAGCACAAGTGTATGAGATAAATAGAAAGAAACAGCAGAAAAAAAAAGCGCAAAATAAAAAAAAGGAGGAAGCCAATATCAATAACTTATATTATTAAGATCCCACGAAAAGAAGAAAGTTTGAAATAATAATAAAAGGAATTGTTAAAGGAATGAAGAGAAATATATATATATATATAATGTACTTCATTCTCTTAAAGGAGAAAAGGCAAATTATTTCGATAAGCAAACAGAAAAGAATATCGAACTCCAATTGCCCCATGTATGACAAAAAATGTAATAACAATGTGCCTCATCACAAACGAGGTCGGGTGGGATGAGGGTCTGGTATCGGTTATTACAAGTGCAGCCAAAGTTATTTCAGTAGGAGTCACTGATATCCGCGTGGATTATTGGATTCGTCACCAGGATCTTGTTTATCGTTCCTTTGTAAACATCAAGGTACAAATAAAGGATTTTGATACTGATCAGAGTAAATATTTATATTTATTAAAAAAGGTAAAAGCTTTTTTTTTTGAATTAAAAATATCAACTGTTTTGTAGCGCTGCAGAACCTCTTTAAAGAAAGAAATGCGTCTCTAGCGCCATCTATAGGTGTTTCCTAAAATAAAATAAACTAGGAAATGATTCTTTTACATAGTGTATATGTGAGTGTTACCTTAGCCTCCCCTACATCGCACTGGTTCTTTCCTCTCGGTAGATACTAACTCCACGCCGATTTCTGTTTTTCTATATTGTAGTTTATAACTGTTTCACTAATTCTAGGTTTTATGCTACTTGCAGGGAACACAGATAGAATTCCATATTGGAGCTCTCTTAGGAATTTCCACAATGGCAGGTAAGAGTCTGCAAGCGGATTTTTTTTTTTTTTCTTGCCGATTTTCCAGGTGTAAATCTGTATTATTGCGGATATGAGATCTCTGCGCTGGAATTTGACATCTCCATTTACGCTGTGAATTTACAGCAGATACAACCTTTTTTTTTTTTTTTTTTTTTTTAACTCTTTCAGAACACTCATAACAATCCAACAAAATGGCTGCCAACTGAAGTTGAATCGTAAAAGTTCCAGATTTGTCAGAATTTGTGGAATTTTGTATCGTTTTTATTCAATTACCAATCAGTTCACTGATCTCTAAATCATAATTTCCATGAATTCGCCATTACTGCAGTAAAGTTGGTTCGGCTGTGCAGTTTCTGGAACAGTGGCTTGCTGGTACTTGTGGTGCCACGTAAAACAGACGATCTGCAGGTCATTTATTATTATTGTTAGGGCATGGGTAGGGATTGTCCTCTACTTGCATAGACCTCGCCATACAGAAATCCTGTAAAGAACCTTCTGCTCATAAGTCGCCCATACAGCTTCCACACTTGTTCAGCAATCCTTTCCCACATCAGGGGATCAGACATATTGAAATCCAACATGCCCAATCCTCCCTTCCACCGAGCGATAACCTCACCTGCAAGCAGCACAGCTCCTGAAAAGCTCAGTATATAATAAAATGTTCTTCTCTTTAATATACTATTTTAATGCGTTAACGATTTCACAGACTCTACTTGCTGTCAATGAATAGGAACATTCTTTAGAATTTATCATAACTGTATCCCATATAAAGTCTAGTGCAAGTTTAGCTGCTCAGACTCCAGGCTTAGATACATTATAGCTAACGGTCACATTTAAAAAAAAATTCTGAAGCATTTAAAAGGATGGTTCTGTGGCACCAAAATGCTCATACTAATTAGTTCCCACTAGCAGAAGCCTCCTGAATGGAGGATCGGACATGCCATACCGGACGGTTAGTCATTTTTCAGATTGCCTTCTCTCAGCATATATGGTCCAGACTGTCGAGGATAACGCAGGGGGGGTCACACAGATCCCACCGCTGCCACCAGTTGTTAAGGGGATGCAACTCCGCCGCCTCCAATCGTTAGGACAATTACCCAATTGGCTGACGAGTGATGGACGAGGCCGCGTCTGCTTCCACTACTAGGCCTGTTATAATGGCCTTACGGGGATGTGAGTGAATGTTTTGTCCGTCCCTTCGCTGCGACTCTGAAAACCTACATCTCCCATAAATATCGAATCGATGCAAACCCCAATATTCATCACTAACCAAAAACGTCTAAGATGATTCTTTGATCAGAGGAAGCCTTATCGCAGGGTAAGGTACTTTCCGATCTCTACGTAAACAAATCTCAGTCTTGTGGCCTTTTTCCCAGCAAATCTCCCTGCTGTAATTATCTGGTCACTGCAGGAGGCCCCTACTTCAATGGAGGTTTTAATTAGTTTTTCTCTTCCCAGCTATAATTAATCCCATAATTTCAATGTTCTACTTCAAGGGAGTTTGAAGTATGTTCAGTGTGAGGGGGACACTTCCCCTCAATGGAGAAGTATGTATGAATTCTAATTTTTCTATAAGACACCGGCATTTGCCTCTTTCCTCTCCTTCTCCTTTTCCCACACTTGTGCCTCCTGTGTACCCACATGGCCATTGATGAGATGACACTTTATGCCTCGTTGTGTTCTGGTCCAGTTACAGTACAGAACATACATCCGGTAACTGGTCCTTCATGACAGCTTTATGATGGGCTACAACTTCCAAGATCAGGCGTCTTTACTAATGGAAATTCATTAGCAAACTTTTTACTTTTAGTTTTTAAAGGCAATGATCAAACCTTTTTTGCGCCTCTGGACAGCCCCTTTAATGTTCTAATCCAGCCTGACCCAGAATCCATCGGGTGCTCCCGCTGCGTAGATCTGAGTGTGACCGTTTGGTGCTCAGTTCAGGGGCTTTTATAATAAAGTGCAGCTATTTCTGGAAAAGTGAGGGGTGGCATCTTTTTTTTTTTTCGGGTTGATAATGACTTCCTGGGCTGAATCTCCCGGGGGGACGCCGTGCAGCGAGAGCGCTGGATGGGGGGTCATAAATGAGTCATGATTTGATCGTGTCTCTGGCTCTCAGGCGGCTGCAGTTTCTGGGTCGGTGAAATGCTATGATGACTTTTTACAAGATCGTGTAGGACAGGACATAATAAGATAATATTCTGAGAATGGGGGCTAATTACATTCCCGAAAGAGGGGAGATGCAGTATCACACACCGACCGGTCAGATAAATGGCCGCCCAAGTAATGCAAAGACAGGGCTGGGTCCTCCCGACCATCTCATTCCTCATAGTGGAGGATCCCCAAATACTCCCAAATTTCAGCACTAATTATTTTTTTTAATACACACATTTATAGTGATCAGAGTTATTCTTCACTGATACAGAGCTCCAGATCTCCTGCCTGGACACAACATTTTGATGGCCTCCAGCCACCACTAGAGAGCTCAACGCATACCCTAGAGTGAGTTACCTGGAGCTCCGTCCACGGGGACGGCACAAACTCCTCGCTGAGCTGAAGACAGCCAATCGGTGAGCTCACAGGAGGGTAGCGCTTTCTAGTAAGCGTTTCCTCTGTGCTGGATTCACAGCTACACTGCTCAGTGCTGCTCTATATTGTTCTTTAACTTTTTACTGTTTCTGTACATGGGCTACATTGCGGCAGGAGAACAGGAATCCTTTGTGTCTGCATGTGAGGTATACGGGAGACATAATAACGGCTTGTCTCTTCCCAGTAGCTCAGAGACAACTGAATATAAAAAGTTGAGCCTGCAGACAGGAAAACTGGTGAAAAATGCTGGATGCAATTCATCTAATGACCAGAAAGTGTCGCTTGGAAGATTGTTGAATTATATAAATGTGTTTTATTTCCCATGTAATCATTTTTTTTGTTATTTGCAGCTGCTGCTCTAGGAAACCTGGTGTCGGATCTTGCCGGTCTTGGGTAAGTTCCTTAAGACTCAGCTGAATCTACAGTTTCATTCTGTCTGCTATGTAGCCAATAAGGTAACCGTAAACCTGCCATCTCTCTGGTGGTGACTTATCTCCTAAAGAAGCTCAGGATTGGACATGTTGAACTCCAGCATGCCCATTCCTTCTAATATCTACCATCAGATGAGATTCAGAACACATTCCAACAAATTAAAAAGTTGTCCGCTCCCGATGTAAGCGATGGATTGACACCTAGTGAGTAAGTGAATGTGGGAAATGCTTTACAGTTCAATCAGATCTTATTAAATGTCAAAGAATTCACACTGGAGAGAAGCCGTATTCATGTTCTGAATGTGGAAAATGTTTAATGTAGAAGAAAAAGGGGCAATCAGTTTTTGGCTACCCAAGCCAGGGATGTGCAGGAGAAGGCTGATTTCAGACAGAGGCGTAACTTGAAACTGGTCTGTCCCAATGCCAAAATCTGGAACAGGGGCGTCATTTATATTTCTGTTGTCTATGTGGGCGCTCTCGCTTTGTACCTCCTCAGGCACCAGGGCCAGTGGCATAACTAGAGTCCAATGGGCCCCGATGCTAAATTAGGACCTGAGCCCAATTAGCATTATCATGTCCCTATAATGGGACCCTTCCTGTAATATCATCCTCTGTCCTGTACCCTGTAATACATTTTCCCCATCCTTCATCCCTTCCTATAATAATGTCCCCACTCTGGTTCACATCCTGTAAGAAATGTCCCTTATCGTGGGCCGCATCCTGTATGAAATGTCTCCCATCCTGGGCTCCTTCCTATTATAATGTCCCCATCCTGGGCCCTTTTCTATTATAGTTTTCCCATCCTAGACCGCAGCGTGTAATAATGTACCCCATCCTGGGCCCCTTCCTATCATAATGTCCACATCCTGGGCCCTTTTCTATTATAGTTTTCCCATCCTGGACCACAACTGGTAATAATGTCCCCCATCCTGGGCCCCTTCCTATTATAATGCTTCCACCCTGGGTCGCATCCTGTAAGAAATGTTCCTCATCCTGGGTCGCATTCTGTAAGAAATGTCCCCCATCCTGGGTCACATCCTGTAAGAAATGTCCCTTATCCTGGGCTTCATCCTGTAAGAAATATCCCCCATCCTGGGCTTCATCCTGTAAGAAATATCCCCCATCCTGAGCCTCTTCCTATTAGAATTTCCTAATTTTGGTCTGCAGAGTGTAATAATTTACCCCATCCTGGGCCCCTTCCGATTATAATGTCCCCATCCTGGGCTCTTTTCTATTATAGTTTCCCCATCCTGGACCGCAGCTGGTAATGTCCCCCATCCTGGGCCCCTTCCTATTATTATTATTTATTTATATAGCACCATTAATTCCATGGTGCTGTACATGTGAAAAGGGGTTACATACAGGGTTATAGATGTCGTTAACAGTAAACAAATTTACAGTGACAGACTGGTACAGAGGGGAGAGGACCCTGTCCTTGCGGACTTACATTCTTCGGGATAATGGGGAAGAGACAGGAGGTCAATGTGCTGCAGCACTGGTGGTGGTGAGGCGGCAGCTCGGGTGGTTGGTGGGGCGGCAGCTCTGGCGGTGGCAATGCGGAAGCTCGGGTGGTTGTTGATGTGGCGGCAGCTCGGGTGGTTGGTGAGGCGGCAGAATGGTTATTGCAGGCTGTAGGCTTTCCTGAAGAGATGGGTTTTCAGGTTCCGTGTGAAGGATCCGAGGGTGGTGGATAATCGGACTTGTTAAGGCGTGGAATTCCAGAGGATGGGGGGTATTCAGGAGAAATCTTGGAGGCGGTTGTGTGAGGAATGAATAAGTGTGGAGGAGAGTAGGAGGTCTTGGGAGGATCGAAGATTACGTGAGGGAAGATAGTGGGAGATTAGTTCAGAGATATAGGGAGGGGACAGGTTGTGGATGGCTTTGTAGATCCGTGTTAGTAGTTTGAACTGGATTCGTTGGGGAATTGGGAGCCAGTGGAGGGATTTGCAAAGGGGAGAAGCAGGGGAGTAGCGAGGAGAGAGGTGGATTAGCCGAGCAGCAGAGTTGAGGACAGACTGGAGTGGTGCAAGAGAGTTAGCGGGGAGGCCTCAGAGGAGGGTGTTGCAGTAATAGAGGCGGGATATGATGAGGGCATGCACAAGAGTTTTAGTAGATTGTGGGCTGAGGAAGCGACGGATTCTGGCAATATTTTTGAGTTGGAGGCGACAGGAGGTGGCAAGAGTTTGAACGTGCGGTTTGAAGGACAGGGCAGAATCGAGTTACCCCGAGGCAGCGGATTTCAGGTGCGGGAGAGAGCGTGATGCCGTTTACCATAATAGATAGATCAGATTAGGGGGATACGTGAGATGGGGGAAAGATGATGAGTTCGGTTTTGTCTGAATTGAGTTTTAGAAAGCGAGAGGTGAAGGAGGATATGGCTGACAGACACTCCGGGATTCTGGACATAAGAGAGGCGACATCTGAGCCAGAGAGGTAGATCTGAGTGTCGTCCGCATACAGGTGGTACTGGAAGCCATGGGACTTTGAGTTGTCCTAGGCCAAGGGTATAGATGGAAAAAAGTAGAGGCCCTAGGACAGAGCCTTGAGGGACTCCAACAGAGAGAAGGTGGGATGAGGAGGTAGTATGGGAGTGGGAAACGCTAAATGTGCAGTCGGAAAGGTATGACGCAATCCAGGACAGGGCAAGGTCTTTGATGCCGAGAGAAGAAAGAATCTGTAGCAGTAGGCAGTGGTCGACTGTGTCGAAAGCAGAGGACAGGTCGAGAAGGAGGATGGAGAACTGTCTGTTAGCTTTGTCTGTGAGTAAGTCATTAGTAATTTTGGTCAGAGCAGCTTCGGTGGAGTGGTGGGGGCCCAAGCCAGATTGATGGTTGTCAAGGAGAGAGTTAGATGAGAGGTGGGAGGAAAGTTGACCATGGACATGCTGCTCAAGGAGTTTTGAAGCAAACGGGAGCAGTGATATGGGGCGATAGCTGGGCATAGCAGTTGGGTCAAGGTTAGCTTTTTTGAGGATGGGTGTGATGGTGGCTTGTTTGAAGGCAGAGGGGAAAGTACCAGAGGATAGCGATAGGTTGAAGAGATGGGTTAGGGCTGGAATGAGAGCGTGTTAGTGAGGTTGGGGAGCAGGTGGGAAGGGATGGGGTCAAGTGCACAGGTGGTGAGGTGTGATTTGGAAAGGAGGCGTGCAAGTTCTCCTTCAGTGATGTTGGAGAGGGAAGTTATTGGGGAAGGGCAGAGGTCTGGTATATGGAATGTTTGGGGTGGTGGAACAGTAAAGGTTTGCCTTGTTTGGTCTATCTTGTTTATGAAGTAGGTGGCAAAGTCCTCAGAAGAGATGAGGGGAGTTGGAGGTGGCAGTGGTGGGCGGAGGAGAGAGTTAAATGTGCTGAACAGCTGTTTTGTGTTGTAGGATAGTGAAGATACAAGGTTAGTGAAATAGGTCTGTTTAGCAGAAGTGAGGGCTAGTTTGAAGGCAAGAGTAGCTTGTTTGAAAGCGGTGAAGTCGTCTGGCAGGCGTGTTTTTTTCCAACACCGCTCCGCGACCCTGGATGCTGGTCAGAGTTTTTTGGTGAGGTTGTTATGCCAAGTTTGCCTATTGATTTGTCTCACTTTGCCATGCATGAGAGGGGCGACTGAGTCTATGGCTGATGTGAGGGTGTAGTTATAGAAAGCGGTGGCGCTATCCGTGTCGTGGAGTGAAGATATGGAGGACAGGCGTAGAAGAGAGTCTGAGAGTCTGTGAATGACTAGGTGTGCAAGGTTTCTGCGAGGATGTGGTACTGGCTGGACGTGGGGGGCGGGTGAGGAGGACAAGGAAGAGAAGGTGAGTAGATGGTGGTCAGATAAGGGGAAGGGAGAGGTTGTGAGATTAGATAAGGAACAGAGGCGGGTGAAGATGAGGTCTAGTGTATGCCTGTGTGGGTGGCTGTGGATGACCACTGAGTAAGTCCAAAGGATGAGGTAAGGGCCAGGAGCTTGGAGACTGCTGGTTGGCGGGTGTCAGTAGGGATATTAAAGTCACCCATTATGATGTTGGGGATGTCAGCAGAGAGAAAGTGAAGAAGCCAGGTGGATAATTGGTCAATGAAGGCAGTGGCTGAGCCCGGTGGTCGGTATATGACAGCCATTTGGAGATTAGAGGGAGATTAGATACGGACAGAGTGAACCTCGAAAGAAGGGATGCTCCTCTCTCACAAAGTGCGGTATCCACCATAGCTGGCGGAGAGCATGACTTGCGTCCCAGCTACTGGCAGCGCTTGACTTTGCTGCCATGCACAGGCAGTGACAGGCATGCCGACATCAGCTGCAGGCCTCTGATTGGTCAGTCGCTTGTATTGCAGTTCAGGGATTCGTCAGGTCTCTGCTCCTCGGATGGACGCACATCCAGGTGAAATAGACGCTGGTCTCGGTGGTCAGCCCTCCTGCACATGCCACCCTCTGACCACCATCGTTACGCCCCTGACCAGGGTCCAGGTACTAGTGTCCCCTCTCCACATCCTGTAGGTAGGATCGGTTTTGCTCGTAGTTGTACTTTGTCACCAGACATGAATTTCTCGGCTCGGACGATGTCGCTATAATCTGAGATTGGTTTTTAGTCAGATGCAAACAATGGGCCGGAACCAAATGAAGTCGGCTTCACTTATCCGATGATCACATTACTAACAAGGGAACTTTGCTCCGTCCATATCTAGCGATAACCCACCCTTTGTTCATCCACGCTGCAATCCGGACCCCCAGCTGCTGCCCACCGCCCTACTTCCATTCCTCACAGTTCACACATGACAGTTATAGAAGCCGCTTCTCTCTTCTGTCTCATTCCCCTCTATTCATTTAGATCCCATGTAGACCTGTCCCTGAAAAGACGCCTACAGAACTCACAATCCGCCGCGCCTATCTTAGAGGAATGAATGAAGTAATTGTATACACTTTCCTATTGGTTGTTCTGAATAATTAAATCTGGAGTCTAGACCTGACTCATTGACTTCTAATGGAGAGTTTGGTGGGCATATTCTGTTACCTGTGCAGAGGTCCCTGTGCAGAGAAGGGAGGGAAGTGAGCTGTGACATCACCTATTGTGAATGGTGGATCCTGTGCTATCTACAGTATATAGAGGTGTTATCAGTCACTGTACAGGAGGAGGAGGTGAGCTGTGATATCACCTATTGTGAATGGTGGATCCTGTGTTATCTACTGTATATAGAGGTGTTATCAGTCATTGTACAGGAGGAGGAGGAGGTGAGCTGTGACATCATCTATTGTGAATGGTGGATCCTGTGCTATCTACAGTATATAGAGGTGTTATCAGTCACTGTACAGGAGGAGGAGGTGAGCTGTGATATCACCTATTGTGAATGGTGGATCCTGTGTTATCTACTGTATATAGAGGTGTTATCAGTCATTGTACAGGAGGAGGAGGTGAGCTGTGATATCACCTATTGTGCATGGTGGATGCTGTGTTATCTACTGTATATAGAGGTGTTATCAGTCATTGTACAGGAGGAGGAGGTGAGCTGTGATATCACCTATTGTGAATGGTGGATCCTGTGTTATCTACTGTATATAGAGGTGTTATCAGTCATTGTACAGGAGGAGGAGGTGAGCTGTGATATCACCTATTGTGAATGGTGGATCCTGTGTTATCTACTGTATATAGAGGTGTTATCAGTCATTGTACAGGAGGGGGAGGTGAGCTGTGACATCAGCTATTGTGAATGGTGGATCCTGTGTTACTTACTGTATATAGAGGTGTTATCAGTCATTGTACAGGAGGAGGTGAGCTGTGATATCAACTATTGTGAATGGTGGATCCGGTGTTATCTACTGTATATAGAGGTGTTATCAGTCATTGTACAGGAGGAGGAGGTGGTGAGCTGTCACAAAGCTGCTTATAATATCAACTGATTATAACTTTTTTGAGAGATTCAATTTTTTGTCATTGCATATTATTCTACTGTATGTAATATATTAAAGATTTTATGTTTGATATTTAACACCTATTTTTCCTATAGGCTGGCGGGTTACGTGGAAGCAATATCTTCTCGGTTGGGTTTACCGATTCCAGATTTATCACCCAAACAAGCTGATATGTGGCAGACACGTGTTAGTGCACACATGGTATGTTGCTTCCTATGTTCCACCTTATTTATCTTCCTGCATAGTGCCAGAAATATATAAATATATGTATTGTTATATATAGATGGATGGATAGATAGATCTACAGGGCTACGGGAATCTGTCAGCAGGTATTTGCTATTTTATTTGAGCATAGCATGGTGTAGGGGCAGAGACCCTGATTCCATCGATGTATCTCTTACTGGGCTGCTTGGTGCAGTGTAGCAGATGTAGCAGTGGTCAGAATACTGAACTCTGTATAACCCCGCCCTTTTCATGGTTTGTGTACTTTCAGCAAGCTGCCAATCAGTGGTGGAGGCGGGGTTACACAGATTAGCTGGACTGCCTGGCACTATCTTGTCCTGCCCTGATAATCTCCTGCTGGTAAAACACTGATTGTATTGAAACTACAGCAAGCAGCTTAGCAAGTGACACATGACTGGAAACAGGGTCTCTGCCCCTACATCATGCCGCTCTCAGATGAAATGGCAAAAAATTGCTGACAGATCCCCTTTAAAGGGCTATTCTCAGAATCAAAACTTAATTTCCTGTTTATTGGCGACTATCATACTTGACCACCACTCTGTTTCTCGGATTGGGAAAAATAGCTCAGCACTGTTCTAGCCTTTCACCTGCACCAACGAGACCTGATCTTAGTTTTCGGACCCCACGCAATCCTCTATTCTGTGAATAAAAGATAACATTTGATTCTAGGAATAACCCTTTAATTTATCGTGTTATTTCCACCTGCAGTAAACTGAAGTGTACACAATGGCTGCGACGCGCGTGCGGCTGCACAGGGCACAGTCTGCAGCCTCTCTTGTGCCTTTGACCGTAATTTCTGATTTTCCAGCTTCTTGATCACAGTTCCTAGAAATCATTATAACTGTAGTGTTTGCTTGATGTATTCTGTCCATATCTCACCCATGAGATGCCTCGAGAAGAAATCTAATTAAGAAACAATGTTCGGTGCACAGATGGAAAAAAAAAACATAACACAGCTCTAATATTATTATTAATCAGATTTTTCTAAAACCAGATAAATTTAGGTTTCTGTCAATGTGTTACATAACCTACCTTGTTGCATAAGACACATGGGGGGGGATTTACGTAATTTATGCTAATTTTAGACGGTCTGAAATTGATGTTTTGTGGGTGATTTATTGGACCCGGCTATTCTGTGATCATCGGGTGCCTTTCAGGCCGGCTCGCTGCAGCTCTGACAGTGACTAGTGCCACTGTAGTGAACTAATTTCCCCTGTAACTGGAACTCCTGAAGATGCCCCAGTAACAGTGGGAAAAAATGCAACATACCATAAAAAAAGTTCTCCGGAGATCATTTATGATCTTTTGAGCAACAAGTTGTGTAAAAATAATTAAAACATGTGCATATATTTAAACACCTATAAAAAAAATTATGGACATATTAAAATAATACATTTTAAAAATATTGAAAAATTAGAACACCTACAATCTCCACTCCCCTCCGACATTAAAAGATAATTTTTAATACTTGATTATATCAAATAGAGTAAAAACAAACTATGAATTTTGGTATCCACGTAAAGAATTATTTCATTAGTATGAAAACGTGAACAGTAAAAAAAAAATATATATACAGGTCCTTCTCAAAAAATTAGCATATAGTGTTAAATTTCATTATTTACCATAATGTAATGATTACAATTAAACTTTCATATATTATAGATTCATTATCCCCCAACTGAAATTTGTCAGGTCTTTTATTGTTTTAATACTGATGATTTTGGCCTACAACTCCTGATAACCCAAAAAACCTGTCTCAATAAATTAGCATATTTCACCCGTCCAATCAAATAAAAGTGTTTTTTAATAACAAACAAAAAAAACATCAAATAATAATGTTCAGTTATGCACTCAATACTTGGTCGGGAATCCTTTGGCAGAAATGACTGCTTCAATGCGGCGTGGCATGGAGGCAATCAGCCTGTGACACTGCTGAGATGTTATGGAGGCCCAGGATGCTTCAATAGCGGCCTTAAGCTCATCCAGAGTGTTGGGTCTTGCGTCTCTCAACTTTCTCTTCACAATATCCCACAGATTCTCTATGGGGTTCAGGTCAGGAGAGTTGGCAGGCCAATTGAGCACAGTAATACCATGGTCAGTAAACCATTTACCAGTGGTTTTGGCACTGTGAGCAGGTGCCAGGTCGTGCTGAAAAATGAAATCTTCATCTCCATAAAGCATTTCAGCCGATGGAAGCATGAAGTGCTCCAAAATCTCCTGATAGCTAGCTGCATTGACCCTGCCCTTGATGAAACAGTGGACCAACACCAGCAGCTGACATGGCACCCCACACCATCACTGACTGTGGGTACTTGACACTGGACTTCAGGCATTTTGGCATTTCCTTCTCCCCAGTCTTCCTCCAGACTCTGGCACCTTGATTTCCGAATGACATGCAAAATTTGCTTTCATCAGAAAAAAGTACTTGGGACCACTTAGCAACAGTCCAGTGCTGCTTCTCTGTAGCCCAGGTCAGGCGCTTCTGCCGCTGTTTCTGGTTTAAAAGTGGCTTTACCTGGGGAATGCGGCACCTGTAGCCCATTTCCTGCACACGCCTGTGCACGGTGGCTTTGGATGTTTCCACACCAGACTCAGTCCACTGCTTCCTCAGGTTCCCCAAGGTCTGGAATCGGTCCTTCTCCACAATCTTCCTCAGGGTCCGGTCACCTCTTCTCGTTGTACAGCGTTTTCTGCCACATTGTTTCCTTCCAACAGACTTACCATTGAGGTGCCTTGATACAGCACTCTGGGAACAGCCTATTTGTTGAGAAATTTCTTTCTGGGTCTTACCCTCTTGCTTGAGGGTGTCAATGATGGCCTTCTTGACATCTGTCAGGTCGCTAGTCTTACCCATGATGGGGGTTTTGAGTAATGAACCAGGCAGGGAGTTTTTAAAAGCCTCAGGTATCTTTTGCATGTGTTTAGAGTTAATTAGTTGATTCAGAAGATTAGGGTAATAGGTCATTTAGAGAACCTTTTCTTGATAATGCTAATTTATTGAGACAGGTTTTTTGGGTTATCAGGAGTTGTAGGCCAAAATCATCAGTATTAAAACAATAAAAGACCTGACAAATTTCAGTTGGTGGATAATGAATCTATAATATATGAAAGTTTAATTGTAATCATTACATTATGGTAAATAATGAAATTTAACACTATATGCTAATTTTTTGAGAAGGACCTGTATAATTACCAAAAAAATGGCTTTCTTCTTTATTTGTCACAAAAATAAATATGCAAATTAGGTACTGGTATTTTCATGGACGCCAGAAAAGCTCCCAATAAATTATACAGTTTTTCTTGCATAAAACAAAGGGCCCCATGATATTCACGCCAGTATGATGACATGATGGTGCATACAGAAATGTGGTGATGAGCAGAATCCTTTTCGTTCGTTGTCTTCCTTCTCCGGTGGATACATAATTTATGGCCGGGATCCGCTCCTGCCAAATCCCTCATCTTCATCTTTGGAACTTGTGGACAATGTGAACATGTTTCTGATGCGCTACATAGTAACCCAAGCATACGTGCTTACCGAAGAACCGGCACCGGCTGTTCAGCGGCAGCTGATTGGCTGCAGACGTGTGCCGTAACCAGTGGACCTACTGTTAAAGGGGTTGTCCACTACTTTTACGGAGTTTTAAAAAGTTTTTTAAAAACTTACTTGTCCTAACTCAAGACCAAGCCATTAACCTCTGTTTACACTTTTTCATCTTTTCATAAATGCGATTTTAAGCAGCTGATTTTTCTGTTACTGTCCCTTTTTTTTTTTCTGTCGGGGGTGGGATTATTAGCAGCCGTTTGGATTGGTTGCAGCTTTTTTTTTTCTGCTTTTTTATTTATTCATTATTCTTTTATTTCAAATATTGCGTCCTCTTTAAGGTCATAGAATACATTAGGGGGGGGGGGATATTTCAATATATATTGAATTGTATAGATAATATTTTACCTGATTTTCTCTGTAATTGGGGCAGGAATATTCACCCAAGTTATAGTGGAAGTTGCATAGCCGAGCAGGGTCTCGGAGAACCAAGTGACTCATGCTTACTCCGTACACCGATTGTTCATATGACTGCTGGGTCTGGGGGAGAAAGCACGTTCAGCGTTTTCCTTGTTATTGTACACATACACACAGCAGTCGAGAAGGCAGAAACTGTAACCAACCATCTCTGTCTTCTCTATGGGGAGCAGGATTCAGGAATGCAGCTCTGAGGTTAATACAGGATAATGATTGACTTTAGGAATTACCCTTTAATCATGTTATTTCCACCTGCTGTAAAGCCCCCGTCTCACTAAGCGAGATCGCTAGCGAGATCGCTGCTGAGTCACAAGTTTCGTGACGCAACAGCGACCTCAGTAGCGATCTCGCTTTGTGTGACACGTAGCAGCGACCAGGCCCCTGCTGTGAGATCGCTGGTCGTGTCGGAATGGCCTGGACCGTTTTTTGATCGTTGAGGTCCCGCTGGGTAGCACACATCGCTGTGTTTGACACCTTACCAACGACCTCGTTGACGACTCAGACACTGAATCGTCATAATAGCTCCCATGTGACATCGTTGTACAGGTCGCTACAGGTCGCTGGTGAGATGTCAAACAGTGAGATCGCAGCTGCGATCGTTAGTAAGATCTCACTGTTTGACATCTCACCAGCGACCACATAGCGACGCAGCAACGATCCCTGACAGGTCGTATCGTTGTCGGGATCGCTTTAGCGTCGCTAAGTGAGACGGGGCCTTAAGGTTTAGTTTTACACAATGGCTGCGACGCGCGTTCGGCTGCACAGGGCACAGTCTGTTGCCTTTGACCTGCATTTCAATCATTTTAACTTTAAGATATATATATATTTTTTTTAAGTATGTTATTGACTAAGTTATTTTTTGTTTTCCTACCTCTTTAGGGAAAAGCAATAGGAGTCGCCATTGGCTGCATTTTGGGAATGTTCCCCCTCTTGTTTTTCAAGTGGGATGACGAGGAGAAATCGGAAAAAAAGAAAAAGTGATGCTGTTTTGTAAAACTCAAACCTCAGCCACGTACGCAGAGATACTTAGAGGACACTTATATCTGGGAACAATCCGATGTTCAGCATGACCCGACCCCACCGATTCCTGGCTTCCATGTTCTCGGAATGCATGAAGGAACCATCGGACTTGTCTACAACGCACAAAGACATATTCACTGTTTTCCTTCCTTCTGCAGAACTTCTGGTTTGGAATAAATTGGAACTTTTCCTTCAAGAAACTTGGTTGTCTTTGTTGACCTTTGCCGAAAACTGGAGATAATTCTCGGGTGTCCAATCTCTATTGAACGTCATGTATCAAAATTTGTTTTTCATGGCGATGATTCTGGTTATGAATTGACAGATTTTGTTGAAAACCCCCCAAAAACTATTTTGACACTTGAGGCCCATAAAAAGTCCCATAAAATACCGCAATCTGGTCTTAAGCCGAATGTTGCAATATCCTAATAGATGTTCTTCCTATATAAAACTATGATACAGCCATGACTTCCATTTTTTGGGTTTTGGTTTTTTTTTGCATGATTTTTTAATAGTGTTTTTCACATGGGCATGGCTTACGTGGGATGATCTACATATAATTATTATTAATTTTTTTAGGGAAGGATAAGAATTTGCTTTTTTTTTTTTTTTGTTAAAAAAAATTTTAATCCTAAAAATGAAGAAGAAAAAAATTCAATGTTTACCAGCCAGTTTTATTGAAGACGGGGCAAATGTAGCAGAATTAAGTACACGGGTATAGTAACAGTGATTTTTGTAGGTGGTCGTTCAATGGATGTGGGAAGTGGATTTTTTTGGAGAGGGGAGGTGAAGGTGCATTTGATTCAACCCAGTCCCTTTTTTGTTTTTTTTTTGTTTTTTTTCTTGACTGTACCTTTTAGTCTTGTGATTGGTTGCACTAACATCCTTGCAGATAAAGCTAGCCAATCACAAGAAGTGGGCGGAGCTGAAAACGGCCGATTGGATTATGGTAGTTTAGCGAGTAGTCAGATTTTTTTTTTTTTCGGATGAATACTATAAGTTTGTCTTCCCTGGCTTTGCCGAACTCAAATTTGCGTGAACATAAGTAAGCGATATATAAAAGTAACGGGATTCATTGAAGCCTCAAACGAACAATGTTTTCCTGTTTCTAACCATTTATGCTGTAATGTTATAGGCGGGGAATTTTTTTTTGTTAACTGCTTTATTAGTTTGCTCATTTTTATGAAGAATTGTATATATTAACAGTTGTCTGATAAAATATATAAATTAGACCTTATACTTGCAACTTGTTCTCTCTGTATTTTCATTTAAGGCCACAACCTAATTACTTTATGCTTCCTTTAATGGAGATTTGAGGGGCTTCAATTTTTTTATTTTTGTTGCAGCTAGTAGTTTTCACTGCCATCATTTAAAGTATATAATGACTTTCTTACATCACCTTTTGCCAAATTGTGTGAGCTAAGGCTGCTTTCACACTAGCATCGGTACGGGGCCGTCGCGCTGCGTCGACCCGACGCATACTGTGAAGAAAATGCCCGACGTTGGCAGCGGAAGCAGTCTTACGACGCTTCCGCTGCCCCATTGTAAGGTGCGGGGAGGAGGGGGCGGAGTTTCAGCCGCACATGCGCGGTCGGAAATGGCGGTCCCGACGCACAAAAAAAAACGTTACATGTAACTTTTTTTGTGGCGGCGGTGCGCCAAAACACGACGCAACCGTCGCAATGCGTCGGTAATGTTGGTCTATGGGGAAAAAACGCATCCTGCAGACAACTTTGCAGGATGCGTTTTTTCTCCACAACGACGCATTGCGACAGTGTGAAAGTAGCCTAAAGTGAGCAAAAAAGTGTATTTTTTAAGTTTTTTTTTTTTTTTTTTTAAATCATGTACAAAATGTGATAATCCTGTTGTTCCCAATACCAAAGATGCATTTTTTATTCATTTTTTTATTTTATTTTTGTGTGCTTTATTTTTATTTTTTTTTATTTTCACCCAATTTTTTTATTTTTTTTTTATTTTAGTTTAAATGCTTTTGACAATACTTAGTGATGAGCAAACATGCTCAAATAAGGTGTTATCCAAGTATGCTCGGGGGCTAACAGAGAGTCTTCGTTTTGCTTGAAAAATATGATCGAGTCTCCGCGGTTGCATATTTTTCAAGCACGCGGAAGACACTCAGCACCTGATCACGATCGGGTAACACCTTATCCCAGCACGTTTGCTCATCGCTAATAATAATACAATGCAATATTGCCATATATTATGCCTGACCGTGAAAATTGAGACCCCTCCCATCTAACCGCCTAGATGCTGCACTCAAAAGCTATTGACTGCTGCATCTTAAGGGGTCAAATAGCTGAGACTGGAGCCAACGCCAATCTGTCATTTCTGCCCGTTTCCAGCTTTTTTTTTTTTTTTTTTTTAATATATTCTAAATTTCATCCATAAACAATGCTTCATCTGCAACTTTATGGAGCTCTTTTTTATGTTAATGTCCCTTTAATATGCAGCTCTCTGGGTTGATGAGCTGAGGAAAGTTCTCCTGGGCTCCCTGTGCTGGCTCCAGTATGTCGTTAACAGGGAAACTCCTGTGGTTTACTTGTTAAATAAGGTGTAACATTTACATCCCCATGTATTATGTATGAAGTGCTGTGTGCTTTGCAAAACGCCAACATTATAAACATGTCTGCTCCGGTATTCCTCCTGGAAGGTGGTGAAGCTCCGAGCATCTGCAAGTGAGACTCCAAATCTCCTCCACGGGTTCTTATCATGAAGAATAGAAAATATTTAAATTTTATGTGTATATATATATATATATATATAGAGAAAGCGAGAGAGAATTAGTAAAGGTAAACGGCATGATGGCGGGCCAGAGGTTATACACTGGGGTCAATGTGAGCATGCTTGTCTACTCTATCAAATACATGGTGAGTGCCTTGGAAGAGCAGGCGAGTCTCCCAGGCACCTTCCTCAATTCTTCTGTCCTTCCAATCCCGGGAGACATCGCAGATCTCTCTAGTGCTGCCACCACTGCATCCTTGTCTCTAGCCGCACCCATGGGTGAGTAAAAGCTGCTGGAGTTGTGAAGTAGACATGAGGGTCCCGAGAATCCAGTCAGGAGGCTGCGATTATTTAGGGGGCCTGATGTGACTGTTTTCTGGCGTCTGTATTTTTTATGGGGTTTGATCTGAGGTCTGTTAGCCTTTGAGATGTCTGTTCTGTATATGTTTGGGGGGTCGGGGAGAGAGGTCTGGTCTATATCTGCCTTTGCTTCTAAAGAGTCTATATTTAGAGGGTCCGGGTTTATTTGTTTAGTTTTGGTCTGTTTGGTGGGTCCAGTCTGTTATATTTCTGGCATCTGTTTAAGGGTCTGATATGGGGTCTGAGTTAGGAGTTACTTTTCTGAGATCTACTTATTTAGTCATCAGGTCTCTTTTTTGTGTGTGTGTGTGTCTAGTCTGACGTATCTATTTATTTTTTACATCCATTTTAGGGTCTGGTCTGGGCCTTCTCTGTTTGACGGTCTGGTCTGGGCCTTCTCTGTTTGACGGTCTGGGAATTCTGTGTATTACATTTCTATTATCTAATTAGGGTCTGTATAATGCGCCTGTTTTCTGGCATCGATTTTTTTGGTGTGGTTTCTATTAGCCATTAGGGGGTGTTGGTCCTGTATATCTATAGGGGGTCTGGCCTATGGAGGTCTATGTTTTGAAAGTAGAGTCCATGTTCAGTGGGTCTGGGGTCTGTATTTGTTCAGAGGGTCTCTATTACTTTTCTGGCATCCTATTATTTAGGGGTCTGCAATCTGTAAATTAATAGCGTTTTTTAGTAGGTATGAGTTCAGTATATGTTTAAGGGGCTCTGGTCTATGTCAGTCTTTGTTTAGGGATGTGTTGTTGACGGCGGCTCTGGTCTGGGTTATTTTGTTTAGAGGGTCTGGTCTGTGTTACTCTTTTGGTATCTATTTGGGGGTCTAGTCTTAGATATGTATTTGTGTGTCTGGAAAGGGTTCAGTATTACTTTTCTGACATTTAGGCTATGTGCACACGTCAGGATTCCGTGCAGAGATTCCCTGAACAAAACCGGACATTTTCTGCAAGAAATCCGCATGCGTTTTTCTCTCGCGGATTTTTTGCGTTTTTTTCCAGAGGTTCCCAATGCAATAATATAGTGGCAAATCTGCAAAAAATCCGCAAAATTAATGAACATGCTGCGTTTTTTACCGCAATGCGTTTTTTTTCACGGAAAAAAAGAAACATATGCACAAAAATTGCGGAATGCATTATAAATGATGGGATGCATATGTATGCGTTATTTAAGCGTTTTTATCGCGTTTTTATAGCGAAAAAACGCGAAAAATCCTGAAGGTGTGCACACAGCCATAGGGGTCGAGTCTGGTCTGTGTTACTCTTCTGGTATCTATTTGGGGGGTCTAGTCTTAGATCTGTAATTGTTTGTGGTTCTGGTCTGAGGTCTACATCCTTTTTCTGACATTTATTTCGGGGTTTGGGGGGAGACTATTTTTTTTTTAAGGTGTGATGGAGAGGATCATGTGCTCTCCTTGTGACTGACGCCAATTTTTGACGTGGCACCAGGCTCTATATAATTAAAACAAAATTTGTCAACACTTAATCCGCCATTTCCTGTAATCTCCTTGATGTCCTGTGTAAAATACAGTACACGGCGGCCATTTTACGCCTGGCATGGCTTTGTCTGTTACAGAAGATGCCTGTGGTCTGTGATGTGGAGGTTATACTTTCACATACCGTCCTGTGTTATCGCCACCAGGCACACGGTACACCCCGTGACCCCGACATGTCCCCATTTCTTCCACCTCCCTCCTCCACAGTAATATACAGAAGAAATCAATGGAGCTTCCACAACACATTTTACAGAACATGTGACAGAATTTGATTCCGCCATCACTGGACAAACAACCACTTATCTACCGGTTGTCAGGGTAACCAGTAATGGTGATTACAGGCCAAAGACATTAGACTATATCCCAGATGTTGGAGAGGTGATTTGCTAATGAGAAATGAAACTATTAAGTGTAGAAATGAAGCTGTCAGAGGAACATCGGGGGAAGGGGGGGGGGGCATTTAACGTTAGGCTGATTCTGGTCTTCGCTGACCATTTCTTTGTATGACTATTTAAAGGACGTCCCAGTCAGCAGTGATATTGTCATGAATACCATCTTTAATGTTACTGGGTCATCATCTACTGAGGTGTTTTTTTTGTTTTTTAGGAAAATTATTCTTCCAATTGATTTGTACTTAATCTAATTAGTTAAAAATGTACAAAAAAAATTTCAGATTCACCAGAATCCAATTTTTCAGGATTGGTTCTGCGCAAATGTTGCGCCATTTTGCTGGATTCTAAGCCCTAGAATGAGGCTTCTCTTGTTGGTCTTAGGCTACTTTCACACTAGCGTTAACTGCATTACGTTTCAAAACGTCTTTTTTCAGAAAAAACGCATCCAGCAAAACTTTTTGCTGGATGCGTTTTTTTCCCATAGACTTGTATTGGCGACGTATGGCGACGGATTGGCATACGTCGTGTACGTTTTACGACGGATGCGTCGAAATTTGGCGACACGTCGTCTCAAAAAAACGTAGATTGTAAGGCTAGTTTCACACTAGCGTTAACTGCATTACGTCGCAAATCCGTTTTTTGGCCGAAAAAACGGATGCGTCAAAAAAGTGAAAAACGGTGACAAACGTATGCCACGCATCCAGCATTTCGACGGATCCGTCGCAAATCCGCTAAACGTTTCCGTCGAAAATACTGGATGCGTTGCATACGTTGTATCCGTTTTACCATCCGTTGTATCCGTTTTTCCGACGGATCCGTTTTTAAAAGGGGAGGCTCCCAAAATTTGATTGGCTACTGGAAAATTTGAAAAACTATATAGTACTGTATTTACAGCCCATCTTTGTGGGTTTTAGTTTTGTGGCAGCGATGGAAGGTGTTCTTGGGAGGATTGCTAGTTTGGTTACCGACGTTATCTTTGAGACAAATCGCCTGGATATCATAGTGCGGGAGAAGGAGGCGGCAGCGGAAAGGCGTAGGATGCTTCTGCAGCAACGGAGACGAAGACGAATGTGGATTCATCCGATTAATCAACTACGGATGACCCGGGGTGTCCAGTCCACTCTGTACCTGGAGTTGCGGCACAATCCACACAAATTCCACAACTACGTGCGGATGAGGATTGAACATTTTGATTTTTTGCTTGCAAAACTGGAGGATGTCATCCGAAGACAGGATACAAGGATGAGGCTTGCCATCACACCGGCGGAGCGGCTGATGGTGACCCTGCGGTAAGCCTCTTTTTTTTATTTCATTGCTGATATTGAATGTTATATTACATGCTGCAGAAAATACTGCGCTGGCATATTGCGCACTATTTTCTGCAGCATGTAGTTTTGGTTTTCTTGGCGGACATTCAACTGCTTTATTTAAATGTCATTGCTGATATTGAATGTTAACAGACTGCAGAAAATACTGTGCTGAAATATTGCGTTGCATTTTCTGCAGTTTTTTTTTTTTTTGGTTTTTTTGGGTTTGATGACATGCAACTGCTTTTTTCCTGTCATTGGTCATTTTGAATGTTATATTACATGCTGCAGACAATACTGCGCTGACATATTGCGCACTATTTTCTGCAGCATGTAGTTTGTGTTTTCTTGGCGGACATTCAACTGCTTTATTTAAATGTCATTGCTCATATTGAATGTTAGATAACAGACTGCAGAAAATACTGCGCTGAAATATTGCGTTGCATTTTCTGCAGTTTTTTTTTTTTTGGGTTTTTTGGGTTTGATGACATGCAACTGCTTTTTTCCTGTCATTGGTCATTTTGAATGTTATATTACATGCTGCAGACAATACTGCGCTGACATATTGCGCACTATTTTCTGCAGCATGTAATTTGGGTTTTCTTGGCGGACATTCCACTGTTTTTTTACACCGGATTCATGCTGGTTTTATTGGGTCTCCTGTCATTTTAAAAAAAATTAACAGTGCCATATTATAAAAAATTGCACAGACAAACAATTTTTAACATTTTTTTTTTTTTTTTTTTTATAAAGTTTCCTAGCTACGGGTGAATCTATGACTTCGCTCCATTATCAGTTCAGGCTGGGCATTTCAACTATCTCTGGAATAGTGAAGGACACATGTCGGGCTGTTTGGACCACTTTGCAACCAGAGTATATCCCCCAACCATCCACGGAAATCTGGTTGCGAAGTGCTGAAGAGTTTCAGCAAATTTGCAATTTCCCTAATTGTGTGGGTGCAGTTGACGGGAAACACATAAGGATTGCGAAACCGGCAGGAACAGGATCGGAGTATTATAATTATAAGAAGTATTTCTCCATCGTCCTTATGGCTATTGCAGACGCCAACTGCAGGTTCCTTGCCGTGGACATTGGAGCGTATGGACGGTCCAATGATTCGCAAGTGTTTAAAAACTCTCCGATGGGTCGTTGCCTTTATGGAGAGAGCTACGATTTCCCGCCAGCCAGACCACTGCCAGGAACAAATGACCCAGCCCTGGAATATGTCTTTGTAGGTGATGAAGCCTTTCAACTGTCGCTGCACCTACTGAAACCGTACAGTAGCCGGAACTTAAACCATACCAAGCGGGTCTTTAATTACCGGCTTACTAGAGCACGAAGAGTAGTGGAGTGTTCCTTTGGCATATTGACGGCGAAGTGGCGAGTTCTGCTGACGGCTATCAAGCTGAAAACAACAACTATAGACGAGGTAGTTAAAGCCTGTGTGGTGCTCCACAACTTTGTCCTGTCAAAGGAGCCCGTTTCTTTGGATGATGAAGAGTTGGAGACCACCTTGTGGGACTACCGCAGCAGCTCGGTTCGCTCTACAAGTTCAGTTACAAGGATGAGGGACCAGTTTGCCGATTATTTTGTCTCACCTGTCGGGCGGATCCCGTGGCAAGACATGATTGTGTAACCTGTTTCCCATGTGTAACCTGTTTCCCATGTGTTTTGGTTATGTAAAAAAAGTGTTTCTGCCCCCCCCCCCCAAAAAAAGGCCCAAAAGCGTGGTTTTCTTGCTAGTAAAACCATTATGTTATACCCTTTACATGTCTGGTGTTTGTTTTTATTAAACCTTTTTTTATTATATTACCTTAATAAATCCACACACACACAAAGAGTAGAATTGTAATCAGAAATTTATTTTAACTCTTTTTTTTTTTTTTTTTTTTTTTGTTTTGCCAAAAAAATATATATATATTTTCCAACATTTTTATAGAAAAATTAGAACATTTTTTAGAATCTTATTTACACACTTTACAAATTTTCAAAGTGTTGGGTGGAGATATGAGAGGAGGATGTGCCGGAAGGTTGGACCACGTCGATAGGTGGGGAAACCCTACTTGTTTGGGGTGCAGTGGAAGTGGGGGTTAAACCAAGAGGCTGACCAGAGGGGGGTGGTGTTGGGGTAGGTGGAAGAGAAAAGTTCAGTAAGGAAAACATTGGGGAAGTAATTTGGTCTAGGGGCCGGGATTGTTGTGGGGACTGGGTCGGGTATTGTGACTGGGTAGGGTAGTGGGAGTGGCGTGGGGTTTGGTAATGGTGCTGGTGTGGGGATTGGAGCTGGGTTTGGTAATGCTGCTGGTGTGGGTATTGGGGCTGGGTTTGGTAATGGGGGGTATGGTGTGGAATTGGAGTGGAGGTGTGGTGAGGTGTGTGGGTCGATTCATTAATGGCCTGCAGTGCAGCATTATGGCAGGTATTCATTACCCGCATCTGTTGCTCAAAAGAAAGCTTCTCCATGCTCATGAGCATGGATTGGAAAAAAAGGTTGGCCGGATCGGGACTTACAGCTGAATGCAGCCTATCCAAGCGACTGCTGGTTTCCTGGCTTGTTTCACTGATGCGTGATTGCACCATGTTGAAACCAGCAGTCACTTGCTCTCCCAAAATTTTGAAAGAGCCTTGGAAGGATGCATTCAGGTGTAAGAACTCAGGAGCATAGCTCCTTTCCTGACCCCTCTGGCGCTGCCGCCACGAACCTAATGGTGGTGTCGAGGTGGCAGGATCAGAGGGGTGGGGTAAAGGGAACGCTAACTGTTCAGCATCAGATGCGAGCAATGAAGCCTGCAATAATGCTCCACTGCTTGGGGCGGATGAAGTGGAGGGGACAGAGGGGTCAGAGGAGAGGACAGAGGGGTCAGAGGAGGGGACAGAGGTGTGGGGCCTACCGACGTGGCCCTCAGTGGCGGACTCAGGAGGGATCGCTTCAGAGGGCGCAGAGGAAGATGCAGGCGCCCGGTGGCTGGAGAAGGTGCTGTGAAAGAAAAAACAAAAGAAATTAATACATTGGAATGAAAAAGCCCTGACTGAAAGCAAACTAAGTAGACAGGTTAACATGGTTATAATTGGGCTGTAGAATACTTACACTCTGCTCAGCATTGTTCGCCTCAGGAAGGAGAGGGCCTGGCCATATTTATATCTGCTCCTCTTCCTTCCTGCAGAGCCACTCGGGGCCTTCATCTCATCATTGAATTCCCTCTTAAAGCGATCCCTCAGTGACCGCCACCGCTTCCTAACCTTTCCAACTGTGAAGACAAGAATCAAAAGAAAAAACAAAAAATTGGTAAATGCAATACATTACAGTCAGCTCAAAACATCACTGGAAAGTGAATACTTACCTAGTTTGCTCTGCTGCTGAGGATGAAGGCTCTCCCGCCTTGGAAACAGGGTGCGACACACTTCGTCCCAGAGCCGACGGGTGACACCGGTATCTGCATGCCTGCGGTCAGCCATGTTCCACAGCGGCTCCCGCTCACGAACCTCCTCGATGAGACAGTCTACATCAATGTCATCATCATCATCATCCTCCTCTTCTGCGGGAGCACGCTGTGAAGCCTGTGTCAAAAAAAAAAAAAAGGAAAACAAACAAATTAGTACACTGAAATACTAAAGTACCAATAGAATCCCCCTCCCCCAAAAAAAAAAAAACTCACTGATGGCCGACCGTGGCGACGAGTCCGCCGACTCTGGGACTGTCTGGGAGAGCCTTCAGCGGCAGCAGCAGGAGCAGCAGCAGCAGCCTGAAATGAAGGAAACAAATTCTCAGTTAAGGTAGGCAGGTGTTTAGTAATCTGTTTTGTGTATGGTGCAGTGTGATGTGCGAAGCAACTGTTTCACCACTACTTACACTTGGTTCCTCCTCCACTTGCATCTCTCCACCCGTCTCGCCCCCTTCTGACAGCTCCTCATCTGATTCAGCTTCCTGTTGAAACATAATGTATGCATGTAGTTATCCATAAAAATTTAATTTAAAGAAATTTAAAAAAAAAAAAAAATTTTGTGTTAACTTACCGATACACGCTGTTGCTGTGGAGGAGGGCTGTCAGAAGAGGACATCGTTTTGTGGTCCTGGTGGGCAGCGGCTGTGTCCTGGTGGGCAGTGGCTGTGTCCTGGTGGGCAGCGGCTGTGTCCTGGTGGTTCTGTAAGTTAAAGACACACTTGCAATCTGCTCGACACATTGAAGTAGCAGATTGGGGTCTTCAAAACTTACTTCTAGCTCTTTAGCTGTGGTCCTGGTGGGCAGCGGCTGTGTCCTGGTGGGCAGTGGCTGTGTCCTGGTGGGCAGCGGCTGTGTCCTGGTGGGCAGCGGCTGTGTCCTGGTGGTTCTGTAAGTTAAAGACACACTTGCAATCTGCTCGACACATTGAAGTAGCAGATTGGGGTCTTCAAAACTTACTTCTAGCTCTTTAGCTGTGGTCCTGGTGGGCAGCGGCTGTGTCCTGGTGGGCAGTGGCTGTGTCCTGGTGGGCAGCGGCTGTGTCCTGGTGGGCAGCGGCTGTGTCCTGGTGGTTCTGTAAGTTAAAGACACACTTGCAATCTGCTCGACACATTGAAGTAGCAGATTGGGGTCTTCAAAACTTACTTCTAGCTCTTTAGCTGTGGTCCTGGTGGGCAGCGGCTGTGTCCTGGTGGGCAGTGGCTGTGTCCTGGTGGGCAGCGGCTGTGTCCTGGTGGGCAGCGGCTGTGTCCTGGTGGTTCTGTAAGTTAAAGACACACTTGCAATCTGCTCGACACATTGAAGTAGCAGATTGGGGTCTTCAAAACTTACTTCTAGCTCTTTAGCTGTGGTCCTGGTGGGCAGCGGCTGTGTCCTGGTGGGCAGTGGCTGTGTCCTGGTGGGCAGCGGCTGTGTCCTGGTGGGCAGCGGCTGTGTCCTGGTGGTTCTGTAAGTTAAAGACACACTTGCAATCTGCTCGACACATTGAAGTAGCAGATTGGGGTCTTCAAAACTTACTTCTAGCTCTTTAGCTGTGGTCCTGGTGGGCAGCGGCTGTGTCCTGGTGGGCAGTGGCTGTGTCCTGGTGGGCAGCGGCTGTGTCCTGGTGGGCAGCGGCTGTGTCCTGGTGGTTCTGTAAGTTAAAGACACACTTGCAATCTGCTCGACACATTGAAGTAGCAGATTGGGGTCTTCAAAACTTACTTCTAGCTCTTTAGCTGTGGTCCTGGTGGGCAGCGGCTGTGTCCTGGTGGGCAGTGGCTGTGTCCTGGTGGGCAGCGGCTGTGTCCTGGTGGGCAGCGGCTGTGTCCTGGTGGTTCTGTAAGTTAAAGACACACTTGCAATCTGCTCGACACATTGAAGTAGCAGATTGGGGTCTTCAAAACTTACTTCTAGCTCTTTAGCTGTGGTCCTGGTGGGCAGCGGCTGTGTCCTGGTGGGCAGTGGCTGTGTCCTGGTGGGCAGCGGCTGTGTCCTGGTGGGCAGCGGCTGTGTCCTGGTGGGCAGTGGCTGTGTCCTGGTGGGCAGCGGCTGTGTCCTGGTTTATCTGTTATATGTATAATGGATCTATAGTTAGACCACCCCCTGAACTAGGTAATGTTCAATGATAAACACCCTACTAAAATGATGTCAGAAATGTTCATACAGGTGAACACCAAAACCCCCCCAAAAAGTTGCACGTTATACCATTCATTTCCATGTCCCAAAAAACAAAATTTTTTAATGTTAACACCATGAAAAAATATATTTGACACATTTTATTTAAAATAAATAACCTCTCCCCCCCCAAAAAAAAAAAAAAAATACTTTACAGGTTAACCTTTATTAAAAAAAATGAGCCCTCAACCAACCCTGTATTGCATGTGTAACCATTGGTACATACACCAGTTTTAAATTTACCTTTATGAAATAATACTACGGACATTTTTTTAATAAACATTTTATTATAATTTTTTTTTTGCACTTTTTTTTTTAAAAATCACAAGGAGCTGACATGCTCTTTATTTTAAATACAAGTACTTCAACTGCAAATGGTTATAACTGTAATAAAAAAAAATTCAACACTTTTATTAAATAGAAAAACCCCACACTCACACATTCAAACCACAAGCTGCACACCGCTAGACTTTTTTAAAAAACACATCAGATTTAAAAAAAAAAAAAAAAAAATTAAACCACATGCTGCACAGACCACTATACAGTCAATACATCAGAAAAAGGCAAATAACCAATTATACAGCATGGACAAATGCACATGCCATCAACAAGACGCACACAAAAAACATGCATGGTATGTGTCCACATTCAGGATCGCATCAGAATTTGGGCAGGATTTCCCATCAGTATTTGTAAGCCAAAACCAGGAGTGTAAAAATTAGGTAAAGTATAATACGAAAACAGGCACACTTTTGCTTTTATCACCCACTCCTGGTTTTGGCGTACAAATACTGATGGAAAATCCTGACCACATCCTGATGCAATCCTGCACATGGACACATACCCTCCCACATGAACAGGCATAAAATTGGCAAAGGCATAATATGGTGCAGGCACATGGTACAAAAGCACACAGCCGTCCAAAAATGCACACATACACATGCACGCACATAGCTTTATGCAAATACACATATGTACAACAAAGGCAGAAAGGTGAAACCAATCAGAAGACGCATACACACACACACATACAAAAGGCTGACAATCCTTTGGCTGAAGCAGCAGGTCTTCACAGTGGCTGGCATCATGGTGGATCTGGACTCTAGCATGGCACTGGCTGGTGCAGGACGATGGCAGGCCTCAGGTTCTCTTCAGGTTTTAAGCTCTTGCTGTAGTCAGTAGTACCTCATACACACAGAAATGCACAGGCACACAGATGCACACTAAAATTGCAATACTCACACTGGCTATGGTGGCTGGAGTCTTGTAGCAGGATGTCTGGAGTCTTGTGGCAGGATGGCTGGAGTCTTGTGGCAGGATGGCTGGAGTCTTGTGGCAGGCTGGGGTCTTGTGGCAGGCTGGCTGGGGTCTTGTGCTTGGCTGGGGTCTTGTGGCAGGCTGGCTCTTGCTGGCAGGCTTCTTTGCTTCTCTGTGTCTTGCTGGCATATGTGGGGTTCAAGGCCCAGGCCAGGTTTATATAGATTTGGGGGTGTCTGGCCAATTGGCAACAAAATACTTCTTCTGAGCATGCTCAGTGTAAAAAAAACGTATTGCAGCGCTGCATTGCGTCGTACGACGTGTCCCGACGCATCCGTCGCTCATAGGCTTCCATTGCAGCCAACGACGTATGCCGCAGGATGCGTCGCGACACGTTTTTTAGGCGGAGACAAAAAACGTTACAATCTACGTTTTTTTGAGACGACGTGTCGCCAAATTTCGACGCATCCGTCGTAAAACGTACACGACGTATGCCAATCCGTCGCCATACGTCGCCAATACAAGTCTATGGGAAAAAAACGCATCCAGCAAAAAGTTTTGCTGGATGCGTTTTTTCTGAAAAAAGACGTTTTGAAACGTAATGCAGTTAACGCTAGTGTGAAAGTAGCCTAACGTTTTTTGTCTCCGCCTAAAAAACGTGTCGCGACGCATCCTGCGGCATACGTCGTTGGCTGCAATGGAAGCCTATGAGCGACGGATGCGTCGGGACACGTCGTACGACGCAATGCAGCGCTGCAATACGTTTTTTTTACACTGAGCATGCTCAGAAGAAGTATTTTGTTGCCAATTGGCCAGACACCCCCAAATCTATATAAACCTGGCCTGGGCCTTGAACCCCACATATGCCAGCAAGACACAGAGAAGCAAAGAAGCCTGCCAGCAAGAGCCAGCCTGCCACAAGACCCCAGCCAAGCACAAGACCCCAGCCAGCCTGTCACAAGACTGCAGCCAGCCTGCCACAAGACTCCAGCCATCCTGCCACAAGACTCCAGCCATCCTGCCACAAGACTCCAGACATCCTGCTACAAGACTCCAGCCACCATAGCCAGTGTGAGTATTGCAATTTTAGTGTGCATCTGTGTGCCTGTGCATTTCTGTGTGTATGAGGTACTACTGACTACAGCAAGAGCTTAAAACCTGAAGAGAACCTGAGGCCTGCCATCGTCCTGCACCAGCCAGTGCCATGCTAGAGTCCAGATCCACCATGATGCCAGCCACTGTGAAGACCTGCTGCTCCAGCCAAAGGATTGTCAGCCTTTTGTATGTGTGTGTGTGTGTATGCGTCTTCTGATTGGTTTCACCTTTCTGCCTTTGTTGTACATATGTGTATTTGCATAAAGCTATGTGCGTGCATGTGTATGTGTGCATTTTTGGACGGCTGTGTGCTTTTGTACCATGTGCCTGCACCATATTATGCCTTTGCCAATTTTATGCCTGTTCATGTGGGAGGGTATGTGTCCATGTGCAGGATTGCATCAGGATGTGGTCAGGATTTTCCATCAGTATTTGTACGCCAAAACCAGGAGTGGGTGATAAAAGCAAAAGTGTGCCTGTTTTCGTATTATACTTTACCTAATTTTTACACTCCTGGTTTTGGCTTACAAATACTGATGGGAAATCCTGCCCAAATTCTGATGCGATCCTGAATGTGGACACATACCATGCATGTTTTTTGTGTGCGTCTTGTTGATGGCATGTGCATTTGTCCATGCTGTATAATTGGTTATTTGCCTTTTTCTGATGTATTGACTGTATAGTGGTCTGTGCAGCATGTGGTTTAATTTTTTTTTTTTTTTTTTTAAATCTGATGTGTTTTTTAAAAAAGTCTAGCGGTGTGCAGCTTGTGGTTTGAATGTGTGAGTGTGGGGTTTTTCTATTTAATAAAAGTGTTGAATTTTTTTTTATTACAGTTATAACCATTTGCAGTTGAAGTACTTGTATTTAAAATAAAGAGCATGTCAGCTCCTTGTGATTTTTAAAAAAAAAAGTGCAAAAAAAAAATTATAATAAAATGTTTATTAAAAAAATGTCCGTAGTATTATTTCATAAAGGTAAATTTAAAACTGGTGTATGTACCAATGGTTACACATGCAATACAGGGTTGGTTGAGGGCTCATTTTTTTTAATAAAGGTTAACCTGTAAAGTATTTTTTTTTTTTTTTTGGGGGGGGAGAGGTTATTTATTTTAAATAAAATGTGTCAAATATATTTTTTCATGGTGTTAACATTAAAAAATTTTGTTTTTTGGGACATGGAAATGAATGGTATAACGTGCAACTTTTTGGGGGGGTTTTGGTGTTCACCTGTATGAACATTTCTGACATCATTTTAGTAGGGTGTTTATCATTGAACATTACCTAGTTCAGGGGGTGGTCTAACTATAGATCCATTATACATATAACAGATAAACCAGGACACAGCCGCTGCCCACCAGGACACAGCCACTGCCCACCAGGACACAGCCGCTGCCCACCAGGACACAGCCGCTGCCCACCAGGACACAGCCACTGCCCACCAGGACACAGCCGCTGCCCACCAGGACCACAGCTAAAGAGCTAGAAGTAAGTTTTGAAGACCCCAATCTGCTACTTCAATGTGTCGAGCAGATTGCAAGTGTGTCTTTAACTTACAGAACCACCAGGACACAGCCGCTGCCCACCAGGACACAGCCGCTGCCCACCAGGACACAGCCACTGCCCACCAGGACACAGCCGCTGCCCACCAGGACCACAGCTAAAGAGCTAGAAGTAAGTTTTGAAGACCCCAATCTGCTACTTCAATGTGTCGAGCAGATTGCAAGTGTGTCTTTAACTTACAGAACCACCAGGACACAGCCGCTGCCCACCAGGACACAGCCGCTGCCCACCAGGACACAGCCACTGCCCACCAGGACACAGCCGCTGCCCACCAGGACCACAGCTAAAGAGCTAGAAGTAAGTTTTGAAGACCCCAATCTGCTACTTCAATGTGTCGAGCAGATTGCAAGTGTGTCTTTAACTTACAGAACCACCAGGACACAGCCGCTGCCCACCAGGACACAGCCGCTGCCCACCAGGACACAGCCACTGCCCACCAGGACACAGCCGCTGCCCACCAGGACCACAGCTAAAGAGCTAGAAGTAAGTTTTGAAGACCCCAATCTGCTACTTCAATGTGTCGAGCAGATTGCAAGTGTGTCTTTAACTTACAGAACCACCAGGACACAGCCGCTGCCCACCAGGACACAGCCGCTGCCCACCAGGACACAGCCACTGCCCACCAGGACACAGCCGCTGCCCACCAGGACCACAGCTAAAGAGCTAGAAGTAAGTTTTGAAGACCCCAATCTGCTACTTCAATGTGTCGAGCAGATTGCAAGTGTGTCTTTAACTTACAGAACCACCAGGACACAGCCGCTGCCCACCAGGACACAGCCGCTGCCCACCAGGACACAGCCACTGCCCACCAGGACACAGCCGCTGCCCACCAGGACCACAGCTAAAGAGCTAGAAGTAAGTTTTGAAGACCCCAATCTGCTACTTCAATGTGTCGAGCAGATTGCAAGTGTGTCTTTAACTTACAGAACCACCAGGACACAGCCGCTGCCCACCAGGACACAGCCGCTGCCCACCAGGACACAGCCACTGCCCACCAGGACACAGCCGCTGCCCACCAGGACCACAGCTAAAGAGCTAGAAGTAAGTTTTGAAGACCCCAATCTGCTACTTCAATGTGTCGAGCAGATTGCAAGTGTGTCTTTAACTTACAGAACCACCAGGACACAGCCGCTGCCCACCAGGACACAGCCGCTGCCCACCAGGACACAGCCACTGCCCACCAGGACACAGCCGCTGCCCACCAGGACCACAAAACGATGTCCTCTTCTGACAGCCCTCCTCCACAGCAACAGCGTGTATCGGTAAGTTAACACAAAATTTTTTTTTTTTTTTAAATTTCTTTAAATTAAATTTTTATGGATAACTACATGCATACATTATGTTTCAACAGGAAGCTGAATCAGATGAGGAGCTGTCAGAAGGGGGCGAGACGGGTGGAGAGATGCAAGTGGAGGAGGAACCAAGTGTAAGTAGTGGTGAAACAGTTGCTTCGCACATCACACTGCACCATACACAAAACAGATTACTAAACACCTGCCTACCTTAACTGAGAATTTGTTTCCTTCATTTCAGGCTGCTGCTGCTGCTCCTGCTGCTGCCGCTGAAGGCTCTCCCAGACAGTCCCAGAGTCGGCGGACTCGTCGCCACGGTCGGCCATCAGTGAGTTTTTTTTTTTTTGGGGGAGGGGGATTCTATTGGTACTTTAGTATTTCAGTGTACTAATTTGTTTGTTTTCCTTTTTTTTTTTTTTGACACAGGCTTCACAGCGTGCTCCCGCAGAAGAGGAGGATGATGATGATGATGACATTGATGTAGACTGTCTCATCGAGGAGGTTCGTGAGCGGGAGCCGCTGTGGAACATGGCTGACCGCAGGCATGCAGATACCGGTGTCACCCGTCGGCTCTGGGACGAAGTGTGTCGCACCCTGTTTCCAAGGCGGGAGAGCCTTCATCCTCAGCAGCAGAGCAAACTAGGTAAGTATTCACTTTCCAGTGATGTTTTGAGCTGACTGTAATGTATTGCATTTACCAATTTTTTGTTTTTTCTTTTGATTCTTGTCTTCACAGTTGGAAAGGTTAGGAAGCGGTGGCGGTCACTGAGGGATCGCTTTAAGAGGGAATTCAATGATGAGATGAAGGCCCCGAGTGGCTCTGCAGGAAGGAAGAGGAGCAGATATAAATATGGCCAGGCCCTCTCCTTCCTGAGGCAAACAATGCTGAGCAGAGTGTAAGTATTCTACAGCCCAATTATAACCATGTTAACCTGTCTACTTAGTTTGCTTTCAGTCAGGGCTTTTTCATTCCAATGTATTAATTTCTTTTGTTTTTTCTTTCACAGCACCTTCTCCAGCCACCGGGCGCCTGCATCTTCCTCTGCGCCCTCTGAAGCGATCCCTCCTGAGTCCGCCACTGAGGGCCACGTCGGTAGGCCCCACACCTCTGTCCCCTCCTCTGACCCCTCTGTCCTCTCCTCTGACCCCTCTGTCCCCTCCACTTCATCCGCCCCAAGCAGTGGAGCATTATTGCAGGCTTCATTGCTCGCATCTGATGCTGAACAGTTAGCGTTCCCTTTACCCCACCCCTCTGATCCTGCCACCTCGACACCACCATTAGGTTCGTGGCGGCAGCGCCAGAGGGGTCAGGAAAGGAGCTATGCTCCTGAGTTCTTACACCTGAATGCATCCTTCCAAGGCTCTTTCAAAATTTTGGGAGAGCAAGTGACTGCTGGTTTCAACATGGTGCAATCACGCATCAGTGAAACAAGCCAGGAAACCAGCAGTCGCTTGGATAGGCTGCATTCAGCTGTAAGTCCCGATCCGGCCAACCTTTTTTTCCAATCCATGCTCATGAGCATGGAGAAGCTTTCTTTTGAGCAACAGATGCGGGTAATGAATACCTGCCATAATGCTGCACTGCAGGCCATTAATGAATCGACCCACACACCTCACCACACCTCCACTCCAATTCCACACCATACCCCCCATTACCAAACCCAGCCCCAATACCCACACCAGCAGCATTACCAAACCCAGCTCCAATCCCCACACCAGCACCATTACCAAACCCCACGCCACTCCCACTACCCTACCCAGTCACAATACCCGACCCAGTCCCCACAACAATCCCGGCCCCTAGACCAAATTACTTCCCCAATGTTTTCCTTACTGAACTTTTCTCTTCCACCTACCCCAACACCACCCCCCTCTGGTCAGCCTCTTGGTTTAACCCCCACTTCCACTGCACCCCAAACAAGTAGGGTTTCCCCACCTATCGACGTGGTCCAACCTTCCGGCACATCCTCCTCTCATATCTCCACCCAACACTTTGAAAATTTGTAAAGTGTGTAAATAAGATTCTAAAAAATGTTCTAATTTTTCTATAAAAATGTTGGAAAATATATATATATTTTTTTGGCAAAACAAAAAAAAAAAAAAAAAAAAAGAGTTAAAATAAATTTCTGATTACAATTCTACTCTTTGTGTGTGTGTGGATTTATTAAGGTAATATAATAAAAAAAGGTTTAATAAAAACAAACACCAGACATGTAAAGGGTATAACATAATGGTTTTACTAGCAAGAAAACCACGCTTTTGGGCCTTTTTTTTGGGGGGGGGGGGGCAGAAACACTTTTTTTACATAACCAAAACACATGGGAAACAGGTTACACATGGGAAACAGGTTACACAATCATGTCTTGCCACGGGATCCGCCCGACAGGTGAGACAAAATAATCGGCAAACTGGTCCCTCATCCTTGTAACTGAACTTGTAGAGCGAACCGAGCTGCTGCGGTAGTCCCACAAGGTGGTCTCCAACTCTTCATCATCCAAAGAAACGGGCTCCTTTGACAGGACAAAGTTGTGGAGCACCACACAGGCTTTAACTACCTCGTCTATAGTTGTTGTTTTCAGCTTGATAGCCGTCAGCAGAACTCGCCACTTCGCCGTCAATATGCCAAAGGAACACTCCACTACTCTTCGTGCTCTAGTAAGCCGGTAATTAAAGACCCGCTTGGTATGGTTTAAGTTCCGGCTACTGTACGGTTTCAGTAGGTGCAGCGACAGTTGAAAGGCTTCATCACCTACAAAGACATATTCCAGGGCTGGGTCATTTGTTCCTGGCAGTGGTCTGGCTGGCGGGAAATCGTAGCTCTCTCCATAAAGGCAACGACCCATCGGAGAGTTTTTAAACACTTGCGAATCATTGGACCGTCCATACGCTCCAATGTCCACGGCAAGGAACCTGCAGTTGGCGTCTGCAATAGCCATAAGGACGATGGAGAAATACTTCTTATAATTATAATACTCCGATCCTGTTCCTGCCGGTTTCGCAATCCTTATGTGTTTCCCGTCAACTGCACCCACACAATTAGGGAAATTGCAAATTTGCTGAAACTCTTCAGCACTTCGCAACCAGATTTCCGTGGATGGTTGGGGGATATACTCTGGTTGCAAAGTGGTCCAAACAGCCCGACATGTGTCCTTCACTATTCCAGAGATAGTTGAAATGCCCAGCCTGAACTGATAATGGAGCGAAGTCATAGATTCACCCGTAGCTAGGAAACTTTATAAAAAAAAAAAAAAAAAAAATGTTAAAAATTGTTTGTCTGTGCAATTTTTTATAATATGGCACTGTTAATTTTTTTTAAAATGACAGGAGACCCAATAAAACCAGCATGAATCCGGTGTAAAAAAACAGTGGAATGTCCGCCAAGAAAACCCAAATTACATGCTGCAGAAAATAGTGCGCAATATGTCAGCGCAGTATTGTCTGCAGCATGTAATATAACATTCAAAATGACCAATGACAGGAAAAAAGCAGTTGCATGTCATCAAACCCAAAAAAACCAAAAAAAAAAAAAACTGCAGAAAATGCAACGCAATATTTCAGCACAGTATTTTCTGCAGTCTGTTAACATTCAATATCAGCAATGACATTTAAATAAAGCAGTTGAATGTCCGCCAAGAAAACCAAAACTACATGCTGCAGAAAATAGTGCGCAATATGCCAGCGCAGTATTTTCTGCAGCATGTAATATAACATTCAATATCAGCAATGAAATAAAAAAAAGAGGCTTACCGCAGGGTCACCATCAGCCGCTCCGCCGGTGTGATGGCAAGCCTCATCCTTGTATCCTGTCTTCGGATGACATCCTCCAGTTTTGCAAGCAAAAAATCAAAATGTTCAATCCTCATCCGCACGTAGTTGTGGAATTTGTGTGGATTGTGCCGCAACTCCAGGTACAGAGTGGACTGGACACCCCGGGTCATCCGTAGTTGATTAATCGGATGAATCCACATTCGTCTTCGTCTCCGTTGCTGCAGAAGCATCCTACGCCTTTCCGCTGCCGCCTCCTTCTCCCGCACTATGATATCCAGGCGATTCGTCTCAAAGATAACGTCGGTAACCAAACTAGCAATCCTCCCAAGAACACCTTCCATCGCTGCCACAAAACTAAAACCCACAAAGATGGGCTGTAAATACAGTACTATATAGTTTTTCAAATTTTCCAGTAGCCAATCAAATTTTGGGAGCCTCCCCTTTTAAAAACGGATCCGTCGGAAAAACGGATACAACGGATGGTAAAACGGATACAACGTATGCAACGCATCCAGTATTTTCGACGGAAACGTTTAGCGGATTTGCGACGGATCCGTCGAAATGCTGGATGCGTGGCATACGTTTGTCACCGTTTTTCACTTTTTTGACGCATCCGTTTTTTCGGCCAAAAAACGGATTTGCGACGTAATGCAGTTAACGCTAGTGTGAAACTAGCCTTACTCATACTTGTCCCGTTGCCACGCGATCCTTTGATTGGCTTCTCTTTTCTGACACGGTCATTGTCTACACCCTATCTGGTGCTTCTCACCACCGGGCAATTTTCCGTTTTCATTTTTTTCCCTCCCCTTCTTCCAAAAGCCATACAGTTATTACTTTTTCTGGACAAGTTGTTGTTTTGAACTACGCCATTCATTTTACTATTCAACGCACTGGAAAACTGGGAGCAAAATTCCAACTATAGTATGAAACAAGGCAATTCTACGATTTCGTTTTATCAGTTTTGTTTTTTCAACATTCATTATGCTCTAAAAATACAATTCTCCGTGTCAGTATGATTATGGTGATATTAAACTGGTCAATAGTTTTGTTTTTGTTTTTTTCTAATTTGTGACGATAAAAGAAAATATGGAAATTTTGCTTGTCGTCATGTTCAAAGACCTGTAACGTTTTCAATATTTGGTTGATGAAGCTTATTTTTTACATGCCGAACTGATATTTTTACTTATACCATACTGGTGTAGCTATGATGTTTTGATCGCTCCTCATTGTCTTTTTTTTTTTTTTTTTGTATTGTTTCAGCGACCAAAAAAATGCAATTCCCGCATTTTGATCTAGTTTCTCATTACGCAGTTTTCCAATCAGCTTAATAAAATTTATAATTTCTATAGATCAGACTTTTACAACGTGGAAAATATCAAATTTGGGGGGTGGATTATTACATTTTTTTAATTTTTAATTAAAGAACTAAAGGGTGATTTTTATATATATTTCATAGTTTTAAAAACAGTTTTGCTTTACTTTTCATTGTACTTTGTAGTCACCTTAGGGCACTTATACCACAAATATGCAGTTTATAGCTAAAATTACTGTATTCTCAGTCACCAGTCACATACTGGTCTTCATAGGTGTACCTTTGACAGGCATGGGCCGGCGGTTTTGCCAACTCATCCCGACACCCTGTGATTAGTGGAGCTAAGGGGATTGTGGAATGGGGTGCACTTGGGCATGTGCTGTGAGGAGTTACAGGCAGCATATGTAGCACTTCTGCAATTGTGGCTGTTAGACGCAGATGATGGCTGAATAACGTAGCCATCTTCTGCCGGGAAAGATGGGGTGTTAGTTTCTGTGCCTTTAAAAAAAAGATATCCAACATGTGATAAATATACGTTGTCCAGTCATGGCTGAAAGTGTTGCCACTCTTGAAATTGTTCAAGAAAATGAAGTATTCCTCCTAGAAAATTATTGCAATTACACATTTTGTTATACTCCTGTTTATTTCCGTTATTTGTATTGTTACAACACACAAAAACTGAGGGGAAAAAAGGCAAAATGGGAATAATTTCACACAAAACCCCAAAATGGTCAAGACAAAATTGTTGGCACCTTTCCAAAATTGTGGGTAAACAACTTTTTCAAACCTGAGGCTTGTTCAAACTCAGCTGTCGCAAGTAACAGGTGTGGGCAATATAAAAATCACATTTGAAACCAGATAAAAAGGGGACAAGTTGACTCAATCTTTGCATTGTGTGTCTGTGGGTGCCACACTAAGCATGGGGAAAAGAAAGAGAAGATAACTGTCTGGGGACGTTAGAACCAAGATTGTTGAAAAATATTAACAATCTCAAGGTTACAAGTCCATCACCAGAGTTTTTGATATTCCTTTGTCCACAGTGTGCAACATAATCAAGAAGTTTACAACCCATGGTACTGTAACTAATCTCCCTGGACGGCAGAGGAAAATTGAAAGGTTGCAGTGCAGGATAGTCTGGATGACGGATAAGCAGTCCCAATAAAGTTCCAAATAAATTCAGGCTGTACTGCAGGCTCAGGGTGCATAGGTGTCAGCATTAACTATCTGTCTATTTTTATAGGAGACCCAGGAGGACCCCACTGCTGACACAGGAATAAAAAAGCTAGACTGCAGTTTTCCAAACTGTACATGAGTAAGCAAAAATCCTTCGGGGAAAATGTCTTGTGGCTGAGATCAAGAAAAAGCTTTTTTGTAAACACGTCATTCTACTGTTTACTAAAAACAATGAAAGCTACAAAGAAAAGAATATAGTACCTACAGTCAAATATGGTGGAGGTTCAAAGATGTTTTAGGTTGTATTGCTGCCTCTAGCACTGGATGCCTTGACTGTGTGCAAGGCATCATGAAATCTGAAATTACCAATGGATTCTGGTTTGCAATGTAGTGTCAGAAAGCTAGTCTTGCGTCATGGGTCTTCTATCAAGACAAAGATCCCAAACTTACTTCAAGAAGCACCCAGAAATGGATGGAAACAATGCGCAGGAGAGTTCTGTAGTGGTCAGTAGTGAGTCCAGATCTAAACCCCATTGAACACCTGTGGAGAGATCTTAATATGGTGCTATATAAATAAATAATAATAATAATATTGCTGTTCGGAGAAGGCAGCCTCAAATATGAGAGACCTGGAACAGTTTGCAAAAGAAGAGTGGTCAAAAATTCTAGTTGAGACATGTAAGAAGTTTGTTGATTGTTATAAGGAGCAGTTGATTGAAGGATTTTATTCCAAAGGGTGTGCAACAAAATATTAAGTAGAGGGTGACCACAATCTTGTCCGGCCCATTTTTGAGGTTTTGTGTGAAATTCTGTCCAATTTGCCTTTTTCTTCTTTTTTTTTGTGATGTTTCAATACACACAAAGGAAATAAACATGTGTATAACAAAATGTGTGTAATTGCAATAATGTTCTGGGAAAACTACTTCATTTTCTGAAGAAATTTCAAGGGTGCCAACACTTTTGGCCAAGACTGAGTGTCAGGAAGGGAGGAAAGTAAATAACTTGCCGCTCATCCCACATGCAGTATTGTGAAAAATTGCCCCCTTCCTGATTTCCTATTCTTTTGCATGTTTGTCACACGTAAAACGGTCTTTATTATGAAGGGAATTTCACACAGGACCTTGTAGGTTTGGATTTCTTTTTCCCTTAATAATATAGACCTTCATTTATAAACTGCATTTTATGATTATTTGTCTTATATTTAAATTTGTTTGGTGATCTGAAACATTTAAGTGACAAACATGCAAACAAATAGGAAATCAGAAATGGGGCAAACACTTTTTCACACATCTGTAACTGCGTGGGGCAAAGATAATGGCAGCAACAGAAAAGCGAAGATCTGGCAGTGGCTTAAGGAAAAGACTGCCAAAGAGGAATTCATTGAGACAACTATGCAGCAACGGGACAAGAACGGTGAAGGCCAAGGTGAAGGGCACTCGTATAAGAAGTGCTAATCTGCCTAAATCAGATTCAGGAGGTTCGCTCAACTCCTGTCCCATGTTTTGTTTACTCTGCAAGTAACTCTCATTGTACCGTGGAGGGTGTTACCATGTTCCCTTAGGCTACTTTCACACTGGCGTTAACTGCATTACGTCGCAATGCGTCGTTTTGCCGAAAAAGCGCATCCTGCAAAAGTGCTTGCAGGATGCGTTTTTTCTGCATTGACTAACATTAGCGACGCATTTGCAATGCAATGACACACGTCGCAACCATCGTGCGACGGTTGCGCCGTGTTGTGGCGGACCGTCGGGAGCAAAAAACATTACATGTAATGTTTTTTGCTCCCGACGGTCTGCTTTTTCCGACCGCGCATGCGCGGCCGGAACTCCGCCCCCACCTCCCCGCACTTCCCCGCACCTTACAATGGGGCAGCGGATGCGCTGGAAAAATGCATCCGCTGCCCCCGTTGTGCGGTGGAGACAACGCTAGCGTCGGGAACCTCGGCCCGACGCACCGCGACGGGCCGAGCCCGACGCTAGTGTGAAAGTAGCCTTAATGCTGGAAGTAGCACATTGCTAATAGATCGAAGGCGTGCCAATTGTCAGATGGGATAAATATTATCCTCCCAACATATGTAAAAAAAAAACCAACAAAAAACAACTTGTGAATACGCCCAAGATGAAACTGAGCTTAATTAAAGTGCGAGTGGTGCAAAAACGCGGTGCCACAAAACTGGTGGGAGGTGGCAGGAGGGAGGTTGTTTAAAGGCATTGTTGGGCATCATTCTTGGTATCTATGCAAAGGAAATGCATTAAATGCCCACACACGTTAAACTGTTGACGTAACCCACCGATATTGGTGGGTGCCGCCAACCATCTAATGTGGAGATACCTCGTGACAGATGATGCTGTGGGACAGAAGGATCAGGAATGTCTGTGATTTCAGACTGTCAATCTTTTTCTGTGTGTGTCTGAGTGGTCTGTAATGGAGAACTCGGGAGCGCTTTTCTAGCTGAATGCTTGTGTGTGTGGTGTTGGGGGGGGGGGGGGAATAGCTGATGGACTAAGAATAATTTGGGTGATCACTCACCTGACTGCTGTTTAAAGTGTATGTTGGACTTGAGACCTGCTGTTGTCTAGGCTTGTCATCCAAGGACCCATCAATGAGCCGGTAGGTGAGTGACAAGGTGCCGAAGTGGAGGCTGCTCAGTGGTTCAGCTCGAGTTTGAACCAGAACCAGAGTTGGCTTTAGTCTTGATTTAGCCTGGACAATCCGAGCCGAAAAAGTGGCAGGATGATGTTGATAACACCCAAATGTTTTGCCGTGTTTCTGTGAAGTTGTGGGAGTGAGGCTTAAATGTCCACTAAAATATTAGTAAGCACGTAAGTGTCAGAGCAGTGTGGCAAAGCAAAACTCAAGTATTGACACCAGGGCTGCCACTAGGAATTTTGGGGCCCCATACTGGCAAAATTTTTGGGGCCCCCTTGAGACTCCGCCCAGGCTCCACCCCAGCCCCGCCTACACCCCTCAAACTGTCCACAGTCCCACCGCTCTCTCTTGAAAAAACTACTTCTCACCAATCACACATTAACAGTTCCCATCACCAGATCACACAGATAGCCAGCAGCTTTTGTTTTAGCCAAAAGATTTTTCTAATCTGCCACCACAAGGCAGACTCTTTTGGCCGAGCTCTACTCTACGCTAACCTATTAAAAAATTTTTAAAATATGCAATACAATTTAGGTATTTATTTTTCAATTTTTAATATGACCAATAATATATATAAGGGACAAATACACTGCACCATGACCAGATCACATATTACCACCACATAGTGACCTGTAATACCACATACAAGGAACAAATACCGCCACACCATGACCAGACCACATATTACCACCACATGGTGACGAATAATACCACATGCAGGGAACAAATACCGGTACACCATGGCCGGACAACATATTACCACCACACTGAATATTAAAATACTGATCATTAATAAAAAGACACAATACTATCACCAAAAGTGCCATTATACACAGGAGATCTGTACTAAGTATGCAGTGTCTGTGTACAGGTAATACAGTGATCACTGGTGACATTCTACACAGGAGCTCTGTATATAGTGTCAGTGTAAAAGTAATACAGTGATCACTGGTGACATTGTACACAGGACCGCTGTATATAGTATACAGTGTATAGTGTCAGTGTACAGGTAAAACACGGACTCACCAGTGACGTCTATAGGTGTATTCCTTCAGCTTCGCTTTTCATCTTAATCCAGCACAGACCATCATCACTTCTTCCATCCAGAAGTCATCTCTGCAGGAAATAACACAGTTATCTAGAGCTCCGCTTGCAGAACACATTACTTAATTTTACTTAACATAGTGTCGCTCTGCACAGTAACAGGACCCCCCCCCCCCCCATTTAAAACAGTATCCTCAAAAAATAAACTAAATACATTACTGCAGTAATAATATCCCTTAATTAGCCCCTATGGTAATAATATCCCCCAGCCTGGCCCGTGTATCTCATTCCTGGCTCCTGCCAAGTTTTCCCATTCTGCCCTCATGAGTATCCATCCTGCCCCATCTGTCCCCATGATCCTGCCCCATCTGTCCCCATGATCCTGCCCCATCTGTCCCCATGATCCTGCCCCATCTGTCCCCATGATCCTGCCCCATCTGTCCCCATGATCCTGCCCCATCTGTCCCCATGATCCTGCCCCATCTGTCCCCATTATCCTGCTCCATCTGTCCCCATGATCCTGCTCCATCTGTCCCCATGATCCTGTCCCATCTGTCTCCATCCTGCCCCCGTGTCTCACATTCTGCTGTTTCCCATCCTGCTCCCGTGTGTCACATCCTGCCCCCCTGTGTCTCAAATTCTGCCCCGTGTATCTCACATCCTGCCCCCCCCCTCTATCTCACATCCTGCCCCGTGTCTCATTCTGCCCCGTGTCCCACATTCTTCTCCTGTGCTGTTTCCATTCCTTCTCCCTGCTTTCATTCTGCCCCCTGTGTTGTTTTCATTCTGCCCCCTGTGTTGTCTTCATTCTGCCCACTGTTGTCTTCATTCTGCCCCCTGTTGTCTTCATTCTGCCCCGTTTTTTCTTCATTCCTGCCCCCTGTGTTTTCTTCATTCCTGCCCCCTGTGTCTCCAATCTGCCCCGGGCTTGCCATATTCAGTAAAAAAAAAAAAAAATAGCTTTCTTCTTACCTCGCCGGGCTCCAGCGCCGACGTCCATCCCAGACATTTCAGCGCGGACTCGCCGGCGAATGACAATGACGTCATACGCCAGCGAGATGCGCACTGACGTCAGCTGCCAGCCTCCGATTGGCTGGAGGCTTTAACTATTGCCTTGCGGGCCCAGAAGGGTCCGCAAAGCAATAGTACCTGCGTCTTTGCCCCCTCTGCCCACCGGTCCCCATACGCCAGTCAGGGCAGTAATGCCCTGATGGCGGCCCTGATTGACACACGATTAATGGAGGAGAATTGGCGGTGATATCCGGGAACTGCCAACTATGTCACAGTCGTTTGGCTTCAGTCACCGCTCAGTATATTGTGAGCACACCCCAGCCCTGACTGACCGCTGTCTCTGGGAACATGGCGGGTTCTCTTTAATAAGCTTCTCCAGAAATAGAAATATGAAAGCGTTATAAAGAAAGCATGTTCACTCAATTCTGCAACCATTAATGGGAACCCTGTAACCACGTCTTATACGGCATTCATGAATTTGACCAATACACAAAAATCACCCCTTTCAAGTTGGTCACATGCCGCCCACGAGCTATTCATCATATTAGACGCGTAGCGCACACCTATTTACGCACTGGAGACATGACACACACTTCTTAGGGAGGCTAGTCCTGATCTGGTTCACCCCAAGTTTAGTAAGTTGGCAGATGAAGGGGATGTTGGCACAGGGGTAGCATTACAGCAGCCAGACACATCTTCTGAAAGCCAGGGGAATGTCTTCTCCAGTAACAGAGGAAATAAGAGAGTCTGGTAGGCCGGACAAATTGCATATTTCATCCATACATTGGACAAATACTGCTAACGCTGTACACGTATCCCTCATGATACGAACACCAATAATTGACAAGATGGAATGATCTCCTCACCAAGAATTTCCGAGAACATTCCATTCACTTAATCGCCTTCTCCTCCCTCTGCTCCCATTGTACATATTGTCCTGGTCTTCATTACAATTTTCTGCATTATTTTCCCAGACTTAGATTCCGATCTTTGTTCTAGTGTAAGAATTATAACATTATATTATAATGTTCCTTCTTAATTACTTCCAACTCTAAGAACACAACGCAGCTCTGTCCTTCAAAACCTCATGGGAAGCTCGCCACTTACTTTCCCAGGCTTTATTGCATACATTATTAAAGGGGTTGTCCATCAAGATAATAAGTTGTTTGAAATAATTACATTACGATTCCCTCCCTGGTTTAAAGCTCACAATTCCAACATTGGTCTGTCCCTCTTCTAAATTTGTGGTGGATGTGTGGACAATGCTACCTACCCAAATGCCTAGTGTCTACTGTAGACTATAGTTAAGGAGGGATAATGGTACAGGATTGTTTTCCAGGCTTTGATAATTGATTTAATTAGTTGTACATCATAAAAAGACCATTCCTGATCCAGCCCGATGAGGGGCGGTAAGTTTTGAGTGGAGGAACTTGGGTCACTACACAGACCATGTACAAAGGTCATTGTTAAAGGAAGGGGGAATCTGACATCATCTATTTGGATGGTGGATCCTGTGATATGTCACCTGCCTGCGATGATAGTGAGAGTTCTGAAAACTTATCTGTAAAGAACAGGAAGTGTGAGTTTAAAATAGCCCTGTATCCAATGTTAAAATACAGATTGTGATTGGAAAAAAATTGCCAATTTTTTAAAAGTACATTTTAGCATAAAAAGCTGAATTAAACAATAGATCATTTTTTGATTACACATTCACTTTAAAGGGAACCTGTCACCTCCAAAATCGAAGGTGAGCTAAGCCCACCGGCATCAGGGGCTTATCTACAGCATTCTGTAATGCTGTAGATAAGCCCCCGATGTATCCTAAAAGATGAGAAAAAGAGGTTAGATTATACTCACCCAGGGGCGGTCCCGGTACGATGGGCATCGCGGTCCGGTCAGGGGCCTCCCATCTTCTTATGATGATGTCCTCTTCTTGTCTTCACGCTGCGGCTCCGGCGCAGGCCCCTGACCGAACCACGAACCATCGGACCGGACCGCAGCGGGACTGCCCCTGGGTGAGTACAATGTAACCTCTTTTTCTCATCTTTCAGGATACATTGGGGGCTTATCTACAGCATTCCAGAATGCTGTAGATAAGCCACTGATGCCGGTGGGCTTAGCTCATCGTCGATTTTGAGGGTGACAGGTTCCCTTTAAATGTCCAACGAGCTCACATAGACGTGATGATCAGGTGTCCACATCCTTTGGCCATAAAGTTTATATATCATACACGTTTACAAACTTTTACAACATAAAGTGTATTTTTTATAAACTTTTACAAACTTTCTTGCAAGAGATGTGGAATTGTCATAGTTATAAACTTTTTTTGGCACGCTGCACCCCATCCACACCCTTTTATACCCTCCTAAAGGTGAATATGGACAACGTGGCTTAGCATTACAGCCAATGGCGGCTCAGTGGTTAGCACTTTTGCTTTGCGCCACTGATGTCCTGAATTCAAATGCCACCAAGGACAATATCTAGAAGGAGTTTCTATGTTTTCCCGGGGTTTGTGTGGGATTTCCTCTGGGTTCTCCGCTTTCCTCCAACACTCCAAAGGCATACTGATAGGGAAATTTGAGGTTGTGTCGAACCTAAAGATCTTCATCTAAACCAGATTAAACCTCAATACACAAATAAATCACCTTCCTCCAGAAAATGAAATAATGATATTACCGAGAGGCCAGCAAGAAAATCCTAATTTGCTTAAGGCAAGCCAATAGATCATGGCGCGGGGCAGACACGGCCCTAAGAGCGTGTATTTATTAACTCAAGTTGACAAACCAGAAAACTTTAAAATGCATCTGAATAAATTATGCACATGTTCCAGCTTTTTATCCCGGTGAGTAATTGACCCATTAAAATCAAAGTGGCATCCTGTCTGGCACTAAATTACATGACTGCGCTTCCCTGCCTAACAAATCGCCTGTCAGTGCACAGATACCCTTCCCGTATTGTGCATCTTCTCTGCTCTCGATCTATATTAATGAGCTGTGTCTCTGTCAGTAGCAATATGGCATCTCAAGGCAGTGCAAGGTGCCGTTATGGATGAGATCCAGGCAAGAGTAGCAACTAAAGCTCCACTCCACTAGTAGGGGTAGACTTATGTATAGTACCACTACTGTCAGGTGGGAATGGACTTTTAGGAACTATTGAGATAGTAGGATTTTTCTGCCCATGATTCCACCTTACTAATGGGGAGGTGATTCACGTTCAGCTCTGGGAACAGGAAGCTTTAATTTCTTCTCATGGAGTGATAGACTGTTAGAGTTGGAAGGGACCTCCAGGGTCATTGTGTCCAACCCCCTGCTCAATGCAGGAGTCACTAAACCATCTCAGATAGATGTCTGTCCAGCCTCTGAAGACTTCCATTGAAGGAGAGCTCTCCAACTCTTGTGGCAGCCTGTTCCACTCATTGAACACCCTCACTGTCAAAAAGTTTTTTTTCTAATATCTAATCTGTATCTTCTCCCTTTCTGTTTGAGCCCATTGGTTCTCCTGTTTCCAAGTGCAAATGATGATGTAAGATGACCACTATGAGGGCCGCCATGTGAAACATGTAGGGCCCATACAGTCTTGTCATGTGGGCTCCTCAGGTTTCCTCACTCTTTTCACAGCTTCCATGTTGTAGCACACTACTGTATATAAATTTGATGGCCACCTGTAGTGTCTCGATGGTAGCATTGACAACCATAATAGCATGTCCTCTTCTGTCCTGTTCTGTTTTCATTAATACTTCACACAAATTCTTCTGATTTAGACGACGGGCTTTCTTGATGGATTTCAACCAGCAAATTTTTCATTTCAAACCACGATCTTGAAATCATCCATGATATTAGAGCATGTGTACCAATTTTGGAAGTTTATTCCCTATTCATAGGGTCTGAAGTCTGGGACCCCCAAAATCAAGAGCAAGCTTGTTGCTTTTTCGGCACTCCCATGAAGAGTCAATGCTTGGCCTCTGCTCCGTTGAAGGGGGGCTCTTCTCTTCTCAGCCCTGTTCTTGGAATCGGTGGAGGTCCCAGTGGTTGAACTTCCATCAATAGTGAATAACATCCAAACTTGATACAAGTCCTTAAAAGCCTCTATGCTAATCTGAAAGGGGTTGTCCAAGATAGGAAAAACATGGCTGCTTTCTTCCAAAAACAGCGCCACCTCTATTCAGAGGTTGTGTCTAGTATTACAGCTCTTCTTCATAAAACTTCATGAGACTGAGTTTCTATACCATACACAACATGTGTAGCGGTGCGGCACTCATTGTTTTGGGGAAAACAGACGTCGTCTTAACTCCGTACTTCTTTCAAGACCCATAAATGCTTTAATGCCTTGATCAGTTCCAGTGCCGTCACTCGCTCAGTATTGCATTGCTATTTAAAGAAGGCTTAAATAATCTTAAAGATGATAATTTGTTTATTTATGAAGCACGAAATGAATTGGAAGCGTCTGCAGAGTAATCGGAGATGAGCCAGATGTCTGAGGTTTTTCATTTCCCTTTTGAGGTTTGTGAGAAGTGATCTGTCAATCCGCCCCGACGATATTACCTGATACTTATTATTTTTTTTATTCTCTCTCTCTCTCTCTCTCTCTCTCTCTCTCTCTCTCTCTCTCTCTCTCTCTCTCTCTCTCTCTCTCTCTCTCTCTCACTAATTACTACGTCCGAAAACGTAACATAGCACTATGATGCCGCAGGAGCCGGAACCTATGTCATCACGCTGCCCACAATTAATTGGCTCAAAAAAATGGCAGGGAAGGCGTCATTCGAAACGCGACTTTGGCGCCAAGTTCGCGTTCCACGTGGCCGACCCACACTGGGATCGGGTTTCATGAGACGCCGACTTTGCCAAAAGTCGGCGACTTATGAAAATGAACGACCCGTTTCGCTCAACCCTAGTAATTACTTTTTTCACTGCTTTTGATGCTCTGTTGAGAACAACAAAATATATATCTGCTTTTGTGTAAAAATAAAAAAAGAACAAAACTGTGGAACTTCTACTAATGACACAAACAATTAGCGTAACGAGCAAACACATAGCACAGCACTTTCAGTGCACCGCTCACCATATCCTAATTACAGTAGAAAATTCAGCGTCCAGTGTTTTTGCTAGCGATTAAAAACAAAAATAGGAAAAAATGGCTGTTTTCTTCCACATTGTGACACACCTTTCTACGGGTCATAGGTGGTATTGTAGCTCAGCCACAGTGACTACAGTGTTGTTGAGTTGCAATACCAGAGACCACCATGGACAGGTGTGGCGCTGTTTTTGGACTTATATTTGGTTGTATATATACAACTTCTGTAAGTATCAATATAGGGTTGGGAAGTCATTGGTAATTAAATATTCTATGCATTCCTCTTCCTTCTTATTGTCAGCTCAAAAAGGAGAAAACGCGCAGCAGAGAAGATGGAGGAGAGCCCAGTCATGCTTCCAAAAAGTACAGACTTTTCTGGGACAGTCCTGCAAGCTGGAGCCTCTAAAGGACCCGGTTTATGCAAACCACACTGAAAATTGGACATTTGGGGCATTGCATGGTGGTTTTGGAGCACTATGGGGTGTGTTGGCTAAATCTCCCAATTTTGGTAATTTAATTTTCGTAAGAATCTAGTGAATAATAGGAAGTTGAGGCCTAGGAGTCGTGGCCTGTAACAGGTAGTGGAGTAGTAGATGAGGCTCAGTAGTTGTGGCATGTAACTGGGAGTGGAATAGTAGATGAGGCTCAGTAGTGGTGGCATGTAACTGGTAGTGGAGTAGTAGATGAGGCTCAGTAATTGTGGCATGTAACTGGTAGTGGAGTAGTAGATGAGGCTCAGTAGTCGTGGTATGTAACTGGTAGTGGAGTAGAAGATGAGGCTCAGTAGTTGTGGCCTGTAACTGGCAGTGGAGAAGTAGATGAGGCTCAGTAGTTGTGGCATGTAACTGGTAGTGGAGTAGAAGATGAGGCTCAGTAGTTGTGGCCTGTAACTGGCAGTGGAGAAGTAGATGAGGCTCAGTAGTTGTGGCATGTAGCTGGTAGTGGAGTAGAAGATGAGGCTCAGTAGTTGTGGCCTGTAACTGGCAGTGGAGTAGTAGATGAGGCTCAGTAGTTGTGGCATGTAACTAGTAGTGGAGTAGTAGATGAGGCTCAGTAGTCGTGGTATGTAACTGGTAGTGGAGTAGTGGATGAGGCTCAGTAGTTGTGGCATGTAACTGGTAGTGGAGTAGTAGATGAGGCTCAGTAGTCGTGGTATGTAACTGGTAGTGGAGTAGTGGATGAGGCTCAGTAGTTGTGGCATGTAACTGGTAGTGGAGTAGAAGATGAGGCTCAGTAATTGTGGCCTGTAACTGGCAGTGGAGAAGTAGATGAGGCTCAGTAGTTGTGGCATGTAGCTGGTAGTGGAGTAGAAGATGAGGCTCAGTAGTTGTGGCCTGTAACTGGCAGTGGAGAAGTAGATGAGGCTCAGTAGTTGTGGCATGTAACTGGTAGTGGAGTAGAAGATGAGGCTCAGTAGTTGTGCATGTAGCTGGTAGTGGAGTAGAAGATGAGGCTCAGTAGTTGTGGCCTGTAACTGGTAGTGGAGTAGTAGATGAGGCTCAGTAGTTGTGGCATGTAGCTGGTAGTGGAGTAGAAGATGAGGCTCAGTAGTCGTGGTATGTAACTGGTAGTGGAGTAGTAGATGAGGCTCAGTAGTCGTGGTATGTAACTGGTAGTGGAGTAGTAGATGAGGCTCAGTAGTTGTGGCATGTAACTGGTAGTGGAGTAGTAGATGAGGCTCAGTAGTCGTGGTATGTAACTGGTAGTGGAGTAGTAGATGAGGCTCAGTAATTGTGGCATGTAGCTGGTAGTGGAGTAGAAGATGAGGCTCAGTAGTTGTGGCCTGTAACTGGCAGTGGAGAAGTAGATGAGGCTCAGTAGTTGTGGCATGTAACTGGTAGTGGAGTAGTAGATGAGGCTCAGTAGTTGTGGCATGTAACTGGTAGTGGAGAAGTAGATGAGGCTCAGTAGTTGTGGCATGTAACTGGTATTGGAGTAGTAGATGAGGCTCAGTAGTTGTGGCCTGTAACTGGCAGTGGAGAAGTAGATGAGGCTCAGTAGTTGTGGCATGTAACTGGTAGTAGAGTAGTAGATGAGGCTCAGTAGTTGTGGCATGTAGCTGGTAGTGGAGTAGTAGATGAGGCTCAGTAGTTGTGGTATGTAACTGGTAGTGGAGTAGTAGATGAGGCTCAGTAGTTGTGGCATGTAACTGGTAGTGGAGTAGTAGATGAGGCTCAGTAGCCGTGGCATGTAACTGGCAGTGGAGTAGTAGATGAGGCTCAGTAGTCGTAGCCTGTAACTGGTAGTGGAGTAGTAGATGAGGCTCAGTAGTTGTGGTATGTGACTGGTAGTGGAGTAGTAGATAAGGCTCAGTAGTTGTGGTATGTGACTGGTAGTGGAGTAGTAGATAAGGCTCAGTAGTTGTGGCATGTAGCTGGTAGTGGAGTAGTAGATGAGGCTCAGTAGTTGTGGTATGTAACTGGTAGTGGAGTAGTAGATGAGGCTCAGTAGTTGTGGCATGTAACTGGGAGTGGAATAGTAGATGAGGCTCAGTAGTCGTGGTATGTAACTGGTAGTGGAGTAGTAGATGAGGCTCAGTAATTGTGGCATGTAACTGGTAGTGGAGTAGTAGATGAGGCTCAGTAGTTGTGGTATGTAACTGGTAGTGGAGTAGAAGATGAGGCTCAGTAGTTGTGGCATGTAAATGGTAGTGGAGTAGTAGATGAGGCTCATAGTTGTGGCCTGTAACTGGCAGTGGAGAAGTAGATGAGGCTCAGTAGTTGTGGCATGTAACTGGTAGTGGAGTAGTAGATGAGGCTCAGTAGTTGTGGTATGTAACAGGTAGTGGAGTAGTAGATGAGGCTCAGTAGTTGTGGCCTGTAACTGGCAGTGGAGAAGTAGATGAGGCTCAGTAGTTGTGGCATGTAACTGGTAGTGGAGTAGTAGATGAGGCTCAGTAGTTGTGGTATGTAACAGGTAGTGGAGTAGTAGATGAGGCTCAGTAGTTGTGGCATGTAACTGGCAGTGGAGTAGTAGATGAGGCTCAGTAGTTGTGGCATGTAACTGGGAGTGGAGTAGTAGATGAGGCTCAGTAGTCGTGGTATGTAACTGGTAGTGGAGTAGTAGATGAGGCTCAGTAGTTGTGGCATGTAGCTGGTAGTGGAGTAGTAGATGAGGCTCAGTAGTTGTGGTATGTAACTGGTAGTGGAGTAGTAGATGAGGCTCAGTAGTTGTGGCATGTAACTGGTAGTGGAGTAGTAGATGAGGCTCAGTAGTCGTGGCATGTAACTGGCAGTGGAGTAGTAGATGAGGCTCAGTAGTCGTGGCATGTAACTGGCAGTGAAGTAGAAGATGAGGCTCAGTAGTTGTGGCCTGTAACTGGCAGTGGAGAAGTAGATGAGGCTCAGTAGTTGTGGCATGTAACTGGTAGTGGAGTAGAAGATGAGGCTCAGTAGTTGTGGCATGTAGCTGGTAGTGGAGTAGAAGATGAGGCTCAGTAGTTGTGGCCTGTAACTGGTAGTGGAGTAGTAGATGAGGCTCAGTAGTTGTGGCATGTAGCTGGTAGTGGAGCAGAAGATGAGGCTCAGTAGTCGTGGTATGTAACTGGTAGTGGAGTAGTAGATGAGGCTCAGTAGTCGTGGTATGTAACTGGTAGTGGAGTAGTAGATGAGGCTCAGTAGTTGTGGCATGTAACTGGTAGTGGAGTAGTAGATGAGGCTCAGTAGTCGTGGTATGTAACTGGTAGTGGAGTAGTAGATGAGGCTCAGTAATTGTGGCATGTAGCTGGTAGTGGAGTAGAAGATGAGGCTCAGTAGTTGTGGCCTGTAACTGGCAGTGGAGAAGTAGATGAGGCTCAGTAGTTGTGGCATGTAACTGGTAGTGGAGTAGTAGATGAGGCTCAGTAGTTGTGGCATGTAACTGGTAGTGGAGAAGTAGATGAGGCTCAGTAGTTGTGGCATGTAACTGGTATTGGAGTAGTAGATGAGGCTCAGTAGTTGTGGCCTGTAACTGGCAGTGGAGAAGTAGATGAGGCTCAGTAGTTGTGGCATGTAACTGGTAGTAGAGTAGTAGATGAGGCTCAGTAGTTGTGGCATGTAGCTGGTAGTGGAGTAGTAGATGAGGCTCAGTAGTTGTGGTATGTAACTGGTAGTGGAGTAGTAGATGAGGCTCAGTAGTTGTGGCATGTAACTGGTAGTGGAGTAGTAGATGAGGCTCAGTAGCCGTGGCATGTAACTGGCAGTGGAGTAGTAGATGAGGCTCAGTAGTCGTAGCCTGTAACTGGTAGTGGAGTAGTAGATGAGGCTCAGTAGTTGTGGTATGTGACTGGTAGTGGAGTAGTAGATAAGGCTCAGTAGTTGTGGTATGTGACTGGTAGTGGAGTAGTAGATAAGGCTCAGTAGTTGTGGCATGTAGCTGGTAGTGGAGTAGTAGATGAGGCTCAGTAGTTGTGGTATGTAACTGGTAGTGGAGTAGTAGATGAGGCTCAGTAGTTGTGGCATGTAACTGGGAGTGGAATAGTAGATGAGGCTCAGTAGTCGTGGTATGTAACTGGTAGTGGAGTAGTAGATGAGGCTCAGTAATTGTGGCATGTAACTGGTAGTGGAGTAGTAGATGAGGCTCAGTAGTTGTGGTATGTAACTGGTAGTGGAGTAGAAGATGAGGCTCAGTAGTTGTGGCATGTAAATGGTAGTGGAGTAGTAGATGAGGCTCATAGTTGTGGCCTGTAACTGGCAGTGGAGAAGTAGATGAGGCTCAGTAGTTGTGGCATGTAACTGGTAGTGGAGTAGTAGATGAGGCTCAGTAGTTGTGGTATGTAACAGGTAGTGGAGTAGTAGATGAGGCTCAGTAGTTGTGGCCTGTAACTGGCAGTGGAGAAGTAGATGAGGCTCAGTAGTTGTGGCATGTAACTGGTAGTGGAGTAGTAGATGAGGCTCAGTAGTTGTGGTATGTAACAGGTAGTGGAGAAGTAGATGAGGCTCAGTAGTTGTGGCATGTAACTGGCAGTGGAGTAGTAGATGAGGCTCAGTAGTTGTGGCATGTAACTGGGAGTGGAGTAGTAGATGAGGCTCAGTAGTCGTGGTATGTAACTGGTAGTGGAGTAGTAGATGAGGCTCAGTAGTTGTGGCATGTAGCTGGTAGTGGAGTAGTAGATGAGACTCAGTAGTTGTGGTATGTAACTGGTAGTGGAGTAGTAGATGAGGCTCAGTAGTTGTGGCATGTAACTGGTAGTGGAGTAGTAGATGAGGCTCAGTAGTCGTGGCATGTAACTGGCAGTGGAGTAGTAGATGAGGCTCAGTAGTCGTGGCATGTAACTGGCAGTGAAGTAGTAGATGAGGCTCAGTAGTTGTGGCATGAAACTGGCAGTGGAGAAGTAGATGAGGCTCAGTAGTTGTGGCATGTAACTGGCAGTGGAGTAGTAGATGAGGCTCAGTAGTTGTGGCATGTAGCTGGCAGTGGAGTAGTAGATGAGGCTCAGTAGTTGTGGCATGTAACTGGTAGTGGAGTAGTAGATGAGGCTCAATAGTCGTGGTATGTAACTGGTAGTGGAGAAGTAGATGAGGCTCAGTAGTTGTGGCATGTAACTGGTAGTGGAGTAGTAGATGAGGCTCAGTAGTTGTGGCATGTAACTGGTAGTGGAGTAGTAGATGAGGCTCAGTAGTTGTGGTATGTAACTGGTAGTGGAGTAGAATATGAGGCTCAGTAGTTGTGGCATGTAACTGGTAGTGGAGAAGTAGATGAGGCTCAGTAGTCATGGCATGTAACTGGTAGTGGAGTAGTAGATGAGGCTCAGTAGTCATGGCATGTAACTGGTAGTGGAGTAGTAGATGAGGCTCTGCAGTTGTGGCATGTAGCTGGTAGTGGAGTAGTAGATGAGGCTCAGTAGGTGTGGTATGTAACAGGTAGTGGAGTAGTAGATAACGCTCAGTAGTTGTGGCATGTAACTGGTAGTGGAGTAGTAGATGAGGCTCAGTAGTTGTGGCATGTAGTTGGTAGTGGAGCAGTAGATGAGGCTCAGTAGTTGTGGCATGTAACTGGTATTGGAGTAGTAGATGAGGCTCAGTAGTCGTGGCATGTAACTGGTAGTGGAGTAGTAGATGAGGCTCAGTAGTCATGGCATGTAACTGGTAGTGGAGTAGTAGATGAGGCTTAGTAGTTGTGGTATGTAACTGGTAGTGGAGTAGAAGATGAGGCTCAGTAGTTGTGGTATGTAACTGGTAGTGGAGTAGTAGATGAGGCTCAGTAGTCATAGCATGTAGTTGGTAGTGGAGTAGTAGATGAGGCTCAGTAGTCGTGGCATGTAACTAGTAGTGGAGTAGTTGATGAGGCTCAGTAGTCATGGCATGTAACTAGTAGTGGAGTAGTAGATGAGGCTCAGTAGTTGTGGCCTGTAACTGGTAGTGGAGTAGTAGATGAGGCTCAGTAGTTGTGGTATGTAAATGGTAGTGGAGTAGTAGATGAGGCTCAGTAGTTGTGGTATGTAACTGGTAGTGGAGTAGTAGATGAGGCTCAGTAGTTGTGGTATGTAACTGGTAGTGGAGTAGTAGATGAGGCTCAGTAGTCGTGGCATGCAACTGGTAGTGGAGTAGTAGATGAGGCTCAGTAGTCGTGGTATGTAACTGGTAGTGGAGTAGAAGATGAGGCTCAGTAGTTGTGGCATGTAACTGGTAGTGGAGTAGTAGATGAGGCTCAGTAGTTGTGGTATGTATCTGGTATTGGAGTAGTAGATGAGGCTCAGTAGTTGTGGTATGTATCTGGTATTGGAGTAGTAGATGAGGCTCAGTAGTCGTGGCATGCAACTGGTAGTGGAGTAGTAGATGAGGCTCAGTAGTTGTGGCGTGTAACTGGTAGTGGAGTAGTAGATGAGGCTCATAGTTGTGGTATGTAACTGGTAGTGGAGTAGTAGATGAGGCTCAGTAGTTGTGGTATGTAACTGGTAGTGGAGTAGTAGATGAGACTCAGTAGTTGTGGCATGTAGTTGGTAGTGGAGTAGTAGATGAGGCTCAGTAGTCGTGGCATGTAACTGGTAGTGGAGTAGTAGATGAGGCTCAGTAGTTTTGGCATGTAACTGGTAGTGGAGTAGTAGATGAGGCTCAGTAGTTTTGGCATGTAACTGGCAGTGGAGTAGTAGATGAGGCTCAGTTGTTGTGGTATGTAACTGGTAGTGGAGAAGTAGATGAGGCTCAGTAGTTGTGGCATGTAACTGGCAGTGGAGTAGTAGATGAGGCTCAGTAGTTGTGGCATGTAGCTGGTAGTGGAGTAGTAGATGAATCTCAGTAGTTGTGGCATGTAACTGGTAGTGGAGTAGTAGATGAGGCTCAGTAGTTGTGGCATGTAGCTGGCAGTGGAGTAGTAGATGAGGCTCAGTAGTTGTGGCATGTAACTGGTAGTAGATGAATCTCAGTAGTTGTGGCATGTAGCTGGTAGTGGAGTAGTAGATGAGGCTCAGTAGTTGTGGCATGTAGCTGGTAGTGGAGTAGTAGATGAGGCTCAGTAGTTGTGGCATGTAGCTGGTAGTGGAGTAGTAGATGAATCTCAGTAGTTGTGGCATGTAACTGGTAGTGGAGTAGTAGATGAGGCTCAGTAGTTGTGGCATGTAGCTGGCAGTGGAGTAGTAGATGAGGCTCAGTAGTTGTGGCATGTAACTGGTAGTAGATGAGGCTCAGTTGTTGTGGCATGTAGCTGGTAGTGGAGTAGTAGATGAATCTCAGTAGTTGTGGCATGTAACTAGTAGTGGAGTAGTAGATGAGGCTCAGTAGTTGTGGCATGTAGCTGGTAGTGGAGTAGTAGATGAGGCTCAGTAGTTGTGGCATGTAGCTGGTAGTGGAGTAGTAGATGAGGCTCAGTAGTTGTGGCATGTAGCTGGCAGTGGAGTAGTAGATGAGGCTCAGTAGTCGTGGCATGTAACTAATAGTGGAGTAGTAGATGAGGCTCAGTAGTTGTGGCATGTAACTGGTAGTGGAGTAGTAGGTGAGGCTCAGTAGTCGTGGCATGTAACTGGTAGTGGAGTAGTAGATGAGGCTCAGTAGTTGTGGTATGTAACAGGTAGTGGAGTAGTAGATGAGGCTCAGTAGTTGTGGCATGTAACTAGTAGTGGAGTAGTAGATGAGGCTCAGTAGTTGTGGTATGTAACAGGTAGTGGAGTAGTAGATGAGGCTCAGTAGTTGTGGCATGTAGTTGGTAGTGGAGTAGAAGATGAGACACAGTAGTTGTGGTATGTAACTGGTAGTGGAGTAGTAGATGAGGCTCAGTAGTTGTGGCATGTAGTTGGTAGTGGAGTAGTAGATGAGGCTCAGTAGTTGTGGTATGTTACTGGGAGTGGAATAGTAGATGAGGCTCAGTAGTTGTGGCATGTAGCTGATAGTGGAGTAGTAGATGAGGCTCAGTAGTCGTGGCATGTAACTAGTAGTGGAGTAGTAGATGAGGCTCAGTAGTTGTGGCATGTAACTGGTATTGGAGTAGTAGATGAGGCTCAGTAGTCGTGGCATGTAACTGGTAGTGGAGTAGTAGATGAGGCTCAGTAGTTGTGGTATGTAACAGGTAGTGGAGTAGTAGATGAGGCTCAGTAGTTGTGGCATGTAGTTGGTAGTGGAGTAGAAGATGAGACACAGTAGTTGTGGTATGTAACTGGTAGTGGAGTAGTAGATGAGGCTCAGTAGTTGTGGCATGTAGTTGGTAGTGGAGTAGTAGATGAGGCTCAGTAGTTGTGGTATGTTACTGGGAGTGGAATAGTAGATGAGGCTCAGTAGTTGTGGCATGTAGCTGATAGTGGAGTAGTAGATGAGGCTCAGTAGTCGTGGTATGTAACTGGTAGTGGAGTAGTAGATAAGGCTCAGTAGTTGTGGCATGTAGTTGGTAGTGGAGTAGTGGATGAGGCTCAGTAGTCGTGGCATGTAACTGGGAGTGGAATAGTAGATGAGGCTCAGTAGTTGTGGCATGTAACTGGTAGTGGAGAAGTAGATGAGGCTCAGTAGTTGTGGCATGTAACTGGTAGTGGAGTAGTAGATGAGGCTCAGTAGTTGTGGCATGTAACTGGTAGTGGAATAGTAGATGAGGCTCAGTAGTTGTGGCATGTAAATGGTAGTGGAGTAGTAGGTGAGGCTCAATAGTCGTGGCATGTAACTGGTAGTGAAGTAGTAGATGAGGCTCAGTAGTTGTGGCGTGTAACTGGCAGTGGAGTAGTAGGTGAGGCTCAATAGTCGTGGCATGTAACTGGTAGTGGAGTAGTAGGTGAGGCTCAATAGTCGTGGCATGTAACTGGTAGTGGAGTAGTAGGTGAGGCTCAATAGTCGTGGCATGTAACTGGTAGTGGAGTAGTAGATGAGGCTCAGTAGTTGTGGCGTGTAACTGGCAGTGGAGTAGTAGATGAGGCTCAGTAGTTGTGGTATGTAACTGGCAGTGGAGTAGTAGACGAGGCTTAGTAGTTGTGGTATGTAACTGGTAGTGGAGTAGTAGGTGAGGCTCAATAGTCGTGGCATGTAACTGGTAGTGGAGTAGTAGGTGAGGCTCAATAGTCGTGGCATGTAACTGGTAGTGGAGTAGTAGATGAGGCTCAGTAGTTGTGGGGTGTAACTGGCAGTGGAGTAGTAGATGAGGCTCAGTAGTCATGGCATGTAACTGGTAGTGGAGTAGTAGGTGAGGCTCAATAGTCGTGGCATGTAACTGGTAGTGGAGTAGTAGAGGAGGCTCAGTAGTTGTGGCATGTAAATGGTAGTGGAGTAGTAGATGAGGCTCAGTAGTTGTGGCATGTAGCTGGTAGTGGAGTAGTAGATGAGGCTCAGAAGTTGTGGTATGTAACTGGTATTGGAGTTGTAGATGAGGCTCAGTAGTCGTGGCATGCAACTGGTAGTGGAGTAGTAGATGAGGCTCAGTAGTCGTGGTATGTAACTGGTAGTGGAGTAGAAGATGAGGCTCAGTAATTGTGGTATGTAACAGGTAGTGGAGTAGTAGGTGAGGCTCAGTAGTTGTGGCATGTAGTTGGTGGTGGAGTAGTAGATGAGGCTCAGTAGTTGTGGTATGTAACTGGTATTGGAGTAGTAGATGAGGCTCAGTAGTTGTGGCATGTAGCTGGTATTGGAGTAGTAGATGAGGCTCAGTAGTCGTGGCATGTAACTGGTAGTGGAGTAGTAGATGAGGCTCAGTAGTCATGGCATGTAACTGGTAGTGGAGTAGTAGATGAGGCTCTGCAGTTGTGGCATGTAACTGGTAGTGGAGTAGTAGATGAGGCTCAGCAGTTGTGGCCTATAACTGGTAGTGGAGTAGTAGATGAGGCTCAGTAGTTGTGGCCTGTAACTGGTAGTGGAGTAGTAGATGAGGCTCAGTAGTTGTGGCCTGTAACTGGCAGTGGAGTATTACATGAGGCTCAGTAGTTGTGGAATGTAACTGGTAGTGAAGTAGTAGATGAGGCTCAGTAGTTGTGGCATGTAGTTGGTAGTGGAGTAGTAGATGAGGCTCAGTAGTCGTGGCATGTAACTAGTAGTGGAGTAGTTGATGAGGCTCAGTAGTCATGGCATGTAACTAGTAGTGGAGTAGTAGATGAGGCTCAGTAGTCGTGGCATGTAACTGGTAGTGGAGTAGTAGATGAGGCTCAGTAGTTGTGGTATGTAACTGGTATTGGAGTAGTAGATGAGGCTCAGCAGTCGTGGCATGCAACTGGTAGTGGAGTAGTAGATGAGGCTCAGTAGTCGTGGTATGTAACTGGTAGTGGAGTAGAAGATGAGGCTCAGTAGTTGTGGTATGTAACAGGTAGTGGAGAAGTAGATGAGGCTCAGTAGTTGTGGTATGTAACTGGTATTGGAGTAGTAGATGAGGCTCATAGTTGTGGCATGTAACTGGTAGTGGAGTAGTAGATGAGGCTCAGTAGTCGTGGCATGTAACTGGTAGTGGAGTAGTAGATGAGGCTCAGTAGTTGTGGTATGTAACTGGTATTGGAGTAGTAGATGAGGCTCAGTAGTTGTGGCATGTAACTAGTAGTGGAGTAGTAGATGAGGCTCAGTAGTCGTGGCATGTAACTGGTAGTGGAGTAGTAGATGAGGCTCAGTAGTTGTGGTATGTAACTGGTATTGGAGTAGTAGATGAGGCTCATAGTTGTGGTATGTAACTGGTAGTGGAGTAGTAGATGAGGCTCAGTAGTTGTGGTATGTAACTGGTAGTGGAGTAGTAGATGAGGCTCAGTAGTCGTGGCATGTAGTTGGTAGTGGAGTAGTAGATGAGACTCAGTAATCGTGGCATGTAACTGGTAGTGGAGTAGTAGATGAGGCTCAGTAGTTTTGGCATGTAACTGGTAGTGGAGTAGTAGATGAGGCTCAGTAGTCGTGGCATGTAACTGGTAGTGGAGTAGTAGATGAGACTCAGTAATCGTGGCATGTAACTGGTAGTGGAGTAGTAGATGAGGCTCAGTAGTTGTGGCATGTAACTGGTAGTGGAGTAGTAGATGAGGCTCAGTAGTCGTGGCATGTAACTGGTAGTAGAGTAGTAGATGAGGCTCAGTAGTTGTGGCATGTAACTGGTAGTGGAGTAGTAGATGAGGCTCAGTAGTTGTGGTATGTAACTGGTAGTGGAGTAGAAGATGAGGCTCAGTAGTTGTGGCATGTAAATGGTAGTGGAGTAGTAGATGAGGCTCATAGTTGTGGCCTGTAACTGGCAGTGGAGAAGTAGATGAGGCTCAGTAGTTGTGGCATGTAACTGGTAGTGGAGTAGTAGATGAGGCTCAGTAGTTGTGGTATGTAACAGGTAGTGGAGTAGTAGATGAGGCTCAGTAGTTGTGGCCTGTAACTGGCAGTGGAGAAGTAGATGAGGCTCAGTAGTTGTGGCATGTAACTGGTAGTGGAGTAGTAGATGAGGCTCAGTAGTTGTGGTATGTAACAGGTAGTGGAGTAGTAGATGAGGCTCAGTAGTTGTGGCATGTAACTGGCAGTGGAGTAGTAGATGAGGCTCAGTAGTTGTGGCATGTAACTGGGAGTGGAGTAGTAGATGAGGCTCAGTAGTCGTGGTATGTAACTGGTAGTGGAGTAGTAGATGAGGCTCAGTAGTTGTGGCATGTAGCTGGTAGTGGAGTAGTAGATGAGGCTCAGTAGTTGTGGTATGTAACTGGTAGTGGAGTAGTAGATGAGGCTCAGTAGTTGTGGCATGTAACTGGTAGTGGAGTAGTAGATGAGGCTCAGTAGTCGTGGCATGTAACTGGCAGTGGAGTAGTAGATGAGGCTCAGTAGTCGTGGCATGTAACTGGCAGTGAAGTAGAAGATGAGGCTCAGTAGTTGTGGCCTGTAACTGGCAGTGGAGAAGTAGATGAGGCTCAGTAGTTGTGGCATGTAACTGGTAGTGGAGTAGAAGATGAGGCTCAGTAGTTGTGGCATGTAGCTGGTAGTGGAGTAGAAGATGAGGCTCAGTAGTTGTGGCCTGTAACTGGTAGTGGAGTAGTAGATGAGGCTCAGTAGTTGTGGCATGTAGCTGGTAGTGGAGCAGAAGATGAGGCTCAGTAGTCGTGGTATGTAACTGGTAGTGGAGTAGTAGATGAGGCTCAGTAGTCGTGGTATGTAACTGGTAGTGGAGTAGTAGATGAGGCTCAGTAGTTGTGGCATGTAACTGGTAGTGGAGTAGTAGATGAGGCTCAGTAGTCGTGGTATGTAACTGGTAGTGGAGTAGTAGATGAGGCTCAGTAATTGTGGCATGTAGCTGGTAGTGGAGTAGAAGATGAGGCTCAGTAGTTGTGGCCTGTAACTGGCAGTGGAGAAGTAGATGAGGCTCAGTAGTTGTGGCATGTAACTGGTAGTGGAGTAGTAGATGAGGCTCAGTAGTTGTGGCATGTAACTGGTAGTGGAGAAGTAGATGAGGCTCAGTAGTTGTGGCATGTAACTGGTATTGGAGTAGTAGATGAGGCTCAGTAGTTGTGGCCTGTAACTGGCAGTGGAGAAGTAGATGAGGCTCAGTAGTTGTGGCATGTAACTGGTAGTAGAGTAGTAGATGAGGCTCAGTAGTTGTGGCATGTAGCTGGTAGTGGAGTAGTAGATGAGGCTCAGTAGTTGTGGTATGTAACTGGTAGTGGAGTAGTAGATGAGGCTCAGTAGTTGTGGCATGTAACTGGTAGTGGAGTAGTAGATGAGGCTCAGTAGCCGTGGCATGTAACTGGCAGTGGAGTAGTAGATGAGGCTCAGTAGTCGTAGCCTGTAACTGGTAGTGGAGTAGTAGATGAGGCTCAGTAGTTGTGGTATGTGACTGGTAGTGGAGTAGTAGATAAGGCTCAGTAGTTGTGGTATGTGACTGGTAGTGGAGTAGTAGATAAGGCTCAGTAGTTGTGGCATGTAGCTGGTAGTGGAGTAGTAGATGAGGCTCAGTAGTTGTGGTATGTAACTGGTAGTGGAGTAGTAGATGAGGCTCAGTAGTTGTGGCATGTAACTGGGAGTGGAATAGTAGATGAGGCTCAGTAGTCGTGGTATGTAACTGGTAGTGGAGTAGTAGATGAGGCTCAGTAATTGTGGCATGTAACTGGTAGTGGAGTAGTAGATGAGGCTCAGTAGTTGTGGTATGTAACTGGTAGTGGAGTAGAAGATGAGGCTCAGTAGTTGTGGCATGTAAATGGTAGTGGAGTAGTAGATGAGGCTCATAGTTGTGGCCTGTAACTGGCAGTGGAGAAGTAGATGAGGCTCAGTAGTTGTGGCATGTAACTGGTAGTGGAGTAGTAGATGAGGCTCAGTAGTTGTGGTATGTAACAGGTAGTGGAGTAGTAGATGAGGCTCAGTAGTTGTGGCCTGTAACTGGCAGTGGAGAAGTAGATGAGGCTCAGTAGTTGTGGCATGTAACTGGTAGTGGAGTAGTAGATGAGGCTCAGTAGTTGTGGTATGTAACAGGTAGTGGAGAAGTAGATGAGGCTCAGTAGTTGTGGCATGTAACTGGCAGTGGAGTAGTAGATGAGGCTCAGTAGTTGTGGCATGTAACTGGGAGTGGAGTAGTAGATGAGGCTCAGTAGTCGTGGTATGTAACTGGTAGTGGAGTAGTAGATGAGGCTCAGTAGTTGTGGCATGTAGCTGGTAGTGGAGTAGTAGATGAGGCTCAGTAGTTGTGGTATGTAACTGGTAGTGGAGTAGTAGATGAGGCTCAGTAGTTGTGGCATGTAACTGGTAGTGGAGTAGTAGATGAGGCTCAGTAGTCGTGGCATGTAACTGGCAGTGGAGTAGTAGATGAGGCTCAGTAGTCGTGGCATGTAACTGGCAGTGAAGTAGTAGATGAGGCTCAGTAGTTGTGGCATGAAACTGGCAGTGGAGAAGTAGATGAGGCTCAGTAGTTGTGGCATGTAACTGGCAGTGGAGTAGTAGATGAGGCTCAGTAGTTGTGGCATGTAGCTGGCAGTGGAGTAGTAGATGAGGCTCAGTAGTTGTGGCATGTAACTGGTAGTGGAGTAGTAGATGAGGCTCAATAGTCGTGGTATGTAACTGGTAGTGGAGAAGTAGATGAGGCTCAGTAGTTGTGGCATGTAACTGGTAGTGGAGTAGTAGATGAGGCTCAGTAGTTGTGGCATGTAACTGGTAGTGGAGTAGTAGATGAGGCTCAGTAGTTGTGGTATGTAACTGGTAGTGGAGTAGAAGATGAGGCTCAGTAGTTGTGGCATGTAACTGGTAGTGGAGAAGTAGATGAGGCTCAGTAGTCATGGCATGTAACTGGTAGTGGAGTAGTAGATGAGGCTCAGTAGTCATGGCATGTAACTGGTAGTGGAGTAGTAGATGAGGCTCTGCAGTTGTGGCATGTAGCTGGTAGTGGAGTAGTAGGTGAGGCTCAGTAGGTGTGGTATGTAACAGGTAGTGGAGTAGTAGATAACGCTCAGTAGTTGTGGCATGTAACTGGTAGTGGAGTAGTAGATGAGGCTCAGTAGTTGTGGCATGTAACTGGTAGTGGAGTAGTAGATGAGGCTCAGTAGTCGTGGCATGTAACTGGTAGTGGAGTAGTAGATGAGGCTCAGTAGTCATGGCATGTAACTGGTAGTGGAGTAGTAGATGAGGCTCTGCAGTTGTGGCATGTAACTGGTATTGGAGTAGTAGATGAGGCTCAGTAGTCGTGGCATGTAACTGGTATTGGAGTAGTAGATGAGGCTCAGTAGTCGTGGCATGTAACTGGTAGTGGAGTAGTAGATGAGGCTCAGTAGTCATGGCATGTAACTGGTAGTGGAGTAGTAGATGAGGCTCTGCAGTTGTGGCATGTAACTGGTAGTGGAGTAGTAGATGAGGCTCAGCAGTTGTGGCCTATAACTGGTAGTGGAGTAGTAGATGAGGCTTAGTAGTTGTGGTATGTAACTGGTAGTGGAGTAGAAGATGAGGCTCAGTAGTTGTGGTATGTAACTGGTAGTGGAGTAGTAGATGAGGCTCAGTAGTCATAGCATGTAGTTGGTAGTGGAGTAGTAGATGAGGCTCAGTAGTCGTGGCATGTAACTAGTAGTGGAGTAGTTGATGAGGCTCAGTAGTCATGGCATGTAACTAGTAGTGGAGTAGTAGATGAGGCTCAGTAGTTGTGGCATGTAAATGGTAGTGGAGTAGTAGATGAGGCTCAGTAGTTGTGGTATGTAACTGGTAGTGGAGTAGTAGATGAGGCTCAGTAGTTGTGGTATGTAACTGGTAGTGGAGTAGTAGATGAGGCTCAGTAGTCGTGGCATGCAACTGGTAGTGGAGTAGTAGATGAGGCTCAGTAGTCGTGGTATGTAACTGGTAGTGGAGTAGAAGATGAGGCTCAGTAGTTGTGGCATGTAACTGGTAGTGGAGTAGTAGATGAGGCTCAGTAGTTGTGGTATGTATCTGGTATTGGAGTAGTAGATGAGGCTCAGTAGTTGTGGTATGTATCTGGTATTGGAGTAGTAGATGAGGCTCAGTAGTCGTGGCATGCAACTGGTAGTGGAGTAGTAGATGAGGCTCAGTAGTTGTGGCGTGTAACTGGTAGTGGAGTAGTAGATGAGGCTCATAGTTGTGGTATGTAACTGGTAGTGGAGTAGTAGATGAGGCTCAGTAGTTGTGGTATGTAACTGGTAGTGGAGTAGTAGATGAGACTCAGTAGTTGTGGCATGTAGTTGGTAGTGGAGTAGTAGATGAGGCTCAGTAGTCGTGGCATGTAACTGGTAGTGGAGTAGTAGATGAGGCTCAGTAGTTTTGGCATGTAACTGGTAGTGGAGTAGTAGATGAGGCTCAGTAGTTTTGGCATGTAACTGGCAGTGGAGTAGTAGATGAGGCTCAGTTGTTGTGGTATGTAACTGGTAGTGGAGAAGTAGATGAGGCTCAGTAGTTGTGGCATGTAACTGGCAGTGGAGTAGTAGATGAGGCTCAGTAGTTGTGGCATGTAGCTGGTAGTGGAGTAGTAGATGAATCTCAGTAGTTGTGGCATGTAACTGGTAGTGGAGTAGTAGATGAGGCTCAGTAGTTGTGGCATGTAGCTGGCAGTGGAGTAGTAGATGAGGCTCAGTAGTTGTGGCATGTAACTGGTAGTAGATGAATCTCAGTAGTTGTGGCATGTAGCTGGTAGTGGAGTAGTAGATGAGGCTCAGTAGTTGTGGCATGTAGCTGGTAGTGGAGTAGTAGATGAGGCTCAGTAGTTGTGGCATGTAGCTGGTAGTGGAGTAGTAGATGAATCTCAGTAGTTGTGGCATGTAACTGGTAGTGGAGTAGTAGATGAGGCTCAGTAGTTGTGGCATGTAGCTGGCAGTGGAGTAGTAGATGAGGCTCAGTAGTTGTGGCATGTAACTGGTAGTAGATGAGGCTCAGTTGTTGTGGCATGTAGCTGGTAGTGGAGTAGTAGATGAATCTCAGTAGTTGTGGCATGTAACTGGTAGTGGAGTAGTAGATGAGGCTCAGTAGTTGTGGCATGTAGCTGGTAGTGGAGTAGTAGATGAGGCTCAGTAGTTGTGGCATGTAGCTGGTAGTGGAGTAGTAGATGAGGCTCAGTAGTTGTGGCATGTAGCTGGTAGTGGAGTAGTAGATGAGGCTCAGTAGTTGTGGCATGTAACTAATAGTGGAGTAGTAGATGAGGCTCAGTAGTTGTGGCATGTAACTGGTAGTGGAGTAGTAGGTGAGGCTCAGTAGTCGTGGCATGTAACTGGTAGTGGAGTAGTAGATGAGGCTCAGTAGTTGTGGTATGTAACAGGTAGTGGAGTAGTAGATGAGGCTCAGTAGTTGTGGCATGTAACTAGTAGTGGAGTAGTAGATGAGGCTCAGTAGTTGTGGTATGTAACAGGTAGTGGAGTAGTAGATGAGGCTCAGTAGTTGTGGCATGTAGTTGGTAGTGGAGTAGAAGATGAGACACAGTAGTTGTGGTATGTAACTGGTAGTGGAGTAGTAGATGAGGCTCAGTAGTTGTGGCATGTAGTTGGTAGTGGAGTAGTAGATGAGGCTCAGTAGTTGTGGTATGTTACTGGGAGTGGAATAGTAGATGAGGCTCAGTAGTTGTGGCATGTAGCTGATAGTGGAGTAGTAGATGAGGCTCAGTAGTCGTGGCATGTAACTAGTAGTGGAGTAGTAGATGAGGCTCAGTAGTTGTGGCATGTAACTGGTATTGGAGTAGTAGATGAGGCTCAGTAGTCGTGGCATGTAACTGGTAGTGGAGTAGTAGATGAGGCTCAGTAGTTGTGGTATGTAACAGGTAGTGGAGTAGTAGATGAGGCTCAGTAGTTGTGGCATGTAGTTGGTAGTGGAGTAGAAGATGAGACACAGTAGTTGTGGTATGTAACTGGTAGTGGAGTAGTAGATGAGGCTCAGTAGTTGTGGCATGTAGTTGGTAGTGGAGTAGTAGATGAGGCTCAGTAGTTGTGGTATGTTACTGGGAGTGGAATAGTAGATGAGGCTCAGTAGTTGTGGCATGTAGCTGATAGTGGAGTAGTAGATGAGGCTCAGTAGTCGTGGTATGTAACTGGTAGTGGAGTAGTAGATAAGGCTCAGTAGTTGTGGCATGTAGTTGGTAGTGGAGTAGTGGATGAGGCTCAGTAGTCGTGGCATGTAACTGGGAGTGGAATAGTAGATGAGGCTCAGTAGTTGTGGCATGTAACTGGTAGTGGAGAAGTAGATGAGGCTCAGTAGTTGTGGCATGTAACTGGTAGTGGAGTAGTAGATGAGGCTCAGTAGTTGTGGCATGTAACTGGTAGTGGAATAGTAGATGAGGCTCAGTAGTTGTGGCATGTAAATGGTAGTGGAGTAGTAGGTGAGGCTCAATAGTCGTGGCATGTAACTGGTAGTGAAGTAGTAGATGAGGCTCAGTAGTTGTGGCGTGTAACTGGCAGTGGAGTAGTAGGTGAGGCTCAATAGTCGTGGCATGTAACTGGTAGTGGAGTAGTAGGTGAGGCTCAATAGTCGTGGCATGTAACTGGTAGTGGAGTAGTAGGTGAGGCTCAATAGTCGTGGCATGTAACTGGTAGTGGAGTAGTAGATGAGGCTCAGTAGTTGTGGCGTGTAACTGGCAGTGGAGTAGTAGATGAGGCTCAGTAGTTGTGGTATGTAACTGGCAGTGGAGTAGTAGACGAGGCTTAGTAGTTGTGGTATGTAACTGGTAGTGGAGTAGTAGGTGAGGCTCAATAGTCGTGGCATGTAACTGGTAGTGGAGTAGTAGGTGAGGCTCAATAGTCGTGGCATGTAACTGGTAGTGGAGTAGTAGATGAGGCTCAGTAGTTGTGGGGTGTAACTGGCAGTGGAGTAGTAGATGAGGCTCAGTAGTCATGGCATGTAACTGGTAGTGGAGTAGTAGGTGAGGCTCAATAGTCGTGGCATGTAACTGGTAGTGGAGTAGTAGAGGAGGCTCAGTAGTTGTGGCATGTAAATGGTAGTGGAGTAGTAGATGAGGCTCAGTAGTTGTGGCATGTAGCTGGTAGTGGAGTAGTAGATGAGGCTCAGAAGTTGTGGTATGTAACTGGTATTGGAGTTGTAGATGAGGCTCAGTAGTCGTGGCATGCAACTGGTAGTGGAGTAGTAGATGAGGCTCAGTAGTCGTGGTATGTAACTGGTAGTGGAGTAGAAGATGAGGCTCAGTAATTGTGGTATGTAACAGGTAGTGGAGTAGTAGGTGAGGCTCAGTAGTTGTGGCATGTAGTTGGTGGTGGAGTAGTAGATGAGGCTCAGTAGTTGTGGTATGTAACTGGTATTGGAGTAGTAGATGAGGCTCAGTAGTTGTGGCATGTAGCTGGTATTGGAGTAGTAGATGAGGCTCAGTAGTCGTGGCATGTAACTGGTAGTGGAGTAGTAGATGAGGCTCAGTAGTCATGGCATGTAACTGGTAGTGGAGTAGTAGATGAGGCTCTGCAGTTGTGGCATGTAACTGGTAGTGGAGTAGTAGATGAGGCTCAGCAGTTGTGGCCTATAACTGGTAGTGGAGTAGTAGATGAGGCTCAGTAGTTGTGGCCTGTAACTGGTAGTGGAGTAGTAGATGAGGCTCAGTAGTTGTGGCCTGTAACTGGCAGTGGAGTATTACATGAGGCTCAGTAGTTGTGGAATGTAACTGGTAGTGGAGTAGTAGATGAGGCTCAGTAGTTGTGGCATGTAGTTGGTAGTGGAGTAGTAGATGAGGCTCAGTAGTCGTGGCATGTAACTAGTAGTGGAGTAGTTGATGAGGCTCAGTAGTCATGGCATGTAACTAGTAGTGGAGTAGTAGATGAGGCTCAGTAGTCGTGGCATGTAACTGGTAGTGGAGTAGTAGATGAGGCTCAGTAGTTGTGGTATGTAACTGGTATTGGAGTAGTAGATGAGGCTCAGCAGTCGTGGCATGCAACTGGTAGTGGAGTAGTAGATGAGGCTCAGTAGTCGTGGTATGTAACTGGTAGTGGAGTAGAAGATGAGGCTCAGTAGTTGTGGTATGTAACAGGTAGTGGAGAAGTAGATGAGGCTCAGTAGTTGTGGTATGTAACTGGTATTGGAGTAGTAGATGAGGCTCATAGTTGTGGCATGTAACTGGTAGTGGAGTAGTAGATGAGGCTCAGTAGTTGTGGTATGTAACTGGTATTGGAGTAGTAGATGAGGCTCATAGTTGTGGTATGTAACTGGTAGTGGAGTAGTAGATGAGGCTCAGTAGTTGTGGTATGTAACTGGTAGTGGAGTAGTAGATGAGGCTCAGTAGTCGTGGCATGTAGTTGGTAGTGGAGTAGTAGATGAGGCTCAGTAGTCGTGGCATGTAACTGGTAGTGGAGTAGTAGATGAGGCTCAGTAGTTTTGGCATGTAACTGGTAGTGGAGTAGTAGATGAGGCTCAGTAGTCGTGGCATGTAACTGGTAGTGGAGTAGTAGATGAGACTCAGTAATCGTGGCATGTAACTGGTAGTGGAGTAGTAGATGAGGCTCAGTAGTTGTGGCATGTAACTGGTAGTGGAGTAGTAGATGAGGCTCAGTAGTCGTGGCATGTAACTGGTAGTAGAGTAGTAGATGAGGCTCAGTAGTTGTGGCATGTAACTGGTAGTGGAGTAGTAGATGAGGCTCAGTTGTTGTGGTATGTAACTGGTAGTGGAGTAGTAGATGAGGCTCAGTAGTTGTGGCATGTAACTGGTAGTGGAGTAGTAGATGAGGCTCAGTAGTTGTGGCATGTAGCTGGCAGTGGAGTAGTAGATGAGGCTCAGTAGTTGTGGCATGTAACTGGTAGTGGAGTAGTAGATGAGGCTCAGTAGTTGAGGCATGTAGCTGGTAGTGGAGTAGTAGATGAATCTCAGTAGTTGTGGCATGTAACTGGTAGTGGAGTAGTAGATGAGGCTCAGTAGTTGTGGCATGTAGCTGGCAGTGGAGTAGTAGATGAGGCTCAGTAGTTGTGGCATGTAACTGGTAGTGGAGTAGTAGATGAGGCTCAGTAGTTGTGGTATGTAACTGGTAGTGGAGTAGTAGATGAGGCTCAGTAGTCGTGGCATGTAGTTGGTAGTGGAGTAGTAGATGAGGCTCAGTAGTCGTGGCATGTAACTGGTAGTGGAGTAGTAGATGAGGCTCAGTAGTTTTGGCATGTAACTGGTAGTGGAGTAGTAGATGAGGCTCAGTAGTCGTGGCATGTAACTGGTAGTGGAGTAGTAGATGAGACTCAGTAATCGTGGCATGTAACTGGTAGTGGAGTAGTAGATGAGGCTCAGTAGTTGTGGCATGTAACTGGTAGTGGAGTAGTAGATGAGGCTCAGTAGTCGTGGCATGTAACTGGTAGTGGAGTAGTAGATGAGGCTCAGTAGTTGTGGCATGTAACTGGTAGTGGAGTAGTAGATGAGGCTCAGTTGTTGTGGTATGTAACTGGTAGTGGAGTAGTAGATGAGGCTCAGTAGTTGTGGCATGTAACTGGTAGTGGAGTAGTAGATGAGGCTCAGTAGTTGTGGCATGTAGCTGGCAGTGGAGTAGTAGATGAGGCTCAGTAGTTGTGGCATGTAACTGGTAGTGGAGTAGTAGATGAGGCTCAGTAGTTGTGGCATGTAGCTGGCAGTGGAGTAGTAGATGAGGCTCAGTAGTCGTGGCATGTAACTAGTAGTGGAGTAGTAGATGAGGCTCAGTAGTCGTGGCATGTAACTGGCAGTGGAGTAGTAGATGAGGCTCAGTAGTTGTGGTATGTAACTGGTATTGGAGTAGTAGATGAGGCTCAGTAGTCGTGGCATGTAACTGGTAGTGGAGTAGTAGATGAGGCTCAGTAGTTGTGGTATGTAACAGGTAGTGGAGTAGTAGATGAGGCTCAGTAGTTGTGGCATGTAGTTGGTAGTGGAGTAGAAGATGAGACACAGTAGTTGTGGTATGTAACTGGTAGTGGAGTAGTAGATGAGGCTCAGTAGTTGTGGCATGTAGTTGGTAGTGGAGTAGAAGATGAGACACAGTAGTTGTGGCATGTAACTGGGAGTGGAGTAGTAGATGAGGCTCAGTAGTTGTGGTATGTCACTGGGAGTGGAATAGTAGATGAGGCTCAGTAGTTGTGGCATGTAGCTGATAGTGGAGTAGTAGATGAGGCTCAGTAGTCGTGGTATGTAACTGGTAGTGGAGTAGTAGATAAGGCTCAGTAGTTGTGGCATGTAGTTGGTAGTGGAGTAGTGGATGAGGCTCAGTAGTCGTGGCATGTAACTGGTAGTGGAGTAGTAGATGAGGGTCAGTAGTTGTGGCATGTAACTGGGAGTGGAATAGTAGATGAGGCTCAGTAGTTGTGGCATGTAACTGGTAGTGGAGTAGTAGATGAGGGTCAGTAGTTGTGGCATGTAACTGGGAGTGGAATAGTAGATGAGGCTCAGTAGTTGTGGTATGTAACTGGTAGTGGAGAAGTAGATGAGGCTCAGTAGTTGTGGCATGTAACTGGTAGTGGAGTAGTAGATGAGGCTCAGTAGTCGTGGTATGTAACTGGTAGTGGAGTAGTAGATGAGGCTCAGTAGTTGTGGCATGTAGTGGAGTAGTAGATGAGGCTCAGTAGTTGTGGTATGTAACTGGTAGTGGAGTAGTAGATGAGGCTCAGTAGTTGTGGCATGTAACTGGGAGTGGAATAGTAGATGAGGCTCAGTAGTTGTGGCATGTAAATGGTAGTGGAGTAGTAGGTGAGGCTCAATAGTCGTGGCATGTAACTGGTAGTGGAGTAGTAGATGAGGCTCAGTAGTTGTGGCGTGTAACTGGCAGTGGAGTAGTAGACGAGGCTCAGTAGTTGTGGTATGTAACTGGTAGTGGAGTAGTAGGTGAGCCTCAATAGTCGTGGCATGTAACTGGTAGTGGAGTAGTAGGTGAGGCTCAATAGTCGTGGTATGTAACTGGTAGTGGAGTAGTAGATGAGGCTCAGTAGTCGTGGTATGTAACTGGTAGTGGAGTAGTAGATTAGGCTCAGTAGTCGTGGCATGTAACTGGGAGTGGAGTAGTAGATAATAATAATAATTTTAGTTATATAGCGCCAACATATTCCGCAGCACTTTATATTTTAGAGGGGACTTGTACATACAATAGACATTACAGCATAACAATAATCACATAGATCAACAGATACCAAAAGGAATGAGGGCCCTGCTTACAATCTATGAGGAAATAGGGGAGACACGAAAGGTGCATGGTAACAATTGCTTTCATTGTTCGGACCAGCCATAGTGTAAGAATCAGGTGTTCATGTAATGCTGCATGAACCGGTTATCAGCTTGAATATGTAACAGTACAGACACAGAGGGCTATTAAATGCATAAAGCCTATGAGAACATGATGGAAGGAACCTGGTTATGGTGAACATTTTGAATTGGCAACACCGGGATAGTTAGGTTAATGTGTTGAGGCAGTAGGCCAGTCTGAAGAAATGTGTTTTCAGGGCACGCTTAAAGCTGTGCGTATTGGGAATTTAGCAGAACGGAGGGCAAGAGTACGGTGGTAGACTGAGATGAGGGAGGAGATGTAGGATGGAGTGCTTGGTGGGTGAGGGTAATAAGTTAATACTGAATTCTGGAGTGGATGGGTAACCAATGTAATGACTGGCACAAGGTAGAGGCATCGGAATAACGGTTAGTGAGGAATATGATCCTGGCTGCAGCATTCAAGATAGATTGGAGCGGGGAGAGTTTGGTAAGAGTGAGAACAATTAGCAGAGAGTTACAATAGTCCAGATGAGAATGAATAAGTGAGACAGTAAGAGTTTTTGCAGTGTCGAAAGTAAGAAAAGATCGAATTCTAGAAATGTTTTTGAGGTGCAGATAACAAGAGTGACCCAGTGATCGGATGTGGGGGGTGAATGAAAGCTCGGAATCAAGTATGGCCCCAAGACAGCGGGCATTTTGCTGGGGAGTAACGGTGGAACCACACACGGAAATGGCAATGTCGGGCATAGGTAGGTTAGTAGAGGGAGGAAACACGAGGAGTTCAGTTTTTGACAGGTTCAGTTTCAGATAGAGGGAGGACATGATTTTGGAGACTGCGGTAAGACAATCACTGATGTTTTCTAAAAAGGCAGGCGCGATGTTAGGAGAAGAAGTGTATAATTGGGTGTCGTCAGCATAGAGATGGTACTGGAACCCAACTCTACTGATTGTTTGTCCAATAGGGGCAGTATACAAAGAGAAGAGGAGGGGGCCTAGGACTGATCCTTGAGGAACCCCAACAGTAAGGGGGAGATGAGAGGAGGAGGAGCCAGCAAAAGATACAATGAAGGAGCGGTCAGAGATGTAGGAGGAGAACCAGGAGAGAACGGTGTCCTTGAGGCCAATGGAGCAGAACATAGTGAGGAGGAGCTGATGATCCACAGTATCAATGCTGCAGAGAGATCCAGGAGAATTAGCATGGAGTAGTGACCATTAGATTTAGCTGTTAGTAGATCATTAGATACTTTAGTGAGGGCAATTTCAATAGAGTGTAAAGAAATGAAGGGAAGATTAGAGACGGTCTATAGTTAGTGGCACAGTTTTGGTCGAGGGATGGTTTTTTAAGTAATAGATGTATGATGGCATGCTTAAATGAGGAGGGAAAAATACTAGAATAGAGGTTGAATATTTTTGTTAGGTGAGTGGTGACAGCAGGGAAAAGGGACTGGAAATGTGATGGAATAGGGTCACTGGCACAAGTAGTAGGGCGAGAAGATTCAAGGCACCTCATCACTTCTTCTTCTGTGACTGGTTCAAAATCAGAGAGTGAACTAGATGCAGTGGGGAAGGGAGGACAGTGCATGGTATGAGGGGGTTGGGAGAAAATTTCGGATATGGTCAATTTTTTCTTTGAAGTAATTGGCCAGATCGTCAACGCGGAGATCCGTGGTTGGGGCCTGCTCTCTTGGGTTGAGTAGTAAATGAAAAGTGGCAAAGAGACGTTTAGGGTTATTGGATAGTGAGGTGATGAGGGTGTTGAAATAGGTTTGTTTGGAGAGGTGAAGGGCAGTGTTGCATGTTTTAAGCATAAACTTACTGTATAATGGATGAAATCTTCAGGGAGATTGGATTTTCTCCACAGGCATTCGGCGCACCTGGAGCACCACTGTACGAAACGTGTTTGCAGCATGTGACAGGGTTGTCGCCGTCTGTGCCGAGTTGTTCAATATATAGGAGGTGCGGTTTCATCCGGGGCATTTTGCAGTGTTTCATTATAATGCTTCAGTGTAGAATTAGGACATGAGAGGGAGGAGATAGTGGCCAGTGGTGACTGCAAGTTCTTCATAAGTTTCTGGGTGTTAATGGCCTGTATATTTCTATAAGTGTGGAAAGTGGGGGTGACCTGAGCGGGATGGCAGTTCTTGTTAGAGAATGAAAGAAGGTTGTGGTCAGAGAGCGGTAAAGGGGATTTTGTAAAATCAACCACATTCGGATCCTGCAGACGGAACCTGAAAACCCACCTTTTCAGGAAAGCCTACAGCCTTCACTGAGCCCACTGCCTCCTCACCACTACTGAAGCTACCGCCTCAACCACACCGGAGCTCCTGCAACCCTCAACCTATTGTCTCCTTCCCCACCATACTGTCGAATGTAAGCCCGTAAGAGCAGAGTCCTCGCCCCTCTGCATCAGTCTGTAATTTACATGTAACCCATTCTCATGTACAGCACCATGGAATCAATGGTGCTATAAAAATAAATAATAATAATAATAATAATAATAATAATACACTGAGCAAAGCTGGTAGAAGACCAAGTTGAGGCAGTTTCCATCTTCATGCGTAGGAGAGTTAGTAAGCTGCTAAAGTCCGAAGGAGGAGGTTAGAGATAAAAGGTGAGTAGCAGATGGGGAGAGGGGAAAAGCAATGGGGATGTTGAAGTCTCCCATGATGAGGGTGAGGATGTTACAGGAGAGAAAATGTTGAAGCCAGGTAGCAAAGTGATCCAGGAACTGATGGGAGGGGCCCAGAGGACGATACACCACCGCCACTCGCATGGAGAAGGGGATGTAGAGTCTGACAGCATGGACCTCAAAAGAAGGGAAGATAAGTGAGGGTACTCGAGGGATAACCTGAAAGGTACATTTGGGTGATAGGAGCAGACCAACGCCTCCACCTCCTCTGTTGTCCGATCTTGGGGTATGAGAGAAGTGCAGCAGCGGGTGAAGTCTGATTGCTGGATCCAGGTTTCAGTAAGAGCCAGAAGGTTTAGAGAATCAGAAAGGAAGAAGTCATAGATGAAGGAGAGTTTATTACGCACTGAGTGAGAATTCCAAAGGGTACAATTAAAAGAGACAGAAGGCATGCATGGAATATTAATTAGATTTGAGATATCTTTTTAAACTTTGTAACACTGCCTACTTTTAATGGAGTAAAATATTTAATTGCTAGCTTGTCTCTTCTGCTCTATACGAACTGTGTCCTCTGAAGTGAATTGCGCTACTGATTTGGGTTGGCTTTGGACTCGTTTAATCGGAGCTGGTGGCAGCATACTTTGTTCTGTGCATTTGGGAAACTGCTTACCGACAGCGGCATTGTTAATTATTGTTCCCGCCTGTGTGGGAGTAGTTAATCGCCCTCGCTGCAGTGAGCCCAATAGCCAGTACATAGCAGGCAGCCTTTCTGGCGACTAATTACCCTAGGTGCAGTACCTAGTCTGACCTGAGGGTAAGGGGACGCCAGAGAGCTGCAAGTTCCAAACCGGAACTGGGAAGTGGGATATAGATAAATCCCCTTCAAAAGGAACTAGGGGCAACCAAACAACCCCGATTCATGAAAAATTGGTGTGAGTAGTGGGGACGATAAAGGTATCCTCCCCAGGATCCCTGACACATTGGTGGGATCCGTGACATAGTGTTGGCAGTGTAGTAGTTAAGAGGTTCGACTTACTATTACATCAGGGGCCGGGGTTGGGAGAGATGTCTCCTGCAACTAGGAGAAAGAAGATATAAAGAGTGAGCAGATGGTTTAGTGATATGTGAGAGCGTCTCTTGGGTTGGATGGTGGGACTGAATGGATCTGTGCAATTTAGCAATGTGAAAAGAGCATAAGTGCTATACATAGGAGAGGGGAGGACTAAGGGGCCGATATGGATGGAATGTAAAGAGTTAGCTCAAGGACGGTGGATGTGAGTGAATGCAGCAACCAGGATATAAATTATAAAAATGCATACTGTGAATATTTGTTGAAATCCAAAAATACTGGGAATAGGTTTGTTTAGATTTCTTACCTGGCTCCTGCCCTGTCTAACTGCCATGTATAACTGCAAAGTACTTTGAAAAATATACTTAGAATAAATGTACAGAAATGCATCCCCAAAGCTAGGTCTGAATATATAGAAGGCTTGCTCTTAGATCTATCACTATTTTGCCTCCTTAGCAATCAATCAACTAAGTTAAGACAGCAGGAGACAATAAAAGAAGACACAAATAAACAAGTTTGCAGGCCTACATGGATCATAAACCTCTTTGAAAAAGAAACATAACCTCACAGCATTAAGGGACAAGCAGAGTAAGATGAATAAACTACAGTGCCTTGTGAAAGTATTGAGGGGGGGGGGAGGGTATGGGGGCCCTTGAACTTTTCAACCTTTTCCCACATATCTTGCTTCAAAGATAAAGATACCAAATGTAAATTTTTGTTGAAGAATCAACAAGTGGAACACAATTGTGAAGTTGAACGAAATTTATTGGTTATTTTACATATTTGTGCAAAATCAAAAACTGAAAAGTGGGGTGTGCAATATTATTCGGAGCCTTTAACTTAACACTTTGTTGCGCCACCTTTTGCTGCGATTACCGCTGCAAGTCACTTGGAGTATGTCTCTATCAGTTTTGTACATCGAGAGACTGAAATTCTTGCCCATTCTTCCTTGGCAAACAGCTCGAGCTCAGTGAGGTTTGATGGAGATCGTTTGTGAACAGCAGTTTTCAGCTCTTTCCACAGATTCTCGATTGGATTGAGGTCTGGACTTTGACTTGGTCATTCTAACATCTGGATACTTTTATTTGTGAACCATTCCATTGTAGATTTTGCTTTATGTTTGGGATCATAAACTTGTTGGAAGACAAATCTCCGTCCCAGTCTCAGGTCTTTTGCAGACTCCAACAGGTTTTCTTCAAGAATGGTCCTGTATTTGGCTCCATCCATCTTCCCATCAATTTTAAACATCTTCCCTGTCCCTGCTGAAGAAAAGCAGGCCCAAACCATGATGCTGCCACCACCATGTTTGACAGTGGGGATGGTGTGTTCAGGGTGATGAGCTGTGTTGCCTTTACACCAAACATAGAAAAGAGTTTTGGTGTGCACTCAGCCTACAGTAAGGTGAGGTGCTGGTGTAATGGCCCAATGGCCCTAATAGTAGCAAATATAGAAATTCCCCGCACTCTCTATAGATTAGTTATGCAAAGTATCATATTAATTTATTAATATGAGCTGGGAGCGTAACAGAATATTACAGCATATGCGATCATAATACAACGTTTCGGCTCAGCCAGAGCCTTTGTCACGTAATCGCTTATTCCAGTTAAAGGATAGTGTGCAGAGAGGGGAAAGTCCCAGTGGTGAAAAATAGGCTCTCTAGTATTGTAATCAGTATGCCTGTGGAAACTCCGATTCAATAGCGTAGACCTGCAGTGTCAGGGTGTGGAGCGGCGCTCCCGCGCTTTGCTCTGGTACAGCGTGTGCTATATTTACACCAACCATATCGTTTGGCATTGTTGCCAAAAGGTTCAATTTTGGTTTCATCTGACCAGAGCACCTTCTTCCACATGTTTGGTGTGTCTCCCAGGTGGCTTGTTGCAAACTTTAAACAACACTTTTTATGGATATCTTTGAGAAATGGCTTTCTTCTTGCCACTCTTCCATAAAGGCCAGATTTGTGCAGTGTACGACTGATTGTTGTCCCATGGACAGACTGTCCCACCTCAGCTGTAGATCTCTGCAGTTCATCCAGAGTGATCATGGGCCTCTTGGCTGCATCTCTGTTTAGTCTTCTCCTTGTTTAAGATGAAAGTTTAGAGGGACGGCCGGGTCTTGGTAGATTATCAGTGGTATGATACTCCTTCCATTTCAGTATGACTGCTTGCACAGTGCTCCTTGAGATGTTTTGGAAATCATTTTGTATCCAAATCCGGCTTTAAACTTCTCCACAACAGTATCACGGACCTGCCTGTTGTGTTCCTTGGTCTTCATGATGCTCTCTGTGCTTCAAACAGAACCCTGAGACTATCACAGAGCAGGTGCATTTATACGGAGACTTGATTACACACAGGTGGATTATATTTATTATCATTAGGCATTTAGGACAACATTGGATCATTCAGAGATCCACAATGAACTTCTGGAGGGAGTTTGCTGCACTGAAAGTAAAGGGGCCGAATAATATTGCACGCGCAACTTTTCAGTTTTTGAATTTCCACAAAAAGTTAAAATAACCAATACATTTTGTTCAACTTCACAATTGTGTTCCACTTATTGTTGATTCTTCACCAAAAATTTACATTTGGTATCTTTATGTTTGAAGCATGATAAGTGGGAAAAGGTTGAAAAGTTCAAGGGGGCCGAATACTTTCGCAAGGCACTGTATGTACATTAGACATGCTTGCTGACATGGAATTGAAATGACCGGAAACAGGCAGGACATATGCAGCAGATGAATGAGCTACAAACCATTAGATATGCTTTCTGACATGATGATATGATGAGAAGATGAGGCTCAGTAGTCATGGCAGGCCAGGTCATTAGTAGAGAGAAGCTGTAGTAGTGTTAGGCTCTATTTCCACTGTTTTGGTGACATTCTTACTGTCTGCACTATGGAAGGTCTTCTCAGTCTGGTTACTTCTCCCCGACAACTAGTGTGTCTAAGATAACATTGCTCTTCAGCTCATAAGGAGTTTCCACTAGGAGCAAACATATGTTATGTGAGACGGGTGTAGTTGTGTGGGTGCACATTAGATACCAGGGCTTTCGCCATCTCCAAAGCAGCTTCTTACAGTCAATTAGATTGCATGTAAGGATCTGAACTAATGCCCCTTATAGCACTGGTCTCTTATGTGAGATAGGGGCCTATGTTCTCTTCTTACACAGGGCCGATCTGTTGCCTCTTTACCCCTCTGTGCAGACTCAAAATTAGTGATCAGCTGTTATCACGAGGCGGAAGGGGTGGTGAGAGCCACAATAGTGACAGGTTTTCCCTGCAGTGCCCACTACAGGTGAAATGTATTATTACACCACAACCATTCAAGTGCTTGGATGTGTCGGTTCCATCAGAGTGGGCGACGCTCTTACAGAGCAAATCTTCATTCTAACACATGAGGATGTGACTGCCATGATGAAAACTAGGTCTGATAGCGCCAGTTTAACTCTTTATATGATGTAGTCAGTTTTGCATCTAAGCCACAGAAGATGAAATCCCCCCCATTGTATTGCACCGGTGATCAAACAACTCAATTCCCTTAATGGAACTTTAAAAAATTACATAAAATTTTTTTCAAAACATAAAAAAAACATAATTTAAAAGTTTATAAGTGTTGGCCGATAGACCTGTATCCAACGAAATGATGACTTATCGTCAGCTTTTCCCCTGTATTCGTTCTACCAGTAAGGACCTTAGAGACTTTATTTTTATTTTTCACCCCCTATCCACAATTTTTCACTAATTTATAGTTTGTGCTTGATTGTGGACACCCTGAGAAGGCCCCCGAATATCGGATCTTGTGAGAAACGGGTTCAGACAGTGAGTGGAATAATAAAGCTTTCCTCTTGACCTACAAAATGCCTGCAGTAGACGGTGCTCAGGAGAGAAATTTTGAGATATTGAGCCAAATATTGACAGGTGTCCAATACTTTATAAGAAATAATCTTTGATTACCAAGGAGTTTACAGTTGCGGTTTTAAGAGAGTGTCTATACTGTGCGTATGGTGGGACTGTCAAGGATCAAAACCCTTTTGAAATGCAGTCATTTTGGCCTATGATTCAGAAACAGTAGGTGGGTTTTTCAAAGAGTTTTTTGCAGTAGATCTGCACAAAAAAAAGCCTCATAAATTGCTTAAAAATTAAACAATTTTTCCTATTCTAAAATCTCTGTGCTGGTCATATGTTCCATCTCATGAGGCAAAGTGCACAAGGTGTCTTTTTCAGGCGGATTCTGCCTGATAAAGCCCTGCAAAAGCGCCCCACAAAATGAACATACTGCACAGCAATGTCCACATGTCAAGTCATACGTCACTGCTTTTTACGGTTCGGAAACCCTAAAGTGGTCAAAAGAAGTGACAAGCTCATTCTTTGGGTGGCTTCTGCTCAGAAGCTGCCCGCTCTCTATACTTAACTGTATAAAGCAAAAGATGACGGCGGTATAACCGCCGCAAGAATGACTACAAAGATGCCGGTGAAGCCGCCTCGGGAACACAACTGTCCATGGTTTCCTGAAGCGGCTTTGCCTGGGAAAACTCGGGGGCTTCCCAGGCGTCTAAAAGATACGATGAGAATGGAGCCTGAGTGTTTTTTTCCACTTTTGGTTTTGAAAAACAAAAATTGTACTTTCACTTCTTTGAAGTGAATCCTAATGGAATTCGCTCCAAATTAGTGTTCTCCTTGCTTGGGATGTCAGTTTAGGTGGACCTCCATGTCTTGATAGGTTTGCAATTGTGCCATACTCCTTGAATTTTTGGATGATGGATTGAACAATGCTCTGTGAGATATTTAGAGTTTGGGCTATGTTTTTAGAAACTAACCCGCTTTGCTTTTCTCCACAACTTTATCCCTGACCTGTCTGGTGTGTTCCTTGGTTTTCACTATAAAATGGAAAAACTACAAAAATGATTCAGGAAAATAACTTCAAAATCACTTCAAATACCTATGTTCACATGAAGTTATTTGAGGAACTTTTGAAGCAGAAAATGAGCGGAAACTCTCCAACTTATTGGATGCCAGGTAACAGCTTTATACTAATGTGGAAACTGCAAATTAAAATGCATCTCCTAGCACATTGTGAATTACTTAGAGTACTTTGTATTTAAAGTGTCTGGGGGCTCAAATACTCATAAAGAAGTTTTTGGAGTAATTTATTCTAATCGATTTTTAATTAATTTGGCACTTGTGAAAGATGTTAATAAAATATTTTGCGGTGAAATTATAAAATTTTTTAAAATTATAATCCTAACTTAATGAATTTTATTCTTTGATAATGTCTTTAAAAATGCTGCAGAATATGACAGCTCTATGTAAGTAAAGCATAATAATAATAATAATGATAATAACTACCATATTTATGTATGGGATTGGATAAGAATATTGGAGCACGTTACTTGCCTGACTACATTGTGCACATATTCCAAACTATGCTCTGGCTCATTTCTTTGGTTTTGCTGTGGTTTCTTGTACTTTGTACAAACAAGGATGTGGGCTCCCTTTTTGAGTTAGGCATTTCATCTATATGGCTTCCCATGGGCAGGTGTCTGAACAGTTGGGCCTCTGTCCTGCCCTTATTGACATTAAGGTCGGCAAGGTAAGGTTTTAATAACAGAGACAGGATAGGATCGTCCCGATTGCATACACCTTGTCACAGTGGGATGGCTTTTACGCTGTTATGATCAAAATATGAGTAATGAAGTTCCCTATGTTATTTACATGCACTTATTATGGGGTATATGCTCATTTTATTTTTTTTTACAGTATAATAGTAGATATACTCTCTCATAGCGGTCAATATTATAGTAGTTATATTCTTGTACATAGGGGCAATATTATAGTAGATATATTCTTGTACATAGGGGCAGTATTATAGTAGTTATATTCTTGTACATAGAAGCAGTATTATAGTAGTTATATTCTTGTACATAGGAGCAGTATTATAGTAGTTATATTCTTGTACATAGGGGGCAGTATTATAGTAGTTATATTCTTGTACATAGGGTCAGTATTATAGTAGTTATATTCTTGTACATAGGAGCAGTATTATAGTAGTTATATTCTTGTACATAGGAGCAGTATTATAGTAGTTATATTCTTGTACATAGGGGGCAGTATTATAGTAGTTATATTCTTGTACATAGGAGCAGTATTATAGTAGTTATATTCTTGTACATAGGGGGCAGTATTATAGTAGTTATATTCTTGTACATAGGAGCAGTATTATAGTAGTTATATTCTTGTACATAGGGTCAGTATTATAGTAGTTATATTCTTGTACATAGGAGCAGTATTATAGTAGTTATATTCTTGTACATAGGAGCAGTATTATAGTAGTTATATTATTGTAAATAGGGGCAGTATTATAGTAGTTACAGTGGGGCAAAAAAGTATTTAGTCAGTCAGCAATAGTGCAAGTTCCACCACTTAAAAAGATGAGAGGCGTCTGTAATTTACATCATAGGTAGACCTCAACTATGGGAGACAAACTGTGAAAAAAAAATCCAGAAAATCACATTGTCTGTTTTTTTTTATCATTTTATTTGCATATTATGGTGGAAAATAAGTATTTGGTCAGAAACAAAATTTCATCTCAATACTTTGTAATATATCCTTTGTTGGCAATGACAGAGGTCAAACGTTTTCTGTAAGTCTTCACAAGGTTGCCACACACTGTTGTTGGTATGTTGGCCCATTCCTCCATGCAGATCTCCTCTAGAGCAGTGATATTTTTGGCTTTTCGCTTGGCAACACGGACTTTCAACTCCCTCCAAAGGTTTTCTATAGGGTTGAGATCTGGAGACTGGCTAGGCCACTCCAGGACCTTGAAATGCTTCTTACGAAGCCACTCCTTCGTTGCCCTGGCGGTGTGCTTTGGATCATTGTCATGTTGAAAGACCCAGCCACGTTTCATCTTCAATGCCCTTGCTGATGGAAGGAGATTTGCACTCAAAATCTCACGATATATATGGCCCCATTCATTCTTTCATGTACCCGGATCAGTCGTCCTGGCCCCTTTGCAGAGAAACAGCCCCAAAGCATGATGTTTCCACCACCATGTTTTACAGTAGGTATGGTGTTGGATGGATGCAACTCAGTATTCTTTTTCCTCCAAACACGACAAGTTGTGTTTCTACCAAACAGTTCCAGTTTGGTTTCATCAGACCATATGTCATTCTCCCAAAACTCCTCTGTATCATCCAAATGCTCTCTAGCAAACTTCAGACGGGCCCGGACATGTACTGGCTTAAGCAGTGGGACACGTCTGGCACTGCAGGATCTGAGTCCATGGTGGCGTAGTGTGTTACTTATGGTAGGCCTTGTTACATTGGTCCCAGCTCTCTGCAGTTCATTCACTAGGTCCCCCCGCGTGGTTCTGGGATTTTTGCTCACCGTTCTTGTGATCATTCTGACCCCACGGGGTGGGATTTTGCGTGGAGCCCCAGATCGAGGGAGATTATCAGTGGTCTTGAATGTCTTCCATTTTCTAATTATTGCTCCCACTGTTGATTTCTTCACTCCAAGCTGGTTGGCTATTGCAGATTCAGTCTTCCCAGCCTGGTGCAGGGCTACAATTTTGTTTCTGGTGTCCTGTGACAGCTCTTTGGTCTTCACCATAGTGGAGTTTGGAGTCAGACTGTTTGAGGGTGTGCACAGGTGTCTTTTTATACTGATAACAAGTTTAAACAGGTGCCATTACTACAGGTAATGAGTGGAGGAAAGAGGAGACTCTTAAAGAAGAAGTTATAGGTCTGTGAGAGCCAGAAATCTTGATTGTTTGTTTCTGACCAAATACTTATTTTCCACCATAATATGCAAATAAAATGATAAAAAAAACAGACAATGTGATTTTCTGGATTTTTTTTTCTCAGTTTGTCTCCCATAGTTGAGGTCTACCTATGATGTAAATTACAGACGCCTCTCATCTTTTTAAGTGGTGGAACTTGCACTATTGCTGACTGACTAAATACTTTTTTGCCCCACTGTATATTCTTGTACATAGGAGCAGTATTATAGTAGTTATATTCTTGTACATGGGAGCAGTATTATAGTAGTTATATTCTTGCACATAGGAGCAGTATTATAGTAGCTATATTCTTGTACATAGGAGCAGTATTATAGTAGTTATATTCTTGTACATAGGAGCAGTATTATAGTAGTTATATTCTTGTACATGGGAGCAGTATTATAGTAGTTATATTCTTGCACATAGGAGCAGTATTATAGTAGCTATATTCTTGTACATAGGAGCAGTATTATAGTAGCTATATTCTTGTACATAGGAGCAGTATTATAGTAGTTATATTCTTGTACATAGGAGCAGTATTATAGTAGTTATAGTCTTGTACATAGGGGCAGTATTATAGTAGTTGTATTCTTGTACATAGGAGCAGTATTATAGTAGTTATATTCTTGTACATAGGGGGGCAGTATTATACAACCCCTAGCAAAAATTATGGAATCACCAGCCTTGGAGGCTTGTAGAAAAAAAGCAGATCACAGACATGGCACAAAACTAAAGTTATTTCAAATGACAACTTTCTGGCTTTAAGAAACACTAAAAGAAATGTAGAACAAATGTGGCAGTCAGTAATGGTTACTTTTTTTTAACCAAGCATAGGGGAAAAATTATGAAATCACTCAATTCAGGGAAAAAATTATGGAATCATGAAAAACAAACAAACAAAGAACACTCCAACACATCACTAGTATTTTGTTGCACCACATCTGGCTTTTATTACAGCTTGCAGTCTCCTAGGCCTGGACTTAATGAGTGTCACACAGGACTCTTCATCAATCTGGCTCCAACTTTCTCTGATTGCTGTTGCCAGATCAGCTTTGCAGGTTGGAGCCTTGTCATGGACCATTTTCTTCAACCAAAGATTTTCAATTGGATTGAGATCCGGACTATTTGCAGGCCATGACATTGACCTTATGTGTCTATTTTCAAGGAATGTTTTCACAGTTTTTGCTCTATGGCAGGATGCATTATCATCTTGAAAAATGATTTCATCATCCCCAAACATCCTTTCAATTGATGGGATAAGAAAGTGTCCAAAATATGAACATAAACTTGTGCATTTATTGAAGATGTAATGACAGCCATCTCCCCAGTGCCTTTACCTGACATGCAGCCCCATATAATCAATGACTCTGGAAATTTGCATGTTCTCTTCAGGCAGTCATCTTTATAAATCTCATTGGAACGGCACCAAACAAGAGTTCCAGCATCATCACCTTGCCCAATGCAGATTCGCGATTCATCACTGAATATGACTTTCATCCAGTCATCCACAGTCCACGATTGCTTTTCCTTAGCCCATTGTAACCTTGTTTTTTTTCTGTTTAGGTGTTAATAATGGCTTTCGTTTAGCTTTTCGGTATGTAAATCCCATTTCCTTTAGGAGGTTTCTTACAGTTCGGTCACAGACGTTGACTCCAGTTTCCACCCATTCGTTCCTCATTTGTTTTGTTGTGCATTTCCTGTTTTGGAGACACATTGCTTTAAGTTTCCGGTCTTGACGCTTTGATGTCTTCCTTGGTCTACCAGTATGTTTGCCTTTAACAACCTTCCCATGTTGTTTGTATTTTGTCCAGATTTTAGACACAGCTGACTGTGAACAACCAACATCTTTTTCAACATTGCGTGATGATTTACCCTCTTTTAAGAGTTTGATAATCCTCTCTTTTGTTTCAATTGACATTTCTCGTGTTGGAGCCATGATTCATGTCATTCCACTTGGTGCAACAGCACTCCAAGGTGTGATCACTCCTTTTTAGATGCAGACTAAAGAGCAGATCTAATTTAATGCAGGTGTTATTTTTGGGTATGAAAATTTACAGGGTGATTCCACAATTTTTTCCTCAAAATTGAGTGATTCCATAATTTTTCCCCTATGCTTGGTTAAAAAAAGTAACCATTATGGACTACCACATTTTTTGTTCTTGATTTCTTTTAGTGTTTCTTAAAGCCAGAAAGTTGCCATTTGAAATGACTGTAGTTTTGTGCCATGTCTGTGATCTGCTTTGTTTTCTACAAAATTAAACAACTGAGTGAACATCCTTCAAGGCCGGTGATTCCATCGTTTTTGCCAGGGGTTGTAGTAGTTATATTCTTGTACATAGGGGCAGTATTATAGTAGTTATATTCTTGTATAGAGGAGCAGCATTATACTAGTCATATTCTTGTGCAAAGGAGCAGTATTATAGTAGTTATATTCCTGCACGGAGCAGTATTATAGTAGTTATATTCTTGTACATAGGGGCAGTATTATAGTAGTTATATTCTTGTACATAGGGGCAGTATTATAGTAGTTATATTCTTCTTCATAGGGGCAGTATTATAGTAGTTATATTCTTGTACATAGGGGCAGTATTATAGTAGTTATATTCTTGTACATAGGGGCAGTATTATAGTAGTTATATTCTTGTACATAGGGGCAGTATTATAGTAGTTATATTCTTGTACATAGGAGCAGTATTATAGTAGTTATATTCTTGTACATAGGGGCAGTATTATAGTAGTTATATTCTTGTACATAGGAGCAGTAGTATAGTAGTTATACTCTTGTACACAGGAGCAGTATTATAGTAGTTATATTCTTGTACATAGAGGACAATATTATAGTATTTAATAGTATTTATATTCTTGTACATAGGAGTAGTATTATAGTAGCTACAGTATATTCTTATATATAGGGGCAATATTATAGCAGTTATATTCTTGTACATAGGGGCAGTATTATAGTAGTTATATTCTTGTATAGAGGAGCAGCATTATACTAGTCATATTCTTGTGCAAAGGAGCAGTATTATAGTAGTTATATTCCTGCACGGAGCAGTATTATAGTAGTTATATTCTTGTACATAGGGGCAGTATTATAGTAGTTATATTCTTGTACATAGGGGCAGTATTATAGTAGTTATATTCTTCTTCATAGGGGCAGTATCATAGTAGTTATATTTTTGTACATAGGAGCAGTATTTTAATAGTTTTATTTTTGTACATAGTGGACAGTATTATAGTAGTTATATTCTTGTACATAGGAGCAGTAGTATAGTAGTTATACTCTTGTACACAGGAGCAGTATTATAGTAGTTATATTCTTGTACATAGAGGACAATATTATAGTATTTAATAGTATTTATATTCTTGTACATAGGAGTAGTATTATAGTAGCTACAGTATATTCTTATATATAGGGGCAATATTATAGCAGTTATATTCTTGTACATAGGGGCAGTATTATAGTAGTTATATTTTTGTACATAGGGGAAGTATTATAGCAGTTATATTCTTGCACATAGGAGCAGTATTATTGTAGTTATATTCTTGTACATAGCGGGCAGTATTATAGTAGTTATATTCTTGTACAGAGGAGCAGTATTATAGTAGTTATATTCTTGTACATAGGGGCAGTATTATAGTAGTTATATTCTTGTACATAGGGGGCAGTATTATAGTAGTTATATTCTTGTACATAGGAGCAGTATTATAGTATATTCTTGTACATGGGAGCAGTATTATAGTAGTTATATTCATGTACATAGGGGGAGTATTATAGTAGTTATATTCTTGTACATAGGGGCAGTATTATAGTAGTTATATTCTTGTACATGGGGCAGTATTATAGTAGTTATATTCTTGTACATGGGGCAGGATTATAGTAGTTATATTCTTGTACATAGGGGCAGTATCATAGTAGTTATATTTTTGTACATAGGAGCAGTATTTTAATAGTTTTATTTTTGTACATAGTGGACAGTATTATAGTAGTTATATTCTTGTACATAGGGGCAGTATTATAGTAGTTATATTCTTGTACAGAGGAGCAGTATTATAGCAGTTATATTCTTGTACATAGGGGGCAGTATTATAGTACTTATATTCTTGTACATAGGGGCAGTATTATAGTAGTTATATTCTTGTACATAGGGGCAGTATTATAGTAGTTATATTCTTGTACATAGTGGACAGTATTATAGTAGTTATATTCTTGTAGATAGTGGCTTACATTAATGTATTTTCTTGTATATAGAGGAAAGTGTAATAGTATTTTTATCCCAGTACATATTGTGCCACGAGGACATGCCATGTTACTCTTGACTAGTCACTGACGATTTTGTGATTTTACAGGTATCCATTGTACCGATGCTGAAATGAAATCTATGGCTGGTTGAGTTAACAGGTGCGACCTCATTCAGAGTTTCACTGTTTTTAGTCAGTGATATTATTGCTCTTTGCTTTGGAAGTTTGATAAGTTTCTCATTCTATATATACATTCACTGAAGCGATGTCCAGAGTTGATTTATTGCAGACTGTAGACCTCCGGATTTGCTGTAGAGCAACTTAAATTGCATTTTCTCATCTCTTGTCAGATTGTGGAGAGAATCAGTGAATCAGAAGATTCCAGATTATATTGGGAACCCGACTAATTTCCTTTATAGAAGTTGAGTGAATCATTTTACTATGGTGCTTCTACAATCCAGTGAATGTATCGCCCGATTGTTTTACACTTATTAACCCCATAACAACGGGGTCTAGTTCGGTATTGAACAACATTGCAATTTTCTTTTTCTTTTTTCATTTTAGTCGTCTCTATGTTTCAGTAGCTATATATATTGTTTTTCCCTAGACGTAGCTGCAGTAGGATGTTATTATTATTATTTTTTTTTACAAGATGTATTTTTAGTTGGGGTGCATATAAATTATTGTATAGATTTTATTGTCTTTTTGAGGAGCAATTTGGGGTTTTGGTTATTTCAAGTACAATGTTTTGTATGAGTGACAAGATTAGTTTATTCTGACGGTCATTAAAACTACAGTATCAGATTTAGATTCAGTTTTATGATTTTGTTTGTTTTATGTTTTTATTTATTATGTTTTAACCCCTTAACGACCGCCGATACGCCTTTTAACGGCGGCAGTTAAAGGTACTTAAACCACAGCGCCGTTAATTAACGGCGCTGTGGAAAAAGTGAATAGCGCCCCCCAGAGTCGGATTTTCTCTGGGGTCTCGGTTAACGGGGGTTGCTGAGACCCAAGAGAACATTATTCGGGTTTTTTTTACTGACCCCCGAGTTGCGATTGCTGGTAATTAACCGTTTACAGGCGGTCGCAAAAAAAAAAAGAAAAGCGATTTCCCATTTAATTTCTCTGTCCTCCGATGTGATCGCACATCAGAGGACAGAGAAATTGGGTCCCCGATCGCCCCTGATACTCACCTGTCTCCCCGGTGCTCCTCGTGGCTCCCAATGGGCGCCGCCATCTTCTTCCGGCCAAAAAATGGTGGGCGCATGCGTAATGTGCCCGCCGGCCGGCGCCCGGGAGATCTCTGGGGTCTCGGCTGCCGGGAGGTAGCCGAGACCCCAAAGAACATGATCGGGGTCGGTTTTTACCGACCCCTGTTTTGCGATCGCCGGTAATTAACTGTTTACCGGCGACCGCAAAAAAAACAACAAAAAAAACCGATGTGTAATTCTCTGTCCTCTGATGTGATCGCACATCAGAGGACAGAGAAATAGGGTCCTCCTGTGTCCCCTCCTGGCCGCCGGCTTCTTCCTTTGTGCATGTGCAGTGCGCCCGCCATGATCTGCCGGCCGGCAGCTAGAGGAGTTGGGGCTAAAATTAGGGTTAGGGTTAGGGTTGGGGGCTAAAGCTAGGGTTAGGGTTGGGGCTAAATTTAGGGTTAGGGTTGGGGCTAAAGTTAGGGTTAGGGTTGGGGCAAAGGTTGGGCTAGGGTTGGGGCTAATGTTAGGACTAGGGTTGCGGCTAAAGTTAGGGTTAGAGTTGGGATTAGGGTTAGGGTTTGGATTAGGGTTGGCATTAGGGTTACTTTTGGGATTAGGGTTAGGTTTGGGATTAGGGTTAAGATTAGGGTTGGGATTAGGGTTAGGGGTGTATTGGGATTAGGGTTATGTTTGAGGTTAGGGTTGAGATTAGGATTAGGGGTGTGTTGGATTTAGGGTTTTGATTAGGGTTATGGTTGTTTTGGGGTTACAGTTGTGATTATCTTTAGGGTTGTGATTAGGATTATGGATCGGGTTGGGCTTAGGGTTAGGGGTGTGTTTGCGTTAAGGTTGGAGTTAGAATTGGGGGGGTTCCACTGTTTAGGTACATCAGGGGGTCTCTAAACACCACAGCCAATTTTGTGCTCAAAATGTCAAATGGTGCTCCCTCCATTCTGAGCTCTGTCGTGCGCCCAAACAGTGGGTTACCCCCACATATGGGGCATCAGCGTACTCGGGATAAATTGGACAACAACTTTTGGGGTCCAATTTCTCCTGTTACCCTTGTGAAAATAAAAACTTGGGGGCTAAAAAATCTTTTTTGTGGAAAAAAAAAATATTTTGTATTTTCACGACTCGGCATTATAAACTTCTGTGAAGCACTTGGGCATTCAAAGTTCTCACCACACATCTAGATAAGTTCCTTGGGGGATCTACTTTCCAAAATGGGGTCACTTGTGGGGGGTTTCTACTGTTTAGGTACATCAGGGGCTCTGCAAACGCAACATAACGCCCGCAGACCATTCTATCAAAGTCTGCATTCCAAAACGGTGCTCCTTCCCTTCCGAGCTCTGCCATGCGCCCAAACAGTGGTCCCCCCCACACATGGGGTAACAGTGTACTCAGGACAAATTGGACAACAACTTTTGGGGTCCAGTTTCTCTTGTTACCCTTGTAAAAATTTGGGGGCTAAAAAATCTTTTGTGGAATTTGTTTTATTTTTTTATTTTCACGACTCTGCATTATAAACTTCTGTGAAGCACTTGGGCATTCAAAGTTCTCACAACACATCTAGATAAGTTCCTTGGGGGGTCTAGTTTCCAAAATTGGGTCACTTGTGGGGGGGGTTCTACTGTTTAGGTACATCAGGGGCTCTGCAAACGCAACATAACGCCTGCAGACCATTCTATCAAAGTCTGCATTCCAAAACGGCGCTCCTTCCCTTCCGAGCTCTGCCATGCGCCCAAACAGTGGTTTACCCTCACATATGGGGTATCAGCCTACTCAGCATAAATTGCATAATAAATTTTGGGGTCCAATTTCTCCTGTTACCCTTGTGAAAGTAAACATTTGGGGGTGAAAAGATAATTTTTGTGGAAAAAATATGATTTTTTTTATTTTCATGGCTCTACATTATAAACTTCTGTGAAGCAGTTGGGGGTTCATAGTGCTCACCACACATCTAGATAAGCTCTTTGGGGGGTCTAGTTTCCAAAATGGTGTAACTTGTGGGGGGTTTCTACTGTTTAGGTACATCAGGAGCTCTGCAAATGCAACATGACGCCCGCAGACCATCCCATCAAAGTCTGCATTCCAAGCGGCGCTCCTTCCCTTCCGAGCCCCGATGGGTGCCCAAACAGTGCCCCCCCACATATGGGGTATCAGCGTACTCAGGACAAACTGGTCAACAGATTTTGGTGTCCAATGTCTCCTGTTACCCTTGAGAAAATAAAAAATTGCAGGCTAAAAAACAATTTTTGAGGGAAAAAAAAGGATTTTTTATTTTCACGGCTCTATGTTATAAATTTCTGTGAAGCACTTGGGGGTTTAAAGTGCTCACCGCACATCTAGATAAGTTCCTTAAGGGGTCTAGTTTCCAACATGGGGTCACTTGTGGGGAGTTTCTACTGTTTAGGCACATCAGGGGCTCTCCAAACACGACATGGCGTCCGATCTCAATTCCAGCCAATTCTACATTGAAAAAGTAAAACGGCACTCCTTCTCTTCCAAGGTCTGCCATGCGCCCAAACAGTGGTTTACCCCCACATATGGGGTATCGACGTACTCAGGAGAAATTGCACGACAACTTTTGTGGTCTAATTTCTCCTGTTACCTTTGTGAAAATAAAAATTTGGATGCAAAAAAATCATTTTTTGTAGAAAAAATGCGATTTTTTATTTTCACGGCTCTACGTTATAAACTTCTGTGAAGCACCTGGGGGTTTAAAGTGCTCACCACACATCTAGTTAAGTTCCTTAAGGGGTCTAGTTTCCAACATGGGGTCACTTGTGGGGAGTTTCTACTGTTTAGGCACATCAGGGGCTCTCCAAACACGACATGGCGTCCGATCTCAATTCCAGCCAATTCTACATTGAAAAAGTAAAAAGGCACTCCTTCTCTTCCAAGCTCTGCGGTGCGCCCAAACAGTGGTTTACCCCCACATATGGGGTATCGGCGTATTCAGGAGAAATTGCACAACAAAACTTATGGTTACATTTCTGTTTTTACACTTGTGAAAATAAAAAAAAAATGGTTCTGAAGTAAAATGTTTGCAAAAAAAAGTTAAATGTTCATTTTTTCCTTCCACATTGTTTTAGTTCCTGTGAAGCACGTAAAGGGTTAATAAACTTCTTGAATGTGGTTTTGAGCACCTTGAGGGGTGCAGTTTTTAGAATGGTGTCACACTTGGTTATTTTCTATCATATAGACCCCTCAAAATGACTTCAAATGTGATGTGGTCCCTAAAAAAAAATGGTGTTGTAAAAATGAGAAATTGCTGGTCAACCCTTATAACTCCCTAAAAAAAAAAAATTTGGTTTCCAAAATTGTGCTGATGTCAAATAGATATGTGGGAAATGTTATTTATTAACTATTTTTTTGTGACATATCTCTCTGATTTAAGGGAATAAAAATGCAAAGTTTGAAATTTTTTTTCATAAATAATCGCAAGTAATATTGAAGAAATGTTACTACTAACATGAAGTACAATATGTCACGAAAAAACAGTCTCAGAATCAGCAGGATCTGTCAAAGCATTCCAGAGTTATAACCTCATAAAGTGACAGTGGTCAGAATTGTAAAAATTGGCTCGGTCATTAAGTACCAAATTGGCTCTGTCACTAAGGGGTTAATTATGAGAATGGGTGGGCTGCAGTATCAAGACAGTTTATTAAACTTGGGATTATTCAGTTTGTAAAGAATGAAAGCTTAGGGGCGATCTTAATATAATGTAGAAATATATGAAGGGACAGTACAGAGATCCGTATAATGATATTTTTACGTAGTCACGTAGGCCCGCGACAGGGACAAGAGAGCATCCTGTACGTAATCATATGTTCGGAATAATACACTGCAATACTCCTGTATTGCATTGTGTGATGTAAAGTGACAGAACGGGGTGTTGAGTGCTGAGGAGCAGAGGGCAGAAAAGTCACCAACGCTCTGCTGACCCTATAACTGCAGAGTCCAGATCTCCTCTGGTATAAATATCAGCACAAAATCTGGTAGAAAACCTTCCCAAAAGAGAAGGAACTGTCATAGCTGCAAAGGGGAAAAAAAAAACATATTAATCCCTATGGATTGTTGGCAGAATTATTAGAAAATGGAAGAAACACAAGATGTCTTTGAATCTTCCTTGGTCTGGAGCTCCTTGCAAGATCTCGCCTTGCGAGGTGATTTCGAGAAAGGTCAAGAATCAGCCCAGAACTACACGGAAGAACATGGTAAATGACCTGAAGAGACCTGGGACCACAGTCTCAAACATTACCGTTAGTAACACACTTATGACATCATGGATTAAAGTCCTGAAGGGCACGCAAGGTCCCCCTGCTCACGCCAGAACATGTCCAGGCCGGTTTGAAGTTCACCAATGACCATCTGGATGATTTAGAGGAGGCATGGCAGAAGGTCATGTGGTCAGATGAGGCCAAGAGATAACTTTTTAGTATCAAGTCCACTTGCCGTGTTTGGAGGAAGACGAAGGACTATTACAGCCCCAAGAATCAGGGCCCTACCGTGAAGCATGGTGAGGGAAACATCATACTTTGAGGGTGCTTTTCTGCAAAGGGGACAGGATGACTGCACCTTATTGAAGGGAGAATGGATGGGGTCATGTATAACAAAATTTTGGACAACACCCTCCTTCCCTCAGTAAGAGCATTGAAGATGGATCGTGGCTGGGTCTTCCAGCATGACAATGACCTGAAACACACAGCCAGGGTAACTAAGGAGTGGCTCTATAAGAAGCATTTCAAGGTCCTGGAGCTGCCTAGCCAGTCTCTAGACCTGAACCCAATAGAAGATCTTTGGAGGACGCTGAAACTCAATGTTGCCCAGTGACAGCCCCAAAACCTGAAAGATCTGGAGAAGATCTGTATGGAGGAGGGGGCCAAAATCCCTGCTGCAGTGTGTGCAAACTTGGCCAAGAACTACAGGAAACATCTGACCTTTGCAATTGCCAACAAAGGTTTCTGTACCAAATAGTACGTTCTGTTTTTCTATTGTATCAAATACTTATTTAATGCAATAAAATGCAAATTAATTACGTAGAAATCATACAATGTGATTTTCTAGATTTATTTTTAGATTCTGTCTCTCACAGGTGAAGTGTACCTACGATAAAAATTACAGATCTCTCCATTCTTTGTAGGTGGGAAAACTTTAAAAAGCGGCAGTGTATCAAATACTTATTTTCCCTACTGTCCGTTGTTCGGATCAGATGTCGGTTTTACATTTTTTACATTAAGTAATTCACATTAAGAAACTATCAATTGGCTGCGGAACCCTTCAGAATGTTGCACAGCTTCTTATTCTGGCGTTGCCGTGGTAACAGGTGATCATTCCCGCACCTCTTACCACAAGGCCCTTCTGAGCTGGCAAGTTTTGTGAAATGGTTCTAAGGCATCTGCCGCCTCCTGGAGTTACTATTATCACCGAGGTTACGAAAAAAGCACTTTCACTCATTATCGCCCGTAACCTCTATACAGAAAAGCTTTGCATATAATCGACATTACTGGAGGTTACCACGGTTACGACATATCACTAATTACTTCTAGGAAATATTCCGGTAGGATAGATCTGTATCACAAAGTCCTACACTGAACCTAAATGTATAGAATAATCATAGCAATGTAGGTTTACCGTCAATGTTTCCAAATGTACCGTGTCAATTCGCCGTGTTCGCATATGTATAAACTTGGTATGTAGTAATATGAGTGGGAGTAATATTCTCAAATTTAACTATGTTTTCGCTCTGGTGAAATCTGCTACCGACTGTTTGCAGCTGAAAAGCAGAATGTTATTTAGATCAGAGAAACGCATACCGCCCTCAGTACACAACATATGCTCCTGCTTCTGCCATAAATACCATCGTTTGGCACTCTATGTACGGCAACTCAATAAGATCTTATTTTGATATGTATTATTTAGATTGTATACAGACAAAAAAAGCCCAAAACGATGCGCAATGTAAATGCAAATTAATAAAAACCATATATATATTTCTCAGCATGTGGTATAGGTAGATAATGCCGCAATAGAATGCACATAACAAATGCTATGCTTAAGTACACATAAATAATTCTGTTATACAGTACACATAAATACAACCACATATACTGTTGTCAGCATATGGTATAGGTAGATAATGTGCCCCTATAACACAAATAAAATTGACACAATCCTTAATTACACATAAATAATTCTGCTATACGGTGCACATAACAAAAACAACAATAGAGTATTCGTAAATAATGTTGCTATATGGTACAAATAAATTCCACATTAATAATTCTGCACTACATTATGGTAACAAATACTAAGGGCACATAAATAACACTGCCATACAGTAGTCATCACAAGTATCCCCATAGAGTACACACAGATAAATCTACTATACAGTACCCATGACAAATAGAACCATTTACCTCAAAAATTCTGAAATAAAGTACACATAACAAATACAACCGTAGGGTATACATAAAATTTTGCCTTACAGTGCATATAACAAGTACAGCCATACATAAATAATGCTCCTATATAATGCACATAAAAAACACCATATAGTACACATAAATAATGCTGCCATACAGTTTGCATAACAAACTCTAACATACAATATGCATATACAGTAAATAATTCTGCCTTAAAGTATAAATTACAAATACCACCACACAGTACCCATAAATAACGCTGACATACAGTTTAGGGTATGTGCAGACGATCAGTAATTGCTGCGATTTTGATGCTGTATACTTATGCAGCGCCATACCCGCAGCGGCCAGCAGTTACCGCATAGTGGATAGGATTACACAGACGCCTGCAGATCAGCCGCGGAGACGGACATGCGGCTCATCTTTCCAGATCGCAGCATGTCAATTTCTCTTGCAGAGTCGCTAGTCTTCGTAAGATAAATTTCACCCGTACAATGTATTGGACACGGTGAATCCACACGGTTCAGTGAACACATGCGGATTCACCAATAGGCGGCAGCGCTTTGGATTCAGTGAACATGGACGTGTCCAAAGCGCTTCTACATCTGGATCGCGTGCACCCGGCCTTACAAGTCAAATATCACCATATAGTGCACACTAATACATCTACCATCCAGTACACATAACAATTATTGCTGCCATTTACTACACATAACAGGTATCATCATATAGTACACATACATAATCCTGCTATGCAACTTGCTGTGTGAATGCAATTAGATAAAAAAAGCACATATAACAAATGACAGCGTAAAGTACACATAAATAATTCTGCCATAAAGTACACATAGCAAATCCCACCATACAGTTCACATACATAATTCTGTCATACAGTACACACAACCTATAACACCATATAGTGCATATAGCTAATTCTGTCATACAGTGCACATAACCAATACTGCCAAATAGTACACATAAATAATACCATAATATGTAAAGATTGATCCTGATAACATTGCCTTCAGAGAGTCCTATATCATTATTATTAATATTGACAGCAGTATTATTTCCAAGCTTCTTCAGCTGAACCTTGACTTGGTCCGATGGCCATGTCAGTCATCCATGGTCGCTGGACAGCTGCTCTGTGTTCTGTCACCTATCTGTCAGCATTTCTTGATGACTCTTGATTTCTAAAGCCGATGAAATGTCATTTTTGCACATGAGTTTGAAGTACTACTCAAAAGAGGAGCTGGGGATGCAGTCAGGTAGGAGACGGTTCACAGAGCTTCCCATCGACGACCATGGCCACCTAACATGGACCCGAGTCCTGGGTGCAGCACGGGAGAAGTCCTGCAGACAGGAGAGAGAGAATATAATACACAAGGATGAGAGTTGTGGGGCATTGGGGGTGGGGTGATATGGTAATTCGGCGTTGTGGATAATCTGATTTTGTATAGTAATGGGAGAATCGTGAATATAATTCTACAGTAAAGAGATAATAAAGAGATCAGCGGCATAAACGCTAGACAGAAAGATCAGCGTTCAGGGTGGTGTGAAGGGGTCTGAGCAGTGCCTGTTAGAGCAGAGTTACAGTAGTTCAGGTGGACATGATTAGGGTCCTGATTTATGTTTCAGTGGTGAAACCTTTGATTCCACTTATCTTCGCGGTAAATAAGATCCCACATTTTATAATAAGCTGCTATAATAGGATATATAATTAATCTGCCTGCCCAAAACCACTCATTTCTATTAGTTAATTTTCATCTGAATGAAGTTCTCACCACATGCTCCGCATTTCCACGTCATACTCTTCAGTCAGTCTCATCTGCGCTCACTCTTCGCCTCATCCGAGGGGTGCCAGAAACCCATTTCAGAATAATTGAACACAATGGTTAATGGGAAGCCTTTTTCTCTGGAGAACGGAGTCATTAGAGGAGGAAATTACCACGTAAATGTGCAGTGAATTGCAAGAAAGCATTTACGGTACTCATTACTTTATGCTCTTTCTTTTAAAACTTTAAAAATAGAAAAAAAATCTGGAAAAAAAACCCCATAAAAACAAAATTATATTATTTTTAATTCTATAATAGAAGACATGAGAACACAAGATCGCTCCTGCAGCCCCATAAAAGGACATTACCACCTCTATATTTCACTTTACGCACCATGCATTTAGAAAAATTTATTTTGAAAAATGCACGGTGCCTACAGAGAAACATGGTGGTGGCATGTGGGGCTACAAGAGCGCTGCGGGTGTAGGGAGCTACATTTCATTGCTTTGCAGCATTTTTTCCATGCCTGCCTAAAATTTTTGGACAGTACTGTATATAGATAACACAAAATCTACCATTCAGTGATGATCACAGCTCTGGTTCTCCTCCCTTTCCCTGCATAGTGTCCACTGCACAGGTCACAGAGCATGCTCACTAAACTATTTAATAGAAGTCGACCTTATTTCTCGGCGCAAGCTGTCACATCTCTGGAACTTCTGTGGCAGCAAAATGGCTGGACCTGTAATCATGTGGAGGTAATTGAAAATAAATTCACATAAATATGCATCATTTACAATACTGGTGTTTTCTTATGGGGCAGAGGGGTATCTGGACCCCCTCAATCACAAGGACCTGGGTGTGCGACTGCTCTCTCCCCGTCTGTAGCTTCCCTTTTGCACTGTACTGAGCTGATAATGTGGCTGTGCGATAACAATTCCTCATAAGCTTCAACCGCCAGAGAATATATGATTAATGTCAAGAGATTAATCTAGCGAAGGGAAGGTCAAGAGATCCTTTTTCTCTAAAAATAGGAGCATCACGAATACAGGATTAATTGCTAGCCCCAGTCACATCAGTAGAGGAGGTTAATCATATGCAATGGGGGCGCAAAAATCTGTAGCCTGCATCATTAGATAAGAAGCCACATTAAAAATGAAAAGTATAATAATATTCAGGAAATTAAAAAAAAATACAAAACTATAAGTCAAGTGACAGCTACCATTAAAAGCGGCCATATTGGCTATTAAATGTATTTGCCAGAAAGTTATAAAAGAAATAGAAGAATAAAAGTTGATTGAAGAAGATATGTCAAGGATGTAAGAAGGAGAGAGGCATGAGTAACTTAGGGATGTATGTAATGTTTTTGGGGTGTCCTGAGCTCAGCGGGGGCAGGACTTAAAAAAAAAAACTGTCAAGGGGGTTTACCCCTATCATTTATTAGGAACGCTTTTCAGCCTCCTATTCACATTCTTAATGACCTTTTTATTACATATTTTTATTATTATGAAAGGTTGTGCAAACTGATATTTAATCCTGATGCACGGTCAGCCGGACTTGTCACTCATCCCAGCAGTGAGAAAGGTTTCACGCCCACAGTGATTTGATTGACATCTTAGTGAGGACACAGAGAAGAAGTAGAAGTTTCTGAAAGTCCACAAAATATGCAAAACTTTAAACCATACCCGAGAGAACATCGTACAAAACTTGGGGGTTCTGGCCTTTGATGCAAACCAGTAAAAGGCCCAATCTGCCATGTGCTTATAATAAAACACTGGTATCTTCTTTAAGATGCAGAATTGGGCTTCTCCAGGCACAAGGGCACAAGTTCGATTGCCCACCTCTTATAGCTATGGTGCAGTGATGAGAGACATTTTTTCTATCCTGCCCCTCTTCTTTATTGTATTTTTTTAATTTGGGTAACATCATATTGCATATGGGGTTGTGTGGCGTGTCATAAAAAAAACAGTAGACAGGTTTCATTGTAGGAGGCCGGGGCGAATTTGAGAAAGTTATAAAGGATCTTGTCTCAAGACAATGATAAGAAACATCAACTTTCATGTGTTTTGTTTTCCACATTGTCTTTACTTCATTTATTTTAATAGACAGCAGCCTGGCGACGCACACATAGAGTTGTCAGCCTGATGTATGGATGTGTCAGCGCAACTTCATAGACTTGTCATACGCAGTGTGGAGAGCGGTGACTGAAACTACTTCTGACAGGCAGTTTGTCCAGATATTAATGTATTCTCTGTATTGTCCCTTCAAGTACATCAGCTGCAAAGTGAGAGAAATGGGTATGAAAGTTGGAGAGTGGTAAAACTTGTGTGTGTAACTGTATATATATATATATAGAGAGAGAGAGAGAGAGAGAGAGAGAGAGAGAGAGAGAGAGAGAGAGAGAGAGATAATTTATATAAATTGTTGGTACCCCTCGTTTAATGACAGAAAAACCCACAATGGTCACAAAAATAACTTGAATGTGACAAAAGTAATAATGAATAAAATATCTATGAAAATGAACAAATGAAAGTCAGACATTGCTTTTCAACCATGCTTCCACAGAATAAAAAAAAAAATAAAACTCATGAAATAGGCCTGGACAGAGATAGGAGGGGGAATTAACGGGAAGTATTGGCTGTGGAGGTCCAGGATTGGGAGATATGTCGCCAGTAGTGAGGAGAAGCAGAGAGAGGGAGAGCAGGTGGGATAAGGAGAGCAGTTTGTTTTATGTCTTAGTAGAATAGATCTGAGGTTGAGGAGCAGGTCTGCAGATGAACTCAGGTGGGGAGGAAAGAGGGAGGAGAGATAATTATTTGGTTAGAGGGTGATGGTGTGTGGGGATAGTGAAGGAGAATGAGGATTAGTGGAACAAAAACTGAAAGGGCATATGTAATCATGGTGAGAGAGTAAGTTTGGGGGAAAAGAAAAGCTAAGTACATTTAATAAACTGTGGTTACTCATACCTTCCGGTCACTTCTGGGACATTTCTGGACTATTTCTGCTGTACACTTAAAGAGCCACACCTGATGGAGCCATTCAGACTCCATGATAATATTTAATGCTTTTGAAAAAATGTTGTGCCTCTCCCCTGACTGATAATTTTCAATAATGAGATCCCTTTGCTGTGTTGTAAGTTGTTTACGGACCGTGGCTTTTGCTGTAAAATACAACAAAGAAAATGTAGGAAAATCCTCCTTGAACAACTAAACTTTATATGGGGTTAATCAGAATTACTGTAAATTATGGCAGCTGTGTACTGACTACTGAACAACATGAGTGTTAATGTGATTGGCTAATTCTGATCATAACCACATCTCAAATTTTAAGGGGGTGTTCACACTTATGCAAGCACATTATTTTAGTTGTTCATCTTTATTTTACCACTCAAAATGATTTTAGTTTCTCATTGAATTGGCACAGATTATTAGTGACACTAAATGTGGAAAAAGTTCTGAAATGATTCTTCTTGATTTGATTTTTATTTGTACATAACAGAAACCTGGCATTTTAATAGGGGCGTGAAGACTTTCTATATCCACTGTATATATGTAAAAATTCAGGTAACGCCAATCCAACAATGGATCTTGAAAGAACAAAAGATTCTAGTTGAAAATATTTATTTATAGAAATTGTGCAATACGTTGAGAACAAAATGGTCAATGAAAACCAAAACTATCAAGCAACTGAGAGCCAAATTTCAAGTCATCCCGAAAATCAAAGTAAAACATGAAAATCAAAGGTGGGTCCAATTTGCGTGAATTTTTATCACATCATCTCAGTGTGACTCAGTCATGTGTATGACCCTCATGTGCCTGTGTGTACTCCTGTCAATGTCTGGGCATGCTCCTGATGAGATGTGTGTCCTCAGGAATCTCCTTCTGGATCTTGATCAGGGTATCAGTGGCTAATGAACAGTCTATGACTTTGCATTGGATGGACTTATTCATAATGATCCAGAGGTTGTTAATTGGATCAGCTCTGGGGAAAATGAAGGCCAGTCAACTACATCAATGCCTTTATTATTTATTTATTATGCTCATTCATATTCTGCAGCGCTTTATGCACATTATCATCACTGTCCCCATTGGGCTCACAATCTAGATCCCCTATCAGTATTGTCTTTGGAATGTGGGAGGAAACCGGAGAACCTGGAGGAAACCCACACAATCACGAGGAGAACATACAAACTCCTTGCAGATGTTGTCCTAGGTGGGATTTGAACCCAAGACCCCTGCGCTGCGAGGCTAACCACTGAGCCAACATGCTTCCCTAATCCAAGGCCTGCTTACACCCTCTGGGCACATGAGGCCGGGCATTGTCCTGCACCTGTAGGAACTCGGCACCCACTGCAGTAACATAAGGTCTGACAATAACTCTAAGGATTTCATCATGGCACCTAACCGTAATCAGAATACCATTGGCTTTCCCGTGTTTGTACAACCCTCTAAAGATTATGCCTCCTAAAACCACCACTGACTGACCGCTAAATCAGATACGCTGGATTATGTTGCAGGCAGCATAATGTTCACCATGTCTGTCTCATGCTCAGCGTGAAACTACTTTGATTTATGAAGGGACCAATGTAGCAATGGTCGACTTGGAAAATTGGTGTTCTCTGTTGGATGCTCATCCAGCTGCACATTGTTGGGTTAGAAGCGAGGAGTCCTACTAGAATCCCTCATTCCACCCTCTTGGAGTCAAAGACCAAGACCTAGGGATTGTGTCCCAGGTGTAAATGTTAGCAGCTGTACTGGTTTCTTCTTAAAGGGGTTGTCAACTACTTTAAAATTGATGGACTGTGTCTAATCGGTGGTGGTGCAAGACCCGCCACCTTCACCGATCTGCTATTCAAACCAATCGGGGGAGGATGTGCGGTATCCAACTGCAGCCACTATACAGTGGACAGGACGGCTCTGTGCAGCTCAGAAACTGGTCAGTTCCAGCGGTCGCCGACACTGGGAAAAGCTGATCGGCCGGACTGTCTGGAGTCGCATCCCAATTAACCAGACATTGATGACTTATTCTAAGGATGGGCCATCAATGTTAATGTAGTGGACAACCTCTTTAAATTCCAGGTACTAAACTGAGACACAAATAAGGAAAATAGCAGATAGCCTAGCTGTTGATGGTTTCTTGGGCAAGAAACTGAAAATAACTTAAAACAGGTAAAAAAAAGTTAAGGGAAATATATATATATATATATATATATATATATATATATATATATATATATATATATATATATATATATATATATATATATATATATATATATATATATATATATATAAGAAAAATCCTAAGAATGTGACAAGTACTTCTGCAGAACCAGTATTTGTTTCACTAAATCTTTTACTTCCAGCTAAAAATAGAATTCTCTGTATTTGGATTTATCCTTTAAATCTTCAGTAGAAGACACAGGAGAGTTCTTTATAAGAGCAGACAATGCGGAACACAACCTGCGAAGGTAGGACTATTATTAGAAACTTTTGTTCTCTGCATCCTTCAATGACTGACACCAGGAGCTGACACCTTACCGAAAGTTTGGGAAAGCTAAAAAAAGAGTTTGGAATATAAACGAAATGACGGAACAAATGTGTGATTGGCAGTGTATAAAGTGAGCGGGGAATAAGGAGGATTTACATTGTGCGAATTGAATTCATTTACAAAAATAACTATCTATATCTATCTACAGTATCTATTATCTATCAGCCTATTTATCTATCTATCTATCTATCTATCTATCTATCTATCTATCTATCTATCTATCTATCTATCGGTTATCTATTATCTATCTATTTATCTATCTATCTATTAGCTATCATCTATCTATCAATCTATTTATCTATTATCTATCTATTAGCTATCTATCATCTATCTATTATCTATGTATTTATTATCTATCTATTAATCTATCTATTATATATCTATTATCTATCTATTATCTATCTATTAGCTATTATCTATCTATCAATCTATTTATCTATCTATCAGTTATCTATCTATTAATCTATCTATTATCTATCTATTATTTATCTATTAGCTATCTAATATCTATCTATCTATCTATTAATCTATCTATCTATCTATCTATCTATCTATTATCTATAATCTAATCTATCAACCTATCTGTCTATTACCTATCTATCTATCTATCTATCTATCTATCTATCTATCTATCTATCTATCTATCTATCTATCTATCTATCTCTTTATCTATCTGACGCCCCTGGAAGAAGCAACCTTTGCGAAACGGTGCTCATCGGGTGAGGGGACCCCCAGCAGCAGCTGCTCACATAACATTTTCGCAGCACCAGTCTCCCAGCAGGTATTGTACTGAGGATTTTGAACCTCCCTATTAATTTTTGTACTTAATATACCTGACTATTTACTGTGATTCACTGGTGTATGACATTTAGCAACTAGCCCCTATAGCAGATATAGCTGCAAATTGTGAGCATTTCATTGCCTTTAACTCTTTAGGCTCCTGTTCTATGCACTGATTTATAGTCAGCTTTTACTTGCACTTGCATTTACATGTTCAGCACTATATGGCAATATTTGTCAGGTGAAGCATTTTCCACCATCCTCCCTCCCTCCCCCCCCCTTTTTTTTTTTGCCATCTCCTTGGATTTAAAGACTATATGTGAGCCTAATTGTTCTTTTATATGGGCGCTTTAAATTACATTCCACTTTACTATGCACTTTATTACTTGCTGCTGCTACTGCTCCGCACTTGTTTAGAGGCTTTTTACTCTGCACTGTCTTTTTAACCATATTTTTTTATCTGTGTTATTCAATAAAGTATTTCTTTTAATTTGACTACTGTGTCTCTTCTCACTTCTTATCTACATGACACCTACCATAGTAGATTATGTTGATGTCATATAATAAAGGTGCTCAACGCATAAGTTGGTTAACCAGAAAAACATATAGTAGCAACAGGGAAAAATAATCTAATGTGCAACATGTTTAATTTTAAATTATTATTTTTTTTTTTTTAACCCTTCTGGATGAGGGTATCTAATTTTGTACAATGACCTTTACCAATAAGCACTGTCCCTTCATCTCTTTATACTGCTTTTTGTTTTCCAACCTATAGCACGGTAGGACTAAATCAGGGCTAGTCGGGGACAGCCGCCGCTGAGTGGGCGCGCCAAACAACCGTATCTATCAGTGTGCCAACCTCCACTGCTAGGAAGGGACAGCAGTTAGTACAGGGAAATTGCTAGGTTATTGTTATAGATCTTACTGTATTTTTTGTCTGCACTGGAAAAAGGTGTTCTTTTTTAAAAATAATTTAAAATTAAAGTTTTTGTCTTTTAAGGGATTACATGTTGCACAACGCATAAGTTGGCCAAGATAATCTTCACCCCGTGTATGGGAATCTATTCTATGCGACTTATTTCTCCTGGACCAAGTCCTACAAATGTAGCCTCTTCCTGAAGTTAGATTTGAGCCTGAAATCAATGTGTCAACGCAAGAAAAAAATTGTGTAAATTCCAACTTTTAATGCATGTTAATTATTACACTTTCCAATGGAAAAGAGCTGAGACCTATGTGTGAAACATAGCATGCTCATGTAAAATATTATACATATAGTGGTTTTTATGTATGTTGTCGACCCCTTAATGCTCCATGATGGATATATACATCATGGAGCGAGTCAATGTGCTCTACACAGGGTCGTGTGCCGACAGTGCACCTTGGGCCCACCAGAGAAAATCATTCTTTGGGCCCACTATGTAGCTACATAGAAATAAATACAAAACCACCAATTGTGTGGTAAAACACGCTAATATCAGGGTATAAGGTAGTACACATCTTAATTATGTAGCAGGGGTTGGGGTAGCCCCCTAATAGAATATAATGTATCCCCCTCATAGAATATAATGCAGGACCCCTCATAAAATAATGTAGCCCCCCTCAAAGAATATAATGCAGCCTTCCTCATAGAATATAATGCAGCACCCCTCATAAAATAATGTAGCCCCCTCAAAGAATATAATGCAGCCCCCTCTCATAGAATATAATGCAGCCCACCTCATAGAATATAATAATGCAGCACCCCACAAAATATAATGCAAACCCCTCATAAGGTATAATGCAGTCCCCACCATAGAATATAATGTAGCCCCCTCATAGGGTATAATGCACTCCCCCATAGAGTTTACTGTAGCCCCCTCATAGGGCATAATGCTGCCCCCATATAGAATTATGTAGCCCCCAGAATATAATGTAGTCCCCTGAGAGAATAATGCAGTCCCCCCACAGAATATAATGTAGCCCCCTCATAGGGTATAATGCAGCCCCTCTACACCTCCATCATTGTTCTCCCCCTCCACCCCCATCATTGCCTTCTACCCCACCATCCCTATCATTGCCCTTTCCACCAGCTCCATCATTGCCTTCTCCCCCGCAACCCCCATCATTGCCCATTCCACCACTATTGTCTTTTGCCTCCCCCACCACCATCATTGTCCTTTCCACCACAACCCTCATTGCCTTCTTCCCCACCACCCCCATCGTCCTTCCCCACCATCTCATCATTGCTAATCTCCAATACACACATCTCCAATACACACACAGCACCGCACCACTCTCTCTCACTCACACACATACACACACAAAGCGCCGCACCACACACACACACCACCACACCACTCTCTCACACTCACACACAAAGCACCGCACCACATACAGACACGCACGCACACCACTCACCATCACATCCCAGCAGCCTCTTCCTCGCCGGCATCTTTCTGTCTGAAACAGCCGCTCGCTGAATGATGACATCATCCAGCTGCGCTGACTCAAACAGGAAGCGCTGGGCAGGAAGCAGGGATGTGCTGCGAGAGGTGAGTGGTGTGCATGTGTGTGTATGTGGTGCGGTGCTTTGCGTGTGAATGTGAGTGGTGCGGTGGTGGTGGGGCTTTACAAGCAGGCAATATTAGCTGCAGCCTGCTGCCCGCTATTAAAGTGAAATGGTATTCACTCCTTTCCACGCCTATGGGGGTGTGGAGAAGCGTGAATATTCATTTCTCTTTAGCAGCGGGGACAGGCGTGGCTTCCTGTCACCAGCTGCTGCTCCACTGGCACAGGGCGGGCCCCCTTGACTCAGGGGCCCCATTGCCACTGGCTGGGGGCCCCTAGAGCAGTGAGGGCCTTAGGCACCTGCTGGCCAGTATGCCAGCAGGTGTCAGTGCCTGGGCCCACTGGAGAATCCTCCGGTTCTCCGGAGGGCCAGTACGACTCTGGCTACTTCTAAGGTTGAGAATATGTGCATGAAAGTGGGTGTGTTACACACGGAATCTATTTCATTCATGGTTCTTTTTTCTTTACCAGCTACAATTGTGTTGGTTATGCCCTAGTCGCTGAAACACAATCCTACCATCGATTGGGAGACTTGCGAGGTTAAGTCTTGGGGGAATACAGTATCTGTTTTCCAGTTGTTTATCTACATTCCTGTCATCTATGAGATTTCCTCCTCCCGATTCGGTTCATAGATCTTGTGATTGTGCTCAGATAGATCCCGTTAAGGTACAGGCTGTCCTTGATTGGGTACAACAAACTAATTGTAAAGCTTTACAGAGGTTCTTAGGGGTCACTAATTTTTATCGTAGGTTCATTGAGAACTTTTCGGTCGAAGTCAAACCTGTTATTGATACGACTAATAAGGGTACTGATTTCTCCTCTTAGTCTACTGAGGCTGTTGTTGCTTTTGCTGCCCTCAAGACAGATTTCTCTAAGTCCTCAGTCAACCCAATATCATTTATCCTCCTATCACCTTTTGGGTGCAGCTTTATGTTCCATTCTCCAGCTGGTGTTTCCTGCTGGTGATAGATTCATTTTTGTAGATGTTCTGGCATTCTACTGCTGTTCGGAGCCAGTTTGTAAGCTTTCAGCTAAGAATTTTTGCTTTGCAGTTTCTTTGCTACACTTTGTACCTATCTTCTGTTTATCTTTAGGAAGTAGGCAGTATATTTGTTAGCAGTACATGCTTTATTCTTTGTTTGTATTTTGTTATTTACTTTACTCACTCTGAGATCTTTCCTTTGTTCAGCAAAATTCTCCTCTTGTACGTAATTCACACTCTACTCTGCCCTCTGATTCTTTAGAAGGAAGATGAAGCAAGTCAACGGATGCTTAGGCAGGTTAGGTCCTAAACTGTGATTTGGGCTATCTCTGTACCCACAGGCACCACCAGGAACTGCAGTGTCCGGATATCTATTCTGTACAGGAACCAGTAGGGTCAGTTGCGGCTTTTAGTGTATAACCTATAAATCCCAAGTGAGTTGCTACACAGGCACAAGAATTAAAATATAAAATTGCTGAACTCATTCAGTAAACTTCGTAAAGAAAAAAAATTGGAACTCAAAAATTTACATTTTTGGTCACCACCTCTGTTTTCTCCGCTGCAGATCTAGCAGGTCTCTGAATGCTGAGCTGTGTGTAACCACGCCTACATCACTGGCAGCCATCTGTGTACACTGTACATAGACAGAAAGCTGCCAATCACTGGAGGAGGGTATGGCTGAACTACCTGGCAGCAGGTTTTCTAGTTCTCTAGTAATCTCCTGCTGAGAAAACACTGATTTTATAAAAGCTACACTAAGAAGCCTAGTAAGTGACACATCACTGGAATCAGGGTCTCTGCCCCTATATCATGCTGCTCTCAAATTACTTAACAAACACCTCATAAGAGATTCCCTTTTAGGGCTTGTTTCCACTTGCGAGAAACACGTCCGTGTCTCGCATGTGGAAACCAAGCTCTGGCGCCGACACTTTGGAGCGGAGCATGCAGCTCCATGTGTTCCTATGCGGCCGCACGCTCCGCTCTGCAGTGCCGGCGCCACAGCCTGGTTTCCACATGCGAGACATGGACGTGTTTCTCGCAAGTGGAAACAAGCCCTTAGAGTTTTAAAATGATTTCTATATAAATGTATTGTTCCACCTTCTAAAATATGCAACTTTTTTTTAGAAATACATTTATAAAAATGTTGAACTTCACGCCAAAAGGTTAACAACCCCCGGCACCATCAGCAGCCCATCCTTCCCATCACATCAGCACTGGCGTTCAGGACCAGGTATGGTGACACCGCCACATGCTGTGGTATACCTCCACAATACAAATGCAGGAGGCAGGTGTACGGTCTCGAGGGTACACAATTGTATAATACGATGTCATATCTGTCCATCTATATGTATGTGGATTTCTTTATTTCCTTCCATCTAGCTAATGAGGCTTCTTGTCGCCCCAGGCGGCAGTAAGGAAATTCAGGCCTGCTCCCTACATTCAGTAATAGCACATAAATATATAAGACCTCAGGTTTATGAATAAATAAGATTTCACCTGAAGACTTTGACTACATTTATGGCCTGTGGATATTTTTGATAAATAGAAAGAGACTATTTCTGTTATATGCCAGTACCTGAGAAAAATAAGAAGATAATAAAGGTGTTCTGCAGCTTCTTGTACTTAAGTACGGCTGAAATGGTAGAGCCCATAGGACCAGGGCAGGCCACGGAGTCATAGAAGGCCCCTCTTTACTGTCCATTTTTATTCCTCGTCTTCCAATAGCTATAGTTTTTTTTATTTTTCAGTCCAGAATGTAGTATCACAGCTTGTTATTTTGAGGTATGAGTTCTAGTTTTTATCATTACCATTTTGGGGTCTATATAACGTTCTATAGTTCTAGTTTTTGTTAGGCGAAATTGACCAAAAAACAGCAATTCTGTCTTTTTTTTTAGTTCGATGTATAAGATAAATGTTATCTATCTATCTATCTATCTATCTATCTATCTATCTATCTATCTATCTATCTATCTATCTATCTATCATCTATAAATTATTATCTATAATCTATTATCTATCTATTATCTATCATCTATCTATTATCTGACTATTATCTATGTATCTATCTATTATCTATCTATCTATCTATCTATCTATCTATCTATCATATATCTATCTATCTATCTATCTATCTATCTATCTATCTATTATCTATAAATTATTATCTATAATCTATTATCTATCTATTATCTATCATCTATCTATTATCTGACTATTATCTATGTATCTATCTATTATCTATCTATCTATCTATCTATCTATCTATCTATCTATTATCTATCTATCTATCTATCTATCATCTATTATCTATCTATCATCTATTATCTATCTATTATCTATCTATCTGTCTATTATCTATCTATTATCTATCTATCATCTATCTATCTATTATCTATCTATTATCTATCTATCTGTCTATTATCTATAATCTATCTATCTATCTATCTATCTATCTATCTATCTATCTATCTATCTATTATCTATTATCTATCTGTCCAGTATCTATCTATTATCTATCTACTATCTATCTATCTATCTTTTATTCATTCGGACAGTGACGCAGGCGACAATGCCAAATATGTTAATAATTTATTTTTTAGATTTAAATTATGCTTCTAGAAAAGTGTGTGTGTTTGTTGGGGGGAGGAGGATATTAACATTTATTGTATTTTGTTTAATGTATTTTTGTAATATATTTTATTGTTTTTACCAATACAATGCAATAATGGAATATTGTAGTGTATTATATAACTACTAAACCCCAATCTAGGCTTCCTAGGTGTATCAACATGGCTGACATGGCGTCCTTGAGTAGGCTTCTGGCAATGTCATTGTCTGGCAGGTTGTGGCGATGAGCATCGGGAGGGACACTTTATTCTGATTGACAGCGGCATCTAGTAATATAGCACATAGCAAGTAAAATATCCCAGAAAATCAAACCTGAACATGTGCTTTGTTATGCATCGAGATTAGTAGATTATATGGGACCAATCTGTCGGATACTTTTATTCTTGAGCATCGGATGTTTGAATCGTTTGGGAATATTAAGAGATGGGATTATTAGAACGGGGTCTATCACTAGGCCAAAAGAAATTCCTGCTGTTACCCTGAGTATTCCACTTTTTTTTTTTTTAATCCGCCATATGGTTCCAGAGATATGAGCTTTTTTCTTTAGTGCTACAATTTAGTTTTTTCTTTGACAAGTGGGCGTGGCTCACAGGATTGTTCAGGGCGCGTCTACAGGCTGCTCTGCATTAATTCCCTTTTCGCAAAGACCTCAGAATTAGCACTAAATAAAACGTCCTTTATCTCTGGAGCCGTATGAAGGATTAAAAGACAAAAACAAAAACGTAATACTCAGGGGCGAAGTAGGAATAAAATGAACGCAAAAACTGCCCCCTCTGGACCGGTTTATAAGTCCCCTTTAAGTACTGCGTAGCAGTATTATTTCTGCACTATGTGGCAGATTATTAGTTTTTTCTACATTATAGGGATGATTGAGTGTAGTCTGCTTTTACGGGCTATAAAATCCCTTTTACTATGGAGCAGGTCCAGCTCATGCTTCTTCATTATTGCTTTTCCCCTTTATGCCAGCGTTTTGCTGTCACATGAGCCAGGGACGCTCATGTTATCATGTGTTACGCCAGTATGTCTGAGTTACCGCTCACACGTGACATGCATGGTTGGTTTTTCCTACTATGAGGATTAAATCTAATGAATAAAAGTGATTTTTTTCATGTTGTCTGACAAGATTCCCTTAGACTCATTATTTTGCAGTTTTTCGCTCATGTTTGTGGCTCTGTACACACAGCGTTATTTTGGGATTATCTGTGCGCTGCGTCAGCAGAAGTAAAATGGAACGAAACTTTCAGCATTTTGCATTCACCGCGGTTCACAACTATTAACCCGCTATTACATTAGTTATGAATGACACGCTACTTTTATCTTGTCCTTGTTGCCGGGCAACAAGCTTCCGTGCATTCCGTGGGTTGTCCACGGCCAGAATTTATGACGGTAAGATAATTGGAAAAGTCCTGCTGGACTTGAGATATTTTGTAGCTTCAGAAATTTGTCAAAACCACAAACATATCTTAGAATTAACCCCTTCTAGGACTAAGGTCTTACTTCATTGCAGGGAGACAATTGACAGCAGCATTGGGTTTGACTGAATAGCGGTAAGAATGGTCTCCCTTTAAAAACCTTCCTTTTTAGATACCTGGAGGCCCTAAACAGATTAGAGACACATAGAGAAAAGTAAAACTTCTGAGGACAAAATTATTGGGTGCACAAGAAACAGCACAATTAGAAAAATAACAATAGCCTTGGAAAAGTTCCTGATGTGATGGACCTTCCTCAGAAGCCTAACCCCATAAGAAGCAATAGGGGCTACAGAGCTGGAAAGGGGGTGGGTTTAATATAAACACCCAATAGTGGGTATTATGGGTTGGGCTAGGGCTGTTCCTGGGTGTTAAGGGGAAAGGCATAAAGTGTAAATGTTGTTTTAAAATGTATTTAAAAAAATCAATGAAAGTTGCTGCTCATAATATTCTATGGAGAGGGGAGGAGCTAGAAGCAGACACAGACATTCTATGGAGAAGGGAATAGCTAGAGGCAGACGCAGATATTCTATGGAGAGGAGAGGAGCTAGAGTCAGACAAGGATATTTTATGGTAAGGGGAGGAGCTAGAGGCAGACATGATCATTCTATAGAGAGGGGGGCAGAGAGGCAGACGAGGACATGCTATGGAGAGGGGAGGATCGAGAGGCAGACGAGGACATTCTATGAAGAGGGGAGGACCGACAGGCAGATGAGGACATTCTATGAAGAGGGGAGGAGCTAGAAGCAAACACATTCTATGGAGAGGGGAGGAGCTAGAATCAGACATCGATATTTTATGGCAAGGGGAGGAGCTAGAGGCAGACATTATCATTCTATAAAGAGGGGGGCAGAGAGGCAAACAAGGACATTCTATGGAGAGGGGAGGACCGAGAAGCAGACGAGGACATTCTATGGAGAGGGGAGGAGCTAAAGGCAGACATGATCATTCCATAGAGAGGGGAGGACCGAGAGGCAGACGAGGACATTCTATGGAGAGGGGAGGAGCTAGAGGCACACACGGATATTCCATTGCAGGTTCTGCTGAGATGTCATTTCACATTCGCATCTCAAGAAATGTTGACAACAATGTAAGCGTTAAATTATAGATGGTGCAATAAATGCTACTGTCAGTATTACAATGTGGCAGTGCATACATCAACCACATAGACATCGATAAATTACTACATATTGTGAAATTATACTTGCCAATATTCCCAGAATATCCTGTCCAGGAGACTCCCAGAAAGGAGGTGAGGGGGAGAGACCTCTTGATCTCCTGGAAGAGTTCGCAAATCTCCTGTGTGCTGCCAAAAATTCTATTGTTCTTGTGTCTGGCAGTTAAACGACTGTTAATACCCTTATGTCTCAACTTGACGGGCGTCACTCTCAGTGCTAGGCCTATCCACATCATCTCTATAAACACCCTGACACTAGAGGGGGTCAACGGTATTTCCGGCTAAGCCACAACTCCTAGATACATGAATCACTGGTTATACAGTGTGCTTGTTGCACCTGCCATCTCCGTTGCCTGAAGCACGTCCCCAACCCACACCCTGTACCGTATGTTTAGGCTGGAAGTAACAGACCACAGGAACATTCCTCTGCTACAGCCGGATCGTCTTCCGAGCCTGGTTTGGATTTGGACATAGTCTTTTACTGGCGCTGGTTACAGGCTTCTACTGGTGTGTGGTGTGGATCTTCTACTGGTGCTGGGAAGGGATCTTCTACTGGTGCTGGGTATGGATCTTCTACTGGTGCTAGGTACAGATCTTCTACTGGTGCTAGGCACAGATCTTCTACTGATGTGGGGTACGGATTTTTTACTGGTGCTGGGTACATATCTTCCACTGGTGTGGGGTACACAACTCACAACTTAGGCCTTCTTCGGCATCTGATCGCTCTCTGACCCTTTTGTAGCGATAGTGGCTGTAATCCCACCCATCAGCCACATGTCCTGGTACAAGTTCTGGTGCTAACGCCAACTTCTCGGCCTGGCCAGGTCTTTTATAATTAATAACTGCGACACAGGTGTCAGCTGACCCTGGTATAGTCTTTAATCCCTTCCTCTGGGAACCTAGGTTCCCACTATTAGTTTTCCACAACAGTAGTCCATTCTTTACTTTTGCCTTTGACCAGCAGATGGCGTTGTTTGCTTGGAATTACTCAGCTAGCCATCAGCTATACTCATCTTCTCTCTTGTCCATTTCTTTACATCCCTGACACCAGGATGCTTAGATATTAGACAGATCTTTGTTGTCCATATGCACATTAAGGTGGGCATGACAAGTGCATGTTGCAGTTGTAGCAGGAGCATGGCTTAGTGCACACCAGATAACAGCCAATCACCTCCCTGAAAGGGCATATTGGCAAGTATGCAATCTCCAGTCAGAAGATTAGATCATATTGCAAAACTAAAGGCAGCTTTAAATCCAGAAGAAGCAGGGGATTAGGTAATTAGTTGCTTCTTTTATTATTTAACCCATTCTGAGACTTCTGTAAAAAATATATCGTATTTTTCGGATTATAAGAAGCACCTTTTTCCCCCAAATTTTGGTGGAAAATGGGGGTGCGTCTTATAATGCGGATATACCTTACCGGTACTGTTGCTGCAGGCTGCAGGCTGGGATGAGGGGGTGTCTGGCGCTGCTGCGGGTGTCCGGCAGTGCTGCAGGAGTGTCCGGTGCTGCTGCGGGTGTCTTCGGTGCTTGGGGGAGCACTGTTGACATTTTGTGAAAGGCCAGAGCCCCACGCAGTTCCATAGTTTCCTGTGCAGTGGACTCCGCAAAATGGTCACTGGGGGGGCGGCTCATGCGGAGATGAAGATCTCGGAGCTGATATCTTGGTGCCAAGATCTCCATTTGCGCATGCGCCGCCCCCAGCTGCCATTTTCCGGGAGTCCACTGCACAGGAAACCATGGAACTGCGGGAGGCTCTGACCTTTCACAAAATGTTGGCAGAGCCCCCCGCAGCACCGGAGACACCCACAGCAGAGCTGGACACCCCCGCAGCAGCGCCGGACACCTCCACAGCAGTGCCGGACACCCGCAGCAGCATCGGACACCCGCAGCAGCACCGGACACCCGCAGCAGCACCGGACACCCGCAGCAGCACCGGACACCTGCAGCAGCACCGGACGCCCGCAGCAGCGTGCCACACATCGGAACACACCCTCATCCCAGCCTGCAGCATCACCCCACTCTTGCCTCCCCCAGCAGCGACCCTGAGACCTCGCTTCACTGCAGCCACCACCCCCGGTAACCAATAAGACGCATGGATTATTTATAAGAAGCACCACCATTTTTTTTTTTTTTTTAAATTCCTATTTTTCACCTCAAAATTTGGGGTCTGTTTTGTAATCCGGAGCGTCTTATACTCCAAAAAATACAGTATATATTTATATATCACACCAATTGTGTAGCTATAATCGCATATTGTAAAGTCGGTTTATTATTGCAAAGCTGTCAGATCTGACAGAGGGACAATTTAGAAGCAAAGTTGGAAGAAGGGTTACAGATGAGAAGTGGAACTGACTCTCCCACATGGTGCACAGTATCATTCCCTGGACATTAAGAATTACACTTACACTTACCTGTTGCGTTCACTTTCAATATCCATCTCCCCTCTTTTCTTATTAATAATAGTAGTAGTAGTAGTAGGTGATCTCCATAGACTATTATTAAGAAAAGAGGGAAGATGGATATTTAAAGTGAACGCAACAGGCCCTCTTGGACTTAATGACCGAACTGATATGTCAGTTTTCTTATAGTAACAACCTTTTGGTAATTTGTCGCTATACTCGTTGTGAGGTATTTATATTTGCAGATTATATGTTTGTTCAATTTTTTTGTTCCACTTTAACTTGTTTTTAAACAGTTTTATTAGGTAGGAGTTCCATGGTCTGGTGACGTTCACAGGAGAGGGTGGGCCGTTTGGACGGATATGCTAGATATACCCTCCTTGCTGACGTCACCATTAGACCCGTTGAAGCTCAGAAGAGCGAAACGATCGTCGTCACCTGGAACTACAGGTTCTCCCTGTAATATCCTGCTTTTTTATATGAAGCCTCAATAAAGGAAGACTTTTTTTGCACAGATGGTGAGTGCTCGTTTTCTTGTTATATTCGTTGTTACAGACATTATTCCTGTTTTCTACGAGCACCCCACTCTGTTGTGGCTGACATAACGCTCAGTAGCCTGGAGGTGGAGCACAGGTGTATCGGTGCTGATTGTGCGTCTGACTTCTTTCTCTTTTTTTTTGATTTTCTAAAATACATAAACACACCGACCCTTCCTGTTATTTAGGATCCAATCACTAGCCCCATTATAATGTCCATATACGTCATCAGCCAGTCCCATACATCGTATCATATGTCGGCACACAATATATCAGCCAATCACAACCGTCATCATAGAGCCTATCACATGCCCCTACACATCTAGTATCCTCTATCGAAGCAACCTATCATAGCAGCCGTCACACTGCATACACCCACAGGACTCCAGCCCATGGTCAGACATTCGCCGCTATCCAAAGCCGGGCACCCACATGCACAAATGAACAGCTCCAGCGCATGATGCGCACGCCCACCAGCCCTCCCACAGAGCGTCGAAAGACGCTACCATGGAGACGCGGCAGACACGCCCACCCGCAGCACGGGGCCGCCCATGATGCAGGGAAGCGGCGTATAGCTTCATAGAAGCGCCGCGATCAGAGTGTCAGGACACAAAAGGAGGGACCAACAGAACATACCCATGCATATTGCATGATGTATATAACGCTCCAGCGCATGGTGCGCATAGTCCACGGACCTCACAAAAACACGTCACATGACTCAACATACGGTGCTTCCATGGAGATCCGACAGACACGCCCACCAGCCGCACCGAGCCCATCAAGCAAAATACCGGTGCTCTGTCACAAGGCCACATGACCATATTATAATAGAGCATAGACAGGGGTGCATATACCACCCCATAGCACCAAATCCATGGCTATCAGTCACACAATCCTGCATCATTAACAGTGCTATAATAGTATAATATAATAATCTAATATATATAATTATAATAATATAATAGTGCACATAACTCCACCCACGGCGTTACCATGGAAATCCGGCAAACACGCCCACCAACAGCATAGAGCCACCCACCATGTAAGAAACCGGCACTCAATCACAGGGCTATATGACCAAATCTAAGTAGAGCATAAGAGGGGTTCATGTAATGACCCATAACACCATATCCATGGCTGTCAATACTTATATGTCATTGTCACCTAACCCAAACCGACCTATATGTGTAAAATGGACTTACAGAGAGAAATATACCTATAAAGATCCCATATAGATAGAGGTATCAAAAAACAAAAGAAAAAAACAAGATATAACTAACTAAAAACCAAACACGTAATAAAAACAACAACACAGATCATGACGCTACACAGATCCTATACGGCATTCTAGGAAACACAAAGCTGCAAGTTGTAATCAACATTCAACCCCCAGGAGAGCGACAGCCCAATCTCGAAATCCACCTGAGTTCTTTTTGCTTTAGCAGCCTAACTCTATCACCGCCCCGTCTCAAAGCGGGTACACTATCAATAACCCTAAATCTTAGTTGGCTTACAGAGTGACCGCTATCAGCAAAGTGTTTGGGTATCGGTAACTCTAACATTTTAGTCCTGATGGTACTCTTGTGCTTACTAATGCGTGCCTTGATTTCCATAGTAGTTTCACCTACATATGTTAATCCACAAGGACACACAATTAGATATATTACATAACTGGAGGTACACGTGTATCTTTCTTTGATGTAAATCCTCTTAAATCCCTGTATGAGGGTGATTAAAAAAATCACCTTTCAATAGGTTACCACAGCAGGCACAACCCAAGCAGGGAAAATTTCCCAGCTTAGGGGGGACTAAAGTCCTCTATACCACCGTTTTCATTGGACCAATGTCTGATTTCACAAGTTTGTCCTTTAGATTACACCCTCTTTTGTAGGACAAAATCGGGGGCCGAGTGAACTCCTCAATCTCAGGAAACCCCTCATGTAACAGATGCCAATGCTTCACTACTATGTTTTTAATCTGGCCACTAGCCGTGCTGAAAGTAGATACAAAAGGGATATGCTTATCTCTAGTTCTAACCCTCCTGTTCCTCACTTCTCTCGAGACATCCCTAACCCTTTTCATATGTTCTCTGACTCCACCATTAGGGTATCCTCTACTCAAAATGTTTTTACTCATCTCCTCTAATCTTGAGTCCAAAAGCGAATCATCCGTAATAATTTTGCATACCCTGAGCATCTGGCTCCAGGGTAACGACTCAACCATTTTCCTCGGATGATGACTATTAAAATGTAGAAGACTGTTTCTATCAGTACTTTTAACAAACAAATCAGTCTTCAAAACCGATACTAAATGGAGCACTATGTAAGCCCATTTTACTGTATGGAGCCTTATGTGGGGTGTATTTTACTGTATGGAGCACTATGTGGGGTTCATTATACTATATGGCACACTGAGTGGAGCGCACTATACTGTATAGAGCACTATGTGGGGCCATTATACTGTATGGAGCACTGTGTGCGGCCATCATACTGCATACAGCACTTTTTGGGGCATTATAATCTATGAAGCACTATGTGGGGCCATTATACTGTATGAAGCACTATATGAGGCCATTATACTGTATATAGCACTATGTGGGGCCCATTATACATTATAGAGCACTGTGAGGCCATTATACTATATGGAGCACTATGTGGGGCCATTATACTGTTTGGAGCACTATGTGGGGCCATTATACTGTATGAAGCACTATATTGGGACATTATACTGTGTGGAGCCCTATGTGGCTCCATTTTACTGTATGGAGCACTTTTTGGGGGCTATTATACTGTATGGAACACTATGTTAGCTCATTATACTGTGCGAAAGGCAATGCAGGGCCCAGTATACTGTATGGAGGACTATGTGGAGCCATTATACTGTATGGAGCACTTTTTGTGGAGCCATTATACTGTATGGAGCGTTATGTGGGGCCATTATACTGTATGGAAGGCAATGTAGGGTCCCATTATACGTTACGGAGAACTATGTGGGGGCCAATACACTGTATGGAGCACTATGTAAAGCCCATTTTATTGTATGGAGGTCTATGCGTACATTGCATTTTTAGTGATGTCCGTTTTTCTTTTGCAAAAAAAGGAATTGTTTGCATCAAGTAAATTTTTAGTGAGCACATTAGGGGAGCATAAGTCGCAGTGTTGGTGACCTTCGTTTTTCATTTGCAAAAAAAAAAGACTAGTTAGCGCCGGGTAAATTTATAAGTAGGTCATTAGTGTAGTGAATGTCACTGTATTTTTTTTTTTTATACAAAGTTTTTTTTTTTTCCATCTGATTTTTCTTTTCATTTTTTTCTTTTAAGTGTTTCTTCAGAATTTTTCCTTTTTACTTTTTCTCTCTACTTTTTTTCCTCTCTACTGTTTATAACAAATAGTACCTTTTACCCAACCCCACACAATACATGTGTAAAAGCACCACTTAGACACACACATCCCCAGTGTTTTGAAAAATGAAATAAAAATGACCCACATTGTTTTAATTCCAATGATGCATATAAAGGGTTACTAAACTTCTTGAATGTAGTTTTGAACACTTAAAGTGGTGCAGCATTTAGAATGGTGTCTTTTTGTGGTATTTTCTGTCATATAGCCCCTCAAAGTCACTTCAAATTTGCTGTGGTCTCTAAAAAAATGGTTTTGAAAATTTGGTTGGAAAAATAAGAAATTGATGATACATTTTTAACCCTTCTAAGTTCCTAACAACAAAAAAATGATGTTTAAAAAATTGTGCTCATGTAAAGTAGACATGCGGGAAATGTTATTAACTATTTCCTGTGATATACGGTCACTCTCTGGTTTAAGGGAATAAAAAGTACAATTTTGAAAATTGAGAAATGTTCAAAATTTCTGCCAAATGTGCAATATTTTCACAAATAAATGCAAAAAATATACCACTAACATGAAGTACAACCTGTCCCAAGAAAACATTCTCAAAATCAGTGGGATCAATTGAAGCGTTTCAGAGTTATGACCTCATAAAGTGACAGTGGTCAGAATTGAAAAAATTGGCAAGGTCAGAAAGATGTAAACAGGCTCTGGCGGGAAAAGGTTATCGGAACATGCTCGAGTGTTAT